>NC_057408.1:35571748-36771748 GCF_019320065.1 Cervus canadensis
ACATTGATATGAATCAGCCATAGATTTACACGTATTCCCCATCCCGATCCCCCCTTCCACCTCCCTCTCCACCCGATTCCTCTGGGTCTTCCCAGTGCACCAGGCCCGAGCACTTTGTCTCATGCATCCCACCTGGGCTGGTGACCTGACCTGTTTCACCATAGATAATATACATGCTGTTCTTTCGAAACATCCCACCCTCACCTTCTCCCAGAGAGTTCAAAAGTCTGTTCTGTACTTCTGTGTCTCTTTTTCTGTTTTTGCATATAGGGTTGTCGTTACCATATTTCTAAATTCCATATATATGTGTTAGTATGCTGTAATGGTCTTTATCTTTCTGGCTCACTTCACTCTGTATAGGGGGCTCCAGTTTCATCCATCTCATTAGAACTGATTCAAATGAATTCTTTTTAACGGCTGAGTAATATTCCATGGTGTATATGTACCACAGCTTCCTTATCCATTCATCTGCTGATGGGCATCTAGGTTGCTTCCATGTCCTGGCTATTATAAACAGTGCTGCGATGAACATTGGGGTGCACGTGTCTCTTTCAGATCTGGTTTCCTCAGTGTGTATGCCCAGAAGTGGGATTGCTGGGTCATATGGCAGTTCTATTTCCAGTTTTTTAAGAAATCTCCACACTGTTTTCCATAGCGGCTGTACTAGTTTTGCATTCCCACCAACAGTGTAAGAGGGTTCCCTTTTCATGTATGGATGTTAGAGTTGTACTGTGAAGAAAGCTGAGCACCGAAGAATTGATGCTTTTGAACTGTGGTGTTGCAGAAGACTCTTGAGAGTCCCTTGGACTGCAAGGAGATCCAACCAGTCCATCCTAGGAGATCAGTCCTGGGTGTTCACTGGAGCGACTGATGCTGAAGCTGAAACTCCAATACTTTGGCCACCTCATGCGAAGAGTTGACTCATTAGAAAAGACCCTGATGCTGGGAAGGATTGGGGGCAGGAGAAGGGGATGACAGAGGATGTGATGGCTGGATGGCATCACTGACTCGATGGACATGAGTTTGGGTAAACTCTGGGAGTTTGTGATGGACAGGGAGGCCTGCCGTGCTGCGATTCATGGGGTTGCAGAGTCGGACACAACTGAGCGACTGAACTGAACTGAAAGCAACTGAGCATGCACCCATGCATATATGGTGATATTATTTAAAAATGAAGTAATGGCTGGTTTATTAACACAGTCCCAAGCTAGCTAGAAATGTTAGGCCTGATTGTGTGGAAGGGGAGAAGAGGGTAAGGAAGTTGGAGAAGGCTGGATGGTGTGGAAGTGTTCTCACACGGACATCAGATTCATGAAAGAAAAGTACCAGAATTAAAGCAGCCACAGGCTTTCCAACTACACCTCCTAGCCACAAATGGAAACGTCCTGTTTTACATTTTGAAAAGTGGCTTCTATTTAAGCGAAAGTGCATGGTTAGTGATTTAAGCTTCTGTGCAAGAAAATTCCTGAGAAATGATGATGCACAACCAAATGGGGTTAATATAAATGTAGAAGAATGACAAAGTGGCAGTGTGAGTTGAAGATGAAGAGCATCAGGATTACAGGGCAATATAAAAACAAGGTTACAGCTACTCTTGTACTCAGCACCTCCACAGCTAGTTTTTTCCTCACTAGGACTAAAACTGTGCAGTCCTGCCATGCACCCTTCCCTCAACCATACAATTCCATCAGTGCTCAAACAGACTTAAGGACATGGCTGGGTGGAGGGGGAGGAAGGAAGGGGTAAGATGTTTGGAGAAAGTAACATGGAAACTTACTATATGTAAAACAGAGCCAATGGGAATTTGCTGCATGACTCAGGGAACTCAAACAGGGGCTCTGTAACAACCTAGAGGGTGGGATGGGGAGGGGGATAGGAGGGAGGTTCAAAAGGGAGGGGACATATGTATACCTATGGCTGATTCATGGTTATATTTGGCAGAAAATAACAAAATTCTGTAAAGCAATTATCCTTCACTTAAAAAGAAATGTAAAAAGAAAAAAAAGTTAAAAAAAAAAAAAAGAAAAATGTTCTAAAGAAATGCAATTTTTTCCAACGATTACTTTGGAGCTATAGAAAAGGGCAGACTTGTCATTAAATAACTACCCTTGAATAAGAGAAATCTCAGGGAGTAAAAAAATGAGAAGACAACTGTTTCTGCCTGTGCAAATTTAGAAGTAAGTTTTCTAGCTGGGTATGTTCAAGATGACAATGATAAAAATTGATTTTCAGTTTTAGAGTATGGTGTGCTTTAGAAACAGAAAAAAACAGAACTGTAGGGACATCCTGCTGGTGGGAAGACATGAAAATAGGGCTACAGTCAGCGAGGAATGCTCAGGAGAAATCTAAGAGTTTGTGAGGTACACATGTCACTCAATAATGACAACTTTTACACAACTTGACTCACAAGGAGAGCTCACTGGTGGTAAAAAGAGAAAAGAGGGGAGAAAATTGCTGAGCAAAGGGCAGGAAACATGAAGAAGAACTGAAGGATAAGAAAATAATAGAAAGAATGAAAAGCCTTAGAATCTTACCTCTCTTTCAATCTACTTTCTCATTTTCCATCTGAGAAAATGGAAGATCAGAGAAATTAAATGACTGAATCAAGTTCACATAACTGAATAGGAAGAGCAAAAATTAGAACCCTAGACTCATTTCAACCAAGCAGTTGGAGTAAAACAAAAAGGGCACTGACCTTCAGATGACCAAGTCTGGGTTAAGTCTTTACTACCACTGGCTCACTCTATGGGCCTGGACAAAGTCATGGCATTTTATGAATACTTTGAAAGAAACTCCTTGGTAGTCTAAGAAAAGTGAGTGGATAGAGATTTCTGGAGTAGAGACTAGGGTAGCATTAGCAGCTGGAAGTCAGTGCTAAGTGGTCCCCAACACTGAGCTCTAAATCTAAATGGTAAGATATACAGAAACTAAAGACAACCTATTACCTCATTGTAATATAAGAGACAAAACATAGGAGACAAAATGCCATAGTATTGAAGATATTTTAAACAGGGTAAATATGGAAAAAATTCACTTGCATTTTCTTCCCCATTCTCTCTCCCTTTGAAAACCAACAACAAAGATCTACAAGCAGTAAAGGGCTAGACTCTTAGTTCCTTTCCCTAACGTTGAGTTTTAAGAGTTCGTCATATACTTTGGATATCAGATATGTGACTTATAAATATTTTCCTAGAGTCTGTGATTTGTATTTTCATCCTCTCCAAAGTACTTTTAGAAGACTAGTTTTTACTTTTGATGAAGGACAATTTATCAATTTTTCTTTCATAAATCATGCTTGTGGTATTGATTCTAAGACATTATTCCTTAACTCAATGAGAAAAAGGTTTTTTTTTTTGTTTTTTTTTAATGGTTTCTTCTAGAAGTTTTATAGCTTTGGATTTTACATTTAAGCTGAGGTATAATAGATAAGTAGGTCTAATTCTGGATGCTGTATTTTTTTTTCTCCTATTACTGCTTTTTTGAGGAGGGGCATATTGCATGTAGGGTCCTAGTTCCCTGACCAGGGGTTGAATCCCAGCCCCCTGCAATGGAAGCGTGGAGTCTTAACCACTGGACAACCAGGGAAGTCCCTGAATGGGTGTGTTCTGATCCACTGATCTGTTTATCTTTACATTACCACACTGTCTTAATTACTGTAAGATGAATTTTTGACTCAGCTGTTGATTTCTATAAGAAAAGCCTGCTGGAATTTCAGCTGGTATCAGCTGACTTTATAGGTCACTTCGGGGAGAATTGACATATTAACAATATTGGTTTCTGATCCACAAGCACAGTATGTCTTTCAAAGTATGGGGTGCTAATCTTTTGCAGGGCAGTTGCTAGAGTACAGGTCACATTTATCCCTAAGAATTTCATATATTCTGATGGTATTATAAAATAGTTTTACAATTTAAAAACTTAAAATGTTTTTAAGTTTTAACATCTTACTTTTCTGTTAAAATGCAGACACATAGTTGATTTTTAAAACTTTATCTTGGTAAAATGCACATAAGATTTTCCATCTTAATCATTTTTAAGTGCAGAGTTTGGTGGTATTAAATACATTCATAATGTTGCTCAACTGTCAACCATCCATATTCATAGTTGTTTTCATTTTGTAAAACTAAAACTATATGTGCATTAAACAACAGCCTCCCATTTCCCCACCCCACAGCCCCTGGCAACAACTCTATTTCTTATCTCTGTGATTTTCACTACCCTCAATACCTCATATAAACGCTATATAATTGGTTTCCATAAATTGATTTGTACTTTGCAAACTTCCTAAACTCATATAACTTCTAGTAGTCCCCAACCCCCTTTTTTTTGGAATTACATAGAAAGTCTGATAGTATACTTATGGTTTATGCAGACTTACATTTTGAGCATGACATCTTCAAGTAAAGATAGTTTTAGCTCTTTTACATTCTGTATGTCTTTTTCATGACTTATTGCACTGGCTAGACCCGCCAATACAAAGCTGAACAGAGGTGAAAAAAAATAACCCTGCCTTATTCCTAAACTGTCACTATCTCATGATGCCACTTGATCTACTTTGTTGACTTATTAGCTATAATAGTCATTGTATTATTTCGGGGATTGATTTAGAGTTCCTAACATATATCTTTGACCTATCATAGCCTACCTTCAAGAGATATTATGCCATTTTTTTCATTTATTTTTATTAGTTGGAGGCTAATTACTCTACAATATTGTAGTGGTTTTTGTCATACAGTGACATGAATCAGCCATGGAGTTACATGTATTCCCCATCCCGATCCTCCCTCTCCCTTCCCTCTCTACCTTATCCCTCTGGGTCTTCCCAGTGCACCAGGCCCGAGCACTTGTCTCATGCACCCAGCCTGGGCTGGTGATCTGTTTCACCCTAGATAATATATATGTCTCGATGCTGTTCTCTCGAAACATCCTACCCTCGCCTTCTCCCACAGAGTCCAAGAGTCTGTTCTGTACATCTGTGTCTCTTTTTCTGTTTTCATATAGGGTTATCACTACCATCTTTCTAAATTCCATATATATGTGTTAGTATACTGTAATGGTCTTTATCTTTCTGGCTTACTTCACTCTGTATAATGGGCTCCAGTTTCATCCATCCCATTAGAACTGATTCAAATGAATTCTTTTTAATGGCTGAGTAATATTCCATGGTGTATATGTACCACAGCTTCCTTATCCATTCGTCTGCTGATGGGCATCTAGGTTGCTTCCATGTCCTGGCTATTATAAACACTGCTGCGATGAACATTGGGGTGCACGTGTCTCTTTCAGATCTGGTTTCCTCGGTGTGTATGCCCAGAAGTGGGATTGCTGGGTCATATGGCAGTTCTATTTCCAGTTTTTTAAGGAATCTCCACACTGTTCTCCATAGTAGCTGTACTAGTTTGCATTCCCACCAACAGTGTAAGAGGGTTCCCTTTTCTCCACACCCTCTTTTTTTCCCAAAAAGCAATTTTAATTTTTGCTGTAGACTTCGGATAGCAGCATCCTTGACTGGCGTGTAAATGGTACTCATGTGGTTTTTTGATTTGCATTTTCTCTGGATGAATTAGTGATGTGAGCATCTTTTTCATGGTTTGTAGCCATCTGTACTGTCTTCCCTTTGAGAAAGTCTGTTTTGTCTTTGGCCCATTTTTTGATTGGGTCATTTATTTTCCTGGAATTGAGCTGCAAGGAGTTGCTTGTATATTTTTTAGATTAATCCTTTGTCTGTTTCTTCATTTGCTATTATTTTCTCCCAATCTGAGGGCTGTCTTTTCACCTTGCTTATAGTTTCCTTTGTTGTGCAAAAGCTTTTAAGTTTCATTAGGTCCCATTTGTTTATTTTTGCTTTTATTTCCATTATTCTGGGAGGTGGGTCATAGAGGATCTTGCTGTGATTTATGTCGGAGAGTGTTTTGCCTATGTTCTCCTCTAGGAGTTTTATAGTTTCTGGTCTTACATTTAGATCTTTAATCCATTTTGAGTTTATTTTTGTGTATGGTGTTAGAAAGTGTTCTAGTTTCATTTCTTTTACAAGTGGTTGACCAGTTTTCCCAGCACCACTTGTTAAAGAGGTTGTCTTTTTCCATTGTATATCCTTGCCTCCTTTGTGAAGATAAGGTGTCCATAGGTTCACGGATTTATCTCTGGGCTTTCTATTCTGTTCCATTGATCTATATTTCTCTCTTTGTGCCAGTACCATACTGTCTTGATGACTGTGGCTTTGTAGTAGAGTCTGAAGTCAGGCAGGTTGATTCCTCCAGTTCCATTCTTCTTTCTCAAGATTACTTTGGCTATTCGAGTTTTTTGTATTTCCATACAAATTGTGAAATTATTTGTTCTAGTTCTGTGAAAAATACACTGGTAGCTTGATAGGGATTGCATTGAATCTATAGATTGCTTTGGGTAGAATAGCCATTTTGACAATATTGATTCTTCCAATCCATGAACACGGTATGTTTCTCCATCTGTTTGTGTCCTCTTTGATTTCTTTCATCAGTGTTTTATAGTTTTTTATGTATAGGTCCTTTGTTTCTTTAGGTAGATATACTCCTAAGTATTTTATTCTTTTTGTTGCAATGGTGAATGGTATTGTTTCCTTAATTTCTCTTTCTGTTTTCTCATTGTTAGTGTATAGGAATGCAAGGGATTTCTATGTGTTAATTTTATGTCCTGCAACTTTACTATATTCGCTGATTAGCTCTAGTAATTTTCTGGTAGAGTCTTTAGGGTTTTCTATGTAGAGGATCATGTCATCTGCAAACAGTGAGAGTTTCACTTCTTCTTTTCCTATCTGGATTCCTTTTACTTCTTTTTCTGCTCTGATTGCTGTGGCCAAAACTTCCAAAACTATGTTGAATAGCAGTGGTGAGAGTGGGCACCCTTGTCTTGTTCCAGATTTTAGGGGAAATGCTTTCAATTTTTCACCATTGAGGGTAATGCTTGCTGTGGGTTTGTCATATATGATATTATGCCATTTCAGACATCATATAAGAAATCTTACAAATCCTCAGTCTTTATACTACTGTTAAATATTTTGCTTCTATGTACCTTATAAGCCCCACATTATATTACTTTTCTTAAATGAGTAAAATGGTCTTTTAAACAAATAAATAATATGATTTGCCTGTAGCTCAGATGGTAAAAAAATCTGCCTTCAATGCAGGGGACCTGGGTTCCATTCCTGGGTCAGGAAGATCCCCTAGAGAAGGAAATGGCAACTCACTCAGTATTCTTGCCTGCAGCCTTCCATGGACAGAGGAGCCTTATGGGCTACAGTCTATGGGGTTGTAAAGAGTCAGACATGACTGAGTAACACAAAATGAAGAAAATTATTTTTATATTTGCTCACAAAGCTACCATTTATAGTGTTCATTACTAGTATAAATCCATATCTCTACCCAGTATCATTTATTCTGGTCTAAAAGACTTTCTTTAATATGTCTTATAATGCAGGTTTGTGGGTGAACAATTTTTTGAGCTATTATAATTGGAAAGAGCATTTCACCTTCATTTTTGAAAGATATGTTTTGTTCAGTATAAAATTCTAGCTTGACATTTTTTTCTTTCAGTAAGTCAAAGATAGTTTCACTATTTTCCCACTTTTTCTCTGACAAAAAAATCTGCTCGAATCTTTATTCCTCTTTATGTAGTGTTTTAACCTTCTGGCTGTTTTTATGAAATTTTCTTTATCACTGGCTTGATTTTAAGCAATTTGATTATTTGATTTGATAGAGCTTTCTCTATGTTTCTTGTGATTTGAATTCATTCATCTGGTTACATCCATGGGTTTATAATATACATCATACTGGAAAAATCAGGATCATATTTCTTAAAATATTTATTTTCTTTTCTCCTTAACTTCATTTGGAAACTTCAGTTTCACATATCTTAGACTGCTTGAAGTTGTTCTACAGCTCACATATGCTCTATTCCTTTTCTGTCTTTTTTTGTCTCTGTTTCATTTTGGGTATTTATATTGCTATATGTCCTCATTTTACGGATCCTTCCTTCTGCAACGTTAAATTCACTGTTAATCCCTTTCAATGTATTTTTCATTATAGAAATTCCAGTTTTCATCTTTAGAAGTCTCATTTGAGACTTTAAAACATAAGTATTGTTTCTATTTAATGTGCTCATATTTCCTCTACTTCTTGAAAACATGCAATTTTTGTTTAGTGTCTTTGTCTATTAATTCCATTGTCTCTGTCATTGCTAGGTTGCTTTTATCCCATTTTGGGTGACATTCTCCTCCTTCTTTACAGGGATGGCCTTTTTTTTTTTGGATGTAAAACACTGTGTCTTTTACCTTTTTGATTGTTGGATATTTTTGTATTTATACTTGAGCTACAAATGTGCTTATGCTTTGTTCTGGATATAGTTAACCTACCTGTAAACAGTCTGATCCTATCAGCTATTACTTTTAAGCTTCATTAGGTATAACACAACAAAAGAATCCTTTTAGTCTAGGGTTGTTCCGGCCCATCTACTGGGGCAACACCCTTCTGAGCACTGTACCTGATGCCAATGTGGCTGATAGAAACAGGATCTATTTTCAGCCTAACATAAGTTCCAAGGATTGTTCTTTCTTTTGGCAGTTCTTTCCCCAGACTTGTTAGGTTTTCTCTTACTTACATATTGATCATTATTTAATTTAAAACTTGAGGCTCTCTGCTGATCTCTGGAGCACTCTCAAACTGCAGCTCTCACCTTGCTAGTATTCTGCCCCACCTCTCTAGTATTCACTCTGTCTTGGCCTCTTCACCCTCCCAGCTCAAGGAGACCACCAGTCTCTGCTTGAGTTTCCCTCTCTGCCTTGCCAGTTGGAATCTCTCTCTAGGTAGCATCCCCAGGCAACTGTATTGTTCATCTAGTTTGTTTCTCCTCTTCTAGGGATTGCTCTACTTCAGTCTGATGTTCAATACTTTGAAAACCTTTTGTAGAATATATCCTGTCCAGTCATTTATTTAAGGTAAGTGCATATGTTCAGTTCCAGTTATTCTATCCTGTCTGGAATCCCTAGGAAGATCATTAAACCAGGAATGATAAAAAAGTTTTGTGTCAACTCAGAATGATTGACTAATAGTGGCTACTGGGATTATGATAAAGATTATGAGGTCACCTCAGTGTAACAGGGGAGAAGGCAATGGCACCCCACTCCAGTACTCTTGGCCTGGAAAATCCCATGGACGGAGGAGCCTGGTGGATTGCAGTCCATGGGGTCGCTAAGGGTCGGACACAACTGAGCGACTTCACTTTCACTTTTCACTTTCATACATTGGAGAAGGAAATGGCAACCCACTCCACTGTTCTTGCCTGGAGAATCCCAGGGACAGGGGAGCCTGGTGGGCTGCCGTCTATGGGGTCGCACAGAGTCGGACACAACTGAAGTGACGTAGCAGCAGCAGCAGCAGCAGCAGCAGCAGTGTAACAAGTAACAGCAGGATGTAAACCAGTTGTTTATTCACAACTCTACACTGTATAAGAGTAGATTCTTAAATTATGTGATTATAAAAGTGGATACAGAAAATGACTCTTAACTAAAGAGAAACCAAGAAGTGAAAAATGTCAGGGATTGCCACCCCAAGAGAGTGTGGCATCAAAATAACAGCAGTGGAGTTAATGAAACAGTTATTTAAGTAATTCTGTCATATAGTCACAGGTGAAAACCTCTACTTAGCAAGCCTTCCATCTGCAACTGATATAAACAATGTGAGTTTCTCTGCATGAGTAGGAAGACTGATGGGAAGGTGGAAAGAAGAGCCTGAGAGAGGGATCAGAACTTGAAAAGCATCTAGATATTTCAAAGGAAATAAGGAGAAGTCAAAGAATGAAAGGGGAAAAGAGACAGAAACAAGAAATAATGAACAGTAATGGAGAAAGTTTAGTAAGGGACCAGAGAGATGTTACAATAAAAGGGAATGCAATGGCCACAACAATTATTGAAATGAGCTGACAGCTACATAGATATGGCTTCAGAAAAGAGGTGAGTGAACTGGATGACTCTTCGCAGCTCTTCTCAGTCACCTGTGACTTCTGCACAAACTCTCTTCTATTGCCCTAGTTTTTGTGACAGTCATGTCTTTTCTGCCTGCAGTTAACTATTTGGAGATGTCATCTAACAGTCTCATGACTTGTTTATGCAATTTTCTTCTTACTGTTTTTTATTTCATTTACACAGCCATCTTGTATCTCAGCTTTACTTTTTATGTTTTGATGTTCTCAGAAGGTTCAGTTATGTATTCCCTGCCCAATCACTTAACACAAAGCACTTGTCATTATCTGAAATTTCAAAAATTTAATTTTTTTCTTTTGTTGAACTGTCTTTGAGATTATAAGGTCCTTGAGGGTAGGTTGTATACCCAGAGAACTCAGAACAGTGAGCACATAGTAGATGCTCTATAAACATTTGTCAAATAATTTCATCTTTACCTACTGTTTCAGGTTTCTTTCTCTCATATAAGGAAATTAATCTTTATAGACTTAAACATTAAAATCTCTAATCAGACAGCAAGCATTATTACTATAACTACAGGATTAATCAAAAAATAAACTAAGGCTCAAAAATCACATTAATTTGAAAAAAAAAGCAACAAACAGGCTAGCAAAGGTTCAAAAAAGTCAATAATTAAGGGAATAAATAACAACATCTACTGAATAATAAAAACTGTAAAAATCAGGTGGCAAAAGTACTTGAAATTTAATTCAGCTAAAAGGCACCTGAAAGAAGATTAAGTTATAAGAAGGTTTGACTCCATAAACAGAAGCAATCAGACATTATATTTTAGTATTCACCTGCACAAAGGGAAGTGAAGTCGTTCAATCATGTCCAACTCTTTGCGACCCCATGGACTGTAGCCTACCAGGCTTCTCCGTCCATGGGATTCTCCAGGCAAGAATAAGTGGAGTGGGTACCATTTCCTTCTCCAGGGGATCTTCCCCACCCAGGGATTGAACCTAGGTCTACCTGCACTGCAGGCAGATGCTTTACCCTCTGAGCCACTAGGGAAGCCTCCTGCACAGTGTCTGTCAAATTGGTTGGTCAGTAATATCTGATATATGAATTTCAGTATTCCCATACAAAATGCGTGGCAGTATATTTAGGACTTCTTCCAGCTAGTGCATGCTAAACTGCTTCAGTCGTGTGCAACTCTCTGTGACCCTATGGACCATAGCCCGCCAGGCTCCTCTGTCCTCGGGATTCTCCAGACAAGAATACTGGAGTGAGTTGCCATGCCCTCCTCCAGGGGATTTTCCCGACCCAGGGATTGAACCTGTGTCTCTTAGTCTCCTTAGGTGGGTTCTTTACCACTTGGGAAGTCCTTCCAGCTTAGAAAGGCTCTTTGATCAACAGCTTAGGTTGAAAGAGTTCAGACTGATATTTAAAAGATATCAGAAAGATATCAATGTAGTATTAAAGACTGGTCTAGATCCCATTCCATTTCTTATCTCAGCATGTTGATATTAACTCTGCAAAATCAAGTACTACCAACATAGCTGCTTATACATACAATAGAAGTGTTTCTATATTAAGTCTTTCTACTGCATGAGTTAACATGCATTCACACTTTGGCTGAGACTATTTTTAATTGTCAAAATCACCAACATAAAATTTACCATCTTAACCATTTCAAATCTATGTACAGTAATGTTAACCATATACACTGCTATATAACAGATCTCTAGAACTTTTTCATCCTGTAAAAGTAAAACTCTATATTCATTGAAAAGTAAATCCCCTTTCCCCCTTTCCAGCCCCTGGCATCCACCACTGCACTGTTTTTAAGAATTTCACAATTTTAGAAACCTCATATAAGTAGAATCATGAAATACCGAGACAATCTGTTGAGTACTAGATTCCCAGCACATGATGGTCTGTTCCAGGTGGCACAGTCTTAGAGCCAAAGTTATTTGAAATAAATGAACAACATAATAGCCTTCTGAGATCTAGGATGGGGAATCAATGTCAAATAAGGAGTCAAATATAAGGACACACATTACTGGCTCCAAAAAGAGTGATCATGAACCTAAATTTGTTCAATGCATTTTAACCATTGTATTCCAATCATACTTAATGTAGAGAACATACAAAGTTAATGTTATTATCAGTTTAAACACTTTTCAGATTTCATTTCAACTCTATAATCTACTAGTATAAAACATATTTCTTCAAGTCAAAAACCAGACAATAATGTCTAGACTGCATTTGTCAATAGATTTTCTGGTTTGAAAAAATATTTGTGGAATATGCAAGTATATATAAAACTGTACACCCACTATCAATTATCAATGTGACTTGAAACAATTAACATTAAGACAATAATAAATACATGTCTATTATACTGACTTGGCTTTCAACTAGCATGTTCTTGTAGTATGTCACCAAATAATTATTTATTAGTATTATATTCAGCCTGATTTGAAGATTTGGAGTAGGTACCCATGACTTTTAACAGAGTATACAGAGGCTGATCCTTTCTCTCACACTGGTATCAACTGGTCTATAATAATTTGTGTAGGTGTCCCAGTAAATAATAAAAAGGCAATGATAATAACAGGTAAAATATACAGCAAAGTAAAATATTTAAAACCTGGTAAGAATAATTCATTCCACAGACTGGTCAGCTACCATGACAGCATCTTCAACACAAAATTCATATACAGTTGACCTTTGACAAATATGGATTTGAGCTACACAGGTTCACCTCTATGTGGATTTTTTTCAATAAATATACTGGAAAAAATGTTCAAGAATTGCAACAATTTGACAAAACAGAGGAAACACATAGCCTAGAAATACAAAAAAAAATTAAGAAAAAGGTATGTCATGAATGCATAAAATATATGTAGATACTAGTTTATCATTCACTACCATGAAATATACATTTCTATCACAAAACATTAAAATGTATCACAATTTTATCAAATTAAAAAAATTTGATTTGATAAAAAATTTGATAAAATTTATCAAAATACACAAACATACTGTACATGGCACCAATCACAGTTGAGAGAAATGTAAACAATTGTAAGGTTCAGTTTTAAATCATAACTGCATAAATCAACTGTATATGTGTATTACTGTAATAATTTCACAGTCACCTCCTAATGCTACTGCGATGTGCTCCAGTGTTACAAGTACGAGTGTCTGCTTAGAACACCATGTGAGGCTCATCATCTCTGCATGAGCAGTTTGTCTCTCCAGTAAACTGTGGAACTTTTAGTAAAAAAGTGATCTCTTGTGGTTCTCATGTATTTTTCATCATGTTTAGTGCAATACTGTAAACCTTGAATAACTCCATGGGACCCATACAAAATGCTACTAATGATCCCAGAAGTGGTCCCAAGAAGCAGAGAAAAGTCATGACACTACCAGAAAAAGTTGAATTGCTTGATATGCACCTTAAATTGAGGTCTGCAGCTGCGGCTATCCACCATTATAGAATAAATGAATCTAGCGTTAAGGACCATTGTAAAAAAGAAAAAGGAAATTTGTAAAGTCATTGCCACAGCTATTCCAGCAGACGCAAAAACCTCATGCTTTTTGTGAAATACCTTTTTATCTCATACTGAAAATGCAGCTTTTATGTAGTTGCAGGATGGTTATAAGAAAGGCATACCAATAGACTCTAAGATGATTTTTTAAAAAAATAACTCATTATATGACAACTTTAAGCAAAAGGAAGGTGAAAGATCTAAAACTGGAGAATTTAATGACAGCAAAGGATGGTTTGATAACTTTAGAAAGACGGTTGGTGTGAAAAATGTCAAGATAACAGGAGAAGCAGCTTCTATCATTGAAAAGGGAGCAGACGAGCTCCCAGATGCCATTAAAGAAATCATTGCGGAGAAAGGATATCTGCCTGAGCAGGTTTCTAATGCAGATGAAAGTGCCCTATTCTAGAAAAAATGCCAGAAAAGACATCTATTAGTAAGGAAGAAAAGTGAGCACCTGGAGTTAAGGCAGGAAGGAAAAAGCTAACACTATTGTTTTGTGCAAATGGTAGTGGGGTGTTTGATCCAGACTGCACTTATCTATAAAGTTGCTAACTCCTGGGCCTTGAAGAGAAAAGATAAACACCAGCTGCCAGTCTTTAGGGTGCACAACAAGAAGACCTGGATGAGAACTCTTTTCTGGACTGGTTCCATTGATGCTTGGTCCCTGACCTCAGGAAGTATCTTGCCAGTAATGGACTGCCTTTTAAAGTTCTTTGGATGTTGGACAATGCCTCTGGCCACTCAGAACCCTACAAGTTCAATAGTGAAGCCACTGAAGTAGTCTATTTGCCCCCAAATACAGGTGAACATCTCTAATTCAGTCTCTAGATCAGGAGGTCATAAGGACCTTTAGGGCTCATCCCATACAGTACTCTATGAAAAGGCTTGTCAAGATTATGGAAGTGAACCCTGATAGAAGACTATGAAAGTCTAGAAGGATTACCCCATTGAAGATGCCATCATTGTTACAGAAAAAGTCCTAAAAGTCATCAGGCCTGCAATAGTAAATGCCTGCTGGAGAAAACTGTTCAGATGTTGTACATGATTTCACAGGCTTCATGACAGAGCCAATCAAGAAAATCATAAAAGAGACTGTGGATATCAGGGGTGGGGGGAGTGGGGATGAAGGGTTTTAAGACAAAGATCTTGGAAAAATTCAAGAAATAACAGACACTGCACCAGAGGGATTAACAGAAGACAATTTGATGAAGATCAGTTGTGTCAGAATCAGAGGATGAGTAAGAAGATATAGAAGAAACAGTGCCAGAAAACAGATTGCATTAGACAATCGGGCAGAAGGGTTCAAACTATTCAAGAGTGCTTTTAACTTATTTTATGACATGGACCATTCTATTATTCAGACACTGAAACGAATGCAAAGAGTAGAAGAATTAGTACTGTATAGGAACATTTTTAGAGAAATGAAAAAGCAAAAAAAAAAATTAGGATATAATTCCTTAAAGTTATACTGAGTCTGCCTGCTTCTCCTGCCTCCCCTTCCACCTCCTCCGTCTTTTCCACCTCCACCACCTGAGTCCCCTTCCACCTCCTCCGTCTTTTCCACCTCCACCACCTGAGATAGCAGGACAACCCCTCCACCTCCTCCTCCTCAGCCTAGCCAACAGGAAGACAACAAGGGTGAACACCTTTATGATGATCCACTTTCACTTAACAAATAGTAAATAATCATCAGAGTTAATAAACAAAGCAATCTGGGGTGTGTGTGGGTATGCTCATGTGAAAATCAAATAATTGTTCAGTGAGCACTGTGTGAGACCTTTTTGGGTCATCATCATAATCCCCTAAGTTTTCATTATACAGAATATCATGTGCAAGACTTGTGTTGGATAGCCTTTCCTCACATAGGCATAAGGTGTGTGATATTTAATATAAAATTAATAATGTGTCAGTTTTCTCACTATCTTATAATTTTGCTTTCACAGAATATTACTGTCTCTCATAATTCAAGAAACTGTGTTATCAGTCTATTATCATAGGTAAATATTTTTATTTTATTTATTTTTCCCCCAATTATTTTTATTAGTTGGAGGCTAATTACTTTACAATATTCTAGTGGTTTTTGCCATACATTGCATGTATATTATCAAGTGTGAAACAGATCGCCAGTCCAGGTTGGATGCATGAGACAAGTGCTCGGGGCTGGTGCACTGGGATGACCCAGAGGGATGGGATGGGGAGGGAGGTGGGAGGGGGGTTCAGGATGGGGAACACATGTAAATCCATGGCTGATTCATGTCAATGTAAGGTAAATATTTTTAAAAGTAACAATATTTTCAATATTGTATTATGAAGATGACTGTAATACTGTATGCAATAAGAATTTTATTTGACAATGATTCATTCTTTGGTGTATAGACTAGGCAACCACGAAGCAATCATTAACAATTACACTAGACTACCATAAACAATCACACTGTTGCTTCTTCATTAAAAATGGATGAGTTGTTAAACCTGATCAATTTCTTTTTCACATCTTTTCATTTTGATGTCTAGTGCTAGTGTTTATATATATGTAACATCTACAGTGTTTTGTATTATATAAGACAATGCTGATATACGAACTGAATGATAGCCAATTCATCTTGTAAACAGATGTAAACTTACAGTATTGATATTACAGTACTATACATGTACTTTCTCTTTTTAAGATTTCATCAATAGTATTTTCTTTTCTCTAGCTTCCTTTGTTATAAGAATATGGTATGTAATAAATATACAAAATATGTCCTATTCAGCTGTTTATGCTATCAGTTAAAGGTCAACAGTGGGCTATTATTAGCAGTTAAGTTTTTTAGGAAGTCAAAATTTATATGCAGATTTTCAACCTTGTGGGGGTTTAGCACAGTTTGCAACCAAACAAACTTGGGACCAGAATGTAGAGAGAGTAGGATGTGGCCAGGCTGGAGTGGCCCTGCCCTGGTTTAAACTCTGCTCCAGCCTAACAAGGAAAAACCAGCTGATTTGGGGGTCTCTGCCTTTAAGTTCTGATATGACTCAAATAAAATTTTTTAAAAATCTAATTTTCACATTGTTCAAGGGTCAACTGTGCTTAAACACCAGAGAAATCAAGTATCTAGAAAACAGAAAATAAAGATATAAATTTCCATAAAACAAAGTAGACTTAACTAGAGAAATATGTCCTGAGAATTTAACTCATTTCCAGATACTCAAATCCCACTATGGCATACCATTTGCTTAATTTCTCCTGTAGCAGGCGGCTTCTCAGATGGCCCCAGTGATCGCAGCCCGTCCCCTGCAACTCGTGTCCTTGTGTGTGAACATCGCCCCTGCACACAGACAGGGGCGTGACTTGCTTCTATTACAGCAAGGGTGATAAAATGTCACTCCTACAATTAGGTTATACTGTAAAAAACAGGAACTTCTGTCTTGTTAGTAGATGCTAATGCCTTCTTGGCTTACCTGTTTTGATGAAACCAACAGCCACAGTGGAGAGGTCTACATGGCAAGGAACTGAGGTTGGCCTCCAGTCAGGAGTCAGGTAGAAACTGAGGCCTGCAGTTCAATAGCCCACAAGGAACTGATTCTTTGCAACTACATGTGAGCATGGGAAGTGGATCCTCAATCAGGCTGTCAACACCTTTACTGTAGCCTGCAGGAGACCTTGAAGCAAAGGAAGCAGCCAAGACTTGACTGGAATTCTGAGCCACAGAAACTGTGTGATAATAAGTGTGTTTTAAGCTGCTATCTTTTGAAGTAATTTGTTACAGAGAATAGATGACTAATACATCATCTTTAGAGTAGGTGTATCTGAAAGTCTGGTTACATTAATTAAATGACTTATTAAATATGTAAAACTAAATTGCCTAAAATACAGATGTTATACGGTTAGCTCAGCTCACTTGTGGTATTCCAATCAATATTTCAGAGAAGGTAGTTTGTTTAAAATAGAAAATAAATCTTGGTAGCAAATAACTTCAGAGTAACTTAAACTATGTACTTTACTTTCATTGTACATTTTAAATTAACAGACTTTTAAAGAGCAGTTTTAGGCTTAAAAATTGAACAGATAATTCTCATTTATTCCCTCACTTCTCCTCATGGTTTCCCTGATTTCTTAACATCTTCCATTAGTGCAATAAATTTGCTACAATTTATTTAAAAATTTTATTTATTTATTTGGCTGTACCAGATCTTAGTTGTGGCATGTGGGATCTAATTCCCTGACCAGGGATTGAACCTAGGTCCCCTGCATTGGGAACAAGGAATTTTAGTCACTGGACCACCGGGGAAGTCCCATGGATTTGTTACAATTTATTAGTCAATAGTGATAAGTTATTATTACCTAAAGTCCAGAAAATCAACAGTGTGCATTAGGGTTCACTCTTTGTGTCTCTGTGTTACACAGCTCTATGGATTTTGACAAATGTTCTGGTTATATCCCCGCCTTCCGTCTCCCTGACTGCAGGCAACTACAGATCATTTTACTGTCTGTGTGGTTTTGCCTTTTCACTATACTTAGGGTTCTGATCTCTCACAGTGATAGAGCTTACTCTTTCCAGACCAGATAATATATGATGAGTCAGGGACAGTAAGTGTGAATCTTCATGCTTCATGTTCCCCACTAGAGTTGAGAATTCTCATCTTTATTAGAGTTATCCTCATTTATATTCAGCTAATTCTTCTGCATTTTGGTAAAGCATTACTTTCTTTGGTCAGTCTCTCTCACATTCTTTGTATCATCTATTTTTCTACAATAAATACAAGTTTAAATCATCAAATTTTAAGTTTACTTCCTAGGTGAAGGACATTACAATAGCAGATAACCTGAAATTCTATTTACTGGGCTTAAGAATGTATCTGATTGATGGTGGTGGGAGACACAGGAATTGGCTTTCTAATTGTTTGCTTAGCTCAATCCCCATAGTGACACAAAAATTCAATAGGCATAGTCATCTTAGGATTCAAAATTCACATAGCACAGTATGCTACATGCAGACCACACAGCCGTGCCTGCACCCACGACCTTTGCTATGATGATTCATACCACAGGACCACATTTTAAATAAATCTATGTCAAAATAAATCCTACAAACACTTTTAATATTAATTTCCCTTAAACCAAGAATCTTTGCAACATAACTGATATAATACCAGATTTATTAGGTTCACCCATCTGTCAAGGGTAGTATTTCTTATTCTGTTTCCTTGGCTATCAAGAGTATATATTTTATTGACTAGCATTGTTTATTGACTTAAGGGTACAGCTGTTAAAGTGATCTGGCAATCAATCCTACAAGCACAGTGAATTTACCAGCAAGATATCCAGACATTTCAAAATGGTCTTAATATTATGGTTCCAAAAAGCAAAGCTTCAGGCACTATTTTAAGATCTCTTGATTTTTATAGTTACTTGAATACTAGAACATTCACTGCTTTTTGTTTTTTTTCTTATTAAAGATTTCATGTACCATAAAAGCAATACTTTATTCTTCTTAATTAAAGGCAGTACTTCTGGTTACTATTAATTACATAAGACTAATTGAAATACTGTGACCAATACTGAAGTTCAGGTGGTCATTGTAATATGCATAAAGAATATGCACCTGAAGAACAAAATCTGACACCGAGAAAGATCAATATATGAAGTTAGGTTTAGAAAAAGGTGTCTTCAATGTTCAAATAATGTTGAAGTTAATTTTTGTGCGTGGTGTGAAGGGTTTAAATTCACCTTTTCTGCACATGTCCAATTGTCCTATTGATGCCTGTTGAAAAGATTATTTTATACCCATTGGATTGTGTTGGCACCTTTGTTGAAAATCAACTGACCATAATTGCTAGAGTTTATTTCTGAATCCACAATTCTGTACCATTGATCTAAATGTCCATCTTTATGGCAGTACTACATTCTTGGATACTGAAGTTTTCTATTTCTGTATAACAAATTACCACAAACAGCAATTTACAATAAAACAAATTTACTACCTCACAGTTCTACAGGTCAGCAGTGCAAGCAAGTTTGACTAGATTCTTTGCTTAATTTCTCACAACACTGAAATCAAGGTGTCAGCTAGGCTAAGCTCTAACTGGAAATATCTGATGAAGAACTTGCTTCCAAGCCCAGGTTGTTGACAGAATACAGTTGCTTGTGGTGGCAAGACTTAAGTCACTATTTCCTTGCTATTGGTCAGAGACAATTCTCAGCTTCTAATCCTTTCAATCTTCAAAGCCAGCAATGATATGTTGAATACCATTCTTATGCTTCAAAACTCTCTGACTTTCTCTTTTGCTCCTGGCTGGGGAAAACCCTCGTTTTTCTCATGTAATTAGGTTAAGGGCACCTAGATAATCTCCTTTTTACTATAATGCCCCCAAAAGATGCCCTTTTCATTATAGGGAACTGGAAAGCAAAAGGAGGAAGTCAAGAAACACCTGGAGTAACAGGCAAATTTGGCCTTGGAGTACAGAATGAAGCAGGGCAAAGGCTAATAAGAGTTCTGCCAAAGGAACGCACTGGTCATAGAAAATACCCCCTTTGACAAACACAAGAGAAGACTCTACACGTGGACATCACCAGACGGTCAACACCGAAATCAGATTGATTATATTCTTTGAAGCCAAAGATGGAGAAGCTCTATACAGTCAGCAAAAACAAGACTGGGAGCTGACTGCGGCTCAGATCACGAACTCCTTATTGCCACATTCAGACTTAAACTGAAGAAAGTGGGGAAAACCATTACAGCATTCAGGTATGACCGAAATCAAATCCCTTATGACTATACAGTTGAAGTAACAAAAAGATTTAAGGGACTAGATCTGATAGAGTGCCTGATGGAACTATGGATGGAGGTTCGTGACATTGCACAGGAAGACAGGAATCAAGACCATGCCCGAGAAAAAGGAATGCAAAAAAGCAAAATGGCTGTCTGAGGAGGCCTTACAAATAGCTGTGAAAAGAAGAGAAGCAAAAAGCAAAGGAGAAAAGGAAAGACATACCCATTTGAATGCAGAGCTCCAAAGAATAGCAAAGAGAGATAAGAAAGCCTTCCTCAGGGATCAATGCAAAGAAATAGAGGAAAAAAACAGAATGGGAAAGACTAGACATCTCTTCAAGAAAATTAGAGATACCAAGATACCAATGCAAAGATGGGCTCGATAAAGGACAGAAATGGTATGGACCTAACAGAAGCAGAAGATATTAAGAAGAGGTGGCAAGAATACACAGAAGAACTGTAACAAAAGATCTTCATAACCCAGATAATCATGATGGTGTGATCACTCACACTCACCTAGAGCCAGACACCCTAGAATGTGAAGTAAAGTGGGCCTTAGGAAGCATCACTATGAAGAAAGCTAGTGCAGGTGATGGAACTCCAGTTGAGCTATTTCAAATCCTAAAAGATGATGCTATGAAAGTGCTGCACTCAATATGTCAGCAAATATGGAAAACTCAGCAGTGGCCACAGGACTGGAAAAGATCAGTTTTCATTCCAATCCCTAAGAAAGGCAATCCCAAAGAATGCTCAAACTACCACACAAGTGCACTCATCTCACGCGCTAGTAAAGTAATTCTCAAAATTCTCCAAGCCAGGCTTCAGAAATACGTGAACCGTGAACTTCCAGATGTTCAAGCTGGTTTTAGAAAAGGCAGAGGAACCAGAGAGCAAATTGCCAACATCTGCTGGATCATTGAAAAAGCAAGAGAGTTCCAGAAAAACATCTATTTCTGGACTATTTATTGACAATAGTCATAGACTATTAGACAATAGATGACAAAAACATCTATTTATTGACTATGCCAAAGCCTTCGACTGTGTGGATCACAATAAACTGTGGAAAATTCTGAAGGAGATGGGAATACCAGACCACCTGACCTGACTCTTGAGAAACCTGTATGCAGGTCAGGAAGCAACAGTTAGAACTGGACATGGAACAACAGACTGGTTCCAAATAGGAAAAGGAGTACATAAAGGCTGGATACTATCACCCTGCTTATTTAACTTATAGGCAGAGTACATCATGAGAAATGCTGGGCTGGAGGAAGCAAAAGCTGGAATCAAGATTGCCAGGAGAAATATCAATAACCTCAGATATGCAGATGATACCACCCTTATGGCAGAAAGTGAAGAACTAAAAAGCTTATTGGTGAAAATGAAAGAGGAGAGTGAAAAAGTTGGCTTAAAGCTCAACATTCAGAAAACTAACATCATGACATCTGGTCCCATCACTTCATGTCAAATAGATGGGGAAACAGTGGAAACAGTGACTGACTTTATTTTTTTCGGCTCCAAAATCACTGTTGATGTTGACGGCAGCCATGAAATTAAAAGACGCTTACTCCTTGGAAGGAAAGCTATGACCAACCTAGACAGCATATTAAAAAACAGAGACATTATTTTGTCAGCCAAGGTCCATCTAGTCAAGGCTATGGTTTCTCCAGTAGTCATGTACGGATGTGAGAGTTGGACTATAAAGAAAGCTGAGCACCGAAGAATTGATTCTTTTGAACTGTGGTGTTGGAGAAGACTCTTGAGAGTCCCCTGGACTGCAAGGAGATCCAACCAGTCCATCCTAAAGGAGATCAGTCCTGGGTGTTCACTGGAGGGACTGATGCTGAAGCTGAAACTCCAGTACTTTGTCCACCTCATGGGAAGAGTTGACTCATTTGAGAAGACCCTGATGCTGGGAAGGAGAAGGGGACGGCAGAGGATGAGATGGTTGGATGGCATCACCGACTCATTGAACATGGGTCTGGGTAGACTCCAGCAGTTGGTGATGGACAGGGAGGCCTGGCGTGCTGCGGTTCATGGGGTAGCAAAGAGTTGGACACTACTGAGTGACTGAACTGAACTGAATAACATAACACAACATGGGAGTGAAGCCACTTCATCAGGGGTCAAAAGACATGCAAATCAAGTTAAAATTCTATCTACATACTGTACCTTTAGAGTAAAGATTAAAGTTAGAAACAGTGATCTTATACTTTGCTGTTCTTTCACAAATTATTTCTATTAGTGTCCCTGTGCATTTCCATATAAATTTTAGGATCATCATCAATTTCTGTGAAAAAGCAATCTGCTGGAGTTTGCAACAAACCTATAAACTAATTTGGGGAAAATTACCATCTTAATAGCATTGAGTCTGCAGTCCATGAACATGGAATAGTATCTTAGATCTCTAATTTCTCTTAGCAATTCTTTATTATTTTCAGTGTTTTGTTGCACTGCTTTTCTTAAATACATACATTTTAGAATTGTTCATTGATAGTAAATAGAAACAGACTTGCATACTAATCTTGTATCATGCAAACCAGCTGAACTCATTTATTCTATCAGTTTGCGTGGTGTGTGTGTATGGATTTCTTAAGATTTTCTACATATAAGATTATGTTGTCAATGAATAGAGACGGTCTTATTCCAGTAATACAGAGAAAATTTCCTCCAACAGAGCTCCCTTCTTCTTCCCTGTGTGCAAGTACACACACATACACACACACACAAAGATTTATATCTTATAAGCTCAACAATACAGTTTTATAATTGTTGTTTTATTCAGGTGACTTTTATGTTGTCTATTTAAGAAAAGAAAGATATATAATTACTTTTAGCAGTGTTCTATTTCTCTATGTGAATTTGAGTTAC
This sequence comes from Cervus canadensis, assembly GCF_019320065.1. Classification (NCBI taxonomy): domain Eukaryota; kingdom Metazoa; phylum Chordata; class Mammalia; order Artiodactyla; family Cervidae; genus Cervus; species Cervus canadensis. The sequence goes on from NC_057408.1 coordinate 35,594,863, forward strand.
TGTCTATGTCATTTTCTTTCATCTGAACAGACTTCTATTAGTATTTATTGTAAGGCAGGTAAGCCAGCAATAAATTCTCTCTGTCTTTATTTATTTAGGAAAGTCTTATTGTCACTTTCATTGTTGAAGGATAGTTTTACTTGATTGCCAGTTTTTTTCCCCTTCAACTCTTTGAATACACCATCCCACTGCCTCTTTCTTCTACTGTTTCTGATGAGAAGTTAGCTGTTAATCACATCTTTTTTCTATCTACAAATCTTTTATTCCATGAAGACTTCTGTAGTACACTTGAGTCAAACATGTAACAGATATCCAAAGAGCATGACATTTTTGATTTGGCTTCTTTGTCAGTTAGAAGTGTGGTGACACTTCTGGACTACCAAGAAAATCTGGGCTTATATAACAAATTCAAAGATATCTTAGTATAGACAGAAATAAAATAAATATTACATATTAAAATACATAAGTAAATCAGATAGAAGGTACTAGAAGAAGAAGAATGGTAAGGAGCTTTATTACTGCATGCCTATATGTGGTAGTTAAACAAAAAATTTTAACCAAAAGAATATATGAAAATAATCACAGTATAAGAAGTTGTCTCAAGACATTGTGGTCCCAAATGCTATAAAACTCTTTTAACAAACTGTAGAGACAGCTGTAATAGAAACACAGAAACAATTAAACATGCACTCAGCAGTGATTTATCTTTATTATGGTTCAGATTCTGTCTAGTCCATGACCCAGACCTAAATAGAGAAACACAGAACAAGTAATCATGGGAAAAATTTCTATAAAAGGCCCTTTACCAGATCAGAACAACAGAGATTCATTAATATCCACTGCCCATGGCTAAAAAGTAATGGAGACTTTATCCATTTGGTAGAAAAGGGAGAAATCTCAAGATGATTCTAAATCTACCTTTTAATACCCACTTGGCAAAAAAATGAAGAGTTGAGAAAAACAGTAAGGCAATCTTGCATAGGAACATTTTCAAACTTCAGTGGGAAAAGCTACTCAACATGCAGCCTAGGTTTTAATATAAAGAGTTCTGTGGAAATACTATGCCATTCCTGAAATCATACAGCTTATCAAATAAGATTAAAATAGAGGACTTCCCTGGTGGTCCAGTGCCTAAGACTCCATGCTCCTGATGCAAGCGGCTTGGGTTGAAATCTTGGTAAGAGAACTAGATCCCACATGCCACAACTAAAGGTCCCACCTGCTGCAACTAAGACCCAGCACAGTCAAATAGATACAAATAAATATCTTTATAAAAAGATTAAAATAGAAGTTATAAGCATCATAGTTTAAGGTGACATTAAGTTCAGATTCATAGAAAAAGAAATTAACACTCACCTGTGATAAGAACAGCTATATTCTAAAATGTACACTGATCAAAACTACAGTTACTGGATCCTCCCATGTCCAAGCACCAATGTTATATTTGTTAAGTACTGTTTCTTAAGGATCAGGAAATGTAGTAACAGACACACATCAGTGAGGTGTCTCAGTCTAAATAGAGTAAGTGAAACATCTTTCTAGATTCCACAGTGAAGAATTTGTAAGGCTGAATAAATTACAAGATGAATGGAGAATGTAAATTCATCTTTGAGGCAAAGAAAGAAAGAAGACTGGGGAAAAGCAAGGAAAAAATTTACTTTGTAAATGGAGCAACTTCTTTTCAACCAAATGGCAGAAGTAAAAAGAAAACCATAAGCTAGGGCATTCTTCTTAAGAACTGCAGATTTAATAAAACTATACACAAAACCTATAATAAGCAACTTGAGCCACATGGCAACCAACACAAAGAAGAAACTGAAAAAGTCTCTTAAAGTCAAATGAACGTCTCATGAAAAATGAATTGCTGCACCTCCATCACAAAATCTAAACATGAGTTTAAAAAAACCTTACTTTGAGAACAAATAAAATTTTATGTCTACCTAACATTATGGCTACTCACAGAAAAATCAAACAGTGTTTCTCACCATCTCTAGTAGATTTGTGCTCTGGTGTTCAAAAAACTGGATTTCAGATTAAGACCCAAAAGAGGGTTAGTTGTAGAAACAAGGGCATTTAAAGGAAATTTTCTATACATATATATTTTTTAGCTATCTCAAGTTGTTCTTGTCTTTCTCTCAAGAAAATACAGAGTCAGGTTGTTTGGGTTCATATCTTGATTTCCCAGGGCTTCCCGGGTGGTTCAGTGTTAAAGATTCTGCCTGCCAAGCAAGAAACATGAGTTCAATCCCTGGGTTGGGAAGATTCCCTGGAGAAGGAAATGGCAACCCTCTCCAGTATTCTTGCCTGGGAAATCCCACAGACAGTGGAGCCTGGCGGGCTATAGTCCATGGTGTTGCAAAGAGTCAGACAAAATTTAGTAACTAAACAGCAGCTGCTTGATTTCCCAACTTGCTACCTAAATGACTTGGACAAATCTCCTGCTCTGCCTCGGGCTCCTCCTCTGTAAAAAACTTCACTGGGCTACTGAGGGACTAAATGTTTTAATGTACGTTAAGAGCTAAAACTGCAAGGAGATCCAACCAGTCCATCCTAAAGGAGCTCAGTCCTGGGTGTTCATTGGAAGGACTGATGCTGAAGCTGAAACTCCAATACTTCGGCCACCTCATGCGGAGAGTTGACTCATTGGAAAAGACCCTGATGCTGGGAGGGATTGGGGGCAGGAGGAGAAGGGGACAACAGAGGATAAGATGGCTGGATGGCATCACCGACTTGATGGGCAAGAGTTCGAGTAAACTCCGGGAGTTGGTGATGAACAGGGAGGCCTGGCATGCTGCTATTCATGGGGTCGCAAAGAGTCGGACACGACTGAGCGACTGAACTGAACTGATGACCCCGTTGCCATTTACTTTGTTATTTTGCATTCGAGTTAAACACCCGTTTTGTGTTTCCTGTCCAGAGAAGATCCTTTACCATTTGTTGAAGAGCTCCACCAAACCAGCTTTACAGCAAATGCCACGACTGAGCAACTGAACTGAACTGAACTGAAAGACCTAAAAACAGTACCGGTACATAGCATGTACCATATTAAATTTTGTTAAATAAAATTAAGTATTTATTAAGCTAAAATATATTAGTCTCTGTGTGTACAAAAACCAACAGGACATTTGTTTTCAAAAAAGCTTGGTGAAAGAGATGGATGAATGAACAGTGATTACAAAAGAATAAGAATGGTTCTATGATAGAGATGAGCAGTCTATTTGTGAGCACATAAAGAGGACATCTAACGTCAGCACATCCTCACTCAGAGTGCTCACAATGAATGATGCCCTTACGGACAGCAAGTAGACTTGTCCACCAAATTCACCCAGGTTCCAAGACGTTGAGTGAGAAAGTGCTTACCTTGGTTTAGCTAAAAGAAGCCTGTCACAAAGAACAATCAGGTAATATAGGTGACAACTGCCACATGGAGTTCAAAAGGAAACTTATTTTCCCCTCCAGGTTCAAACAGTAGAGCCTACAAGTGGTATGACCACCGGGCACTTCCTGAAAACACGGTTTTAAAATTTTCTCATGATAAAGTTAAAAGGAAAATTCAAAAGTATCTCCTTTTGAGAATATACTTTCTCTATACCCTTGACCAACAATTTATAATATTTGTGGTTTTTGTTTTTTTTTTTCAGTTTTGTTCCTCAAGTTTAAGGTTAAGTAAGAGAGGCAGTGTTAACTATGACTGGCTGCTAGGGAAACATCCAAGAATCATTAGTTTAAACATAAAACACTATTCCTTGAGGAAGTTTTACTCCCTCCCGCCTCATTTTCAGTTCACTTCAGGTTAGTCGCTCAGTCATGTCAGCTCTTTGTGACCCCATGGACTGCAGCATGCCAGGCTTCTCTATCCATCACCAACTCCCGGAGCTCGCTCAAACTCATGTCCATTAAGTCCAGGATGCCATCCAACCATCTCATCCTCTATCGTCCCCTTCTCCTCCTGCCTTCAATCTTGCCCAGCATCAGGGTCTTTTCCAATGAGTCAGTTCTTCCCATCAGGTGGCCAAAATATTGGAGTTTCACCTTTAGCATCAGTCCTTCAATGAATATTCAGGACTGATTTCCTTTGGGATTGACTGGTTTGATCTCCTTGCAGTCCAAGGGACTCTCAAGAGTCTTCTCCAGTATAATTCAAAAGCATCAGTTCTTCAGTGCTCAGCTTTCTTTATGGTCTAACTCTCTCACATCCATACACGACTACTGGAAAAACCACAGCTTTGACTAGATGGACCTTTGTCGGCAAAGTAATGTCTCTGCTTTTTAACATGCTGTCTAGGTTGGTCATAGCTTTTCTTCCAAGGAGCAAGTGTCTTTTAATTTCATGGCTGCAGTCACCATCTGCAGTAATTTTGGAGCCCAAGAAAATAAAGTCTGTCACTGTTTCCACTGTTCCCTTATCTATTTGCCTTGAGGTGATGGGACCCGATGCCATGATCTTAGTTTTTTGAAAGTTGAGTTTTAAGCCAGCTTTTTCACTCTCCTCTTTCCAGAAGTATACAGAATAAGGGCTGGGCCTCCTTAATCTAGATGTCTTTAGAGTCTCCTAATGACTATTTCTTGACTCTCAGTCTCTATATTTGTGTGTGTTAGTCACTTAGTCGTGTCCGACTCTTTGTGACCCCATGGACTGTATCCCACCAGGCTCCTCTGTCCATGAGATTCTCCAGGCAAGAATACTGGAGTGGGTTGCCATTTCCTCCTTCAGTCTGTATCCTTAACTACTGGCGATTGGAAAGTCCCTCTGCCTTTCCTCCAATACCCTGGTCAATGTTTCTGTGCCCTGTAACACCCATGTCATGGACAGGGAGGGAGTGGAAATGCAAAAGCAGAGCTCAGAAGTCTGAACTTCATGCTATAGTTTTCTCTAGCCCACTCATTAGAGCAATAGACAAGGGCCACCTTAAAATACACCTGCCCTTTTGTAAAGTGGCAAAACAAATCCAGACAAACATTAGCTGCTACCTTCTCTGCCTCATTTTATAGCCTAAGTTTTCAGGAAACAGAACCAAAGAAAATTTTTCAAAAGTTAGAATACAAATAAACTGCTCATACTTTGGTTTTTTCTTATAAATATTGTAGACTTCAAAAAAGGGGGGGTATATTAAAAGTCTAAGATATACCACATTCCAGCAAAGTTATTATTCTTTCTTTTTACTTGCTTCCTAGGTGTCACTAGTGGTAACGAACCTGCCTGCCGAAGCAAGGGAAGCATGAGATGCAGGTTCCATCCCTGGGTCGGGAAGATCGCCGGAAGGAAATGGAAACCCACTCCAGTATTCCTGCTTAGAGAATCCCATGGACAGAGGAGCCTGGCAGGCTATAGTCCACAGGGGTCGCAAAAAGTCGGACACAACTGAAGTGACTCAGCACGCAGGCAGGCATGTCGAAACCTGAGGTTCAAAACTGGAGTTTTCTTGACCAAAACTGTTAACCCACCTGAGACAGGTGTCTTTAGGTTGAATAAAACTTATAAGGATTACAGAAAACCACTCAGGACTTGTTACTAGTCAAAGGGAAAGGATTATCCTTGCAATCAATACAGAACCTGAACCTGTACAATTTAACAGAAAAGACAGGATGATCCTTCTGAAAGTTGTCCATCCGTGCATAAATGGAAAATGAACCTGGATAATGAAGAATTAGTAATAAAGTAGCTGTGCTCAACCTACTGAGCCATAACCAGGATGGAATCTACACTGACAATGGGTACATTATCAATGTCTTAATACTAAAATGAGTGACTTTGACCCTACTATACACAGAGCTTTTTTCCTACAGTGTTTTAATACAAAAGGTATCCTCATCCATTTGAAGATTTAAATTCATTTGGATGTGAAAAAGACATCTGGTGTCACTTGCTAGAGAGAAAGAAGCAGATCTTCAGAGCTTGTTTCACATCACAGCTGGCAGGAATCTGAACTTTCATTTAGCTAGGTAATATATACTATTTGATAGTAGGTATACAAATGTTAATGCACACTCATATATACTTATGTGATTAATAAGTATATACAAATACTAAATCACATTAACTATTCCAGTTTCTCTAATTAAAGCTTTTACAAGTCACCAAGACACTTTTATTATGCTAAAACTCTGAACATGAATTAGAAGAGGTTTATGGGTAAAAAAAGAGCCCACCTGATTGTCACTAAGTAACAGAACACTGGGTTGTCTTTATCACTCCTGCTGTGCTTCCATACAACCAGGAGCTTCCCTTCTGATGCAGAGCCTGGTCAAGAAATCATTCCTAACCTCTGGGCCCCAGAACAGGAGAGGAAAAGGAAACAGGGAAGTAGATTAAACCAACTCAATCACACACTGTAATCGCACATCTAAAGACACTGTATACAGTGAGACAATTAAAGTAAAAGGCCAAATGACTCTTCTGACATCTGGTTGATCCATCAAAGAACAAGGTAGGAAGTAAGACACTTACCTGTTGTTCCTGCATTTTAGCAGCACCAAGTTCCGAGACAGACATAGTGAGCTTCTCCTGCTGTTCTGACAGATACTTCTGATAGAGACTTAGAAGTTCTTGGCATTCTTTATATTGTAACTGAAGAGGTGAGATTGCAAATTAAGGGAAAAAACTAATAAATGGATTTAAACTGCATCCAGCAGGGTAGTATTTCAGATTTCAACAAACAACACAGAGGCAGAAATGCAGCCATACTTGGTGAGAGTGCAGGTGAGTGCAGTCCTCAGATGAACGCAGCACACGTGCCCCTCAAAGTCGTGACACAATATTGTTCCAGAGAGTAACAGTGTTCTTCCTATTTAAATATTTCTTTCTCAAATCTTTAAATTTGAATAAGTAAGAACAAATGCAAACATATGCAAAAAAGAGTTGGCCCCCCACCTCACACCATAAATAAAACTAACTGAAAATGGATCACTGACCTAAATGTAATAGCTAAAACTATAAGCTTCATAAACGCAAAATCTTTGTGACTATGGTTTAGGCAATGTCACCTAAAAGCACAGCAACGAAGAATAAATAAATAAATTGGAGTTAAAAATTTAAAACTCTGTGCTTCAAAGGACACTATTAGGAAATTGAAGAGACAACATCTAGAATGATAGAAAATATTTGCAAATCATCATGGGGTCTCAAAGAGTCAGACACAACTGAGCGACTGAACTGAACTGAACTGAACAAATGGTAAAGGTCTGGTATCCATAAATATGAAGATGTTATGTGTATGTGCATGCTAAGTTGCTTCAGTCATATCCGAGTCTTTGTGACCCCATGAACTCTAGCCTGCCAGGCTCCTCTGTCCATGGGATTCTCCAAGCCTAGAATACTGGAGTGGGTTGCCATGTCCTCGTCCAGGGGATCTTCCCGACGCAGGGATGGAACCTGCATCTCTTACATCTCCCGCATTGCCAGGCAGTTCCTTACCACTATTGCCACCTGGGAAGGCCATGAAGGTGTTACGTAACTCAACAATAAAAACTATCACCTAATTAAAAACGGGCAAAGGACTGTGACATTTCCCAAAAGAAAATATACAAATGTCTAAGCAGTGTAAGCAAGGATGCTTTACATTATTAGCCACTAACCACTAGGAAATGGAAATCAAAACCATACTGAGATACCACTTTGCATTTACTAGGATGGCTATCATCAAAAAGACTGACAATAACAAGTGCTGGCAAGAATATGATGAAATCAGAACCCTCCTACATAGCTGAGAGGAATGTACAAAGCTGCTGCATTGGAAAATAATTTAGCAATGTCTCAAAAAATTAGACACAGTGTTTCTGTAAGACCCAGCAATTCCACTCCAATTCTCCAAGAGAACTGAAAATATAGGTTCACATCAAAAACTTGTACATGAATATTCAAAGTGGCATTATTCATAACAGTGAAAAAGTAAAAACAACTCAAATGTCTAATCAAGTGATAAATGGATAAACAAAATGTGGTACACCTATAAAATGAAATATTTTTCAATCATAAAAGAAACAAAGTATTACTACATGCTACTGTATGAATGAACCCTGAATACACTATATGCTAAAGAAGTAAGACACAAAAGGCTACATATTTTATGTATGCTACGGTTGCTGTTTAAAATATACCTTCCAATGAGCCAGGGAAAAGAAAACTTAATTCCAAGTATGTGTGTGTATTTGTGTGTGCTAAGTCACTCAGTCATGTGGAAGTGACCCCATGGATTGAAGCCCGCCCAACTCTTCTGTCTATAGAATTTTCCAGGCAAGAATACTGGAGTGGGTTGCCATTTTCTACTCCAGGGGATCTTCCAGATCCAGGGATCGAACACATGTCTCTTGCGTCCCCTGCATTGGCAGACAGATTCTTTACCAATTTTAAGTATACCAGATCACAAATAAGAGCTATATTTATCCATGTTTATTTCCTGCCCCCTTCTCTAATTTTCTGAAATACTCATTATATGTGTTAAAGGGCAGGGAGATAAATGTCCATAATAGGCAATTCCATATAGGCAGAAAGTATATTAGTGGTTACAAAAGATGAAGAAGGAAAATAGGAAGCAACTGCTGATGGGTATAAGTTTTGTGGGGGAGGTAATGAACATGATTTGGAATTAGATAATTGTCTTTGCACACCTTTGGGAATATACTCAAACCACTGAACTGTATACTGCAAACAGGTGATTTTTATTGTATGTGAATTATAACTCAATAAAGCTGTTAACAAAAAATTCAGAGTAGAAGTGATGAAACTGTTTTGGTCAAAGCAATCACTGCCTAATTTACATAGAAAGTTCTAACTATACTAAACATAATATTATAATTAGATTTGGCTCTCTTTGGTTTTGTATGTCAGTTAAGTCAATACTTCATTAATAAAAGCAACATCAGAAAAAATTTTTCCCATATACGTGTTTTACAGTCTAGCATGTAGAACACGGCAACCTAACCTGGGGTTACTCTCTCCCACAGCTTCTCAAACTTGCAAAATACTCAAGAAGAAGATACTCAAACTCATAGATCAGGTATCTGGGAGACAGGTAATTTTATTCAAGGGTGAGTTCTCTGTTCCCTACTTCTCATTGTGGTAATTTCTTCCCCAGGCCCATTTTTCTTTCAGATCATTTCTGAGTCTCCCTTCAACACCTAATTATGAATGCTATTGATATAAAATTACTGTCCAATGAGATTAGTCTGTATAAATACCTTTATAACAGGCCATCATGATTAAGGGTGGGAATAGTATTTCTTAAATGTCAAAAATGGTGACTGGCTTCAGTATTCTTCTTAACATTTTCATAACCTAATCATTGCTCCTGGGCAGATTCCTATTCTAATAATTTCTGCCAATCCTGACTGCATAAATAACCAATTGCTTCATTATTCTTATTATTAACCTTTAACAAAAAAGGAGCCAGAGATGACTTGTAGGATAGGAGCTGGTTCATAATGAAAGGCTGGTTACTAAGCTAAAGAATATATTAAATAGAAGAGAATGTTTAACACTCAGCATCTTAAAAAACAACAATGACACAATGAACAGTGGTCTAAATAAGCTAATATCCTTTCAAAGTCAATCTACATCAAACCAGGTTGGTTTTACATTCCCACACTTTTTCTCGGCAGTCTCAAAAACACAGGAATGATTTGTGGTGGTCCCAAGAGTCTCTGCCAGCTATATGATGTATATAAAAAGAATTTTTTTATTCTAGCTGTTACCATAGGCAATAATGTTTATAGTAGATGAACATATTAGCCTGGACACAGAATATGAATTTTATTTGTGAAAAAGTTAGCACAATTATACAGCCTAAGAGTTAAATGTCAGCATTTGAAGGCAAATTATAGGCAAATTCATTTAAATACATGCTATGTGGCAGAATATAAAACAGGCAGTCCTAACTTTATCAATTTTTTATATCTGTATTGATTTACCAGATTTTGAAATGCCCTCCCCTTTCCTGTAAAATCCAAAATATATGTACATGCAAAACAGTAATTCTCCTTCCTCCTGAGCACAATGGGACTACAATCCTCCATCTGTAGAGAGAGATTTATGTGAGGAAAATGTGGGTAAAATGCATTCTTAACTGATGGTGGGGGGAGGGGAGATACCGAGAAAGAAGACATATTTAACTCAGTCCTGGCCAACAGACAGGGCAGAATGCAACAGATGGATGAAATTCAACCTAAGGGAAGGTGCGGACCAACCATGATGTGAACCCAGCACTGCAGGTCTGCTCAACTGTGATTTAAGAACTGAGAGAAACAGCAGTCCTCACGATCTCATCAAAGAAATAAAGCCTCCCAACAGAAAAATAAATTAATATTAAGCACTATCATATCAAAACCTAAACATCAAATTAATTTGCTGAAACAGCTACTGGAAATGGTGATTTTGCAAAGCTTAAAGCCTTTAACCCCCAAAACGCATTATATAGAAAAATACTAAAACTAGAGATTGAGGCAAATGAATAGAGAAATGAAAGATAAAAAAATTCTGCGAGAGAAAAGGGTGGAAGGAGAAGGACCAGAAGACAGCATATGCTACTAGCATGTTGCCTAAGCAACTGTCTTAAACTGGAAGAATTCTTCTGGTGCAGCGGAGACCACTCCCACTACCCCATCCCATCCTTGCCTCAGATGTCTAGGACACCTGAATCTGGTGGTTTACTATGTAATTCCTGATCTAATACAAAATGAAATGAAGAAGGTCTCCAGGAGAGGACAAAACAGAAAAAATATATATATATATTTAAACAACTCCTTTTTAGGGAACCAAGACTCCTTAGAAAAAAGGCTGATTTCAATGGCTGGGACAGGGAAAGTACAAAGTAATCTTTAAACCCTTATTCTAATGCAAGAAAGTGTTTAAAACAAATAGATGAGGGCATATCAAGAGAAACAGCAGCAGATCTAAAGGAGACTCTCAGTCCCTCTCAGCTGGGGCTTTTTGGCCAAATCTGGGATAAACTGAGCATCAGAAAGAATGACTCATTAGTAGCAAATTAAGTAAACAAAAATCCACCAGTCTACTGTGATACTTCACAAAAGAAGAAAAGAATGAAAGGGGAAAAAATTAAAGTCCTTTACAGAAAAATGCTAATTATATAGAAGGAATGGTCAAATTTTAAAAATCACCATTTTTGTAATCCCCAATGTAATAACTTAATTCAGGTGAGGTTCATTAGTTGATACTAAAATCAGTAGGTAAAAGGTTAATAAATAAGAAATTCATATGGTGTTAAGATTAATTATTTACAGCAAAGAAGAAAATGACCTTTAAATGGTAAAATTTGGTAGTCATCACCTAAACAAAGTAAATTAATTTAGGATTACTAGTAGTAAAAAAAGCAGAAATTATGTACTTCCTAGTGTCTGAACCAGGCAACATCACCTAAGAAATAATTTTGCCAAGTATGCTTTACTTGAATCCAACCAAATCTGAAATCTAACTTCCATTTAACAGAAATTGAAAGAAACAAAGGAATAAGTTACACCACATGCAAACAATCAGACAAATCCACAATGTGGGAGATTTTGCAAAGCACTTGAATTGAACTCTTCAAAAAGTCAAGTCATGTGGAAGAAAGAGGGAAGGACTATTCTAGATTAAAAGATCAAAGACACAACCAAATACAACCCATCAATCAGACTGAATTTTGGCTCAGCAAGAGAAATAGCTATAAAAGACATTCTTGGGACAATTAGGAGAATTGGAATATAGACTCAGGAAAAGCTATAGAATTACTGCTTATTTTCTTAGGTGGTTTATAATATCGTTTATAAAGAGAAATATTATTCTTATGAGTGTGAAATATTTAGGGTGACATATAGCAGCTACCACTTTAGGGAAGAAAAAGTGCAAAATAAATTTTATATCTGTAAGTAAATTTATTTATATAAATATATAATAGAAATAAAACATAAATATGTACATAGATTTGTGTACATATATATATATACATATATAAATACATATATGAGGAGGCGAAGCAAAAAGAGCAAAATGTCAACAAGTGTGGAATCTAGGGAGCAGGTATAGGGTGGTTCACTGCACGAGTTTGTTAACCTTTCTATATATATGAAATAGGTTGGTAGGTGCCCAATATGCTACTGGAGAAGAGTGGAGAAATAACTCCAGAAACAATGAAGAGATGGAGCCAAAGCGAAAACAACACCCAGCTGTGGATATGACTGGTGGTCCGATGCTGCAAAGAACAATATTGCATAGGAACCTGGAATGTTAGGTCCATGAATTAAGCAAGGTAAACTGGAAGTGGTCAAACAGGAGATGGCAAGAGTGAACATCTCATTTTAGGAATCAGCGAACTAAAATGGACTGGAATGGGCAAATTTAATTCAGATGACCATTATCTCTACTAACGTGGGCAAGAATCCCTTGTAAGAAATGCAGATGACACCACCCTCATGGCAGAAAGTGAAAAGGAACTAAAGAGCCTCTTGATGAAAGTGAAAGAGGAGTGAAAAAGCTGGCTTAAAACTTAAAACATTCAAAAAACTAAGATTATGGCATCTGATCACATCACTTCATTGCAAATAAAAGGGGAAAACTGGAAGCATGGCAGATTGCTCCATAACTTTAAAGCTATGACAAACCTAGACAGCATATTAAAAGGCAGAGGCATTACTTTGCCGACAGAGACATTACTTTGCCGACAGAGGTCCATTTAGTCAAAGCTATGGTTTTTCTGGTAGGCATGTATTGCGAGTTGGACCATTGAGAAGGCTGAGCGCCGAAGAATTGATGCTTTTGAACTGTGGTGTTGGGGAAGACTCTTAGGAGTCCCTTGGACTGCAAGGAGATCAACCAGTCAATCCTAAAGGAAATCAGTCCTGAATATTCATTGGGAGGACCAATGCTGAAGCTGAAGCTCCAATACTTTGGCAATCTGATGTGAAGAACCGGCTCACTGGAAAAGACCCTGATGCTGTGAAATATTGAGGGCAGGAGGAGAAGAGGACGACAGAGGATGTGATGGATGGACAGCATCACCGACTGGATGATGCCATGGACATGAGTTTGAGCAGGCTCAATGAGCTGGTGACGGACACGGAAGCCTGGTGTGCTGCAGTCCATGGGGTTGCAAAGAGTCGCAGACACCTGAGTGACTGAACTGATATATTTGAAAACTGTCATAATAAAAAGTTGTAAAAAAAAATCTTCACTGTGTTCTTTCATTACATTAAATGAAACGAATTCTGGAAAAGGAGTTTACAGATGCACAGGGTAGGAAGGAAGGAGAGTACCCTTGGCTGAAAGGTCATCCGGAGCAAAGGATAGAGAAATGAAACCAATTTGCACATTAAGGGAACTGCAAATATGACGGCATGCGTGGCTGACTGGTTGAGAGTAAGGAGAATGAGTGAAGAGGCTGCAGAGACAAACAGGGGCCAGCTCTTGAATGTTATACTAAGTTATTTGAATTTTATTTTTATGGAACCCATTGACATCTTGCAACCAATTTGTATGTTGTAAAGATCCCTTTAGTAGGAATGTGAATGGTGGATTGGAGGGCTTGAAGATGGAATGAAGGCAATCAGTTAAGAACTGGCTACAACAGTCTAAAGCAACAGATGAGAGGGGTCTGAATTAAAGTAACAATGGTAAGAAATGGTGGGGATTTGGCTGAAGAGGGAAATTTAAGACAAAATCAACTTATGAATTGAGTAGAAAGTTGTATGATACACAGTTCCATTTATCAAGATAGGGAATGAAGAACAAACAAAAGGTATGGGGGAAGGGGTGGAGCTTTAGACATACTGAGTTGGAGATGTTTGGGGAGCAATTCGCTGAGATGGCCAGCTGGGACACTTGAAGCCCTGGACCTGGAATTGAGAGAAGACAGCTCAACATAAACAGAGATTTGGGAGTTAACCATTTTGTATGTGATGGCCAAAGACATGAGAGTGTTTAACACTGTCTAGGAAAGGATTCAGTTTTGTTTGCTTGTTCCTTCTTTCATTCATTCAACAAATAAGCACCATGAGGGCAGGAATACTTGTTTTGTTTACTGCTGAATTTCTTAGCCTACATAACAGGTGCTCAATAAATATTTATTGAACAATATTTACTGAGTACATTAATACCCCAGACTGTGCCAGGTACTAGACATACAGTGATGAATAAGACCGACACTGTCTTCTGCAGGGAGCTTGTCATCCAACGAGGAGGGCAGGTAAGCAAGCACATAGTTAAGATAACAAATAATGAAAGCAACAGCAAGAACATTAATGTAGTCCTATGCAAGTACTTCCTAAGGGGACCCAAATAACTGAGGAACCAGGAAAACCCTCTTGGAGAAAGAAATGTTCAAATTAAGAGAAGAAGGCCAATGTAACAACAATATCTAAAAGGCAGGCAGAGAAGAGGGACTGATAAAAAGATGTGTCAACTGGGCAATGCTGCAGAGGCCACACTCATTAAAGATGATGTTAAGGCAGCTACATTGACTCTCACCAGAATATAAGTCTGTTCACAACTTCCCCCACTGTTTTGACAGATTCTATTTCACTTCAGAGAGAAGATCCTGGAAAGAAAGAGCTGTTTTACTCAGGGTCACCTTGTGCCATCCATTAGTCACAAGCTTTCAAGGGAATCTAGAACTCAAAGATCTTCACTATGGCAGGGACTCCCTTCACTATGTACCCCAACATACTATTTAATACATAAAGACAGCACATACTATATATTCTGCTTAAAATGCTTTGCCTGATTCCAATTCTACGAAGTTCCTCCTTATCCTTTCAAACTTAGCTTTATGTCACCTTTTCCTTCTAATTTTGAACTTCAGGCAGAGTTAAGTACTTTTATTACAGTAAATAGATATAGCTAAAACTATATGATTATATTACTATCCCTCAAAGTGGCCTGTGTGTTTCTGAAATCATAGTATATTAATCTTGCTATCTCTCTAGTACATAGCAGTCATTTTAAAAATGTTAGAGGAATGAATAAAGGCATAAAAGTAAAGGAGTAAAGGAGGGCCTCGATTTCATGTGAGGTTTGGATTGGAATCAAAACAAACCAAAGATAGGCTGTGTGGTCTGTAGCCAAGAAGACATCTAAAAATACAAATTTATTAAAAACTTTAAATTGTTCTGACATCACAAGATTTTCATATCTTGAAGCAAATATGGTTTCTGACCATGTTATATTTCTCAGTCTACAATCATTACCTTATTTCCCTTTTCCAAAAAAGGGGCACATTTCCCTAGATAAACACTGAAGTCCAAATTACATATCTAGTTTGACACTCAATGACAATTTTTGCAAATGAAAACAGATTTATTGGTAAAAGGAAAACTGATACCAAGATGAGCTGACTAGCAGAGCCAGACAAGAATTTCACACGAATATTGATACCCTTTTATTAAATTGTGATCTGTGCTGGGGCACTGATACAAGTCTGAAATTTTCCATCTAATTAAAAGAGAAATTCATGGCAAGTTAGGTGCATGGCCACAGTGTTTTTCAATTTCCTGACAGTAGTAACCTGTTAGGAAGGGAAATAAATCTCCAAATCAAACAGGGGAAAACTCAATGTTATGGACACTTACAAGTAAAAAAAGAGTCAAATGCCTCACCCATTTTCTTCTGGACTCTACTTGTTCAGTTTGAAAAACTCAAGCCATTAAAAGATATCTAATTAGAGTATACATTAATAACTAGCTTTATGGGAGTTTTCTTAGCATTATAGTCTTTACCTTATTTCTTGTAGAGTCACAGAAAATGCGGCAGAGAAAGACTTGGAACTAAGAGTCTTTATATCATGTCTTTGCTCAGATCACTGAACCCTGAGGTTTTTCAGAAAATCAGTTACGTAAATGAAGACCCAAAATTTATTTCTCCAACTTTAAAACTTATTTAAAAGTTCATATGCAGATACCTTAAAAAGCAGGCTATCAATGTACTAGGTTGCTTAGAATTTTAATTTCTTAATACCAGTTTCCTTTCCACATATTCCTCTAAGGATATATGTTTTTTCAAGAAATCATGGTAAATGTTAAAGACAAGGTTGCAAAAACATTTCTAGTGAAAGTCACACATTTTATCTTTCTTCTAACCTGCTTAAAACATATCTTTTGTGTAAAGGTTCCATGTTGCAACTAGACCTGCAGGGTAAGTATTTAAAGCAGCCATTTGAAAGGTTGCTTTAAATCAATACAACCTTTCTTGAGTTATAGGAGCCAGCCTGCTGCTGCTGCTGCTGCTAAGTCGCTTCAGTCATGTCCGACTCTGCAACCCATAGACGGTAGCCCACCAGGCTCCGCCGTCCCTGGGATTTTCCAGGCGAGAACACTGGAGTAGGTTGCCATTTCCTTCTCCAATGCATGAAAGTGAAAAGTGAAAGTGACGTTGCTCAGTCGTGTCCAACTCTTTGCGACCCCATGGACTGCGGCCTACCAGGCTCCTCTGTCCATGGGATTTTCCAGGCAAAAGTACTGGAGTGGGTTGCCATTGCCTTCTCCAATAGAAGCCAGCCTAGAACTGTAGAAAAAAAGGTTGTTATCACACCCCTCCCCTCACCAGAAGCTACTTTAATAAGGCAAACTATGGTAACAATGATGAACACTTGAAAATTTCAAATTTCCAAAGGGGTAAATTCCTGACAACACAGACCACTGAAAAGGATTTGCACACTAAGCTCCCTAGACTGAAGCGAATAGGCTAAAAGCACCTTAGAAAGAAGTCATCTCATTCTGCTCCCTACTTTCAAGAAGAGGAGTTTTGTTCTTGTCATTAAATTAAAACCCTTCATGAACTATCAACATCAATATATATGACACGCCTCTCTCTCTTCATATGTCTTTATTTGTCTGCTTGAACTATTTATGCTGCTGTGTAAGATCATCCACTTCTGAGTGGATGTAAAATGACTGTAGGAGGTCCCTTAAATCTCTTTTCCACACGGAGTAATCCAGGGGCACTACGCTTCCCTTACACAGTTCATCTTCCAGCTCACATCAGCTTTGTGCTTCTCATCTCTCCCTTTTTCAGGTCCTCATTAAGTTCTTTTATAAGAGTCAGACAGACCACCATCACCTATTGCACAATTAAATGCTTACAACCAGGAATAGATACCTGAATTAGAATATCTGAAGACATTTCCCGAGATAAACACTGAGGTCCAAATTATATATCTAGCTTGGCACTCAATGACAATTTTTGCAAATGAAAACAGATTTGTTGGTAAAAGAAAAACTGATACCTCAGTATAACCTCTGCTGGCGTGTGGGACACTTCTAAGTGCTTTAAAGAAATTGTCATATTTAACTATCATCAAAAGACAAAAAACAAACTACTATTAGTAGTCTTATTTTACAAATAAATTTTCAGCCCAGAATGGCTAAATACTTACCCAAGGTTAGTCACTCTGCCAGTGAGCTGAGGTTTGGATTAAAGTATTGTACACAGGAATCACCTGTGAATCTTGTTAGAAAGCAGATACTGATTCAGAAGATCTGAGGTAGGGCCTAAGGTTCTACATTTCTAACAAGCTTCTAAGGGATGCTATCGGTGGTCCAGGGACCACACTGTGCATATCATCTCCAAGACCCTCCCAGACTCCTTCTTTACGTTGAAGTGTAATACAGTATTCAACTTCTGTGCTTCTTCTCTTTAATCTATCCTTACAACATGATGCTTTTTCTCTTTTTGGTCAATTGTTTCAGTATTCTTGCCTGGGAAATCCCACGGACAGAGGAACTTGGTGGGGTATAGTCCATGGGATCGGAAAGAGTCAGATACAACTGAGCGACTAACACTTTCACTTTTGTTTTGGGAAAAAACTATACAGAAATACATTTCTACTGTGGCTGACTACTGAAGTCATAACAATTAGCAAGTATTATCTGTAGGGACTAAGAATTTATATTGTAGGAAAGTCCACAGAAAAAAAATGAACAACCACATTTTGTCTCTTCTACTTTTAAACAGATATCCATCCCCATTTTTAAGACTTAAGTCTGCAGTATAACTTCTGAACTCAGTTTAACATTGCAGACCATTAGCTATGGCCTTGGGGATGAGCACCCTCACCAAAGATGCAAGCACTTTTTAATGTAGTATGAAAATATGACTAATACAATAACTCAAAGTAAAAATCAAATGATTTCCATAGAATATTAATAGTATTCATGACTAGAGTAAAAAAGGAGAGTTCTTATAGAATGGAATCACATCTAACATTTTAAGGTTAAATTGGAAAAAGTAGTAGGAACATCTCATTTCTTCCCTCTTTGAAAATTACTAGGGCTACTGCTCACAAATGTAAATTATTGCACAGAGAAAAATTAAGTAACTTCTATGTGCAGGTTTATTATCTAAACCCAGCAAATGCTGCAAAGACTCAGGGTAATAAAGCGTTTTATGAACAACTTCACTTCACTGGTTCCTAATATAATTGAGCTTATGTGAACTGTTTAGCAGAATGGCATTTTAAAAACTGGTAAAGAACCAGATTATTTGCTTGACCCTCCATTCAAGAAGTTATAGAGAAATAGCCCAAAATATTCAAGGAGAAAAGTTTTATAGTGTCAATAAAATCAAGGAGTCAAGTTTCTGATTTACTATTTTTTAACAATATTGACCACTAAATAAATTAATCCAAGAGGACACATTTAAAAGAACAATCCCTGAGACCTAGGATTTTACCTACATATGCTTAACAACAGAGAACTGAAGCTACCATAAACTTCAAAAGTAATGAGCTGAAGAGCCAATGATTTCTATTCAATTCTTTGACTATTTTAAGCAATTCCACTAGGAGGCAGAAGCTTTATATATTTAGTCCGTCTAGTAGTGATCTTTTATTTTTGAAAAATCAGTCTTAGATAAATCAATTCACCCATGTCTGCACTGGAAGGGGATATACCATCTTATGGACAAAGGTAAAGCATCTAAATGGGCTTCCCAGGTGGCACCAGTGGTAAAGAACCTGCCTGCAATGCAGGAGACATAAGAGATGTGGGTTCAATCCCTGCGTTGGGAAGATCCCCTGGAGGAGGGCATGGCAACCTACTCCAGTATTCTTGCCTGGAAAATCCCATGCACAGAGGAGCCTGGCGGGTTATGGTCACAGCATCGCAGAGTCGGACATGACTGAAGCAACTTAGCAGCACGCACACAAAGCATCAAAATATAACAGGATATGTTCCAAAAATTAAGTCAATGTTCATAGCCAGAAAAAACATTTTTTAAGAGTAAAATTAAAGTACAATGAGATTTCTAATTCCAGACAAGATGAAGTAAGCAAAATTTACCCTATTTGTCTCATTAAGTATAGTTAAAAGTATGGTCATGATATACAATATAAACATAAGTGAAAGTGAAACTGAAAGTGAAGTCGCTCAGTCATGTCCGACTCTTTGCGACCCCGTGGACTGTAGCCTTCCAGGCTCCTCCGTCCATGGGATTCTCCAGGCAAGAATACTGGAGTGGGTTGACATTTCCTTCTCCAGGGGATCTTCCCGACCCAGGGATCGAACCAACGTCTCCCGCATTGCAGGCAGACACTTTAACCTCGGAGCCACCTGCAACGCGTGAGACCTGGGTTCGATCCCTGGGTCGGGAAGATCCCCTGGAGAAGGAAACGTCAACCCACTCCAGTATTCTTGCCTGGAGAATCCCATGGACGGAGGAGCCTCTGCCCCATCCCTCTCTGCTGGAGAGGGGTCAGAGAAGACTGAATGGGGAAGACTGACGTTAATGACTCCCTCCCCAACTTCTTCATCCTCATGATTACTAACAGAGATCTCTTGGCTTGAAGTTCCACTCCCATCTACCTTTAATGAGAGATCCCTCCCTGCTGGGGTGATGTCAGAGGAAGCTGAATACAAAGCCAAGAATTTCACGACTTATCAGCAGTAACAGTGGAGGCCGATTGGGAAGCCCCTGTCCACAGCTAGGGCGGCATGAGCAGAGCTCTAGTACACTGCTGAACATCTATCCCTTACCCAGCAGTAATTAAGTGCCCACCTCACCCTGATGAGGCTGAGTAGAGACCCTGAACCTCCACCTTTACCTAAAAGTTATGAGGTGGAGTCTCCTCTCTCACCACTGCTGTGATGTCAGAAAAAGTCTGCTAAAAGAGATCATATAAATAAGACCACAACATAATACCTACCCAAATGTCTGGAACACAGTTAAAAATCATTTGTAATACCAAGAATCTGGATAATCTAAACCTAAATTAGAAAAGACAACCAACAGATGCCAGTACTGAAATGATACAGATTTTAAAAGTGTAATCATGAAATGCTTCAACAAGCAATTACAAACATGCTTAAAACAAATGAAAAAAGTCTCAGTAAAGAAACAGAAAATATAAAGAACAATCAAATGGAAATTTAAGAACTGAAAAATATAAAATCCAGAATAAAAAGCTTCCTGGATGGGCTCAACAAGAGAAAGGAGTGGACATAGGAAAGAATTAGTGAAGCTGAAGACAGAACAATATCTTACCCGGTTTGAATACCAAAGAGAAAACAAACAGAAAAAGAAAATGAGCAGAGCCTCAGGAATCTGAGGAGACTACAGTAAAAGATCCAGCATTCCTGCCACTGAGTCCCAGAAAGATATCGGAAAGAGGGTGGAGCTGGAAAAAATATGTGAAGAACTGACACCTGAAAATTCCCCAAATTTGGCAAGAACTGTAAATCTACAGTCAAGAAGTCAAGCAAACCCCAAACCAGATAAACTCCCCCAAATCCATGCCAAGACACATTATAGTCAAACTTTTGAAAACTAAAGACAAAGAAAACTCTTAAAAGCAGGAGAGAAGCAACCTCATTTAAAGAAAAAAATGAATGATGGTTGATTTTCACCACAAAACATGAAGGCCAGAAGGAAGTGGCCCATTTTTCACATGCTGAAAGAAAAGGACTGTCCACCCCAGAATCCTGTGTCCAACAAAAATATCCTTCAGAAATGCAGGAGAAATCAAGAAATTCTCAGACAAAAGACAACTAAGACAATTTATATCTATTCTGAAAGAGTGGCTACAGATTTTCTAACTAGGAAAGAATTTTGGAACATCAAGAAGGAAGAACAGAAAGAATACAAATATGGATAAACAGACTTTCCTTTCCCCTCTTAAATTTTCTGAATTATGTTTGACAGCTGAAACACAAATTATAACATTGTCTGATGTGGATTTAAAAAGACTCACAATGGAATGGTAATACCTTAAGCAACTGCATCTGCAAGCAATCAATTTACTCATTTTTAAGTACATCCTATTTCACTGAAAAGGCAGATGGCCAACATGACCTTGTTAAACATTCCCAGCTTTCATCTCAATACATCATCCCCTCATGTCTTTGCATCCAATAAATGCTGAATGAATGAGTGAATGAAGGAATGCTTTCTAAGACAAATTTCTCCACCTATATTTCTAACTGCACCCTCTTCTATATGATTCAAGTTCTATTAATTATACTATCTTTCTCATGATCTCAACAGATTCTGGCTCCCTCTCATTAGCCTTCAACTAAGTGCATTATAAGAAACTCCCTCCTCACATAAAACTTTCTTCCTGAGGAGCTAATTAGCAGTACCAAAACACTAAAAACTTAATCCATAATCATTATCTCTAATTCTTATGTCCATTTCAATTCTGGCCTAAAACCATGTTTTCCTATCTTGTCATTTTATTTATACTGTGTTCTTGACACATATCCTCTAATTTATTAATTGCTAAATATAAAAATGACTCAATGGACATGAATTTGAGCAAACTCCAGGAGATAGTGGAAGACAGAGGAATCTGGCGTGCTGCAGTCTATGGGGTCGCAAAGAGTCAGACACGGCTCAGCAACTGAACAACAACAAGTATAACAGCCTGATTTTATCTTCCTTGCTGGCCACTTTTCCCCTCTTCTGGTCTCTGAGTTATTAACCCATTCAGCTTTTTCTTTATCAGTTACTCCTTTTAAAATCTCTTTCACTGACTTGCCCTTACTTTATCCCCATTAAATGCAAATATTCCTTAGGATAATGTCCTGGAACCTATTTACTACACCTTTTCCCATGACCTTATATAAAACCATAGCTCAAATACAATATATATGCTGGTGATCCCCAAGTTTCTGTTTTTCAACTAGTCCAGCAAAGTGACTAAGGTTCTATAGCAGCAGAGTGCATGCACATATTTGACCCTATATGTTTTATAAAATGTAGGTAAGACAATTGTTAAACCCCTAATTTCTCAAATCACATTCAATATTTTCAAATCATAATGCTGAGTTTTTAATTTAAGTAACCAAAGTCAATATGCTCCAAAAGCTTTCATCCCACTCTCAGGTAGAGCGCCATCACATTGTTGTTGAATGCTGTCACTTTTTATTTCAAAATGCTAATACACAACAGTTTCATGTGAAGGAAACATGAAATTTACTAAACAATATACTAACAATAAACAATATACTAAATTTACTAAACAATAATAGTGCATAATCAGTTCCTGACTTGATTACACTTTGAAATGAACCCAAAATGACATGCTATACTGCAAGTGAAGTAAGTTAGGGTACCACAGACAACAAAAGGAAATCACATTGAATAAAATTAAGGACTATGTTATCCATCAATGTAAAATTTCTTCTTTATTTACAACTAGCATCAATAAGACGACAGTAATACTCAGTTTTGTTTTTTTTTTAATTTTTTTATTAGTTGGAGGCTAATTACTTCACAACATTTCAGTGGGTTTTGTCATACACTGATATGAATCAGCCATAGATTTACACTTATTCCCAATACTCAGTTTTATAACCCCCAAACAAACTGTTTTCTAGGGCCATCTATACCACTTGTGCAACAACTGTTTTAAAATGACTTAAAAGCAATGACTCTCCACTCTGGCCTTTCACACAGGTGTGAAGTATCGATTATCTCACATTCCCTTTGCATACACAAGTCCCAAACAACCAAGGAAGGCACTCTGCACATCTTTTGTCTGGCACATCCCTTCAATTAAAAAAAGGGCTATATGTATAGATGTAGATGGGCCATGATGCCTGTAACCAGCAGGCACTCCAAGTAGCACCAAATTCTGATGGGGTTCAGGGAAGTACATGCGCTTTGGCATCATTTCTAGAGATGGCTCCTGGAATAAAATCTGAGACTGTTCTAGCTCTAGGAAATGGTAGAAGATTTTTAAATTTATGTATTTTTCAATCCAACTGCCAGCAAAATCTCCTTTTTAATAAGCAGTAAGAGTTATGATAATGTTGCTGAAAACATTCACGCCCCAGAATACAAACATAACCTCTCAGCTATATGCTTCACTTTCTATCATACACAAGAAATCTGTTAAAAACGAAATGCTAGCTCCACGGGGTGGCACACGACTAAGACACAGGAAGGGCTACTCCTAGTACTAAAAATTATTCTGCCTTTTGTTTCCTCATTAAAAATATATATATATTTAGATTACAAAATTAAAACAAAAGTAACACTGCATAATTTAGCTGTCGTTTTCTACCAAATTGCTTATAACTGTAACCATAAAATGATAATAATCTACCATATGTGCAGCTGCAAAACTAAGAAAAGCACTGGTCAGTGCTGCTGCGAAATGTGAACCTACTACTCCCCCTGGTGACTGTGCAACTGAATTGCAATAAAATAAAAAGTTTTTTATTTCTCCAAGAAAAGTGTCAAATGTTATATACTGTTGGTTCTGACGCTTGTTCTGGACACACAGATTTGTTTCACCGCATTTTATGTATTTGAAAATAACTTAAGCACAAGGTGACTCTCACCCATGAGAAACGCTAGATGCAGGGAGAAAATGGCAGCCAACTAGAAATACACAAAAACACACCAACATGCCTCATGCCCCAAACATCTACCAGCCAAGGCAGTTAACCCAGCGTTATGGCCACACCCACCCACATCTAGTGTTAAAAGTTTCCATCCAATCTCAGTACTGTTCTCCGACCACTTGACCATACCTCAGAAGCTACAGTCCCTTTCAGTGTCCACTTTCACCAGCACTGGCTGCTCAGTCACACCTGACTGGTCGACTCTTTGTGGCCCCACGCACTGCAGCCCGCTAGGCTCCTCTGTCCATGGGGTTTTCCCAGCAAGAACACTGGAGTGAGTTGCTAAGCCCTCCTCTAGGGGATCTTCCACTAGCATACTTCAGGTATTTTCAAGGTAAAGTGCCACATTTATTGTAGTATTTATGCATTTTGGGCTTCCCTGGTGGCTCAGACGATAAAGAATCTGCCTGTAATGCAGGAGACCTGGGTTCAATCCCTGAATTGCGATGATCCCATGGAGAAGGGAATGACTACGCACTCCAGTGTTCTTACCTGGAGAATTCCACGGACAGAGGAGCCTAGCAGGCTGTAGTCTATAGGGTCACAAAGAGTCAGGTATGAATGAGTAACTAACACAGAGACATATTTATGCATTTATTAACTATAAAAAAGGGTTGCACTGATGAACTTTTTGAGTGTTGTACCTCTAAATGTAATTTTTTCCCATAAGTGTGGTTTTGGAGGTATGATTTTGCAGTGTGATTTTTAGGAACATGTATGTCTTTTAGCAGAACTGTATCATAAATAGTAAAATGCATGCCTCTACTATATTTGTGTATAGGACAAGAGTAATCATAAGTAATTATCTAAGTTTTGTAACTTAAAAACATGTTTTATGTGTTTATTTTCATGGGAGTATTACTAACTTCTATTTCCTTTTAGAAAGGCTCTCTTCTCTGTTATAAACCATTATTAAGAAATCAGAAGGGGAAAATTTTATATACATATGTAACACAAAATTTATTATGCATACACACACACACACATTCTGCCATTTTTCCTATTCAAGCTATTAATCATACCAAATAATTTGTGCCACTGCTCTGCCTTGACAACCATATCTGGTATTTCAGCTGATACCACTGCACTGGAATCAACTGAGAGCTTTTAAGAAATGGAAAATCCCAAGACCCTCCCAGATGTGGGTCAGTCTGCATTTTCTCAGGCCACACAGGTGACTGACACATGCTACAGTCTGAGAAGCAATGGTGTGAACCACTCTGACAAAGGCCCAGGCTCCACCTCCACCTATTCTGCACTTTTGTAGAGTTAAGAAAAACCACCTTCCTGCCACCAAAGTATAGGTCTTTTACAGTGAATTAACTGGAACACTTATTTACCAAAAAAAAAAAAAAACTGCTGCTATTTTGTTAGTCTTTCTAACTTTATTAGAACACAATCTGCTTGGATCACAATGGATAACAATAGAGAGAATGACCACAAAAGATAAATGAGATAAAATATGACTAAATATTAATTCCTAAAAGGGCAGGATGTTATATATACATAAGTTTTTATATATAAAATATAAGACTGTTTTTTCATTTACGTGTGTAAAACAGCATGTGTGTACAATAAACACCTTAGCAACTCATGCTATGTCATATACCTGGGACGTATATATTTCATTAGACAAACATTTAAAAAAAGACAGAGAGTTAATGTTTCTTCCTCAATTGTATAATAAAGCACTAAACTGAGTGTCCTGGTTACAGTGACTTACAACCTGCAGAAGAAATGGTTTAATGATGGTGCCTTTATAAGACCTGCTATGATAGGGTTATTTATCACAGATTTCTACTGAAAACCAGTGTGTAACCCATTAATATATGTATATTGCCACGTAATAAGTGCCAAGCACCCAGAAATTCTCTGGTAAAATGTTCCCTGTTCTCTCAGCTATCTCCACTGACATCTAAATAGGCACATATAGTATGCACTTGACACAGACTAGCCTGGCTGCTTCATGGGGACAAGGGGCTGCAAAGTGCTGAGCCTCCACTTTCTCTACTGTGTGTGTGTGTGTGTGCACACTTTTATTTTTTAACTAAAGTAAGTGTGACATATTACACTGTATACATTTAAGGTGTACAAAAAATGTTAATTTGATACCTTTACATATATTGTAATATGATTGCCTTATAGCGAGACTTAGCACCTCTATCATGTCAGATAACGATTATTTCTTCTTTGTGGTGAGAATAACTAAGATCTATTCTCTTGGCCAAGTTAATAATTATAATACAGCTTTGTTATCTAAATTCACCACACCATGCATTAAAGCTCTAGGACTTCTTTCTCTCCCAGTCAGAAGTTTTCCTCTTTCTTTGATCTGTTTCTTACAAGTCCATAACAAAACCATAACAAACTAAAATGAAAATCCCAGCTAATCAACTATATGGTTCCAGATAACATAATACATCAGATGGTCATATGCTACCTGGAATGGCAAAGATGGAGTTATCTGGGTATCTATTCACAAGTGGGCAGCTGCCCTTTTCCTTAAAATATAAACTAAAAGGCTTATACCAAAGAAGCTCCAAATTTGCAGTTTTTAGTAAGGGACTTCAAGTCTGGATAAGTGGGAAAAGGGAACTGGTGAGCAGAATACAGGAAAATGCAGCAAGGAAGAAGATATGCATGCTCAGGCAGACAGACTGGCCAATAAAGTTTAAACATAAGCATAAATGCAAAAGTAAAACAAAAGTAAATTTCCTCCTAATTTACCAAGAGAACTATAATGGTTTGCTTTCCTCAGAAAGATAAGGGTACAAATTCTTCAACTGAAAAGTTGGAATTCCACATATAAGCAGTATTAAACATCAGAATCAGCAAGAGAGGAAAAACAAAAGAAATTATGGTAGGTAATAAAAGCACAACAGATTAAGACAGAAAAGGGAGACTGTTTGGACCTAGAGATTTCATTTAGGGTGGATAATTTCCATGTCAACTTTGGCAAACTTCTTCTAAAGGTCCAGATAGTATTTCATATTTTGTGAGCCATTACAGTGTAAAAGTAGCCACAGAGAATACGTAACCAAATAAGCATGGCTGTGTTCCAAACATGCTTAATAAACAAAAGCGGGTGTAGTCTGGATTTGACCTGCAGGCTGTAGTTTGCAAAGAGCTTAGCTGAGAACTAGAAAAACTATGGCTGCAAATTTCCTTGGATTTTAAGAGAAACTAACTTGGACTAACATTAAATAAAAGCACATAGTTATCACAGATTTACTTTATCATATTGCAATAACATTTACTTTTCCTTTCCCTAAGCTTCCATATTGTTACTTTCACTGATTTATTAAATAAAAAAAAACAAACAAATTACCACTGGAAGTGACAGCCAGAGCAATCAGGTAAGAAAATGAAATATAGATGGTCCTCCATAGCCACAGGTTCTATATATGAGAATAGAGGGTCAATTATACTGTCGTATATAAGGGACTTGAGCATCGATGTTATCTACAGGGATTCTGGAACTAATCCCCCATGGATATGAGAGCTAACTGTAAAAGGCATCCAAATCAGAAAGGAAGAAGCAAAATTCTAAAGGTGTCACCAAAAAAATGTAAGAACTAACAAATAAGTTCAGTAAAGTTACAGGATACAAAATCAATATACAAAAACCTGTTGCATTTCTGCACAATACCAACAAACTATCAAAAAGAGAAATTAAGAAAAAATAACTGCATTTACTATAGCATGAAAAAAGAATAAAACACTTAGGAATATTTTTAATCAAAAAGGTGAAAGGTCTGTATACTGAAAACTATAAGACACTGATGAAAGAAAATGAAGACACAAATAAATGGAAAGTATTCCATTTCATAGACTGAAACAATTAATATGGTTAAAATGTCCATATTGCCCCAAGCAAGCTGTAGATTCAGTGCAATCCCTATCAAACTTTCAATGGCATTTTGCACAGAAATAAAACAATCTTAAAATCTGTATGGAACCACAAAAGACCCCAAATAGCCAAAACAATCTTGAGAAAGATGAACAAAGCTGAAGGCATTGTGCTCCTTGATTTCAAACTATATTAGAAAGGTATCATAATCAAAAGAGTATGGTACTGGCATAAAACCAAACACACAGGGACTTCAGTGGTGGTCCAGTGGTTGAGAATCCACCTGCAAATGCAGGGGACATACAGTCAATTCCTGATCTGGGAACTAAGATCCTACATGCTTTGGGGCAACTAAGACCATGTGCAACAACTACTGGTCCATGCTCTATAGCGTCTGTGCTTCTCAACAAAAGAAGCCACCACAATCAGAAGTCCACATACCACCAACTAGAGAGTAGCCCCCAATCGTTGTAACTAGAAAGAGTTTGCGTGCAGCAACAAAGACAGTGCAGCCCCAAATAAATAAATATTAAAAAAAAAAAAAAGACACACAGATCAATGGAACAGAATAGTGTCCAGAAATAAACTCATGAATATATGGTCAGTTAATTTATGATAGAAGAGCCAAGAATATACATGGGAAGAGGACAGTTTCTTCAATAAATGGTGTTGGGGACACTGGAGAGCCACATACAAAAGAATCAAACTGAACCACTATCTTACACTACACACAAAAACCAACTCAAAATGGATTAAAGACTTGACTATAACCTGAAACCATAAAATTCCTGGGAGAAAACACAGAGATAAGCTTCCTGACATTGGTCTTGGCAATGATGTTTTGGACCAAACACAAAACCAAAAAACTCAAGACTCTACCAGACTTAAAAACCTTCTGCACAGCAAAAGAAACCATCAACAAAATTAAAAGGCAACCTATGAGATAGGAGAAAATATCTGTGAACCACATACTCAATAATGGGTTAACATAAAAAAAAAAAACGAAAAAAAACCAAGAACTCATACAATTCAATAACCACAACAAATACACAATTAAAAAATAGGCAAAGAACCTGAATTAGTTCAGTTCAGTTCAGTCGCTCAGTCGTATCTGACTCTTTGCGACCCCATGAATCGCAGCACGCCAGGCCTCCCTGTCCATCACCAACTCCCAGAGTTTACTCAAACTCATGTCCATTGAGTCGGTGACACCATCCAGCCATCTCATCCTCTGTTGTCCCCTTCTCCTCCTGCCCCCAATCCCTCCCAGCATCAGGGTCTTTTCAAATGAGTCAACTCTTGGGATGAGGTGGCCGAAGTATTGGAGTTTCAGCTTCAGCATCACTCCTTCCAGTGAACACCCAGGACTGATCTCCTTTAGGATGGACTGGTTGGATCTCCTTGCAGTCCAAGGGACTCTCAAGAGACTTCTATAACACCACAGTTCAAAAGCATCAATTTTTCAGCACTCAGCTTTCTTCACAGTCCAGCTTTCACATCCATACATGACGACTGGAAAAACCATAGCCTTGACTAGATGAACCTTTGTTGACAAAGTAATGTCTCTGCTTTTTAATATGCTATCTAGGTTGGTCATAACTTTCCTTCCAAGGAGTAAGCGTCTTTTAATTTCATGGCTGCAATTACCATTTGCAGTGATTTTGGAGCCCAGAAAAATAAAGTCTGACACTGCTTCCACTGTTTCCCCATCTATTTCCCATGAAGTGATGGGACCAGATGCCATGATCTTAGTTTTCTGAATGTTGAGCTTTAAGCCAACATTTTCACTCTCCTCTTTCACTTTCATCAAGCAGCTTTTTAGTTCCTCTTCACTTTCTGCCATAAGCGTGGTGTCACCTGCATATCTGAGGTTATTGATATTTCTCCCAGCAATCTTGATTTCAGCTTGTGCTTCTTCTAGCCCAGCATTTCTTATGATGTACTCTGCATATAAGTTAAATAAGCAGGGTGACAATATATAGCCTTGACGTACTCCTTTTCCTATTTGGAACCAGTCTGTTGTTCCATGTCCAGTTCTAACTGTTGCTTCCTGACCTGCATACAGGTTTCCCAAGAGGTGGGTCAGGTGGTCTGGTATTTCCATCTCTTTCAGAATCTTCCACAGTTTATTGTGATCCACACAGTCAAAGGCTTTGGCCTACTCAATAAAGCAGAAATAGATGTTTTTCTGAAACTCTCTTGCTTTTTCGATGATCCAGCGGATGTCGGTAATTTGATCTCTGGTTCCTCTGCCTCTTCTAAAATAAGCTTGAACATCTGGAAGTTCACGGTTCACGTATTGCTGAAGCCTGGCTTGGAGAATTTTTAGCATTACTTTAGTAGCGTGTGAGATGAGTGCAATTGTGCGGTAGTTTGAGCATTCTTTGGCATTGCCTTTCTTTGGGATTGCAATGAAAACTAACCTTTTCAAGTCCTGTGGCCACTGCTGAGTTTTCCAAATTTGCTGGCATATTGAGTGCAGCAGTTTCACAGCATCATCTTTCAGGATCTGAAATAGCTCAACTGGAATTCCATCACCTCCACTAGCTTTGTTCATAATGATGCTTTCTAGAGCCTACCTGACTTCACATTGCAGGATGTCTGGCTCTAGATCACACCATCATGATTATCTGGGTCATGAAAATCTTTTCTGTACAGTCCTTCTGTGTATCCTTGCCACTGCTTCTTAATATCTTCTGCTTCTGTTAGGTCCATACCATTTCTGTCCTTTATCAAGCCCATCTTTCCATGAAATGTTCCCTTGATATCTCTAATTTTCTTGAAGAGATCTCTAGTCTTTCCCATTCTGTTGTTTTCCTCTATTTCTTTGCATTGATCGCTGAGAAAGGCTTTCTTATCTCTCCTTGCTATTCTTTGGAACTCTGCATTCAAATGGGAATATCTTTCCTTTTCTCCTTTGCTTTTTGCTTCTCTTCTTTTCACAGCTATTTGTAAGAGCCTAAACAGACCTTTTCAAAAGATATACAAATGGCCAACAAGTACACAAAGAGGTGCTAAACATCACTAATCATCATGGCAATGGAATGATCCCTTGTTTGTGGGCAGAAACACGAATATCAGTGGCAGAGAAGGGTAATTATGGGACTCTAATAAAAAACTAGGGCTTCCCAGAGGGCACTGGTGGTAAAGAACCCACTTGCTAATGCAGAAGACTTAAGAGATGGGGGTTCCATCCCTGGGTCAGGAAGATCCCCTGGAGGAGGGCATGGCAGCCCACTCCATTATTCTTCCCTAGAGAATCCCATGGATAAAGGAGCCTAGCAAAAGCTGGCAAAGAGTCAGACATGACTGAAGTGACTTAGCATGCCGGCAATCAAAAGCTGTATCAAACAAAATGACTTAAACACAGAGATTAGGAAAATCCTGCAAAGCTGGAAGAACAAAGAAGAGACTCTATTTATCCATCACTTCATCTCCACTCTAGAAAATAAATAAAATTGGCCAAATTAAAGAAATCCTGCTTCGTTTTTCTTTCTTATTCTTGTACCCTCAATTTTTGACTGAGGTCCTGATGCTCTATACTGAAGTCTAGACATCTGTCCCTCTGAGGTCAAAAGGCAAATGAAAAGGGCATTAAAATACCTAATGCAGACATAAAACATATATACTCGAGTGCTGAAAATCCAAGGGTGAACATACTTTGATCATTTTTATATACTGATTAAAAAGTAGAATCTGAAACCAGTTCCAATATCATTAACAGTTTTCATCTTCTAGTAATTCTGCAGGCAAAACTCACATAAGACAGAGCACCTCAGCTTTGTTCCTGTTTCTGATGTCAGAGCAAGTGCTTCAGAATATGCTGTGGGGCTACTTTCCCACATTCACTGTTGAATTTAATTTCCCTTTCAGGGCTTTGAAAGTGAAAGTATCAGTAGCTCAATCGTGTCCCACTCTTTGTGATTCTAGACTGTAGTCCACCAGGCTCCTCCATCCATGGAATCCTCCAGGCAAGAATACTGGAGTGGGTTAACATTCTCTTCTCCAGGGTATCTCCCTGATCCAAGGATCAAACCCGAGTCTTCTGCATTGCAGGTGGATTCTTTACTGCCTGAGTCACCAGAAGTTAGGTAATTACAATAAATGTCAGTCATAGAAATACTTGAATAAAATTGCAAACTTTTTAATGAAAATCAAAAGATTATTATAAATGTTTATGGTCACTAAGGTACCTAATATGGTCCAGTTCATAAAGATAATAAGATTATAATCATAAGCTCATTTTCAATAAAACTTACTTTTGTTCATACTATATATATTTTCTCATATGTTCCCCTGGTAAAATAAACTGATAGAACAGTTATATCGTGGATATAAAGTAGGGAAAGGGGCCTTACTTTTAAATGCATATGGTTTAAATTTTTTATAACTGATTTTCTTAAATTATACATCACACTTTCTGTGTAATATAATATGCAAGGTAAAATTCTAAGGAGAAAAGCCATTCTTATAGAATATATAAAAGTGTGAGTAAACTGTTACATGTTAAAACTACAATTTAAAAGAATAAAATAGGTAGGCTGGGTAATCTTCAAAAATTTATATCATAGTATAGATTCCCTAAAGCAAAGAACAACAAAAACACTGCAAAACAGAAAATTATTTACTACTTTATTTCTGGTTTAAAACAAAATCTAGAGAATAAATGAATATTTCACAATTCTGAAAGTCAGAGAAAAACAAATCTTCAAATGTGTCATCAGGCTAAGCTACCTAAAGAGTGAAGCCAACCAGAATCAGAAGTCCTCTTAACACTTGCAGAGGAAAAGGTCAAGATGTCTTGAACTGTCTTTACAAATCCAAGTCCTAGATTTGTTTTTTCTTTTCTTTGTCTTCTTTTTTTTTTTTTTGCTTTTTCATTGGATTCATGTTGGAAAGAAAAATCCATGTGACAGTATGTACAATCAATGGGGAAATACACATAATGGCATAAACATAAAGGCATGAGATAGCAAAACTGATAACTCTGGTGAAGTGTAGGGTCCCAACTTTGGAAAGAAGTTTTTTTTTTTTACTTTAATACTAGCAATTATTGTGAGTTGCTACGGAACTATTATAACATTGAAACTCTACCATAATATTCAGATTCATTTTGAATGGCATCTTTTGTATTCATCCTATATTTAAAATAGGAGAACTAAAGAAAAATTGATTTGCCATTGCTTTGATCTGATGTAATAATCTGTAGAACACTAATTATAAAGTGGATTCCATATCTACAGGCAGAGTACAATAGGCGGTCTACTCTTTTAACACCACAGACTCAAAGTATCTTGGCGCACAGCTCACCTCATCACACAGCATACTTTGTAACATCTCTTTGTGGGACTCACCTTGCCTATTAAAAATAAGCTTCCATCCATTCATTTCAGCATTGCTACTACTATTTTAAAACCTACTACTATTAGATTCAAAGTTAGAAAAGGCAATTCTATATATGAAGTATTTTTTCTTAGAACTATTTAACTCCTGTACAAAAGATGTATCATGATTATAAGGGAGGTCCACTCTGCTTAGAATGCAGGAAGTTTCAAGAGAATGTTGCTCCCACACTAACAGTGAGAAAGAGCCAGGGAATCTGCAGAACTATTTTGGGCCCATCAGAGTTCAGGTCACAAGATAATCAGGTGAAGTGAATTCCAAAGGGTGACAAGCCTCTTTAAGGAGAGACAGGACACAGAACTCAAAGGAAGTGGTGGTCATTATGAAAGGCAGATAAAGAACACCTGAAAAATTAAATGAGATGGATGAAACTGGAGCCCATTATATAGAGTGAAGTAAGCCAGAAAGATAAACACCAATACAATATACTAACGCATATATATGGAATTTAAAAAGATGGTAACGATAACCCTATATGCAAAACAGAAAAAGAGACACAGATGTACAGAACAGACTTTTAAACTCTGTGGGAGAAGGTGAGGGTGGGATGATCTGAGAGAATAGCATTGAAACATGTATATTATCAAGTGTGAAACAGATCACCAGCCCAGGCTGGATGCATGAGACAAGTGCTCAGGGCTGGTGCACTGGGAAGACCCAGAGGGATGGGATGGGGAGGGAGGTGGGACTGGGGATCAGGATGGGGAACACATGTAAATCCATGGCTGATTCATGTCAATGTATGGCAAAAACCACCATAATACTGTAAAGTAATTAGCCTCCAACTAATAAATGAAAAAGAAAAAATAAATAAATAAATAAATGAAAAAGGAAAAAAAAGAACACCTGAAATATTAAAATAAAATTTTAATAAAGGTGGTGTGTGCATGCTCAGTCACTTTAGTTATGTCAGACTCTTGGTGACCTTATGGCCTGTTGCCCACCAGGCTTCTCTGTCCCTGGGATTCTCCAGGCAAGGACACTGGAGTAGGTTGCCATTTCCTTCTCCAACGCATAAAAGTGAAAAGTGAAAGTGAAGTCGCTCAGTCATGTCTGACTCTTCTCAACCCCATGGACTGCAGCCTACCAGGCTCCTCCATCCGTGGGATTCTCCAGGCAAGAGTACTGGAGTGGGGTGCCATTGCCTTCTCCGAGGTCATAGGCATAACCACACACAAAATATGCTCAAACAACTCCAAGCAGGATAAACATACACACATACACAGATACACACGCACACAAACACATACACACACAGAGACACACACACACACCCCTCTCTACACATATCATAGTCAAATTGCTAAAAATCAAAGCCAAAGGAAAATTTTGAAGAAAGCAGGAAAAAAATCATTTTAAAGTATTTTAAAAAGCATATCATGGCAGTTATATTCCACACGGTGGCTTGACAGTTACAAGTAATAAAACAACAGGAATAACTAACACTTACTGAGTACTTATTACATGTCAGACACTGTTCTAAATTTAATACCCCTTTAATACCTTAAATTAATACTGAAGATATTAAATGAGGTACATTTAACACTTTATTTTACAGATGAAGAAACTGAGATACAAAGAAGTTAAATAAATTCCTCAGGATCACACAGTTAAAATCTGTGGCATCAGGGTTTGGGTCCCAGCAGTATGGCACCAGGGTCCATACTCTTAATCACTCCATCATTCTGTTTTGGTCAAGACCTTTATCTCCATCCCATGATGGTACTATAAACAACCATAATTAATACATCATGAGTACCACTACCATATATATCTTGCCCCATCTGTGCTCCTAAAAGCAACACTAATGGAAGGAAGAAGAGTAACTTCTTCTATCATACTGGGGTTGGCCATGAATGTTAGCCTAGTTTATACAATTCCTCCTGAATTAGGTAAATACTTCTGGGCAAGAAGCAATCTGGACTTTAAATGTACTGCATGAACTGTTGGTGCTGAACCGTACCTACTTGTCCCTACAAGGGCACTCCCTTTAGAGACTAGTTCTCTCCTTTAAAGGGCAGTGAACATAACAGTATCAAGGGGGAAGTTATTACTATTTCTAAATTGTCTCTGCTCACAGCAGGCAGTCTTCAGGCAGCAATTCTGCCACAGCATTATGATCAATTTATTTTTAATAAGCTTTATTTTAGAATAATCTTAGATTTGCCAAAAGTTACTAGAGTTCCCCAACACCTCTCATCCAGTTTTCCTTATTGTTAATATCTTATATCACTGTAGTGTATTTGGCACACCTAAGAATTCAACATTGTTACATTACTATTAACTAAACTCCTGAGTTTAATCAAATTTCACTAATTTTTCCATTCATGTCCTTCTTCTATTCCACAGTCCTATTCAGGGTACATTGAGTTATCTCCTGAATTTTCTGTAGTTTGTAACAGTTCCCTTGTTTTCTGTGACTTTGAATATTTTGAGGCACAGTGGCCAGCTTCCAGTTTGGGCTTGTTGAACGCTTTTCTCATTGCTGCAATGGGATGATGGACTCTGGAAAAGCATACCGCAGAGGCAGCAGGCGCCAATCTCACCCGACCCCAGCAGGGCTATCTGAGAGCCGCAAGACTGCTGGTGTGAGCCGCCATCGCTTGGTTAAGGTAGTGCTTGCTGTTTCTCCACTGCGAGGTTACTTTTCCCTTTCATCCCCTATTCTCTGAAATGCAAATAAATGAGAGTATCTTAGGAGCAGAGGATGGAAATTAAGCTCCACCTTTTGAAAGAAGGAGTAACTACATTTATTATTTGAAATCCTTCTGTAAGAAAGCATTGTCTCTTCTCCCCCATTTGATGAATTTATATTTACATTATTATTTAATATGGGGTAAAATGATTAGACAAAGTACATGTTTTTAGCTGAGATTTCACTCTCTTAATGTCAAGGAACAAGTTCCTAGTCCACTTTTCAGTGAAAAGAAAAGAAACAAATTTAAAGTGTCACAGCTGAGTAATAATTTTGCCTAGCATCTGTATAACATTAACCATAGGAAAGAAGATCATCCAAGGGATGCGCTGAATGAAGGAATACAGAACAGGACTTAGTATGTTCATCACTGTACAACCACAGTGCGTCCATCTGCCTTCTTCCTTCTGTCCCCTTCTCCTCTCTTCTCCTTCAGCGTAGAGGGTGAGCAGGGTGGAAAAAAGAAAAGCAAGCGAGTGAAACTGGTGTTCCTCTTTCCTATTAACAATGCAAAGACACTGCGTACTGTTTTCTACTAGATCTGCCAGAATTTACATCTCTAGAGGCCAAAGAACCATAATAACCAGATATGCTAAAATAAGAATTTCAATTATTCTTGATCAGATTATAATAATTTCTCAGATAATCTATCCTTCTATCCAATCAGTTAGACCCCAGAAAACAGAATGTCTTGGAACAAGGAGCTCACCTCATTGTAAAATGAATGTGAAAATGCCTAGGAAACTCCACACCCAG
Source organism: Cervus canadensis (assembly GCF_019320065.1). NCBI lineage: Eukaryota > Metazoa > Chordata > Mammalia > Artiodactyla > Cervidae > Cervus > Cervus canadensis. The sequence goes on from NC_057408.1 coordinate 35,631,390, forward strand.
AAGACCTGCCCTCAAAAGCTACAAAGGATGAGGGTTTCAGAGAACAACTAAAACAAGAGAAAAAGGGGTTCAGAAAACTATTAAAAGGAGAAGAAATCAAAGGGATGAAGAAACAGGAGAAGGAAAACCAGATAACCTTCACAACTATTTCAAAGAAATCATTTGTAAGAAATGTGTTGAGTCAATTTTTTTTTCAAGCAGGCTAAATTGTAACTACTGTAACTAGTATGAACATATCTAAGGAAGAGTGATCTGTTTGTAGAGTACAGAAACAGCTTCAAACCTTTTTAGTGTCTAGATTTGCCCAGGAAAAAGGTATCAATCAAATGGTCTGCTAATCACAAATATTCTATTTCTTTTCCTTGCTCAGCCCAGGCCTACTCTTTCTTGGCTCATAACTCTACTGTTCATACAGTTCTAACTGGCCCTCTAGAATTTCTAACATTCTATCATCATATGTCTTTATGTCTTCTGGCTTCACCTAAAATCCTCCCTCCCATCTTCTTAACCTTTAATTAAACATAGGTTTCACCTAAAAGTAACCACAATTCTGTAAACTTAAAAAAAAGTTAATTTTAGGGTTTATAAGACACTTTTTCTCTTATTCTCTCACTTGACCTTCATAATAGTTAAAACACCATAGTGTATTATCATCTTACAGATGAAGTAAGGGGAACTTACTACGTGGCTGAAGTTACCATAGCTGTTCTGTTACTTCTAAGACCTTTACAAATTTACCTCAAATGAAGATCTGAATTCACATGGTAGTTCAGGGTATTATAATTTCTAACAATACAGGAATGAATATGAAAATGCCTAGGAAACTCTACACGTATTTCTCTTCAACAAATTCAATATATATTGTATGGTTCTCCTACATGACTTCTCTGTACAAGTAATTCTTTTGAAATGCTATCTTCCTTCAGCTTCTTCTGACACACTCTTTATTAAGACTATTCCTTTGTCTCTAGCTATTCCTTCTCATTCTCATTCTAAGGTCCTATCTTTTTACAGCTAATAAGAGTTAGGGTCTGACTGTGACTTTTACCTCTCTTCATGTTATATGTTCTTTCTGGGCAATCTCACCCAAAGTCTAAGCTTCAATTATATTCTGACTCCCAGAAGCACATGTCTGGTCCTAAATTATATTCCCAACTCTAGACTCTTTTTTTAATTAGCTTGAACTTATATTCAAAGTTAGTGTGGCTAAAATTAAAGTCATAATCTTTCTATGTTTTTAAAACTTGCTTTTTCCCATATATCTCCTATCCAATCTACCTATCCCATCTATCTACCCATGCCTAATCCAGAAATCAGAGTCACTCAGATTCTGTTGGCTCTGCAACAAATCATCATCCCTACTCTACCTCTAAATAGCTATCAAGTCTGTCTCCTTCTGTCTATCCTCATCACCTCTGATGTAGCTCAGATTTTAGCATCTCTCCCACCTGAACTCCTGCTCTACTACACAGTAAGCTTCTGAACACTAATTTCACCCTTTAATCTATCTTTTGTCTTGCTGCTGAAAAGATTCTTTCACCACACCAAGCAGATCAGTTTACCAGGCCCTACCCTCAATTATCAAAACCGAACACTGAGAGCACCCTCCTGCCCCCAAGCTGATATCCCACAGGGCAAGTCCAAAGGCCTTTGCAACTCAAGACCCTCAGTGATCTGAACTAAGGTTATCCTTCCAGCATCATTTCCTTCCACTTTGCTTTACAACTTCCACTTTACCGCTGCAACCCGTACTTTCAGTAAATCAAACTCCTGAAGTTTCTTAAACACATAATGACAGTGCTATCCAACAGAACTTTCTGTGATGATGTGTATGTTCTGTAGTCATCCTATACACTACTGGTCACATGTGGGTAATTGGCAATTTAAAATACGACATGGTGACTAAGGTACTGAGTTTTTTATTTTATTCAATTATAATTAATTTAAATTTACATTGTCACATGTAGCTAGCGCTTCCATTTTACAGAGGGCGACTCTTTATGTTCTCTGTATCTCTGTATCTTGGGATATGTCCCTCTGTCCAGAATTCCTTTATCTTTCTTTAGCCCTTTACTTGCTGGCATGGTAATTTTCTATTCATCTTTCAAGTCTCAATGCAATGACTTTTTTTATACGAAGTCTTCTTTGTCTCATCAACTCTTGCAACCCTCCTTCCCAAAAGAAGTACCATTTATCATATTGTGCATATTATGGTCATTCTTTCAAGAAATATTTACTCAGTATCTGTTATGTGTTAAATACTGTGCAAGGCACTGAGGAACAGAAAAAGTAAACATTTTATAGAAAAAGTTTAAGAACATTTAAACATTTAATAAGAAAATCACTGTTCACTAGGATAAACAACTGCAAGCTGATTAATAAGTGCTATACTGTAAGTATCCACCAATACTAGTCTCTGAACAATGCCACACCTGTTTACATCTCGATGCTTTTTCACGTGCTTTTCCTTTTGTCTAACATTCTCTCTTTTGCCTTCTCTACTAGATAAAGTCTTTTGTGCTTTAAGATCCAAGTCAAGAGTCAATTCCTCTGATAAGTCTTCATTAATCCCTAGTGAGCCTCTTCTCCGCTCTGTGAAGTCCCACCAGAGGGACTAAAAACAAGGGATACTGGCTTGCAATTTACTTTTCTTGTATTATCTTTACTGAACCTGGGTCTCCTGCATTGACAGGAGGGTTCTTTACCACTAGCGCCACTGTGTGTATGTATGTGTATGTGTTATGAAGGGCTTCCCTGATGGCTCAGATGGTAAAGAAGCTGTCTGCAATGCAGGAGACATAAGAGACATGGGTTTGATCCCTGGGTCAGGAAGATCCCCTGGAGGAGGGCATGGCAACCCACTCCAGGATTCTTGTCCGGAGAATCCCATGGACAGAGGAGCCTGGCGGGCTACAGTCCATGGAGTTGCAAAGAGTCAGAAATCACTGAAGCCACCTAGCACGCACACAAGCATATATATACAACTCTGACTTTTCACCTGAGTCTTATAGGCAAATTTCCATTTACTATTTTGGTAAATGGACATATTCCAAAAGACCTACATGCAAGTCAAACTGAACACATTCACAACGTATTTAACTTATCCAAAAATACCTGAGCCATCTCCTGGGTCCCTGTCTCTTTAGGGGACCAATACCTACAGGAGAAAAAAAAAATGTTTTAAACATTTTGAAACCAAGTACCATAAATGTTAAATATCGTTCACTCTTACTCAAAACACTACAGTCACCTATCATTATTTTAATCTTGCACCACTTCTCCTCTTAAATCAAACTAAACTTAAGAATCATAACATGACCACTTAAAAAATTTCGTTATACTCAGAAGAGTTTTAAGCCAAAAAAAATTTGGTTATACTCAGAAGAGTTTTAAACCAAAAAGACATTAATATCTTTCAGCGAGTTTCACAGAGCAAAACCAAAATTACTCAAAAGTTTCTAATACATTACTTTTATTCTGTCTTATCCCATTATTCACAATGCCTATATAAATATAAAATTAAATGCAACAAATGATACCAAAATACCAGGAGGAAAAAAAAAACAACATATGGATGATATAATAGTATCCTGCTCCCAAAAATGTATTTGTTGCATTGAACTGTGAAAGTTCCATACAAATATGAAAGTAAAGAATCATAAATGAACTTAAAATGATGATCAGGAGTTCTACTTCCAACTTCCAGGCTGTTTCTAATCTTAAGTGGAAAAGTATAGTCTTCCCACTTAAGTATGAGTGCCAATTTTTCATTAATACCCTAGAAGAGGTTAATGAAATTCTGTTTATAGTTGGCAGAGGCATTTATAGGACAGGGATGTTGAATTCTGTCATATTTTTTCTCTACCTATTGAGATAATCATATAATCATATTATATGATGTGATAATGAGATAATGAGATATGATATGATATGATAATGAGATAATCATATAGTTGTTTTGTTTTAGTTAATATGGTGAATTACAATGACTGATTTTGGAATCTTAAATAAATCTTGCATTCTAGAAAAAAATTAGTCATGATAATTACATATATTCTATATTATTTGATTTAATCTGCAAATAGTCTGTTGAGAATTATTGCATCTATGTTAATAACAAGGAATACTGGCTTGAAATTTACTTTTCTTGTAGTATCTTCATCAGGCTTTCCTATCAGGATAATGTAAGTAATAATTTGGGAGCTTCTAGAAAAAATTTCAGAAAAAGCTTGTGTAGGAACATGTACAGGCTTAATTTGCTCAAATCTTGTACACTTCCAGAAGTGTCTGATTTTGTGACTGGCTCTTGGGAACTGAACTCTTAGAATGTTCTAAAAAAGTTGTTTTGCACATTTGGAGCCTTGAACTGCACTGTACCAATTTGATTTGTCTAGACAGTTGGTGCAAACAACATGGTTTATAGTGAATACTTACTTTCAGTAACTACAGTGATCCCAGTAAAAACCCTAGATTATTAGAATCAAGCAAGATTCCCTGGTAGATAATACTTATACATACTGCTTTTGCTTTTGTATAGTTTGCTGTTTTTAAAAAAATGTAGGTATGAGTATGACTTCTGGGTCCTGTGGCTCCATCTAGCAAATCACTAAACCTGGGGGTGATCTTGGGGACACCCAACACAGTGTGATACTGGGGGCCGTCAATAGACACTAGCAGTGTTTTTTCCTTACATACTTGGCATTGTTCACCAGTGAAGCCATTTGGGCTTGAAATTTTCTTTATGGGAAGTTTTTTCTCCCTTAGTTAATAGACTTTATCTTTTAGAGAAATTTTAAAGTTTATAGAAAAATTGAGCAGAAAGTTCAGAGAGCTCTTCTACACAGCCTCCCTTTCAAGTTTCCCCTATTAACGTAGTATTAACAGGTTGCATTAGTGTGGTACATTGCTACATCTACGAACAAATCTTAACACATTATTTCTAACTAAGATTAATAGTTTACATTAGAGTTCACTCTTTGTGTTGTACAGTTCTATGGGACTTAACAAATGCATAACATCATCTATCCACCATTTTATCATCATACAGAAGAGTTTCACTGCCCTAAAAATCCCCTATGCTCCATCTATTCATCCTTCCCTCCTTCTCAAAGCCAAGTCCCTGGAAATTATTGATATTTTTACTGTCTCTACAGTTGTGTATTTTCCAGACGCATATATTTGGAATCACACAGTATGTAACCTTTTCAGATTGATTTCTATCACTGGGCAATACGTATGTAAAGTTTTTCCATGTCTTTTTAAGGCCTGACAGCGCATTTCTTTTATCAATGAGTGATGTTCCACTGCATGAATATGCCACAATTTGTTTATCTATCTGCCCACTGAACAACTTTTGGTTGCGTTCAAGTGTTGGGAATTGGTTTCTGTGTGGATATAGGCTTTCAATTCATTCAAGTGAATAGCAAGGATATGATTGTTGAACCACATTTTAACACTATGCTTAGCTTTCTAAGAAACTGCCAAACTATATTCCAAAGAGGCTGTACCATATTGCATTCCTACCAGCAACAGTTCTTGTTGCTCCCATCCTCATTGGCACTTGGTACTATCAGTGTTTTAGATTTTAACCATTTTAATAGGTGTGTAATAGTATTTGTTTATGTTTACACTTGCAACTACCTAATGACATAAAATATTGAGCATCTTTCCATATATGCTTATTTACCACCACTGTATCTTCTTTGGTGAGGTGCTGGTTTGTATCTTTTGCCATTATTTAAGGTTGAGTCCTTAGTTTTCTTCAGTTCAGTTCAGTCGCTCAGTCGTGTCCGACTCTTTGCGACCCCATGAATGGCAGCATGCCAGGCCTGCCTGTCCATCACCAAATCCCAGAGTTTACCCAAATTCATGTCCATTGAGTCGGTGATGCCATCCAACCATCTTATCCTCTGTCATCCCCTTTGCCTCCTGCCCCCAATCCCTCCCAGCATCAGGGTCTTTTCAAATAAGTCACCTCTTCGCATCAGATGGCCAAAGTATTGGAGTTTCAGCTTCAGCATCAGTCTGTCCAATGAACACCCAGGACTGATCTCCTTCAGGATGCATTGGTTGGATCTCCCTGCAGTCCAAGGCACTCTCAAGAGTCTTCTCCAACACCACAGTTCAAAAGCATCAATTGTTCGGTGCTCAGCTTTCTTTATATCCATATATGACCACTGGAAAAACCATAGCCTTGACTAGACGGACCTTTGTTGGCAAAGTAATGTCTCTGCTTTTTAATATGCTGTCTAGGTTGGTCATAACTTTCCTTCCAAGGAGTAACTGTCTTTTAATTTCATGGTTGCAATCACCATCTGCAGTGATTTTGGAGCCCCAAAAAATAAAGTCAGTCACTGTTTCCACTGTTTCCCCATCTATTTCCCATGAAGTGATGGGACTGGATGCCACGATCTTAGTTTTCTGAATGTTGAGTTTTAAGAGTTCTTTATACATTCTGGGTTTAAGTCCTTTATCAGGTCCTTTCATTCTCTTAACAGTGTCTTTTACGGAGAAGTTTTAAATTTTAATAAAGTCCCAGTTAATGATTTTCCTTTAATGAATTATGCTTTTGGTGTTATATCTTAAAACTTGCCATGCAACCAAAGATTACATAGATTTTCTCCTATCTTCTAGAAGTTTTGCTGTTTTGCATTTTATATTTAGGTGTATGACCCATTATTTTTATAAAAGATAAAAAGTTTATGTCTAGATTCATTTCTTTGCATGTGGCTCTCTAGTAGTTTCAGTACCATTTATTGCAAAGACTATCTTTTCTCCACTGAACTGTCTTTGTTCCTTTGTCAAACATCAGATCACCATATTTGTGTGAACCTATTTCTAGGCATTCTCATTAGTTTCGCTGATCTATTTATCTATTGCCAATGCTACAATCTCTTGATTACAATAATTTTATAGTTAGTTAAGTCTTGAATTTGGATAGCATCAGTCTTACAACTTATTCTTCTTCAATAACATGTTTGCTCTTCTGGGTCTTTCACCTTGCATAAACCTTAGAATCAGTTTGTAAACACACAAAAAATAACCTGCTCGGTTTTTAACTGAGATTGCATTGACTCTATAGACCAAACTGGGGAGAACCAACTTCTCCAAAATATTGTCTTCATAGCTGAACACAGAACCTCTGTTTTTTAAGTTCTCCTTTGCTTGTGCTCATCAGAATTTCACGGTTTTCTTCACTTAGATCTTGTATGTATTTTGTTAGACTTATATCTAGGAATGCATTTCTTTCTATTTCTCTTCTTCTCTAGTCATGAACATATTGATTATTGTTACTGTTGTTGTTCAGTTGCTTAGTCATTTCCAACTCTGCGACCCCATGGACTGCAGCATGCCAGGCTTCCCTGGCATGCAGCATCTCCCAGAGCATGCTCGAATTCATGTCCATTGAATCAGAAATGACATCCTAAAGGAAATCAGTCCAACCATCTCGTCCTCTGTCACCCCCTTCTTCTCCTGCCTTCAATCTTTCCCAGAATCAGGGTCAGTTCTAATGAGTGAGTTCTTCCCATCAGGTGGCCAAAGTATGAGAGTTTCAGCTTCAGCATCAGTCCTTCCAATGAACATTCAGGACTGATTTCCTTTACAATTGACTGGTTTGATCTCCTTACAGTCCAAGGGACTATCAAGAGTCTTCTCCAACACCACAGTTCAAAATCATCAATTCTTTGGCGCTCAACCTTTTTTATGGTCCAACTCTCACATCCACACATGACTACTGGAAAAACCATAGCTTTGACTAGTCGGACCTTTGCTGGCAAAACAATGTCTCTGCTTTTTAATATGCTGTCTAGGTTTGTTACAGCTTGTCTTTCAAGGATCAAATGTCTTTTAATTTCATGGCTGCAGTCATCATCTGGAGTATGATTTTGGAGCTCAAGAAAATAAAGTCTCTCACTATTTCCACTGTTTCCCCATCTATTTGCCATGAAGTGATGGGACTCGATGCCAGGATCTTCATGTTTTTGAACGTTGAGTTTTAAGCCAGCTTTTTCACTCTACTCTTTCACCTTCATCAAGAGGCTCTTTAGTTCCTCTTCACTTTCTGCCATAAGGGTGGTGTTATCTGCATATCTGAGGTTATTGATATTTCTCCCAGCAATCTTGATTCTGGCGTGTGCTTCATCCAACCTGGCACTTCCATGATGTACTCTGCATCGACAAAGGTCCATATAGTCAAGGCTATGGGTTTTCCAGCAGTCATATATGGATGTGAGAGTTGTACTGTGAAGAAAGCTGAGTGCCAATGAATTGATGCTTTTGAACTGTGGTGTTGGAGAAGACTCTTGAGAATCCCTTGGACTGCAAGGAGATCAAACCAGTCAATCCTAAAGGAAATCAGTCCTGAATATTCATTGGAAGGACAGATGATGAAGCTGAAACTTCAATACTCTGGCCACCTGATAGAAAGAACTGACTCCTTGGAAAAGACCCTGATGCTGGGAAAGATTGAGGGCAGGAGGAGAAGGGGACGACAGAGGATGAGATGGCTGGAATGGCATCACCGACTCGATGGACATGAGTTTGAGCAAGCTCCAGGAATTGGTGGACAGGGAAGCCTGGCACGCTACAGTCCACGGGGTCACAAAGAGTCAGAATGAGCGACTTAACTGACCTGACTCGACACAGAAGTTAAATAAACAGGGTGACAACATACAGTCTTGATAAACTCCTTCCCCAATTTGGAACCAGTCTGTTGTTCCATGTCTGATTCTAACTGTTGCATCCTGATTTGCATAAAGATTTCTCAGGAGACAGGTAAAGTGGTCTGGTATTTCCATCTCTCTAAGAATTTTCCACAGTTTGTTGTGATCCACATGATCAAAGGCTTTATCATATATGAAGCAGATTTTTTTCTGGAATTCTCTTGCCTTTTCAAATGATTTTAATTGCTAATTCAATTTTCTAATTCAATTCTCATTGCTGGTATATAGAAAGCAATGGACTTTCACACAGTAACCTTGTATCGTATAACCTTGCTATTAGATTACAGGAATCTGGGGGTAGATTCTTCAGAATTTTCTACAGGGACATTCATGTCATCTTTGAACAAAGACAGCTTTTTATGTCTTCTTTCCTAATATGTATACATTTTCTTTTCTTGTCTGATTGAACTAATAAGACTTCAAGACTTTAAAACTCTGTAAGAGTTTTAAACTACAAGTTCATTTCTAAAAATATTATAGATATAGAGCTTGGTGGAATTCCTACCTGTGAAGTCAGCTGGTCCTGGACTTTTGTTTGTTGGCAGTATTTAAATTATGGTTCAATATCAGTACCTGTAACTGGTTTGCTCATATTTTCTATTTCTTCCTGGTTCAGTCTTGGGAGACTGTACCATTTTAAGAATTTATCCATTTTGCGGGAAACCTGGGTTCGTTCTCTAGGTTGGGAATATCCCCTGGAAAAGGGAAAGACTACCTATACCAGTATTCTGGCCTGGAGAATTTCATTGACTGTACAGTCCATGCGGTCACACAGAGTAGGACACGACTGAGCAACTTTCGCTTTCACTTCACTTTCTAGGCTATCCATTTTAGAAGTAACAACTAGAACCGGACATGGAACAACAGACTGGTTCAAAATAGGGAAAGGAATACAACAAGGCTTATATTGTCACTCTGCTTATTTAACTTACATGCAGAGTGCATCATGCAAAATGCTGTGCTGGTAAATCACAAGCTGAAATCAAGATTGCAAGAAGAAATATCAACAACCTCAGGTATGCAGATGCATGCATGCATGCTAAGTCTCTCCAGCCTTCTCCGACTCTTACTTTGTGACCCTATGGACTATAGCCCACCAGGCTTCTCTGTCCATGGGATTCTCCAGGCAAGAATACTAGAGTGGGTTGCTATGCCTTCCTTCCGGTGATCTTCCCAACCCAGGGACTGAACCTGCATCTCTTATATCTATTTACATTGGCAGGTGGGTTCTTTACCACTAGCACCACCTGGGAAGCGCCAGATATGCAGATGATACCACTCTAATGTCAGAAAGTGAAGAGGAACTAAAGAACCCCTCAGTGAAGGTGAAAGAGGAGAGTGAATAAGCTGGCTTAAAACTTAACATTCAAAAAACTAAGATCACGGGATCCAGTCCCACCACAACATGGCAAACAGAATGGGGGAAAAGTGGAAGCTGTGACAGATTTTATTTTCTTGGCCTCCAAAATCACTGTGGACAGTGACTGCAGCCATGAGATTAAAAGACATTAGCTCCTTGGAAGGAAAGGTATGACAAACCTAAACAGCATGTTAAAAAGCAGAGACATCATTTTGCCAACAAATGTCTGGTTTTTCCATAATCAAAGCTATGGTTTTTCCAGTAGTCATGTCCGGATGTGAGAGCTGGACCATAAAGAAGGCTGATGCTTTCAAATTGTGGTGCTGGGGAAGGTTCTTGAGAGACCCTTGGACAGCAAGGAGAACAAACCAGTCAATCCTAAAGGAAATCAACCCTGAATATTCATTGGAAGGACTGATACTGAAGCTGAAGCTCCAATACTTTGGCCACCCGATGTGGCAAGTTCACTCACTGGAAAAGCCCCTGATGCTGGGAAGACTGAAGGCAAAAGTTGAAGGGGGCAGCAGAGGATGAGATGGTTAGATGCTATCACCAATTCTATTGACATGAATCTGAGCAAACTTCATTAGATAGTGAAGGATAAGGGAGCCTGGCCTGTTGCAGTAGATGAGATCACAAAGGGTCAGATACAACTTAGCAACTGAATAACATAGTTGCCTATAGTAGTCTCTTGGGGTCCTTTGTATTTCTGTGGTGTTGGTTGCAATTTATTTTTCATTTCTAACTTGATTGATTTGGCTCCTTTCCCTTTTTTCTTGATGAGTCTGGCTAAAGGTTTACCAATTTTATTTATCTTTTCAAAGAATCAGCTTTTGATGTTTGCTACTATTTTCTTCATTTCTATTTCATTTATATCTTTATGATTCCTTCCCTTCTGCTAGATTTGGGTTTTGTCTGTTCTTCTTTCTCTAGTTGCTTTAGGCATAAGTTTATGTTGTCTCCCTGAGATTTTTCTTTTTTTTTTTTTCCTTTGCTTTTTATTTATTTATTTTTTATTAGCTGGAGGCTAATTACTTCACAACATTTCAGTGGGTTTTGTCATACATTGATATGAATCAGCCATAGAGTTACACGTATTCCCCATCCCGATCCCCCCTCCCACCTCCCTCTCCACCCGATTCCTCTGGGTCTTCCCAGTGCACCAGGCCCGAGCACTTGTCTCATGCATCCCACCTGGGCTGGTGATCTGTTTCACCATAGAATATACATGCTGTTCTTTCGAAACATCCCACCCTCACATTCTCCCACAGAGTTCAAAAGTCTGTTCTGTATTTCTGTGTCTCTTTTTCTGTTTTGCATATAGGGTTATCGTTACCATCTTTCTAAATTCCATATATATGTGTTAGTATGCTGTAATGTTCTTTATCTTTCTGGCTTACTTCACTCTGTATAAGGGGCTCCAGTTTCATCCATCTCATTAGAACTGATTCAAATGAATTCTTTTTAATGGCTGAGTAATATTCCATGGTGTATATGTACCACAGCTTCCTTATCCATTCATCTGCTGATGGGCATCTGTAAGATGTCAAATTTAACGCACAAAGTTGCTTCTTACTATTCTTTTAATATCTGTAGAATCTGTAGAAATGAGACCTATCTCATTATAGATTTTGTAATGTCTTCTCTTTCTTGCCTGATCAACAGTATGAATAAAGTTTTACCAATTTCATTGCCTTCTCAAAGAACCATGTTGGCTTCACTAATTTTTATCTATTGCTTTTCTCTTTCATTGATTTCCTTCTTGATCTCTACTATACTATTTCTCCAGAAAAGTTCTCATTTCATTTGTTTTTCTTCTTCTACTTTAAAGTGAAGGCTGAGGTTACTAACTTGAGACTCTTCTTCTTTGCTAAAGTAGGTGTTCATTGCTAAAAATTCCCCTCTAAGTATTGCTTTAACCGCATCCAAGTGATTTTAATACACTGTGTTTTTATTTTCATTAAGTTCAAAATACTTTCTAATTTCCATATGAATTTCTTCTCTGGCTCTTGAGTGTTTAGAAATGAAAAGTAAGGTAAGAGGGGGAAAAAAAAAACTCAGCTATAAATTTCTACATTACTCTTTGACATAGAGGAAGCACTAACTCTACTAAAAAAAAAAGGTTAAGAATGGTATTCCAAGACTTAATATAGTTTCTTTCACTGTAACAAAGTTCTATATCTAAATGTTAAACATACACTTTAAACCAAGATAACAAAAGTATATTCACCAAATAGCACTTAAACAGCAAAAAATCTGTAACAGGGAACAAAAAGAAAGAGGTCAAAGAAGAGTGCAAAAATATCAGATGAGTTTTACCTCATGAGGTATGTGGGGGTAGGCATGACAACAGGATATTCTTTCAAAATAATTTACACACACAAGAATAAACAAGGGAGTATGAAAAATGTCCAACAATCAATCTGTAAATGCATTAACATATCTATATATTACAATGCTATGCAAACATTAAGAGTAGAATTATGATAACCAAACCAAAAGGAAACAAGACTCCTTTCAGAGCAATGTGTAAATTGCTTCGGAAATAATCTATTATGAGAAATACATTTCCAACCTAACAGACTTAAAGGATGAAACCTGAGTATAGTCATATGCTCATTAACTCAACACTTGTGGTCACCATTAAACATGTAACAGTCTAACTTATTTAGACTTCTACTGAGCTAAAAAGAAACTGTTCCCTTTTACAAAGGCATGCATAAAAGGAAGAAATATTACCTCAACAGGTCCAAATGTAAACATTTTAGATGTAATCATTTCAGAAGGTCATTCACAGGCCAGCTTACTATATCTGAACCAATGAAAAAGCAATCTACTAAGTCTTAACAGGGAACCACATAGAAACCCTACAGGGATGAAAACAGGCAGCATTCCCATCAGTCAGAGTACAGAAACTATGTAACACAAAAGGCATTTGACAGGGTCCTCAGAGAGGTGACGCCTTAATAATGGGTCTAACTTAACCCTATAATAAAGACTGATAGACACATACTCCAATGAAACTTCAAAGCAAGAACTGAAAAACATCACCCGCTTCCAAATAACTTGTTTTAGTGTCTGAACAAAGACTAAAACTTTTTGTGATCTCAAAAACTAAAATTAAGGTTCACAAGTAGAGTGTAAATGTTATTCTACTTTTGCGAGGTTCCTTTGACAAGATATAGAACAATACTGACTCTATGTAGCTTTTGATAATTTAAACTTCATATTGTAATTCTTAGAGTAACTTAAACAATAATGTAAAGTGATAAAGCTAAAATGCCAATAGAGGAAGCAATATAACAGGCTGAATATTCAACTAACTCAAAATAAGACAAGAAAGCTGCTTCAGAGACAAAACACAACTATAACAAAGAATAAACAAATAGTACAGTGGAACACCTAAATTCAACCTTACCATTAAATAAATCAATAGAATAGACTAAGCACACATGACTAAAATACAGAGATTGTTAGACTAAATAAAAGAATACCCAACTATATGTGCATATAAGAGACACACTGGAAATAAAAGTAACAGATAGAATGAACATAACATAAGATATGTTATGCAAACAGTAAGTTTAAAAGAGTTGTGACCATATCAATATCAAATAAAACAGCTTTCAAGAGAAGTACTACCACCGATACAGACATTTTCATAATAAGAGGAGAAAAACAGCATGCACATATAACAATAATAAAGGTATATATACCAAGTAACACTGCTTCAAATGATACCATCAAGCACCTTGATCCAACTGACAATTAAATTTATGAAACATTACTTCAACAAATGTAAAATATACATTCTTACAAATGCACAGAATGTTCTCCAACATACACCACATACTGGGCTGTAATACAGGTACACCTCAGAGATACTGGGAGTTTGGTTCCAGACCACCACAATAAAACAAATTAATGCAATAAAGCAAGCTCAACAAACTTTTTAGTTTCCCGTTTCATATGAAAGTTATGTTAACACTATACTGTAGCCTATTAAGTGCAAGAGCATTATATCTTAAAAGAAACAATGTTAACTATACAAATTAAAGCATACTTTGTTGCGAAAAAATGTTGACCATCATCTGAGCCTCCAACAAGTCATAGTAGTAGAATTAAAGATCACAGGTCACCATAACAAATATGACAATAATAAAAAAAAGGTTGAAATACTATGAGAATTATCAAATGTGACACAGAGAGATTAAATGAGCAAATGATGGTGGAAAACCAGCACTGATAGACTTGCTCAATGCAGACTTACCACAAAATTTCAATTTAAAAAAAAAAAAATGCAGTACTTGTGAAGTGCAATAAAGCAAAGTGTAGTAAAATGAGGTATGCCCATGTAAGTCTCATTACATTTTAAAGGGTAAAATTATATAGAGCATAAAGAAATAGAAAATATAACAATATACTTTTAAATAACTCACATGTCAAAAAAAGAGAAACTTTTAAAAACACATTTCAAACCCAATGATAATGCAAATACAGAATTTCACAATTTGTGGCATGCAGCTAAATCAGAGCTTAGATAGATATCAGTGTATTTAAATGCTTATGCTAAAAATGAAGGAAGGCTTAAAAACAATGATCTCAGTTTCCACCTTAAGGTGCTAGAAAATGATTAAGAAATTAAGACCAAAGTCAGTGGAGGGAAAGAATAAATATAAGAACAGAAATCAAGAAAATAGAAAACAGACATTAAGAAAAATTAAGAATGCCAATTGTTGGCTTTCTGAACATTATTTAAATTGATAAGATCTTTGCAAGACTAGTAGGAAAATGAAAAAACACTAATTACTAACAAGGAATAAAAGGTATCACTATAGATGTTATATAAGTCTTAATAAAAGAAAATCCCATTTTCTATAATGGTGAAGTAGTTTGATTTGAACCAACCCTCCTACAGATAACAATTTAAAGTTCCAGATGTCAAGATACTACACATATACATATATATATATGCGTGTGTGTGTATCTATATATATTAAACAACTATCTCAGATGTCAAGATACTATACATACTTTATATACATACATAAATATATATATAATATATATTATATATTATATTTTATATATTTATTTATATTTATACATATATTTATATATTATATATAATATAAATTATCTTATATATAATATATTTATATATATATATAAACAGCTATTTCAAGGCACTAGAGGTTAACCAGAAGGAAAACTGGAAGAGAACTGCCATCTGGAAAAAGCAAATGAGAATAATGGGTGAATTTCCTGTTTTTAAGGCTTTTTATCAGAGTGTAGGGACTTCCCTGGTGGCTCAGACGGTAAAGCATCTGCCTACAATGCGGGAGACCCGGGTTCAATCCCTGGGTTGGGACGATCTCCTGGAGAAGGAAATGGCAACCCATTCCAGTATTCTTACCTGGAAAATCCCATGGACGGTGGAACCTGGTAGGCTACTGTCCATGGGGTTGCAAAGAGTCAGACACGACTGAGCCACTTCACTTTCACACCAGAGTTTAACTTCCAGTAGATGCTCAGCAAAATGGCTGGATTTTGAAAAAACAGTCTTAGTTGCTATTAAGTTAGACAAAAGAATTAAGGATGACAATGGCAGCTGGAAACTGAGGAGGAATATTCTAGGAAGGAGAAAGGAAGTATACAAATTCTATGTATTAAACTATGCTTAAATCTCTGGGCTGACAGCTAAACTACACATATAGTATCCAAGCAGCCTAGTGAGGACAAGACAAACTGAGCAAAGATTTCATCTACTGTCCAGTGTGAAAAAGAGAGTTTAGGCAAAACAAAACAAAATTCAAAACTCTCTAGAGGAATACAACAGAATACAACCTGTCCACAATATATCATTCACAATATGAAGGAGATAACCCAAAATTACATTAAAATGTGGCCAATAAAGGTAATCATTGCAGATCTGACCCTAACATGACCAGACATTAGAGTTATCTGACATGGATTTAAAGTAGCTGCTATGACTATATTCATAATGAACAAACAGATGAGGAAATCTGTACAAAGGAGGAGAAAATAAAAAAATTACAAAACAGATGTATTAGAATTGAAAATTTCAGTCTCTGAAATTAAAATTTCACTGGGCATTAAAAAACAAATTAGAAATGTCAGAAGAATGAGTCAGTGAGCTTTAAGACATATTACTGCTACTGCTAAGTCACTTCAGTCATGTCCGATTCTGTGCGACCCCATCCCTGGGATTCTCCAGGCAAGAACACTGGAGTGGGTTGCCATTTCCTTCTCCAATGCATAAAAGTGAAAAGTCAAAGTGAAGTCGCTCAGTCATGTCTATACCTATTAAATAACAACCCACTCCAGTATTCTTGCCTGGAGAATTCTATGAACAGAGGAGCCTGGTGGGCTATAGTTCATGTGGTCACAAAGAGTCAGACACAACTGAGTGACTAACACACATTCATCTAAAACGCAGAAAGAAAAAATGAGTTAAAAAATTAACATAGATTCAGTGAACTATGAAATACTATTAGGAGATACACAAATAAGTAAATTGAAGTCCCAGGATAAGAAAAGTGAAAGAAAACTTTTTTGAAAAAATAATGGTTGAAAATTTCTCCAATAATTGAAAAATAGAAACGTAAATATAAAAATACAAA
Organism: Cervus canadensis; assembly: GCF_019320065.1. Classification (NCBI taxonomy): domain Eukaryota; kingdom Metazoa; phylum Chordata; class Mammalia; order Artiodactyla; family Cervidae; genus Cervus; species Cervus canadensis. The sequence goes on from NC_057408.1 coordinate 35,648,117, forward strand.
TGAGGTTCAAGAAACTCAGTGAACTCCATGTAGGAAGGCAAGTCATACCTAGACACAGCAGAGTAAAACTACTTTGAAAAGAGAGAAAGGAAAAGAAAAATTACATGCAAGTAAAAAAGGATACAAATCATAACTTACTTCTTATCAGAAACAATGTAAGTCAAAAGAAAATAGAGTAACACCTTTAAAGAACTGAACTAAAAGAGTAATGGAATATTATGAACTATGTATGCTGAGGAATGCAACAACAGAGATAAAAAGGAAACTCCTTAAAAACACAACTGATAAAAACTAAAACAAGATAGATTAAAAAATATAAATAGCTTTTAATATATCAAAGGAATTAAATTTTTTATTAATTTCAATAAAGACAACTTCAGGCTAGAAAGCTTCACTGGTGAATTCCATCAGTGATGGAAGGAATAAATAAAATCAATCTTACAAAAACTTTCTGGGGAAAGAGAGGATGAAGGATATTTCCCTAGCCACTGTATTAGATTTCTATGACCACACACCAAAACTTAAAAAAGTATTTTAAAAAATTACAGAACAATATACTCCATACATTTACAATAAAAATCCTAGGTATCTTCAATCCAGGAATCTTTAAAAAGATACTACATCATGATCAGCTAAGAATTGTTCCAGGAATACATTTCAAACTTATATTTGAAAAATCAATCAATGAAATTCACCATACTAACTGAGGAAAAGACAAACACTATATGATACAATCTAGTAAATGCAAAATAAGCCTCCAGTATAGTTTGATATCCATTTACAATAAAAAAAAGTTAGAAAACGAGGACTAGGAGTTACTCAACCTGATAAGGAATCTATGAAAAGCTCATAGCTAACACCATAGTATATAACGAAAGATTGAATGTTCTCACTAATACCGGGAAAAAAGGAAGAATGTCTGTTCTATTCAACAGAGTACTGAATGTCCCGCCAGGAAAATAAACTATAAGAAAAATTAAAGGCATACAAACTGGTAGGGAAGAACTACTTCCATTTGTAAACCACAGACTATTTAGGTAGACCATGCCAAGAAATCAACCTGTTAGTACCATTAAATCAACTGAAGAAGGTCTCAGTATACAAAATCAATAGACAAATATCAATTATGTTTTTCTTTGCTAACTGCAAACTGGGAAACAAAAAACAAAATAAAAAAAAAAAAAACAAGTCCATGTATCACAGGGTCAAAAAACAAAGTACTCAGGAATACATTTGGCATAAGGCATGCAATACCTTTACACTGAGAGCTTTAAAACACTGGTGAGAAAAATAAAAGAATAAATGAAGAGATGTTAATATTTTCAGAGATGGAAGACAATATTAAGATGTCAATTTTCTGCAAACTAATTTATGGATTCAAGTCTCCCAGTCATAATCCCTGCAAAGTTTTCTTTTTTAAATAAAAAATGTTAGGCTGATTCTGAAATTTATATAGAAATGGAAAGGCCTAGAATAACCAAAACAATCTTGATAAAAAACTAAATGAAGGATTTGTATTACTTTATCTATTTGGACATTTACTATAAAGCTACAGTATTCAATATAGAGTTGTACCAGCATAAAAAAAAAAAATACCTCACACAGAGTCCAGAAATAAATATTTATCATCAGCAAAGATGACACAGCAACAGTGGGTAAAGAGAAATTTATCCATAAATGGGGTTGAAACAACAGTACAGCTATACAGAAAGAAACCTACCATAATCCCTATCTCAGAGCATATATATAATTTTATATCAAGATAATTTCTTAGCTCAGACATAAAAGCCAAAGCTGTACAACTTTTACAAGAACACCCGGCAGAATACTTCTATGACCAACAGGTAGGTAAAGATGTCTCACACCGATCTTAGATTTTATCAGCAGCAAGTACGCCTGACTCGACACGCGTCACAGGGTCCACAAAACAGAAACAGAGCTTACCTAATACACTCATGAACTATCTTCACAGAATGTATACTCATGTATTTAAGCACTTCACATAAAAAGTTCAGAGCTCCCTATTTAAAGTTGCTTACTTTTCCTTTTTTGTCCTTTCCTACAATAAAAGGACTGAGTAATTCCATGCTATCTGAAGAGTTAGTTATCTAAACTAAGAACTATGGCAGGAAAGGACTCATCCAGTAACTACTCACTGTTACAGCAGAACTCCATGTCCTTGAACTGTGGGTCATGCAATCACAGATTAGCACTGCTTTGAGATTTGTGTATAACAATGGTGTGTTCTTTTTATTGCTGAATAATAATTCCACCAAATGGTTTGCAAATTCATTGACTCCTTGAAATGTATTTGAGTTGCTTCCAGTTTTTGACAGTTATGAATAGTGCTGCTCTATTCATCTGAACTGTGTTGTTGCAGAATACTCTTGAGAGTCCCTTGAACTTCAAAGAGATCAAACCAGTCAACCCTAAAGGAAATCAACCCAGAAGATCCCATGAAAGGACTGATGCTGAAGTTGAAGCCCCAGTACTTAGGCCACCTGATGCGAAGAGCTGACTCACTGGAAAAGACCCTGATGCTGGGAAAGACTGAAGGCAGGAGGAGAAGCAGGCAACAGAGGATGAGATGGCTGATGGCATCATCAACGTGATGGACACAACTTTGTGCAAACCTGGGAGATGGTAAGGACAGGGAAGCCTGGCCAGCTGCAGTCCATGGAGTCGCAGAGTCACACACGACTGAGTGACAGAACAACAATTCATTTACATATGAGATTTTATGCTGTAAGTTTGCATTTCTCTGGGAATGTCTAAAAATAGGATTGCTGAGACATACATAAAATTATGTGTAACTTTATAAAAAACTGCCAAATGTTTTCTAAAATGGCTATACCATTTGCATAACCACCAGCAATTTTTGAGAATTCCAGTTCCTCTGCATCACTGAGACCACTGACTTGTCAGTATTTTTAAATTTTACCCATTCAAGTAGGTGTGAAATGGTACTCACTGTGGTTTTAATTTGCATCTTCCTAGTGAGCAAAAATGCTGAACATCTTTTCATGTGTTTACTTGCCGCTTGTATGCTATCTTTGGTGATGTGTCTGACATGGTGTTCAAGACATGTTGCCCTCAAATGTGGCACCCTGACATACTGAATATTTCAAGCTGAATGAATCTGAGATATGAAATGCACAGGAACAACTTTTCGACATTCCCCTGAAGCAGGTCACCTTGTGTGAAAAGTGCCTTTCTTATACCTAGAGGGAGAGAAAAGGCGCAGCCTTATCTCCAAAGATGAGGGACCACAGAACACAACCTGAACAAAGAGGCCTTGCTAGATTTCCCCCAGTTTGCTACACTTGGTACAACTCTGTTCTATCACATTTTACCAAGACTTTCCACACTTCACCAAACCAAGAATAAAAACAATCAAGTTTAATCATTTCTGCAGGTCTTCATGTCTTGAGGAAGGCACCTACATTGTATAAAACTAACACTCAGAACATGAACTCCTTACTGCCAAATTCAGACTTAAATTGAAGAAAGTACGGAAAACCACTAGACCGTTCAGGTATGACCTATATCAAATCCCTTATGATTATAGTGGAAGTGAGAAATAGATTTAAGGGACTAGATCTGATAGACAGAATGTCTGATGAACTATGGACGGAGGTTCATGACATTGTACAGGAGACAGGGATCAAGACCATCCCCATGGAAAAGAAATGCAAAAAAAGCAAAATGGCTGTCTAAGGAGGCCTTACAAATAGCTGTGAAAAGAAGAGAAGCAAAAAGCAAAGGAGAAAAGGAAAGATATTCCTATTTGAATGCAGAGTTCCAAAGAATAGCAAGGAGTGGTAAGAAAGCCTTCCTCAGCACTCAATGCAAAGAAATAGAGGAAAAAAACAGAATGGGAAAGACTAGAGATCTCTTCAAGAAAATTAGAGATATCAAGGGAACATTTCATGGAAAGATGGGCTTGATAAAAGACAGAAATGGTATGGACCTAACAGAAGCAGAAGATATTAAGAAGAGGTGGCAAGAATACACAGAAGAACTGTACAAAAAAGGTCTTCACGACCCAGATAATCACGATGGTGTGATCACTCACCTAGAGCCAGACATCCTGGAATGTGAAGTCAGGTGGGCCTTAGGAACCATCACTATGAACAAAGCTAGTGGAGGTGATGGAATTCCAGTTGAGCTATTTCAAATCCTGAAAGATGATGCTGTGAAACTGCTGCACTCAATATGCCAGCAAATTTGGAAAACTCAGCAGTAGCCACAGGACTGGAAAAGGTCAGTTTTCATTCCAATCCCAAAGAAAGGCAATGCCAAAGAATGCTCAAACTACCACACAATTGCACTCTTCTCACATGCTACTAAAGTAATGCTCAAAATTTTCCAAGCCAGGCTTCAGCAATACGTGAACCGTGAACTTCCAGATGTTCAAGCTGGTTTTAGAAAAGGCAGAGGAACCAGAGATCAAATTGCCAACATCCGCTGGATCATCGAAAAAGCAAGAGAGTTCCAGAAAAACATCTATTTCTGCTTTACTGACTATGCCAAAGCCTTTGACTGTGTGGATCACAATAAACTGTGGAAAATTCTGAAAGAGATGGGAATACCAGACCACCTGACCTGCCTCTTGAGAAACCTGTATGCAGGTCAGGAAGCAACAGTTAGAACTGGACATGGAACAACAGACTGGTTCCAAATAGGAAAAGGAGTACGTCAAGGCTGTATATTGTCACCCTGCTTACTTAACTTATATGCAGAGTACATCATGAGAAATGCTGGGCTGGAAGAAGCACAAGCTGGAATCAAGATTGCCGGGAGAAATATCAATAACCTCAGATATGCAGATGACACCAACCTTATGGCAGAAAGTGAAGAGGAGCTAAAAAGCCTCTTGATGAAAGTGAAAGAGGAGAGTGAAAAAGTTGGCTTAAAGCTCAACACCCAGAAAACTAAGATCATGGCATCTGGTCTCATCACTTCATGGGAAATAGATGGGGAAACAGTGGAAGCAGTGTCAGACTTTATTTTTCTGGGCTCCAAAATCACTGCAGGTGGTGATTGCAACCATGAAATTAAAAGACACTTACTCCTTCAAAGGAAAGTTATGACCAACCTAGATAGCATATTAAAAAGCAGAGACATTACTTTGCCAACAAAGGTCCATCTGGTCAAGGCTATGGTTTTTCCAGTCGTCATGTATGGATGTGAGAGTTGGACTGTGAAGAAAGCTGAGCGCTGAAAAATTGATGCTTTTGAACTGTGGTGTTGGAGAAGACTCTTGAGAGTCCCTTGGACTGCAAGGAGATCCAACCAGTCCATCCTAAAGGAGATCAGTCCTGGGTGTTCACTGGAAGGACTGAAGCTGAAGCTGAAACTCCAGTACTTTGGCCACCTCATGCAAAGAGTTGACTCATTGGTAAAAACCCTGATGCTGGGAGGGATTGGGGGCAGGAGGAGAAGGGGACGACAGAGGATGAGATGGTTGGATGGCATAACTGACTCGACAGACATGAGTTTGAGTAAACTTCGAGAGTTGGTGATAGACAGCGAGGCCTGGCGTGCTGCGATTCGTGGGGTCGAAAAGGGTCGGACACGACTGAGTGACTGAACTGAACTGAACTGAACTGAATGCTAAATAAATCTGTATGTTTTTCTTTTGTTAATCTGGCTTTAGTTATAGTGGTACCAGTTGAGAACTCAAAAAGATAGAGGAAAAAGATACTTCAATTCAAATCTTTAACCTTTAAAAAATGTTCTTACTGTTAGATTTTGATATGGCTTTATATAGTCTGAATACTATATATCCCCCTTTGCTGGATATGTGACTTTCAAATGTTTTCCCCAGTCTATTGTATTTTTTTTCATTCTCTTTATTAGTGTGTTGCACAGATAATTTTTTAATAAAGTCTAATTAATCATATATTCTTTTATGGATGATTTTGGTGTCATATCAAAGAACTCTTTCCCTAACTAAGGTCACTACTGCACCTCTGTCAAAAATCACTGTTCATACTGTGCACGTCTAGTTTTACTCTGATCTACTGATCTATGGATCTGACCTTCTGCCACTAATGTACTAGATTACTCTAGCTAAACTGGGTAGTGGAAGTCCTTTTTTAAAAATTTGTTTTAGATATTCCAGCTCCTTTAGCTCTCCACATAAAATATTAGAATTTCCCTGTCTTTGATCTGCAAAGAATTTTGCTGGGATTTTGATAGCAATCTGTAATTCCAGGATATTTAACATCTTCACTATGCTGAATCTTCTACTCCATTAATATGGTTGGTCAATCCATTTATTTAGGTTTCCTTCTGATTTTTTGTGTCAGTATTTTGTAGTTGGTAGCATATAGATCCTGCATATACTTAATACCTGTTTCATTTGTGGAGACGATATTATAAATAATGTTATTTTTTAAATTTCAGTTTCAATTGTTCATTGTGATAGACATTTTGTATCCTGTAACATTTTAAATTCATTTAAGCAGTTCCAGAAATTTAAAGAGTTTAAATTTAAAGTTTAAAAAAATTTAAAGTTCCAGAAATTTAAGCAGTTCATGAAATTTAAAAGATTTCGTGAGATTTTTATGAAGATAAAGTATTAGAGTTTAAAGATAACACCTAACCTTCTCTTTCATAATTATGTCCAAGATTTTTTGTTGTCTCATCAAAATGCCTTTCCTTATGGAATACACACTTACAAGCTTTGGCACACAAAGAAAGAGACAAACTCAACTGAGCAGCCTTTGTTTCTTATATTTCTTTTTTCGTATTATAATACATTTGCATTATACTCTAAAGATACTATGGCATGAAAATGAAAAGCTCAACTGACTCTACAGGATCAACCAAATAGTTTGTTATCATGAGGCAACCTTCTTGTACATTTTCAGCGAAAATTTATACTACTCAGCTGGTGTAAGATGAAACTCCAGATTATAGAGAGCACCCAAAAGAGAGCTGAAAACAAACCCAAATCTATATTGGAAAAACCTAACTTGATCACAAACAAACCTCAAAGAGTTCCCCAAAATAAAACTACAAAGCAAGTAAGTAATTTATAGCTCCAAATTCAGTAACAGCAACAAACACCAAGAGTTAAGAATCAGCAAAACAACAGACAGCAGATACAGGCTTACAAAGGTTTCACATTTTGAAATAATTTCTCATGGAATGTAAAACAAAACCTATTTAACATTCCTAATGGAAAAAAAAGATGAAAGTATAAAGGAGAGGAGAGAAAACATAGAGGAGAAACACAGAGGAGAGAAAGCAATTATACCTGAAAAGACTTGAGGATCTAGTAATACTTTTTAGCTGCAAAAATACAATGACTGAAATTTAAATTTTCAGTTAATCTATTTAACGTAGTAACTTAGACAGAAATAAACAGACAAATAGATTTCGGGAAAAACCTGAAAAAGCCAGAACGCTGCATAGAGAAACAATAATATGAAGAGAGATGAAAGGATAGGAAGCATGGAATGAAGTGATCTAAAATAAATCTACTAAGTTTCTTGAAGGCAAAGAATCAAAGAAAGGAGCAACAGCAATACCTAGAGAAATAATGAATTTCCACTAGGAAATTTTTGTTAGCAAAACCTTTTTTGCTAGCAAGGAAAAGAAAAGCTATAAGCTTAAGATAACAAATGAATCTTAAGCAGAATAAGTAGAAATTCACACCTAGAGTTATCACAAAGAAGTCACAGAAAAAAACAGATAAAGGAGAACTGAGAATTATGCAAAAAAGACAACTCTATGAGAACAAAATGAAAACTGAAGACAGTGGAATGGTATGTTCAACGAGCTGACAAAATGTATCTGTAAATGAGCATTTTGAGAATGAAGATAAAATAAGAACATCTGAAGACAAAACTGTGAATAAACACCAGGAAATCCTAACAAAAAGAAACGGTAAACAACATACTCAAAACAGAAGGTAAGTTACAAAGGTAGAAAGTCTCAGATGGAAGAAACAATTTGTGGAGATATTATTAAGCTGTAACTCAAAGAAGCTTTAAAAAAAACCCTAGATTTCAAATATGTAACAATGACAACATATAAACGGGAGAGCAGTTAGTAGAATTAATGTGTTCTATTGGTGAAGAATGAAGAAAAAGGATATTAACTTCAAATTTTTGATAAGTTAAATATATATGTGAAAATCTGTACAGGAATGAGTAAAAAATAAATATGTACTTAAAAACAAACTGCAGAACTATTTTCATGCAAAAATATTTATAAGTACACACAACTCTGCATATATAAGCAACTAATAAAATATTTTAAAATAAGGCAAAAACATCTCCTAATAGTGTGAGTTTTCTGTTGTTCAGTGGCTCAGTCGTTTCTGACTCTTTGGGACGCATGGACTACAGCATGTCAGGCTTTCCTGTCCTCCATGTCCCAGAGTCTGCTCAAACTCATGTCCACTGAGTCAGTGATGCCATCCAACCATCTCATCCTCTGTCGTCCCCTTCTCCTTCTGCCCTCAATCTTTCCCAGCATCAGCATCTTTTCCAATGAGTTGGCTCTTCACATTAGGTGGCCAAAGTATTGAACCTTCAGTCAGCATCAGCCCTTCCAACCCTGAATATCCAGGATTGATTTCCTTTGTTATTGACTGGTTTGATCTCCCTGTTGTCCAAGGGATTCTCAAGAGTCTTCTCCAGCACCACAGTTTGCAAGCATCAATTCTTTGGCACTCAGCCTTCTTTATGGTCTAACTCTCATATCTGTACATGACTACTGGAAAAACCATAGCTTTGACCAGACAGACCTTTGTCAGCAAAGCGATGTCTCTGCTTTTTAATATACTGTCTAGGTTTGTCATAGCTTTTCTCCCAAGGAACAAGTGTCTTTTAATTTCATGACTGCAAATCACCATTTGCAGTGATTTTGGAGCCGAAGAAAATAGTCTGCCACTGTTTCCGTTGTTTCCCCATCTATTTGCCATGAAGTGATAGGACCAGATGCCACAATTTTTGTTTTCTGAATGTTGAGTTTTAAACCAGCTTTTTCACTCTTCTGTTTCAGCCTTCATCAACAGGCTCTTTAGTTCCTCTGCACTTTCTACCATTAGGGTGGTGTCATCTGCATATCTGATGTTACTAATATTTCTCCCAGCAACTTAGATTCCAGCTTGTGCTTCACCCAGCCTGGCATTTTGCATGATGTACTTTTCAATATAAGTTAAATAAGCAGGGTGATAATACAGACCCTTGACGTACTCCCTTCCCAATTTTGAACCAGTTCATTGTTCCACGTCTGATTCTAACTGCTGCTTCCTGACCTATATACAAGTTTCTCAGGAGACAGGTAAAGTGGTTTGGTATTCCCATTTCTTTCATAATTTTCCAGTTTGTTGTGATTCACACAAAGGCTTTAGCATAATCAATGAAGCAGAAGTAGATGTTTTTCTGGAATTCTCTTGCTTTTTCTATGATCCAACAATTTGATCTCTGGTTCCTCTGCCTTTTCTAAATCGAGCTTGTACATCTGGAAGTTCTTGGTTCACATATTGTTGAAGCCTAGCTTGAAGAGTTTTGACTATTACCTGGCTAGCATGTGAAATGAGTGCAGTTTTGAGGTATTTGAACATTCTTTGGCATTGCCCTTCTTTGGAACTGGAATGAGAACTGACCTTTTTCAGTCCTGTGGCCACTGCTGAATTTTCCAAATTTGCTGGCATATTGAGTGCAATTTTTTAACAGCACATTTTTAGGATTTGAAATAGCTCAGTTGGAATTCCATCACCTCCACTAGCTTTGTTCATAGCCATGCTTCCTAAGGACCACTTGACTTCACACTCCAGGATGGCTGGCTCTAGGTAAGGGACCATACCACTGTGATTATCTGGGTCAGACCTTTTTTTGTAATAATATAAGTTAGGGAGGATTAATTCTTTTTAGCAGGGGAGAGACTTAGCTTGATACAGAATAAACATTGTTGTAGAATATAAAATAGACAATAGCATGAATAAATAAAAAGAAAGAAAATGGGTTAACTAAAGAGAAGACTTATTTCAGGATAAGATGGCTATATAACATGGAGTCAACTAATACAAAGATAAATTGACAGAGCATAAACAAAAATAAGTCAATAAAGTATTTGAAACCATGTAAAACTGACTTTTAGGCACTTAATGTACTAAGTGACTATTAGTATATAATGGGAATATTATGATCTGTAGCTGACCATATGGCAAAGACTGCCACTGAAACATTAATCTTTTGTAGTAACTCTGGAAATATAGAGGAAAGCCTACTTACACATTATTTTTTTTGAGTCATGGAAAATAAAATATGTATATACACATAAAATTACAACTGACTGGAACACCTTATTTCACTACAATACATAAACTATGTTACCTTTTAAATTTCTTATCTCAAAACCAACTGCTTCTTTAGTATTAAAAGTGTCTCTGGTAAATTGGATTCAGCAAGCGTCGGATCCAAACCCAGCTGGAATACTAACTAATTGACTGACCTCAGGCAAATTAGATAACTTCTGTGAGTTTCACTTTTCTGAGTTATAAAAATAATATAATAAGGAGTCACTATTCTTGTCCATCTATCCATTATTCATTCTTATCACCATAGGTAATCTTGATACCTGGCTACTTTCTTTTACTTCTCAAAGTCACATCATAGAAATGATTAAATATATTAGATATTATCAGCCTGGTAGGAAAAAAGGCTGAGAATAGTCATACACAGTGTTTACAATCATAAAAATGACAAATTGCTTCCCAACTCTATGCACATGAAACTAAGAAACTGTTCTTAAAGTTTGTAGCAGTAACAAATGCTTATAGAAAATAATAATTGATTACATGCAACCTTATTGCACTCTTTAAAAACGGTTACAACTACTCTCCCTCAAATCACTGCAGTGAACATCTACTACCAAGTAATAACTTAATATTTCAAAGTAGGATTAAAGGCTGAAAATGCATTAGCTGCTGAAAAGATATTAAGTACTAAAAATATATTTCATTGTTGGTAAAACAATGGTAACCAGTGCTAAAGGAAAGAAATGCACCAGAAAAGAAAACAAAAACTTGCCAGATGTTTACAAAATCAGACTGACTAATGGGAGGCTTTAAAATATTTGGTGGCATTTTTGGATTATGTCATAAAATTTTGGAAAATAACATTTGATGAAGCTTAGATAAATTAAAACAAATTTGAAACTAAGTATAAAAATATAAGTTTTTCAGGTTTTCCCTGGGAATCCAATGGTTGAGACTGTGCTTCCAGTGAGGAGGAAGCAGGCTCAATCCCTAGTTGGGAAAGTAGGGTCCCACATGTCATGTAGTGAGGCAAAAAAAAAAAAAAAAAAAAAAAGCGAGTCTTTCAATGAGAATTTATTCTACTGAGTACAGTACCAGATAAAGCAAAAAGAAAGCTAAATTAAGACACATGAAAACAACAGTTTAAACTTAAAAGCCTAAAATGTAGTTAAATAAATCATGTGCACCCTAAGTAACTTATACAAATATTTTAAATTCAGATAAAGCAAATTCATGCTTAAATGTCACAGGAAAGTAGAACTGTACCCTTTAATTTGGACTAGAAGTATAGATGGGCAGAGACGAAGTTATTTCCATTGTGTTAAAAAATGAATCTAACTGGGGCCAGAAGCCCAAGATAACAGACCCAAAATATATTTACTGCACTACTGAATAACAGCTATCATGACATGACATGATTTGATTGCAAGTATGTATATACATATATATATTTGTAGGTATATATATATATATATATATATAAATATGGGCTTCCCTGGTGGCTCAGAGGTTAAAGTGTCTGCCTGCAATGCGGGAGACCCCAGTTCAATCCCTGGGTCAGGAAAATCCGCTGGAGGAGGAAATGGCAACCCACTCCTGTATTCTTGCCTGGAGAATTCCACGGACGGAGGAGTCGGGTAGGCTACAGTCCATGAGGTCGCAATGAGTCGGACACGACTGAGCGACTTCACTTTCACTTTCATACACACACACACACATACCATGTTGTTATCAATGTTCCTGGACTTTTAAAAAATTGAAACACAATACTATGGTAGGCATAATAATGCTTCAGCAGCAGAAAGATGTCCACATTCTAATCCCCAAAACCTTGAAAATGTTACATTAAATAGCAAAGAGGAGTCTACTCAAACACATGGATGGGCAACATTTTGGTGGTGCCTTGGGAGGATCAAAAAGTCATAGTATTCAGTTAAACAGAGGGATCTTAGAAGAGAGTATGCATGTGACTCTGGACTCCTGCAGTCACTGAAGTAGAATCCAGGTACAGAGATGGGATCACACAGGAAAGATATGTGGAGAAACCTCTGGTCTAATAGAATGAATCCCCAAGACATACACAGGAAACACACAGGTTCTTGAGACTGCCATATGAACAGAAACACTGCCAACTTACTGAAAAGGACAGAGAGAAGACAAAATAAAAGAAGGTTCTGGATTCTCAAAACAACACAGGCTGGACACAGCCTAATGAAGCTACTCAGCTGAAAACATGCACTACCCTTCGTGAAAAAAGAAGGGTGATACTAAGGGCAGAGACATGAGTGCATAAGGGTGGAGCCTCAAATCAAAGAGGATGTTTTTGTCCCTAGCATTGAAGGCTAATGGAACTTGCCAGACAGGATTTCAAAACTGCCTGAACCTGGTAATTCCAAGTCTCTTTCCATTTCCTATATTTTTGAGAGACAGTCTAATTTTCATCTTGCCCTATGATTGTCTTTTGAGAGCTGACAACTTATTTCTTGAGTGTTACAAGTTCACAGATGGTAGAACAGTATGTTAGAAAAAAACTATACCCAAAGCCTCTCCTATGCCTAATTTACACGATAAGATTTAGAAGAAATTTTGGACTTTGAGTTGATACTGTAATGTGTTGAGATTTTGAGAATGTTGGGATGATGTAAATATATTTTCATATGGTACAGTCATGAATCTCTGGGGGCCAGAATGTTGAGGATAGTAGGTAGAATAAGGGTACATTCAAATTTCTATGTCCTAATTCTATAATCTGTGAATACGTTAAATACATTACCTGGAAAAAGTGACTCTGCAAATCTGATTAATTCAAGAATTCTGAGATGGGAAGATTATCCTGAATTATCTGGGCATGCCCAATGTAATCACAGGGGTTCTTATAAAAGAGAGGAAAAAGGAGTCAGAGAATGAGATACAATGACAGAAAAATAGGTTGGAATGACACAGTCAGAAGCCAAGGAATACTGGCAGACTCTAGAAGTTGGAGAAGAAAATACAAACAAAGGAGTATCCCCAAGAAACTCCAGAAGGATCTAAGCCATGCTGATACCTTGATTTTAGCCCACTAATAATTTGTTACAGCAGCAACAGAAAATGAATGTGAATATTTTAAAGAATTCATTAAAACAAAGATTTACCTATAAGATTGTTGCTTTTGTTCAGTAACTAAGTCGTGTCCAACTCCTTTGTGACCCAATGGACTGTAGCCCACCAGGTTCCTCTGCCATTGGGCTTTCCCAGACAAGAATGCTGAAATGGGTTGCCATTTCCTACTCCAGGGGATCTTACCAACCCAGGGATCAAACCCACTTCTCTGGCATTGGCAGATGGGTTCTTTACCACTGAGCCACGAGGGAAGCCCAACTACAAGATTAAGAGAGATTTAAAGGGAAAAGAGTATTTCAAGGTCTTAGCAGTAATCTACTACAATTTAAGAAATTAAATTCTAAAATGTATAAAGCAAAAAAAAATATTTTTATAAGGTCTTCAAAAACGATATTTTCCTATTCTCAGTGAAATATTTAATAGCAGTAGCAGTAATTAAAACTAATGACAATGATGATAATGGTATCATCATCAGCATCAAGGAGCTTTTTCTGAGTGCTTATACTATCAGATTGGCCAAAAAGTTCATTTGGGTTTTTCCATAACATCATACAGAAAAACCTGAATGAATTTTTTGGCCAACTCGATATGTACCAAGCATTATGCTAAGCCTTTATATGCATCCATTATCACATATAACCTTCTCAGGAACCATATGAAGTAGAATGTTACATATTCATGGAATATGGATGGAGAAAATGAAGCTTAAAAAATAACTTGATAAAATTCATACAGCTAAAATGGAACATGTCCTTGTGTAGAATCCAAAATGTATTTTTTTTAACCACTATACTACACAGGCTCATATAATTTATTTGGGTTTGTGTTTCTTGACTAGATGTTTTAGAGCGCAGATGGCTTGCTCTACAAGAAAACAAAGAAATTTTAAAAAGCAGGCGAAATACTCTAGACTTTTCTGTACAAAGTCACACTGAGGTAACACAGAGAGAAAAACAAAAATTGGTTCATGTGGTGGCAAGAGAGTCAGACACAACTGAGAGACTAAACAACAACGTAACTCACCACATTAACAGGATAAATCTGCAAAACTACACGATCCTATCAATTGACACACAAACAACTTTTGACAAAATTCAACATCAATTTGTGATAAGGACCAGCAAAGTAGGAATAAAAGAAAATTTCTTTAACCTAATTAAAGGGTACCCATGTATAACCTACAGTTAAAATCATAATTCATGGTGAGAAATTAAATGCTTTCCCATTAAGACTGGGAACAAGGCAATAATGTCCTTTAGCATCATTTTTATTAAACATCATATTAGAAGTTCTACTTAGTGCTAGATAGCAAGGAAAAAAGCATATACATTAGAAAGGAAAAAATGAAACTGTCTTTATTTTCAGACAACACAATCACCTAAGTAAAAAAAATTCCAAAAAATCTACAATAAACTTCATAAAATTGGTAAGTAAGTTTAGCAGTCACAGGACCCAGAGACAACATACATACTAAAGTTAACTGAATTCCTTTATATTGGCAACTAAAAAGCAAAATCTGAAAAATTTAAATAACATCAATTAATATTTTTAAATTACTTGGGTGAAATCTTAACAAAATATGTGTAAGATCTGTAGATGAAAAACTACAAATTCACAGAAGAAATATAAAAGATCTAAATGAATTGAGGGATGTACCATGTTCATGAATTGGATGATTCAATAATATTAAGATGCAGATTCTCTCTAGTCTGATACATTCATTCAATACAACCCCAATTAAAATCCCAGTAAGCATTTTTGTAAATATCAACAAGGCGATTCTAAATTGATATTGATAAACAAAGTAACTAGAAGAGCCAAAATAATTCTGAAAATGAAAAATAAAGTTGTCCTTATAGGATTTCAATATTTACTGTAAAGCTGCAGTGATCTAGACTGTCCGAATTGGTGAAAGAACAGATACATAAATCAACAGAACAGAAAGAGCCTAGAAACAGACTGACACAAATATAGTTGACTAATTTTTTACAAAGGGGCAAAGGAAACACACTAGTAAAAAGACAGCCTTCCTAACAAATGGTGCTGAAACAAGTGAATAAAAAACTGAACCAGGACAGAGACTTTACACCCTATAAAAGTTAACTCAAAATTGATTATAGCTCTAACTGTCAAATACAAAGTAATAAAACATTTTAAGGAACACACAGGAAAAACTATGCATAACCTTGGACTTGCTGATGAGTTTTTAGATACAATATCAAGAGCATGAACTATGCAAGAAAAAAAACTGATAAAAGTGGAATTCACCAAAATTAAAAAATTTTGCTCTGCTAAAGACACAGCAAGCAAATGAGAAGACAAGACAAAGACTGAGAAAAAAAAATTTGCAAATCACATGCCTGGTAAGGGACTTGTATCCAGAATATATATAAAGTTCTTAAAACTCAAAAATTTAAAAAAATCCAATTTAAAAATAGGCAACAGATATTACCAGACACCTCACCAAAGAACATAGACAGGTGGCAAATTAACATATGAAGACATGATTAAAATCAAATGCCATTAAGGAAAGGCAAATTAAAAACCACAGTGAGCTATAACTGCGTATCTTTTAGGATGGCTAAATGCCAGAACACTGAAAATAACAACAGCTGGTGAGAATGCAGAGCAAGAGTAACTCTAATTCATTGTTGGTGGGAATTTAAAATGTTGCAGCCACTTAATGGAGAGAACTTGGCAGTATCTTACAAATCTAGTTTTACCATTCAATCCAACAAACATTCTCCCAGGTGTTTACCTAATTGATTTGAAAACTTGTGTTCACACAAAACTTGAACATGAATGTTTATAACAGCTTTACTCATAATCACCCAAAAATGGAAGCAACCAATACATCCTTTAATATACGAGTAGATTAACAAACCGTGGTACTGCCATGCAATTAAGTACCATTAAGAGATAAAAAGCAATGGAGTATTAAGTGAAGTGAAAGTGTTAGTCACTCATAGGTGTCCGACTCTTTGTGACCCCATGGACTGTAGCCCACCAAGGCTCCTTTGTCCTTCACTATCTCCTGGAATTTGCTCAAATTCATGTCCACTGAGTTGGTGATACTATCTAACCATCTTATCCTCTGCCTCTCCTTTCTCCTTTTGCCTTCAGGCAAATAATAAATGTCAATGGAAGTTTATCAAGCAGGAGGAAGTGGTAGGGAATACACAAAGAGCACTGGTAGTGATAATTACACAGGTAAATGTATATTTTCTTATTATATAAACCTTCTTAAAGATAACTGATTGTCTAACAAAAAGAGTAAGGTATAAGGATAAAATTAAAATGTATCTTGACAGCTGCACAAAGATCAGGGAGTAAGAAATAGTATTATACTATTGTAAGGTAGTTAAAATGGTAGATTCCATCACTGGAAAGTCGACTGCTATTAGTTAGGTGAATATATACTTCTTAGTGTGAGTGAAAGTCACTCACCTCTGTCAGACTCTTTGCGACCCCATGGACATCCATGGAATTCTCCAGGCCAGAATAATGGAGTGGGTAGCTGTTCCCTTCTCCAGAGTTTCTGCCCAAACCAGGGATTGAACCCAAGTCTCCTGCGTTGCAGGCAGATTCTTTACCAGCTGAGCCACCAGGGAAGCTCAAGAATACTGGAGTGGGTAAGCCTATCCTTTTTCCAGCAGATCTTTCTGACCCAGGAACTGAACTGGCGTCTCCTGCATTGCAGGTGGATTATCTACCAGGGACGCCCATATACTTCTTAGAGTAACCATTAAATACCAAGAAGAACAAAGTGATAAGCCAAGAAAGGAGATAAAAATTTTTAATATTCAATTAATCCAAAAGAAGGCAGGATAAAAGGAAAAGAGGGACAAAGACCAAACAAGACAAACTGCAAAATGATAAACACAAAAGCAACATATCAAGAACCACAAAATGTAAATGGTTTAAATTCTCTAACAAAAGGTATAGATGTCAGATTGGATTAAAAAGCAAGAGTCACCTATGTGTTGGCTACAAGAAATGTGCTTTAAGTATAAAGACAGAATTAGGTTAAAAGTTAAAGGATACAAAAAGACATACCATGGTAACACTAATCAAAAGAAGCTACACTGACTAAGCTACCACAGTCAGTGTAGATTTCAGAGCAAAGATATTACCAGGAATAAAGCAAGTTATGTCACAATGATAAAGGGGTCAGTTTATCAGGAAGAAATAACCATCTCCAACTATACGCAACTAAAAACAGATCTTTCAAATATGTGAAGCAAAAACTGATAGAACTTCAAGGAGAAATGGATAAATCCACAATTATACTCAGAAATTTCAATTCCTCTTTCTCAATAATTGATAAAATAGGTACATAAAAAATCAATAGGCATAGAGAAGCTTTACAGTACATATCTGACACTTGCAGAATAACACACCTAAGAGCAGCATGATACAAGTTAATACAATGCACTCCTCTCATACACACATTTCTTCACTACCCAAAGCTATAAAATGGAAAGTGAGAACTTAGAAAATAAAGTGAAAGCTTTAATTTCTCCACTGCTCAACATTTCTTACTGCAAGAAATTAGTACAAACACTGCTCTACCATACAGGGATCTCATGAAAATGTGGATTCTGAAAAAATAAAATCTAGCATGAAGTCTAAGACTCTGCGTTTCTAACATATTCCCAGGTGTTGTAGGTGACGCTGACACTACAAATCCACGGAGTGAGCTTGTAGCAGCAAGGGACTACAAGATGAGAGGAAAGCGAGTGAAGCAAAGCAGGGCCACTTTAGCATTGCCCACTTCAAGGAAGTAAACGACAGATTACATAACAGTGTTTGAGTGATTAATGTGGCTACTCACATGCACTATTTCATTTAATCTTCAAAACAACTCTTCAAAATAAATAGCATTATGAGTCTCACTTTTCAGAGAAGGAACCTGAAGTTTTGGAGTTAATTATACACATCCCAGAGCTATCTAACCACTTGGCTTAATAAAGCACAGAAATTTTCTTTTCCCAATATTTCCCTTAAAATCATATCAATTGCAGATTTTTCTTTCTTTTGGGTCATCCCTCACCCTCCTCACTTGAAAGCAGAACCACAGAGCTGAGCAGAGAACTTCTGCAAATACATTACACAATTGAACTGGCAAGCATTACTGTAACTATATACCATTAAATATCTTTTGGCTGACTTTTCTGTTGTGTTTAAAACATGTTTAATATTTTGCCTTAAATAAAACATAACTGATACAAAATTAAAGGCAAGAGATCTGAAAAATGCTTTCACTTAATGTCAGATTAGACCTACTTGCAACCATTCAGCTACTCAAGTGATGATTAAATGATGAACTAGGAAAACAAAAATATGCCACACTGATGAAATCAAGAATGAAGCAATATTCTGATATTCCATAATGTACATGTATTGTTTTTAAAGTCAGGAAAAATAGGTTAATTTTTTTAATTAAATAAGGCATTAATTTTCAAGTATTCCCAACATTCCTCCTGTGTCCTCAAATATTAGAACTAATCATTTGAGGAGCAATGAACAGATATATGTTTGTAAATATATATGTCAGGCTAGACAATTTTAAGAGTAATTACTACCCTATCTAGCAATGGAAAAATAAAATATGTGAATTGAAAAATCAAATACCTTAAATTAAAGTTTCCTTGTGGAAACAGTGGCTGACTTTATTTTTCTGGGTGATTGCAACCATGAAATTAAAAGACGCTTACTCCTTGGAAGGAAAGTTATGACCAACTTAGACAGCATATTAAAAAGCAGAGACATTACTTTGCCAACAAAGGTCCATCTAGTCAAGGCTATGGTTTTTCCAGTAGTCATGTATGGATGTGAGAGTTGGACTATAAAGAAAAGTGAGCGCCAAAGAATTGATGCTTTTTAACTGTGGTGTTGGAGAAGACTCTTGAGAGTCCTTTGGACTGCAAGGAGGTCCAACCAGTCCATCCTAAAGGAGATCAGTCCTGGGTGTTCATTGGAAGGACTGATGTGGAAGCTGAAACTCCAATACTTTGGCCACCTGATGCGAAGAGCTGACTCATTTGCAAAGACCCTGATGCTGGGAAAGATTGAGGGCAGGAGAAGGGGACAACAGAGGATGAGATGGTTGGATGGCATCACTGAGTCAATGGACATGGGTTTGGGTGGACTCCGGGAGTTGGTGATGGACAGGGAGGCCTGGCATGCCGCGGTTCATGGGGTCGCAAAGAGTTGGACATGACTGAGCAACTGAACTGAACTGTGTGTGTTCAGTTGCTCAGTTGTTTCCGACACTCTGCGACCCCATGGACTGAAGCCCGCCAGGCTCCTTTCTCCGTGGAATTTCCCAGGCAAGAATACTGGAGTAGGTTGCCATTTCCTTCTCCAGGGGATCTTCCTGACCCAGGGATCAAACCTGCGTCTCCCACATCCCCTGCATCTCAGGCAGATTCTTTACTGCTGAGTCACTGGGGAAGCCCAAAGTTTCCTTAAACAGGTGCAACACAGCAGATGCCAAAAAGTCCCTGCAGCTTTGCAGAACACATGGCAATCAGCATCTCACAGTGCTCGACGTTTATTTCAAAGTACTTGCACCATTTCTAAAAGGTAGTGGTAACTGTGCTCCCAGAGCCATTAAAGAGAAAATAAGTAAAACCAAACAGGTAATATCCTCTTACTTGCTGGCACATTATGGAAAATACCTGACTTTGTCTCAAATTTTTAACTTTATAAGAAACCTACAGAGAGTGTCCCAACACAGCATTTAGAAATCTTCTATCCTTCTGAAGCCAGGACTCAGACACCAGTCACCTCCTTTGCTACACTGACGGTAGTAAAGTTCTATAGCAAAAGAGATGCTCAGGGGCAAGTGGTCCAGTTAAATACCAGGACACTTTAAAACTGAATAGGCAGACGAAATTTTCCTTTTGATGTTAAACCTCCTGCCATCAAACAGAGAGAAATGAGAACAGGGAGGAAAAAGATAAATAATATTTTTTGGTGACAGGGAATGTATTTTTTTAGTTTTGTGAAAAACTGCACCCCACCAAAAGAAGCTTCCCTCCTGAAGAATGCAATCATAAAAACAGCTTTACAAATAGTTGAAAATATTGCCTTGCTTAAAATAAGACTAGATTTTAAGAACTTTCTAAAAGTTTTCACATACAATGTCTACCTAGCAACTTAGATAGAAGAGCATGACCAATGTTTTTAATACCGTAGTTTAAAGGATTCCATCACTGTGAGAAGGACTAATCTCAGACTATTTTAAGATACAGTACAGGAAATTCATTAAAAAGTTCAGCTATGAAATTCAACCTCTTTAGTAGTTTCTTGACAACCCTTATCATATTTCTTCCCTGGAAATTCCCCAAAGAACAGAAGTCCTTACAAAAATTTCAGTTGCCTCCTGACCTGGTAAGCCAAATAACATTTATATGCAAATAATCCTTTTATGCTGCATCAGTTTTATGCTCTATCAGTTCTAAAATATTTTTAGCAAGTAATTTGGGGCAAGAGCTCTTAAAACTGTTTCTTTAGCCTATCTTGCCAGAATGCCAGCCTTGCATTTTGAACTTTGCAGAGTCAGCTCTGGCACCGCAGGTCCAACTAAGCGTCAACAGTAAAATGCTGCCCTGAGCTGTAAGAACACATGAAAAGAAGGTGCTGGGAAAAAACCCCAAAAGTGGTGGTCCCAAGAAGACCTGAATCAACTCCCAAAACAATCCTTTAGTTGGTTGCTCGTTTAAGCTTTTCCAGTCATCCAACTGACAAAATTCACAAAAGCATCCACGACGTTGGAGAAACAAAAGCTAATAGAATGTACAGATGTCCAAAAGGCACTGAGTTTCTCCAGAAAACCTGTCCTTTCAATTATTTGTTCTGTGACTTCACTGACATGCTTTCGGCATCCTACCCTGTACCCTGCTCCCACCACATGACAATTTTTTACACTGAACAGTTTCTAGGTGCATTCAAAAAGCTTAGATACCCAACAGCATTAACATAACAGCTTCCACCATGAGATATTACAATCTAGGTTCAGAAACCAAAGGAAGAAAAACATAGGGAATACTTCCAAACTAATGCTGTGGCCTGATATATTCAAAGGCACTGAAAAGCATGCATCTGAAGATTAATATTTCAGAAACAGAATTCTAAATATTCACATGCAACAAGATCTTTACTAAGACTCGTTGCCTCATTCAAGATAACAAAACTAAACTTAGGTAAATAGCTATTCATAATGAAGTATTTTGAAGAGAAAATCAGATTATAACATTTAACCCTAAAAATTTTACTTCATAGACCTATTTCTATGGAGACAGACTCTATATCTAAAAGTGCAGATTTTAAAAACTTGCTCTGCCATGTGGAGGATGGAAAAGCATCCCTGATTTGTATATTAAAGCACTAGCATCTGTCCCACTGATGATATTCTAGGGAAGCACATTAGCATAAAATTTAACGATGTCAAATAAGTGGATGTGAAATAGGGACTGTGTAAAGACACTATTTCCAAGGCTGACAGAAACATCACTGTTTAGAAATGCAAATGAAACCATTATGTTCAATAATTATATGAAAATATGAACAGTTCAGCATGTTTTCCAGCCCTGATGGCGGTTAATGGGATGTACGCTTATGTAAATAACTACTATTAAAGCTAATGCTGAAAAAAACTAATAAATTCATACTAAAGCAACTGATTTAGTATGCTTTTAAACCCCAGCAGTGCTCACTTATTAGAAAAGAGTGCATTATTATGTTTAGAACTCATTACTGCTACAAGTCACTGCAACTCCATCAATTACCATGCATTAATGAAAACGGGACACATACAAAAAAAAATTATTGCCTCTCAGCAGTTTTCTTTAACGACAAAATCTTGGGGTATTACCATCATGGGGCCTTGTAGGGAACTTATCCACACTATAATCTTTATTACTAAAACAGTACTCCCAAAACTATCACCCTAGGGTATTCTGATCATAAAAAGGGCTAACTTTTATTCCAAAATATCAGTATTTTACAAAACTGACCATTTAACATCAATAAGAAAGTTTTAATATTTGAAGTGCATTTAAAAATGTATCAAAATATACGTGGCACATGGTTCTTCTTTTTGAAGGGAGCCTAAGGAGAGAAAATACACACTGGTCAATCATACAGCATACAGGATAGACAGTTTCATTCCAAGATGCCGCATAATAAAAGAGATAAATCCCACTCAGTTCTACATTTACATCTCAGTGAATTCTGTAATTTCTACAGAATTAGTTGGATTGGATATTTAAAAACAAACCTAAAGTTTCCTTCTTGGCCATTAGGTGGATTTTGTTGCAATATATTAAATATTTAGTGCAAGAGATTAACAAGCTGGAAAATCCCTGTTGTTTAAAATTCAGGTTGGCTAACATCTAAGAGCAAGGGAATGCTGACAGAGCATGAATGCAAATACAGAAATGCCTTTACTCCCCCCCACTCGTGTCAACTTTCACAATTTATTTTGTGTCTTTAACATAAGTAATTAAGCTGATCCTTCATCCTTTCCTAGCATCCAGGAAAAGAGAAAATACTTTAACACCTACCAAATGTGAAAAATATTTGCTAAATCTCAGAGACAGTATTGCTATACATAATGAATATTTATTTATTTGAAACTGTAACTGTCACATCAGTCCATCATTTGCAGTTTCAGTTCTCATACGTTTATTCACCTCCCAAGCTTTTACTGCAATTTAGATACACTATCACCAGGTGGTGGTAGAGTGCTATGATCGTGCAGTTTTGACAGTAAAGTACAAGTTTTCTCTTCAGAGTCTGATCAAGTAACTCACAGATGTTTAACAATTTGTTCATGTAACAAGTATTTTTTCTTTTGAGTACATACAGAGTACTAAGTATTATACAAAATTCTCAATGCACAATAGTGCACAAGACAAAAATGATTTCCCATGAGGGAAACAGACAATAAATAAATATGTAATCAAATGTCAAGGGCTATGAATAATCAATATCCATTCACAACTTAAAAATGAAAAAAAAAGAAACTTTAGGAAACTAGACATAAAATGGAAACTCCTCAGTATGATAAATAGCATCTATTAAAATCCTATAGCTATTTATAGCTAAGTCAATCTTAAGGATGTATTAATATTTCCCACTAATATGTAGAACAAGACCAGGATGTTCTCACTCATCACTTCTATTAAATATCTAGCTGGGGGTCCTGCAGTAATGCAAAAAAAACAAATAAAAGGCAGACAGAGTAGCCAAAAAAACTAATCGCTTTCATTTACAGGTGACATAACTGTTTGCATATAAAATCCAAAGGAATCTGTAATACAACAATTAACAAATCAGAATTCAGCAAGGTCAAAAGATATAAAGCCAATATACAGAAATCAGCTGTATTTCCAAATCCAACATTGAAAACTGAAATTTAAATTGAGAACAAACCTTTCAAAATTATTAATAACACTCCATCCTGTGATTAGAATGTGCACGTGATGGCTGAAACTTAGAATGCCAAGATAAAAAAATCTAGCTCCGAGGAGGAGCCAAGATGGCGGAGGAGTAGGACGGGGAGACCACTTTCTCTCCTACAAATTCATCGAAAGAATAACTGAATGCAGAGCAAACTTCACAAAACAGCTTCTGATTGCTAGCTGAGGTCATCAGGAGCCCAGAAAAGCAGACCATTGTCTTCGAAGGGAGGTAGGACAAAATATAAAAGATAAAAAGTGAGACAAAAGAGCTAGGGACGGAGACCCGTCCCGGGAAGGGAGTCTTAGGCGGCCTTGCTTGGGCTAGGGTCCGGGCCTGAGTGCCCTGAGGACAATCGGAGGGAGCTTCTGTGAGGTGCCAACTTGAACTGTGGGAGACCAAAAGAGAGAGAGAAAATTAACCGGCCCGAACACACTGCCGGCCGCTCGCAGAACAAAGGGATGGAGAGGGTCCCGAGAAGAGCTCGCAGGCTGCGGACCGGCCCAGCACCGCCGGAGGCAGGAGGCAAGGGGGAGGGGAAGGTCGCGGTGAGACACAGGGCGCAGCACCCGACCGGCGCGGGCGGGGACTGGGGCTGGGGACGCAGAGGGCGGAAGGCGCGCGCACCCGACTGGCGCCAGCGGAAACTGAGACTGGGTCCGCGGAAGGGAGTGAGTGCGCCAAACCTGGGGATGGCGCGCCTATCAAGCCCCTGGCTGCCTGGACCGCTCTGACGGGAAAGGCACAGAGAGCAGGCGCAGCTTTTCCTTCCGCGCTTTTGTGTAACACCCGAGGGCTAGAACCTAGCGCAGCGCGGGGCGCGCTCCATATAGAACAGCCGGGAGCCTGAGCAGCGCAGACGGAGAAAGCAGCGTCAGCCCCTCCCGGCAGCGCCAGCCCGCCCCCGCAGCGTCAGCCCCGCCCCGCAGCGCCAGCCCATCCCCGCAGCGTCAGCCCCTCCCAGCAGCGCAACAGAACTAGCTACCTGAATAAGAGTCCACCTCCGCCCGCCTGTGTCAGGGCGGAAATGAGGCTCTGAAGAGACCGGCAAACAGAAGCCAAATAAACAAAGGGAACCGCTTCAGAAGGGACTGGTGCAACAGATTAAAATCCCTGTAGAAAACACCGACTTCACCGGAAGGGCCCTGTAGATATCGAGAAGTGTAAGCTGGAACGAGGAGCTATCTGAAACTGAGCCGAACCCACACTGACCGCAACAGCTCCAGAGAAATTCCTAGATATATTTTTACTTTTTTTTTCTAAGTAAGGAAAAAAAAAAAATTTTTTTTTTCTTTTTATATTTTTTCTTTTTTATTTTTTCTCTTTTATTTTCCTTTAAAATTCCCTATTACTCCCCCATTACGCCTTAACTTTCATTTACATAGATTTTTACGATTTTTTTAATTAGGGGAAAAAAAATTTTTTTTTTTTTTCTTTCTTTCTTTTTTTTTGGTTTTTTTTTTCTTTTTTTTTCTTTTTCTTTTTTTTCTTTTTTCTTCTTTTTTTCTTTCCGTTTTCTCTTTTATTTTCTATTTTTCTTTTTCTCTTATTTCTTTTAAAGTCCTCTAGTACTCCTCTACTACTCTTCATTTTCATTTTCACTACACTATAACCTTACAAAAAAAAAAAAGAGAAGCCCTATCTTTAAACCGAAGATTATTCTCTCCCAATCTTGACTCTCTGTTTTCTACGTCAGAACACCTCTATTTCCTCCTTTCCCCTTCTCTTCCCAATCCAATTCTGTGAATCCTTGTAGGTGTCTCAGATACGGAGAACACTCTGGGAACAGACAGCTGCGTAGATCTGTCTCTCTCCTCTTGAGTCCCCCTTTTTCTCCTCCTGCTCATCTCTATCTCCCTCCTCCCTTTTGTCCTGTTCATGTAACTCTGTGAACCTCTCTGGGCGTCCCTAACGGGGGAGAATCTTTTCGCCATTAACCTAGAAGTTTTCTTATCAGTGCTGTATAGTTGGAGAAGTCCTGAGACTACAGGAAGAATAAAACTGAAATCCAGAGGCAGGAGACTTAAGCCCGAAACCTGAGAACACCAGAAAACTCCTGACTACATGGAACTTTAAGTAATAAGTGACCATCCAAAAGCCTCCATACCTACACTGAAACCAACCACCACCCAAGAGCCAATAAGTTTTAGAGCAAGACATACCACGCAAATTCTCCAGCAACACAGGAACATAGCCCCGAATGTCAACATACAGGCTGCCCAAGGTCACACCTAACACATAGACCCATCTCAAAACTCATTACTGGGCACTCCATTGCTCTCCAAAGAGAAGAAATCAAATTGCACGCACCAGTACACTGACGCAAGCTTCCCTAACCGGGAAACCTTGACAAGCCAATCGTCTAACCCCACCCACGGGGTAAATCCTCCACAATAAAAAGGAACCACAGACCTCCAGAATACAGAAAGTCCACTCCAGACACAGCAATCTAAACAAGATGAAAAGGCAAAGAAATACCCAACAGGTAAAGGAACATGAAAAATGCCCACCAAGTCAAACAAAAGAGGAGGAGATAGGGAATCTACCTGAAAAAGAATTTAGAATAATGATAATAAAAATGATCCAAAATCTTGAAAACAAAATGGAGTTACAGATAAATAGCCTGGAAACAAAGATTGAAAAGATACAAGAATTGTTTAATAAAGACCTAGAAGAAATAAAAAAGTCAATTAAAAATGAACAATGCAATGAATGAGATCAAAAACACTTTGGAGGGAACCAAGAGTAGAATAACGGAGGCAGAAGATAGGATAAGTGAGGTAGAAGATAAAATGGTGGAAATAAATGAAGCAGAGAGGAAAAAAGAAAAAAGGATCAAAAGAAATGAGGACAACCTCAGGGACCTCTGGGACACTGTGAAACGCCCCAACATTCGAATCATAGGAGTTCCAGAAGAAGAAGACAAAAAGAAAGACCATGAGAAAATACTCGAGGAGATGATAGCTGAAAACTTCCCTAAAATGGGGAAGGAAATAGCCACCCAAGTCCAAGAAACCCAGAGAGTCCCAAACAGGATAAACCCAAGGCGAAACACCCCAAGACACATATTAATCAAACTAACAAAGATCAAACACAAAGAACAAATATTAAAAGCAGCAAGGGAAAAACAACAAATAACACACAAAGGGATTCCCATAAGGATAACAGCTGACCTATCAATAGAAACCCTCCAGGCCAGAAGGGAATGGCAGGACGTCCTGAAAGTAATGAAAGAGAATAACCTACAACCTAGATTACTGTATCCAGCAAGGATCTCATTCAGATATGAAGGAGAACTCAAAAGCTTTACAGATAAGCAAAAGCTGAGAGAATTCAGCACCACCAAACCAGCTCTTCAACAAATGCTAAAGGATCTTCTCTAGACAGGAAATGCGGAAAGGTTGTATAAACGTGAACCCAAAACAACAAAGTAAATGGCAACGGGACCACACCTATCAATAATTACCTTAAATGTAAATGGGTTGAATGCCCCAACCAAAAGACAAAGATTGGCTGAATGGATACAAAAACAAGACCCCCATATATGCTGTCTACAAGAGACCCACCTCAAAACAAGAGACACATACAGACTAAAAGTGAAGGGCTGGAAAAAAATATTTCATGCAAATGGAGACCAAAATAAAGCAGGAGTTGCAATACTCATATCAGATAAAATAGACTTTCAAATAAAAGCTGTGAAAAGAGACAAAGGAGGACACTACATAATGATCAAAGGATCAATCCAAGAAGAAGATATAACAATTATAAATATATATGCACCCAACATAGGAGCACCGCAATATGTACGGCAAATACTAACGAGTATGAAAGAGGAAATTAATAGTAACACAATAATAGTGGGAGACTTTAATACCCCACTCACAACTATGGATAGATCAACTAAACAGAAAATTAACAAGGAAACACAAACTTTAAATGACACAATGGACCAGCTAGACCTAATTGATATCTATAGGACATTTCACCCCAAAACAATCAACTTCACCTTTTTCTCAAGTGCACACGGAACCTTCTCCAGAATAGATCACATCCTGGGCCATAAATCTGGTCTTGGAAAATTCAAAAAAATTGAAATCATTCCAGTCATCTTTTCTGACCACAGTGCAGTAAGATTAGATCTCAATTACAGGGAAAAAATTGTTAAAAATTCAAACATATGGAGGCTAAATAACACACTTCTGAATAACCAACAAATCATAGAAGAAATCAAAAAAGAAATCAAAATATGTATAGAAATGAATGAAAATGAAAACACAACAACCCAAAACCTATGGGACACTGTAAAAGCAGTGCTAAGGGGAAGGTTCATAGCATTACAGGCTTACATCAAGAAACAAGAAACAAGCCAAATAAATAACCTAACTGTACACCTAAAGCAATTAGAGAAGAAAGAAATGAAGAACCCCAGGGTTAGCAGAAGGAAAGAAATCTTAAAAATCAGGGCAGAAATAAATGCAAAAGAAACTAAAGAGACCATAGCAAAAATCAACAAAGCTAAAAGCTGGTTTTTTGAAAAAAATAAACAAAATTGACAAGCCATTAGCAAGACTCATTAAGAAACAAAGAGAGAAGAACCAAATTAACAAAATTAGAAATGAAAATGGAGAGATCACAACAGACAACACCGAAATACAAAGGATCATAAGAGACTACTACCAGCAGCTCTATGCCAATAAAATGGACAACTTGGATGAGATGGACAAATTCTTAGAAAAGTATAACTTTCCAAAACTGAACCAGGAAGAAATAGAAGATCTTAACAGACCCATCACAAGCAAGGAAATCGAAACTGTCATCAAAAATCTGCCAGCAAACAAAAGCCCGGGACCAGATGGCTTCACAGCTGAATTCTACCAAAGATTTAGAGAAGAGCTAACACCTATCTTACTCAAACTCTTCCAGAAAATTGCAGATGAAGGTAAGCTTCCAAACTCATTCTATGAGGCCACCATCACCCTAATTCCAAAACCAGACAAAGATGCCACAAAAAAAGAAAACTACAGGCCAATATCACTGATGAACATAGATGCAAAAATCCTTAACAAAATTCTAGCAAACAGAATCCAACAACATATTAAAAAAATCATACACCATGACCAAGTGGGCTTTATCCCAGGAATGCAAGGATTCTTTAATATCCGCAAATCAATCAATGTAATACACCACATTAACAAATTGAAAGATAAAAACCATATGATTATCTCAATAGATGCAGAGAA
Source organism: Cervus canadensis (assembly GCF_019320065.1). Taxonomy (NCBI): domain Eukaryota; kingdom Metazoa; phylum Chordata; class Mammalia; order Artiodactyla; family Cervidae; genus Cervus; species Cervus canadensis. The sequence continues at coordinate 35,677,211 of NC_057408.1, forward strand.
AGCCTTTGACAAAATTCAACACTCATTTATGATTAAAACTCTCCAAAAAGCAGGAATAGAAGGAACATACCTCAACATAATAAAAGCTATATATGACAAACCCACAGCAAGCATCACCCTCAATGGTGAAAAATTGAAAGCATTTCCCCTGAAATCAGGAACAAGACAAGGGTGCCCACTCTCACCACTACTGTTCAACATAGTGTTGGAAGTTTTGGCCACAGCAATCAGAGCAGAAAAAGAAGTAAAAGGAATCCAGATAGGAAAAGAAGAAGTGAAACTCTCACTGTTTGCAGATGACATGATCCTCTATATAGAAAACCCTAAAGACTCTACCAGAAAATTACTAGAGCTAATCAATGAATATAGTAAAGTTGCAGGATATAAAATTAACACACAGAAATCCCTTGCATTCCTATACACTAACAATGAGAAAACAGAAAGAGAAATTAAGGAAACAATACATTCACCATTGCAACAAAAAGAATAAAAATACTTAGGAGTATATCTACCTAAAGAAACAAAAGACCTATACATAGAAAACTATAAAACACTGATGAAGAAATCAAAGAGGACACAAACAGATGGAGAAACATACCGTGTTCATGGATTGGAAGAATCAATATTGTCAAAATGGCTATTCTACCCAAAGCAATCTATAGATTCAATGCAATCCCTATCAAGCTACCAATGGTATTTTTCACAGAACTAGAACAAATAATTTCACAATTTGTATGGAAATACAAAAAAACCTCGAATAGCCAAAGTAATCTTGAGAAAGAAGAATGGAACTGGAGGAATCAACCTGCCTGACTTCAGACTCTACTACAAAGCCACAGTCATCAAGACAGTATGGTACTGGCACAAAGACAGAAATATAGATCAATGGAACAGAATAGAAAGCCCAGAGATAAATCCACGAACCTATGGACACCTTATCTTTGACAAAGGAGGCAAGGATATACAATGGAAAAAAGACAACCTCTTTAACAAGTGGTGCTGGGAAAACTGGTCAACCACTTGTAAAAGAATGAAACTAGAACACTTTCTAACACCATACACAAAAATAAACTCAAAATGGATTAAAGATCTAAATGTAAGACCAGAAACTATAAAACTCCTAGAGGAGAACATAGGCAAAACACTCTCCGACATAAATCACAGCAAGATCCTCTATGACCCACCTCCCAGAATATTGGAAATAAAAGCAAAATAAACAAATGGGACCTAATGAAACTTAAAAGCTTTTGCACTACAAAGGAAACTATAAGTAAGGTGAAAAGACAGCCCTCAGATTGGGAGAAAATAATAGCAAATGAAGAAACAGACAAAGGATTAATCTCAAAAATATACAAGCAACTCCTGCAGCTCAATTCCAGAAAAATAATGACCCAGTCAAAAAATGGGCCAAAGAACTAAACAGACATTTCTCCAAAGAAGACATACAGATGGCTAACAAACACATGAAAAGATGCTCAACATCACTCATTATCAGAGAAATGCAAATCAAAACCACAATGAGGTACCATTACACGCCAGTCAGGATGGCTGCTATCCAAAAGTCTACAAGCAATAAATGCTGGAGAGGGTGTGGAGAAAAGGGAACCCTCTTACACTGTTGGTGGGAATGCAAACTAGTACAGCCACTATGGAAAACAGTGTGGAGATTCCTTAAAAAACTGGAAATAGAACTGCCATATGACCCAGCAATCCCACTTCTGGGCATACACACTGAGGAAACCAGATCTGAAAGAGACACGTGCACCCCAATGTTCATCGCAGCACTGTTTATAATAGCCAGGACATGGAAGCAACCTAGATGCCCATCAGCAGATGAATGGATAAGGAAGCTGTGGTACATATACACCATGGAATATTACTCAGCCGTCAAAAAGAATTCATTTGAACCAGTCCTAATGAGATGGATGAAACTGGAGCCCCTTATACAGAGTGAAGTAAGCCAGAAAGATAAAGAACATTACAGCATACTAACACATATATATGGAATTTAGAAAGATGGTAACGATAACCCTATATGCAAAACAGAAAAAGAGACACAGAAATACAGAACAGACTTTTGAACTCTGTGGAGAAGTGAGGGTGGGATGTTTCAAAAGAACAGCATGTTATATATCTATGGTGAAACGATCACCAGCCCAGTGGGATGCATGAGACAAGTGCTCGGGCCTGGTGCACTGGGAAGACCCAGAGGAATCGGGGGGAGAGGGAGGTGGGAGGGGGGATCGGGATGGGGAATAAGTGTAAATCTATGGCTGATTCATATCAATGTATGACAAAACCCACTGAAATGTTGTGAAGTAATTAGCCTCCAACTAATAAAAAAATTAAAAAAAAAAAATCCAGCTCCCCCAAAATTTATGGAGTCATCATATCTGCCTCAAGTTGCCAAAACTCGGATGTCTTTTACATGAAAAATAAACAAACATATACTTTGTTTTGGTTACTGTTAACTTGATGTTTCTTGTTATATACAAGGCAGATTAATCATGACACAGATTCATAAAACATCCTTAAGTACGCTCCATCCAATGCTAGCCTTTTCAGCTTTGTTTCTACACTTCTTTCCTTGTGATCTCTTCTACACCTTGTCAGAACATGAGATTCCTTAGTAATTCCTACCTGATTTCTCGTAGAAACAAGCTTCCTTAAAATTGCTTTAAAAATTTTAAAGGATGCTCACCCATATGATCAAAAAATATTTTGCTCAAAAACTATACTCTTCAAAAACTAGAAACCTAGCCACTCTGGGTAACAGAGATTTGAATAAGAACTCTAAAGATAAACAACAACAACAACAAAAACTTCAAGTAGCCTACTATATTCAAACATACAATTCAATGATAAAAATTAGTACTATTTTATCAATGTTTAGGTATGGCCTTCCTCTAAACTTAACTTTTATAATTTATATTATAGATATATTTATATTTTATATATACAAACATCTTCATTTATTAAGATCTCAAAGCTTGACATGTATGTTAAGAAAAAATTATACAAAGTAAATATGCTTCAAACACATCATTAATAAACTGGAATAATACATCCAAACAGCTAAGAACTCTCTCAAAATTGAAAACCCCTTATTTGAAACTATCAGAAGTTAGCAAACTGACAAGTATTCTTGTGAAAGATGACAATAAAATGAATGTTCTCTTCCATTTCAGATGCTAAAGCAAAACCAAAAGTAACTGCTATGCCTCTGATTACAACAATATCAACCTACATCAACAGAAGAGCTAAGTTTCAAAATGTTCCCTCTTGATACATGACCGCTGCAGATATTTCTATGAAACAACTGGGAAAGTGAATAAACCAGAAAACACAAATTGGAGAGTGTTTGTTCTGCTGTTTATTTCTTTTCCATTTTATGTTTGTGTGTGTGTGTGTGTGTGTGTGTGTGTGTGTGTGTTCTACTTTTCTTTTTGGCACCACAGAATATTATTTTTTCTAAAAGTCTTTGTTCCCATAAGACCAATGACAGGATGACATCAGAACATATTTTTAATTTTCTATTTTCAAAAAAATATTCTCTCTCACATACTAATACACTTCATATAAGGCTTTGTCTCACCTGGCCAGTTCTTTAATTAAGTTTGCAATGCGTCTTTTGTCTTCAAGACACAAATCCTTCAGTGATGCACTCTTTATTTCTCCCCTGCAGAAACTCTAAAACAAACAAACAAAAATCATTCTGATTAACTTTCACAAAAAACAATTTTCAAGACTTTTCAAGAAATTTCTTAAAATTAGCACAGGAGATGAAATTTCTTGGATCTCTTTTATTTGTTAGAAGACTATCTATTTCATTTAAACCTACTGTGAGCTCAAAACAGGTTAAGGAACGGCTGTCCACCAGGGGACATCATGAAATTTACACAGGAAAAGCAGAGAGTAAGAACTCACAGGCACAAATGTGCCTGCTTAAGTATTAGGGAATAATAAGGAAACAACTTTCCCTTGGTGAATGTCACAGAAACAAACACCTAATGGAAGATACTGAGATCCCTTCTGACACCACAGTCCCATGGCTGCTTGAAGGTATACTAAGGCTGGCAGCAGAGACACCAGTCTCTAAGCTCTCAATATATCCCAAGGTTCATTCCAAAGGGTATTAGATCAAAGAGTAATAGTAATACTAGGTAACGTTATATCTAGTGTTATTAGGAATATTCTAAGTATTTTATGCTTATTAATACATTTCATTTTCACCACAATGCTATTAGGTAGATATTATTCCTATTCTATAGTGAGGGTACATATATTGCCTAGGAATATAGCAGTTAAGTAGCAAAATCAAGATTCAAGCATTGATTCCACAGTCTATGTTCTTACCCACTGTACTATCCTACCTCTTAAACTATAAAAAGTTCTCCTAGTACATGAACATCAAAGAGGGATCTTTAAAGCCATGAAATCTAGGAATTCACAAGGTACCCGCAGTTAACACATAAAAGGAATGCTTAAAAAAATAATCTTTGGCATTGGCAGTTATGCAACCACAAAGTAAATCAGTCCAATTACTTCACGTGGCCAAGAATAATCCAAGACCCCTAAAATGGATCCTGGAAGCACTGTTAGCCAAAGATGGGAAAGATAAGCGAGAAAAAGGAAATGGGAAACAAGACATGGTAAAAAAAAAAAAAAAAAAACATTAAATGAATTTGGTTTTAGATTTTAGATATGGTCAGTTTGAGATGCCAGGAGGACATTCATGAGGAAATGTTTAGGCAGGAAGCTGGAAATGTGGGTCTGGATCTCAAGTCAGAGAAAAACATAAAAATTTAAAATTCAGCCATATGCTGCTATCCATAATGTTTAGATTTTTATTATTTTCTTTATATTTTTCTATGTTTTAAAATTTTCCTTAAAATTAAGAAAAAAATACTAGTTTTTAAAAATCAACTCCTAATCCAAGAAAATAAATTAAAACTGGTAACTTAAAAGACAAAAGGAGGATCAGAAGCATACAATATTGTAGGAGAAAAAAGTTTTAAGAAGAATGTGGGGTTAACAGTGGTAATAATCAAAAAACAGAATATTAAAAGGAGTCACTGGATTTGACAAAGGGAAAAATCGCTGAAAACCCATTAAGAGATTTCAGTAAACAAAAAAGAGAAACTCTTGCAAATAGGCAAGAACTTCAGCAGCATTGTGTTCAGGCAAAAACCTGAAAACACAAATGTTTGTCAACCAAAGTTAAACAGTGGTATGTTTATACAATGGAATTCTGCAGCTACTGATTGTTAGTTGACATTAATCCATCTTCAAACCCACCCCACCCTGCTTTGTTTTGTGAGGCTGAGGCTCTGGAAACCTCAATTCTCCTTTGCCACATCATTCTCTATTATGCTGTGCTTAGTCGCTCAGTCACGTCCAGCTCTTTGTGAGCCCATGGACTTACAGCCCGCCAGGCTTTCCAGTCCATGGGAAATCTCCAGGCAAGAATACTGGAGTGGGTTGCCATGCCCTCCTCCAGGGGATCTTGCCAACCCAGGGACTGAACACAGGTCTCCCGCATTGCAGGCAGATTCTTTACCATCTGAACCACCAGGGAAGCCTGTTCTCTATGAAGCTCTACCAACAGGGAGAAGGAGAGGCTCTGAGAGGAAGAAAGGACACATTCCTTTCTATTGCTTTCTGTCTCTCTCAGTGTTGGCCCTGCCAGAGATCCTCACCCTGGCAAGAACAACCCATTCCAGTTGGTGATTCTTCCAGGCCTCACAGAACCAGCCTGTCACGTCTCCTTGGAGACAGCAATACCCCTTAGGCTAGTTCCCCATCATCAAAGGTCCAAATTTCAGCTCTAAGTGGCCCCTCCTCCAAGTTTCGAGGTTTTAATAATTCCGATTTGTTCTGTTTTCCCAACTCTAGAGATGGTGGTTGTGTCTTGCTGTTATTACCTACATGATAAATTAGTGTGGCCCTTTTTGCCTTTCAGTTCTCCAGCACCAGTTTAACAAATTTTTATATACTAAACATACTCTCAGTTGAAATAACTGAGTAAACCCTGATTGAAATATCAGTGAAAAGAAACTAAATATGACAACATGCAGCATAAATAAACCTCAGAAACATAATACTGAATGAAAAAAAACCAAATCAGACAATATGATGAGAACGTTCATAAAAACTTGGAAATATACTTAAAACTATGGGATTCCCTGGTGGCTGAGAAGAGACCTCCTGCAATGCAAGAGACGTGGGTTCAATCCCTGGATTGGGAAAGATCCCCTGGAGAAGGAAATGGCAACCCACTCCAGTATTCTTGCCTGGAAAATCCCATGGACGGAGGAGCCTGGTGGGCCACACTCCATCAGGGTTGCAAGAGGTGGACACAACTTAGTGACTACACCACCACCATTGTTTGAAAAACAAACACGTGTTTACACCATATAGGACAGCAGTTGATAAACTATGACTGCAAGCTAAATCTGGCTCAAAGCTTATTTTTGGAAAAAAAAGTTTATTAAAACACAGCCATGCATATTCATTTATACACTGACATACATATGGCACTTTCCACACTATCATGGTAGAATTAAATAATTAAGACAGAGGCCATGTGTCTCACAAAGGCTAAACATTTACCATCTGGCCTTTTACAGAAATAGTTTGTCAACCTCTGATAAAGAGAAACAACAGAATGATAAACACAAAATTAGAGATTACCAAATAAGATGCTATGCTATAATAAGGGAAGAATAATACATCTCTCATATATTATCTCAGACTGCAAGGAAGTCTGAGCCTCTTCCCTGTCAATCTTTCTTTCCTTCTCCTCTCACAGATGCCAGACTTGTAGTGAAATCTTAAGTCTCTCCTTGATTTATAATAGCATCATGGCAATTCAATGCAGAAATGAATGGTTCCCTCAATAATCGGTACTGAACCAAAAGACTATCAGTATGAAAAAACGATTTGGAATAAGGTTTGTCACATTTTTAAATCTCTTTACGAGACAACTGAAATAAAAGGAATCCGAACTGAAAAGGCAAATATAAAACTATCTCTATTCACAGATGGCATAATCTTGTATATAAGAAATTGTAAGAAAATCACCAAAAAGCTATTAGATTAGAACTAATCAATGAATTTAGAAAGGTTACAGGATAAAAAATCAACTATGTTTCTAGCAGTCAAAAATCCAAAAATGAAATTAAGAAAACGATTTCATTAATAGTAGCATCACAAAGTATAAAATACTTAAAACTTGAAAATAAATTTGGCATGTACACTGAAAACAACAAAACATCACTGGAAGAAATTAAAGATATAAATAAATAGACAACTTACACACCATATTCAAGGTCTAGAAGACAATATTATAAAGCTGAGAGTACTCGCCAAATTGATCTAAAGATTTAACACAAGGTAGGGGTAGCAGAGTAGGAGATACAAACTATGGGATGCAAGGCTCAAGGATGTACTGTACAATATGGGAAATACAGACAATATATTGTAATAACTGTAAGTGGAAAGTAACCTTTAAAGTTGTATAAAAAATTAAAATAAAAAAAAAAGATTCCCAATCACTTAATTTATGGGATTAACATATACAGAGTATTATATATAAAATAGATAACCAATAAGAGCCTACTGTATAGCACAGGGAACTAGACTCAATATTTTACAAAAATCTATAAGGGAAAAGAATCTAAAAAGAAAATATATGTATATATATACACACATACATAATTATAAACACATATATGTAAAACTGAATCACTTTGATGTATACCTGAAACTAACACATTATTGTAAATCAACTGTATTTTTCAACTTTTTTTTAAAAAGAGTCAACACAATTGCTACCAAAATCCCAAGCTGACTTTCTGCAGAAACTGGCAAGCTGATTCCATAATTCCTATGGAAATGCAAAGGACCCATTATAGCCAAAACAACCTTGAAAAAGAAGAACTTGGACTATTTACACTTTCTGATTCCAAGCCTTCTGCCAAGCTACAATATATTAAAACAGAGTGGTATTGGCATTAAAACAGAAATACAGATCAATGGAATAGAACTGAGATTACAGAAATAGACACTTACATTTATGATTAAAAGATTTTTCAACAAGGGTGGCAAGACAAAGAAAGAATAGTCTTTGCAACAAATGATACTGGGACAAGAGGACATCCACATGCAAAAGAATAAAGCTGGGTCACTACCCACACCATCTACAGAAAGTAAATCAAAATGGATCAAAACTTAGATGTAATATCTAAAAGTACAAAGCTCTTAGATACTGGTATAAATCTTTGAGAACTTGGTTTAGGTAATGATTTCTTAGACACGACAGCAAAGCACAGACAATAAAAGAAAAACATTGGTAAGCTGAACTTCATCAAAATTTAAAATATTTAAGCTTCAAAGGACACCAATAAAAAAGTGAAAAAAAACAACCCACAGAATGGGAGAAAATATTTGCAAATAACGTATCTGATAAGAGACTCAGAGGTGGAATTTATAAATAACTTCTTACAACTCATCAATAAGAAGAACACATACAAATGGCCAAGAAGCACATAAACAGATGATCATTACTGGCGTGCGTGCGTGCGTGCGTGCGTGTGTGTGTGTGTGTGTGTGTGTGTGTGTGTGTGTGTGTGTTTAGTCACTCAGCTATGTCCGACTCTTTGCAACCCCATGGACTGTAGCTCACCAGGCTCCTGTGTCCATGGAATTCTCCATGCAAGAATACTGGAGTGGGTTGCCATTCCCCTCTCCAGGGGATCTTTCCCACTCAGGGATCGAACCTGGGTCTCCTGCATTGCAGGTGGATTATTTACCATCTGAGCTACCAGTGAAGTCCACTACTGGCCATTAGGAAAATACAAATCAAAACCATGAGATACCACTTCAAATTTACTACAATTATAAACAAAAAAAATGGATATCAAGCGTTGGTGAGAACGTGGAGAATCTAGAATTCTCATACATTGCTAGTAGAATGTAAAACAGTATAGCTACTTTGGCAGTACATCAAAAGCTTAAACAGAATTACTACATGCCCCAGCAATTCTACTTCTAGATATATACCCATGAAAATTGAAAACAGAAATCCATACAAAAATCTGTGCATGAATGCTGATGGAGCATATTCATATTAGCCAAAAAGTGTAACAATCCAAATGTCCTTCAACTGGTGGTTAAACAAAACATGCACTGAGCCATAGAAAGGAATGAAGCAATGATTCATGATACAACATAGATGAACCTTGAAGTGAAAGAAGCCAGTCACAAAAGACCATAAAGTACATTATTTCATTTATACGAAATATTCAGAACAGACAAATATTCAGGGATTAAAAGCAGGTTAGCGGTTGTCAGCAGCTGAGATTAATGGGGAACAGCTTTTGTGAAGTGGATATACTGGGGATATAAGCAACATAACAGGACTTTTGAGCTCAGTCATGTCCTTGTGACACCATGGACTGCAGTCTGCCAGGCTCCTCTGTTTATGAGATTTTCCAGGCAAGAATAATGGAGTGGGTTGCCAGTTCCTCCTCCAGTGAATCTTCCCAACCCAGGGACTGAACCCACATCTCCTGCATCTCATGCATTGGTTCAGTTCAGTTGCTCAGTCATGTCCGACTCTTTGCGACCCCATGAATTGCAGCACGCCAGGCCTCCCTGTCCATCATCAACTCCTGGAGTTTACCCAAACTCATGTCCATCAAGTCGGTGACGCCATTCAGCCATCTCATCCTCTGTCGTCCCATTCTCCTCCTGCCCCCAATCCCTCCCAGCATCAGGGTCTTTTCCAATGAGTCAACTCTTCGCATGAGGTGGACAACGTATTGGAGTTTCAGCTTCAGCATCAGTCCTTCCAGTGAACACCCAGGACTGATCTCCTTTAGGATGTACTGGTTGGATCTCCTTGCAGCCCAAGGGACTCTCAAGAGTCTTCTCCAACACCACAGTTCAAAATTGGTAGGTGGATTCTTTATCCACTGAGCCACCTGGGAAGCCCATGCAAGATTTGAGCTAATCACAGTTAAATCCTGTAGATAACTAAACGTGATAAGTTGACCCAACGTGTTAAGTTGACCCTTAACAACGTGAGTCTGAACTGCACAGGTCTACTTATAAGCAGATTTTTTTCAATAAATACACTGGAAAACTTGTTGGAGATTTAAGACAATTTGAAAAAACTTGTAAATGAACCACACACCCTAAAGAAATATATAAAAATAAATTAAGGAAAAAGTTAGGCGTGTCATGAATGTGTAAAATACATGTATATATACATATAAACTCAAAATATGTGTAAACTATGTTATCAGCAAAGCTTTCATTCAACAGTAAGTTACTAGAGAAGTTTTGGAGGAGTCAAAAATTATATGCAGATATTTGACTGCATGGGGTTCAACACCCCTAACACCTGTGTTGTTCAAGGGTCAAGAGTAACAAGTAACAAAACTAGACACTGAACATTTCCTCAAGAACATAAACCAGGTACTGTAAAACATTTTTTTTTTGAAAAACATTTTTTTATAAAGAGTTCAATAGTAAAGGATTTTGGCTTTGTAGGCATACATCTTTACAGCACCTCTGACACTGTAATACGAAAGCAGCAGTAAGATGACATTAAAAGAATGTTAAGAGAAAGGCTGTGTTCCAGTAACACTTGACTCACAAAACAGGGAAAAGCAGATGCCTACAACTCATAGACTGTCAAACCCTGACTTAACCTCTGGTTGAGAAGACAAAATATAAAGTAAAATAACAGGGAAGGAAATGGCAACCTACTCGTATATTCTTGGCTGGAGAATCCCATGGACAGAGGAGCCTGGCAGGCTACAGTCCATAGGGTTGCAAAGAGTCGGACATGACTGAAGTGACTTAGCACACATGCAAAGTAAAATAAACGAACTAGACAGGGCACGTACCAAAGGAATGTAGAGACACTGTTAGAGAGGCAAAGACAGACAAGGGAGAAATAAATGACTGAGCGATAAAAATAAAGTCTTCATGATAGTATTTGACAAGTGAAGGAAATAATAATAATAATATATGCTAATTTTAACAAAGCGTTTTCTTATATGCAAAGGATTATTTATCAACTAACATATTTACATGAACAAAAATCATAAAGAATACCTAATAAAATTTAAAAAACTGCTGTCAATTTGATTTACTAACACCACACAGATCAGGATGTAAGTTTTCTGAAACTTATGAAAACAATAAACGCTTCTTAACTTAGGCTTAAAGTAAGCCTGAACATTCTGTAACAAAAGCTTTGAGTAATATATATACTTTATATTCATACTAAATATTAATAAAGCATCCCTGAATCCTCTGTATCTTTTCAAAATACTTGTAGATCACCTAATGTTCTTTCAAGGACTCTTCCACACTGACCTATCAGTCATTGGCCAGCACAGAAAAATGACTCATTGGCCAGTGTTTATAAAGATTGGAGAATAAGGAAAAAAATAAAACAGAAAAAAAGAAATTACTGACCTGTTCATCAACTGAATCTCCTGCACCTTTTAAAGACTCCATGGAGACTGGAGCAGCAGTCACCCTGGAGGTCTTGACTTTAACATCAGCTTTTGGATTCAGCATCTTGTGTCTTGACCTGATATTTCCTTCTGTAGAAATTCCTAAGGATTTCCATCAAAACAAGATTTCAAAATTATATCTTTTCATTCTTTTAAACCCTCCCCCTAGCAACCTCTTCCTTGATACCCTCTACTGTATGGCACCTGATAGGCAAATCTCTTTATAAACTTAATTTTAAGGCTCTGGCACTAAATAACGAGTCATGAAAAGACTGTGTTGTGAATGCATTAGAAATTCAACTGAAATATTTTTTAAAGGGGATGTGAACATTTGTAAATCACATTAAAACCAATAAACTACAACATGCCATATGTACCTTAACTTATTGGAAACTAAAAATCTGAATTTTCACCTAATTAGATGTGCCTCCAATGGTTCAGTTTTACAACTCATCTCATAACAACCAGTAAACTTCAAAGTCTGTTACATAAACCCTACGTCATGAAGTTTATACATTTTCTTTGAAATATAAAATTTAGACTATTATTTGAACATGAAAAGTAACAAAAGAATCTGCTAATCCATGAACGAAGTATTCTATAAATTCATCAAAAGCTGACTTGCCAGCCAGATCCTAAAATAAGGCAATATTTCAAATCTTAGTGGGGTCACACCAAATATTAAAAAAAGAAAAAAAAAACTAGGTTCTGATGAACTGTTCTGCATCTACTTATACCTACAAAGTTGTCCTAATGTTTTATTTTCTTCTAACTCTTAAGAAGCAAAGAAGTTTACCAAATTAATATAGAAAATCATACCTGGAACATACACTACTGACTGTTCTTCATCAGAAACTATGCAGGAAGGCATAAAGGAAAATACTAGAAAAGATTATCCAACATCCAAATGCTGTTGTTCTGTACTTCTGCTGTAATTTGCAATTTCTTTTGAGCTAGAAGTTTGTAACTAGCTTTTAAAAACAAAACTAGGAAGTAATGTAATTAAATGTAGCAAAATTAATAATCTTTTAAAGTTCATCTTTATATATTCACAACTATCTGCTTTGTAAAAATGCTGGAATGCCTTGTTCCATTAAAGTTTTATCCATGCTTATTCCCAAATGACATACCCAGCACTATAAATTCTGCTGTAGTTTCCTCTCATTTTCTTTCCTTTTCTAAACAAGGAGTTAAACACTCCATCGTGCTCATCTTTGGTGAACTGACAAGTTATCTGAGGCATGAATACGTAATTTCAAAATGAGTTTTAGCTTTGAAGAACAAATACTGTTTAAGAGCAGCTCAATTATGCAAACACAAAAATATTTTTTATTCTTCCACAGTACATTCATGAAATGTCTCAAGAAGCCCTACTATTTAACAAGTGGAAGAAATTTAAGACAAAAAAGAACTATTTCGAATTTCAAAAGGAGAAATTTTGAAAGGGTGAAAGTCACTCAGTCGTATCCAGCTCTTTGCGACCCCATGGACTATACAGTCTATGAAATTCTTCAGGCCAGAGTACTGGAGTGGGTAGCTATTCCCTTCTCCAGGGGATCTTCCCAACCCAGGGATCGAACCCAGGTCTCCTGCAATGCAGGCGGATTCTTTACCAGCTGAGCCGAACACCGATATAGAAAGGGAACCAATATAATAAAGTTTACTTTTCAGAAATAAAATGTTATTCAGAACTAGATTTAAATCCAGGTATGTCTACCATTTGATAACCTTCTATTACACATACAGGAAGCAGGTGTCTAAACAATTATTTTTCAAATGACATAGAAAAGTCCAAAGTTTTGTATTACTTTATGAAATACTGTGTTTTCCAAAATTTGTAGACAAATCAAATATTAACTATTTCCTCCTGGGAGCAGACAGGAATAAAACAGTGGATAAAACATGTTAGAAAGCCAATATATTTCAGTTTAGAACCAATTCTAGAAATGGAATCTTTTCAAGAAATGTTGACTGGAAATGCCTAGAATCCCGGAGGAAACTAAGGAACACAATGGTGGTGCTTACTGTCTGACTTGCTAGGTGGTTCAGAACTCCTCAGCAGCATATGCACTGTCCCAGCTTCAAGACTTTGGCTGGTACCTAGTGCCTCTAAAAACTTTAAACTTCCTCAGACATCAGGGATGAGCACAGAAAATTTCAGGAGGCATATAAGACAAGTAAACAAACAAAATATTAGACCTACTAGTCCAAGGAAATTGACTGTAACTAATACTGACTGGAGTGGAGCATTTCTAAATTCACTGACACCCAATCCAAAACAAAAGCTTTACAAGCTGAAATTGTGCAGACTCTTTAGCAGCAGATTCATTTTTCACATCCTCTGGGACTCCTCAGTAACTGTTTAATTATTTGCTGTTGGAAATACACACATGGGAAAAAGTACAGAGGGGAAAAATTTCAAGATGACTCAGGACAAGCTCCATGTGACAGAGCCCTCAGTTAAAATATAAAAGAGGGATGGATTTGCAGAATATTCTCCATCTCCAAGGATGGAAAGCTGACATAACTGAGTCCTGGAAAACATACTACACTTCTCTAGATCATCCACAAAGGAGTCTGCTCAACTCAGAAGCTCATCAAATATTTTATACTTTCTCTTTCCTCCTCCAACCTGATACCATTTCCCCCATCTTTACTCTAAGCTAATAACTTTGCTTCCTATTCCTTTAAGAAAAACAAACTATAGAAGCCTTTGACAAACATGCATTTGCAGAGGACATGATATTACATACAGAAAACACTAAAGATTCTACTGAAAAACTATTAGAATAATCACATTCAGATTGCTGATAAACAGAAGTTGCAGAATACAAAATCAATAAATAAAAATCTATACAAGAATAACCATCAGGAAGACAAATTAGGAGGAAAAAATCCAATTTAAAATTGCATCAAAAAAAGAGTAAAAAAATCTAGAAAATTTAACAAAAGAGGTAAGAGACCTGTACCCTGAAAAGTATAAGACACTGACGAAAGAAACTGAAGAAAAATGAAAGAAATTCATGTTCATGAATTAAAAGAGTATTGCTAAAATGTCCATAAAGCAATCTACAGATTCAAAGCAAAATTCCAATGTCATTTTTCACAGAAATATTGTAAAATAAGCAATCCTAAAATTTGGATGGAACCACAAAAGACCTTAATTAGTCAAAGCAATCTTGAGAAAGAACAACAAAGCTGGAGGCATCACAATTCCTGGTTTCAAAACACTACAAAGCAACAGTTATCAAAACACAAAAGACCCCCATGACATTAACAGCTACCCTCTCTTCCTGCTTTATTTTTCTCCATAGCACCCATAATCATATAATATTATTTTACTTATTCATGAACTAATTTCATTTCACTAACATGTAAGCACGAAGCCAGTGAAAATCTGCATTGTTTTGTTCAATGTTGTATCTCTAAGATCAAAGAATGCCTGGATCATAATAAACCATCTAGGAACGAATTAAATTGGTATTTCTTTAATCCCATGAGGCACTGTCCAACAACTCTCAATGCTGTCTTTCTCTCTTTGTCCTATGCAAAATATGCAGACAAACCCTACTAGTTACACCCACACCAAATTTCTTTTTCAAATATAAGACCACTAAATAAACTGACCTTAACAGAAATTTTTATAAATAAGACAAAATATTTGAAATTGCCTCCATCCAACCTATATTTTCTAATTGTTTGTAATCTGTCTTCACCTCATTATTTTTGAGAACCCAAATATTTACCTTCTTCAAATACCAATTCCCAACAAATGTATATTTCATGGGAAAGTTAAAGAGACACAATTTGGACCTCTTATCGTGTTCTCTGTGTCACCTTAGTTCCACTTGGTTCATCTAGAAGTGCCTCAATAGGGTAAGTACAGCAAGTTATAAAGAGTCTTTAACACCCAAGCTTCCGAAATTAAAGTGGCAAGCAGAAACCCAAGCCAGAAGTGGTAGGGAGAAATAAATATACCTATTCTAGAGCAACAGGATGTGAAGAAAATAAACTTGGTACTTCCCATTCTGTGATAACCTTGTGAGTATGAATCACTTATCAGCAATATGTGTATCATCATTACTAACCATAATGATTTTCCTGACATATATGGTTTTTCCAGCAGTCATGTATGGATGTGAGAGTTGTACTATAAAGAAAGCTGAGTGCTGAAGCATTGATGCTTTTGAACTATGGTGTTGGAGAAGACTCTTGAGAGTCCTTTGGACAGCAAAGGAGATCCAACCAGTCCATCCTAAGGGAAATCAGTCCTGAATATTCTTTGGAAGGACTGATGCTGAAGCTGAAACTCCAATACTTTGGCCACCTGATGCGAAGAACTGACTCATCTGAAATGACCCTGATGCTGGGAAAAATTGAAGGTGGAAGGAGAAGGGGACGACAGAGGATGAGATGGTTGGATGACATCACCAATTCAATGGACATGAGTTTGAGTAAACTCCGGGAGTTGGTGACAGACAGGGAGGCCTGGTGTGCTGCAGTCCATGGGGTCGCAAAGAGTCGGACACAATTGAGCAACTGAACTGAACTGATGTTATTTTAACATCAACATAAAGTCCCTATTTAATTGAAAACTCAATGGCAGAGATTATAGCTACTGCAATGCTTTGACCAGGTCCTTTATAGTTCATATTTGTTAATATCAAGTTCATAATACTGCTAAAGATAATACACTTAAGTGCACTTCAGCAATCAAATTTAGATACTGCAGAAATATTAATTTCTTTTGATATTACCAAGGGCTATAATGAAGAAGGAAAGCAGTTTATGGCCAAAGTGGGTATATTTCACTTGTAGATTTAAGCCATAAAATGACAACATGGCATATCACTGTTTACACACTGGGTATAAAGAAATACCTTGTGCAAAATAGCACTGCTGAATCATACTGTGCAGGAGATACACAACTCATAAAAACAACAATATGAAAAGGTGACCTTCAGTCAGAGATGACCTGTCCTCACATGATAGAAACATCTAGGAATGGAAATCTCTCAATCATACTTCTCCAATTGTTTAGGTGAGGCACTGAAAATCTCTGAATAGTGTGAAAAGAATACCAGATTACAGGTATATACTTTTTGGCATTTTTCTATTGAAAGTTCTAACTATAAGAACTTCAGGGGTGGTCTGGGAAGTCATCAGTGTAATGAGAAAAGAGATCAAGATCAAAAGACATTTCAATAAAAATTTTTTTACAGAAAGATCAAAAGACACATGACCAAATCAAATGATTCATAATTATGTTTTTTAGCAAAGATTCAGTAACAAATTCATATATGACATTGCTTTTAAGTCCTACAGAAATTTAACATGAAAATATTTAAGGCTGGATATTAATTGGTCATTATGTGGAATAGGGAGGGGAAACAGGTGATACTGGTAACCTTGAAATTCCTTTCAAACATCTGAATTTCTACAGAACGTAATCACCACCATTTTCCCCAAATAACTTCAACTCCTCACTTTCACTGCAAAGATGAGTATTTTACGTTAATTTTTACAGTCAGGGAGAATGTAAGAGAAAAGGAAGGCTATATGATATCTATATGAAATACGGAGTAATATGATTACATAAATAATTAAGTACAAGGCTGCTAAGACCAAGAGCATAGATTCTGTTTACACACCTATTAACTTAATCATACCCACTGCAACAAACTGTCTCCCCTATCCACACCCCACATACATTCTACTATATATCAGAACACTATCCTTATACATTTCGTATCAGCACAATAGCATTGGTTATACAGAAAGTTAAGGAATAATAACGAAAGCCACATAGATGG
Source organism: Cervus canadensis (assembly GCF_019320065.1). NCBI lineage: Eukaryota > Metazoa > Chordata > Mammalia > Artiodactyla > Cervidae > Cervus > Cervus canadensis. The sequence continues at coordinate 35,694,558 of NC_057408.1, forward strand.
TTATGGAAATGATTACATTGAAGAAGCACATTGTAAGTTAATAATCTTCATATATCTCTATCAGAAAATTCTAACATTGCAGAGGCAATGTTTCACGAGAAAGACTCATCCCAATTTCCTTACTTCTAATTCAGTCCAGTTGCTCCCGATGCACATATTCTCCTGACAGGTAAAGAAAAAAATATTTAATTTTCACAGTGTATCAGTGTGCTTTTTATCCACAGTGTAGGATCACGATTTCACTTGATGCTCACCAACCTCTCATACACAAATGGTAATAATGCTTAGAAAGTCCATAACACCAAACGCTCAGCAGCAAGAAATGCAAAAATACCCCACTCTTCAAGGCATGACACTTTAATCTTAGTAATCCAACAAGGGGAACTGATAATATAACTTCTTAAGTTTTACTGACTAGCTAAGGAGAACCTGCAAAGAACGATTCAGAAGTTAACAGCAATGCCTCTAACAATGCTATGGCCAATCCTAGCAAACAGACAAAAAGGCTTGCCTCCGTGGGTATCCAACACACTGAATGCCCTCCTTCCAGGTAACTCTCCTGGAACATGAAGCAAGTTACCAGGGCCAAAGATCAATCTGGAACAGTGTACCTAACGCAAGGAAAAGAACCGGTTTTGTCACACATCTCATTACTCCAAGGATAAAAGCGCCACCGCTTCTCTACCATAAAACTATCCAAGAACTGATTCAACCCTGCTAGCGGCGACCCGCAACCTACATACAAATCAACACTACTCCCAGACCCTAAAATCTGCATCGCATCTGATTCCATCATCAGCATCACCAGATCACGTCCGTGTGAAAACAAGTCCCACGATTCTCTGAAGATCTAAGTATGAAAATACATCGTCACTGCCAGGCTTTAAAGTCCGACGAGGTCCTGACTTGCTCCTAACAGCGCAGGCCAGGGATACTCCTAAACCAAGACGAAAAGATCCTGGACCAAACAGCACCATGCCCTCCTCCAGAAGCTCACTCCGCACAGACCCGGCCGGCCGGAGGTCGCCTCAGGCAGAGGGCCCCTTCCAGCCCCCGACTCTAGGCCGTCTTTCCGGAGCTCACCGCCAAGGAGGGCAGGGAAACAGCTTGGGTCGAGTGCCCACGTCTAGAACTCCAGCCTGGAGAAACAGTGCAGGCTCTCTGCCACCTAATACCCAAGCAAGGGGACTGCCCGGCGGCCCGACAGCACGGCCCCGCCCCCGGGGTCCGCAGCGAACTTCTCCCCTCTGCTTCGAGTCCCTCGCGACCGCTCGCCCCGGGGAAGGCGCCGGCGCCCCCTGTCAGGCGGGCAAAGGATACAGTCCCGGCTCCAGAACGCCGCCGCGCCCGGGCGGGAGGGGCCCGCCACGTCCGCCATCTTGAAACAACCGCCACTCGGGGCGTCGCGCCGGGGCCGCCCCGCCCCGGCCCCCAGGCCCGGTCCGGATTGGCCACACGACATAGAGGTCCGCCCCCGCTTGCGCGGCCGGCCCCGGCGGGGCGGGACGGTCCGGCCGGAGGGGTCGCTGGGTCCCGGCGGCGTGGCGTGGAGCACCCGCCGGGGCAGCGGGAACAAGCTCCTCGGGGGACTACTACCGCCCGAGCAGCCCGGGCCCCTCATCTCCGTCCCGTAGCCCTCTCAGGCGCCGAGCACTACAAGTCCCGGCATGCCGCGAACTTGACGGCCGCGCCTCCCGGGCGGTGTCCGGCCCTCCGGCCCGCCCCGCTCCCCCGCCCGGTCCCCTCCCCTTCCCCGGCCGCACGCGGAGCCGGGACGCGAGACATGGAGGAGACGCCGCCCCCGCTGCTGGGCAGCAGCAAGCCGCACCTGGAGAAGCTGACCTTGGGGGTCACTCGCATCCTAGGTGAGTGGGGCGGGGCGGGGGGTGGGGCGTGAGGGCGACTGCGGGATGAAGGGTGTGCCACGGAGGCGCGGCGGGAGCTGGACTGTCTAGGCCAGTGGACATCGCGGCTGTTAAGTCCCGTTGTTTAGAAGGTGCGTTGACTGGGCCACGGAAGCGTTTGCCGGGAGTGTGGATGCAGAGACGCGAAGCCCGAAGGTCACCCCATCCGAAATCCCACCACAGGGCCCAAGAAGGATGCGGGAATAGATGTGCTAAGGGGAAACAGCAGGCCCCTGACAGTGGGAGGCTGGCTGTCCTGAGAAGCCTTCTTGGCCTCAGGTGGCAAGAGAGAGGTGGGGAAATGTTGCAGTCGACCTCCCAGGGCAACCGGTTCCCATGCGCCTCCGTGTGAATGGTACCTGAATTGGTCCAGAGAAGTGAAGGTTTGCACCGTTGAATGGGTGGTTTTCCTTTATGGAACCTTTCTTTACTACCTACTACTACGTTAAATTTTAGAGCTACTCTGCAATGAAATGAGACACACACACAGTTCAGTCATTCGTTATTGCTCAGAGGTAGCACACAGAAGGAGGCGATTCATATTATCTGGAGATAATATGTCCCACAGGAGATGATGCTGATTTTGAAAGACAAGTGGAAGTTAGCCAGATAACCGAGGAGGAGAAAGGCAGTCTAAGCAGGCCAAATAGTACATTTCAATACCTTCCTTTGGCATTCATAAAAAAATCTAGATTTTGTGTCATGACACACCAGTCTCCTATAATTTACGCTCAGCTGTCTTTCTGACTTTACTTTCACTCTGCTTTTGTCACAGTCGCCTCCTTGTTGTACCATAAACCCACCAAGCTTGTTCCCACGTCAAGGCTTTTGCAATTTACTAGACCTTCCATCTGAAATTCTCTTCCTCTGAATGTCTTTCTCTGACTTCATTCAGATCTCTGATTAAATATCACAACCTCGGAGGAGCCTTCCCAGAATACAGTTCCAGTAACACCGTTCCCTATCACTGTCTTCCTTTATCCTACTTTTTTTTAATCCTCATGGTCTTGCCACTGTTTGAAATTATGTATTTATTTGTTTGTTTTAATTTGTCTCTTTTCTGTAGTTGAAGTCCATGAGATTAGGATCTTTGTATTATTCTTCCCTATATTCCTCAGTTGGATGGCATCACCGACCCAATGGACATGAGTTTGGGTAAACTCCCGGAGTTGGTGATGGACAGGGAGGCCTGGCATGCTGCGGTTCACGGGGTCGCAAAGAGTGGGACACGACTGAGTGACTGAATTGATATTCCTCGGTGCCTAAAACAGTAAATGAGGTGTGAAACATCCTGATGTGTTTGGGAGCAGCGATAAGTTTTAGAAATGAAATTAGAGTGTCGGGCGAAGAGAGAGCTAATCACCGAGACCACTCATATCTTATCTCCTTATTCTTACCCAGACTTCTGCCCTATTGCTTCTTGTACTTCTGGACTTAGGCAGGTCTTGCTGTACCACAGACACACTTCATTGTTGTTGTTCTGTCACTTAGTCACATCCGACTCCTTGTGTGACCCCACAGACTGCAGCATTCCAGGCTCCTTGTCCTTCATTGTCTTCCAGAGTTTGCTCAGACTCCTGTCCGTTGAGATGATGACGTTATCCAACCATCTCATCCTCTCTAGCCCTTCTCCTCCTGCCCTCAATCTTTCCCAACATTCACTGTCTTTGCATCAGGTGGCCAAAGTATTGGAGCTTCAATTTCATTAGTGTCTTTATAAATCTAGAAAATTTTCTCTAAATAAATTATTTCCTTTTAATAAATGTTTAATCTACTCAAGTCAAGCTAACTAAATGTCCCTTAAACTGTCAGTTTGATTTAAAGGCCTAAATAATTAAATGTCTATAAATATTTTAAATTTCATTGATGCATTTAATATATTCTATTATGTATTTCAGATGTCTGGCAAACTGCTAACAGTTACAAGTTAAAACCTACCTAAGGAATTAAACAACTCTGGTAATTAAATTTATAGGAAGTCTAGCCTCCTGTAAGCAGTCTATTTATAAATGTAGTCAAAACCTAATAATTTCAAGTTAGTAATCACAAGTCGAAAATCATTTGCAGACATACCTCAGAGATGTTGGGAATTAGGATCTAGACCACTGCAGTAAAGTGAATATCCTAATAAAGTGAGTCTCACAAATTTTTGGTTTCCACTGTGTATAAAAGTTATGTTTACACTCTATTAAAGTGTGCAATAGCATTATGTCTAAAAAATGTACATATCTTAACTTTAAAATACTTAACTGCTGGAAAATACTAACCATTATCTAACAATGCAAGGTTGCCACAAATCTTCAATTTGTAAAATAAAAAAAGAAAGCAATATCTGAGAAGCACAATAAAGCAAAGCACGGTAAAACGAGTATGCCTGTATGTTTTCACATTTCTTTCTTGTTTGAAAAGACAATATATTAAGAGGATTTTTTAAAGCAAAGCAGCTGAAGTCAGTGATGGGTATATGGTAAGCAACCTCCCAAAAATCTCCTTCCAAAAATATATGCAATAACTCTGCAACTACATTTTTATCCAAAACCAAACTCTCAGTGTTACTTAAAGACAGAGAATACCAAATGTGCAAAGTAACAGATTAAAAAGAGAAAAAGCAACAAACCATAGGACCAGACCATAATTTTTCCTGCCCCACTCTCTCACCATCAGAAGAATCCTTGGCAAGCAAACAGACCCAGAAATGATTCTAGCCAAAGAGGCTAGCTGCAACAACCAACAGAAATGAGAAACTAGTGTCACTAACCTAGAAATCTTTTTAAATGACACCCTATTGCAAAATGAAGGAGAGAAAAGTAAAACCCATAGAGAATTAATGCAGGAATCAGGAAATAAAATGTCAAACAGACAACTGAGGAAGACTCTTCCCAAAAAAGAACTGAAGTAGAAGAAAACTTTAAACTCTAAACAAAATTAAAATACATGAACAAGTATAGAAAATTCAGTGAAAGAACACGTGAGCCCAGGATTTAATATCTATCCAAACTGTCTGTCAAATAAAAGAACTTAGGAAATTCTCCACCCATGAACCCATCCTGAGGAATCTACTAGAGGACAGATTTTATCAAATATAGATTGGGGAACCTTCTGCAAAAAGACTTCTGCTGAGCATTATTTTCATACAGACTAATACACACAAACATACATAAATACATGCACATAAGACTAAACCAAAGGTGGGAGGAGAGTTTAAGAATGATGTACCAGTTATTTTCTGTTATGACAAAAGGATGTTTAAAAGGATGTAACTATAGAGTAACTAGTGGGCAAATTTCTAAGATGACCTCCAGTTCTCAGTTCAGTTCACTTCAGTCACTCAGTTATGTCCGACTCTTTGTGACCCCATGGACTGCAGCACTCCAGGCCTCCCTGTCCATCACCAACTCCCAGAGTTTACTCAAACTCATGTCCATTGATTTGGTAATGCCATGCAACCATCTCATCCTCTGTCGTCCTTTTCTCCTCCCGCCTTCAATCTTTCCTAGGATCAGGGTCTTTTCAAATGAGCCACTTCTTCCCATCAGGTGGCCAAAGTGTTGGAGTTTCAGCTTCAGCATCAGTCCTTCCAATGAATATTCAGGACTGATTTCATTTACAATTGACTGGTTGGATCTCCTTGCAGTCCAAGGGACTCTCAAGAGTCTTCTCCAACACCACCGTTCAAAAGCATCAATTCTTCGGTGCTCAGATATAGTCCAACTCTCACATATATACATGCCTACTGGAAAAACCATAGCTTTGACTAGACGGACCTTTGTTGGCAAAGTAATACTTCGCTTTTTCAAATGCTGTTTGGTTGGTCATAATTTTTCATCCAAGGAGCAAGCGTCTTAATTTCATGGCTGCAGTCACTATCTGCAGTAATTTTGGAGCCCAGAAAAAAAGTCTCTCATTGTTTCCATTGTTTCCCCATCTATTTGCCAAGAAGTGATGAAACCAGATGCCAGGATCTTAGTTTTCTGAATGTTGAGTTTTAAGCCAACTTTTTCACTCTCCTCTTTAATTTTAATCAAAAGACTCTTCAGTTCATCTTCGCTTTCTGCCATAAGGGTGGTGTCATCTGCATATCTGAGGTTATTGATATTTCTCCCAACAATCTTGATTCCAGCTTGTGCTTCATCCAGCCCAGCATTTCTCATGCTGTACTCTGCATATAAGTTAAATAAACAGGGTGACAAGATACAGCCTTGACATACTCCTTTCCCTATTTGGAACCAATCTATTGTTCCATATCTGGTTCTAAATGTTGCTTCCTGACTTGCATACCTGTTTCTCAGGAGGCAGATTAGGTAGTCTGGCATTCCCATCTCTTGAAGAATTTTTCCACATTTTGTTGTGATCACACAGTCAACGGGTTTTGCCTAATCAATAAAGCAGAAGTAGATGTTTTTCTGGAACTCTGTTGCTTCTCTCGATGATCCAGCGGATGTTGGCAATTTGATCTCTGGTTCCTCTGGCTTTTCTAAAACCAGCTTGAACATCTGGAAGTTCACAGTTCACGTACTGTTAAAGCCTGGCTTAAAGAAATTTGAGCATTACTTTGCTAGCATGTGAGATATATGCAATTGTGTGGTAGTTTGAGCATTCTTTGGCATTGCCTTTCTTTGGGATTGGAATGAAAACTGACCTTTTCCAGTCCTGTGTCCACTGCTGAGTTTTCCAAATTTGCTGGCATATTGAGTGCAGCACTTTCACAGTATCATCTTTTAGTACTTGAATTAGCTCAGCTGGAATTCCATCACCTCCACTAGCTTTGTTCATAGAGATGCTTCCTAAGCATCTTCCTAAGGCCCACTTGACTTCGCATTCCAAGATGTCTGACTCTAGGTGAGTGACCACACCATCATGATTATCTGGGTCATAAAGATCTTTTTTTTATAGTTCTTCTGTGTATTCTTGCCACCTCTTCTTAATATCTTCTGCTTCTGTTAGGTCCATCCCATTTCTGTCCTTTAATGAGCCCATCTTTGCATGAAACATTTCCTTGGTATCTCTAATTTTCTTGAAGATATCTCTAGTGTTTCCCATTCTATTGTTTTCCTCTATTTCTCTGCATTGATCAGTGAGGAAGGCTTTCTTATCTCTACTTGCTATTCTTTGGAATTCTGCATTCAAATGGGAATATCTTTTTTTTTTCTCCTTTGCCTTTTGCTTCTCTTATTTTCACAGCTCTTTGTAAGGACTCCTCAGACAACCATTTTGCCTTTTTACATTTCTTTTTCTTGGGGATCATCTTGATCCCTGCCTCCTGTACAATGTCACAAACCTCCATCCATAGTTCTTCAGGCACTCTGTCTATGAGATCTAATCCCCTGAATCTATTTCTCACTTCTACTATGTAATCCTAAGGGATTTAATTTAGGTCATACCTGAATGGTCTAGTGGTTTTCCCTACTTTCTTCAATTTAAGTCTGAATTTTGCAATAAGGAGTTCATGGTCTGAGCCACAGTCAGCCCCCGGTCTTGTTTTTGCTGCCTGTATAGAGCCTCTCCATCTTTGGCTGCAAAGAGTATAATCAGTCTGATTTCAGCATTGACCGTCTGCTGGTGTCCATGGTGATGTTTAGTGCTACCTGTACCTAGTGCTTCCTTTACTCTTGAGAATGGGCAGGACCTGTCAAAAGGAGGGATGTCATGCCATGGCTTAGGTTACATTATATGACAAAGGCAAAGGGTTTTTGTGTATGTAATTAAAGTACCTAATCAGTTAACTCTGACGTGAAAGGGACATTATCCTAGGTAGCCTGACATAATCAGCATGGCATTCTATAAGAGAATGTAGAAGTCAGATGAATTTCCTCCTGACTTTGAAAAGCTAAGCTGCCATGTTGTGAGAGATCCTATGAGAGGACCAGTGGCAAGGAACTGCGACTAGTCTGTAGGAGCTGAGAGCAGCCCCCTAGCTGATGGCCATCAAGAGGATAGTGTCCTCCATCTTAACCACCACTATATTTATGGTAGTTTCTTATGCAGCATAGTAAACTAATGTATATATTTTGTTACCTGGAAATGGGTTCTCCTGTGACATATACCTATGTGGAAGCATCTTTGAAACTGGGAAATGAGTGGAAGCTGGAAGAATTTTCAGAAATTTGATAGAGGAAAGTCTAATAAATCACCATTAACAGACTGATATTAGAAATTGACTATAGCAATTCTGAAAACATTGCTGGTGAGGACTCAGAAAGAAATAACATAGTGGCAGAAATAAATCCTAACCTTATCAGTAGTTACATGTAATGTAAATGGACTGAACACTTCAATGAGAAGGCAGAGATTGATATCCGATTTTAGAAAAGCAAAAACATGATTGAAATATACCTAGTCTACAAGAAACACATTTTGTATTTAAAGACACAAACAGGTTAAAACTGAAAATGGGGGGCGGGGCTGGAATATACCATGCAAATCGAACTCAAAGTGGAGCTTGAGTGGCTATGCTAACATAAGATAAAATAAACTTGAAAACAAAATTCATTATTTGAAACAAATGAGGACATTTCATAATGATAACAAGTATCAATGCCCAGGAAAACAAAACAATTATCATATATGTACCTATGAAGGTCCAAAATATATGAAGCAAAAACTGACAGTGTTGAAAGGAAAAATAGATAATTCAACAATAATAGTCTCAGAGGATACCTTACTTAACAACAGTCGATAAAACAGCTGGGCAGAAAGTCAACAAGGAACTAGTAAACTTAAGCAACACTAAATTGACTCTACCTAACAGACATCTGTAGAACACTATCAAAAACAGTCTAATAAAAAATTCTTCTCAAGGATACATGGAGTAACCTCAAGAATAAACCATATGTTAGATCATTAAACAAGCCAAAATAAATTCTGAAGAATTTATATCATACAAGGTATGTTCTCTGATGACAGAACATACCTGAATTGTGAGATAGAATGAAAACATAAAAGCAAAAATCAAACTTCCTCAAGCTGATGAAGGGTATCTATGAAGAACCCACAGCCAACATTTACTTAATGGTGAGAAACTGGATACTTTCTCAGTAAAATCAGGAACAAGACAAATGTTCATGGGATCACCAGCACCACACCAAGTTGAAGTTACAAGACTTGAGAGGCAGTCGTGTTGTGATTTATTACAGTAGAAGCAAGGGGAAAGGCACATGTGGGGACATTAAGTAAGCCAGATATAAGTTTTCAAGAGTCTTCTCTTGGTGAAATCACATGGGACACCCTTAATTATTCCAGCTACATGTGACACTACCTCTGAAATGTTGTCTACTAGGGAAGCTCATGTGACCCAGTCCATACCTTTTATTGGAAATCCATTATGTAGACACCCTCTACCTAATATGTACCAAATTTGAGACTCCCAGAGGAAAGCAGGTGTTCAGCATAAACCATATTGTCTGCAATAACAGGTGGGTACAGTGGGCTATTCTTACCAGGGAATGGTAGAAATCCTCTTGAAATCCAAGTTCCCAGATGCCAACCAAAGACCAACCTTACAAGCAGATGTCTCTAAATATTGCAGTCTCGGGTATGCTGTATTCTCTCTTTTCTGCAAAATAAGAACTCCCCTCTTATCACTTCTATTCAGCATTTTACTGTGATTCTAGTCAGGGCAGTTAAGCAAGAGAATGAAATAAAAACATACAAGTGGGAAGGAAAGAAGTGAAGAGCTATTTGCAGATAACATGCTCCATGTATTAAAAAAAAAAAAAAAGTCCTAAGAAATCCACAAAAAAAAAACAAACACCCTATAGGTTAGCAATGAACAGTCCAAAAATAAACATATAAAAACAATTCAATTTACAATTGGGTCAAAACAGTAAAATACTTAGTATAGAGTTAAATTAACAGAAGTAAGGCATAAATGAATAAATTAACAGAAGTGCATGACTTGTACACTGACTACTACACACACATTATGTCAAGAAATTAAAGAACATCTAAACAAACTGGAATACATGTTTATAGTTTGGAAGTCTTAATATTCCTAGAATCCCATACACTGAAAATTGATTAAATTTACAATCCCTATGAAAATGTCAACTGCTTCTCTCTCCGATATTGACAAATAACCCAGTCCTAAAATTGAAAATGGAGACCCAGAATAGCCAAAACAAGTTGGAAAAGAGGTACAAAAGTTAGCGGGCTTAAACTTCACTATTTGAAAGTTTACTACACTTGGAATAATGAAAATGTTCTGTAGATGAATAGTGGTGATAATTATATAACAATGTCAAGTGTACTTAACTGTACACTTTAAAATAGTTAACATGGCAGATATTAATGTATATATTACTACAATAAATTTACTCCAAATCTACAGTAGTTTTCACTGGGGCAGTGGTATAAAGATAGAAGTATAGATCAGTGGAATAGGATGGCCCTGTGATTTTCAACAGGGATATCTAAATAACTAACTCAATGAGGGAAAATGTCTTTTCAACATATTTTATAACTGGATAGGCACATACAAAAGACCGAAATTGGACCCCAACCTCAATTCAGATACAAAAATTAACTCAAAATGGATCTTAGATTAAATGTATGTGCTAAAACATAGGCCTTGAATTGGTTTTTTAATGACTTTGGATTAGGCAGTAGATTCCTGGATCTAACACCAGAAGTACAAGAAACAAAAAAAAAAAAAAAATAGCTAAATCATGGTTCATCAATATTTAAAATGCTTGTGCTTTTAAAGATACCATCAAGAAAGTGAAAAGACTCCACAGAAAGGGAGAGACTGCAAATCACATATGTGATAAGGGGTTTATGGATGAAATCTCTTAAGAACTCATATGACTTAACAAAAACATCAAATAATCCAATCCAAATACCACTTCACACCCTCTAGGATGCCTGCTTAATAAATAAATAAACCTAAGTCTTGGCAAGGAATTGGAGAAACTGAAATATTCATTCACTATAGGTGGGAATGTAAAATGGCACTGCCACTTTGGAAAGCAGTTTGACACTTCCTCAAAAAGCTAGTTACCATATGACCCAGCAATTTCACTTCTGGATATATACCCAAGAGAAATGAAAATATTCACATGCAAAAACGTGTACACAAATATTCTCAGAAGCATTATTTGTAATAAAGTAGAAACAATCCATGTGTCCATCAACTGATGAATGGATCTGAAAAATGTGGTATGTCCATACAGTAGAAAATGTTGGCAAATAAAAGAAATACAGTACTGATCCATGCTACAATATAGATTAACCTTGAAAACTAATTAAAAGAGTTACAAAGGCCATGTGTTTTATGATTTCACTTATATGATCTATAGTATGTACAGATGTAAAGTAAACCGCCAGAATGCTTGGAGTGGGGAATGGAGGATGGTACAAGGTTACTTTTTCAGGAAAGGATGCACAACTTTGTGAACATACTAAAAATCACTGAAGTATACATTTCAGTGGGGTGAACACTTTATGGTGTGGAATTATATCTCAGTAAGGCTATTTTTTTTATAAAAGGAATCTCAAAAATAGCCCTTCAAGATTTCCTGAAGTATAACACCTGTGATTTGTTGTGTGAAATAGCAAAAAGGGAGATTATCCTTAACTCCATGAGCACTTTACAACAAGCTATTAACAGAAGAGGAAGTCAAAGAGATTTGAAGCATGAAAAAGATTTGTTATGCTGTTGCTGGCTTGAAGATGGATGAGAACTCATGATAAAGTATATCATAAAGGCCTCTGAAGACTGAAAATGTCCCCAGCTGACAGCAGGCAAGGACTGAAGACTTCATTCCTACAACCACAAGGAGTTGAATTCTGCCAGTAACAGGAATGGAAGATGACCTGGAGCACCCAAGGAGAATATATCAGCTGACACTTGAGCAGTCGGTTTGCCTGGATGGATAGAAATATAGATCAATTATTTCAGCCTCAGCAGAGAGACCAGTCATGCTGTGCCAGATTTATGAGCTACAGAACTGTGACCTGGGTGCTGTTTAAAGTTGCTAATTTGTGGTAGTTTATCATGAAGCAATAGAAAGCAGTCCGTTCCTCAAAATATTTTAAAGAAAAGAGCAAACGATACACATTTCAAAAAGAAACATAACAAGTGTAATATAATATGTGTAATTACAAAATATAATGATAAGACTGAGACCAAACATATTCCTTGTAAAAATAAATATGAATGAGCTTAAGTCACCTAGTAATAGAAAAAGATTTTAAATCTGGCTCACAAAACCCAGCTATTTGCTATTTTCCAAAACATAACTAAAACAAATAAAACATTTAAAATGAAGAGGTGGATACATGTTTCTGGTGTCTCACAACTGTCCACAAGTCTCAATGATTCATTAAAAGGACTCACAAGACACAGGACTCCCAGTTATAATTTATTGTCAATCAGTTGGACCCTGGAAATCTGACCTTTGACATATCAGGTAGTATCCAGAGGAAGCCATGTATCAGCTTCTGAAATTTTCCCACCAGTGAGTGGTCACATAGAGTACACTCCTTCTTCAAGTGGTGAAATGCTACAATATGTGTGCAGTGTTTCTGCCCAAGGAAGCTGGCCTAAGACCCAAATTCTAGGGGTTTTATTGGGGGCCACTCATGTAGGCAAAACAATCAGCCTTTTGTTGTTACCAACCCTTTCAAGTTGGGCCCCAAAAAGGGTCTTCCTGCCCAGTATCATTAGAGCCAGTAGGATGAGACCGAGTTTGGTTCAGAAGCAAAGGAAAGTTTTATTTGATCAAAGAATGGAAAGAAGCCAGCTCACACTCCAGAGTCTAACTCTCTCCCACAGCCAGGGGCGGGGCTGCTTTGTAGGGTTCTGGTTGGGGAGGGTGAGTGGAGTACTCACCAGGCTGCCCCACTTTGCCCTTCAGATCTCAGTGCTGGTTGCACCCTCTCTGTGGAGGTCTACAGTCCATGGGGTCCCGGAAGAGTCCAGCACGACTCAGCAACTTGGAGACTCAGACACACTTGGTGACTAAACAACAAACAACTTCAAAAGTGGCAATTGAGTTTTTTTGGACTCTTTGTATCTTCTGTTTAGAGTTTGCCCCAAATGCACATGCACACAGTTGTTTTTAGTCCTGTATAGTTTCTATGTATTTTGTTGCTCAGGGAGCAGTGTGTCCAGGTACAAACATTGCAGCACTGCAGCAAAGGGTCCTAGGTCCCAGCCTGCTTTATTACTTTTGGAGGCAAATGACTTCAGACAATGTAAGATAAATGGCTGAAGAGAACAGTGGTTATGTGTCAGATGACAAAAGAATAATGGTCACATGTCAGATTTTTCCTAAAAATGTAAGTATCTTGGTTTTCTGCCTATGGCCAAGTGTGCCCTGATGTCGAGGCTCACTGCTGGGGCTGTATCTCCCTAGTCATGCTTTGATTGTTTTTTAGAAGAGAAGCTTCAGGTCTTAGCATCACGAGTCATCAAGGGGGCCATTGCCCCAGGTTGTCTCTCTACAGGTTGGGGCTTGGGGGCCTCTTCCCTCAAGTACAGTGTCCCCGTGAAGTGATGCCTACAACATCAAGGCAGAGTGAGTGGTTAGGGCTCACCAAGAAGAGTCTGTTCTACTTAGGCATGAGCTGGTTTTTGAGATTTTTTGGTTCACCCAGGCTCCTGGCTGGAAGAGGTGGAGGGCCAGGCCAGTGGGTGCGGGCACCTGGTCACCATCTTCTGTGAGAGTTTTCATGGTTTCTCCTACCTGGGGGGCATACTTGAGTTATTCCATTTCAGCAGAGTTAAGGTGTCCCTACTCTTGGGATTGGGAAATGGGTATACTATGTGTGTGTGTTACAAGTTCAAATACACTTAATTTTAATTTATCCCCTGGGGCTAACCACATGCAGACTAGGGCCAGTTTTCTTGAGTTTCCTGACATACCTTGGCTAAGGCCCATTTCAGGGTCTGATTGGATCTCTCTTTGACAGTTTGGGTGGGGAGGGTCTCCAGACTGAGTACAAGGTCCATTTTATGCCCAGGGCATGCATTTCCATCATCGCTTGAGACACAAATGCTGGACCATTATTTCTTTGCAGGGATCCTGGGAGCCCCAACCTGGGGATTATATCTTTGGTAATGCCTTAGCCACGTCAGCTGTCATTTCAGTTCTAGCAGGGAATGCTTGTGTCCACCCAGAAATTGTGTTTTCTAGTGCCAGGAGATCCCTGAAAATGCCCAGTACTCTTGCCATGACAGTGAAATCAATCTGCCAGTCTTCTCCAGGAAATGTCCCTCTGGTCTGAATGGCCCTTATCTAGGGGCTCTGGAGGGTCTGGTCTGGGGAGTTGTGTTCATTGTGCAGCTGGGCATGTCTCATCTATCCAGCTGATTGTAGTTTTCATACCTGGAGTTAACCATGAGCTCAACTGACCAATTATTTAGGACCTCCCTCCTGTGGTGAGTCTTGAACCTTCCTGATGGCTTGACAGGCTGCAGTTTGGGAAAACAAGTGTTGCCTGTGCTCGTTAGCTAGCCACCACGGTCCTCTAGATCTCTGCTGAAGCCCAGTTTTCAGTCTTTATCTAAGTCTTCCTTTCTGTAGATTGGGGAATGACTGCGTGGATCTCACCTTTGAGGCATGAGGGGTGGTCGCCGAGTTGCAGGCTCTGGGCCGCCCTTTTGGCAGTTGTATTCGCTTTGTTTCCCTTTTTTACCTCTGTATTCCCTTTGTATGAGGCCTGCAATGAATCACTGCCGTCCGTTTTGGAAGCTGTACTCCTTCTAAGAACTTCAGTATGCTTAAGCCACATTTCACACATTTATTCTCTGCAGTAAGCACACCTCCTTCCTTCCAAATGGCCCCATGTGTGGGTAGGATGGCATATGCATACCGGGAATCTGTAAACATTTAGGATTTTCCCTGTCCCATGCTGAAAGGCTCAGGTGAGGACTGTCAACTCCTCTCCTGGGGCAGGAGCCCCAGGGGTAGCATCTCACTTCTGTGACTTGGGTCTGGGAAGTTCTGCATATCCACCAGACTTCCCCCCCTCTCATAAAACTGTTCCCATCTGTGAGAGGCTAACTTCTTCAGTTGGGGCAACTGGAATAGATCATGTCTATGATTTCTATATGATCCTGCTCCAGGGACCCCGATCCTGTGGGTAGCAGGGTGGCAGGGGTTAGTGTGTGACAGGTTTTAGGGTAACCACTGGGTTGTCTAAAAGCATAGCCTGAACTTGAATCGACTTTCCAGGGGATAACTACTCTGTTCCCTTAGAACTTAGCAAAACCCGAACCTGATGTGGGAGGCAAGCTAAAGTGTTAGGTGCAGTCACCTTGCAAGAGGAACTGTGATCTGAAGGGCTAGGTACAAGATCTCTGCACATGGTATCCTATAAGTAATGAAACTAGACCAAGGCCAAAGGGAAAAAAAAGTTAGACTTTATCTTATTATTCAGATTCTATTTTATTTATTTCCTGGGAATTATGAGCTTTGCCCATGACACCATGCAAATTTTAGACTCTCAAAAGGAAAGCAGATTTTCAGTGGTTTAGGCAGATTGACAAAACAACCTTATCAACGTAGAATACATGCAGAGGCCAGATTCCCAGCATCAGTCAGAGATGAACCCTACAAGCTGGTCCTTCTAAAGAACCTCAGGTTGGCCATGTACAGTCTACTCCACTCTACACGCCAACCCCCAAGCCCTCCAGGTGCCTCACCTTCAAGCCCTAGCATCATGTATTATTATCTTTACCTAATTCTTGATTTGTGTTATAAACTCTTGTTCTTTGAATAATCTTATATAGACTTAAGTTTTCTTTTCTGTCTCTAAAGACCTTTAACGACTTTGGAATCTTGGGTTCCAGAACCTCTACTACTTTTTGTCTGGCTCTATGGCCACAATTTTTAAGTCATATTAATGACCATTTCCTCTGATCTGCACACATTGATTTGTCCTGAAGGTGAACCCGCAAATGCAAACTCTTATCTATCAGGATTGTTAGTGGCAGACCATAGAATACATAGCTTGTTAAAGGCTAGAAATACTCTCTAGCTAGTTAAGGCAGGAAGGACTTAAGAGGCGTTAGCCTATAGAATCATTGGGAGATTAAACAGAGCAGATTCTAGGCTGAGAACCAACCAAACTGTGAAAAGGGGATGCTAAATGGGGCATCCCTGCAGCTAGGAAGCTGTAGAATTGAGAAATTGCTGCTGCTTCTGCCACACTACAACTCTCAATCCCATAAGATCAAATACCTTTGCAACTATGCTTGTAAAAAGAGCCCATCTCCCTACTTACCCCTCTACCTCACCTGCTCCTTCTTTCCTTCCAGGTTTTATGCCAGCGGGTTTCCCTGCAGAAAACTTGGCCTCCAGAGGGCGCCTAGCTTCAGTGGAATCTGGGAAATGTAGTCTTTAGCCAGCAGTCAATAAAATACAGGAAAGCACGCTAGGAAGGAGCAGGAGTAGGTATTAATCAAGCCAGTCTGCAGGAACGGCCGTGCCATCCTTCAGGGCCCAGATTAGCTATGCATAGTTTATGGCATTTCCATCACTTTTCCAGTCTTTATCTACCTCTCTCCAACTGTAATTCCTGTGACCCACAGGGTCACTATATTACCCAAGTTAATATGTAATATTATTATCTTGAAGTTTTCACTGTTGATTCATGTTTGTCTAACCAGGCAATGAATTTCTTGAGATAGTATCTCCTTAAATTCCTAATCTCTGGCAGAAATTTTTCCCAAGCTGAGGACATACCAGATCCTCATTAAATGTCTGAGATTGTTGACTCAGAAACTGTTTTCTACAGGGAGTGAGTTCCAGTTATTTATTCCTGGGTAACAAACCACCCCAAAACAGTGGGTTGAAACAGCAATTTAGTCTCTCTCCCAGTGCTGTGGGCTGACTGGGCTTAGGTGGGACTGTCTGCATTTCGCATCTCAGGCGTTTGCAATGGATTGCAGCTAGGGCTGGAATTACCTTTAGGCTCAACTCGACTGGAAGTCCAGTATGGCTTCAGCACTCACATATCTGGCTCCTCAAGGTTCCCCAGCATGGCCTCTTTGTCCAGAAGCGTAGCTTGGATTCAGTTTGTGATCGCTCAGAGCAGAAAGAGAGGAAACAGGAACTGCCAGCCGTCTTGAAGTCTAGAACTTGCATGATGTCTCTTTGCCATATTTTATTGGTCAGGGAAGTGACAGGCTAACCCCTGTTAACCTCTCTTCACAGAGGCAGAGAAATAGACTTCACCTCTCAATAGGGAACTTCTATGGGTGGCAGAGAAGGAAGAAAGTGATAGCACCCAACTTTGGAGTAAGTTACTACAGAGAGTATTCATCCGTGGCATGCCATAGGTATCTAGAGCAAACTATGCTGTGTCTGAAGACCTGACTTTCTTCATTCAGTATTTCATTTCATACTCTGCCATATGGACTGTTCCAGCCAGGCAGCTCATAAATGCTTGTCATTGGTCACAAAGGCAGGAGAGTAGAATTGTCTATGTCTGATTGCTGAGTCTGTGCAGCACTCCCCTTTTCATTAGTTGAAAGCTTCCCATGGTGGGTTTCTGTGTTTCAAGGAAAGGACTTTCTTCTTCAACTCTGTGAATTCCTTCACCAGCAACAATCATATGTGACACCTCTTCTTGATCTGATGACATCTAACAATCTTAAAATGGACTGGTATAACACATTGTACCTTAACTATGAACATAATGTGACTTTTAATTTTGATTATATTTTAACTTGGTTTAATGACTCTTTTGCCTTACATCGGTAACTGTATAATGGGGTTTGTTTCTAACAGTCTGAAAGCTTTTATGTTACAAATGGTTGGTAAGCTCCTATGAATGCCACAACCTCCTCCAACTATACTTGGGGTCCCTGGATCAGAGACCCTCAATATGAGGGTAAGGAGAATACGCTGCCAGAACAATTTAGGGCCTGTGCCCCTGGCCAGCAGGAAGTAGCTGCAGAATGAGAGCAATACCCCTTTTCCCTTGGCAGCCGTGTTCTCCTAGAAAAAGAAGCGGGGAATGAGAGAGTTAATTCTTAAGTAGGTTGATAAGGAGTCCAGGGCCCTGGAGAAGGAGAAAGGGGTAAGGGGCTCTCGAGGAGAAAAGGACGAACTTTTTTTTCTACATTGTTTTGTCTTAGTCACATAAGACATTATTTTCTTTAAGTCCAGAGCTAATGATTACACAGCAAAACTCCTCTTGCTCAAGGGTATGTTTTTGTTTTTCCTTAAACTCTGTACTAATGATTATATAATAACAATGCATCTTGCTCAAGGACATTTTTTTCTTCTTAACAAGAACCTGAGTGGAACAGTCTCTCTCCCCCTTCTGATGTCTATGTCAGAAGCTTTTTCTGTCCTTTTTCACTATAATAAAACTTGTGCCACACAAAAGCTTTGAGTGATCAAGCCTGGTACCTGATCCTGAAGCTAAATCTTCTTCTTTGGAGATCACGAATCCAACATCATTCACTGTTAGCTATCATCTTGGGGACTCTGCAGATGACACCACCCTTATGGCAGAAAGCAAAGAAGAACTAAAAAGCCTCTTGGTGAAAGTGAAAGAGCAGAGTGAAAAGGCTGGATTAAAACTCAACATTCAAAAAACTAAAATCATGGCATCTGGTCCCATCACTTCATGGCAAATAGATGGGGAAACAATGGAAACAGTGACAGACTTTATTTTCCTGGGCTCCGAAATCACTGCAGATGATGACTGCAGCCTTGAAATTAAAAGACACTTGCTCCTTGGAAGAAAAGCTATGACCGACCTAGACAGCATATTAAAAAGCAGAGACATTACTTTACTCACAAAGGTGTGTATAGTCAAAGCTATGGTTTTTCCAGTAGTCATGTATGGATGTGCGAGTTGGAACAAAAAGAAAGCTTGAGTGCTGAAGAACTGATGCTTTTGAACTGTGGTGCTGGAGAAGACTCTTAAGAGTCCCTTGGACAGCAAGGAGATCCAACCAGTTCATCCTAAAGGAAATCATTCCTGATATTCATTGGAAGGACTGATGCTGAAGCTGAAGCTCCAATACTTTGGCCATCTGATGCGAAGAACTGACTCATTGGAAAAGACCCTGATGCTTGGAAGAATGAAGGCAGGAGGAGAAGGGGACGAGAGAGGAGGAGATGGCTGGATGGCATCACCGACTCAATGAGCGTGAGTTTGAGTGAGCTCCTGGAGTTGGTGACGGACGGGGAGGCAAAGAGTCAGACACAACTGAACATCTGAACTGAGTCAGATACTACTTCTCAAGTCACATATTATTAATAATAAACCAAACACAGCTTGTTATTGCTATTATTTCTAAATATCCTTATGATGTTTTTGGTTATCTGTGGTATTATGTTTTATAATATATATTTAGACTTTGTCACTGTTTCAGGCACAGTGTTCCTAAAACCGCTGGAATTTCCTAATTGATAAAAGAAGGTGCCTTTTGTTAATGAGGTGACTTTTTGGAAAGCCCTTGTGTAACCTAAAGATGGGGCCAGTTCCCAAAGGAACCAACCAGGATTAGAGGGTTGGAACTTTCACTCCCCCACCTGATTTACATGGAGGGGAGAAAGTCTGGAGGTTGAGTCATCTGCCAATGGCCAGTTATTTAGTCAAGCATGCTTGTGTAATGAAGTCGCCATAAAAAACCAAAAGGAGAGAGTGCAGGGAGCTTCCAGTCTGTTAACCAGACACTTCCTCATGCCACTGTGCCAGGCCCCAAACTCGACAAGGACAGAAGCCCCTTTGTTCAGGACCCAGCCCCACACATCTTATCTCCCTGTTGATCTGTAATAGCCTTCAAAATAAACCAGTATTCCAGTGAGTAAATGGGTTTCCTGAGTTCTGTGAGCCCCTGTATCAAACTCATCAAACCCAAGGGAAAGATCATAGGAACTCCTGATTTATAGCCAGTCTGTCAGAAGCACAGATAACAACCTAGACCTACAGTTAGCATCTGGAGTAAGGGCAGGCTTGTGGGAATAAGCTCTTAACCTGTGGGATCTGAGGCTTTCTCCTGGTAGAGTCAGGATTGAGTTGAATTGTAGAACATTCAGCTGATGTCTGAGAATTGCTTGGTGGTGTGAAGAAAACTTTCCCTCATGTTGGAATTAACTACTAAGGCAATACAGTAGAGAAAACATCAGGCTTGCTACCTGCACCTGTGATCAGAGGTTTAGTTCTGTGAAATGATTAATTTAACATCACAGAACCTGTTTCCTTATCTTTAAAATAAAGTACTGATGCCTGCTTCACATGATTGTTGTCAGTGAAATAACTTACAGCAGTTCCCAGAAATACAGCATTATAGAAGTGGGATTTATTGTGTGTCCCTGTCTTCCTCACCCCCATACCTCCTCCTTATCAGTGCTGAAATTTTAGATAGCAGAGTCTCTGCAGTGGGTACTTCCCAAGCAACTTGTTACATGAAAGTTTTTAGAGTCAGCATGTTGTCCTATCCTGGAGATGTACAAAGATTAAAAATGATATGTTGTCATCTGTGCTACATCACAGCAGTTCTGTCTCAGCCTGTAGCCCTTCCACATAGGTCTGTTACAAGCTGAAGAGTGGTGTGTTTGTGTCTCCCTCAGCCTACTTACTGATACTGTTGCTGTCGGCTAGGAAGACCTGAGGCACTCATCTAGGCCTGTACTACTTGGACGAGCCCCACAGACATTTCCTGGACTGAAGCTGATGTGATTGGACCAAACATTGTGGCTTTTGTTATGACTGAAGATACACCGCAGCAATCACTGGGGAACCTTGAAAAAAATTTTTTTATTATACACAGGTCCTGGAGGGTACATGGTATGCCCACAGCCACACAGCCAGAGGGTCTTTGCCTTTGTTAGGGCCCCAGAGTTGGGTCTCTAGGGTTCTGCAGGTTTACACTTTATTGGTGGATTTAAAACTTCAGAGGGGGAATTAGGACACCTGAAGGGAAAAGGTGGCTCATTCAAGTAGTCAGTTATCCAGGTTACCCAGGGCTTTCTAAAAGGGGAACTTCGTGAGTGGGGGGTGGCCTCATTCCTCATCTAGTTGTTTAGTTAGTAACTGTGTCATACAACTGGCAATTTGTTTATTCAAGATGAATGTATTTGAAATGGATGCCTCAGCAAAACTTAATGTCAGGTATTTACATTATGTGTGTGTCCTCTTGTAGCCCTAGGCCTTAGATTGCGCTGAGTATTGTCAGATGACATCCCTCTGTAACCAGCTGTGTTGTAGGCCAAGAATTCTGTATTCTTCAGTCCTATTGCAGGTGGGTGGTGGGTTGCCAAGACTAATTAAAGTTAGACTCTGCATTTGCGTAGGATAATTGCTGTAACGGGCTATGCCAGGGGGCATGTAGTGACTTTTGAACGTATTCTTCATTTTTCAACTAGACCCATACTTGGAGTCAGAGGATTGGCTTTGTGGTTTAACCTCTCAACCTCGGTGTCCTTGCTGTAAAATTGAGTAATGGCATTTATTATCTACTGTCTTAGTTTTGGTGGAACAGTGCCAAATGAGACCACCCTTAAAGGGATAAAACAGTGTCTTCCATCCTAACCAGTCAGGGTGCATAGCAAGGAATCACCCCAGGTCAAATGGCTTGAAGCTCACTGGTTTTCTACCACAGTACCGTGCTTCCCAGCACGTTAGAAAGAACCTTGAACAGAAGGCAGAAGAAAAATTGTGTATATGGTACTTTTTACTTTTACAAAGTATCTTCATTTCTGTGTCCTCTTCTGTTTCTTCATTGCTGTTTTTACTTCACTTATTGAGGAAAGTATTGTTGTAATTCTTGTCTTACTGAACGCAGATGGAAGTGAGCACTCCTCTAAGGTCACACAGCTGGTGAGTGCATAAAGCGTGACTAGGATGGTGGAGTCCCGATTTCTTAGCTAGTGTATTGGGCTGTTGCTGCATCCCAAGATTTGACTCTTCTGAAAACTTGAGGAAAACTTTGATATGTGAAAAGGATACTGGCATAATTATCACTAGAAGACTACATGGTCTTAGCTTATGGAACCGACTGCTTTTGAGGGACCAGCTGCTTTTATTACAGGGGTAACAAATGCTCCTCAGAGGGATCTGGTATTCCTAGAGCAGACTTCAACAGTTCATTACCCTTTCTGGTAGAAATATGTGAGAATGGACCAACTACTCTACTCTCTGCTTCCTCTTCAGAATCATCCCCAGGTGTGACAGAGGTGACCATCATAGAAAAACTACCTGCTGAACGTCATATGATTTCTTCATGGGAACAAGTAAGTGTCACCCTGTTGAATCCTCACCTCCCAACAATGAGTGGTCAACTTAAATGCCCCTGAGAAGGAAAGAGTGGACAAGAAACTTTTTCTTATCTCAGGCCACAGCCACCTTCAAGTTAGAGTTCATCTTTCTCTCTGTTTCTGTTCAGGGCGTTTAACACTCCCTTCCATTCCATGCCATCTCTCCAACACGGAGCATCTCCTCTGAGCCTGTCTTAAGGAGGCAGTGGAACATTTGAAGTTGTATATATACACAACAAAGCTGAAAATCCACCTAGGAAAGAAGGAATTAAATATTAATAAGCATGCTGGGCAGAACGTGGTTAAGTGTTGCAGAGAAGTACTAACCAGATTAATAGCAAATGCTTTCCAACCCTCCTCTGAACTTTGATTCATTCATTTATTCAGTAAAAGATTTAAGCTCATAAAATGGGCCAGGCATTGTGCTTGATGTTGAGACCTAGAGATTCGGGGTAATCAATAAAGAACACAGTTTCCTACCTCTTGATCTTGTCTGAGACATAGTATAAGTCATCCCAAGTATAATTACAAGGCAGATCAAGCTCTGTAAAAGAGAGGTTAAGGGAGCATTGTCAGGAAGCCTGACCTAGTCTGGAGGTTGAGGAATATTTTTCCCAAAGAAGTTATGAGAAGTTGTTAACCGGATAGATGAGATATGTGAAGAAGATGCTTTGAGTCTGTGTGAAGGCTTCAGGATAGGAAGGATTACACTTTTGAGGGCATAAATAGGGTCCGCGTGTCTAGGGCACAGGAGAATGGAGGAGAGAGGTGGACAGGACCAGGACATTCAGGGCTTCTCAGATCATCAGGACTTTGTTCTTTCCATTTACCAAGGGAAGCCACCGAAATGCTTTAAGTAGAGAAGTCAGATTTCTGCTTTGGAAAGTAACTGTGGCTGAGTAGCAAGCAGCAAAGGGATCTGACTAGGTCACCTTGTCACTGAGTGAGTGCTGCTGCCGTATCAGGTGAATTATTTCATTTAATCCTCATAATAACCCCGGCAAGATCAGTGTCGCTATCTCTGTGTTATAGATGAAAAATCTGAGGGTCAGAGAGGTCAAAGACTCTGTCCTGGGCCACATAGCCACCAAGTAGCAGAGCCTGGATTGTCTGCCCCTAAGCACACGCCCTTTCTGCTCTACCAGACTACCCCTCCTACAGAGGGCAACACCATGGCAGCCTTGCCCTCGCCAGCCAAGCAGCCCCCAGGAATATGGGCATGGTCAGTCCCTGCGAAGAGCTCCTACCCTCCCAGGGCTGAGCAGTGGTTTCACTGGCATATCAGTAGTTGGTAACTAAGGTTTTTCTCCATGACCTCTGCTCAGCAGCACCTCAGCTCTTAGCATGGACTCACTCAGCTCCCGCTCCCATTTTTACTCACAGTACCTAAGAGAAAACGAAATTCCAGAGCAATGTCTACTGTTAAGTTCTTACTAGCTGATGGTGCTGGTACAGCTGTGGCTATGCCAGCCAGGCCTGTAGACTTCGTGGATTACATTCCTTCTGATTCTTAAAAGGTTTGAGTCAGGCCTTTAGGGAGAACTGCCTTGAAACTCAGTAAGAATGAGAACATTAAGTTTTTCTGTCTGCTGAAGAGGAGATTCCTAGCTTAGAAACCCAGGTTCATAGGTCAGGATGGGAGGATGAGAGGACAGGAATGCATTTTCTGGGGTGGAACACCATTAAAGCTGTGTCATATTATGTCACTTATTTATTGAGGTAGTTTTTGAGGCATAGTCTTCTTGTGTCTTATACCAGATATTTCCCAGAATTCTCTAAGATGACTTGGTGCATTTTTCCAGTTTTACTTATGATATCTTGGTTTATTCATTTGTAGCATGCCTTCCATGACTGCTTTTTATATCTAGTGACACTGGGAACTAATCTGCCTCCTGGACAATGCAACTTTTTTGAGTTCCCAGTTAGCTTAGAGTGACATTGAGGAGATTACAGATGTAGAGCTGGATAAATAGCCGTCAGCAAACTGGAAGAATTAAAGGGTATAGTATGCACGAGAGAAATAGATTTCTAACTAACTGAGACAGCCAATGGGCCATTTTCTTCAGACACAGTGAGTTGGGGGAAGCTTCGCAGTGATTGCAGCGCGCGGCCTCAGTAGCTGTGGTGCACGGGCCCAGTTGCTCTGAGGCACGTGGCATCTTCCCAGACCAAGGGTGGAACCTATGTCCTGTGCATTGGCAGGCAGATTCTTAACTATCTCAGACCACCAGGGAGGTCCCTGGGTTTTGTTGTTGTTGTTGTAGTTATTGAGCTGTGTGAGCTCTTTGTATGTTTTGGAATTTAGCCCTTGTTGGTCGCAGAATTTGCAAATGTTTTCTCCCAGTTTGTACCTAGGTTGTCTTTTCCTTTTGTTTATGGTATTCTTTGCTAGGCAAAAACTTTTAAATTTGATTAGGTCTCATTTGTTTATTTTTGCCTGGGGACACCTCAGAAAACATTGGTATGATTTATTCAGAGAATGTTTTGCCTATATTCTCTTCTAGGAGTTTTGTTATGTCGTGTCTTACAGTTTTAAGTCAGTAAGCCATTTTGAGTTATTTTTGTGTATGATCTGAGGGTGTATCCTAACTTCACAGATTTACATGCAGCTGGTTGTTCCATTTCTCCAACACTGCTTGCTGAAGAGACTGTCTTTCCCCATTTTATAGTCTTGCCTCCCTTATCAAAGATTAATTATCTGAGGTGTGTAGTTTATTTCTGGGCTCTCTATTCTATTCCATTGATCCATGTGTCTGTGTTTGTGCCAGTCTCACATTGCTTTGATTACTGTACCTTTTTAGTATTGTCTGAAGTCTAGAAGGGCTATGCCTCTTGCTTTGCTCTTTTTCCTTAGGATTGCTTTGGCAATTCTGAATCTTTTATGGTTCCATATAAATTTTAGAACTATTTGTTCTTGCACTGTGAAAAATGTCTTGGGTAATTTGATAGAGATCAGATTGGATCTGTGTATTGCACTTGGGTAGTATAGCCATTCTAACCATATTAATTCTTCTAAACCAAGAGTATGGGATAACTTTGCAGTTTTTTGAATCATCTTCAGTTTCCTTCACTAATGTTTTGTAGTTCTCAGCATATAAGTCTTTCACTTTCTTGATGAGGCTATTCCTAAGTATTTTTTTTTTTTTTTGGATGTGACTTTCAAAGGGACTGTTTACATTCCTTTCTCTGATATTTTATTGTCTGTTTAAAGAAATGCAACTGATTCCTGTGTCCTGCTACCTTGCTGAATTTGTTTATCAATTCCAGTCTTGTTTTGTGTGGTCTTTAGGGTTTTCTGTATATAGTATCATGCCATCTGCATATAATGACAATTTTATCCCTCCCTTATCAATTTGAAATGGGCTTCTGGCACTAGTGATAAAGAACCCACCTGCCAACACAAGATGTGAGAGATGCAGGTTTGATCCCTGGGTCAGGAAGATTCCCCGGAGGAGGGCATGGCAACACACCCCAGTATTCCAGCCTGAAGAATCCCATGGACAGAGGAGCCTGGCAGGCTACAGTCCATAGAGTCGCAGAGAGTCAGACATGACTGAAGTGACTTCACAAGCACCAGTGTGAATTTTAATTCTTTTCCTTGTCTGATTGCTCTGGCTAGGATTTCCAATACTGTGTTGAATAGAAGTAGTGAGAATAGGAATCCTTGTCTTCTAGAATTTAGTGGGAATGCTTTCAGGTTTTCACTGTTGAGTATAGTACTAGCCATGGGTTTGTTGTAAATAGCTTTTATTATGTTGAAATATGTTCCCTCTGTACCCACTTTGGTAAGAATTTTTATCATGAATGGGTATTTAATTTCATTGAATGCTTTTTTTCATCTATTGAGATGATTGTGTGGTTTTTATCTTTCCTTTTACTGTGTAGGATATCACATTGATTCATTTGCATATGGTGAACCATCCTTGTATGATTTAATCCTTGCATGAACCCAACTTTGTTGTGATATATGATCTTTTTTATGTATTACTGGATCTGGTTTGCTAATATGTTATTGAGAATTTTTGCATTTATATTCATCAAAGATATTGGCTTATAATTTTCTTTTTGTACTACCTTTTGTCTGGTTTTGGTATCAGGTGATGGTGACTTCCTAGAATGTCTTTGGAGTGTTCCTTCCTCTTTGATCTTTTGGCAGTTTGAGAAGGATCTATGTAAGTTCTTCCTTGCATGTTTGGTAAAACTAGCTTGTGAAACCATCTGGCCCTGGACTTTCTTGTAGGGAGTTTTTTGTTTTTTGTTTTTTTAATTACAGACTCTATTTCATTTCTAGTGATTGGTCTTTTCAAGTCACCTGTTTCCTCTTGATTCAGTTTTGGTGGGCTGTGTGTTTCTAGAAAGTTGTTCATTTCTTCTAGGTTGCCAAATTTGTTGACATATAGTGTTCATATAATTGACATATAAATGTTCTCTTATAGTTTTTTGTCTTTCTGATGTATCATTTCTTATTTTCACTATTTGAATCTTCTCTCTTTTCTTCTTGGTGACCCTGGCCAAATATTTGTCAGTTTTGCTTAACCTTTCAAAGAACCAGCTCTTTGGTTTCTACTGATTTTTTTCTATTGTTTTTTAATCTCTGTTTCCTCTCTGATATTATTTCCTTCCTTCTGCTGACTTTAAGTTTTGTTTGTTCTTCTTTAACTAGTTCTTTTAGGTGGTGGATTAGGTTGTTGGAGATTTTTCTTGTTTCTTAAAGTCCTGTATTGATATGAAATTCCCTCTAAGAACTGCTTTTGCTGCACCCCATAGATTTTGTATAGTTGTGTTTTCATTGTCACTTGCCTCAAGTTATTTTTTTTTTAATTTCTTCTTTAATTGTTGACCTGTAGGTTTTTAAATAGCATATTGTTTAGTCTCCATATAACTTTTTTTTTTCTCATTTCTTTTTCTGTGGTTGAGTTCTGGTTTCATACCATTGTGGTCAGAAAAGATACTTGAAATAATTTCTATACTCTTAAATTTGTTGAAGCTTCTTTTGTGCCCTAGGGTGTAATCAGTCCTAGAGAATGTTCCATGTGCACTTGAAAAGAATGTGCATTCTGCTTTTTTTTAATGAAATGTCCTGGAAATATAAACTAAATATAACTGTTCTATTTTGTCATTTAGGATCTCTGTTACCTTGTTGAGTTTCTGTCTCAAAGATCTGTCCATTGATGTGAGTAGGGTGTTAAAGTTCCGTAGTATTATTGTATTGCCATCAACTTCTCCCTTTAAATCTGTTAGTATTTTTATGTATTTGGGTGCTTCTATATTTGGTGTTTAGGTGCTAAAATTACTGCAGATGATGAGTATAGCCATGAAATTATAAGATGATTGCTTCTTGGCAAGAAAGCTATGACAAACCTAGACATTGTGTGACAAAGCAAAGACATGACTTTGCTGACAAAGGTCCTTATAGTCAAGGCTTTGGTCTTTGTAGTAGTCATGTACAGATGTGAGAGCTGGACAGTAAAGAAGGCAGAACACTAAGGAATTGATGCTTTCAAACTGTGGTGCTGGAGAAGACTCTTGAGAGTCCCTTGGACAGCAAGGAGATCAAAACAGTTAATCTTAAAGGAAATCAACCCTGAATACTCTTTGAAAGGACTGATGCTGAAGCTGAAGCTCCAATACTTTGGCTGCCTGAGGCAAACAGCTGATTCATTGGAAAAGACCCTGATGCTGGGAAAGATTGAAGGCAGAAGGAAAAGAGGGTGACAGGATGAGATGGTTGGATGGCATCACTGATTCATTGGACATGAACTTGGGCACACTCTGGGAGATGGTGAGGGACAGAGAAGCCTGGTGTGCTGCAGTCTGTGGGGTCACGAAGAGCCGGACACAAGTTGGAGACTGAGCAGCAACATCATATTGGGTGTGCAAGGAGTCGGACATGACTGAGCATGAGCGTACAGTACATAGGTTGGGTGCATACATGTTAACGAGTATGATATCCTATCCTTGTATCGATCCTTTTATCTTTATATAGTGTCTTTCTTTATCTTTCTCTGTAGCCTTTGATCTAAAGTCAATTTTTCCTGATAGGAGTTTTATGACCCTCGCTTTCTTGTAATTTCCATTTGCACAAGATGTCTTTTTTCTTCCCCTCACTTCAGTCTGTGTTTGTCGTTTGCCCTAAAGTGGGTCTCTTGTGGACAGCATATTGTAGTCTCTTATTTTTTTATTTAATATGCCACTCTGTGTCTTTTGACTGGAGCATTTAGCCCATTGACATTTAAGGTAGTTATTGATAGATATGTATTTATTGCCATATTAAACCCTATTTTCATGTTTTCATATTTTATATTTAAATTTTCCTGATTTTATATTTCTTCTTTGTCCCTTTCTGTTTTTTCTTTTGTAGTTGTATGATTTTCTTTTGTTTTACACTTTTGTTCTCTTCTCTTTGGTGTTTGTGAATGCATTGTATGTTTTTGCTTTGTGGTTACCCTGTTTTCAAGTTTGTTAACTCCTTGTACTTACTTGCCTTAAACTTGTAGTCATATAGACTCAAACACATTCTTGGAAAAAAAAGATCTACATTTTCTTACTCTTATTTCCCACATTTTATGATTTTGACCCTCTTTTACATCTTCATATTCATCCTTTTGCTGTTCTTTATGTTTATCACTTTCACAGAAATTTTTTATTTTTAAAATCAGTGTACTGGCTTATTTAAGTGATTTACTCTTTCCTGTAGATTCTTACTACTTTCTCTATTTAGAGAAAATCTTTTAATATTTCATTTAAGATAGGTTTAGTATTGCTATAGTCTTTGAATTTTTGCTTATCTAAGAAATCCTTAATCTCTCTTTCTATTCTAAATGATAATCTTGTTGGGCAGAGGATTCTAGATTGCAGATTTTTCCCTTTCAGGACTTTGAATATATCTTGCCCCACTCCCTTTTGGCCTGCAGCTGTTTCTGTAGAGAAATCAGCTGGTAGCCCTGTTGGGGTTCCCTTGTAATTAACTCTTTGTGTTTCTCTCGCTGCCTTTAGAACTGTGCCTTCATCTTCGGCCGTCTTTATCATGTCTTGGTGGAGGTCTGCTTGCATCCCCTTGTTCGGGACCCTCTGTGCTGCTCGTACCTGGATATTGTTTCCTTCTTTGTGTTTGGGGTGTCTTCAGTCACACTTTGTTCAGATATGCTTTCAATCCCCTTTTCTTTATCTTCTCCTTCTGGGATTCCTATCGTGTGTACATTGGCATACTTTGTATTATCCCGTAGGTCTCTTATATTGCTTTCATTTTTTTAAATTTGGCTTTCTGTCTGCTGTTCTGACTGGGTGATTTCCATTATTCTATCTCCCAGATCATTTATTCATTCTTATGCATTATTCATTCAGCTTTTCATTACCTTTAGCTCAGCTTTTGTCTCAGTGAGTGAATTTTCTAATTTTTCTTGGCTCCTCCTTATAGTTTCTAGTTTCCTTTTACAGTAATGTGCATTTCTCTCGATAGTCCTTCTTAACTTCTTCAGTATTTTTATTATCTCCTTTTTGAACTCGTTGTCTATTAGAAAGAAGAGGTCTGTTTCATTGCTTGTTCCTTCAGGGGAATTCTCTTGATCTTTTATTCGAGAGTGGTTCCTCTACTTCATTTTACTTATATTTCTCTTGCTATATGAGTTTAGGAGAAACAATTATCTATTGTGGTCTTGGAGGGCTATTTTTATGGAGGAGCATCCCTATGTAGCCTGTGTAGGTTTAATACTTTTTGATGTGAGAGCTGTTTTTGGTGTTGATTCCTGTTGCCTCTTTCCTCAGTGTATGCTGGCCACTGTCACCCTGATAGGAGGAGTGACTGGTGATGTGGCGGCCAGAGCCTGCCCTGGTTATTGATCAGGGCTTCCTCCTTGCTCTGTGGTTGTTGCCGCCCTGTCGGGAGCTGGGTCTGTTCTCCCGCTGTTGGAGTGGAAGCCCCAGATCCGTTCCTGAGCTCTTGGGGGAGGTGGATGGGATTGGAGCCCTCGCACTGGGAGAAGAGCCAGAGCTGTTCTCCACGTGAGTGCACTTTGCTGTGTCACCTGACACCTGCTCTGCCGCCTTACAAAGTACACTGTTGCCAGCACTGCCCTGGGCCCCATCTCAACCTTGGGAATGCCAGCAACCGGCCCTGGGGTCCCCCAGGCATTGTTTCCACAGGACCTCCAGTGCAGCTCAACCAGAGTCAGGTCCCGGGACCACATCCATCACTCATCTGGACCACAGCAGGAGCTACAAAGGCAGCGCAGACCCTGGCCCAGCCCAGTCCCCAGGGCACATGCCCACAAAGCCCATGACTGCTGATGCCACACCCGTTCCAGCCATGGACACACCCAGTGTCCACTCTGATGTCCTACAGGCACTGAGTTTACAAAGCCAGTGGCAGAGTGTAAGGTTGTGGCTTGCACAACCACAGGGTTAGATTTCAGCCCTACTTCCCAAGTTTCATGGCCTCTGAGGCTCAGCTATGGTTTTAGCCCCACCTCTGCGAGTGGGCAACCTGCTGGCATTTACTCCCAGCACCCCCGAAATGGTGACTGGGCCACAAGAGCCTTTGGAGGCAGGAACCCCTGAGGCAGCAGCTAGGAAGACATGTTCTCACAGGGCCCGCAGAAGCGGGGCCAGTACACAGAGAAAGAGGCTACAATGCCAGCCTCGCCCCCCACCTCATGCTCCACTTAACAGTGGCGCTTTGCTTCTGTTGCCCACCTGGGTTTCTTCCGTGAACACCTCCGGTTGCAGCTGTACCACACTCCAGCCGTTTCAGGCTATCTCTGCACAGCCAGCAGCAGTCCCCTTCCCATATCTGTTCTCTACTCCCCAGGTTCCAGTGCCAGCCCCACTCACACCAGCAGACCTGCGTCTCAGGCTAGGGCATGCAGGCAGTGGTGCGGGCCCTCTGCAAGTCTTGCTCTGTCCTGCCTCTCGCAGCCTGATTGCTGGGTTCTCCTCTGAGCCTCTGAAGCTCGCTCTCTGTCCCGGCTCCTCTCCCTGCTGCTTAAGTGGCTTCATCCTGTGGGAACCTTTCCTCTTCCCCCACACTCCCCCCGCCAGGGGTGCAGGTCCCATCCTGCTCCCCTTCTCTTTTCTTTTTTCTTACCTGGTTACATGGGGCTCTTTTATGTCCTCTCAGGGGTGTGAGGTCTTCTGGTAGTGTTCAGCAGGGGTGCTGTGAGAACTGTTCCATTTGCAGATGTATTTTTGATGTACTTGTGGAAGGAGGTGAGTTCCATATCCTTTTACTCTGCCGTCTTGTTTAGAGCTAGTGTTATAGAAAGATTCATCCACTTCTAATATTTCATGATTATTTGCTGCAAATGTAGGAAGAAAATGTTAAAACTAAACTCTAAACGGCTATCTATACCTGCTGCAGACTCCTAAAATTAGAAAAAAAAATGGACAACCTCCTCTTTTTATTTTAATGTATCTCACTTTTTTGTTGTTGTTGTTCTTTAAACAGTAGTTTCAATCTGCTTGGTTTTGTGCAGTTTTATGATTCACATTCCCTGTGCCTGCAATCTGCCTTTTATAATGATGGTAGTTCGTGGAATGTCTGCACCAAGCTTTTCATCTTTTGTGCACTGTGAAGGCGTCTGCCTCAATTCTCATAGCATCCCAGGGTCAGGAGAGTTCTGTTTTTAAATATTTCAGTGACACTTCATAGTTCCAGAGTGCAGTACAATTCTTGATTGGTTAGACTTTTCAATTTCCAGATAAAAATTCAGTTTACTAATGATGAAACTATGGCCCAGGAGACCAAACAGTTTGGCAGAACATCATCCCCTCTCTTTTTAGCCTCACTTTTTCTACAGTCTGCAGGGTGGGTTCTGAACCTTCTTGCAGACGTGGCCCTCACATGCCCCTGCTCTGAATGCATTGTCAGCATCCCAGATGGGAGAGAGCAGCCTGCAGCAGCTTGTCACGATGGCCCCTCACACTGTGCGCTCACTCTGCCCCCAAAGTTCTCCTGTGACAGCTAAGTCCCCTCCCGCTCTCCAGTGCCTCTCTTCCTCCCTCCAGATCGGCAACTGCCTGAGAGGGTCTTCCCCATCTCTTCAAAACTAAGGACAAAAATAAAACTTTCAGCCTTACGTGTATTTTGAGAGGGAGACTGATGGTTGTGTGGAGAGAGTGGCTGCCTCTCCTCTGAGTCTTCAGCAACTCAGCTCTGTCCCCAAGCTTGGATACCCCAGCCACCAAGACAACAGGTTCTGGTTAACCAGGCCTCCCCCTCTCCTTAGGAAGGAGTTTGAGAATGCAGTGGAGAGTTCTCCGGGATCTCACCCCATCCTTCCACAGCCCTTCCCCCTGGAGGAGTTTCAGTAGGTGCAGGCGTCCCTGCCTCAGGTTTCCAGGTAGGTCTCAGTGCTCCTCTCAGTGGCCATTCTAGGCAGCCCTTCGTCTGCTTCTGTTGCACATGGACTCACAGGAGTCTGCCCACTGCGGATAAGCACCTACAGAAACAATGATTTCCATGTTCTGGCTGTGGCTCTTTGCTGAACTGATCCTCCGTCCCTGGCCGCCCCCACCTCCTAGTGAAGTGGCCTCTGGAAGACAGGGAACGATGGGGCACAGGATTCTCAGACGTACAGCAAGTGAGCAGGAGGCCATAGACGGGCTCAGGCAGTGCTCAGGAAGGCTCCAGGAATCAAGCTGGTGACTCCCAAAACATCAGAGTGGCTCAGTCCGTCCAGATGATGAAGCAGTAACACAGCTTGTGGTGGGCTTTCTAGCAGAGCTTAAAGAAATTATTGTAAATAGCCTCCTCAGGAGGCGGGAAAAAAATCAGAAGCTGGGAATTATGTAACCGAGTCATCACTGGGATAAAGGGAGATTGCAGTCCCGTGGGGATGCCACTCTTACTTCACATACTGGTCAGCAGAGTTTCTCTCCCTTCCTGACTTTCTCTCGGATCCTCTCTCATCCTTACACTTCGACTGCCATTTGCTTTCTGCCAGTCTTTCTCCTTCCCCTTCTTTTTCATCCCCTAAAAATAGAGACTGACCCTAAATCTGGCAAGAGAACCCTTCTGAAGTGAGTAGATTTCTCCCTGCAGAAGAGCAGTCTCTTCCCACATTGTGCAGGAGAGAAGTGAAAACGGCAGTATCTCTGAGCTGCCGGCCAGGGCACAGGAGCCACCCACACGTGATGCCCCTGCAGCTCAGCCCCGTGTCCACAGAACACACCTGTCCCTCCCACAGCCAGCCTCCGCCATGTGGAATGGTTGACATCTGCAGGCTCTTTCCTGTTTTTCTCCTTCATCTGCCCTCACTGAAGCAACTGGAGACTTCAGTTACTCAGCCAAGCATGAAGAGAGAAAGCAATGATAATTAGGTCAGTCTTCTATATCCCACTGCTCATGATAAAACACTCTTAAAATAAAGAATGATGTAATTAATAAATTTATTAACAAAAATTTTTTTAAATGTTTTAAGTAAAAATAAAGGTGGCTTCCGCCCTGGAAGCCGCGCTCAGAAGGAAGGGCTGGAAGTACTGCAGGACCCGCCACTTGGGCTGCCAGGGGTGAGGTCCACAGCAAGGAGGCGGCCCAGCTGAGGCCACAGTGATTGCTGTGAAAACGAGAGCGTGTTCACTGTTTCTCTGAACTTGGTCTGCTTGACATTTTGCTTATTTATGTGAGTATTTTAGATGTTTTAAACTCTTTATTTCACTGGTTTTTTTTCTATTTTTATGAATTTTGAGTAAGTTTTTAAAGTATTAGCATAATAAATTTCTTTTTTGAGTGAAATAAATACTGTGTGTTATAGTCACTACTATTGAAATTCTCCAGCAGAACTTTAAGGTGAACAGTGCCCCCAGACCTTCTCAGAGGGGATCTTACGGAATCTGGGTTGAGAAGTAGGTTCCTTGTGTCCACCACTAGATGGCACTAGTGACCAGCATCTCATATTGGATGCTGACCTCTGGGGATGACAGAAGGAGCAAGAACTTTGTCAGAATACTGATAACTATCGACTTCCTGTACTAGGGTGCCATGGGTCAGGAGAAAGCTGTTTTGCATGCACACTTTTGTCTCAGAAAGCACAGACAGTGTGCAGTACTGGAGGCATTAGGAGAAAGCCGTAAACTTGAAATAACTTACTAAGCAGGAAAAAAATGTTTAGTGCAAGGAGTCAGAGAATTCTTTATGTTACCCATCTCTGAAATTGAGAACTTGATGGTGAAGAGAGAAAAAAAACCAAAAATGATCAGAATGCATGTTTTAGTTCTTAGATCAAGAAAATGAAAATCCTGTTTCTTTAAAATGACAGCTCTTGTATTGTTGTTTAGTCACTAAGTTGTGTCTGACTCTTTTGTGACCCCATGGACTGTAGCCCACCAGGCTCCTGTGTCCCTGGGATTTCCCAGGCAAGAATCCTGTACTGGGTTGCCATTTCCTTCTCCAGGGGATTTTCCTGACCCAGGGATTGAACCCACGTCTCCTGCATTGCATATTCTTTACCACTGAGCCACCAAGGAAGCTATTGTGTTCTTAATAATTTATTTTTTTTCTTAATAATTTAAAAATATTGCTTAAAATTACCTGCAAGCTTTTGAAGCTTGCCTCTCACATATCTTCAAGATACTGTACCCTGAAACCATAGTAATTACCCTTATTACCTAGTCTTCTCTCTTCCTGCCAGATTCCTAACTTCTCCCACCTCCAGTCTTTTATAGACTCAATCTTAGAGATTATTCTTAAACCTGGATTCACAGAGTTTGACAGTCAAGGTCACTCAGCTTGTTGCAGAATTGGGAAATAAATTCAGGTCGTCCTGTTACACTCAACTTCTTCACACATTGGGTACCTGGAATTGACTGACAGTGTGACCTAAACAAACCTGATACAAGCAGTGTTCAGTATCACATCTCAAAAGGGTCCAGTAAGCAGAAAGTTTGGAAATTGCCCCTCTGCATGTATAAACATGACAAGAAGAAAGAAAAGTAATTAGAGAACTCATCCTTCTGTGTTCAGTAGTTTGATTGGCTAGAAAAGACTGGCCAGATGCATGCAGAGGTGTGAGTTACTTAAAATTTAATGGGTGCTCCTAGTACCTCCTGAAAGGAATCACAGCTTTTTTGGATGATTTGCTATTCATATGAAATATTTGTTTATATTCTATTGTGCTTCTTTTTAAGAACTTTTAGAACTATTCAATTCATTTCATTAAATCTCTAGAAGTATATACTTTTTACTTTAATCAGTTCTCACTGATCCAATAATTTGTTTCAGGAAATAAGTTATGAGCATGGTTCTGAAATTTACAGAAGTGATTGCTTTGTTATAGCATCATCAAAACTAGAGGGTCTCTCTTACATGTTCCTGTAGGTTTTAAGTGTGCAGGTCTTTCAGCTCCTTGGTGAAACTTATCCCTAAGTATTTCATTCTTTTTGATGCAGTTGTCAATAAGATTGTTTTCTTAATTTCTCTTTCTGATAGGTGGTTATTCTTGGTAGAAAAGCAACAAAATTTTTATATTGATTTGGTACCCTGCAGCTTTACTTAATTCATTTGTTGTTTTAAAAGTTTTTTGGGGGAGTCTTTAGGAATTTCTCTATGTAATACCATGTCATCTGCCAATAGTAATGATGTTACTTCTTTTCTGATTTGGATGCTTTTTGTTTCTTTTTATTGCCTAATTTCTCTGCTTGGGATTTGCAATATTGTGTTGAATAAACTTAGCAGGAATGGCCATCCTTGTCTTCCTGATCTTAGTGGAACAGCTTTCAGCTTTTAACCCATCAATATGATGTTTCCTGTAGGCTAACTTATGTTTCCTCTCTACCTCACGTTGAGAGGCTTTTTGTTTTTTTTTTAATCATGACTGGATGTTTAATTTTGTGAAATGCTTTTTTGACCTCTATTGAGATGATCATATGCTGTTTTTAGTGTGTGTTTGTGTTCTGGCTGCATCAGGTCTTAGCTGAGATGCGTGGGATCTTTCAGCGCGGCGCATGGGCTCTGTAGCTGCCGCTCACGGGCTCTCTAGGTGAGGCCCGTGGGCTCTGCCGTCGCAGTGCACAGGCTGTTGCCCCATGGCCTGTGGGATCCTGAGCTTCCCCAGTGGCTCAGATAGTAAAGAATCTGCCTGTCAGTGCAGGAGACCCAGGTTTGATCCCTGGATTGGGAAGATCCCCTGGAGAAAGGAATGGCTACTCACTCCAGTATTCTTGCCTCGAGGATTCCATGGACAGAGGAGCCTGGCAGGCTACACACAATGGGGTCACAAAGAGTTGGACACGACTGAGTGGCTAAGATTTCATATGTGAGATCTTAGTTCGCCAACCAAGGATTGAACCCATGTCCCCAGCATTGAAAGGTGGATTTTTAACCACTAGGCTACCAGTGAAAGTAAAAGAGAGAGTGACAGTCACTCAGTACTGGCGACTTGTACTAGTTTTGGTCTCAGTTTATCCCTTTTTCCTCTGGTTCCTTGAAGGGTAAAGTTGCACTGTTCGCTTGAGAACTTTCCTATTTCCTGATACAGGCACTTGCTGTTATGAATTCCCTTCTAGCACTGTTTTTGCAGCATCCCGTAAGCTTTAGTGTATTGTATTTCCACTTTTATTTGTCTCAGGATATTTTTTAAAAATTTCCTTTTTGATTTCTTCCTTGACCATTGGTTATTCAGTGGCATGTTTTTTAATTTCTACATTTTTGTGAATTTTCCTGTTTCCTTCCTATAACTGAGTCTAGTTTCATACCACTGTGGACAGAAAAGATACTCAATATGATGTCAGTCTTAATTTTGTTAATAGTTTTCTGGTCTAACATGTGATCTGTTATAACTATTCCATGTACACTTGAGAGAATCTAGATTCTGCTGATTTTCAATAGAATATTCTGTAAATGTAATGTCAATCTAGTCTAACATGTCTTTATATCCATTGTTCCATTGTGTTGCTGTTTCCCCTTTAGGTCTGTTAATATTTGCTTTATCTGTCTTGGAGGCATAAATATTTATAAATTCTATATCCTGTTGTTGGATTGACCCCTTTATACTGCCCCTCTTTGTCTCTTGTAGGACTCTTGTATAACTATCCCAGCTTTCTTTGTTTTTTTTGTTTTTTTTGTTTTTTAGGTTTTTTTTTATTTTTTTTTTTTGTCATACATTGATATGAATCAGCCATAGATTTACACGTATTCCCCATCCCAATCCCCCCTCCAACCTCCCTCTCCACCCGATTCCTCTGGGTCTTCCCAGTGCACCAGGCCCGAGCACTTGTCTCATGCATCCCACCTGGGCTGGTGATCTGTTTCACCATAAATAGTATACATGCTGTTCTTTTGAAATATCCCACCCTCACATTCTCCCACAGAGTTCAAAAGTCTGTTCTGATTTCCATTTACATCCATCCCTTCACTTTTAGTTTATGTGTTATTACATCTGAAGTGAATCTCTTGTAGAAAACATAGTTCCATAACTTGGCCTCCTTTCGTATTCATTCAGTCACTCTTTGTTTTTTGATTGTAGAATTTATTTCATTTGCATTTGAAATAATTGTTGATAGGTACTGCCTTACTGCTATTTTGTTCATTGTTTTCTAGCTATTTTATAATTCTTTTGTATTTTGTTCCTTCTCTTGCTTTCTTCCTTTGTGATTTGATGATTTTCTGTAATGGAGTGCTTAGACTCCTTTCTCTTTATCTTTTTTGTGTCTGCTATAGGTTTTTTCTTTGTGGTCCTCATGAGGCTTATATTTAAATGTAGCAATCTAAACTGATCACCACTTGTTTGAATGCATTTTAAAGCTTTACGGTTTTACTTTCCCCACCACACATTTAAAAAGATGTCACAATTTACATTTTTTCATCTTGTGGATCTGTTAACAAATTATTGTAGTTATAGTTACTTTTACCACTAAACTATAGTGTGTTTTAGTGCTTCTAAGTGTCCTGTGTGTGCGTGCTCAGTCACTTCAGTCGTGTCCAACTCTTTTTGACCCTGTGGACTGTAGCCCACCAGGCTCCTCTGTTCATGGGGATTCTGTAGGCAAAAATATTGGCGTGGGTTGCCATTTCCTCCTCTAGAGGATCTTCCCAACCGAGGGATTGAACCCACATCTCTTATGTCTCCTGCATTGGCAGGTGGGTTCTTTCCCACAAGCACCACCTTTAGTACCTTTACGGTGGTTGTTTTCTGCTTTGTCTTTTAATCTTCATGCTTTGTCTTTCAGTGATTAACCCACTGCCCTGACAACATTATTCTGAATTTAACTATACTTTAACTTTTGCCTGTGAGATTTATACTGTCATATTTTTTCCTGTTACCAATTATCACCCTTTTGTTTCACTTGAAAGAAGACCCTTTAATATTTGTTGTTCAATTAAGTTCAATTCAGTCACTCAGTCATGTCCAACTCTCTGCGACCCCATGGACCACAGCACACCAGGCCTCCCTGTCCATCACCAACTCCCGTAGTTTATCAAAACTCATGTCCATCGAGTCGGTGATGCAATCCAACCATGTCATCCTATGTCGTCCCCTTCTCCTCCTGCCTTCAATCTTTCCTAGCATCAGGGTCTTTTCAAATGAGTCAACTCTTCGCATCAGGTGGCCAAAGTATTGGAGTTTCAGCTTCAACATCAGTCCTTCCAATGAATACTCAGGACTGATATCCTTTAGGATGGACTGGTTGGATCTCCTTGTAGTCCATGGGACTCTCAAGAGTCTTCTCCAACACCACAGTTCAAAAGCATCAATTCTTTGGCACTCAGCTTTCTTTATAGTCCAACTCTCACATCCATACATGACCACTAGAAAAACCATAGCCTTGCCTAGACCGACCTTTGTTGGCAGTCATGTCTCTGCTTTTTAATATGCTGTCTAGGTTGGTCATAACTTTTCTTCCAAGGAGTATGCATCTTTTAATTTCATGGCTGCAGTCACCATCTGCAGTGATTTTGGAGCCCCCAAAATAGTCAGCCACTTTTTCCACTGTTTGCCCATCTATTTGCCATGAAGTGATAGAACCAGATGCCATGATCTTAGTTTTCTGAATGTTGAGTTTTAAGCCAACTTTTTCACTCTCCTCTTTCACTTTCATCAAGAGGCTCTTTAGTTCTTCTTCATTTTCTGCCATAAGAGTGGTGTCACCTGC
The DNA here is from genome assembly GCF_019320065.1 of Cervus canadensis. Lineage (NCBI taxonomy): Eukaryota > Metazoa > Chordata > Mammalia > Artiodactyla > Cervidae > Cervus > Cervus canadensis. The sequence continues at coordinate 35,733,769 of NC_057408.1, forward strand.
ATATCTGAGGTTATTGATATTTCTCCCAGCAATCTTGATTCCAGCTTGTGCTTCTTACAGCCCAGCGTTTTCTCATGATGTACTCTGCATACAAGTTAAATAAGCAGGGTGACAATATACAGCCTTGACGTATTCCTTTCCCGATTTGGAACCAGTCTTGTTGTTCCATGTCCAGTTCTAACTGTTGCTTCCTGACCTGCATACAGATTTCTCAAGAGGCAGGTCAGGTGGTCTGGTATTCCCACCTCTTGCAGAATCTTCCACAGTTTATTGTGATCCACACAGTCGAAGGGTTTGGCATAGTCAATAAAGCAGAAATAGATGTTTTTCTGGAACTCTCTTGCTTTTTCGATGATCCAGTGGACATTGGCAATTTGATCTCTGGTTCCTCTGCCTTTTCTAAAGTTCTGGAAGTTCATGGTTCACATATTGCTGAAGCCTGGCTTGGAGGAGTTTGAGCATTACTTTACTAGCATGTGAGATGAGTGCAATTGTGTTGTTGTTTGAGCATTCTTTGGCATTGCCTTTCTTTGGGATTGGAATGAAAACTGACCTTTTCCAGTCATGTGGCCACTGCTGACTTTTCCAAATTTGCTGGCATATTGAGTGCAGCACTTTCATGGCATCATCTTTTAGGATTTGAAATAGCTCAGCTGGAATTCCATCACATCCACTAGCTTTGTTCATAGTGATGCTTTCTAAGGCCCACTTGACTTCATATTCCAGAATGTCTGGCTCTAGGTGAGTGATCACACCATCGTGATTATCTGGGTCATGAAGAGCTTCTTTGTACAGTTCTTCTGTGTATTCTTGCCACCTCTTCTTAATATCTTCTGCTTCTGTTAGGCCTATACCATTTCTGTCCTTTATTGAACCCATCTTTGCATGAAATGTTCCCTTGGTATCTCTTATCATCTTGAAGAGATCTCTAGTCTTTCCCATTCTATTATTTTCCTCTATTTGTTTGCACTGATCAGTGCGGAAGGCTTTCTTATCTCTCCTTGCTGTTCTTTGGGACTCTGCATTCAAATGTTCATTTGTAAAGCTGTAAAGCTGGTGGTGTTCACTGTAAAGCAGGTCTAGTGGTGATAAACTCCCTCAGCTTTTGCTTGTATAGAAAACTTTATTTCTCCTTAATTTCTGAAGGACAGCTTTTCCAGGTAGAATATTCCTGGTTGGCACATTTTCTTTTCTCTTCAAGCACATTGAATATATTGTGCCACCATCTTGTGGCCTGCCTAAGTTTCTGCCTAGAAATCTCCTGACAGCTTTATGGGGGCTCCCTTGTCATTAAGTTTTGAAAACTTAGTTATAATGTCTCTTTGGATTCTTCTTTTTTGGAACTCTCTGGGATTCCTGGATCTGTTTCCTTCCCCACTTTAGGGAAATTTTCAGCCACTATTTCTTCAAATAAACTTTCTGCCCCATTCTCTCTTCTTCTGATAGCCCTATAAAGGTGTATAGTATTGATCAGCTTTATGTTGTTCTATAATCTCTTAAACTCTATTCACTCTTGCTCTTTGTTTTTTGTTTAAAGCTGATCTGATTAGATGAATTCCAGTACCCGGTCTTCTAGTTCACTGATCCTTTATTTCACTTCATCTAGTCTGCTGTTGAATGCCTTTATTGAATTTTTCAGCTCAGTTGTTATATTATTCACCTCTGTGATTTCTGCTTAGTATTTTCTTTTTGTTGAAATTCTCACTTTCTTCATGTATTGTCCCCCTGATGTCTGTGAGCATCTTTAAATTACTTATCTTAATTTCATTAGGTTTTTTCTTGGGGTTTTATCTAATTCTTTCACTGGGAACACATTTATCTGTTTCTTCATTTTTCTTGACACTCTGTTGATTTCAATGCATTAGCTACAACAGCCAGTCTTGAAGAAGTAGAGTGACCTTATGTAAGAGATGAACCTTTTTAATCCTGCCCTGGTTCTTGGTTGTCTATCAGACCTTTCTGAATGTTCAGCCTACTTTGCTCTTAGTGGCTCCCAGTAGTTGAGGGTATAATATGACCTGTCAGTGTCCCAAAGAAGAGAATTTCAGCACCTTGATGCAGGCTCATTGGAAACTGGGCACTCAAACAGTAGCTTACAATATGCACGTACGCCCTCTTTCAGGGGAGAACTAAGAGAGGGCATTCTGTCTGCTGCCTCTGCACTGAGCCCTAGGTGGATAGCATGTTAAGAACTGTTTTTTCTTTGTTTGCTACCATCCTGTTGCACCCATGAACACAAGCCTTGCTGCTCACCACAGCCAGTTATCAAGGGATGTGTCCTCTGAGCAGCAGCCACAAAAGCTGGAGCACCAGAGGTTTGCACAGCCTCCTTCCTGGAAACACTGGTGACCTGGGGCAGTACAGAGAGAGAGTGCAAAGGTGGCCCCCACTGGCCTCTGCAGTCTCTGGAGAGGGTTTTAGTTGGCTCGTAGATGTTAAATTATAAACTTGAGGCTGCAGTTAAGATCTCCAAACAGGCTCTTTTCACAGAATATTTCAATCTGCTGCCTCTGCCCTGTGCCCTGGTGGGATAGCTTGTTTATTAGAGCCCTTTGGGACCTGGGAACATAAGCTGTGTTGGCCAGCAGAGCCAGGCAGTCAAGTGTGTCCCCTGGGCAGCCCCTGGGGTGCCAGGCATGTGTATAAGCTCCTTTCCAGAAGATATCCGTGAGGCAGAAGGAGAGCATGAAGATGGTATGGTGCCCACTGGCCTCTCTGGTCTCTGGAGAGGATTACAGTTGGCATCTTAATGCGTGCTAAAATTAGAAGCCTGCTCCTCAGGCCAAAGCTTTTAAGATAAGCAAATAGGCTTCTTTAAGGAAAAGACTGGGCATTTTAGTTCTACTGTCTCTGCACTAGACCCTGGGGGTATATCCATAGTAATGTTACTGAATCACAAGTGTGTGTGCCCGATGCAGAGTGAGGCCCATCCGTACTAAAATATTCAAGTTTGGAACAGAGAACGGTTTATTACAGATTCATACAAGGAGATGGATGGCTCACGCCTCAAGACCCCAAAGTTACTGAAAACTTTCAGCAAGCCCCTTTAAAAGCAAAAGGGGAGAAAGGTGACTGGAATCGCTTCCCTAACGGTCACTCACTGACGGTTGGTTGCTTGGGGTGGGGGGTGCCCGCTGAGGCAGCAGTGAGGTCTGACCAATGCCTGCTGCCTCGCTGCAGTGTGGGGCAATGAGACAGCAGGGGCTGCCTGCTAAGGGCAGTGCTCATCCATCCCGCTGCCACAGTCCATAGCAGCCCACTGAAAACTGTTCTTAGCTCACTGTGGCCGTGTGGGTCTCTTGGATCCAAGCCCAACTGGCGTTCAGAGCTAGATTTATGGAGGCCCATCTCTCACGTAGAAGTCTTAAAAATTGAGGTGTCACATGCAGGGTCCAAACCCTTTGCTCAGGGAGAATCTAGGGGTTGTGAGTTCCTCTCTGGTTGTGTGTTACCCTTCCAAGAGTGGATTTTAGGGTGAGACTGTGATCAGCCTCGCATACCCATTTCAGTATAAGTTTCTTCGTGTTCACCCAGTGGATATGTAACAGCGCAGGATGAGCACGGCCCTTAGCAGGTGGCCATGCTGGGCCTCATTGCTCTGCACCCTGTTACTGGGCCGCAGGCCTTGCTCAGCCGTTGCTCGGTGTTTCCGTGGGTCCCGCCCACAACCAACTGTCAGTGAGAGACCGTTAGTTGTCCTGCTCAGCTATTGGTCAGCACCACAGTAGGCCCTGCCCACTGGTAACTGTCAGTGAGGGGCCACTGGGGAAGTAGTTCAGTCAGTGATCAGTAGCGTGGTGGTCATCAGGTGGAGAGTGAGGTAAGAGGCAGATTCAGGCCGCCTTCCAGAGGCCCTCCAGCTCACCCAGCCTTGGGCCAGCGGGTGAGCTGAAGGGCCCAGGAAACAGACTAGGGGCTACGTCCTGCAGGGCTCCAGAGCCCTCGGTAAGGCCCTCTACTAGCCCTGGCCCCGGCCTTGAGGCAGCAGTAACCCTCTTCCCACATGCTGTCTCTGCTATCTACTAGCAGTGACCGTCTGTCACAGTCTGAGACCTGGTCTCCCCATTTGGGCAGCCTGAGGAGACTGAGGGCCAGTTGGGTTGGGTGCCTGGCTTCCTCAGGGATGACAGCTGGGCGGGAACCTGGCCCTGAGGAGCTGCCAGCTGAGATCTGCCTCCTCTTAGCCAGGACTGGGACCTTGGAGGGTGAAAGTTGTGCCTTGCAACTTTGCCCTTTCTGGTCAGGACAGAACATTCATCTGGTAGAGATTAACAGGGACATCATTATCTGATCATGACCTGACCTCAGGAAGCAAGGATCTGAACAAGAAGTCTGCAACAACTCACCACGCCCAGCCCTCACCTTTTGCTTTTAAAGGGGCTACTGAAAGCTTTCAGAAACTGTGGGATTCTTAGGCCATGAGCCACCCATCTCCTTAATGAATCTGTAATCTTTCTCTAATGTTTTAGTATTGATGGGCCTCACTGTGCGTTGGGCACACAGACTTTCAATTTGGTAAACAGGAGTCACTCAGCTAGTTTCTGGGTTTCTCTCAAAGGAAATTATTGTTCAGTATATAGCTGTAGATTGTGTGTCAGTGACATGAGTCGAGGAGCCTGCTTTGTGGCCATCTCATCCCAGAATTCTCCAGTTTTAGAGGTAATTACTCAGTTTTAGGGATCTGAAATAGTTCCCACATGCTTTGAGGCATAGCCCTACACCCTCCTTCAGCCCTGACCTAACACTCAGCTGCTCTGTGGTTCTAGAAGAATAACTGTGTGCTGCCTGAGGATCTGAAGAACTTTTACCTGATGACCAACGGCTTCCACATGACGTGGAATGTGAAGCTGGATGGTGAGTCAGCCTTCTTGCTGTGAAGGAACACTTCCCTGGCTGAGAGCTTAGGGGAAACGATTCTGGGGGCCTTTACAACTCAGGAGTCTGAATGTGGACAGTGTATGGGGGTATCCAGACGCTGTGATCATCTCCCAGCAGTAACCTGTGCCATCATTGCCTCACCCACCACCTCTGTGGCCCCTGTGCCAGGGTCTGCCCAGTACCTAACCAGAAGCTAAAGTTAGAGGCTTCCTATTGGCCTGAGATGTTGGGAAAAATTAAGCACTACACAAAAATCCTGAGCTACCTTGAAATTAAAGCCTTGGAGGAGTCCGCTTTGGAGCTGTCTCCTCAGGGTGAGCTGCAATGACAGTCTCTGGTGGTCATAAGAGGGGCTCCTCCCTTCATTCCTAGCAGGCTGGAGATCGCAGGGCTCTGACCTCTCCCTCACATCTCCCCAGTCTAAGTTATCCGCCACCTCAGTTCACAGGTTATCATCCTGGTATTTAATACTTCCAGGATAAACACTTCTGGTGTAGATGTGGGGACTCAAAACTTGGTACATGTAAGAGATTCAGGCATTATGCAGGCATGAAGGTCAGTGCTACACATTTAGGTGAAAGCACTAGTAACATTTCATAGGCTGGGAAATCCTGATCTAGCCACTGGGGTACAGCTCATTCCTGACACAGACTTCTCTGTCCTTAAGAGGACTTTATAATCTCCAGACTCCAGCCACATCCCCAGATCTGCTTTGGTCCTTGGGAATCACCCTGCACCTCTTCTTGCTGCCACTAGGATGAGTAGTTTCTGCAGCCCAGCAGATCTACAGAACTGACCCTTCACTGCCTCTACCTCCTGAGTTCACTTTTTTGGTGATTCTCCAAACCTTCCTGTTTCTCTCTCAGCTGACCAGAGGCACACTTTATAACTTACTCCTAAGCATTTAACGTGAACTTAGAATCATTACCTCTGATGGTCTAGAAACCATGGTGTCACCAAAAGACAGTGGCCAGAGGCTGGAGTGACTGTCAGATCCTCCCTTGCCCACATCAGAGAGACAGGCTAACCCTTTCAGAAGCCTACTTCAGAAAAGAAACATTTCATGAAGGTTTTATGAGTCCCTATTCATTATTAATACTTTTTCTAACTTAATCCTCCCAACCTATTTTCTTATCCTCATCCCCATTGCCATACCCATTTTTTACTGGATGGCCAAAATCATTAACAGAAAACCTAGCACCGGCAGCTTCTGATGTTTACCTCCTTCCTTAGTGGTCTCTTCTTCTTGGACATTCCAGGCTACACACCAGCTTCAGTCATTCCAGTATTTTAGCAGTCATATGTCCAAGTCTTAGTGCACCACCCCATGCCCAGCACCTGTATTATGAAGATTCTGTATGACAGATAAGAAAAATAGATCATCTTTTTTGTGCACATGAATCACAGAAAACTGGAACTAAGCAAGAAGGCTTTCAAGAAAATTTGCTCCACTGAGTAAAAAATGACAAGTAAAGGGGGAGATAGTTTCCACAGTGAAAGCTTATGACAAGAAGGGTAGAAGTGGTCAGTTATATAATTAAAACTGTTACTTTGGAAAGTATAATCCTTCATTCTGGATGATGGGAGCAAAAATATTTTTCAGTCCTTTGATCTTCAAACAGGCTCCAACCCTAAAATTCACAGTTCTTTTTGAGAATCCTCTCTTAAAATCTACTTTGGTGCTCCACCCTAACACATGCAGTGGGGACTCTTCACTCAAGGCCCCAGCTGTTTTTGTGTTTTTTTTTGCATAAAAGATGAAAGTCTGGTGCTTCAGAGCATGTAGTACATTGATTCTCTTTTTTCCACTTTCCATTCAATTCCTCAGCCCTGGGATCAAATAATAACTGGTCTTAAGTTAGTCAAGCAGATGCCCTTTGGTTGACCATGGTAACTAGCTTATTATTCCATTTAATTCTTTTTGTTAACATTCCCATAGAACATACCATTCCATTGGGCAGCATGGCAATTAACAGCATCTCAAAACTGACTCAACTCAACCAGTCTTCCATGTACTCACTTCCTAACGCACCAACTCTGGCAGACCTGGAGGACGATATACAAGAAGGTAACTGGGGGAACTTCTGCTTTGAGTTACAAATCAACCTGCTTGTTTCCATTTTATAATATTGAAAATAATAGAAAGACATTGTAGCTTTGTAACTTGTTCCCCTAAACTCAAAACCTTCCCACTCATGGCTTCTCTGAACCATGGAGTAAGGTTAAAAACAAACAAACAAATAAAAACAGCCTGTGTCAAAAAAGGAAATTTTCATCAAGAAAATGCCAGGGTTGGGGTCTTTGTTTTGTATCCAGTACCCACTGCAGTCCCTGCCGCATAGTAGACAGTTAATGAATTCTGATAAGTGAATGAATGTTATGGATTAAACTTCAGCCCACATTTCAGTGTTGAGACGTTTCAGGGACCGTGGCAATCTAAGTGCAGCTTCCTGTCTCCCTTCAGGCTCTTGGCCACTTCTGATTGAAATGGCTTAAATTCAAATGGCTGCTAAAGCTATAATCAATTATGTATAAGTGAGGACTTCTTCAGTCAGAATTGTGTTTGGCTGCATATAACAGACCCCCATTACAATGTTTAAACTAAAGAGGAGTTTATTTTTCTCTTAATAAGAATCTGGAACTAGGCTGGTGTAGTTGCTTGAGAAACTCGATGATAAAGTCTCTGGATTCCTGGCACACCAGCCTTCGGGTTTGGTTTTCATTCTCATGGTTGAAGAATGTCAGTTCTACCTCCAAGCTTCAAGTCTGTGTTCCAGGCAGGAAAAAGAAGAGTAAAGGGCAAAATAACTGTCTCTTGGCAGAATATTTCCTTTTTTGTCAGGAAAATGGTAGTTTTCTCAGAAGCCCCTCCCAATAGCCATTGGCCAGAATAGAGTCAGAAGGTTACCCATCCCTGCAAGGGAATTTGAGGAGGTAAGTATTTTTAGCTGTGTAGTAGTGCCTCTTCAAATTGAATTGGAGTAGAACTGGAGTTCTAAAAGGGAGAATGAATATTCAGTAGATAACTATAGCATCTCTAGTACTAATGCCTTGGAGTGCATCGAAGTTCTGACAGAACTGATGATAGTCTTTCTCCTTCAACTGGACAAGCAGCTGGATAATCAGAAGAGGAATCCAGGGGCTGAGACTGGAAAGTTTTGGGCCCTGAGAAGAACCTGCACTCAGAAATGTATGGAATCCTCATGAGTGGGAAAAAGGTCACATTTTCTTTGTGTGTGTATATTGGGGCTCTCTACTCCCTCAAAGGCAAAGAGGCTGGTAAATAAGGGGAATGGGTGTACCCTGCCCTTGAGGCTGATAGGCAGCAGTAGACTAAATGACAGAAATGATTTCATGGGACCTCAGCATAGGACTTGAGCTGGGGTAGAGACCACATTGTCCTACGTATTCATGGAGCTAAAAGTCACTTGGGCTTCTGGCACCTTCTGGGTTCATGCTTTATCATACAGTTCAACAACTCTAAGTTTCATTAAATTTAAAAATGCTGACTTTCCTCAGGAGACTTAGCAGTTAGAAAGAGGACAATCAGGAAGAAATATTAGAATATACAACCAGAGAAGTAACACTGCTAGAGGACACTGATGAACACCTAAATAAAAATAAGAATAAGAACACTTTGACATTTAAGACAGCACAAACATTTCCTATAGAAAAAAATAAAAAACAACTGACTAGATGAGTTGAATAAGAGTATAAATATTGAGACCTCAGTTAATAGCCTGAAAAAGCAAGTGCAAGAATATCTAAAAGCACAGATAAAATACATTTTAATATGAGAAATGACAGGAAAAGTGGAAGGATAAGAGAAACGGAAAATACAATCAGGTGACCTTCCAGTGGAATTCTAGGTGCTTAATAAAGGGAAAAAGAATAAATGCAAAAGGAATAACAAATAAGCAATAATAAAGGAAAATTTGTATTATTCAATCTTCAGATTGAAAGGGCTCTCCTGGACTCCAATTGAATTCAGGAGAAAACAGAAACCTAGACATTACATGATGCAGAAAAAAAAATCACAAGCTTCTAGGCAAAAATAACTTATAGAGAGAGAATAATCAGACTGACATCAGTCTTCTTACCTGCAACAGTTGAAAACTAGAAGATAGTAAGAAAGATAAAGCATAAACAGGTTGAGAGAAAAGGAGTGAAAATCAAGAGTCCTATATATATAGACCAAATACAGCTCTCAGATTATTAAAAGAATATTAAAGTTTGTGTAAAACTTCAAGAACATAAATACTCTAACCTGAAGACAAATGGAATGGAATGGAGATCTCTAGATGTGGCTCTATAAAGAGGAAAGGAAACAAGACATTAGTGAACCTCCTATGAAAGAGACTGGGCTTCCCTGGTGGTCCAGTGGTTAAGTCTGACTTGCAATTCAGGGGACACGGGTTTGATTCATGGACAGGGAAGATCCCACAGGCCATGGGGCAGCTAGGCGTGTGTACCACAACTACTGAACCCATGCTCTAGACCTGCAAGCCACAACTACTGAACTGCACGCTTTAGAGTCTGTGCTCCGCCACAATGGAAGCCACTGACTGCAACTGGGAGTCTGTGCGTTGCTGCTGGAGAAAACCCAAGCACAGCAGTGACAACCCAGCACAGCCTGAATAAAGAAATATGTAAATTAAGACTAAAAAAAGAAGACTAAATTAAATGTTACTGTTCAGGAACATAACCTTACCACCAGACCACCTTACCTGCCTCCCAAGAAACCTGTATGCAGGTCAAGGAAGCAACAGTTAGAATCAGACATGGGGTAACAGACTGGTTCCAAATTGGAAAAGGAGTACATCAAGGCTGCATACTGTCACCCCACTTATTTAACTTATATGCAGAGTTCAGTTCAGTTCAGTCACTCAATTGTGACCAACTCTTTGTGACCCCATGAATCGCAGCACACCAGGCCTCCCTGTCCATCACCAACTCCCAGAGTCTACCCAAACCCATGCCCATCGAGTCGGTGATGCCATCCAGCCATCTCATCCTGTCATCCCCTTCTCCTCCTGCCCCCAATCCTTCCCAGCATTAGGGTCTTTTCTAATGAGTCAACTCTTTGCATGAGGTGGCCAAAGTATTGGAGTTTCAGCTTCAACATCAGTCCTTCCAATGAACACCCAGGACTGATCTCCTTTAGGATGGACTGGTTGCATCTTCTTGCAGTCCAAGGGACTCTCAAGAGTCTTCTCCAACACCACAGTTCAAAAGCATCAATTCTTTGGCATTCAGCTTTCTTCACTGTCCAACTCTCACATCCATACATGACCACTGGAAAAACCATAGCCTTGACTAGACAGACCTTTGTTGGCAAAGTAATGTCTCTGCTTTTAAATATGCAGAGTACATCATACAAAATGCTGGTCTGGATGAAGCACAAGCTGGAATCAAGATTGCTGGGAGAAATATCAATAACCTCAGATACGCAGATGGCACCACTCTTATGGCAGAAAGCAAAGAGGATCTAAAGCACCTCTTGATGAAGATGAAAGAGGAGAGTAAAAAAGCTGGTTTAAAATTCAACATTCAAACTTAAGATCATGGCATCTGGTCACATCACTTCATGGCAAATAGATGGGGAAACAGTGGAAACAGTAAGAGACTTTATTTTCTTGGGCTCCAAAATCACTGAAGATGGTAACTGCAGCCAAGAAATTAAAAGACATTTGCTCTGTGGAAGAAAAGCTATGACAAACCTAGACAGCATATTAAAAAGCAGAGATATTACTTTGCTGACTAAGGTCAGTCTAGTCAAAGCTATAGTTTTTCCAGTAGTCATGTATGGATGTGAGAGTTGGACTATAAAGAAGGCTGAACACTGAAGAATTGATGGTTTTGAACTGTGGTTTTGGAGAAGACTCTTGAGAGTCCCTTGGACTGCATGGAGATACAACCAGTCAGTCCTAAAAGAAATTAACCCTGAATATTCATTGGAAGGACTGATGCCGAAGCTGAACTCCAATACTTTGGCCAACTGATGCAAAGAACTGCCTTATTAGAAAAGAACCTGATGTTGGGAAAGATTGAAGGCAGGAGGAGAAGGGAACAACAGGGGATGAGATGGTTGTATGGCATCATCGACTTAATGGACATGAGTTTGAGCAAGCTCTGGGTGATGGTGAAGGACAGGGAAGTCCATGGCGTCGCAAAGAGTCGGACACAACTGAGCAACTGAACAACAAAATTCAGGACTGTATACAACTTTTACATAAGAACTCTTGGAAAAGAGACATACGTAGTGCATGGAATATGTTTAAATGGACTGTCTCAGCTAAACCTAAAAAATAGGACAAAAGCAAGATATAAAAGCGTTATGGGTTAAATTGTGTCAAATATTCATGTTAAAGTCCTAACCTCACTACCTCAGACTGTGCCCTTATTTGGAAATAGGGTCATTATATTAATAGATCTAAGTAGTTGGGGTGAGGTCATACTGGAGTCAGGTGGAGCCCTAATCCAGTATGACTGGCAACCTTTTAATAGGGGAAATTGGGAAATATAGGTACATAAGAAAGTCATGTAAAGATGAAGACAGAGATGGAGTCCTGCTTTTACATACCAAGGAAAGCATAAACATAAAAATAAAAGTTGCGAGCAAACTACCAGGAACTAGGGGAGAGACACAGAACAGACTCTTCTCCACAGCCCTCAAGAGAAACCAACCTTGACCTGGATCTGCAGCCTCCAGAGGCATGGGACAACAAATTTCTCTTCAAGCCTTTCAGTATGTGGTACTTTGTTACAGTAGCCCTAGCATTAATACAAAGAATGTTCCAGAGAGTCCTTACAGTAGAAAGTATAGGACAAAGAGGAAAAGAAGTAGAAAGTGGAAGGTCTCATCCTACTGGAGGAAAGAAATAGTACACTTTGGGGAAAACAGAGTGTCTTTAGTGTCTTGGTTTTCTTTTCCTGTATAACAGATTACCACAAATTTACTGACTTGAAACACTACACATTTCTTATCTAACAGTTTTCATGAGTTAAAAATTCAGGTACAGATTAGTAGAGTCCTCTGCTTAGAGTCTTAACAGGCTAAAATCAAGGTGTCAGCTGGTGCTGTGAATCCGCCTGAGGATAGGGGCCTCTTCCAGGCTCACTGGTGGTTGACCTTACGCAGTTCCTTGCAGCTGTGGGACTTGGTCCTTGTTTTCTTGTTGGTTGTTGGTCCGGTGTCACTCTCAGCTCACCGAGACTGCCACATGATTGACAACATGGTAGCTTGCTTGTCAGTCAGCTGTCTGCTACAGTAGTCTCATAATGTCACCTAATCAAGAGAATGATCACTCCTTTGTTACAGGTCCTGACTACTCTCAGGGGAGGAGGTTATACAAGGTGTGTATATCAAGGAGTAGGACTCTTGGGGGCCATCTTAGAATTCTGCTTACCACACTTGGTTAGAGAAACAATGGCCTATTATTTTCAAATAAAGGTAGAATCGTATGAATCCAGTCATGCAAGCATAACAAAAAGGAAGATAACCACTAAAGGAATAAAAGATTACTTTAGAATCTCTAACCTAATAAAGGTAGTGTTGAATCACATGAGTAAAAGTAAGAAAAAGGGAAAAGAAACATTATAAAACAGGCAACAGAACATTAAGAGGAATAAAATAAAACAGATTGATCATTTTATTAAGTGTGCTGGAATTGAATTTCCCTTTTAAAAAGCAGAGACTATCAGATTGATATAAAAAGCAAAGCTCACCTATGTATTATTTTCAGGAGCATACTTAGGCTGATGAAGAGACCTCCTGGTAAAGGCAGATAGGTAATTCAGAGCAGCCTTCTTGCTGAAGACAACTGAAAAGTCAGGCAACACACAAAAATCACCAAAGAGCTAATAAGATGATGAGGTAGCACTAGATTAACATGCAGAAGAAGACAGAAATCCAGGGAAGAGGCTCAATGTTTGGGGTTGCTCTTGCCTAGGATACACTATCCTTTTCAAAAGAAGCAATGAGGCTATGAAAGGCTGAGAATTGGACCCATATATGAGACTAGGAGAATAAAACGGAGTGTAGGACCTACAAACTAGAGCACCCATAAAAGCTACCCTATCCTTTCAGTTAGCACGGGGGGAGCTGTACCTTAGGAGACATGATGAACCAGAAATAACCACTTTTCACATGGACTGAAGTCCAGGTGTAAGTCACACGTGCACCCCAGAAAATGTTAAATCCCCAAATTGGACTAATTTGATTCCAGTATGAATATCCTAGGGGGCCTGGCATTCACTCACACACATTCACTCTAAGGAAATGTTGGGAAAAGTGACTGTGTCAATGGTTGCAAAGCTCAGTCCGTACACTCAAAACCATTGACTTGTACACTTCAAATGAGTAAATGGTATGGTAGATGAATTATATCTCAATATAAAACTCATATAAAAGCAAACTTCTTCCCTAAAAGAAGAAAACATTATCCTAGACCCCATTGTTTTTATAAACAATTTTTCAAAAATAATCCTCCTGAATATGAACCAGGCACATGAATAAACACAACACCATGAAGAAGAACTAGCACCAATAATGTAACAGGAGGAGATCCACTGGTACTCCCACGGATGAAATTATTAGGCACAAGCTATAAGACAATGTGCTAATGTGCAAATGAAGATAAAACTAAAAATTCAACAAAGAACTAGTAACAGGGACATTGTAGATTTGACCTTATGATTCTGGTCATAAGGCATACTATCTTTCAAACAGATCAGGACTTGTGCAAATAATACTCTAAACTCTGAGGAAATTTTTAAGATAATTACTTAAAAGGACTAGAGAGTAACCAGATATAAGCAGAAACTGGAGTGGCATCTACAAATGGTAGAAGGGAATCACACTGAATGATTTTCCTATTTTTGTAACTTTTTGCCTGAGGGTAAACCCCAGATAGCATCAGTCAGGGCTGCTAAAACTTGGTAGGAGCCTACAGTCTGAACTTTTGATTTCATCCAAGATGAAATAGCAGAGACCAAGCTTCCCACCTGAAACAAAAAACAAAAACAAATGTAAAAAAAAGTAAAACAATGGATTTCAAGATAGCATCATGCAGGGAAGGATGATGAGTTCTGAATGATGGGAAACAAATGAGGTGGCCCCTAGCTTATTATCTGAAAGTTTCCGGCTGACGGCATTGAGAACGAAACCAAGCAGAGCCTGTTGCACCTGTTAACTAGGAAGAGAGAACTAAGAGCCCAGCTGGGTGAAGACAGCTCACAGGACTGAGTAACGGGGAGGAACGAGCTACATAGAGAACTGCCGAGGACCCTCCTCCAGTATTCAGCAGAGAACTGATGAGCACCGCATGTGAAGATACTGCCCGAGGCCCAGGGACAAGACGGCCCCAGGTGATGAGCGGGAACAGCGCCTGGTGCTCACACAGGACCAGGCCTAATGCCTGTTTGTACCAGCCGGGCTGAAACACCTCACAGCTTACCCCAGGTAGAGTACTCTGGAGGGTCCCGCCTCAGGAATGGGGGCAAAGATAGCCCTAGGTTAAATACTGTCTTGGGTTCTGCCTGACAAATACTACGACCCAAAAGTATCTGTTTTCACGTCATTTAACTATCACAGAACAAAGCTTAATGATATTTGTAGAAATATAAAAATATAAAGCACTCAACAATGCAAAAGTAACAATTTCTGGCATCCAAAGATTAGCAGGCATGCAAAAAAGAAGGAAAAAAATAACCGTGAGGAAGAGAAAAACTGATTAGTTGAAACCAATCCAGATTTGAGACACCGTTTAGAATCAGCAGATACAGACTTTAAAACAGTCATCACTATATTCAATATGTTCAAAAATTTATACAGACATAGCAGTTAGGAAAAAAGAAATCCAAACTTACCTTTTATAGATGAAACTAGTGTCTGAGATGAAAAATACACTGGATGGGACTAACAATAACTTAGACATTGCTAAAGAAAAGACTGGAGAACTTAAAGATATAACAGTAGACAATCCAAAATAACACAAAAAAATTAAAAAATTCTTTTAATGAAAAGAACATCAGTTAACTGAGGGACAGCAAATGGTATATGTCTAACTGGAGTCCCTGTAATTGGGCTAGCAAATAATATTTCAAGAAATGGTGGCTCAAAACTATACCAATTTCTTGGAGACTTAAACCGTATCTAAGAAGCTCAACAAGCTGGGAATAAGAAACATGAAGAAATAATAGTAAGAAACATAATCAAATCGTTCAAAATCAGGGATGAAGAGAAGATCTTCAAAGCTGTTAATGGGAAGAGACAGTTCCATACAAAGGAAAAAGATGAGTATAATGGCATATTTCTCATTGGAAACAATTCAGTCAAAATGAAATACTGGGGAGTGGAAGGATAAATTGGGAGCTTGGATTGACACACACTACTATGTATAAAACAGATGACTAATAAGGACCTATTGTTCAGCACAGGAAACAATCAGTATTCCGTAATGACATATATGGTAAAAGAATCTAAAGAAGAGAGGGTAATATTTAACTGATTCACTGTGCTGTACAGCTGAAACTAACAGCATTGTAAATCAAGTATATGCCAATTTTAAAAAGTTATGATAATATTCATACTGCTAGACCAGAGGAAAAAATAGATACAT
Source organism: Cervus canadensis (assembly GCF_019320065.1). Taxonomy (NCBI): domain Eukaryota; kingdom Metazoa; phylum Chordata; class Mammalia; order Artiodactyla; family Cervidae; genus Cervus; species Cervus canadensis. The sequence goes on from NC_057408.1 coordinate 35,749,269, forward strand.
AGAAAAATAAAAGTGTTCTTTAAGCAAATTCAATTGGTTAAAAAAAAGATAAAATACTCAGAGGAAAAAAGTGTCAACCTAGAATGCTAAACCCCTTTCAGACATTCCAAATTCTTTCAAAAACAAAGGCCTTTTCAAAAAGCAGTCTAGCAATGTCCGTTCTACTGTGTGGGTGTCTGTCCACGTAACAAAAGTACTTGATCAAAAGGATGTGTACAGAGATGATTACTGTAGCATTTGCAGCAGAATAATGTTGGGTGAATGCCTCTCAGTAGAGGACTGGCAGGGTAAATTAGGGGGCACCCACTTTGAGTCAGGCAGCCATTAACACATTAGAATTACAAACCTTAGAGGGCTTTCCACATGGTACTGTTATATAGAAGGTGAGATTTAGGTAACCTGTATGGTATCCAATTTTTATATAATAAACAATCTTGAAAAAATTTAGATGTATACCTATATGTGTGTCTAGGACCATATAAGATGAGGAAAGCCATGTTTTAAAAAAGAAAAACCTTTTTAGTTAAAAATGTAAATACTAATGCACTTATATAAAATTATATATACATAGGTTGGAGAAGGAAATGGCAACCCACTCCAGTATTCTTGTCTGGAAAATTCCATAGACAGAGGAGCCTGGCAGGCTAAAGTCCATGGGGTTGCAGAGAGTCGACTACGACTGAGTGCCTGTGCCCACACACACAGGTGTATGTGCAGATCACAGACACTATATACTCTGTTTATCCAATCTCTCCTAGGTTTGTAGACCTTCTCCACCCAGTGACTAATACTAATCTTTATGCATAATTGCTGTAATGAAAGAAGCAGGAGAGGCTTCTGGTGCTTGCATTTCTAAGAATTCATCTTCTTTCTGTTACACCATGATATTTGGTTTCTAGGCAGGTATTTCTAACAGAGCCAGACTTAGCATTAATTATAATGTTATAATTATAATATGGGCTTCCCTGGTGGTTCAGTGGTAAAGAATCTGCCTGCCAATGCACAAGACAAGGATTTGACCTCTGGGTTGGGAAGATCCCCTGGAGGAGGAAATGGCAACCCACTCCAGTATTCTTGTCCAGAGAATCCCATGGACAGAGGACCTTGGTGGGCTATAGTCCATGGGGTCACAGAGAGTCAGACACAAGTGAGCACACACACAATTATATTATGCTTATGTGTGCTTAGTCACTCAGTCATGTCCAACTCTTTGTGACCCCGTGGACTGTAGCCCACCAAGGTCCTCTGTCCATGGGATTCTCCAGACAAGAGTACTGGAGTGGGTTGCCATTTCCTCCTCCAGGGGATCTTCCCAACCTAGGAATCAAACCTGGGTCTCCAGCATTGCAGGCAGATTCTTTATCTTCTGAGCGACCCTAGGACTCATGTCCTTAACTAATGCTGTTATTAATTAATGACAGTAACTAATATTTATTGAGTATGGGCTTTATATAAAATTTCTGACAGTCCTCACGAAAACTCTATTAGGTACACATTATCACTTCTTAAAAACAAGTAATATAAGGAACTCAGACATTGCATAATTTGCCGAATGTTGTATAGTCAATAATTGACAAAAGGCATAGACACAAAATACTTTAATAGGGTCATAACTGCAAATATACATTTTAGACATAAGAAACAAGATTCTAATCAAAAGATCATAAAGTGCTATAAATGAGGGGAAAGCAGTTATCTGGGGAAAAAGAAATTGTTCCAATTCCTCTGACTTCACGCGTCCCAGGAAGTTCACTTTGTTGTCCTCATGGCACCTACCCCTGGATTCTGTGACACTGTCTGTCGGTAACAGCAGGGCCCTGACAGAAGACTTAGACCAAGAACAAGACCCAGGGCATTTAGAGTGGACAATACACTGGTCCACATTTGAAAATGAGAGTTAAGAATAGGTTTGAGATAAGGTTTTTTTCCCTCTCTGTTTTTTTCATCCTAGCAAAGCTGGATGAGTAAGTATGTTTGAGCTGAGTGTGTTTAAACATTACCATTAACTTCTGGATTTGCAGCCAGTGAGAACCAGCCAGAGAAGCCTCACTTTGATTCTCGCAGCGTGATATTTGAGTTGGATCCTTGCAACGGGAATGGGAAGGTTTGCCTTGTCTACAAAAGAGGGAAACCAGGTAAGAATCATGGCAGGCGCAGTTCTGTAGTCTGGGAATGGCCTTGGCTGACCTTGCTCTCCAGCCATCCCACAGAAGACATGCTCCTCCCTGACCTGAGATGCTGCAGGGTCTCAGGTAGACGCCAAGAGAAAGCCCCTTAGGTCCTCTCTGAGCATCCTCCCTCCAGGTCCATTAAGTCTTTTTAAGGTACTGTCATTTGCAAGTTACTGCAGAGTAATAAGATTAGGATAATAAGTGAATAAAAAGTAAAATAAATAGTTACTCTGTTAATAACTCCTCTAGCTGGTTCATGTGTTAGAAAAGCGTCCAGGAAAAGCACTGTCTTATACTTCTTTATGGAGGCAGTTTAACAGCAATAAAAACCTGAATTACTAAACCTCAGTCTAAGAGGGAAAAAGGCTCTGACCTCCTGTGCAGTGGCTGCCACTGGACATAGGCCACCCCTGACAGCAGTTCAGTCCAGAGGTGGACAAGGTGCAGCCCTCTTCAGGTACCTCTCTGCCTGCAAGGGGTGAGAAGACACACCAGGATTTACTTCCGGGGGGAGCAGAGACCATCTCCTGCTGGAGGAGTCTTTGTGAAGCAGCTTTGAGCTGCATCTTGAAATATTGGTTGGAATGAGATACGGGTGGTGAGGGTGGGGCAAAAGAGGGCATCCACGCAGAGATGGGTAACAGCCATGCCGTGGGACACTGCAACTGATTTGAGGGAAATGACAGGTAATTTTAGTTCATTGGCCACTGGGTTCATCTTGGGGATGAGGGGAGATGATGCCAGAAGCCCTTTGTGCCGAGTCCTGAAAGCCAGGTGAGGGAGTTTGGCCATTCTGTGGAAGTATGGGGGGAGTCAAGGTTATTTAGCACAAATACGGCAGGATTCAAGTGAAAATGTGACCACGAGTAGAACTGGAAGAGGAGGCTACTGGAGGACGGATGCCATTAGAGAGGAGAGATGAGGAAATGAGCTAGGAGAGACCTCCACAGCAGTAAGGATGGATGGGCAGAAGCACGTGTGAGGCAGGAGCTGATAGAGCAGTGCTTCAGCTCCACCAGCACAGCACACCACGGCACAGGCAAGAGTCCCAGGAGAGGGGAGCCTTCTCAGACCTCCTGAGAAAGCCAGGGCTCCTCAGAGTGTCTCCATCAGGAAGGCTGAGCCCACAGCCTGTAGCTGTTGGGGGAAGGGAAGCGTCGCGTCCACACAGGAAATCAGCGCTCCTTAGGCAGCCTGAGGGCACGGATGGCCAGGGCCCAGCGATAGGTCAGTTGACTGACTGATCAAGAACTTGTAAAAGAATATCAGAGAAGCCTTGACAGTGGCCACTGGAGAACGGAGCTGGGAGGTTGGAAGGGGAAAATGGGAACTTTTACATTCCTTTTACTGTTGAAATTTGTTTTAACCATGAGTAGATGTTGACTTTATAGATAAAAGGAAAAAAGTGTTAATCCGTCCCTTTATGTCTTCTGTCTGCTCTTTCAGGACTAGCACAGGACACTGAGATCTGGTTCCTGGACAGAGCGCTATACTGGCATTTTCTCACAGACACCTTCACTGCCTATTACCGCCTGCTCATCACCCACCTGGGCCTGCCCCAGTGGCAGTACGCCTTCACCAGCTACGGCGTCAGCCCGCAGGCCAAGGTAAGGGAGGACTCCCTGTCACCTCAAACTGCAAAACGTATCAGAATCTTCTGAGGAAATGCCTAAGTTGCAGAGTCCCAACTTCTTCATCTGATTCTGCAGATCTGGGTAGAGCCCAGGAACCTGCATTTTCAATAAACAAAGTAGGTGCTTCCAATTCAGGTGGACAACAGCACTTCATGCTAATCTAGTTAAGTGGTTCCCAGCCTTGGCTAGTCCTCAGACTCATCTGGGGAGTTTTAATTTCTAATGAACTGGGGAGGGGGCAGGGCTTAGGTTTGATGGCTGGTTTTGGATACACAGTACACGCACACAAGAACAAAGAACAATCAGTCTCTTATTCTCTGGCTCCTTGTCCATCCACTTCCCCACCAGCAGCCGCTGTTGGTGTCTCCTGTGCCCTCACTGAGCTATGTTGCTGGATGGAAAGCACTCACGCATACAGTTTGGGGTTCTTTTTTCCTAAGTCACAAGTGTGACACTGTTCACATTGTTCTGCACCTTCTTTTCACTTAATTGCACATTGGAGCTCATTCCCTATCCATATATAGAGAGCTGTCTCTTGCATTGATATTTGGTATTTCAAAATATGGATGTGCCTCATTTATACTATAGACCTAGATACCATTTTAAACATACAGATGTCAGATAATGCTGATAGACTGCCTTGTTTGAGAACACCAGGTGTGTCAAGAAGAACTTTTGCCCAGGTGGCAAAAAATGAGGGACTCAGTTCCCTGTATGTATTCATCAAGGGGACCTCACCTTGCTCAAATGGCACATGATAATGACATCATCCAGGCAACATAGCGGGTGGTTATTATCAATGAACATCAATAAGTGTAGATGCCCTTTGCCTTCAGCTGCCCAGGAAGAGAGCAGGCAGCTTCCCTCAGCAGAGCCGGCTCTGGTCTTGGTCTGCTCTTTCCCCATGGGAAGGATGCTACTCAATCCACCCGAGGGGCAGAGACCGGTGTTAGAAGGACACTATACCCTGTACCTTGGGGACCTAGTATCCCAGGCTCAGGGCTCACTACGTTAGAAGGAAGCACATTTACTCAGATTCTTCATCCTCATCCTGCTCTATTTAAAGGTCCATTTATAAGACCCCATAAAGCAATGTGTGTCTTCCTTTTTACCCAAAGGAAGTGCTGATAGATTTTAGAGGCAGTTTTTCATGAAAACTTTTACTCTCTGCCTCATCTCCCCAGCTCTCTACCCCTCTATCTCCACTAAAGAACATGAGCACATGCTTGTCTCCTTTGAATTGTGACCGTCTCTCCCAACTCTGCCTTTCAGCAATGGTTCAACATGTATAAACCCATCACCTACAACACAAACCTCCTCACTGAAGAGACAGACTCCTTTGTGAACAAGCTGGATCCTAGCAAAGTGTTCAAGAGCAAGAACAAGACCATAATCCCCAAGAAGAAAGGGCCTGCTCAGCCTGCAGGTGGCCAGAAAGGGCCCTCAGGTCCTGCTTCCACCTCCAAATCCTCCTCTGGGTCTGGAAACCCTGTCCGGAAATGAGCATCCCCCTCTGCCTCCCCACAGTGGTGACGTCCATGCACAGATGCCCCGGGCATGGCCCAACCTCAGAGTCTGTGTGTGGAACCACAGTCCTCTCTCCGTCTGCACTTGATCTCAGCCAAAAGGCTGAGACGCGATTCCTCTCCCCATCTGAATGACAGAATCCTAGGCCTTTTACTCCCATTGGCCTGAGCCAGGAGTTGGAAGGGCATACTCAGGTCTCCCCAAGAATCCTTCCTGCATACCCATTACAGCAGGTTGTGCCGTCTACTGCTCCTGGGAGCTGTGAGGAATGCAAGCTTTTATGTAGGTGACTAAGTAGATCTGTTAAGAGCTATCTTTTCTTTCTACCCCAACCCCCCGCCACCCGTCAGCAGTAGTTACAGAGGTTCCCCAAAGAAACCACTGGTTTTGACCTAGGAGGCACTAGAACGATGCTGTTCAAGTTGGTAGCCACTTTTAAAGCCGCTAAATTTAAGCCATATTAAAAATTGAGTTTTATTAGCCACATTGGGTATAATATATTCATGTGGCTAATGGATTCTGTATTTTGATGAAACATTTGTATCATCACACAAAGTTCTGTTGGGTAGCACTACATTACAATATTTTTGCATTACCCTTACTCAGATCAGCTCATTTTTGTTAGAGAATATTAAACACTCATAGTTCGATGGGTTATAATGTTCCTCGTAAAATCCTGAAGATACATTTTTATGTTTTTTATATCCTTCCCCACAAGCAGATCTTGCTTTGCTCATTTTCAATTTTATATATTTTTTCATCTTCATCAGTTTTCTGTAAAGTTTCTTGTTTCCAGTTTTGTGATGTGATATTTGCACATTTGCCAAAATTATCTTTCTCACATTGTTTTAAGAAGTGATTCTACTGTACCATGAAAACACGGCCTCCCAAGCATTGCTTTGCCAGGATTCTTTGTGAAGAGTTTGGATGGAATCAGTCGCTGTTGGCAGGAGCTTCCACCTGCTCTGCCTACTCACAGCTGCTCAGCAGTTCACAGAGTGGCAGAAGAGGGCAGAGAGGAGCCCAGGTGACAAGGATAATAGTTAGTCTTCCGCAGTATTTTTCTTCCAGAACTCATCAGAGGGAGAACCAACAGTGCCAGATGAGAGAGCCCAGCATTTGGCTGCTTCCCCAAGTCCAGGCTAGAAGGGGACTGAGAATTTGTGTTGTCTGCCAATGTGGTGGGTATCCTAGTGCTTTTGGAGCCCCTGAATTATTTTGCATCAGTCCTGGTCCAATTCTGAATTTCACAAATGAAGCAGCAGGGGAGCCACCAAAGCCACGGTGCCCTTCAGGCCCGCGACAATCAGCTGGAGTCCCCAGAGGGCTTGCAGACAGAAGCGGCTTCCACTGTGGGGAGGTTTGAGACCGCCTCAGGAGGGGCAGACCAGTTAAGAGCAAGGCTGGCTCCTAATACACAGGGCCCAGTGCAGAATTAGGGTGTGGGGCCCTATCTCCAAAATTCCAGTAGGCATTACCACGAAAAGCACGAAAATGTTTTCCCTTTCTTCTCACAACTTGTTACAGATTTTTTTGTTTGATACCCAATGCTATTCCAGGAAAAATTAAAGTTTTAAATTATTACAATTTTATCATTCATCTTTCTACTTTTGGGCTATTGCAGTTTTAAATGTCACTATAACAGCATTTAATTCACATTCAGAAAGCAAAATCACACAATTATTTCATATCTGTTGTATGTATATATATGTCTCATTCTTACCAAAACAGTGGAAACAACACACAACTAGCTCAACCTTTATTTCACTCTTTGATATGTACACAGTCTCAACTTAGCGGGGAGTAAGGAAGGACTGCAGGAAAGAGAAATTAGGAGCTGCCCTCGGTTTTCCTTTTCTTCCGTGTCCTCATTTCAGTGTAAGTGGCTGGCTATTACAGGAAAGTAACATGAGTAGGAAGGGAAAGGTATGGGTTCCATGGTCACTCACGGTTCTTAGAATGCCATTACCCTCTCTGTGTATTTGAATGAAATCTGTTTCAGATAGAAAGCACGACCTCTGGGGCCTCGTGTCCTTACCTTCTCAGCTGTAGACATGACAAACTTGCCTTAAACTCTGAATCTCTTCCTGTATGGTAGGCCCACTGGAATTCTGTTCTCCTGGGAATCACAAAGGCTGTAAGTGAAAAGTGGTAAGAACGGGACAAACACATTGCACGTATCTCCTCTGCTCACGTGTACACACTTTTGTCTCACCATACCTTGACTTACACAGTTCAAAGACAAAACAAGGAATTTCAAGGCAGTGTCAGGAGAGCGTTAAACCAAAAGTGAGACCGTCTGAGTGCGGGGGCCTTGCATGACTGTACAGATCACACACACGTGAAGCTGGCCCTGGTGAAGGAGGAAGGGAGCACTCCTGGTGAAAGACTCCAGACAACAGGTTAAGAGGATTACATGGGGGAAAAGCTCACCAGGATGTTAATATTTTGAAACTAAAGCAATTAAAATGGCAGTAGGCACTTCTATAAATCACCCGCCCAGGAAAAAGAGTCTGTGCTGGAATCACAGAATGGGAATAAAAGCAGGATGCTTCACGAGGCACTGATGTAGCTCAGGTTGTACATGAAATGCCACATCATCGTGCTGCTCACGTCCTGAGGCAGGGAGGTACCCAGGCCAAGGACAGGCACGACAAGGGGCAGCTTGCAGAGGCTAATCCACAGAACACCTCTTGAAGCTGTCCTCCCCAAATGTGGGCATGCATCAGCGTCACTGGGGTTGGGTACAGAATACAAGATGCCCAGGTCTCCTCCAGACCGCCAAAATCAAAATTGCGAGGAAAGATTCCAAGCATCAGGACTTTAAATCAACCACAATGATGACAATAATGTTCACAGACTGTCAAACTTTCTACTTAATGGGTCTGGGTGGTTTTGCTTTCATTGCGTGGAGAACTCAAAATATTTTCAGTCCAGTGACTCGTACACAGTGATTGGAACAGGAGAACCATGGGACCTTTTAGTTTCTGTTTGAAATACATCCATTTTAAAAGCTTTTTATCATGAAGAGTTTTAAACATTTACAAAGAATAGTATAATGAATCCCCATCTATCCATCACCTGGTTTCAACAACGACCGACCTATGATCAACCATAGTTTATCTATACCCGTTCTTTACTCCTTTAGTTTTTAAATAATTCCATTTTTAACTTAGTTGTTGGTTTTTAAGTTATACTTCTTTGCATTCTGTTTTAGCAGTTGCTCTAGGGATTACAACACGTATTAACTTTTCTGTTCAGGAGACATATTGTACAATGTCCCCAGTAGCCACATTTGTGTAGTTAACTCTGCCTCCTTGACCAGAGTTGATGACACTGGGTGAGGACCAGTTGAAACTGGGATGCTGTGATGAATTTCCTTCTTTGGCTTAAGCCAACCCAGACGGGATTCTGTCTTACCACCAAGCATTCTCTGGTTAACGCATCAGCCTTCATTACGGAGTTATCGTGAAGATTAAATACGCAGGTGAGAACACAGAGGCTGGTCCCTTCCTCCAGTGTGACGTGGCTGCAACCTTTGTAGCCGTTAGCGTTGTACGAGCCAGCCTCTGCCTACTGCCCCTCTCACTTTCCTTCCAAAACACCAGTGTGGTTCCCCCTTCTGTGACTTTACACCTGTAGTTTCCAACCTGCAGTGCTGGCCAGTCATCTCACGTCTTCCTCCCCAGGTCCAGCTCCCGTCCGCCTCCACCTCGGAGCATCTGAGAAGCTGAGTCCTCAAGGAGAGCCCACTCCAGGGGAGCGCTTCACACCCGAACCACTCCGTTAACCTGATCGTCTTGCCTTGTTTCCTGTGTCCTCAGTGGTTGTTGGGACAGAGGGTTACCACTGCCAACCATGCTGCTTCGTGTGGAGCCAAATGAAACAGTAGTAGATTACACTTAAAATCAATTAGTTCACAGTTGTGTGCTGCATTAGGAGCTGCCACATACTTACATCCAGGATAGACCCAACAGAAACAGACTACCCAATAATGAGGGGAAAAAAGCTGCGGAAACGCTTATATATTCATTTAAACTCTCAAAATGCAACCACTGCTGTGTTTTAGAGGCAGGACATCCGCATCCAGCTCAGAAACCACCTCTTTCAGAAGCCTCTGTCACAATGAAATATGTTGCTTATATGCCCATGTCTTGACATCCAAACCACATCTCCTAGCCTGCCTCTTGCACCCACTGGCTGTGACTCGGAAATCTTGTTTATCAGTGTCCCTTGTGGTTTCAGAAGTGGGATCTTTGTGGTTACACATCCGTACATTTCCTACGGCACCCAGCACCTGAGCCTTGACCAGTACGCACTCTGGTAAATGCAGCACTTACCAACAGCCAACCAGTTCATCTCACATAGATAATATCTATTGAGAGCGGGCCTGAATGCAGTAGTGAGGGCCATGGCGAAAACAACACAAGAAGTGAAGTGGTGCTTTGTAAAGCTTTATTACAGGGTGGATTTGGCTGTTGGAGATGTGTGCTCAGCCATGGCATACATCCCTGGGTCACACACACAGGCCTGATGTGGTCTCTGCCGAGGAGACGGTGCATCATCTAGGTGGGATGTGTTGGGAGAGAAGAGTGAGTATTTGATGGATGGCAGTGAATGCCAATCACAGAAGTCTCCACCAAGGACAGGGCCCCACAAGGCTCAGAACACAATGTAGGCAGGCAATGAACATAGCTTCTTAAACACTGATCTTAAGGTCTTGATGAACAGTACCTCAAAGCAATTTTATACACAATTTCACATGAAAAACTTTATACAGGATGAATAAACAGCAACAAGTACATAACAATATGTGTTCTTTCAGACCTGTGATGTCCAGTACAGTTGTGACTAGCCACAGATAGCCATTAAACTTCAAAATTCTGCTCTTGTCATATTCCAAGTGTTCTGTATCATGTATGTCTAGTAGCTGCCATTTGAATAGGGCAGAGATAGAACATTTCCATCATCACAGAATGTTCTGTTGGGCAACCCTGTCTTGGACTATGCATGGCTTATTTTCACAATTCTCAGAATAACTGCCGCAAAGGCCTTTTGTAACATGTTATATTCAACAAAGAGTTTCCCTGGGGGCTCAATGGTAAAGAATCTGCTTGCAGTGCAGGGGATGCGGGTTTGACCCCTGGGTTGGGAAGGTCAAATGGCAACCCACTCCAGTATTCTTGCCTGGAGAATCACATGGACAGAGGAGCCTGATGGACTATATATCCATGGGATCACAAGAGTTGGACACAACTTGGCAATTAAACCACCACCACCACCATATTCAACAAAGAACAGGGACATTTACTCAACTTCAGATACTTTTCTAAGATACAGCATCCTTTAACACTTTAAAGATTCTTTTTACAACCTCTGGCTCACAGGGCAAGCCCAGGATGAGTCAGCATGTCACTATGTACCTTGGAAAAGGGCCCACAGTCCTGGCTGCAGAATGGCCTGTGTGGGTTCTGGGCTTTCCCCCACAAGGGCCCGCAGTCCTGGCTGCAGATCGGCCTCTGTGGGTTCTGGGCTTCCCCCCACATTGGAGACAAAGGCCCCAAAGCAGCTCAGTTTCTAGGGCTGTACAGTGTCTCCAGCGTGGAAAGCTGCAGAATGTGAAGGAACAGGTTTCCTGCATCTTTTTTAAAAAAATTTTAATAGCAAAAGATGTTTAGCCTGCACCTTAAAGCACTTCGTCTCTTCCGCCCTCCCTGGGAGCAGGTGGGCCTGACTGAGAAACGCTGCTGAGCTCACAAGTAACCACTTGAGAAGTGACATTTCTCAGATCACCTGCTTTTCCTCTGGGGATCAGTTGCCTCTTTCTTTTCTCACAGTAGAAAGAGTATCTTGGAGATCCACCAGAGCAGGAACCCAAACAACCCTCAGGACATTTCCAGGCCAACAGAGGGAGAGACCTCATCCCTCAAGACAAAACTGCGAAGTGAGGACAAGATTAAGCCTCTGGAGAAACAGCTTACCTTTGCCAAGGCTCCAGTTCCCAACTCAACACTTGTGAATGTTATTTTTGTGTGTGTGTGTGTGAATGTTCTTTTTAAGCGAGGCCACCCCTTGGGTGAGATGGAGCTCTCGACTGGACTTGAGGGTCTGTGTTTCAATGTCTGGGGGCTTCTGAGGCACACCTGCTCCCACAGGTGGCTCAGGACCGTGTCCACACAGGTTCAAGACGGAGGGCTGGGATTTTATTGATAGAATATATGCTTACTGAATCACTTAATGAGAAATGCTATTTTCCTTTAAACATGTGATTCTAAAACAGACTGCTGAGGCCTTAATTACTGTCTTCACAAAGCATGTTTTTGGCCACTGAAACACTGGGAGATCACCTTCAACATTTTTCTATAAACACAAGCTTCTAAAGTTTACTTTCACCCAAAGGTGACGTTCTATTTTCTGATGTTAATTTAGGAAGTTGTTTAAATTTTCATAACCTTTACAAACTTGAGAACAAGTTTTTCATCCACAGAGAGAGAGAAAAGCTTTTTTTTCATACCACATACCGACAGGCTGTTGGATTAGAACCCATTTTCCTCCACTGAGACTGCATTTCTGAGGGTGGTTTATACCGGGGAAACGTGTATTGTGTTAGTCACTCTGTCATCTCTGACTCTTTGCAACCTCAGGGACTATGAGCCCACCAGGCTCTTCTGTCCATGAAAGTGGGTTGCCATTCCCTTCTCCAGGAGATCTTCCTGACCCAGGGATCGAACCTGGGTCTCCTGCATTGCAGGTGGGTTCTTTATCATCTGAGCCACAAGGGAAGCCCAAAGATGTGTCTTGTCAGAAGTGGGATTGTCACTTTCAATCTCATAGCTAATCTTCTGAGCCGGGAAGCTCTCTGATGTTGACTAAATCACTCTAATTCTGTAGCCAGGTCTACCACTCAAGGTGTGTGCTGAGCTCCAGTCAAAACGACCTCAACCAGCATACCATCAAGGACACCTGTTTCTCAGGGGCTGGATACAGCAGCTCCAAAAGCGTCCCCAGGCAGCCATCTCTCTATACAGCTACCTTTCAGATTCTTACTTGAAACTTGGGGTTTACAAAAATACAATTATTCCACTGTGTACTTGATTCAGACATTTTTTTGGGAAGGATGACTGTTTCTGTTTCCTAGCCCACAGCCCTGCCCAGAAGCATATGACTGTCACCCAGTGGAACCCCCTCCCACAAAGCAGAGCAGTGTTGAAAGTCCCGCTAGGCAGAAGCTGTCAAGGAGTCTCTGAAGGGAAATGAGCTTTCTGGATTTTTTTGTGATAGAGCAAAAGCCTGGGCCTCTGCTTAGCGGGGCCAGGTGAATAGTCCAGGTGCTGCAGGGACCTGTCTCGGTCCAAGAGACCTGCTGCTGAGACAGGGACAGAAGGTGTCCGCTTACCTCTGGTGGATTCATGCCATATCTGTCACGCGTTGTGCTCGGCCTCGGTGGAGCATCTTTTCTTCCAGTTTTACTGAGATATAATTGACATATAGCCCTGTATATGTTTAAGGTATACAGTCCAATGATTTGATTTTACATACATCATGAAATGATTACACAGTAAGTTTAATCACACCCATTTCATGTAGATGCAAAATTAAAGAAACAGAAAAAAGTATTTCTGTGACAAGAACTTCTAGGATTTACTCTCCAAACAACCTTATATATAGCATACAGCAGTGTTAACCATATTTATCATGTATATTACACTCCTAGTACTTACTTATCTTATAATTGAAACTTTGTACCTTTTGAATACCTTCATCCAATTCCTCCTCCCCTCACCTGCTGCGTCTGGTAACCACAAATCTGACCTCTTTCTCCGAGAGTTTGTTTTAAAGTATAATTGAACTATGACTTCATGTTAGCTCCTAGTATACAATATAGCCATTCAATGTTTCTATACATTTCAAAATATCACCATGATAAGTCTAGTTACCATCTGTCACTGTAAAAGAAATATTATGTAATTGACTATATTCCCCACTCTGTACATTTCATAGCTGTGACTCATTTATTTTATAACTGGAAGTTTGAACCTCCTAATTTCCCTCTCCCATTTCTCTCCTTCCCCCACCCCCACCTCTCAGGCAACCACCTGTTTTCTCTATATCTGTGAATCTGTTTCTGTTTTATTATGTTTGTTTGTTTTCATTTTTAGATTCCATATACAAGTAAAATCATACAGTTTTTGTCATTCTCTAATTTTACTTAACATAATATTCTCTAGTTCCATCCCTGTTGTCAGAATGGCAAGATTTCATCTTTTTATGACTAATACACCACTCAGTGTGTGTGCACATATATATCACATCTTTTTATTCATTCATCTACTGATGGGCACTTAGGTTGCTTCCAATTTGGGCTATTATAAATAATACTGCAATAAAAATAGGGGTGCATATGTCTTTTCTGATTAGTGTTTTTGCTTTCTTCAGATGAATACCTATGAGTGGAATTGCTAGATTATATCATAGTTCTCTTTTTAATCTTTTTGAGGAGCCTATATACTGTTTTCCATAGTGGCTATACCAATGTACATTCCCACCAACGAAGTTCCCCTTTTCTCCACATTTTCCCCAACACTTGTTATTTGTTGTCTTGTATTTTATAATAACCATTCCAACACATTTTATTGTAGCTTTAATTTGCAATTCTCTGATGATTAATGATGTTGAGCATCTTTTCAGATGCCTGTTGGCCATCTATATGTTTTCTTTGGAAAAATGTCTATTCAGGCCCTCTGTCCATTTTTTAATCAAGTTTTCTTTTCCCACATTGAGTTATAGACATTCTTTGGATATTTTGGATATTAACCCCTCATCAGATATATTGCTTGCAAATGTCTTCTCCCACGCTGTAAGTGGTCTTTTCATTTTGGGTATAGTTTCTCTCAATGTGCAAAAGCTTTTTAATTTCGTGTAGTCCCATTTATTTTTTGTTTCCTTTGCCTGAGCAAAAAAAAAAAAAAAAAAAATCAATATTGCCAAGACTGATGACAAACAGCACACTGCCTATGTTTTCTTCTAGACGCTTTGTGGTTTCAGGCCTGACATGTAACTCTTTAATCCACCGTAAGCTTACTTCTGTGTATGGTGTGAGAGTAGGCCAGGTTGATTCTTCTGCACATAGCAGTCCATTTTTCCAACACTATCTAAGAGGCTGTATCTTCCCCATTGTATATTCTTGCCTCCTTTGTCACGGATGGATAATGTAAGTGTGAGGTTATCTGTGGGCTCTCTATTCTGTACCATTGATCTATGTGTCTGTTTCGTAATGGTGCCACACCATTGATGACCATAGCTTTGTAGTATAGTTTGAAATCACAGACTATGATGCCTCTAACTTTGTTTTTTCTCTTGTTCATTTTGGCTATTCAGTGTCATTTGTGTTCCCATAAAATTTTAGAATTATTTGTTCTACTACTGTGAAAACATTATTGGTATTTTGATAGAGACTGCACTGAATCTGTAGATTGCCTGAGCATAATGGTATAGTAATTTTCATAGTATTCTTCCCATCCATAAGCATGTTACATCTTTGTGCACCCTCCCCTCCACTTTAAACCTTCTCAGTAAGTTATTTCTTAAATAGAAAAAAAAAAAAAAACCCTCAAGACCCCAAAGAAACTAAAACACAGGTATCTTTAAAAGAAAGATATTTGCCTTTCTTTACCAGCAATTTTGTAATTTCAACCCAGATTAAGAAATAGGCACAAGAATACATATAGTGATGACCAGCACGATTAGCAACATCTCACACTGCAAAGTACTATTCACTTTAATGCTTCTCAAAAGTCTTTAAGAAAAATTTAACTTCTTGAATTAAAAACACCAGTAGAGGCAGACAGAATGAATGGTGACAAGAAGAGGAAATGAACTACAGAAGAAAATCACTCAGATTCACTGCAAACTACTAACCAATTTCCAGTAAAAGGAGGCCTTCTTTACCTCGCTGTAACCAAGAAATTATGACTTAGCTTGCTCCCTCTGAGAATATTTTAATACATAAAATAAAATTAAAATTAACATTAGATTTATTCAGTCACTTCTTTCCAAATGTGACCTTTTATTCTACAGCAGTAACTCTCAGCGGAACACCAGGGACCCTTGGAAGGGCATCAAAATATTTGTTCATTAAATGTGTGGGAAAAAAATTCATCTTCCTTTTCTTTGCCCATCATGATCCCCAGTGATACAGAAACTCCATGTTCATATTCCAGGCTGAGGCTTTGACAAACCATTAAACCACATGTGGAATATAATACACGTTATTTAGAACCATAAGGAAATAAACATTAATACCCTATGCACCCTTTTCAATAAAGTGATTAAATAAACTCAGCTGTCTGGAATACACAAACCTAACTTTTGCAGGTTCTAGGCTCTCTGGGGTACTCACGTATTATTTGACAAATGCCTGTTTGAAAGAGCTCCCTGTCTCCCAGAGAGTGGAGACACAGAAGGTTGGGGGGCGGGGCTGGGCACAGTCACAAAGGCCAGTGGGGTGAATATATTATCTTCAGCGCTTCAGACCACACGACTGCATCCTGTCTCTACATGATACCTTCTCAGATTCAGGAACACAGGGTCACAGAGGTTCTGGAGATGAGACACTGATAGAATTGGTGACCTGACCATCTTTTGACACCACCCCCTTGAATACTGGGCTTCCCTGGTGGCTCAGACGGTAAAGAATCTGCCTGCAGTGTGGGAGACCTGGGTTTAATCCCTGGGTTGGGAAGATCCCCTGGAAAAGGGAATGGCAACCCACTTCAGTATTCTTGCCTGGAGAATCCCATAGACAGAGGAGCCTGGTGGGCTACAGTTCATGGGGTTGCAAAGAGTCCGACACTACTGAGCAATGGCAGTTGTTGACCGTCCCCTGTTTTCGGAGGTGGAGGTTCTTCAGAGGGAGCCATGCGCCCTGTGAGGGGCTGAGGATCTCTGTGGAGGAGTCAGGCCCCTCAGAGTGGCTCTGTGGTTGAGAGCACCTCAAGCATCTTCCCCTCTAGACGCCTGAGCTTCTGATGGCTGTGCTTGAGCGCCAAGGACAGTACTTCTCATTCTGAAGTTCTCTGCAGACAAAGCTTCAACTTTTCATTTTTCTTTTGGTGACTTTGTAAATTCTTTGAGAAAATGAATTTTAACATCAAAGGCCTGTGAGTGAGTTGCAGAATTTAGATTTTTTTTTTTTTTTTTTCTTTTTTTTTTTTTTTTTATTTTTTTATTTATTTATTTATTTTTATTTTTTTTAATTTTTTTATTAGTTAGTTTTTGCTTCAGCATCACAAAGGAGCAAAAACAAAGCATGCGGGTAAGGTGATACATGGGAGGTTATTGCTAACTTGTACTGCCAGGAAGACCATGCCTAATTAATCTGGAGTTACAAAGAGCACACGTCAGCATTTTTCACTCAATTAACAAACAAAAGAAAATCCAAAGGGCTTGGAGGCCATATGGAGCCAGGGTCCTTCTCACAAACCTGAGAAGACGTTTTGTGGATCCAGAAGGAGCCGAGCCTATGGAGCTATTTAAGGTTCTACGCAGGAGAATAAAGGTTTCCAGTTACGGCATTAAACTCTGTTTATTTAGTATTTGAAACAGGGTGTACATTTATGAATTTGTATAAACATTTATTAATAATACATCTAAAATCCACAACCAGTAAACAATCTGTGCTTTCCTCTGTGTACAGTTTTGGAGTGGACATCTGCATGTTTTGGTGTTGTGGAGGGACCCAGTCTGTGAACCTAACCAAACTGCATCATGACCATGGTAACTGTGACGGAAGTGCCCTGCTCCCGAAAAGGGGCTGCTCCTGGCACAGAAAAGGCGTCACGCTTTGGAACTACTAAGCCAGGTGCCAAGGAAAAAAGAGACACACAGCGGACACGATGAAGAAAGAACAAGAAGGGGACGCCGGAGTCCGTGTCACAAGCCGGGCAGTGACCTCTAGACACACACGCCCCCCCTTCAGAAGCTTCAGGCGTCAGAGCCTCTGCACCTCCCACTGGAGGGGCTCCCCCCAGCAGGAGCTCACACTCAGCGCAGACAGGCTTCTGAGGGCACCGTGGGGGTCACAGCTGCAGCTCCGAGGTGCCCACCAGGCCCAGCGCCCGCGCTTCTTCCGGAGTCAGGCCGCTCTTCAGGGTCCTCCGCACTGCCGGGGCCAGAGACGAAGGGGCGAGAAGAGAGGGCAGGGTTAGCAGCCAGGCCCCTTCCCCAAGCAGTCACAGTGCTCACGACCCCCGGCCCCACCCTACCCCTGCTGAAGAGCCCCGGCTGACTGGCTGTTTTCAGGGCAGGAAAAAAATCTAGGGGCTGCCAGAGGCTGCCCTGGAGATGACCCAGGCACCGCCCTGGAGAGTTGGGCAGAGAGGGGACCGCGTGGTGGGGTGGGGCAGAGAGAGGCCCACCCTCAAGAGCTGTCTGAGAAAGGGTGCGAACTACAAGATGCAGGTGGCCTGCTGGGAGCGCAGCCTTTCCCAGCACAAGGAGCAGATCAGAGCTGGTGAGGAATTCCAGAGTACAGGAAAACACATGTTCCGCGGATGCAAGTGAGGTGAGATGATCCCGCAAATCTGCAGGGACGAACCTCTGCAGAGGCCCCCCAGCAAGGTATTAACAGAACCTGGCACAAGGGGGGAGTCGTCAGGATGAGCCCCCCAAGAGCGCCGTGGTCTCAGTTTCAACTCATCAAAGAGCCTCTACAAAGGAGAACCACTGAGCAAACGGCCAAACCTCTGAGTGGACTTGCTGGATGGTCTCTGTGAGACACACATGGCTCAAGAAGGCCCAGTGACCTCCCGCCCTGAGGTTTACAACTGGCGGTCAGAGGAACACTCATATTTAACCGACTGAGAATTGGCTTATGTTTGCCTGACATTATGGCTTTTCCATTGTTTAGTGTGATCAGTTTCAATGTCAAAGCAGAGGCAGGATAAGGTTGAAGGATGAGGCAGCTGGCCCTTCCCAGACTGGTCTTTTCATTTGAAAAGTTTCCTAATTACATTTTCCTGAATTGATAAATTGTATTTGGCCTACTCTGTATGGAAGTCATACTGAGTTTGGGATATCTGTTCTATTTTCAGAAGCGATATGTCATAGATCTCCCATCTACTCTAAATCATCAATCAACTAGAGAGTCCCTGAGATCACCAGGGAAAGCCTTTGATCAGAATGCAGAGAAAGTAAAGCTCACCCTTACTGTTTTCTCACTTTCCTTGCCAGATCTAATTCCCCACATTCCCTCTATGACAAGGGGGCCTATGTTCTCTGAGGCCTCCACAGGGGCGAGGTCCCCACCTCGAGTGTCTGCAGACAACTCCCATAACGATGCCTCCCTGGGCAAAAGCCCACTTAGCCCATGGACAAAGGGCCTGAAAGAGTCAGGTCTCTCTCTGGTAGAACAAACAGTGGCTAATACCAACTAATGAACATTTTTTTCTCTCCCAGGAATCAGCACTTTGGACAGGAAAGGGGAAGTGTTAGTCGCTAAGTTGTGTCCAACTCTTTGCGACCCCATGAACTGTAGCCCACCAGGCTCCTCTATCCATGGGATTCTCCAGGCAAGAATACTGGAGTGCATGAGCATTCCCTTCTCCAGGGGGACCTTCCCCACCCAGGGATCAAACCTGGGTCTCCTGAACTGCAAGCAGATTCTTTACCATCTGAGCCAGCAGGGAAGTCTTACTTTGGACAGGGGCCAACACCTAATCCATCAGTCAGTCAACAGATACTTCATGGAGAACCTATTGTTTGCTCAGCTCTTTAACTCAAAGAATGGATACACTTAGGGTTTTTAATAGCAGCACAAAGTTCTGCAGTGAAGGGTACCCTCAGATCAGGCCACCGCACACACCACTGCATTTCCAAGCCCAGCAGGGCCCCAGAGCCCCCTGGCCACAGCTGCTCCTGCACCATCTCACCCTCCCCCAAGCCCAGACGTCCTGGGCTCCAGACTGAGTATCTAACTCATCCAGACAAAATGCTTGGCTCCGGAGCCTTGGCTGGAGGCAGACTGCATGTAACTGAGTAATGGAATTTGTTCTATGGGGCAGCAATAAAAATACTACTTTGTAATACCCTTTATGTTCTTTAAACACTCCTTCAAGGGTTTGTTAAAGAAAGATAATAATTTTAGTGGCAGAAAACAAAATGAAATATTTCTCATTCTTGACAAGGACGGCTGAGACCTCTTATCCAAGATATAAGCTTCTGTCTGAAGAAGTCCACGCTGCACTATGAGGGCACCTCACATTTCCTTGGCAACAGGAGGTGGCACGGCTAGTGACCACTGCTCTGCACAGCTCTGCACCTTCGTGGATTACACGCTTGGCCCAGTGACCACACGAGCTGGTGGGCATTGAAAGAGGCCTCTATCACCTCTGTTCACATGTTAGCCCTATAATTAGAGTGCTCAGTTCATGTAAATATTTGAGTAAGGACCCTGGCACCTTATAGAACAGGCCCTACTCTCCTAATAGATATGGGCCTTGGGCCAGCTGATCCGGGAGCAGCCCAGAGAACAGAATAAAGCTTAATGGTGCTGTACCAGCCTTGCTGCCCTCAACCTCATGGTCTACTCCTATGTTTTAATGCCATAGACCCCTGAGACCCCTCCAGTCCAGGCTTTTCTCTGCTGTGGCAAAAAACCAGTGTAAGTAAATGTCCCTCTGCTTGCCAGATGAGTCCCTGAAAGGTAGGGATTCAAAGAAAAATTTGCCCCATTTATGGAATCCTACTTTATGTAGGCGTTCCTGACAATTCAGATAAATTCTCCCAGAAATATATCCTAAAGAGGACCTTAAGAATTTGAACACTTTGCTAAAAAACTCAAAGTTAATTCACCTTACCAGTGGAAAGTAGATGTGAAATGCAGGTAATTGAAATCAGCCTGGTACCCCAATTCAAGTCCTACAGGGAAAGGACCCTTACAGTGTCTGTCTACCTGCTTGTCAAGTTCACTCATTCATTCAACAGGTTACAGGAGCCTCCACCTCGAGTCAAGTGTCATCTCAAGGAGGCCAGGAGCTGATGGGGACGTGGAGTGAGAGGAAGGGCACAGGGGGTGACTCTCACGCAGAAAATTTCCAGAAAGCAAAGAAGGGCTGGGGACGTATGAGAAGGAGGGGATCAGCAGAATATGGGACTCACACAGCAGAAACTAGCCTCCCATCAAACAGGGCATTCTCAAATAGCACGTCTCAAGTGCTGGCGAACAAGGAGGAAGGCGGGGGAGTGGGGGGGCTGGCTTCCATCTGATAAGATAACGTCTGGGCCCCTTTCCACTGCCTCCCCCTCCTGCTGCCTGCTTGAACGCTCCGGCTGCCTTGGAGCTCCCTGGCCTGTCACATGCGACTGCCTCCCCTCCCCGCAGCTGCTTAACAGAGAACAGACCGTGGAAATGTTTATCCTTGTCTGCCCCGCAGCCCTTCCATAGACAGCCCGGGTCACTCTGCTGGCACCAGCAGCCACTCGACGCCCCAGGCACTTGTGACAGCTCCCAGAACGCCAGCCCTGGGATCCGACCCAGGGCACCTCTGCGGTCAACATGCGGCACAGGGGGGTCTGGGGCTCATGGAAAAATCCTAAGTTTGTTTTCTCTTTTCTTCCCCGCCTCCCCCTGCAACCCTTGAATTGAAAAAAACTTTGTTTAATCCTCCAAAGTGCTCCCAGGTGACTGTTAAGTTGAATCTGAGAAGAATGACGATTGTGGTTGCCGTTTCCTGAGCACTACCATGGATTATTTCATCCCAATTGTGTGGAAACCCTATGAGATGAGGACAGGACATGAGCAACAGCGGCATGGAGAGACAGAGACCCTGGCCCCTGCGCACACGGAGAGTGGGAGAGAAGGATTCGGGCCAAGACGTTCGAACCAGAGCCCACCCTGGAGACAGCTGTGCCCTGACAAGCCTGGCAGCCCATGCACCGACCATCTTTCATTCTGATGGCAAACGGACCGAGTTTTGCTTCCACGTGACAGAAAGCCACATGTGTGCTCTTTCACCTCTGAATCACTGACAGATTTTTTTTTTTCCATTTTTTGTCATATAATGCCAAGTGATCTGGAAATTAGTTGTTGTTGTTGTTTGTAATCCCTAAGATCCTAAACACTGTTCTGATGAGTATCCTGAGAACAGCATGTCTAGGATGACAGGAATTCACATCAGAGCTTGAAGATGTCCTACATGTTTGCGTCTTGGCATTGGGAAGTAACTGGCCCAGCTGCTCTCAGAGCTGTTCGTTTATGCAGCCCTTGTTCCTGGAGGGACCTGTCTGCTGAGGGAGAAAAATGATGGGTCCAGTCCTACCCCTTTGGACTTAAATACCAGGAGCTGTGTGTCATTCTTAGTAATTCAATGCTAGACATTCTGTGGCATTTTTGTGGGTTTTGGCTTTTTTTTTTTTGGTCAATGTCAGTTATTTAACCTTTTAGGTTAATTTCCTTACTTTTGCCCTCCATCTTTTTTTCACACAAAATCCTGTCTATTAAACACAAGGTTTCCTAAATTGACAGCTTTCTACAAAATAACTGGCCGGTACTTTTCGAAAGTGTCAAGGTCATGAATGTCTGCCACAGATCAGAGAAGACTTGAGAAGACATGATGACAATCCAACATGGAACTCGAAGTAGGATCACGGATCAGAAAAGGGCATTAGTGGGAAACTGGTGAAATCTGAGTCAAGACGGCAGTTGAGTTAATAGTTAATTTTTTGACACATTATCCTACAGTGTGCAGGGTGTTAACACTGGGGGGAGCTGGGTGAAGGATAGAAGGCAACTCTCTGAGATTACTTTTGAAGTAAGCGTAACTTTTTTGTTAAGTCTTAAAATTCTTTCAAAATAAAAAGCTAAAAAAAAAAAAAAAAAAAAAAAAAACTTGGAATGACAACAGCAAGGGGCCAAGGTTCCCAAAGCTGGATGATTTAAACTCGACTTCATAGACTCAGCCTGGGGCACCAAGAACCAGTGTCTCTGGGAGAGACCCCCGCAGTGCATCCTGACCTGGGAGATTCAGATCCCTGACTTAGGAAGAGGAAGGTGGAGGAGTAGGTGAACGTGGAGTACATCTCTCTCCACGGATACATCAGGAATACACCTTCAGACACAGAAGTGCATGCAGAACACCAGCGGAGAGCGGACAGGAGTACCTGACCAGCGGAAAAGAATATAGAGAACCATGCAAGGACGAAGGAACTAGGGGGAAAACAGGAGTGTTAGTAGGGCTGGACCTGCCCTCAGCGGGTGGGGGAACTGAAGCAGGGGTCCAATCCCCGCATGGGGGCAATTGTCTGAGTCAGGAGAAACATTTACGGCTGAGAGTGAAGCAGCTGATCTGTGGCAGCCTAAATGGAATGAGAATCAGACAGTCCTTGCTGCAGTCATACGTACCCCGGACAGGAAGACTGGTCTCCTGGAAGGTGCATATCCCTGACTTAAGTCATTGCCATCTGACTAAGACACAGCGAAGCTGCTCAGAAAGGTGATGGCCTTTGTGGCGACAGGCCTGACCGAGAATTAAGTTCACTCATGCTGAGATGGCTCTTAGCAACACTTATGGTCATTACTGTTGTTGTTCAGTTACTAAGTTGTGTCCAACTCTTCGCGACCCAATGGACTGTAGCCCGCCAGGCTCCCCTGTCCACTAGAATTCCCAAGCAAGAATACTAGAGTGGGTTGCCATTTCCTTCTCCAGGAGATCTTCCCAGATCAGGGATCGAACCCTTGCCTCCTACATTGGCAGGCAGATTCTTTACCACTTAGCCACTGTTGGGAGGCCCAACGTTTATGGTATCAGGCACTTTCTACAACCACTGGTCTGGCCACGGTCATGGCTGTGCAGAGTCCCTACCCCACTTCCCTCCTAGATCTGCAGCTATGTTCTCATCCAGTGCTCCTCCACCATCTCTTTGGTCCCTAGGTAGGCACTGAACAGAAAGCAATCAGTGAAAATGCAAAAGCAGACTGCCTTTTATGAGTCATGCAGTGGGGGAGGACAGGGGGGAGAGAGGGTGGAGTCTGGCCAGGGAGCAAAGAAGTCAAACAGTTCTCTCCATGGTTTTCTGGGATCGGAGTTCTCAGCATTGTTGAAAGTCCTGAGCAGGACAGAACTGCCTTCACCCTTTGCAGATGAAGCCCAGCTCCTTAGTGCTTATCCGAGATGTCACAACAGTACTAGACACACACAGTGCTGACAACCCAGCTTCTGTGTACAGGGGCAAGCCACTGTACCAGAGTCCCGGGGGTAAAAAGAGAGGGCCAAGATGGGTCTTGTCCACGAGTTACAGCAGACCAAGTGAGGTGGACAGTGGTGTGCAGGGAGTGATGTGAGTGATGGTAGCAAAGTGATAACGAGGTGGGCGTGTCTTCTGTGCACAAGCTCCTGGGTGACTTCCGCACGGCAGCCCTTACACATCTATCTACAGGCAGCTTCGTGTTCCTACCAGGGCCCTGGGACACCAGCGTGAAGGGAAGGGGGATGGTGAGACCCCACCACAGGTGGCTCACTTAACCCTCACAACCGTCCCGGGAGGCTGGCATGACCGCCCTCGCTGGCTGGAAGAAGACAGGCCCAGTGAAGCCAAGCCATTTAAATGGGAGCCAGTCCCCTCTGTGTTATGACTGTGCAGATTCTCAAGCATGGAGATGGATTCCATCTGAACTTGGCAGCAAAGACGATGAACCACTGTCACCTCCTGTCAGTAAGGTGCTTGGCACTTTCCGCAGCCCCCTTCCGAGAACCCTCTGCTTTGTTCCCAGAATAGCTCTCTGACGAAGGAAAGACAAATTCTCAGATTCCTCTCTTTCACGGATCCTCCCTTCTCTTGAACCTCCACTCTGGGCAAAAGGGTGCCTGCCATTCAGACAGATACGGTGAAGGACACAGAAGCCAGCCTCCTTTTTCAACACGCTAGTTGGCAATTTTGGAGGGTGATGGGTCTGAAAACACAGCTAGAGAGCCATTCAGCACAGGGAAATACGTCCAAGCTCTGCTTTGCCTCTTTAACTCCAAGGCTTGAGCTTTCCGTTACACCAGAGTCCCAGTCACTCCAGAGCAAGGGGCTGCTTCCGCTCTCGTGGGCTTGTGTGCGGGGCCTGTACACCCTGTTTTGGACCTGCCTCCAGGGCTCAGATGATTTGGGGTCTGTTCTGAAAGCACCGCCTCACTCCCCAGTCCCCAGGCTCTAACTATGCCTCCCAGCTTACCCCTGGCAAACTCCTCCAAAGCCTCTTTCCTGTGTCCGTCCAGCCCTGCCTCCCAGACCCTCCCAATGAAGAGCCAGGCTACAAATACCTTCCTCACTTCCCCATCTTCCTTTTCCAGTGCAAAGGGCTGGAAACCCACCATAGGTTTAGAGTTGGCCCCCGTGAACCAGTGAGCTGCTGTCAGCTCCGTTCTCTCTGGCCACTCTACTCCTGTAGCCGGGAGGGGGCGCTGATGGGGGTGGCAATTCTCCCCAAAGGCCCGTCCCTTACATATCGGCTCTCTAAAAGGCACTGACTGGCCACCAGGTTTAGGAGACTTTGGGCTCCCTCTTGGACTGATTCTATTTATCTTTTTGTGCCCTGGCCTGTGTACATGGGTGGGTGCCCTTAGCTGTCTTCAGAGGGGCAATCAGTCCAACTTTAATGAGCTGGAAGTATATTTAGGCTCTGAGTAAACAGTAATGATGTTGAGAAGACAAAAGTTTGAGAAACTCTGGTCCTTTTACTAACAACTTACTCTACTGTATTCTAACAGCATTTATTTTAAAGCCTCTGGCTCTTTCCATTGTTAGCCCTATAAAAGAATATAAAATTTGTAAGGAGGGAAGAACTATGTAAATAACATGCAGGGACATTTTTCTTAATGGGATTAGTGGGAAAATTTCTGGACATTTTCAAATACCACCTTGGAAAATTACAATTCACCTGAGAACTGATCAGATCCAGCACTCAATCTAATATTTTGTGAGGCATCGCTACCATTTTCCCTAAAACAGGGTCAATAATTTTTCAGATTTGTTCAGCCTCCTCCTCCATGGAATTCTGTAACAGATAGCATGGCAACACCCCTCAATATGTCGTAAAAGAAGATCTTTGTTATACTGAATCAACATGAACACGTCACATACCCTTCAAGAGGAAGGGTGAAGCTTTGTAAGAGGTGAGATGAGAGTCCAGTCATGAAATCAAGTCAGAGTTCAATGTTCCTTTCCCAGCAGCTCCTAGAATCAGACTTCTGGCCCCTCACACTGAAACATCGTTCTTGTAAAGAACCTAGTTTATATTCCTAAGACACTGTTGGATTCCTTGTAGGTCACATCAAAGTGATCGCATTTTTATAGAAACATAGCCCTGAGCCCAAAAATCCATGGTCACATTACAGGTGGGGCCCAGACTCCTCCTTGGAGAAAAACAGCAGGAGAGGGGGCATCCAGCCTCTCTCAGTGGGACAAGGCCTGGGCTCCTCTGGGAAAGAGTAAAAGACAAACCGCGAGTCCCTAGTGTCCCCTCTGCTCTGTGACAGGCCAGGCTAATGGCGACATGCAGACAGCCAGCGGGGCAGAGACTCTCATCCGAAGATGGGTCCCAGAGCAAAGAACAGAAGGGCCCTTTTCTTCCCCAGACCCCGAGCCTGTCCCGCAGAATCACAGTGGGAAGGAGACCTCAGATGCCTGTCAGCTTTAAGGTTTTCTAGGGAAGACCAACATTCGGGAGGCCGAAGAGAACAAATAGCCCGGGGACAAAGTGTGTGTGTGTGCGCGCGTGTGTGTGTGCTCAGTCAAGTCTCTTTGCGACCCCATGGACTGTAGCCCACTAGGCACCTCTGTCCATGAAATTTTCCAGGCAAGAATACTGGAGTGGGTTGCCATTTCCTGCCCGGACACAGTATGGGGTTGGTCAAAAAGTTCATTCGGACTTTTTCATAAGATGTAATGGAAAAAACCCAAATGAACTTTTTGACCAGATGGATACCTGCCCCAATATGATGAAAAGAAAAACCAAAATAAGAAGAAAACAAAGGGCTTGGAGAATGCTCTCTTCAACCACCTCCACCAGCTGATTCAAGAGCCTTGGCTAGATTCTTGGGGAGCATATGAGGTGCATTTGTGTTGACATTTTACAGGCTAGACATCAACTGGACAATTCAAAACATTTTACTTATTGAGACCCTGATGGTTCCAGCTGGGAAAACAGCAGAACAGAGCCTGGGAACCTGGGAATTCATTACGGTGCTCTGGGCGTATCCCAACTGGCTGCATATTACAGGCTTTAAGCAGGACTCTTGGTGGGGGTAAGCCTGGCCACCAGCATCAAACATGAAAGCAGAAGTTTAAGTATACATGAGGAGTCTCGAGTGGCTTGCAGGTCATAAATTTCTAGGTTATGGGCTGGATTCAGTTTGGTTTCCTGCAACAGCTGGACTGTTATTGTCTTTAGCTAAATGAGTTATAGCCCAAATATGTTAGTTATTCATTTATCCACTTGCCTCATTGCCACCATTAAACAATCAAATCCGATGCAGCATTGTTCCAGGGTGAGGCCCCAACCAGAACTTCATGTCGATTTTGCAAATTGGTTTTTTCTCATTCCTTTAACTTCTTGTGAAAAGCTGGAGTTTACATCCCTTTATAATAGAAATCAGAGTAACTTCCCCATCTCAAATTTCTGTGGATGGTGCCATCACTAATAAACGAAACCTGTTACAGATAAACACTTACATACATGCAGAGCTATATTTGTTGTAGCAACTGCATCACAGGACAAAATATGTTTGGCTAAATAAAAAGAATATAGGGCTGTTTTGCATAAGATTGGAATGGAAACGATACCACAGGAAATTATTTTATGTCAACCACAAAAACAGGCAAAATATCTCTCTGGCCAGACTGAAGAGGAAAATTAATTATGACTGTGTTATTGTTCCCAGTGACATTATGTGTCTCTCTAAGAATCTGGCCAGAGGGCAGGGCCAACACTCTTTGCCAACACAGACATACAACGTATAGGAGGAAGACATAGCCTGGGCCTCCAGGGACTGGTCAGGCCCCTGCCTCATGCAGTCTCCTTCTCTGAGATCCCTGGCCCAAGCCTGCCCATCTTCTGGAGGGCAATCCCTGGCCTGGCATCCTTTGTGTACTCCTCTCCTGTGGTCCGACTTCCCCCAGCGTGCTTTCCCTAGCTCTTCCCAATGGAGACCCTTGCACTGAGGTTGCCCACTGCCCACTGATGCATGGTTTCTTCCATTTGGTTACTGGTTTAGTAAAGTAAATAAGAGGAAGGTAATAAAGGACAAGGGCTTCCTTGGTGGCTCGGACGGTAAAGAATCTGCCTGCAATGTGGAAGACCTGGGTTCGATCCCTGGGTTGGGAAGATTCCCTGGAGAAGGGAATGGCAACCCAATCCAGCGTTCTGACCTGGAGAATTCCATGGACAGAGGAGCCTGGTCAATGGGGTCACAAAGAGTCAGACACGACTGAGCGACTTTCACTTTCAATAAAGGACAAATACTGAAGATAATCTACTTAAGACCCCAAAAGCCTTTCATAAGTTTCATTTAAAAAAAAAAAAAGCTATTTAAGAAAAAGATTTCTGATTATGCAAACAGCAAGAGAAAAATATGCAAATGATGTAGACAAGCCATACAAAGCAGAAGAGATGCAAACCACAAGAGGCTAGACCTTCCCTGTGTGCAGAGAAAAATTAAGTTAAAACATAAAGAATGCTATTTCACACTCTTCAGAAAAAGGCACGTGCAGGCCTGGCCTGGAGCACACAGTGAGGAGACAGTGAGGGTAAGCTTCTGGAGAAGAGCCTGCCCCCCAAGATGTGCACATCTGGGGACCCTGTGATTCCAGTCTTGGCCTCGGAATGGCCCAGTGCCACCTCTGCCTTACTGTGCTCGGGTCCCCCGGGGATCCTGTTAAATGCAGGTTCTGAATCAGCTGCCCTGGAGAGGCCCCTGTGAACATGTGTTTCTAACCAGCCTCCAGGAGATGCTCACGTTGTCTGAGGAACAACTTTAAGTAGCAAGCCCCTAGTCAAGATTTTACATGGGAGCACCAGGAGGATGGCAAAGCAGCACCAGGAAACAACGGAATGTTGGAAAACATAAAGACAGCGATGCTGGAGTCCACAAACAGATTCTTAAAGACGTAAAAAGTCCCCCTGAATGATAGGTTTCTATTTTAAAAATGGAGGGAGTGTGGCAGAAGCCACACAAAGTGGAGCGAGAGTCCTTCTAGTGTCACCAATCACCCGGGGGCACGGGGAGGACCCCACCGCACAGGCTCTCCGGAGGTCGGCTTGAGTCCAGCCCAGACACCTGGCATTTTTAAAGCTCTGCAGGAAGTTCTAATGTGCGCCCACGGTTGAGAGCCACAGTTCAAGAAGGTACTCGAAGCGTGTACCAGCAGGATGGACCTCCTCTAGGAGCGTGGCAAAAACCAGCCTCCTGTCTCACTCACTGAGAACCACAGCCCCCACCCCCCGAGTTCTGTAGTTTGCGAGTCTCTGCCTCTCCCTGCAAGCGGTGTTGAGTGGCATTTACTTTTCTGGGGAAAATGTCCACTAGAATCTAAACGCAATGATATGAAAGGGGCAGGGTCTGAGAGCCTGTGGCAATTCGGTTTAGAGTTATTTACCCTGGAAACACACATGACAATGGTTCAAACAGAACCAGGGCGTCCACAGCATGCATCCCAAAACGCAGCCACCCCCGGTGAGTGCAGGGAGGCACTGCATGGGGAGGCTCTGAGTTTGAGTTCTTACTGAACTCTTGCCTCCTGAAGGTCACTCTCTTTTCACTCTGGGAGCCAAGACAAGGGGAGGTGACCAGGCATCCTTTTTACGAAACATCAGAAATCCCTGTCCCAGTCAGCATTCCTGGAGGCTGAGCTGGTGGAGACTCAAGCTGTCTCTTGAGTGACTGGCAGCAGGCCAAGGCTTTGGGGGTGAGCTCTCTTCTGAAACACAGGAGGGCCACGGCCATGTCAAAGGATTCAGGGAACCTGCTTCTCGAAGTGAGCCGTCCCTGTGAGACTCAGCCTGGTGCCCACAGAGGTGTCTCCACACCTGTCATTTAGCCAGTGGGAGCAGGTAAAAGGGAACAGGAAATATCCTCTATTTGATAGGAAATTTTTTAAAAAGCCTGATCAACCTAGGCTAAAATGAACGATTTTAACCATCCTTATAGACGGCAGCCCACCAGGCTCCTCTGTTTATGGGAGCCTGGTGGGCTGCCGTCTATGGGGTCGCACAGAGTCGGACACGACTGAAGCAACGCAGCAGCAGCAGCAATGCCTGTAAAATCACTTGCCACCTCTGGGCTCATCTTCAGCACATTCACGGGCAGCAGTGAACCACTGGGGAACAGTCTCCAGCCCAGAAAGTGCCCCCCTGATGCTGGGCGAGGGGCAGAAATATGGCCGCAGCAAAGCACTCAGGGCAGTACTTGGCAACTGGCCCACTGTATCCATCCCTGCACACCAAGGTCATCGAAGGCCTTTCAGACCTTCCCGGGGACAACGTGTGAACCAGGGGAGGCCTGACCAGACATGGCAACCACGGTGGACAGGCGGCTGCAGCACACCTCCTTCCTCAATGGCCAGTGCTGACGCTCCAGCACAAAACCCTTTCGTCGAAGACCACAGGTGGGCCCTCCGGGCACCAGGGGCAATTCACTAAATCCCATCGTGGAGTCCCCGCCCTCCCAGGTCATACAGCGCCAGGAGGCTGCTCCAGGAGCCCGAGTCCCGCATCCCGACTCCGAGGCACTCACGAGACTTCCGGTTGGCGCGGGAGCGCTTCCTCTCCCGCGGCACCACTCGCTGGCTGGGCACTTGGGTGGCTGACTTGACGATGCGGTCCATGATCTCATCAGCTGCATCGTCCGTGACGTTAGGCGAGTCATCCATGCCCATGGTCCAGGAACTAGCGGATCCTGAAGAATCAGACAACCAGAGAGCACGAGGTACTCAGAGAGAAGGAGAGCACAGCACAGCGGCAACGAAGCCCGTCAGGAAATAGAGCCCAGCGGAGCCAGGGTCAGGGCGGAGCCTGGCGGACCGGGGAGCTGACCTGTTCCCACCGCAGGGGCACCGCAGTGACCTGGGACCATCACCCTCGGGGCTCTGGCCTCCCAGGAATCATGCCAGCGGCACATTATGTCGCACTCCTCTGTCACACAGCTGTGACCCCACCTCTCACTGTTCTGGACATGTCTCCACCTGCCAGGTCCTGTAGTCATGGCGGGGGTGGGGTGGGGTAGACTCCCGATGCTACATGGCGCCCTGCACATCGCAAACACCCAGTGATGCGCTCCAGAAATGTCCTGAGACATTTGCTACGTTTCAGCTGTCTTATCTCTGGTTGTATGTGCCTAGTGTATGTCAACTAACCCTAGCTGCTCATTCAGTTAAATAAAAGTCAATGGATTTTGTAACATATGGTTCATCTTTGGATTACCTAGCCTTTAAAAATCATAACAGGATTGCCCTCTTCCATTAGGAAAGGGGAGGGAACACACATTTGTCTACTTTTAAAAAATTTATTTGGCTGCACCAGGCCATAGTTGCAACATGCGAGATCTAGTTTTTGGACCAGGGATCGAACCCGGGCTCCCTGCATTGGGAGGGCAGAGTCTTAACCAACTTCTTTAACTACCAAGGAAGTCCCAAAACAACATTTTCTTTGGTACATTCATCTGCTTCCTGACCAGAAAAAAATTTGTTTATAGCTATTTGTTAAGACAGTCCAAGTCTGACATGAAAGCACCTGCCTCTAGATCAGCAAGAAGAAAGTACCACAAAAACATGGGTTCTCAAATCATATTAAACACTTAGAAATGAATGCTATTTTGATTCATCAAAAATGAACTTTGTGACTGATCAACTTCTCTGTGAAATCTCTTCTCTAAGATGGGAACTATGCTTCTGTAAGAAAAAAGATGTACAATGTGCTCAAAATTGTGAATTTTCTCAAGTGAGTGTTCTCAGACTCTGTGTTTGTGGAACACAGGTACCCTGAACTTGACCAAGGTCCAGCTAAAGCTGAAGAATAGTCAGCTTTTCTCAAACTACAGGGAAAATATGTTAGTAAACACTTATCTTAAATTTTGAGTTCTATACTAATTTTTCAAAACTTTGGTGTTTGGATATTAACAGAAATTGTAGGGAATAGTTGATCACAGCTCAACAGACTGTACATTTTATAGACAGCAAATATGCAATATACTATAATTTAGTCATAATTTCTGCTAGTAAAATTCAGATGACTAAATTAAATACATTAAAAATTCATACTTGGCAAATGAGAATCAGGATTGCCGTGTATGACCACTTGCATGTATTTGAGGACAGAGGCCACAGGACAATGATGTTTTCTGCTAACAAGGCTTTTGTTCTGGGTCATTTTAAAAAATTGCTTTGTTTTATGAGTAGGAGCATACTTACAACATTGGGATATAGAAAATCAGGACATTTTAACTTTTCCTGCTTATACCTAATGGCAATTGATCTACTTGTTTCCATCAGAAGGTTAGTGTTTTCAGCATCATAAAACCCTCTAAAAATATGTTCTTCTCAGAAATGAATTTTTGAAATTGCTGAATTTTCCTGCATTGTCAGGCTTGTCTAGGTGTTCTAATTGAAGGCAAGAGGCCTTGCAGCAGCAGAGCTCTCAGACTGGGCTCAGCAGAGCCTCTGAACCACAGCCTTTCGCACAACAAAGCCATCAACAGAAAAATTGCATTTTACCCAGCAATTTCCTGTTTTCCCTTTACTCTATTGATTTAAAATTCTGTGCCCCATTTTGAAATGCCAAGCTACCCTTCCCAAAACACAAAGCTCAGGCAATTGTCTTCGCTCATAATACAATATAACTGGCTCCTAAAACGAGCCAGAAATGAAGGAATCATCTGATCTTTCCACTGAGAATTACTTATACGTCCATCTTACACATTCTTGGGGATCTGCTTGCACTGTGACATGTCAGGAGATGCCCACAAGGAGTATCTGGCCATCTGTCCAGGACCGTCAGACTCAGTTTTGTGATGCTATCATCTTCTCATGACCTCAGTCTTGGTTCTGCTTCTTTATCCCCTCTCCCCTTGGTTACTTTCCTCACTGCCCAATTACCACTGAAGCCCGTTCCATTCTTGGCTGTGTACATGCTTCCCTTTCTGGGACTTGAGCACACACATACAGCCACAGGAGAACACTGCCCATACCTTAGACTCCAAGGGGGCTCCCCAGGGTCTCCCAGGTGCTAGCCATTGATATTTACTGAGATGTCTGTGTAACTTATTATATATAATATATGCAAATAGAGAGAGAGATGGTGGAGCAGATAAAACATTACAGACACGATAGTACCATGGCATTTTATTTGGACTTCATTTTTTAAAAAATAGGCAAATTGTAGTCTGAAAGACAACACTGCAACTAATTTTTCCCTTAAAAATCTAACAAAGAAATAGTCTAAAATGAAAATAATTATATCCAAATAGATATTATATTACTGTAATAAACATCTACCTTCATTTCTAAAAGAGTTTCCCTGGGTATAGATTTCTAACAGGTTAGAAACTTCTTCTTTTCTTTGGCAGTTTTAAAGATGCCATTCCACTTTCTTTTGACTTCCATAGTTTCGGTTAATAGTGAGTTATCATTCTTACTGTTGCTCCTCAGAGAGTACCCTCTTCTCTCTCTGGCTGTTTTAAAGATGTTATCTGTATCTTTGGGTTTTGGCAGTTTGTCTGTGGTATGCCTAGGTAGGGTTTTCTTAGTATTTCCTCTCCTTGGATTTGTTGTTTTTCTCTTTAAATATCTGTCCTTGCTTTCTGGCATGCTGACTTCTGTTGCACAGCATGGGCTCTAAAGCACGGGGCTCCGTATTTGCGGCACATGGGCTCCCCCAGTTGTGGTGCAAGGGCTCAGCTGCTCCGAGGCAGGTGGGATCTCAGTTCCTCGACCAGGTATCTAACCCACGTCCCCTGCATTGGAAGGTGGATCTTTAACAACTGGACCACCAGGGAAGCCCCTCCTTGGACTTGCCACCTCTCTAAACTATGTGGATTGCTATCTATCATGAGCCTTTGGAAAATTCTCACCCATTATTTCTTCAATTATTACTTCTTACCATTTTTTCTTTCTGATACTCCAGTTACACATATGTTAGACCATTTGGCTGTGTCCCACCTGTCTCTTATGGTAAAGAATCTTCCTGCAATGCAGGAGATATGGGTTAGATACCTGGGTTGGGAAGATTCCCTAGAGAAGGGAATGGCTACCCACTCCAGTATTCTGATCTGCAGAATTCCATGGACAGAGGAGCCTGGCAGGCTATAGTCCACGGGGTCGCAAACAGTCAGACACGATTGAGGGATTTTTACTTCATTTCACTACACCAATCTCTTACATTTTGTTTCATTCATTCTTTCTCACCATGGTTCAGTTTGTATATTTTCTATTAACCTATTTTGTTTGGACTCACCAACCTCTTTTGCTGGTACCACTCTGCTGTTAAACCCATCATATTTGTTAATCATATCAGATACTTTTCTTTTCAGTTCTAGAATTTCCAGTTGATTCTTTTAAATAAATTTCAGCCTTTTGATCAATCTGTCTCTATTTTCCTTTTTTTTAAAAAACAACTATAAATGGCTAAATTTGACTGCAAATTTCAACATCTGGATCACCTGTCGATCTGCTGCTCTAGTCTACTTTTCTTCTTCTTGGTCACATTTTCATGTTTTCCTGGCTCTTAATGTTGACTATGTACTGTACTTTGAGTAGAAAGGAATGCAGAGGCTGAAGTCAGTGTCATTTCCCCCTCGTCTTTGCCCTTTCTGTTAAGCAGACATAGTGAAGGACTGAGCAGTTCTTATCGTGTTAGTTGCTCTTCTGTGACCCCATGGACTATAGCCCACCAGGCTCCTTTTGTCCATAGCATTTCCCAGGCAAGAATACTGAAGTGGGTTGCCATTTTCTTCTCAAGGGGACCTTCCCGACCCAGGGATCAAACCCGTGTCTCTTGCATTAGCAGGTGGGTTCTTTACCACTGAACCTCCTGGGAGGACTCAGCAGGATTGGGGCCAAATAGCAGTTTTCATTGAGAATCAGTCCATCTCTGTCTTTAACTATCTGATGCATTTGTTGAAGGTGCTTACTCTAAATTATCTTTGTGTCCTCAGAACTTAAAGACTGTAGGAAAATTTCTACAGCCTTTCTGACACAGCCTCCTCCTCCCCACCTCCTCATGTTGCCCCAGTCCTTGGCAAATATCCCATGAAGAAAATCGTCTGCATTTGAAGCTTCTCTAGTTCCATCCTCTTATGCCAGCTCACATGACTACTGCAAGTTCTGCTGGCTTCTCTTCACTATTAAAGTTACTCTGCTCACAGCAAATCTAACTCTCAGCCTGGGCCCAGACTAGGTGAATGCTCTCAGAGAGGTGCCCTCAGCTCACCTAGAATTCTAATTTGTCTAGTTCTCTCTCCTTTCACAGTTCTCTGATGTATCCTGAAGGGAAGTTCTTGTTATTTTATTAAAGTTTATGGTTTACAGTAGCAGGAGTAGTGACTTGCTACTCCCTGTGACATGCCACCTGGAAGCAGAAGTCTCCGCAAGTGCAGAGAGACTGAACCACTTTCCTTTCTAATCCTTTTTATCAGTTAGTGAAAATGAACCCACATTGCACAAAGCTAGCAATATCTTTTTCTTTCTGTCCTTTCCACTATGGAAGGGTTTTCTCTTTTAAAATTAGCACAACCCATTTATGTTCCATTGCAAGGAGATCAAACCAGTCAATCCTAAAGGAAATCAACCCTGAATATTCATTGGAAGGACTGATGCTGAAGCTGAAGTTCCAATACTTTGGCTACCTGATGCAAAGAGCTGACTCATTACAAAAGTCCCTGATCCTGGGAAAGACTGAAGGCAAAAGAAGGGACAACAGAAGACAAGATGGTTGGATGGCATCACTGACTCCACGGACATAAGTTTGCGCAAACTCCTGGAGATGGTGAAGGACAGGGAAGCCTGGCGTGCTTCAGTCCATGGGGTGGCTAAGAATTGGACATGACTTAAGTGACTGAACAACAACAACAATTATGTTCCATTAGAAAGAGACCTGGGTTTGATCCCTAGGTTGGGAGATACCCTGGAGGAGGGCATGGCAACCCACTCCAGTATTCTTGCCTGGAGAATCCCCATGGACAGGGGAAACTGGCGGGCTACAGTCCACAGGGCTGCAGAGAGTCAGACACGACTAAGTGAGTAAGCACACAGCACAGCGACATTGGACTCCACCTCCCAGGGTGGCTTTAATTGCACCAGCTTGCGTCCACGAAGGCACAGCAGTTCGACTCCTGATGGCTGGGGTCACTATGGTGCAGGTGCCCATGCTGCCTTTGCTCTCCTGGTGGCCACGGTTAGCCTAGGAGACAAAGCCTACAGCAGCTGCTGGGGCACAGACAGACTCATGCATAGGATGCCCTACGCCTTGTGGGAGCCAATGATTCCCAACCTCACACCCAACAGTGCAAAGCTGTTTTATTCTTATCCTTGCTTTATGCTTTGTCTAGACTGACAGTCTCTACTGCTCAGCATTTAATGATATTATTTTCTTCACCTTCTGATCTCTCCAACTTTTTTCTCTCCTCTTATGTTCTGTCTTGTTTACACACTCTTTCTCTCCTGTCACTGCTTAATTGATCTGAGAAATGGAGGACTTTTATAGCCAGCACTGGCCAAGAAGAGGGCACCTTTCTTCCCACGTGAAAAATCAGACAATCAGAATGTCCCACACCAAGTACTCAGGACTGTGGTCTGTCACAGTCGCATCTATCTGCTTTTGCTCACCAAAAGGCTGCCTGTGCTTTGCCAAATAATAAGTTATTTTCTTTTCCTAATTCTCCGTCCAACACTATCTGAAAATCAGAGGGTTCAGAAAGACCAAATCGCAGAGAACCTAATCTCTGATCCTTGAATGTGAACAGTAACACCTGCATGTGTCTGGGGTAAAGTCTGGGATTAAGATTGTAGCACAAGGGCTGACTGCTCTATTTACCATCTGTGTCTCAGTCAGGATAACAGTGGGGAAGGGCGGAGACAGGCATCCCTTCTTCCGGCATATTCTTAGCCGCCTATCAAAGAAAAAGCCCTGAGAAACATCCAGCATTAAGAAGGGGAGAAGGAACTAGATTTAGGGACACTGTCAGTTCAGTTCAGTCGCTCAGTTGTGTCCAGCTCTTTGCGACACCCCACAGACTGCAGCACGCCAGGCCTTCCTGTCCATCACCAACTCCAGAAGCTTCCTCAAACTCATGTCCATCGAGTCAGTGATGCCATCCAACCATCTCATCCTCTGTCGTCCCCTTCTCCTCCCGCCTTCAACCTTTCCCAGCATCAGGGTCTTTTCCAATGAGTCAGTTCTTCTCATCAGGTGGCCAAAGTATTGGAGTTTCAGCTTCAGCATCAGTCCTTCCAATGAATATTCAGGACTGATTTCCTTTAGGATGGACTGGTTGGATCTCCTTGCAGTCCAAGGGACTCTCAAGAATCTCTTCCAGCATCACAATTTGAAAGCATCAATTTTTTGGCACTCAGCCTTCTTCATGGTCCAACTCTCACATCTGTACATGACTACTGGAAAAACCATGGCTTTCACTTATATGGACTTTTGTCGGCAAAGTGATGTCTCTGCTTTTTAATATGCTGTCTAGGTTTGTCATAGCTTTTCTTCCAAGGAGCAAGAGTCTTTTAATTTCGTGACTGCAGTCAATGTCTGCAGTGATTTTTGGAGCCCAAGAAAATCAGGTTTGTCACTGTTTCCACTTTTACACTCTAAAGCATTTCAATTTGGGCAATAAATACATGGCTTCTAATTTGTGTGCACAGTATGTGCTAAGCAAACACCAAGAGGAGAAAGTCCGTCCTCCAGGGGTTCATCCTCTTTAGTTATAAAGTTTGTAAGTTCCTGAGACCTAACCTGGGGTCTCAGGAGTTCATGGTGAGGTGGAGAGCATGGAGGAGGTAGACTCTGGTGGTGACAGGACAGGCAGAGGAGAGAGGACAGCATGAGCCATGATGGGCCCTCAGGGAGACAC
Organism: Cervus canadensis; assembly: GCF_019320065.1. Lineage (NCBI taxonomy): Eukaryota > Metazoa > Chordata > Mammalia > Artiodactyla > Cervidae > Cervus > Cervus canadensis. The sequence goes on from NC_057408.1 coordinate 35,786,700, forward strand.
AGGATGTGCAGAGTAGGGTGATGCACACCATGTGGGACCAAGTGAAAACCAAGTATGTGGGGGCCCGGAGGGGACCAGACCCCAGGGGACCTCAACATATCACATGAATAGCATGGGCTGGATCCTGCAGGCAGAGAGGAAACTTAGGAAGGTGAACGTGGCATCAGCCCAGACCAGGGAAACACAGGTAAGCACTCTCAGATGCAAAATGCATCTTAATTCTTAATTCAGATTAAAAATCCTTTCCAAGTTATGAAACAAACTTGGAAACTCTTATCTGTCTTTACCATCTTGAAGCTTAGTTTCCTCTCTGTTCCAAGGATTTAAAAGGCAAAAAGGGATAGCATTTTAATTCAAGGGTCAGCAACCTTGTTCTGTACCCTGCCTGAGAGGAAAAACATTAGGTTCCATGGTCTCTGCAGTCTCTGTCGCAGCCCCTCGACCTTGCCCCGCTGTGCAAAAGCATCATAAACAGCACACATAAACACAAGGGTGACTGTGTTCCACTAAGACCTGACTTACAAGAGTAAATGGCCAGCTCACTGTGGTTTGGAGGACATAGTTTGCTGATCTCTGGTTGTTTTTTTAAAAAAATATTTATCTTTATTTGGCTGTGAACTCTTCGTTGTGACACATGGGATCTAGTTCCCTGACCAGGGATTGAACCAGGCCCCTTGCACTGGGAGCGCAGAGTCTTAGCCACAGGACCACCAGGGAAGTCCTGCTGATCTTGGCTTTAACCCACAAGGTTCATTCACAGTACTCAGGCCTCCTGTGTGAACTAAGTTGTGCTTTGGGGAAGGTTGCTTGTTTTCGAAATGAAGCTATGAAGGCAGGTCACAAAGGTGTGAGTGAATGATGACGTCAGTATAGAGAGCCCCGGGGAGTGGACCGTCCACTTCCCAGACAGACACACAGTCACCTCTACCCTGTGGGGGGACCCCGGAAGACGGCGTTACCTCGGCTTGCGCGGCTGCGGGTGCGGACGCCCAGCGCCGGGGTGGCGTCCTCCACGGCAGGGGATGAGGTCTTCAGCACAGCCTTCATGTTCTCATGCTCAGCAGCATCCTCCGCGTAGCTCAGGCCCTGTGGCTGGCTTGGGGGCGCCGGGGAACCGCCGGAGAACTTGCCAGACTGCAAGAGCAAGGGGGTTACGGCATGAGGTGACTCCCCAAAAATGAACTCAAGCTCAGCAAACCTCCAGCTGAGGAAAGTCTTCTCTGTCGCTCTCTTTTCTGGTTTATGTGCATTTGGCAGACACGTTAGTGACCGCAGTCAGTGAGAGCGTCAATGAACTGATGACAGACGGCTGCATGGGGGGCAAGTTCTCTTATCAGAAAGAAAAGCCTTGGTCCCGGAAGGACCACACCCATCCCTCTACTGTAGTCTGTCTCCCGGCTCACTGCAGATTCCCTAGAATCTGGAAGCTGGCAAGGAATGATGGACTGCAACTCTGGGAAGAACTCAGAAACCAAATTTGCTTCTAACACCAAAGGCTGGATGTGAGTGTTGAAACATGCCTGTTAATCAGATACAGTGCGATTTATTTTTTCAAATGTGGTGCCAGAAAGCAGTTAAAGCGTTCGTATGGATCACTTATTATGGTAGAATTTTAAAAGTGGGATTCAGGTGCAGAATCTTGTCCCCCTCGCTTTACAGAGAAGGAAACTGAGGCCGTCCAAGATGGAGTGATTTGCCAAAGGCCCCAAAAGAGTTTGATTCAGGGCCCAGGTCAGAACATGGCCCAGAAATTCATGCTGAAATGGAGTCTGGCAACACTCACTTCTCGTTGTGTCAAAAATTCAGTTGTTTTCACAAGCATTACACTCCCATGATGAGATTCTCTAATTCTAGGCTGAACAAAGCATATATGTTTTACAAGAGGTATGCTATAGTTTCGGGCCATATGCACACAAAGCCAAACATCTGGATGAAAAATCAAAAGACAGTTAGAATAACACTTGAAAGAGCAGCTCCATCCATCCCCGGCTTCCTCTTTTTACCCACCGTCTCAGCCCTGGTGCTGGAGCCCAGGACACAGCTGGGGCTCGTACCATCTGCGTGGCTCCTTCCTCATCCTCAGTCTGGGCAGCCCTGCCCTGGCCTCTGGTTCTGGCATCCGCACCAGTGGCCGGGGAAGGAGCCACCACCCATCCCACCCCTTGTCCACCTGTCCAGCAGGAGGAAGAGATTCGCCAACCCTGCCACCCTTCACAGGGCCTGGGACACCGGGACAGCTAGGAAAATGCAGTTTCCCTTCAGTCAGTCCCTGGGACACACACCACGACGAGAACCCATGTAAGGAGGTTAGTGATCACACGGAAACCCAGCAGGAGACAGTCATGCGAGGTTTAATGCGCTGAACAGGGCTGGCGCGTCATGCTGCTCACGTCAGGTTAGATTCTATGGCACACTCGGGAGGGTCACGCGTGGCATTCTCCATGTTTATAAACATCCTACCTCAACTTCGTCTTCTTCGTCAGTCTACTCGAGAGGACAGGACAGGATGGGAAAGACAGAAGGGATTCTCAGAAGGCACAGAAGTCAGCAAAGATGAGATCATGGCAGTGCCACATCAAATCCCAGCAAAAGGACTCAGCCACCGCACCCAGGGCACACCCTTCTTGATGTGAGTTGCTGAGTCCTGCCTGCATAGCCCTCCTGTCTGGACACTCTCTCTGAGAGCCCCAAGACCAGTCCTGACCAAGGTCAGGCCAATTTCCTGAGGCTGCCTTGGAGTACAATAACTGGTTCACCTGGTCCCCTGACCATTAAAGACCTCTGTGCCCGGTCACTGGGCTGGCCATGTCCCAGGGAACCCACCACCGCCTGCCAGCCTTCAGGACTTCCCTCCGCCTGTGTCCGTCTGTCCACTGCGCCCCCTCCTCTCACTCCGAGTGCTGAGCCTCTCCTTGCCCAGGCTGCCAGGTCTGGGTCCCCCTGAACCCGCCTACACACAGGCCACTCAGGACAAGGGAGACCACTGCCTGGACAGGACGGGTCCCCTGACTCTTTCCTCAGAAACATCAAACGATTTTTAAAATCTTACCTGTCCCTCGTGGAGGCTGTCTGAACGGACACACCATTCTTTTAATTATCACCAGCCAAACTGCTTTAAGTAACCAAATAAAATACTCCTTTTCAAAAAGTAAATTGAGGGTGAAAGTCATGTCAATTTCTTAATTCTAAATCAAACACACCCTCAATTTAACTTGTGTTTCCACTGAGGTTACAAGCCAGGATGGCAAATCAGACGCAGGTTTTTCAGAACTGACTAAACTTTTGGGAGCCGAAATGACAAAATGCTTCCAGTTCTACACTGCCTCCAGGCAATCAGCCTTGTGATGAGTGATGACTTTTTTTTTTTTTTAATCTTAGAGCTTCTTTAATTTAACCAGATAGTTGGCATTGTCCCAGTGATTAGCACACGTGCTTACCTCTAACTCTCTCAACACGCCCCAGTCACTAGCATTTGTTTTTCACAGAAGAGGAAGCTGGGGTTGGGGAAGATTAAAGATCTCACCCAGGAGGACCACGGCCCTCAGCAGGGCTCTAAGAGTCCTGGGATGGACAGCCTACGCTCTCACTGCCCGTCTAGGGTGTGATGAAGGCAGAAAGGGCCACACTTGCCTTATGCTGTCTTGTCTATGCACTGTATTGCCTGGAACTAGTTTAGGACACAAGGAAAAAGGCGTGAGTTAAGTTCTCACTGACCCTTACATGGCAGGACTCCTGGAGAGTTAGAAAGGAGGCCGTCTGCACATTCAGAAATAGAGAAAAAAGAGGGGGGAGAGGCATGTGAGAGTAGGTATGGGGCTGACTGTGCATGCAGGGTCTTTAGATTTTACCCAGACTTCTCTGTGCCTCATAAAATGATGGTTTTCCTAAAGTCCTCTCTGTCTAATTGCAACCACTTCCATCCTCATTATTCAGCATCTATATTAAGAATGACTTCCCACAGTTTTCTCTAAAAACCACTTCCAGCTCTGACGCTCAGGGGCTCTGCGACTCTCTATTGCCTGCTTTTGTTTTCAGTTGTGCATATGGGTCGTTTTCTACCCGGATCATGACACCCTTGGGGTACAAGTTTGTCTGCTACTGTACTCACATCTTCCTAGGAGCCCTGTGCCTTGGTGGGTACACAATGGGTGCTTAACTGAGAACTGGAAAAACCTGAAGCTGTATACTTTGCTTTGAGTGACAATATCCTAATCTTCCAGCAGATGGCAATCTTTCTACATGAATGGTGTCACTCGCCCCATCAAAAACAAGGGCCACCTTGAGGACGAACCCTGAAGAAACCTGCGCTGTCCAGATTTCAATGCGAATTTAAGTATTTTTGAATCCAACTCTAGAAACATTTACCCCTGTTTATAAATAGGAGGACTGAATATTTTCAGAAAAGGACACAATTTAAAAATTAGTGGGATCTGTAAAAAAAAAAAACTCAAGAATTTGGCAAGAAATTCTGATGTGTTTTCATAATTATAAGCACATTGAGTTTGTATTTTTCACAATCCAGTGTGTCTCACGGCCACAAACCTAACTACTTCCCTTTTTAAACTTTTAAAAATAATACTTTGGAATGAAATGTGGGCCACAGTTTGCCCAAGTGGGTTCAGTCTGCTTCCTGAGTCCCTGTCTTTCCAGGAAGCTGAAGATCCAAGTGAACCCAGATTTTACGAGAGGAGATAGCAGACTCAGCGGATGGCATTGGTCTTCAGAACAATCTGTAGAAAGGGTCCTTTCTGCAGAAATGTGATCTGGGCACTGCCTAAGGTTTCAGCAAATTCCAAGGAAACAAGGATCAAGGGTAGGGTGAATGGTAAGGAGACTAGTCTCTGGTTCTCCTTCAAAATGCCTTAAAATTGAAACACAATTTCTAAGATAATTCATCTGAGAAGGTCACACCCCTCAGGAATGTGGCTAGCAATCATATTTGCTATTATATTGTCTTACAAGATGACTGATCACCGTGGGCACAGAAGGCCGCCTCAGTGAGGTTGTCTTCACTGATCTTATTCCTCCCCAGAGAAACCTGCCTGACTTGGGTTTAGCAGAGGCTTGCAACCCCCACGATGAGGTCACTCTCTGTGTCTTAATCCTTCACCTATTCTGGTCCCTGGATCTAAGAGGCACTTTGCTTCTCAGAGCGATATAAAGAGGGGTAGATCCTAGCAAGCTACAGTCCACGAGGTCACGAAGAATTGGACACAACTGCAGTTACTGAGCACAAATTTCACAAAGGCCCAGCAGAAAGAGGCACCATAATTACGTGTCTCTGTCTCTGGCGTCTTCACACAGGGCTTTGCCCTCCACGCAGCACCCACGGTGCGTGTGGGCTCGGTGCTGAGGTGGAAGAGATGGAGGACAAGCCCAGGGGCTGGGGAGGCATGCAAGTGTGCAGGGCTCCCCAAGGAGCCATCAGAGACTCCTGCTAAATTCACTGGCCTCTGGGCTCTCCTCTCTTGTTTTCTAACTCAAGAGACTGCCAAGAGCCCATAAGATTATGTCTTTGAGCAACCACATCAGTTATTTCTCCATTCAAATGCCTAGAATGGGTGGTCCAGGTGTCAACTGATTGATTAGCTAATAGTATCACAATTATTAAAATCCTGAATCAATTCCCAAATCAGAACCTTTGTCTTCCTATGGTTAAGTGTCATCTTTTAGACTTTTTCGTCTCCTCTTTCAATTCTAGCCACTTCACAAGGGTTGAAGATGGAATCAAGTATTCAACGTCATTAGCATCACACAGCCCACCAAGCTAATTACTTGTGTAGTAGGTTAAAGTTCCTCCACCAGCCACCCCTCCTTAATTTACATCCTAGTTTGAAGTTCATTATATTTCAGGTTTTCAGCGAAGTGGTAGAGGGACAGTTTAAGAGCACCTTTTAAAAGAGGAACATTTTTTTCACTGTCACAGGAAGAGAAAAGTGCAGCCTCTAAACTGTGGAGAGGTTCTATGGTTGATCAGACATTCAGAATAAATGACATAAAGAAACCGACTTCATGAAACTTACATCAGTGATCATCTTCCCCCGGGTCTTGTTTCTCTCTCTGTGGTTGGCCCGTTTCTGTTTCTGCTGCAAAACTCTCTCCCTGGTGGTACGGTACTCCAGTGCAAACTCACTGATGATCCTGCAGAACTTGTTTATGTTCACTTCCCGAATTGCATACGGTGGGTGGCCCATAAAGAGAAGAAAGGAATGGAACCTGCCATGAAGAAACAATGGTGGCAAGGACTTCAGGTTTAAGACACAAAAATCAGCTGTCTGCAGACTTTCGGTTAAAAAATAAATAAATAAAACCCAATCACCCAAAGACATTGTTCTTTGTTCTTGGGGTTCTTTGAGGTTAAAGAGTGAAACAAAGGTCCATCTGGTCAAAGCTATGGTTTTTTCCAGTAGTCATGTATGGATGTGAGAGTTGGACTATAAAGAAAGCTGAGCGCCAAAGAATTGGTGCTTTTGAACTGTGGTGTTGGAGAAGACTCTTGAGAGCCCCTTGGACCGCAAGGAAATCAAACCAGTCAATCCTCAAGGAAATCAGTCCTGAATATTCATTGGAAGGACTGATGCTGAAGCTGAAGCTCCAATACTTTGGCCACCTGATGTGAAGAACTGACTCACTGGAAAAGACCCTGATGCTGGGAAAGATTGAAGGCGGGAAGAGAAGGGGACGGCAGAGGATGAGATGGTTGGATGGCATTACTGACTCAATGGACATGAGTTTGAGTAAACTCTGGGAGTTGGTAATGGACAGGGAGGCCTGGCGTGCTGCAGTCCATGGGGTCACGAAGAGTCGGACACGACTGACAGACTGAACTGAACTGAACTGAAAGAGTGAAAATGTAACCAGAAGTTAAGTTCAACTAACTTTCTCACTGATGGAGGTGGTGCATTTTCAGGAGATTAAGTACTTTTTCCTACTTGTTTATCTGTGTTTTAATTTTTTTTAAATTGGTGTGTAAAACTTTTATAAGAAAAATGATAAAGTACTATTCTAAGAAAGCGCTTCCCTGGTGGCTCAGCTAGTAAAGAATCCACCTGCAATGCGGTGGTTTTGATGAACCTAGGTTCAATCGCTGGGTTGGGAAGAGGCCCTGGAGAAGGGAAAGGCTACCCACTCCAGTATTCTGGCCTGGAGAATTCCATGGACTCTATAGTCCCTGGGGTCGCAAAGAGTCAGACACAACTAAGCAACTTTCACTTTCACTTTTAAGAAAAGTATTGCATGTTTTCTAGCTCATATGAAAACTGAGCAGGGGTAAAGAAATGCTGCTTAGCAATTTTAGGGGACTTAAATGAATAGATGGAATTGACAGGAACATATTTTGAATAACATGCTAATTAATGATTTGTAAAAAGATGTTTATAAGCAAATAAAATTTATTTCAGCTATTTAGTATATAAATTAAGTTATTGGATTCTATTTACTTAAAACTTTTAGAAAAGAAAAATGAGCAAAGATGTGTCTAATCTTTAGTTATTCAGGAAATGAGAGAGAAGTTACCAGGAGACAAAAGAAAATTTTTGTATACAACAAACAGTATGTATAATTGATATCACTAATTGTAGAAAAAATATTTTTGATCACTCTAATTTGTACAGTTTAATAGGGGGTTGGTATGTTTTTCAAATGAGAGACAGTAGATTATTCTATCTGTGAAGAATACTAAAGGAAAGCATACAACATAAAATTAGAAAGGGATAGAAAACTGCTATTTACAACCAAAAATGCTAGTTAAAACCATAAAACTAAGAAGAAACAAAGTATAAAAATTCATGACTTTGTATGAGAAAATGAGTTCTTAGATATGATACCAAAGGCGTAGGCACCCAAAGGAAAAAAAAAATAGATAAACGACTCCATCAAAATTAGAAACTTCAAAGGATACTCTCAAGATTGAAAAGACAACCCAAAGAATGGAGAAAATATTTGCGAATCATGTCTAATAGGGATCTATGTCCAGAATATATAGATAAATCTTACAACTCAACACTAAAAAGACAAATAAAAAATTAACAAAAGATCTGAGTAGACATTTCCAAAAAGATTATTGGCAAATAGTCAATAAGTACATGAAAAGCTGCTTAACACCATTAGTCATAGGGGGATGCAAATCAAAACCACACTGAGACACCACTTCATACTCACTATGATGGCTATAATAAAAAAGACAGACAATCACAAGTGTTGGTGAGGATGCACAGAAACAGGAAACCTCACACAGTAGTGGTGGGAACACAAAACAGTTCAGCCGTGGTGGAAAGACAGAGTTCCTAGAGAGTTAAATACAGAGTCACTCTGTGCCCTAGCAGTTTCATTCCTATGCGTGCATGCTAAGTCACTTCCTTGTGTCCAACTCTTTGCGACCCCATGGACCGTAGCCCACCAGGCTCCTCTGTCCACAGGATTCTCCAGGCAAGAACACTGGAGTGGGTTGCCGTGCCCTCCTCCAGGGGATCTTCCTGACCCAGTGATCAAATCCACGTCTCTTAAGTCTCCTGCATTGGCAGGAGGGTTTTTTACCACTAGCGCCACCTGGGAAGCCCCTTCATTCCTACACATTTACTCAAAAGGAATGAAACTATAGGTCCACACAAAACCTACACAAATCCCATGACAGCACTATTCATAACAGCCCCAAAGTGGAAACAATCCAAGTGTCCATCAACAGATGAATAAACAAGATGTGGTGTCTCACTCAAAACCGGCCCCACGACCTCTCTGACCTCACTTCCTAGGACGCCAGTCACACTTGACGCCTCGTGATTCTTGGCACAAGCCCACCTCAGGCCCCCCATGTGGTGTGTAGGGGACCCTCGGGGGACACAGCTGAGAGTTTGCAGCGCCTGTGAGGAGGGGCAGGCGGCCACTCCACAGGGAGGACCACAGGCCCTGACAAGGCATCCGGGGCCAGTTCTTCCCTAAGCCCAGAGAATCCCTGCCACACACAGCAGCCTGGATTGCTCTCTCTTATCCCTCAAGTTTCTGCCCGAATACCACCTCCTCAGAGAAGCCTCCTGCAACCACCCACGTAGAACAGGACCTCCTGGCCACTCCCTGTATCCTTTATACTCTTTAATTTTTCTTCCTGGCTCTTATTACTACCTGACATTGTTCCCTGGAGATATGACATGATGTTATATGCATTAGGATAGGATACTATAATATACAAATATATGTAAGATGAATCAAGGGAGAACCAATCAGACCACAGCTGAGTCCTCTTTCATACATAAATACAACCCAAGCTTCCTTATCCTCCACTTTTTAGAACATTATTTTTATCTAGAGGGGATCCAATCTTAACATATAAATTGGAGATATGATTCAAATATACACTGTGCAAACAGAGAAGTAAGTACATCGCATACTTGAAAAAAAGACTCAGATGTCCATTTGAGAGGAAAGACTGTGGCCTTCCTACAGAACAGCAAAATGGGTGTATCTTTAAGGGAATAAAACATTTGAGGGAATTTTTTTTTAACTGGAGTATAACTGCTTTTCAGTGTTGTGTTAGCTTCTGTTGTAAACTGTATGAATCAGTTCTATGTGCACATACATCCCCTCCCCCTTGAGCCATCACAGTGGTTTGAGGGATTTTTGTTAAGTTTGTAACTTTCAGAACACATGGCAAGAAAGTCTAAAGGTTACGGAGGCACTAGTTGCTCTCATCAGTGTCCCGAGGCACAAGCCAAGCATCTCTGACCATTTCCACCATCCACCCTTTCCCTCACGTGTGTCCATGAGTGGGGTGTCTGGCTGAGGGGGGGGGGAGGGGTGGATTTGGGGGCACCGGGAAGCCAGTGTGGGTGTTCACTTGTTTTCCACCTGCCTTTCCCCAGAGAATGCTGTGGCTCTCCAGGCCTCCCAGGAAAGCCTTCCTCCCAGCTCTCACCTGGCCCCCTCTGCAGGGCCTGCTGTGGTGTAACTGTAGCCAGTGACTCTGGGACTTGGCCAGGGGTTTGCACACCCACAGATTTGGGGATGCCTGTCACTGCAGCAGCAAAAAGGGCAGGTTAGTCTGTAGATTCAGACCTCCCGAACAAGATGTTCTTAGGCAACGGTTTGAAAGTCAGGTTTTGCCTTAAGAGAACTGCCTAAGTTCTTCTTTCTGCCCCTTTATTAAAAGGGGCCATTGGAGTCACTAAGTGGGGGTGGGGGAGTGTCATCAGACAGGAAAGGGAGGTGGAAGCACCTGCCCCATTAGCTCCATGGGAGCTAGAAAAGAGGGGGAGGCCAAATGGGTGTCCAATAATGAGCCTCTGGGATCCAGGTCACACAAGAGCAAGCAACAGCTGGGCAACCAGCTTACCAGGAAGAATAGGCAATCAGAGCAAATGTTATATGCATTATATACATTTTGCACATGCAATATATATATATTCACACATGTATATATATACATACACACACACACATAAACACACAGACATACACAATAGCTTAGGGAACAGATGTATCAGCAAAACAGAGTTTTAAACTTTCTGGGATAAGATGGTTACTGTGACCAGGCATAATAGCTTTACAAGACTTTCATAAAACTGCTCCAGTTTCCTGACATTCCAAATGGAAACTATTTGTTTATTTGAGTCATTTTAAGTTGGAAATTGCTTGTATCACACAAAGCATGGAGGGCCAAAGCCGCTTACATTCTCTGCCTCCCCTCTTTAACCATGTTAAAAGCAGAGTGTACTTTGCTTTCAGTAAGAAATCTGACAAAACCTCTGATAAGACCCTCCTACCCGGAGGGCAGCTGTGAGGTCCAGATGAAGTCCAGGGAGAGAGACTTACAGCTGAACAACTAAATTCCAAAAGTACTGAGTAACAGATAGTTGTCAACCTGGAGGGAAGATTCTGTCTCCTGTTCTTGTCCGGTCTAACACTTAGAGACTACCCCTGCCCACCAAAAAAGCCTGGATCAAGGCCCAGGATGTATGATTACCCAAACAGCACATGATACACACTGGGAGAGGGTTCACAGGCAGACAGGAAAAGGAGGTTTTTAAAAATTCAGTGTGGGTGCCTATGAAGGAGGGAAAGAAGGAAAGACAGAGAAGGGAGGGAAGGAAAAGAGAAAAGATTTTTTAAAATGTGAAATGTACAAGGGTAAGTGAACATGCCACATATTTGTTGGAGACAGTAATAAAGTACTCAAGCACAGGAGTGGGAGTGAACTTGAAGTGCAGGTCTCTGGGGAAGGCCTGCAGTTTAGACGCCCCGAGGGAGGCCTGCCTTCACAGAGCTGCAGTGAGGCCTGTTTCAATAGGTCTATTGGCAGAGCACCTGCTCCATGGAAACCACGGCCTGCAGGCCTGCACATCTGGTCACCACGGGGCGAGGCCCAGGACAGAGCACTCAGACTCCAGAGGCCAGCGTGAGGGACCTCCAGCCACGTTCTGCGACGAGACAAAGGAGAACGAAGTGGGGGGTGCCTGGTAGGAAATGGCCTGACCTGGGGAGCTGGGACACCCCGTCCCGATGCTGCTACCACTTACAGGAAAGACAGCTCTGGACCGCCGTGGAGCCGCCCTAGACCCTCGCCAGCCTCCCTGTAGGAAGCAAGGCCTGCCACGTCACCGCTGTGTCTCCCCGGGGCCTCGTGGACCCTGGGACTCTGAGGAAGGCTGGTGCAGAGGATGATGCCCATTGTGGGGTGTGGGCCGCCTCCAGGCAGGCTCAATACAGAGCAGCCATCTGAGAATCCAGAAGTGAAAGGTCTCAGAAGGTGACTGTGGACGACATGAAGAAGGGACTTTTCCTAACAAGTCAAGCTGTCTTGCAAGGCTTTGTACTCTCTATAGGCAGAATTGCTCAACTAGGTGCAGAGACGCAGGGGCCAACTTGCCAGAGATCTTACAGATCCAATTCCTGATCGAGTAGGACTTTTGGATGATATTATCTCTGAGATTTCTTCCAAGATTCAGTGGCATTACTGCCATGTGTGTGTTTAAGAAAAATTAAGTGGACTGTCCATCAAAGGTACAATGCTATGAACCAAGAATATTCAGTATAATGTTTGTATATGTACATCTTGTTTTGCAGAATATTTTCAGCATGCCATTTTACTGATATTTGCATGAACTCCTCAACTCACTCACCTGTTAATTATTCTTCTGTGGACAATTTTTAAAATTATAATTCGCTCTGCACAGTCTTTTAGGAACTCTGACATTCGCTGTTTTAAAACTGGTTTCATTTCATGTTTTGCAATTGCCTTGAGGTGATCCCATGAAGCTTTGCATCGTCTCTCCATCTGACATAAATTATCCTGAAGTTGATCAAAGTCAACCTGAAAATCAGAGAGAGAACATTACAAATGTGCTGAAATAACCGGACATCCACCTGACCCAGGAAACCGAACTGCCTCCGGGAAGAAACAAACATCAGAACCCAATTTACATCTTGAAATACAAACACATTTATGGCCTAAAAATTATCCACATGTGTATTTGTCATTATCTCTACATCACATTATTTAGTGATAAAACTTCTCCAAATGAACTCAACACAAGTGTCATTTTTTTTTTTTTGCCATATTTGGAAAGAAATCTTAAGAAAGTCTTTGGGAACTGTAAATTAAAACATGATATCAATGAACCCTAGTACAAGATGAACTGAGCAGATGTCTCATAAAATTTTTCAGAGCTCTCTTATTCTTTAGATATTTCACTTGAGGTTGGAGGAATTCACCAAACTCAGACATGGATGGTCTTAATATGTTGGGGCCAGTTAAGGGGCAGCCAGCTTCTCTTCACCATGATCATTTTTACACTGTGTGACAAATTATTTATCCATTCATTCCCTCATTCAAACAACACTCAGGGAGAAGCTAGTGCATGCCAGTCCCCACCCCCCACCCCCCCACACCCCCCCACCCCAAGGTAGGAGGAAGACAAAGATCAATGCAGAAAGAGACCTGCTTGCTGTTTCCCAGGAGGCACATTGTACAGACAGGTGACCACGGAGCTCTGAGGGTGTACACGACCCACCAGGCCTCGGTGTCTGGGTGAGAGTCAGAGTGTGTGGTCCACCCCCATCTGTTAGCAGATGCAAACCATGTGTGCACAGAACAGATGTGATAGAGCATTCACTCTGCTCTTCGGGGAAGTGGGACCACTTTGTATTGACTGAAGTGAACTGAGATGAGGCTTTCTAAAGGAATGTTTTGACGGAATTTCTAGTCTAAAAATTATGGGAACCAGAGAGTTATCCATGAAGTAAATACACTGAAGGATACTTAATGGAGGGAGAGGTGAGAGAGAGGAAAGACACTGAGAAGACTAGGAAGGGGGAGGGAGAACTAGATAGACCAGTGAGCTAAAGGGAGGCGACAGAGGTGGATGGAGACTGAGAGATGGAGAGAAAGGACGAGGGACCAGCAAATGAGGGTCAGGAGGAGAAAGAGAAACTGTGGCGAGGTGAGCTGCCATTGCTCAGATGCTGTGACTGTGCTCACGAGAGCAGGGCCTGGAGGCGAGTGCCCAAAAGGACTGGCTGGAGTGACCTCAGGCCTCCAGCCTCACCCTGAGATAGATAATGGAGGAGGCCAAGTCAAGAAAGGCTGACCCTGTGAGAAGATGTGTCACGAGACAGGATAAAGATGTGCTGAGCAAAGGGGATGTCCAGGGGGTCAGGCAAGACACCACATGTCATGAATTTCTTGGGTGCTACGGGTGCCAAAAACAGAAAACAAGTTCAGGCAGAGGCTGGGGACTCAGGTAAGCACTCGGGGGTGTGGGACATTGAGAAAAATCATTTGCCTGAAAACAAAGACATTTGGGATCCAGATTAGAGAAGGCGACATTTTCCTATGATACAGTGGAGCTGAAAAAAAAATCTGATATGTTACTGAAACAAAAAGAAATGCAGCCTTAGAAAAGAAGGACTGACTAGTTCAAAGAGTAAGTCTAGAAAGGGATCCAGATGACCTGGGATCAACACGTACTATCGAAGAAGTCTAGGAGTTTTGAAGCCAGTTGTAACCTGTCTAATCATTTGCACCTGGCGGCAACTTTGAGCCACAATATTTTTAATCACTTTAATAAATTTAATAACTTCCATTCAGCTCAGAATGTACTGAGTCCTTGGTCTAACAGGTGATGCCTGTCCAGCACTGCAGTGGGCACAGAGTGGGTAAATGGACTCCACGACGTGAGAGAGAGTTTTCAAGGAAGAGACTGCAGTGTGAGCCTTTAAAGGCAGGGAAAGCAGCCTCACTGCCAGTGGAAAGCAGGTGGGGAGCCTCTGACCAAAAGGTGTTTGAAGAGGGAGATTAATGCAGCATCTTTTGAGGAAGAGCTGCAGGGCTGCCTCAGCTGGCTGCCTGCTGCGCTGATGGCACCACCGTGATCTGAGTCTTCACACTACTTCATGGCCTCAGATCCTATCACTGGCCCCACTTCCTGGGGGAGAAACTCTTGCACAGAAATGTTAAGGAACTTTCGGGAGGCCACACAGCTGGGAGGTGGTGGAGCTGGGATTTGAACCCAAATATCTCTGGCTCCAGAGTCTAAGTTCGTAACCATCAGGTCTTAAAAGCCTAGGTTTGTCCCTAAAATATTCCGCCCTGGGGAGAGAGCTGGCCTGGCCTTCTGTTGCAAGCAGGGTCATCTCCAGGAAACCCTCTCCTGACAAGAGCCCCACATGGGTCCCTTTCCGTGTGTAAGAGAACAGAGAGCTGTGCTGTGAGGCAGTCAGATCTTATCACGTGAGTCTGGGCTGGGGCAGGGCAACTCAGGGACAACATCCGGGGCTGCAGAAGGGACGGTATGGGGAAAACACACAGAGTGCTGAATTCTGAGACACTCACGCCTTCAAAATGTAAAGCCAACAATCCTTCCCTTTGAATGTGAGCCAGCTTTAGTGACTTGGTCCTAATGAAGAGAGGTAAAAGCTGGGTCATCAAAAGGGATGAGCATCTGCATGGAGCTCTATGTGCTCTATCCCAGATCACATACTTTGGGAAAGACCATCTGCTATGTCATGAGGACACTCAAGGATGAGTGAGGCCCACGTAGGAGGGAACTGAGTCTCCTCTCTAAGAACCAGCAGGGGGGTGAACCACCATGGGGAGAACTTCTCCGGCCCCAGTTGAGCTTTCAGATGATGGCAGCCTCAGCTGAAATGTTGACTGAAACTCCAGAAGAGAATCTGAGACAGAACCATTCATGAAATGTTTCTTCCTGTCTATTATGGGTTGAGATGTGTCACACCAAGATTCATATGTTGAAGTCCCAAGCCCCAGTATATCAGAATGTGACTTGATTAGGAAATAGGGTCATTACAGATGTAATTAACTGAATTAGGATGAGGTCACACTGGAGTAGGGTGGACCCCTAGTCCAATATGACTGGTATCCTTACAAGAAGTGGAAATCTGGATGCAGACACACAAGGAGAACATCATGTGAAGGTGAAGGAAGAGGCTGGGGTGATTTCCACAAACCATCAGAAGCCAGGAGGGAGATAGGGCACAAATTTCTCTTTCAAGAGGAACTTAACCCTGCCAACAACTTGATCTCAGATTTCTGGCCTCCAGAAGGGTGGGACAAATTATTTCTGTTTTTCTAAGTCACCTAGTTTGTGATGCTTTGTCACAACAACCCTAAGAAACTAATACATTATCCTAAGCCATTAGCTTTTGGGGTTATTTGTTACACAGCTGTAGATAACTAATACAAGGGAGAGCCTGCACGGTCACCTGTCTTCACTTCTGGAGCTGTGGGGTCAGGTCAGTGACCACTTGTCACTCTTTCTCTTTGAAAGCTAACCTGACTTGTCAGCACTGCACAAGCCTGTGAGGTACCCCGCCCCACCTCAGCCTCTCTAGGAGCAGCCAGAGCTGTGCCCACCTCCACTCACTTCCCCCCAACTCCTGGTGGGACAAAGTTTTCCTCTAGACACTAGCGTTACCTGCTCCTTGGGGGGTTGCAATGATGACCCCCAAAGTAACACACCAGGGGATGGAATGAATGTGGCTGGGGAATCCCTGATGTAGGTTGTATACCTGTCTACACAGAAGGTGCCCCTCAATGTCTCCCAACGTCGAGAGTAAAAGCTAACAAGTGGTGGTAGGGGCCCTCTTGGCGTCCTGTTTGAAGTCACAAGACTATTGACTTCAATAGTCATCCTTCATAACTGCCAAGGTTAGCAGGGAGAAGCAACCCACAGTTCTGGCTTGTGTAGTCAGGTTTTAAACAAGGAAAGGCCTGAAACGGGGGGACAAGCCTGGTTCACGGGCCCTAAGCCAGGGCCAGCACAAGCAGAGTCCACCCAGTAGAAGGCCCTGGAAAGAACAAAGGACTAGATGTAAAAAGATGACTTATTCATGAAATGGGGATCCAGAGGCCAGGAAGACTTCATCTCAAGAATTACTCCTAACAAACTGTCTTCTGAGAAGGTGTTCATGGGCGGACGTAAGAGCAGCAACCAGAAGACTCCTGTTGGGACATTCAGAGGGGCTTTTTGCCTTGGTTAGAATAGTAAAGTAATATTTCTAAAGACTTCAGAACAGGGCTTGGCACAGAGTAAATATGGTAAGAGTGCCTATGAAATAGAAAAGTCTTGTCTACTCTCAGAGTTGCAGGACTGCTGGTCAAGCCTGTTTTTGCTTCAAGGCAGGACCACCCATCATGCTGGCTCAGGGCCCCCTGCTCACTGCATCTGGCAGCTGCCAGCTAGAGGAAGGTGAAGGAGGGTCCCAGGCAGCAGGTCCCCAAGACCCAGCTCTGTTGGGGAAGACAGAGAGAGGAGAGCTCCCTGAAGGGGAACTTAGCAAAGCCTTTCCCCCTTCCTGCCCACCACAGCCTCTCCTACGATCATGTGTGCATGCTGACGCTTCAGTCATGTCCGACTCTTTGTGACCCCATGGACTGTGGCCCACCAGGCTCCTCTGTCCATGGGACTCTCCAAGCAAGAACACTGGAGTGGGTTGCCATTTCCTTCTCCAGGAGATCCTCTTGATGCTGGGATTGAACTCACATACATGTCTAGTGTCTCCTATATTGCAGGCAGATTCTTCACCCACTGAGCCACCTGGGAAGCCCTCCTACAACCATACTAGACTCCAGTGAGTCCCAGAGCTAAACGCAGTTCGGCCGGGTTGTATTTCTGGGAGTTTTCCCACACGGGCCTGGCTCCTATGTCCTACTGACGGCCCTCCCCGTGAGTTCCCTCTTGCTTCCAAGACCCTCACGTCTCCCGGCTCTGCTGTGTTTGGGATCCCTCTGTGGTTATTTGGCTGCAATGGTGCTCCTGCAGCGGGGGCAGCTGGCTGTCCAGCTCTCACGACTAAACCAAAGTTCATGAAGATTTTAACCTGGTGGGCTGCAGTCCATGGGGTCGCTAAGAGTCGGATATGACTTCACTTTCACTTTCACTTTTCACTTTCATGCATTGGAGAAGGAAATGGCAACCCACTCTAGTGTTCTTGCCTGGAGAATCCCAGGGACAGGGGAGCCTGGTGGGCTGCCGTCTAGGGGGTCGCACAGTGTCAGACACGACTGAAGCGACTTAGCAGCAGCAGCAGCAGCAGCAGCAGCAGCAGCAGCAGCAAGCTTAAGAGACTGCAGCTAAGGGGCCAATGCTATACACTGTTTACAGCCCCATAAAACCTCCCTCGGTGTAAGATCACAGGCATGCATGGCCAGTCTGTGAGGGGGCAGGGGGCCAGGCATACCCTTAGTTTCCTGGCTCCACACCTCACTGCAGGGCCCTATGGAAGCTTCAGGGGGAGCCAAATTGCATCTTTTGGACATTTTTGTCACCTAAAACCAGCCGGGTGGTTTCTCTGCTCTGGAGAAGCCAGCCTGGTGAGTATGGCAGCTGACCAGGGGATGTGGGGTTAGGACTGACTGGGAACGGCAGGCTTGCCTCACATACCTCAGCAGGAAAGAATCTGACAGAGAACCAGAGATGGGAAAATGATCTCCAAAGTCAATCAGAAACGGCAGGAGACGAGTTTTATTCACAAACTCTAGAGCAGGGGCTGCAAGCAGCACAGGGGCATTTCACTTCACAGAGCCTGCGCTCTGCAGAGATGGCGGGTGCAAACCCCCAGCTCTGGGGGAGAGGGGCCTGCCCGCTCCTCCGTGCCCCGCACATACCTTGGCTGACCTGGTGACGGCCCCAATCTCCGAGTACAGATCCGAGCTGTCCGGGAAGTTTTCCACCACCATGGTGCACACGTGGTGGAGAAGTGACTGCTTGTGCACCGTGTCTTTGACTTCTGGAACCTTCTCGAGGTAGCTTAACTCAAACGCTTTGGCCTATTTGGGGAACATAACATAAAAGAATGGAAGAACAAGGTTTTTTTTTCTGTTTTTAGTTGGAGGATAATTGCTTTACAATGTTGTTTTGGTTTCTGCCATACAACAATGTGAATCAGCCTTAAGTAGACATATGCCCCTCCCTCTGAACCGCCCTCCCACCCCCGCACCCCATCCCACCCCTCTAGGTCGTCACAGAGCAACCAACTTGAGCTCCCTGTGTTATATAGCCACTTCCCACTAGATATCCATTTTACATATGGCAATGTATATGTTTAAAAGCTATTCTCTCTATTTGTCCCACCCTCTTCTTCCCTTGCTGTTCTCTGTGTTTGCCCTCATCAAAAAAATTTACAAACAATAAGTGCTGGAGAGGATGTGGAGAACAAGTGTTATGCAGGCTCGTCGAAAGGTACAAATGGTTAGAATTAACACCCTCTTGGAGGAGCCCAATATTTAGTTCCTTTGGGACTGAAGCATCTCAGGCCACATGATCCAACAGCCTTAGCAGACCACACAAGCACCAGCCACCCTGATAGAGAAATGAGCCTCCAGCCCTTCCTGATCATGGCCGTCAGCCATGGGCCAGGGCTCTGCTGCTAAATCAGGGTGCTGGGCGTGGGGTTCCTGCCATGTATGCAGCCACAACTTCCTAAACCCTTCCCTGCTGGGGATTTTCTACTTCCTGGCTAAAGACAGGCCGGTTTTTTGTTTAAGTGTGTTTATAATGTGTATGAGTACAAATATTTAAGTGATAAGCTCAGGGAGAAAAAGAAAAAGAAAAAAACTGTAGAAGAAAATATTTCCAAAGTCAACTGTGACAGGAGCCAAGCTTCCTAAGGAATAATGTGCTTATTTTTTTACATTTTCTTATTTGTAGCAAGATACAGGCTTGAATAAATAAGCCCTGATATTTTAAGGACAAAACCTCTAAATTTTCACCAAAAAACACCACCAGTGAAAACTGTTCAACCGTGCCTTGGAAGATCAGTGATCCACCAGCAAGGGAAGGGCGGGGATTCTGTGACCAGGGAGGTAGAAGGAAAAGGATGGGGAGACTTACATTAGTTCCATTTAGAAAGTTCCCAATGGCTAAGAGAGTAGACAGGATAAAGCCCAAGGTTTTATTGTTCTCCAACTGGTCTATTCCTTCCTTCAGGTCCAAAAGTGGTTCTGCCACTTCCTTTCAATTAAAAAAAAATTAGAAGGTGATAGAGTGTACACTTTGGCTTTACTTTGTTCTTTCACATTTTTGTACAAGGTCATAACCAGTGGAGTCCTCCCAGTATAAGGCAATCCCATGTGATTGGCACAAGCTTTCAGGTATGGAAAAGAGCAGAAAGGTGACAGGAGAAAGTCTGGCCCCAGAGTCACTTCAGTGGAGACTAGGTGGGTCCCTGTGGCCCACAGGAGCTTGGCTAGGTGTCTTCCCCTTTTTCTGCCCGTCTCCCAAGTTCTCTCCTGACTATGGTTGATGCCTACAGAACTCATCCTTCACATGTTCCTTCAGCATCTGAACCACAGTCTTCCTCTTTGTCTCCCAGGCAGGTGACGCTGGAAACTGGCATCACTGTCCCAGGGCCCAGGTCTCCTAACATCCCCTCTAGGCACCCTGTGGCTGGCCACCTCTTGGCCTGGGTTACTTTCTAGAAGACCACAGTCCTCATGACTCCCACCACCTTCCTAACTCCCACTCTCTCAGACATGTAGCCTGTCCTATAACCTCATGGCCTCAGTCTCTCCTTCCCTCTGTCCTACTGTTTCATAACAGCCCCCCACCTCAGTGTATTCACTGAGGCTCTCCCCGAGCATGGACCCCAAAGCCAGCAGCTTGGACTTCATTCATTGCAGCCTTACTTCTGCTCAGCAGGCCCTACCAGTCCCCAGCCAAGACTGACTCGATGACCTGTTTTCTCCATGAAGTTACCTCACTTTGCTACAGAAAATCACCTGAACATGCTGACGGGTTTTGCAACCATGTTACCTTAGTCCCCCTAGACTTCATCCTTGTCCAATTCTGGAATGAAGTCAAACACAGCAGTTTCTCCTGAAACACCCTAAGCCCACTGCTACCTGTGTGGCCCTCAGTAAGGAACATGCTCTGTCCTTTACAGAAAGAGGAAGATCACACAGCCTCTCCACCTTCCCCAGGGCACTTCTCACTCAAGGTCACCTCCAGCTCACCGTCCATCCCTCCCTTGTTCTCTCCATTGATTCCTTCTGCTCAGTCTGCAAAAATACCTCATGCCAGACCAGAGGGAACACCTCCTTCTTCTACTTTCTATTTGAGATGAGTCTTCCCTGCCTTCACTATCAAAGTCCCTTTCCTTCTACTCTCCTTTCAACCTCTTGCAATCTGTCCATCTCAGGTTTTCTACTGAGAGCCTCTCTCAAAGGAACCCCATGACCTGCTAATTACCACAGTCAATGGCAGTGAGGTGACCATCATCAGATAAAAGGATTACAAGTCACTATCCATATTGTGCTTTTCTGTATTGTCTACATTTTCTACATTGAGCATATAGAGTCAGAAAAACATTTAACAGTTGTTGTTTTTTAACCAGTCAAGTATCAGAGGCTGGTGTCAGGCAGACACTTTATTTGTTTACCATGCTTAGCTGATTTTTATTTTATTTATTTATTTTTTCCATTTATTTTTATTAGTTGGTTAGAATAACCCCTCACTGGTAGTCTGCTTGACACTCAATGTAGACACGACCCCATCACCATCAACTCACCCTTCAAACCCTGTCCAGGAATAACACTTCATTACGTTCACCACTAAAAAAATGGACTTTCTCAACCCTGGGGACATAAGACTGGCTGCCTTGCTTCCTAAGCACTTACCTTTTCTGTAGTTTCATAATCCATTTTGAATGCCCAGAGGTGGAGCCGTGCCGAGAGCTCGCTGATGGAGGAGAGGGTCAGGAGGAACTGCTCTGCGCTGCCCAGGGGCACCTCAGGGTTGGCCAGCTGTGCTTCCTGAATCTTCTGCTTCTCCTCTTCAGTGGGAATCATGGTTAGAATTTTCTGGAAAGATGGAAAGATTATCGTATACTCTTAGTGATGGACCCTGTGACATTTCCAAATTCATAGGGTAAATTTCCAGCCAGGTAGGAGAGAGATTCTGTTGTCAGGGCTCTCATCATAAATAGGCGCTACATACAAATAAACTTTCTAGAAGAGAAGCCCTACGTAGCATCTAAATTCACATGCAATGGTTTTAACATTCCGTCTCTCTCTCTTTAAATCTCCAGTTTCATAAGCAACTTTCCCAAATTTCCTGAGTCTTGTACATGAAGACCATTCTAGGCAAGAAAGGGATGGGAGACAAGAGAAAGGTGAAACAATAAAAGATTAGAGAACAGCTCCCTGTTCCTTAACAAATAAAGTGAAACATGTTAAGAACATATGCTTCTTCTCATGGATTAATTTCGGATCTTACAAAAATAAATCATTTCCAAAGAACTCAGGTTAACTTTTGTACTACAGGTCATACTATAATTTTAATTGTTTTAAATATTTCAAATGTATTTCAAGTTTTATATAGAAATTACAACATTTTAACATCAAACTCAGGTCTAATTAAGGAAAAAACGATGATGGTCCTTACAAAGCGCAATACTTACCTACTAATGGAAAGAGTATCACTTTCTGCTTCTATTTGTTTCTGCTAAAAGTCAATTTTGGAAAACAGAGGAAACAAACAGGTGTCAGAAGGATTATGAGTCTTATAAGTTCAAATTCCTTAGTGATTACATTTTTAATGAAGGTCAAAATTCCCATCATGTGACGCTGCACATACAACATTATTAAAGAGAAGGTGTCATTATTTTTCTCTCATTTAACAAATGAGAATATCAAAGCAAAGAAATACACACTGCACCATACTTTTCAGTAATTTACATTAATTCATTAATTCTAAGCAGCTTTAGTTACTGCTCAACAATGGCAAACCTCTGGATAAGGTGTGGGAAGGAGTTCCAGTTCTCGGAGAGATGTACTGTCCCACAGAACGCAACTACACACCCTGGACAGTAGGCAGGCAGCAGCTATTTGAAGACTTAAAAAAAAAAAATCAACAGTAGCAGGTGGACAGAGGGAAAAAAGATCAGAACTAAAAGTTCAACTGAACTGGTAAGGAGTTGACCATTCTCCCTCTGGTATTCCCCAACCTGGGATCAGGCAGCTCAAAGTCTGGAAGAGTGTATCAGGGGCAGACAGACAGCTCCAGGGCAGCCTTCAAGTTCTTTCTCCTGGTGTGGGAAAGGGTCTCCGAGTGGTGGCAGCAGGGTTGGCAGGTCCAAAAACTCACATGAAGGGAAACTTCCTCTCCAATCAGTGGAGCTGTGGCCCCAAGAGGTGGGGCCAACGCCTGTTGCTTTTCTTCTCTCCCCTCGCTTGGCTTAGCCCCAGACATGGGCACAGTGATAGCAAGTGCATGGCAAAATGAGGTAGCTAAAGTCCCAGCTTTACTAAAAAGGAAGGCCCCAGAAAACCGGAAAGCAATGGGGAGGTCATGAAAAATGAAGAGCCTGCCAAGCAAGGGCACAAAGTTGTTTCAGAACTTCTGAGCTTCTCCCTGAACTGCTCATGTGTGAATCTAACCTTCAACTGCATGTCAGAGGCTTTGAGACCTTAACTGGACTTTGAAAACTGAGCTGAAACTGGGACCATAGTCTGCAGATGGTAGGTCAGAATCTGTGGCTTGAACTCAAATAGATGATGGAACAATTCTCAAATTCTTTTTATGAGATTAGAATGAGTCTGATAAAAAAAACTCAACAAAGATAATACAAGAAAACTCCAGACCAATATCCTGATGAACCAGATGTAAAAAATCCTTAACAAAATATTTTAGAGTATACAACTAAATTCCAATATTTTAAGATATATAAATCAATTGCTATATTTTATATAGCAATATATTTTAAAATAATCTCAAGGTTGGCTCAATATGAAAAAAAATCAATCAATGCAATTAATCTACCAGATTAACAGTGTGAACAAGAAAATTCACACAGTCATTTCAATTGATGCAAAGAAATTTTGATAAAATTCAATTTCCATTCATAACCCAAAACTCAGCAACCTACAATAGAAGAAATTTTTCCCACTTGACAGGTGACATTAATCCCACAACTCATTTCATACTTAATGGTGACAGGGAGAATGCTTTCCTTCTAAGATGTGGAACAAAACAAGGTGTCCACTCTCACCACACTTATTTAACATTGTGTAGAAATCATATCAAGGTACATAAAATTTTAAAAATACATACAGATTGGAAAGGAAAAGATAAAAACTGTCCCCATCACAGATGGCATAATTGTCCACATATAAAACTTTGAGGGATCAACAAAACAACTTAGTGAGTAAACAATGTTGCATGATACAAGGTCAATATACAAAAAAAAATTCATTTTATTTCTGTACATTACTAAGGAGCAATTACAAACTAAATTTTTTTAAAAACACTGTTTACAATGAAATACTCAGGGATGAATCTAACAAAGTATGTGTGGGATCTGCCTGTGGAAAGTAGAAATGCTGATGGAAGCAATCAAAGATGAACTAAATAAACAGGGGATAAACGGTGTTCAGAGACTGAGAGACTCAACATAGTCAAGATGTTAGTCTTCCCAAAACTGATACATAAATATAACTCATTCTAATCAAAACAGTATGATTTTTTTTGTGTGGATATAGATATGCTGCTTTTAAAAACTATATGGCAAGGCAGAGGACCAAAATAGTCAATCCAAAATAATTCTGAAAAAGGATACCCTTGAAGGAGTCACAAAGACCTACCACAAAGCTGCAGCATTAAGACAGTGTAGCATGGGCTGCAGTGCAGGTTAGATACATAGATCAACGGGACCAAACAGGGCATCCAGAAATAGCCCACGCAGATGCGGCCCAGGGATGCTGACAAAGGTGTGAAGGCTGTCAATAGACAAATGACAGTGCTTTCAACAAACTGCGCTGGACCAACTGGAATCCATATGCAGAAAGTGAACCTCAACTGAAGCCTAGCTTCTAGGTAAACTGTGAGCTGCTCAGTCATGTCTGACTCTCTGCAATCCCATGGATGAGGCCACTAGGCTCCTCCGTCTATGGAACTCCCAAGGCAAGAATACCAGAGTAGGTAGCCATTTCCTCCTCCAGGAGGTCTATTTGACCCAGAGATCAAACTCAGGTCTCCTATATTGCAGGCAGATTCTTTACCATTGGAGCCACCAGGGAAGCCCTTCTAGATAAGTTAACCTCCAGAAAACTAGATAACTTCTAGTTAACTAGATAAATTAATTTCTAGATAACACTATCTTCTAGATAAGTTAACTCAAAAGGGATCACAGATATCAAAATAAAGGTAACACTACAAAACTTTTTGAAGGAAACACAGGAGAAAACCTTTGTGATTCAGGTTACACAGTGAACTCCAAGACATGATACCAAAAAAGAATGGGTTGATAAATTAACCTTCATTCAAATTAAACACTTTTTTCTCTGTGAAAGACACTGTTAAGAGAATGAAAAGACAAATTACAGTTCCTCAAAAGATTAAACACAGAGCTATCATATGACCCAGCAATTCCATTTGCATTTACCCTGGAAAAATCAAACTAAAAATCACACTAAAACTTGTACTTGAGTATTTGTAGTAGTTCTATTCATAACTGCCAGCAACTGGATGAAGCTAAATATTCTTCAATGGGCAAATAGATGAAGAGTCAGTGGTACATCCCTACTCATGATACTCAGCAACAAAAAGGGATCAACTGTAGATACAAACTGCAATTTGGATGAATCTCAAAGGCATTAATCATGCTGAGTGGAAGAAGTCATTCTCTAAAGGTTACTCACTATATGACTCCATGTATGTAACATTCTTGAAAAGACAAAACCATAGTGATGAGTACAGATTCTTGGTTATCAGGGGCTAGGTGGGTTAAGGGTATGACTAGAAAGAGACAGCACAAGAGCTTTTTCAGCAGATGGGTCTGTTCTGAAGCTTGACTACACTGGTCATTGCAGGAATTTATATGTTTTAAACTGAGCTTCCCTGGTGGCTCAGATGGTAAAGAATCTGCCTGCAATGCAGAAGAACTGGATTCAATCCCTGGGTCGGGAAGATTCACCTGGAGAAGGGAATGGCTACCCACCCCAGCATTCTTGCCTGGAAAATCTCATGGACAGAGAAGCTGAGCAGACTACAGTTGCTGGAGGTGCAAAGAGTTGGACACGACTGAGCCACTAAGCACTAAGACTCAATAGATCTGGACTCCCCTAAAGTCAATTTTCAGTTCAGTTCAGTGACTCAGTTGTGTCCGACTTTATGACCCCATGGACTGCAGCACGCCAGGCTTCCCTGTCCATCACCAACTCCTGGAGCTTGCTCAAATTCATGTCCATTGAGTCGATGATGCCATCCAACCATCTCATCCTCTGACATCCCCGTCTCCTCCTGTCTTCAATCTTTCCCAGCATCAGGGTCTTTTCCAATGAGTCAGCTCTTCACATCAGGTGGCCAAAGTATTGGAGTTTCAGCTTCAGCATCAGTCCTTCCAATGAATATTCAGGACTGATTTCCTTTAGGATGGACTGGTTGGATCTCTTTGCTCTCCAAGGGACTCTCAAGAGCCTTCTCCAACACCACAGTTCAAAAGCATCAGTTCTCCGGCACTCAACTTTCTTTAGAGTCCAACTCTCATATCCATACATGACCACTGGAAAAACCATAGCTTTGACTAGATGGACCATTGTTGGCAAAGTAATGTCTCTGCTTTTTAATATGCTGCCTAGGTTGGTCACAACTTTTCTTCCAAGGAGCAAGCATCTTTTAATTTCATGGCAGCCATCACCATCAGCAGTGATTTTTTGAGCCCCCCAAAATAAAGTCTCTTACTGTTTCCATTATTTCCCCATCTATTTGCCATAAAGTGATGGGACCACATGCCATGATCTTAGTTTTCTGAATGTTGAGTTTTAAGCCAGCTTTTCACTCTCCTCTTCCACTTTCATCAACAGGCTCTTTAGTTCTTCTTCACTTTCTGCCATAGGGTGGTGTTATTTGCATATCTGAGGTTAGTGATATTTCTCCCGGCAATCTTGATTCCAGCTTGTGCTTCATCCAGTCCAGCATTTCTCATGATGTACTCTGCATATAAGTTAAATAATCAGGGTGACAATATATAGCCTTGATGTACTCCTTTGCCAATTCGGAACTAGTCTGTTGTTCCATGTCCAGTTCTAATTGGCTTCCTGACTTGCACACAGACTTGTCAGGAGGCAGGTCAGGTGGTCTGCTATTCCTATCTCTTTCAGAATTTTCCAGTTTGTTGTGATCCACATGAAGTCAATTTTACTCCATATTAATTCAAAAAATTAAGAATAACATAAAAGACTGGACACGACATCATAATCAGCAAACGTGCAGATATTTACACAATCATGCCTCAAGATATATGTAGGTGGAATAGTAGTTGTCCTGGGCTCATGAGTGTTATCAGAGAGGGCAGCCTCAGGAGGCTATCAGAAGCCAGTGACAACAAACTGTATTGAAGATGTATCTGGGGTGGGGTCAGAGTGAGTTCACAGGTCGTGAGCTCTAGATACTTCTTTTTCCAACATCCTCTCTATCATGCCCCAGACGCAGATTAAGTGGGAGGAATGGCGCACTGGGGAGATGCTCAGCCCATTGCCGACCCGCAGACTGATGCTATTGATCTCACCTGCCCATACAGATGACACTTCAAAAAGACCAAAATAATCCAAGCAGATGCCACTTATTTCAAAACACTCAGCATTTAAACTAGTTTTCAAAAGGGAAACTCAATGAAGAATTTGTATTCTAATTTTCTTAATGTTCAAATTGTTTTAAGCATGTACAAGGATTCCAAAACCCAAAGTTGTCAACACTTTCCCCCTTCTTCAGAAGGCATTTTCATGTGATGACTTTTGTTGCCTTTTTCCTTTGGGAAAGTAATCAAACACTCTTACTTTTGTTTTTCACTTCTCTGACTAATTTAAACCATTTGTTCACTGTTGAAGATTTATGAGGTTGCCATCTGCCAGTTAATTTTACTTTTTTTTTTTTACACATCACTGACAATAAAAATAGTCATAAGACAGGGGGACAGCAGGTCAAAGCTACCTTATATAAGGTGATGGCCCCCATTTTTCCATGAGCAGATGATAACAGAATGAGAATACCTTTAATCTGCTCTTTACCACGTCAGTAGATTTACTGATGACCCTGTGATGATCATCTGGTTGCACAAGGAGAAAAACATCAAACAAGACCATGACATAATAATCTCGGCGGTTTTTTGCTTTCCCCCAGACAGTGTTTCTCTAGCACTGCTTTAAGTATGCTTGCTTTTGTATCGGAAAATCATATTTCAGAGAAAAATGCCTAAGCCTTATTTTTTATGGACCCAAATATTCTGGGGTTTGGCTATCTCATTCACCTGCAGATGAGACCACAATAAGTAATCATCATGCCTTGTGAATTCTGAACAGAAACCTGGCTATGACTCTGGATAAGTATCTAACAGCAAAAAGTTGGAGCTGTTATGGCCAAGGCTGGATGGTTTGCAACTTGCCATCCCATGAGATAATGGCTTTCCATCATGCACGGAGTCTCATAGAGAATTAAAAAAAAACAACAAAAAAACTTCTCAAGGTTAAAGGTTAACCTCTCAAGGTTCTCTTTCGATGTTATCTTCTTTCGTTCTTGTGACTGCTTGGTGAGGCAGGTAAGGAAGAATTATGCAGCAAATTTGAAGATGAAGATGTGGTGCCTGAAGTCAAGCTGGATTAACTGAGGCAGAGCTGGAGACCCACCCAGGGGCTCCTCCTACTTTCCAGCACCACCTCCGTGTTCATGGTACTTCCACAAACTACCAGTGTGGCTAAGGTGCCAGTCACCAGGACATCCTGGTTCCTGGGCCTGCAGACCCCACTGACTGGCTCCTGCACTCAGGTTCAACTGTGTGTTCCTGGCTCTCACTCAGGGACCCACAGACGGAGTTCTCCAACTCAAACTGCTTGCAAAGATGCTGCAGTTTTGTACAGGCAGCCAAAGGGAATGTCTGTTTCTAGGATGCTGACTGGCCTGGCAGCCAAGCAGTATCAAGTTAAATGTCGTTTGGGACCATTCAATTGTGTTAACCCTCTGAGTGGACACAGATGCTACAAAAATGAAAAGAGCAAGAAAAAAAGAAAACCCTCCTTCAGTTCAGTCGATGAGTCTTGTCCAACTCTTTGTGACCCTATGGACTGCAGCATACCAGGCTTCCATCACCAATTCTTGGGGCTTACTCAAACTCATGCCCATTGAGTCAGTGATGCCATCTAACCATCTCATCCTCTCTCGTCCCCTTCTCCTCCTGCCTTCAATCTTTCCTAGCATCAGGGTCTTTTCCAATGAGTCAGTTCTTTGCATCAGGTGGCCAAAGTATTGGAGCTTCAGCTTCAGCATCAGTCTTTCCAATGAATATTCAGGACTGATCTCCTTTAGGATGGACTGATTGGATCTCCTTGCTGTCCAAGGGACTCTTAAGAGTCTTATCCAACACCACAATTCAAAAGCATTAATTCTTTGGCGCTCATCTTTCTTTATGGTCCAACTCTCACATCCATACATGACTACTGGAAAAACCACAGCTTTGACTAGATGAATCTTTGTCAGCAAAGTATGATACCTCAGGGACATTTTACATGGGAAAATATCATTAATGCAACTTAGGGATGGGCCCCAATCATAGTCTAAAATTTAATAATCTTATGAAGAATGACTTTCTTAATGAAGTTAGGTAACTACTCCTGTGGGTTTTCATGAGTCAGATATAGAACATGGAGTTGCCAAGCAACACGTCAGTGAATACATCCTAATCATGTCTGGGTACACAGAGGTTTCATGCAGCCCCATTAGACCATGGTGCCATGCTACAGAGCAGATGGTTTAGCAAAAGGCCACTTGGGTATAAGCTGGAAATCATATTAGTAAAGATCTGTAAGGACATGACTTCCATCTCTTCTCAGCCCTGATTTAACTTCTGAACAAGGCTGGACAATAAGCTCTGGGAGAGCGGCTCTGTGCAGAATGGACACCATCTCTGCCCCCGCGGGCCTCTAGATCAGTGGTCACAGGCAGCAGGTAACGACGGGAGGGCCTGGGTTACAGGTTCCCCACGAGGAGTGGTTTCTGCTGGACTCTTTTCAGCTACAACCGACAAGCATTGAAAATACACACTCTCTCTGCATTCACTCAGGCAGCTTCAGAGAAGGGGTTTTCAGTCAGGGTGATTCTGCCTCCACAGTATGTTGACACAGTCTAAGAAACACTCTTGGTTGTCACCACTGGGGCAGTGCTATGGCATCATATGGGCAGAGGCCAGGGATGCTGTGAACACCCTCCAACCCACAGGGCAGCTCCCACAATAAAGAACTGTCCAGCCCAGAATGGCAATAGAGCCACAACTGAGAAATCCTGCTTCCAATGAAAACTGTGACAAAAATGTGTAACTCCATCTTTATGACTATATATGATCTACTAAAAAGCAGAGACATTACTTTGCCAAACAAGGTCTGTCTAGTCAAAGCTATGGTTTTTCCAGTAGTCATGTATGGATGTGAGAGTTGGATTATAAAAAAAGGTGAGTGCCAAAGAACTGATGCTTTTGAACTGTGGTGTTGGAGAAGATTCTTGAGAGTCCCTTGGAGAGGAAGATCCAACCAGTCTATCCTAAAGCAAATCAGTCCTGAATATTCAGTGGAAGGACTGATGCTAAAGCTGAAACTCCAATACTTTGGCTACCTGATGTGAAGAACTGACTCATTGGAAAAGACCCTGATGCTGGGAATGATTGAAGGCAGGAGGAGAAGGGGACCACAGAGGATGAGATGGTTGGATGGCATCACCGACTCAATGGACATGAGTTTGAGTAAGCTCTGGGAGTTGGTGATGGACAGGGAGGCCTGGTGCACTGCAGTCCATGGGGTCACAAAGAGTCGGACACGACTGAGCGACTGAACTGAACTGCACTGAAATAATGATCTACCGAAGCCTCATGACACAGCAAACTCTCAGGAAGGGCTAGGCAGTGTGTTCCGTGGCCATATCTATTCACCGTACACCATTTCATACACCAGCTACTCCTGGAGGAAAACTGTAGGCAGCACTGTGATGCAGACTGCAGTGTCCCATGTGTCTCCTCACTCCCCTTTCGGATTCCCTCTTGTTCTTTTCCGTGGGTGAGTCCAGACCCAGAGAGCCCAGCTGGGCCAGCCACCCCCAGGGCTGGCCCGTGGATTGCACTCCAGGCTCAGGCTCTATAAACCACATTTCAGTTTGACCTCTTACTGGCTTGTGGGCTTGGGCACAGACAGATTAACTTTGGGATGCACCCTCTTCAACTTTAAGATGAGGAACATAATAGTATGCACCTCGTAAGGTTCTGATGAGCCTCTGTAAGCAGACCCTACTTGGTATCTGGCCCGGAGGAGGAAACCCGTGAAAGTCTAGTTTATTAATGTGCTGCTGCTCCTCTATTTGTCATCATTACTTTCCTATCATCATTCCTTCCTGGCGCAAAAAGATGCTCAGCTGGAAACCAGTCAGAAAAGGAAAAAGTAATTTGATTCATTCTAAAGTCTGAGTAACCTATTGTATCTGAAACTTCCCCTACCCAGGGAGACTGACATTTCGGGACAGAACAAAGGCAAAACCAAAGGAATCCGTCTCTTTTGATGGACTTTCAAGTTCTCATGGCAAGAAGGGGAAATATTTTTAAAAGGGAAGGTTGTCATTTTTTCCTTCAATCAAGCTGCCTCTGGCTGCATTTGAAGCCTCTCTATGTATGAATCTGAAGCTTCTGCAATCTTTCAAAGATCCTGTGAAGTAAACAGGATGGCCAAATCATGCACGAGCACCTACCATGTCATCTGACTTGTGTGAGAGACACTTTGCACTTGGTTTGAGCCGACTGGCAGCCCCCACCTGCCTGACGGACACAAACTCCTTTCTCCCTGGTTGCTCTGGGGGCCCCAGGGTGAGGCTGCCCCATATTGAGGCCAGCCCTGCCCCCTCCTTTCCCACTGTCTGGCAGCTGCCTCGGTGTCCCCCTCTGTATTTGCTTGCTGTCTCCTTTGGACCCCCTCCCGCGTCTGCCACGTGCCCTCGCTCCCTGCCTGTGCTGCCTGGCCTGACTCCAGGGCTCAGGCCCCACTCTCCCTCCAGCCAGCGGCCAGTGCACGTCCCTCGTCACACCTGCTCCTGGCACCGGCCGTGTGGGCGCTTCTAAGGCAGAACTGCTCAGGCCTTAGCTGGTTTCCTAGGTTTGCTATAACCAAGCATCGCAAACTGGGGGGGCTTCAAACCATGGGAATGTGTTCCCTCACAGCCTGAGAGATTAGAAGTCTAACATCAAGGTGTCCGCAGGACGATGCTCTTTCTGAAGACTCAAGGGGAGGATCTTTCCTTTCCTCTTCCTCCCTTCTAGAAGTTGCAGGCACTTCTCGGGGTTCCTTGTCTTGTAAACACATCCCTCCAGTTTCTGCCTCCATCATCCCACGGGCGTTCCCCTCTGGGTGTCCTCTGTGTACACATGGCCTTCCGCGCTGTGTCTGTGTCCAAACTTCTCTCTTCTTAGAAGGCTATCAGCCAGGGGAGCAGGGCTCACCCTAATCCAGGATGACCTTATCTTAGCTTGATCACACCTGCACAGACCCAACTTCCAAATAAGGTCACATTCCAAGGTTCTGGGTAGCATGGATCTTGAAATCTGTACTCAATCAGTACAAACCTCTAGGAACACAGCTTGTGCTGTGGAGGCCTCTGCTTTCCAAAGCACAAGGCATGCCTGCCCACCTGGGTTCAGGCACCACTTTGCTCCATGGCGCCCACCACCCCCTCTCACACTCAGGCCTGGGGGTGCGGCCGGCACAGCCCCCCAGCCCTTCCTCACTTCCGACTCTCCTGCCGAAGCCCCTCTCCCTCACTGCAGCCAGGCTTCACTGGCTTCCTTCACTCTCGAGTCTTTCAAATGAGACTGGGTATGCGGGAACCTCCAGTACGGAGATGCTTTCAAGGAATCCAGGGCTCCGTGCCAACAGGAGGCAGCGTGGGTGCCACGAATGTCACGAAGCAGTGTCCTGAGATTCCCCATTCTACCCAGTGGGTCCCCAGGCCGGTCACACCCCTGGAGGACTCTGTGGGCCAAGCCATTGGCTCCACTCACTCACTCTCTATTATTAGAAGAGGAGATTGAACTTCCCACAAATGGGCACCAGCCCACAGCGGAGGGTGCTGGACCCTGGCAGAGCAGGGGAGCTGCGGCTCCAGCGGGGGCGCCCACCGGTCACACAGTCACAGCCAGGACGCCAACTTCTCTCCACTTGTGCCACTCAGGCCAACAGATGCTGCGGACTCAGTTGGCTTGGGTTCCCCAGCTGATCAAGTGAAACCCATCTCTACACACCGCAATGGGCGCCGAGAGACAAACAAAGCCATTGACACGGAGGTGAGCGTGCACAGACAAGCCTACTTTTAAGACTGTTCATGAAACGTATTTGGTTTGAAGCAATGTGAAAGAAGGCATTCCAGTGCCCCGTGGAGGCTGTCAAGCTCTTCTTCCACGTCGAGGCAGGTGGAATGTGGTCAGAAGGAAGTTAATGAATAAACCTGAACTTCCCAATAAGCAAAGTGGGGTTTCTTCCCCCACCCCCAGAAGTTAAAAAAAGGATGTGAGAATTATGACACTATTCAAAGTCTGGCAGAGACAAAAAAGTGGCAAGCCACCCTGTGGAGAAAGAAAGTCATATTGGACAGTAATGCAACAGAACATAAATAACGCTCTGTCGAGCTCCTCTTACCTCAATCCCTTCTTTGTTTAAGGCATATTCATCAAAATTCAAAATGGCTATCTTAATCGTTCTTGGAGGGGGCAGGACCGTCAGGCCAATATTAATAGCATTGCTCCTCTTGGAGTCCAGGACAATGATCTCCTGCTTTTTTCCATCTGCAGCCGTTTTCTTGTGATAAAATAAGGAGAATCCAAGATTAATGCCTCATCTTCAGTCCTCTATTAAAAGCAAACTCACGACTTATTTAGAGGTGAAAACAAATGGCCCGGGTTCAGCTCAGGGAGGGACTGGCTACCGCTCAGCACTGCAGAGATCAGGGATTAGCCCCGAGAAGCTGCCAAGAGGGGGGCGGCCATGGAACTTCTCGAGTCAGACACATTACAAAATAAAATTGATTTTCCTTCAATTGGGAAAAATGTGATATTTTGCAAGGAAAAAAAAAAAGAAGAAGAAACACCCTGTTTTTTTCCATAGAAGCAGTGGAAACAGGATTCAGACCTTTCTGAGTTCCCTTCCTGTGGGCTGCGAGGTGTTGGAATGTGCCTTGGTTGGCCCTGGAGCATGTGGTGCATGCCCAGAGATGGAGAAAGCTGGTCCACACGCCAAGGAGATGG
Source organism: Cervus canadensis (assembly GCF_019320065.1). Taxonomy (NCBI): domain Eukaryota; kingdom Metazoa; phylum Chordata; class Mammalia; order Artiodactyla; family Cervidae; genus Cervus; species Cervus canadensis. The sequence continues at coordinate 35,820,462 of NC_057408.1, forward strand.
GAGCCAGGGGGGAACCCGGCATCGCTGGCGGGTCAGCCCTCTGCATCTCCAGGGCTCCTCTCGGCATTCCGCCCTGACACCTGAGCACTCTCTGCCACATTCATACATCTGGATGCGGCCCGCTGGATGGGCAAAGAGGAGTATGGGATGAACTGGCAAAGAGGCCAAGGAGGGGGCCATGCCCCCTGCTGTCCCGGGCATCCTCAGGGCAGCCCCTGTGGCCAGCCCAGGGCTGGCACACGGCCAGAAGCCAGGAAGGGTGTAAGGTGCTGAGCCAGTGCTCTCCTCTGCCCAGAGCTATGATGACAAGGTCCCCAACTTTCCCCTTCAGCTCTCAGGAAATCAAAGGCAGCTGGAAACGGGGACAGGTGGAAGGGGGCCGGTCAGCAAGCTCCCTGTGCTGCACAGCCTCCCTTGGGGCCCCCAGGCCTGGAGGTTGATGATTCTGATTCATGAAACAAGCCTGGGCTGACGAGGATGGGTGAGACCGTGCAGCACGCTGAAGGGTGAGCTCCCTGAGTGAGGGGCCCAGCTTCGCGGGAACAACTCACCTGGTAATGGAGGGGGTGAGGGTCTGGAGAAGCTGTCTCATGAGCTGGACCCTAAAGACTGTCTAGGACTAGCCTGGGGCTGGGGGAGCCGATGAGGAGAGGAGAAGGGCCTTTGAATAGTTCCAGGGAACTGCCAGGGATGAAGCTGGAAGTTGCCAGGGCCACATCAGGGGACTCCATGAGTCAGCTGCTCAGAACCCCTCTTGCAGGTGGGTCTCAGCCAAGCAGCTGACGCCAGTTGGTCTCCTGCACTGAGGCCTGAGCCTCTCCTCTGAAGAAAGGAACCAGGCTGGGCCTGGTATAGCTGAGCGACTGCTGCACCACTAGAGGCTGGGAGCTGGCAAGAAGAAACTGGCTGCGGCCCCTTAAGTCCTACTGAGCCCTTCCAAGCTCAATTGCTAACATTCTATTTTAGGTCCTTACACATGCATTTGGGAATAAATTACAACTTCTTCATGAAGAAAATAACTGAAAGCATCCCAGCCATTTGGGCGCCTGGTGGCCAGGAGGAACAATTCCTGTGGGTGTGTCATGGGCTTGGAACTGTGGGCTCCCAGGGACACGTGGCATAAATGCACCCCTACTCTGCAGGGCAAGCTTGTCTTCTATATGTTTAAGCCAATAAGCTTATCAGGAGCTCCTGAAATGTAGCTGAAATCTACTTTAAAATATTATTTGGGGGTTTCCCTGGTGGTCTGGTGGTTAAGAGTCCACCTGCCAATGCAGGAGACATGGGTTCAATCCCTGGTCCAGGAAGACCTCACATGCCATGGAGCAAGTAAGCCTGTGAGCCACAGCTACTAAGCCCATGCTCCAGAGTCTGCAAGCCACAACTACTGAGGCCTGCGCACCCAGAGCTTGTGCTCCGCAACAAGAGAAGTCACCGCAACGAGAAGCCCACGCACTGCAACTAGACTGTGGTCTCCACTCACAGCAACTAGAGAAAAGCCTGTGCAGCAACAAAGACCTGGCACAGCCAAAAATAAACAAATAAAAATAAAATTATTAAAAAAAATATTACTTTGTTGGAATGCTAAGAAGGCATGAGAAAAGGTTTGACAAAATGCTGAAGAAGGGAATGAAGAGGGATGTGATGACCTGTGTGCCCACCTTGGGGTGGCGGGGTGCCCACTCCTCCAGGCACTGCAGGAGGCCTGCCCAACATTTAGTCCCTCTTCTCTGCTCACCAACAGGGCCTGGATTTCTTTCAGGCTGGTAATATGTTAGTGAAATCAACCACCTCGCTGGATCCCTTGCAGCTAAGGCTGGCAGTTTGGGTTTCTGTTTTCCTGATTCAAAAGCGCTGGACCCGTGAGCCATGCCTTTTGCCTTTCCTCCATCTTCCTGCCTAGAATGTGAACATGAGGCCTGGAGGGGCAGCAGTGAGGCATCTCGTGAGTGTACGGAATGAAGCCTCATGGATGGCAGCACGGAAGACAGAAGCCTGGGACCTGGCATGGAAGAGGCACCGACCCAGAGCCAGGTTCCAGCACAGGAGGCATTGACAGAAAGGCAAGGATTCCCTAGGAATCATTAACCCTTATACCCCATCCACAGAGTCTGCAGAGATGCCTGAGCAGGCCCAGCCCCACCGCTGCCTTTGTGCAAATGAGAGCAAGATGCCCATCCCGAGGGAGACACAGTCCCACGGCAAATCCTTGAAAGAGAAGGACCGCTCAGATTTCAGCCTGCCCCCCTCAGCCAGTGTCCACCTACAGCAAGCACTCAGGACAGACCCAGCGGGTGGCTCTAAGCCTGACATGTCCTTTTCCTCATTCTCAGCAGAACTCAGTTCACATCAATGGACACCCTCTGCTCTCATAAGTCGAGAAGAAGCCAGCCTCTGGGCATCCTGAGATAATGGGGAAGCTGTTTCTACAGACGACATGTTTTCAGAGCACATCCACCCACTTTGAGAAGGAAGGAATAAGAATTAGTCATATCTGAAGCTGAATTATTAACTCTCTGGATTTTATACAAGTGGGTATTTTAAATGCTCTTCTTCATAACTGAAACAGACTCCGCTGGATGCCACTGACCCCTCAAGTGCCTTGGCAGCCGCTCTGCCCGAGATGAGGGGTGGGTCATGTAGGCTTGCCCAACTGTCTCCTCCCCTCACAACAACCCAGAGTAGCATCTGCAAGAACAAGCCAAAGTGCTCTGTGCCCGGGAGCACATGTTGGTATCTAGGGATTAGCCGTTATCAATTCTGATCCATTTCAATCCTCCAAGCTCCAGATCAGCAAGAGTGACCTTCACCATGTCCTTTACTTGGTCCTATGTCTGAGCAGCTGTCAGCCATCCTGTTCCATAAAGTCTCTCGGGCCCTGGCCTTCCTTCCCGCTACCTCCATCCCAAGCCTGACCCCTGGCGCCGGCCTCCCAGGGCAGCCACCATGGGCTTCCTGCTTCCATCCTCTTCTCACCCCAAACCCAACCATCTTAATTCTTGCCAAGAGTCCTTCTCAGAGACTTGCTTTCTTATTGTACTTCTTTGATCGGAGAGTCTGTGACTGTCCATTGTTTGAAATGAGAAAAATGGGAAATTGGTAAATGATGAAAAGAGGAGATAAAGCATATAAGACAGGGTCCCTTGTGAAGGAGGTTAGGAAAGGTTAAATGACCTTCTAAAGGCTTCTGGAAAGGAAGGGCTAAGATGTGATGCAGTAAAGGTGGAACAGGGTTGGGAGGATGACAGGAGGTGATACTTCTAGGCAGGAGATCAGAAAGTTGATTTGTTATTTTACACAAGACCAGACACATCCTGAAAAACAACATGCAAACAAGGAAACAAAACCCCCAGACCAGACTTCCCTGGTGGCTCAGTGGTAAAGAATCCACCTGCAGGAGACACGGGTTCGATCCCTGATCCAGGAAGATCCCACATGCCTCAGAGCAACTAAGCCCATGAGCCACACTACGGAGCCCACGCTCTAGAGCCTGTGAGCCGCAACTAGTAAAGCCTGCTCTCCCTAGAGCCCATGCTCCTCGACAAGAGAAGCCACCACAGGGAGAAGCCTGTGCCCCACAACTAGAGACGAGCCCGCACAGCATCAAAACCCAGCACAGCCAAGACTTATGGACATGGGGAGGAGGGGGTGAGATGTATGGACAGTGACATGGAAACTTACATTACCATATGTAAAATAGACAGCCAATGGGAATTTGCTGTAGCACTAGGAAACTCAAACAGGGGCTCTGTTATCAACCTAGAGGGGTGGGGTGGGAGGGAGATGAGAGGGTGGGTCAGGAGGGAGGGGATATATGTACACCTATGGCTGATTCTTGTTGAGGTTTGACAGAAAACAGCAAAATTCTGTAACGCAATCATCCTTCAACAAAAATAAATTAATTAAAAAAGAAAAGAAAACTCCAAACCTCTGGAAATATCAATACAGGACCTACTTGAAGGAAGTGACAACATTTTCTTGAGAGTAATAAAAGAAGATGTGGGCAAACAAGAAACATCATGTTCCTGAATAAGAAGTCTCAGTGTTAAAAGGATGTTCATTATCTCGCCTCATAAAATGTATACACAAATAACATATATTTATTATATATGCAGGTAAAGAACCACCTGCAATGCACGAGACCTGGGTTCGATCCCTGGGTTGGGAGATCCCATGGAGGAGGGCACAGCAAACCAATCCAGTATTCTTGCCTGGAGAATCCCCATGGACAGAGGGGCCTGCGGGCTATAGTCCATGAGGTCACAAAGAGTCAGACATGACTGAGTGACTAAGCACAGCACAGCACATATATTTAAGATGATGCTAGTCAAATTCCAAGAAGATGTTTTTGGAATTTTAAAATATTCTAAAGTTACTATGAAAGAATATATGTGTAAAAAGATCCATAAGTAGATATATATATATATATAATATCTACCCAACCAGCCATAAAAACTTATTATAAAACTGATATAATTAATGTGTGGCATTGGCACTAAACAGCTATATTGATAATATAGAATAGAATAATAGGACAGAGAAAGCTGTCTATACAATGATCCAGGGCATTCCAACAAGACAGCAAGACCATAAGCCACAATCCATTATGAAAGCCTGATTCTAATACGGAACCAAAGTAACTTTTAAGTAAAAACAACAAGTATGGTAGGTTAACATCATAACAGACTGGATTGACTGAGATCTTTCTCCTTTAAAAAAAAAAAAAAAGACAGCAGAAAGCAAGAATACAGGCTTGTGTGAGAATGGCCAAGGGTCATCATGGTGAGGTTATGCCACACCTCATGAGACCCTTTTGCTGATTTTGGAGTCCCAAGACATTATCAGTGATGATCCATGACAAACCCTGGCAAAGGCAGGAGACGAGGCTGAAAAGCAAACTCAGTCCTTCAACTGTCTCTTGTTGGTTGGCAGGGTATCTTCCCTTATTTATTATATTTTTTGCCTTTTTTCAACTGTAGATCTCATTTCCTTAAATAGTATTTCCTGAGTGACTATTAGGTGGCTACTCCTTGAGTGAGGACATTTTTCATGAAGACCAACAAAAAATGTAGGGGGCCAGGATGCCACTGAAAGCAATGGTCAATCCTGGGGCAACAGGAAATAAGGGTATCTCCCTCAGTTCTTTGATAGACGGTCAATCAGCCAAACCTGTGCCCTCAGGGCTCAAGAACTCACAGGGAGAAAAGGATGTTGATGGAGTAGCTGTGGGTCGGGTCCCAGGTGCAGGATGCAGGACTTGAGGGTGCTGAACATGAAAATTGGAACAACTGTCTCTCGGGCGAGATAGCTGCCCAGCTAAAGAGTTACCGTAAGTTAGAGTGGGGAAACCAGGGTGGGGATGTCTCTAGACATGCAACTGCCCCCAGTACTTGAGTCCAGAAGTACTCAAGGTAAAAGAGGAACTTGCTCCTTGAAGGGCCAGGGGGCACTCTGGGAGGAGGTCAGGCTCTGGTTTGCTCCCAGAAAGCCTAGTGAAGCTGAACTTCTGAGCCGAACGAGGTGGCGACACCCAGAACTTCCTTCAAAGTAGCAACTCTCAGGGAGACTCCAACATGCCAGGAGCTGCCCTCCCAGAAATACTGTCTCTGGAGAAATGCTTCAGGCTTGGACGGAATGTAGGGTTTTGTTTGTTCTTGACTTGGCCAAGAGGACTGCAGGGAGGGGGGAGAGGATATAACAGCCAAAACGGGGAGAAACGGAGGTCACCCTCTATGGAAAGAGATGCTGTCAAGGCTAGCAGAGACCTCTTAGAGAGAAGGGCCAGGAAGGAGTTCACCGAGGCAGTTCAGCTCCTTTCCCCCAAGCTGTTCAAGAGGGCTGAGGGTCCAGTTTCAGGAAGCAGAAGTGAGCCCCTCCAAGAGGATGCTTCAAACAGGCAGCACCCAAGGCCACAAGAGTCACAGAATTTCTGAGAAGCACAGAGGGGATTCTCCATTTAAGCATGGATTGCTAACTGCCAGGGCTTGGGATGAGGGCTGGGACTTCTCTCTGCAGCCCCGGTAGAGCCCAGATTCACTTGGTGGTCAGCTCCCTGGGTTGGAGTGGGCTTTCTAAAACCAAGCAAGTCCAAGAGGTTGGGCCCTGCAAACTCAGCCACTCCAAGGGGCAGAAAGTCACATACAACAGGAAGATTTTCTAGAATGGTTAAACCATATATTCAGGTCCACTCGGGGGACTGTGGGGCCACACCAATCCCGATGCTGAGACGGATGACCAGAGGCCTCAAAGAGAAGAGACAAGCACGTCAGGTTTTTGGATGCAACAAAGTATTGCTTCCAGGAACAAGTCTTTCAGAATTTCTAAGTAAAGTGCCAAACTTGATTCTGAATGGTTACGGGGGTAGGGTACCACCATGTGTGACCACAACCTGATTTTGTTCAATATCCTGAGGGTAAGACCATCACTTCCCCTCATAATCATTCAGTTTTGGAAAACAGAAGGGTGAGCATTCAGGCAGCAGTTAGGAAAAGGTGGAAAGGAAGACTTTGATGCTAAATAGTAGTCCTTAAACTTAGAGGCTATTTAAAATCTCACACTGGAATCTCAGGAAAGTCACATGAGACAAAGGATAAGAAAATCAATAGCATATGAAGACCTGTTAGCACAGCACAAAAGTACATTCTCCCCTGTTGCCCTGGGTCTACTCAACAACCCTAGGAGGTCAGGCATACAGGCTCAGGCCTGGTTTCTCCACAACACCCCACCCCTAATCAAAAACAGGCTCAGAGAAGTTCACCGACTTGCTCAAAATCACAGACCAAATGAAATTTGAAACTGCAGTAGCAAAGCACACAGACCATTGAGGAGAAAGAGTCTTTTTCAAAAAATGGCAAGATTTTTAAAAATCCCTAAGGGAAGAGAATGAAGAAGTGTCCAGAGCATGAACTTGAAAGTAGCCAAAACAAAATGCAATCTGGGGATCACAGGAGCTCTGAAGGGTAACTGAAAATATCCAGAGCAGCAAATCACTCAGATGGGTCAATTGGGGTCTGACCCATTCCCAGCCTGGCGGCCTGGGCAAGTCACTGCCCACTCTGTGCCTCCTGTTCAATCTGGGACCCAATCTCGCAGGATTTGTTAGAAGGATGAAATAAGACAACGGATGTAAATCAGTGAGAGAAACACTCAGCCTCTGGCAAGCATGACAGAAGTGTCTGCTAGGACTATTAGAATAGTATTACTGAGACTTCCCTGGTGGTGCGGTGTAAAAGAATCTGCCTGCCTGCCAATGTAGGGGACATGGGTTCAATCCCTGGTCCGGGAAGATCCTACATGCCGTGCAATAACTAAGCTTGTGAGCCACAACTACTGAAGTCCATGCACCTAGGGCCTGTGTTCCACAAGAGAAGCCAGGCAACAAAGAGCGGACCCTACTCACCGCAACTAGCAAAAGCCCGAGCAAAGCAATGCAGACCCAGCGTGGTCATAAATAAATGAATAAATAAAATTTTAAAAAAAAGAATAGTATTATTGGTATGGATACATGTAAAGTACTTAGGCCAATACCTGGAAAATAGTGTTTTTGCTCTTTACACTATTGGCTCTTTTTTAAAAAATCATTTTTAACCTAATGACATTACATTTTAAAAATACATGGTTTATCAATGCACATTTTTCATAACTAGTGCATGTACTACATTTACTGATGAAAGGCACCTAGGTACACGTGAGTGTCAGATCAGAGCAGTGTCCCCACCCCAATAGTGATAGCCCCAGGGGACAGTGCAGGGACTTGGTTCTCAATTTAGCCTCCAGGGCTGCTTCCCAGGGACATGGGCAACTCCCCCAGGGCTCCCTGAAATGAACTCATGGGTGCTCACAAGAGTCTGCACAGACCCCCAGGAATATGGAGTCCCCGAGTGAGAAGCAGATCTAGTGAGTGAGTTATCTGGAGTGCTTCTGAAGGTCTCCTTGCAGAGGAGATGGTAGTGGATGTCTTGCTTTCTGTTTTCGAGGAGGAGAAAATTGCTGTTATTGCCACATACTAAATTCCCTCTGAGTCCAAAGACTGGACTCCAGGACTAATGGAAAGGGGCATTCTGGAGAAAAGAACAGGACAGTCTCCTTCTTGGCCAGGAGACCTGGCTGCCTCCATGGCTGAGGGCAGAATGGGCAAACATTAACTTACCACCTCCGACTGGGAGAAACTCAACATCATTTATCTGAGGAGGAAACATGTCTGATCAACCTACTGACATTTTCTGAAGGAAAACCAGGAAATGTAATTTATTTAGGCCAGTGCTTTACAATTTGGGGGATACAAGAGAATCCCCAGGGCATTTTTAAACAACAGTGATGCCTGGGTTCCATCTCAGAGGTCCTGACTTCCTTGATCAGGGGTGGGCACAGGGGCACGGATGTCTAAAAGATGTGAGTGTGACCAGAGTCACCAGTTTAGACTTGCAAAAAGTCTTAAGGCTTGAGACAGGATTGTTGGGTGAGTAAAAAGTTGTTCTTTCAGAAAGAACAACACAATTTAAAAATAGGAAATGAAAGGCAGGGATCAGAGAACATTTCTTAGGATATAAAAACAGGGATCCCCCTGCCCAGCCCCCTGCCATTCAAAGATGCAGCAAGGTCTGATCTTGTCACTTTCATGAATGATGTGGGATAATGTCCCCACAGCTACAGACAATGCAGGAAGTTTTCACCGATGCTAAAAGGAGTCTGAGGTGCCCAACAGACGCCAGGGTCATCTCAGCCCTGGGAACTGAGCTGTCAGTGACTGAGAAAGCATCCTTCCACACTTGGGGGTTAATGAGCTCTGTGAGGCTCTGGGGTGGACCACAGTGGGCTCCTGAAGACACCGCATACGTTGCACCATCGCTAACCCCATGCAGCGAGATCATGGGTGTGGTCCTTGGAAATAAACACAAAACCCTGCTCCATCTCTGTGCATAGCCCCTGGGCTTCTGCCACGACATGCCATGATAAAAAGACGACTAAGGTCCAGAGAAGGGCCACCGTGAAGGCACAAACTTCCACACTGGGGGAGAGGATGAAGCAAGTAGAGTAGGGAGGAGAGCTTGGGCAAAGATCGTGGAGGCTTGCAGTCCAGGCAGGTGGACAGGGCTTGCCTTCCAAAGTTTTCTGAAATGCTGCCATGGAGAATCACCGCTTTGAGTTTTTAAAGAGCAATTTTACTAGCAGTAAAGGATGCAGTTTTAAAAAGTGGATATTCAGCACACAGAACTTATCATCCCAGAGGGCGCAGTGACTGAAAATAGAAACTGGGCTAAGGACATGATTTATTAAGAGAACTCAGAGTCTTGGAGAATACTGCTAAGTTTGAGAGTATTTCCATGAAAGGCGACCGACCTCTCAAAGTGCTTGTCAGCATCACTGTCACAGACCCCAGGGCCAGCTCAGCGAGGCACGAGTTCTAGAAATGGGAAATCATTCCTCCTCGCTCCCCTCTAGCTGCCAAAAGGGTGACGCCACAGGATATTTTCAAAACTGTCCGCTGAGAAAGCGTCCATGACAGTGATGCCACAATACAGATGTCATAACGATGTGACTGCTATGAAATTTTCCCAAGTTCCGTAATGAGGGAGATATACGTGGGAAAGCATGAAGACAAAAGACAGAACAACAGCAAAAAAGCCACAAAAGAGAGTATGAAAGTGAACATCGCTTAATCGTGTCCGACTCTTTGAGACCCCATGGACTACATAGTCCATGGAATTCTCCAGGCCAGAATACTGGAGTGGGTAGCCATTCCCTTTTCCAGGGGATCTTTCCAACCCAGGGATCGAATCCAGGTCTCCCGCATTGCAGGCGGATTCTTTACCAGCTGAGCCACCAGGGAAGTCCAAGAATACTGGAGTGGGCAGCCTATCCCTTCTCCAGGGGATCTTCCCGACCCAGAAATTGAACTGGGGTCTCCTGCATTGCAGGTAGATTCTTTACCAACTGAGCTGTCAGGGAAGCCTAAATAAAGCTGAAAAATGTTTAGTTAGGAATAACATTTCTGTGGAACTGGCCAGAACAGGCTTGCTTATTGTTAAATTTAGAAAAAAAAATGTTAATTTCCCACATTGCCTCTTTGAGTTTTTACAGCAGAGGCCAACTGTCAAACAGTTATATTTCCAATGTTATTGCAGTTTATCCAGTACCCTAGCTGAGAGACTTTTGAGAGGTGAAGAGAATGACCTTAATAATTCCCCTGGGACCTCCAGTATACATGGGGACCATCCTGGATACACTACAGTGTGTGATCACCCCAATGAAGTCCCAAAGTTGGGCTTGGAATTTCCAGGCAGAATTCAGGTTTTCTGAGTGTGCTGTTAAACAAAATAACATTCCCTTATGACCTGAATTTGCATAAAGGATAGGAAAATATTCTTCTCTTCTCTGGAGAATAAAACAGGGGTGGGGGAGGGGTGAAGTCAACATGGAGAATGATGGTGGGAGCAATGCCCCCCTCACTGGTGCTGTATTTTTCACTTTAAATCAATGGTTCATAGCTTTGGTTGAGTCCCGGGGGAGCCTTTCAAAACAACTCAGGCTGGGGCTTACCCCAGACGAAATAAATCATCTCTGGATTTTCTTAAAAAGTCACTACTAATAGTTTATGAAATGGTTCAAAACTTCAAGGTAAATAAAGTCAAACAAATGTCTCCAAATCCATTCCAGTGGCCCCTCCCCACAGTAAAGCAACGAACCCAGGTGAATAAGACAGCCAAGAGTCCCCAAAGGTGAAGCCAGGTCCCTTCTCCCTTCTGGGCCCCTCTTCTGCTCCACACCTTCCGCGGTCTGTCTGGATCTGGGGACGTAAAAGCTGCCCTTTGGAAGGAACAGGGACTCGGCTGCCCTAGAGGTATACAGCTTGGAAGGCCACTTCCTGGGGCTTCTCGGGATGATGTCAAAACCATGGAGGGTAATTCCCCATCCCCAGGGGTTTTCTGCCCTCACACCCAACTCTGGGGTCATTTTAACCATGTATTATGACATTCTCCACATCTTAGACCAACAGCAAAAACACAATGTGATGAAATGTAGCACAAAATTTCTGTCTTTCTCCGCAACACATAATTAAAGCTACCTTATTAAAAAGCTATACATATAGTCTCCAGATAAGAATACTGGAGTGGCATTATCAGAGAAATGCAAATCAAAACCTCAGTGAGGTACCATTACACACCAGTCAGAATGGCTGCTATCCAAAAGTCTACAAGCAATAAATGCTGGAGAGGGTGTGGAGAAAAGGGAACCCTCTTACATTGTTGGTGGGAATGCAAACTAGTACAGCCGCTGTGGAGAACAGTGTGGAGATTTCTTAAAAAAACTGGAAATAGAACTGCCATACGACCCAGCAATCCCACTCCTGGGCATACACACCGAGGAAACCAGATCTGAAAGAGACACATGCACCCCAATGTTCATTGCAGCACTGTTTATAATAGCCAGGACATGGAAGCAACCTAGATGCCCATCAGCAGACGAACGGATAAGAAAGCTATGGTACATACGCACAATGGAATATTACTCAGCCATTAAAAAGAATTAATTTGAATCAGTCCTAATGAGATGGATGAAGCTGGAGCCCATTATACAGAGTGAAGTAAGCCAGAAAGATAAAGACCAATACAGTATACTAACGCATATATATGGAATTTAAAAAGATGGTAATGATAACCCTATATGCAAAACAGAAAAAGAGACACAGATGTACAGAACAGACTTTTAGACTCTGTGGGAGAAGGCGAGGGTGGGATGTTCAGAGAGAAGAGCATTGAAACAAGTATACTATCAAGGGTGAAACAGATCACCAGCCCAGGTTGGATGCATGAGACAAGTGCTCAGGGTTGGTGCACTGGGAAGACCCAGAGGGATCGGGTGGAGAGGGAGGTGGGAGGGGGGATCGGGATGGGGAATACATGTAAATTCATGTCAGTGTATGGCAAAAACCACTACAATATTGTAAGGTAATTAGCCTTCAACTAATAAAAATAAATGGAAAAATAAAAAGAACTGTATCCTCAGAACATGTAGATTCTAACATTCAGTAGGTGCTCAATAAACATTTATTGATTAATGAAAAAAAAAAAAAAAGAATACTGGAGTGGGTAACCATTCCCTTTTCCAGGGAATCTTTACCACCCAGGGATCAGACCCACATCTCCTGCACTACAGGCAGATTTTTTACTGTTTGGGCCACCATGGAAGCCCATATGTATATGTAAGTATATACATATATATGTATGTATGTATATTGCCTGCCAAAAGAGAAAAGTAGATCCAGTTCTAGACACTATTTGGAAAGGAAATCACAAAGCACATCTGTCTGTTCTTATCATCGCCATGAGGTGGTCACCCCAGCCTTGGATCTGGCACACGAGTCCCTAGGGGATGACTCAGATGGTCACCACCATGCCCCACAACACTGGTCTGGTCTAAGTTTTCTGATGGAAAGTACAACTGATTCCCTTTGCTCTGTGCTGCCCTGTGAAGCATATTTTATTTTCGATGCACTCTATTGTTCTTAATGAAAAACTTCTCATGAGCCAGAATGTGGAAGTAGCTATTTACAGCTAAGTTTTATGAACATCATAGTCAAGAATTAGAAACAAACATGAAATTGGTTATAGCTGTACTAGCCCACATAACAGATTCAACTCTCCAATCTGCATCCTCGCCATTTGTAACATTTGCAAATTAGTCTCTGCTCACATTTCCTAGCTGCCCCCCGCCTCCCGAAAATGGGCTCCTGGGTCCCATTGCAGGACATTCTGGGATCAGGTAAATTTTTCAACATGCTACTTCCCTCTTACACTCTCACTTTATAAAAACTAGGTGAGCCTTTGTAGCTGGGCAATACAGGTTTTCAAGAGGTCACCACTTACTTCAAGAAAGAACTGAACTCTGGGCCACTGAGAGCGCGCCAACCAGGCTCCCATCACTGACCACAGTGGAGCCAAGAGAAGAAGTGGGGGAGGTGAACCCGTTCGGGGTCTTCTCAAGGAAGCTTTTCACTTTGCCATTTCTTTCATAAAAAATGAAGTCAGAAGTGCCTTCATTGTCAACTGGGACTCTTTAATTCCTCAACCCCTTAACCCCAAGTCAAGAGCCGGCAACCTCTGAGGCTAAGGAGCAACCAGGATAAGCCTGGAGGGTCCAGGCAGCCAGAGGGGCTCACGTGAGAAGGAGTGGGATGAAGGAGGCATGCCAACCAGATCAGTGGGAGCGAGGGCACATCCTGGGTGATCCAACTGCTCTTTTAACCACGCCAGGCCAGCCTTCTCCCAAATGGCAGGTCTGACAGTAAGAGCGGAAGGGGCCATAAGGGTGGCTCATCACCACACGTGACCAGTCCTGGAAGTCAGGACACAGAGACACCGAGAGCAATATCACCTCCCGTGGCACTGTTTTCTAGAGAGAACAAGAGGGTTCTACTTCCAGCTGGGGGACAGGACTGGCTGGCATGGCTTTCTATTTTGAATCTTGGCAGCTGGATTCATAAACAGGAAAAAGCTGGAATTCTGACTTGGGGATGGGGTGGGGCTGGAAATGGTTCAGATTCACATCCTTGCTGGAACTGGGCAGACATCAACTCGAGGGTAAAGGCCAACTCGGGAAGAGCAGCAGGTAGTTTCAGACCCATCTCTCCCGCCCCACCCCCGGCCCCAGTACAGGTTTTAACTGGAAGTTAACCTTTTAGAGCTCCCGACCTAGCCTTTCAGCATCACACATCACCAGTATCACACATGGTGACAGGCACAAACTCCATCCTCAGGTCCTTCTTGAAAGGATACTCCTGCCTGAGGAAACTGCACACACTTTGACTCCAAATCGGAGCCCGGCTGGCAGATCAAGGAGCCCAACTCAGTTTATACTCACCCAAAATGATGCTAAACGGAGCAACCCACGGAGCCGAAATTAATTCGCGATAGTAAATTGTGGCATGTTTACTCTAAACTAGCCTTTATAAAGTGTTCTCTCTTGCTCCAGGGCCCTGAGAAGGCAGTCTTAAACCTGTTTTAAAACTGAAATATACCCAGGATCTCAAGAGTTATTTTTTTAGACCAGTTCTTTAAGATATGTAAAGGAGACCCTGATAATGCAGTGAATCATCAGAAATAAAATCTGTGATCCAGTATCACGCGCCTTTTCAGCAGTGCTCCTTAGTCATGAATTTACCTTTGATGCCTAATAACTTCATATACAAAGGTCTTCATTTATAAAAGTAGATGGAACATCTCTCTTAAAGACACTACACCAGCAATGCCCTCAGGGTTCTCAAACATCTATGAGAAATAAGAAATCTAGATACACGTATAACGTTTACAGGATGCTAACTATATGACTGCATAGAAGCATCCAGATAGTGGTAGCAAGCTGACTCAGCCAGGGGATTAACTGAAGAAATGTCCCATAGCTTACTGTCTTACAGCTGAGGTTTAAACCACTATCAACCATAAACAACAAATGTGAGCATGAATAAACACAGTCACAGAATGAATTCAGTGTGTTTGATAAATTAGCAAGTCTACTTTCCTCTAGAGAATGTCATCATTTGCCGTCAGGCTATGCCAACAATCCCTGGGTAAACATCGTTTTTTTTTATTCCTCTAGGTTATTAGGTTCTTGGAAAGCTACTTGCCTATCGGTGTTAATAAGTTGCTAGCTTTGTTAGCAACAAAAGGTCCCTTACTCATTTAGCTCACACCTAATGTGTGACACAGGGTACTGGATGAAAAGTCAGATTTTTATACCAACTGCCTTTTTAAGCAATTACTAAGAGCAACACAAAGGGCATTTTATGTATAACAAAACTCTCCATTCTACCTAACATCTGTAAGTAACGCAGCAAATGAAGAGGCATGCTGGAGGCAAGCGATACCTTGGAGACGGACAGTTCCTTCGATTTAGACTCAAACAGGTGCTCCAGCTTGGAGGTGTCCACCTTAATGGGTTCCAGTTTCGACCACAGGAATTCTCTGCAGCGGCCATTGTTCTTACACGGCCACTCAAAAGGCCGGACTTCATTCCAGAACAGACGGATGGTCTTCTTTTTCTTGGTGAATGCTGGCTGACCCCTGGGTACCTGGGGCCACCCTAAGCCCTGAGGAGCATTGAATACTGGAGGGGGAGCCAATAAATTACCGGGGACTGGAGGGGGAGGCACGCCGTCCAGCAGGGGCGGAGGGGGTGGGGGTGGCAGACCCAGAAAGGTGGGCGGGGGCGGGGGAGGCGGCCCTGGGGCCTCTCGGTGACCCAAGTCCACGTCCAGGACGTCAATGTCATCCTCCTCGCCCAGGTCAGTGAAATCCATGTCCTGGATTCTGAGCTCCCTGGGATTGGCCATGAGCTGGTCCCAGATGTAGTCGGATTCTGTCTTGGGCTGAGCCGAGGCCTTCTCTGTGACCTTGTCATTGGGCTCCGCATCAGGGGAGATGGATCCCCTCCCTAGGTCCCCACTGTTGAATTTCTCCGCGAAGGCTTTCACACTGCCCCGGTTGTCCAGACAGCCAACGTCCACCCTCTTGACACTCTCATCCTGGGCCAGGGAACTGGCCTGCAGGGTGGATATCCGGCTGGCCAGGCTGGCTACCGCCTCCGCCCCCTGCGCGGTCCTTGCGGCCTCACCCTCCCCCTTCTCCTCGTCATCCGCGGGCTTTCTGTTATGGGCATACAGCATGTCCAGCATGAACCGTTTGCTGGTGAGGATGTCGCCACACTGCTCATTTACACCGGCATCCTGAACACCCGCGGACCACAAACCTGAAAGTACACAGGAGAAAAAAATGAGGACATCACAGCGGTCTCAATGCCATGAGAGAACCAAGCAGGCAACATGTGGGCATTTCACACAGGAGGAATCAGGAAGACCCAGAAATAAAGCAATAGAAGAGGAAGGTGGTCGTGGTTGACAAGATGCTCTTGATCAGAAAGAGATGCTGTGTCAAAGGGCCGATGGCTCACTCTAGGGACCCAATACTCTCATAGGTGTGACACAGCTTGTGGCCCTGGCCTAGGCTCATGGGAAAAAATGTTCTCGTCTTTTCTGCTCACCCATGATAGCTGGTCAGGACCCACTCAGGGCAACTGCCCTAACTACACACAGAGAGGCAAGGAAATGCCCCCTCACCCACGGCAGGTACTGGAAAGGCTGTAGAATCACTCCTTTTTCCCCCTACTCCACCTCCACACCAGTGAAGCCAAACTGTCTGGAGAAATGCACAGACCATACCACTGGTCATACGGCCACCAGTCTTCAGCAGACCCTTAATGCTGCCTGGCAGCTCCATCCATGACCTCTCCTAGATGGCTTTCCAGACGCCTCCTCTTTCCTCTAGGCTTCCATACTCAACTCATCCTCTGCAAGCCTCGCCTTGCTTTCTGTTTCAAAAACTTAATAGACAAAGTCGGAGCTCTTCCAGGGCCTCCATTCTGCCTCTACTCACCCACCTGCACCTAAACGCTGACCACGTCTGTCCTGTGACTACTGATCACCTGTCCTCTTGGTGGGACTCATCCACTCCAGTGATTCTCCATCCTGCATCTCCCATGCTCCTCCCACTAGGTTTTCCTACTGGTATATAAACACAGTATAATTTTACCTGTTAAATGAAAACAAAAAATCTCACTTGATTCTACTTATCCCTCCAGCTATAATCCAAATTTTCTCCTTTCTTTTAAAGTAAAGCTGGGGTGGGGAGGGAGAGTTAGGAAGTTTGGGAAAGTCATACACACACTGCTATATTCAAAATGGATAACCAACAAGGACCTATTGTAGAACACATGGAACTCTACTCAAACTTACCTGCCAGCCTGGATGGGAGGGGAGTTTGGGGGAGAATGGATACATGTGTATGTATGGCTGAGTCCCTTTGAGGTTCACCTGAAACTACCATAATGTTAATCAGCTATACCCCAATACAAAATAAAAAGTTTAAAAAAACAAACAAAAAATAAAGCATTGTATAAGAGTTGTTTTGCTGTTTCCAATTTCTCTCTTTATTCTCTCTTGAACCCAGTTTAATGAAGTTTTTGCTCTATTTCAGAGATGCTCCTTTCTGGGTGACCTATGACCTTCCTGTCTCACTAGACGCAGAGGTCACCCCCTCATCCTTGACTTACATCCTCCACTTGGCCTCCCGGACACTGTACTCACCTGGCTTGCTGCCTTCTCTTTGGCTGCTCCTTCTCAGTCTCCTGTGTTGGTTCCTCCTTATCTTTAACCTTTAAGTGTCTGTGGACCTCTTCTCTCCATCTACACTCCCTTTCCTAGCCTTCATCTCATCCAGTCTCAAGGCCTTTAAATGCCATCTTCTTCCTCAGTCCCACCCACTCACCCAACCCGCTTCTCCTGCAGTCATTTCTGGTTTCAGTTGCAGCCACTTCACCCATCCTTCATCCATCCAATGTAATTGCTGCCAATTCCAAAAGCCTCAGAGTCATCCTTGACTTTTATCCTGTTCTTTCATCCCACACAGCAGAGTCCTATTAGTTAAATCTTCACGTTGCATCCAGAATCCAATCACTTTTCTCATCACTACTCCTGCCACAACACCAGTCTGAACTAGCGAGGTTGCTTGCCAACAGGGGAGCATCCAGCTGATCTCAGCGTCCACGCTTGTCCTTCTACAGTGAGTTCTCAACCCCAGAGCCACGTGATGTGTTGCAATGTCCAACTTATCTTTCTGCTCTAAGTCTTCCAACGGTGCCACATTTCACCGAGACAAAAAGCCAGTGACCTGTCAGTGTTCACAATCCATGTGTGATCCCACCTGAATTTTTTTTTTCTCCCTCTCCTACCACCACCTCCACCACTGCCGCCACCCCAGATACACACACACGAACCTCTTCAGCAATAGCACTGATCTGACGTTCCTAGAACTCACCAGGCGTGACGTGATCCAGCCTCAGGACCTTTGCCTCTGCTGGGGCAAACCCAGTTAATCACACAATTTGCTTCTCAACTTCCTTTCGGTTTTAGCTCAAATAGTGAAATCTTTCCAGTGAAATCTTCCCCGACCACCTTATTTAAAATTGTGGACAACTCCCTCTCACCCACAGCTGATGATCTTTTCCTGCTTTTTTTTCTACCCGAGCATGTCTTACTGTCTGATCTTCCACACACTTTTCTCTTTGAGTTTATTGCTGCTTTTGTCCCATTATTGGAACGATTATAATTATTTGTTAAATTGTGTTCTTCCTCGGAACGTAAACTTTACAAGAGCAGGGGTTTGGGTCTGTTTTGTTCCCTGTTGTATCCCCAGCATCTAGGATGAGTGGATGAATGGATAATGGTCAGGGATGTCATTCCTCTGAGTTTGCTTCCTGAGGTCCAGCAGGGCTGTGCAGTGGGCATTTCAGGCTGTGAGTCCCATCAGATACCCAAGGGCCTCTGTGGCTGCTCATCTGGGGAGGGGGCAGGAGACCTAGGCCGAGGACGTGAGCAGCATGAGCTTTTTGTCTTCCAAAGAGCTGGATCAAACAGGCTGGGGGAGGACACTGGTCTCTGTGGCTGTGCCTTCACCTTTGAGGAGGCATTTACTGGGGAAGCCCAAAGGCCCCCAAGTGCTCTGATTTTTCCACTGTAGTTTTGTCCTCTATGCTCTGCTCAACAGTGGCCTAAGCTCACCAAGCGCCTAACACCAGAACAAGGAGGTCTTGGGTCCTCTTGGAGATTGGCTTCACAAACAAAATACATTTTGACGATAACCACCATCAAAGAGACAGGAGGTGGCATTTGAGGACATGATGGGAAAATCACTACAGCTGCTCAAACAGTCCCGTAAATAGGGAGACTGCTTTGAAGCCAGGAAGCTGTGGCAGATAAAGTGACTGAGTCTCTCTCAACAGACCGCCTCACTCTCTCCATTGATTGGGAAATGTTGGCAATTTCTTATTTTGGCAACAGGGCAAAGAGCATAATCAGGTAACATCTTAAATGCCGGCTTTCAAGTTTCCTTTCTTCATTCATTCATGTCTTTTATAAAATCATTATGTAGGGTGCTTCTTTCTCCCTAGAGATTTCCTTTTTTCTGAAGTGTACTTCATCTGATATTAATACAGTCATTAATACGGCTTTTCTTTGTTTGATGTTGGCATGACATCTTTTCCCGGCTTTTAACTTTCCATCTGCCTGTGTCATTACATTTGATATGAGTGTTGTATAGATAGCACGTAGTTGACTGGTGTTTTTATCCACTCTTCAAATCTCTGTCTTTCACTCGATATGTTAGGACTTAAGTGTGCTGTTTTATTTGTTTTGTTTGATCCTTGTTTCAGTGTCTGTTCCTCCTTTCTTGGTCTTGGGTGGATTGCCTGAACATTTTTTAGAATTTCAATGTGACTTATTTATTGTGGTTTTGAGTTCATTGCTTCATGTAATTTTCCTAGTAGTTGCTTTAGGTATTACAGTATACACACTCACTTCTTTAGTCTATTGGTATTGGGCTTCCCTGGTGTCTCAGTGGTAAAGAATTCACCTGTTAATGTAGGAGATGCAGTTTTGAGCCCTGGAGATCCCCTACAGAAGGAAACGGCAACCCACTCCAATATTCTTGCCTGGCAAGTCCCATGGACAGAGGAGCCTGGTGGGCCAGACCATGGAGTGGTAAAGAGTTGGACACACCTTAGAGACTAAACAAAAACAAATTGATGTTTTACTACTTTGAAGTGCAGAAACCTTACTTCCACTTATATCCCTTTACCCGCCCACTTTTAAAAATACAGTTGTCTTAAGTATTTCCTCTACATATGCTGTACTCCATATAGCACATGCAATTTTGCTTCAACCATCGAATATGATTTAAGAAGCTCGTGAGTAAAAATACAGCATTTTTATTTACCCCTATTTTTTTTACCCATTCTGTTGTTCTGTTCTTGCTGGAGTCCCAAGTCATCTTCTATCATCATTTCCTTTTTGTTCAGAGAACTTACTTTAGCCATTCTTCAAGGGGTGGTCGCTAATGACAAATGCTCTTGGTTGTTCTTTACTGAGAATGTTTTTATTTCCCCTGCATTGTTAAAGGCCACTTTTACTGTACATGTAATTCATCGTTGACAGTTATGGTCTTTCAGCACTTGACAGATGCTGTCTCCCTTTCTGCAGGCCTTGGTGATCCAGACAAGAAATCCACTATCCTCTGAACTATATATATCCTCTTCTATAGGTATCACATCATTTCTTTCTGTCTTAAAAAATTATTATTTGGCTTTTAGTTATCATAAGTTTGATTATCATTTGTCTTGGTGTCGATTTCTTTGGGTTTATCCTTGTTAGGATTTGCTCAGCTTAAATCTGTAGACTTACGCCTTTTGCAAAACTTGGGAAAATCTCAGCCATTATTTCCTCAAACATTTTTCCACACTGCACTCTCTCTCCTCTTCTTAGACTTAGATGAAATGAATGTCAGTTTTACTGACATAGTCCCATAGGTCCCTGAGGCTCCTTTCATTTTTAGTCTATTTTTCCTCTCCTATTCAGATTTGGTAATTTCCACTGATCTGTTTTCAAATACACTGACTATTTCCTTTATTGTTTCCAATCAACTATAAAGTATGTCAAATACTTTATTTCAGCTTGTATTTTCCAGTTGTATAATTTTCCCTTCGTTCTTTTTTGAAAATTTCTTTGCTAAGACTTTTTTAATGTATTTCCTGAGAGTTTGTAACTGTTCTCTAAAGCATTATTATGGTGACTGCTTTTAAACTTTTGACAGATCATCCCAGCACCTGTCAAAGGTTTTGAAGCAGTCACCATAATAATGGCATCTCTGGATGGTGTTTTTCCATTCAAGATGTCAGTGCCCTGCTTCTTGACATGATGAGTGATTTTTTATTATATCCTGGATGTGCTAGGTATTATGCGATAGAGTTTGGATCATATTTAACCTTCTCTTTTAGCAGATAGTCACTCTTTCAGGGTGTAGCTTATAGGTCTTGGTGCAGGTATATGTTCAGCTCCCTGCTGGGTCCCACTGTCACCAGGAAGAGGGCTGACTCACTCCCTCAGTGTAGATGGGCTGAAGCCCCTTGACCCCAGAAGCATCTTCCCAGTGGACGTGAAGCACTGACTCCCATTGGCACACTGTCTCCAAGTGAAGTGAAGGCTCAGTTTTCCATCAGTCCCCACCAATGTCGAGTCCCACCTTCAACCACATCATTCCACCTTGTTAATGCTGGGTGGGGATGGAGGCTTGGCTCCCCCTGGGACCTCACTGGCACTGAGGACAAGGAGAGTGGCCATGGGAAGAGAGAGAAGGCTATCAGTCTTTCCGCCAGGTCCTCATTAAGTGTGGTCCTACTGCGGTCCAGGTGAAGGCTCAGATCCCCACAGGACCCCACTGACTCGACCCTGTTGGAAGAATTGAGATCCACTTGCTTCTTCCTGCAGGGGATAGACTATAAACTCCCCATTAGGCCAACAGTATCCCAGCAGGGGAATGGAGTGCAATCTGCTTCTACTGGACAGGCGACAGAAGACGGGTTCCCTTGGGTCCCGTTGACACTACAGGGTTGAGGGAGGGGAGGGAACTGGAGAACCATCACTCCCGTTTCCATATGGGTGTGTACAGAAGACTACCTCCTCTTCCGTCTTACTGAAACCACTGGATTGGAGGAGAGGTGTGACAGTGCCATAGTTTCCATTAGACCTTGTTTAGGATAGGGCACTTATTAAGAGCAGCACAGATTTTCTGTTCTGTTAGGCATTGCCTTTCCCAATCCTTTGGTTAAGGGAATCAGCTTTCCTTGAAGCTTCACTGCTGTGTCGTTCAAGTCAAAAGACTCCTAGGCAGCCTGCCTCCTTTTCACCTTTCAGCGTCCTTCTGTGATTAGCTGTTCTATTATATCCAGGGCTTTATTTTAGTTGTAAGAGGGAGGAACTGGGAGTAATGGGGCTTCTCCATCTTAGCCTGATACTTCTTCATTCATCAGTGGTTTTATGAGCCCCTATTATGTTCTGGGTCCCCAGCTAGGAAGTAAGGACTCACAATAAACAAGACATACAACCCCATCCTTACTGCATTCAAGTAGAGACAAAAGATGATTCTGGAAGTAACTACAACTGTCTGACCCTTTGCAACCTCATGGACTGTAGCCTACCAAGCTCCTCCGTCCATGAGATTTTCCAGGCAAGAGTACTGGAGTGGGTTGCCATTTCCTTCTCCATACAATAAAGTGTAATCTATGCTACGATAAAGTCTCTCATTCTAATGCCAGGGAGTGCCACACTGAAAACAAAGAAAAATAAAACCACACACTTTCAATAAGTTGAATCTCTTTCAAGCTCTACAAGTTCATTCTCAACTAATAGCTACAACCATTAGAAAAAAGATTGGGAATCACTTTGATTGCCTTTGTGATTTAGTTGAGAAGATTCTGAAAAGCAAGAACTATGAGGACAAAGCTTCCCTGATTCCATGGTTGCTGATGGTGCCTGTGAGCAGTGGGATATTTTAGGAACCAATAAGCTACAACAAATAAACATGGTTACACCTCTTAACAGCACCAGGCTGAAGTAGAAAAGCCACTGCAAAGCTCCAATTCCTGGACACCACCAGCTTTTGGTAGGAAGTCAATGGTTCTTCACTGGGAGTAGAGTCTCCATTTTTGGAAAGTTGTCCTTATTTGGAAGGATATTGGGCAATCTGATCCAAGAAAGTTCTTTGCCCTGGCTTATTTTTACTAACCAACTTGTTGATATGTTTTAGGCTTGCTAAACCTAGTTATGAGGAATAATCCTTAAAGCTACTCATAATGCAATAAAACATGATTTAAGGTCAAACTGATCAACAAGACTTACCCGACACTCTGTACTGTGGCCAAAATTACATTAAATGTGAATAACAGCAAGTAAAATCTGACAGTATAACTATAATCTGACTTTGAAAGAAATTTAGTATCAATATATGTAATCCTTTTAGCACCCATGTATTCAACCAGACACAAGATTTTCAATGCAATGATTCCTAAGACATAAACAAAGTCTTCAAAGCCTTTCCCTTTTCATTGAGACTAGATGTATGTATAGAATTAAATATAATTATATAATTGTGAAAACTGAAATATTAGACTAAGCCACTGGTTGACAGGTCTCCTGAATGAATTGTGGCTTCATTCATTCATTCAATCTTTGTTCACTTGTCCAGGCTTCAGGGAGACTGTATTCTTAATCTGTGAACTAATACATCATGCATGGGTCATGCCACTGATTGGCAGTCCCTTGTGGAGCCTTCATGCTGCCTTCCGGGCCTGAGATGTAGGGTCCTTGAATCTGTGTCACTGTGTAACTTAATGAAGGCTGCCCCACAAGACATGTCTCCACAGGTGAGGAATGTCTGTTGAGAGAGGTAGCTTCCTGACACCACACACAAGTCATGAGATGGAACACCAACTCCATGGTGTCACTCATGAATCATAATTCAAATGATGGAGGTGGGAGGGGACATATGTATACCTATGGCTGATTCACATTGTTGTATGGTAGAAACCATCACAACATTGTAAAGCAATTCTCCTCTAATTAAAAATTTAAAAAATAATTCAAATGATAATTTGAATCACTTAAAATTTCTAGAACCCTCTGTGGCACCCTCCCCGAGTCCCTAAGGAGAACTAACATTCCATTTGGTCCCTAAACATAAAGTCACCATCAAACAGGTGAAACTGAATGACTATCATCCATAACACCAAAAAGGTATGATTCTATAAGAAAATGCACATACTTAATATGGAAGAAAACAGTGGTCCTGAGTAGACTGTAGAAAATTACCTAAATTATGTACATTCCAGCCGAGCCCATCAAACTGACCTCAGCACGCTATGAACTGGCCCTTTTTAAAAGTACTCATACAATTCATTTTTACCAAAGTTGCTCTGGTCTGAAGTGTTTAGTCACAATAGTTCAACATACTTCACTGCAAAATTAACTCTTTCAAGGGAGCAGATAACAACACGATGTGTCTCTAAATTTAAACCAGAAGACAGCCCCACTTACTGTTCACAATTTAACAGTTAGAAGGAAGCTGAGGAATTTCTCTGCTGGGGCTCATTCCTCAGGAGAAGTCCCTGATGGCCCTTTGCCAGCTGTAAATGGGTGGTGCATCTGCATGTCAGAGGGAGGGAGCCCATCTGGGGGGCAGGAAGCTGCTGGCTGGCTGAGTGCGGACATGCACCCTCCTCCAGACACGGGGCACCATCTGGGGAGCAAGCTTGGCCAGCAGGTCAACTCAGAGACCAGTGAGCTAGGTGCCCTGTGCCGTGCCCTGGGCGGGGTCTTCCTTACCCGTGCCCTTGTCCCGGGAGAGCTTGTCCTCCTTGTCCTCCCTCTCCAACGTGCTGCTGGAGGACGAGACGCTGGAGGCCGAGCAGTTGTCACGCTCGTTCACCGCCTCATTCTGCCGCTCCTTCTCGCTCAGGGAGGCTCGCTCCTCGTGCTCCGGCTCCAGGGCCCGCTCCACCTCGCTCTCTGCTCCCGCGCCGGCAGGGGCTAGCTCCTGGCCGGCCTCATCGGCCACCTGCCCCACCTCTGCCTCCACGTCTGCCTCCGGTTCAGGCCCAGGCTCCCCGGCGCTGGCTGGGGGAGACAACAGCGGAGATCACAGTGAGGACGGGAATGTCTAGGCAACGTCGAGCGAAAGGGAGACCAGACGTGAGGCTCATCTCTTGGGGCCATCTGCGGCAGGTAGAATTCAAAAGTGGCCCTGAGACTCCCGTCGCCTGGTCATTGAGTCAAACGCTGCGGGGAAGGGGATAGCGGCTGGCATTCATGTCTCAAGTCACTCAACCTTACAATACAGAGATCGCTCAGGTGGGCCTGATCCAACCTGGTGAGCCTTTTAGAAGCAGAGTGTTTTCTCATTAACACCAGAAAAGGATGTCAGAGAGATCAGAAGCACACGAAGTATTTGTCCCACCCGTGCTGGCTTTAAAGATGGAAAGGCCCACGTGGCAAGGAATGTGCTGGCCTCTAGAAGCTGAGAATGATTTCTGGCCAATAGCCAACAAGGAACAGGGACCTCAGTCCTGCAAGCACAAGGAACTGAATTCTGCCAACAACTGAAAGACCCTGGAAGTGGACTCTTCCCGGGGCCTCCCAATAAGAGCCCCACCAGCCACAGCCTTAACCATAACCTTCAGACACCCCCGGCCAAGAACCCAGTTAGCCAGGCTGGGTTTCTGACCCATGGGAACCATAAGATAATAAACAAGTGCTGTTTTGAACAGCTATGTTTGTGGTAATTTGTTACACAGCAATAGCAGACTGATACATGATCCTTTTGCTTCTTCAGGGAAGTGAAGTGAAGTGAAGTGAAGTTGCTCAGTCATG
This sequence comes from Cervus canadensis, assembly GCF_019320065.1. Lineage (NCBI taxonomy): Eukaryota > Metazoa > Chordata > Mammalia > Artiodactyla > Cervidae > Cervus > Cervus canadensis. The sequence continues at coordinate 35,845,768 of NC_057408.1, forward strand.
TCCGACTCTTTGTGACCCCATGGGCTGTAGCCCACCAGGATCCTCATTCCATGGGATTTTCCAGGCAAGAATACTGTAGTGGGTTGCCATTTCCTTCTCCAAAGGATCTTTCCAACTCAGGGATCGAACCTGGGTCTCCTGCTTTGCAGACAGACGCTTTACCATCTGAGCTACCAGGGAAGCTCTTCAGGGAAAGAGGAAATAAGTTCATGGTGAATCAAGCTGATTAGCAAAAGCAGTCTGATTTTCTTTTAAGTTATCAGTTGATAAAAAATACATCTAGTTGACATAAATAAATACTCATTGGGTAATTTTACTTTTTTTTGGCTGAGCTGTGTGGCATGTGGGGTCTTAGTTCCCTGATTAGGGATAGAACCCACGTCCCTGCAGAGGGAGCATTTAGTCTTAACTATTGGACCACCAGGGGAGTCCCAGTCAGAGCTTTCATCAGTGACTAAACCAGTGAGGTCTGTCACCCTTTGCTTGAATTATGTCTGCTCAAAATGTGATGCTTGCTTCCCTGGCTCAAACAGGAAAGAATCTGACTGAAATGCAGGAAATGTGGGTTTGATTCCTGGTTTAGGAAGATCCCCTGGATAAGGGAATGGCTACCCACTGTAGTATTCTCACCTGGAGAATTCCATGGACAGAGGAGCCTGGTGGGCTACAGTCCATGGGCTTACAAAGAGTCGGACAAGACTGAGCAACTGACACTTTTACTTTTTCACTTTCAATGGGACGTTAGCCCATACACTTGAAAGCTATCTATAAGAATCACCCATAGGCAAAGAACTCTTCGTAAACCGTCAAAGCTGGAGATCTGTGGCTCAGGTTCCATGGACGTCATCCCCTAGAAGCCGGGAAATGACACAGCCTGCCATGTGCATGTTTTTACTGAGGAACCCTCTCAGCTGTGAGCTATGGATGGACAGCAAAATGATTGGGAATAAAAAAAAAAGTCTTCCGTGAAGGCCAGGTGAGGAGGCGTCACTCCTGAGGGCTGGGCGGCGTCACACGGCTGGAATCCTGGCAGTACCTACCACCAACACGTGTTCTAAGTCTACACACACATTGCTCGAAGCAATACAGAGATTCAGGCAGGATCTGTGCATGGGAGAAGTGTGAGCGGCCTGCCCAGACACCTGAGAACAGGCAGATGACAGGGGAAGGGGGCTCTCTCTTTGTGGGGACAGCCTGCCAGCTCAGGTGAGCAGGGATGTCTGGAATGGGGTGCCCAGCGCAGCCCCCCAGCAGCCCAGGCAGAGGCATTACTATGCAAGAGCAAAGCTCAGGCCTTGCTGGGCAGGGGGTCCAGCTGCCCTTCAGCATCCCAGCAATTCTGCCAGGCCTCACTGGGTCCAGAACCCCCACCCCTCATCTGCTCTCAGGCTGTATTCCCCAGAGAATGAATCTGGGAACTGGAGAGGGAGGCAGTAGAGAGATGAGATGCCAGCCTCTCCTTATGTGCTGGGTAACTTCCAGCCACCCCAGGGAAGTGATCTTCTTCCCAAAACTGCCCCAGGGCCCTTGAGGTGGGAACTGGATGTACAGCACAAAGGGACTTCTGCCCACCACCCCCTCCCCGGGCTTGATGACACATGGCAAGTCTTCTGCTGGGGACTCCAGCCTAGGACAGGCACCAGCTTCCTGGGGAGAATGGAGGAGATGAGGGCGAGGTGGCATAGGTCCTCTGCAGTCTGTTGGGTGTCCCTCCGGGGTGTCCCCAAGAGGGCTGGTTTTGGAAGCCCTGTCAGGTCATGTGACAGCAGTTTCCAGCCTGAGACGCATTGGCTGGCAGCAGCAGGAAGACAGTAACGGGCACACAACTATGAACCCGTGTGCCCAACAATCAGGACGTCGAGTATTTTTCCTTAAAAGCAAAAACTGAGCTGGGCACAGGGAGAGAGTGAACAGACCTTTGAGAAAAATTCCCTTTGTTGTTGAAGGACTCTGTACGGTACCTGCCTTTTCATCTGATAATAGAGTACTGAGCAAAGAGATACCCAACTCCCCTCATTTTACCAGCACAGCAAAAGCATAGTTTTAGCAACAGCAGTGCCATCGTTGGGTTGACAGAGAGCATATGTTCTTACACACATTTACTTCAGAATAGCCACATCAAAATGAAAATGTGTTTCCAACAGCCTAGCATGTGGCGTGCTTAAGTTTTAATTGGTGAGCATATGGCAAAAACTGGCGAGGGTGCCTCCGTGGGGCTCTATCACTGACGGGGAGACGGCTGCAGTTGGTTGCCATCAGCCTGTGTCTGCTCCCCATCCCCAGGAGACTGGCAGACAAAGTGGGAAGGATCTGTCATTTGACGGCTGTTTGGCTCCAGCCTACACACGCTGCACTGTCATGCATCCTTCCATTTTAAGCAGTGGCTCTGGCTCCTGATCAGCCAGGGACTTCAGGGACAAGTGAGGCAAGGGACATGCAAGCTCTAGAAAGCCACACGCTCTGGGGAATAAACAGTGTAATTTCATCCCGCTCTGCTCAGGCCTTACTTCCTGCAGTGGACATTTAAATGTGTGATCTGACTGCTGGGGTGCTCTCTTTCATCACTGCTGGGGAGACCATGGTCTCCAAAATTATATCCTGACCAGAACGCAGGCTCAGTGTCCATAAGGCCTCACTGCAAATCTGCGGTGTGTGACGCTGTTCTAGTGATGAACCAATTAAAGAACATTCATACATAGTCCAGTCAAGCCAAACCCCCAAAGACGGAGAAGGGAGGGGACAGAGAGAACACATCTGGGCTGCTCACTCCTGACCCCTTCTGCACAGAATACACCAGGGGACAGGTGTGTCCAGGACACAACACACACCCCTGCTTTCAGAGGGCTCACCACTGGGCTGGCAACAGGATGTAAAATCCCATCAGCAGGGTCATGGTGGTATGGGGCCAGGCAGCCAAGTGAGGGGCCTGGGAAACGAGTAAGAAGTCCCTGGACAAAATGCACAGATGAACAAGATGTCCCTCTTCAAGCTGCATTAATCAAGCCCAGGAACAACGAGGCACAAGTAACCTGGGGGCCAAGACTCTGCCTTCCTTTCACATCCAAGGGCCCCCAGTGTGGTCTTGGGACCAGTACCTGCTCAGAAAGTTCTCATGGACACTTAGGAAACACCCCAAAACTAGACACTGAATTCCACAACATTTCTGCTCCCCTTCGCTTTCCCTTTGTCTGCACCTTTATCACCAATGGAGAAGGCAATGGCAACACACTCCAGTGGTCTTGCCTGGAAAATCCCATGGACGGAGGAGCCTGGTAGGCTGCAGTCCATGGGGTCGCTAAGAGTCGGACACGACTGAGCAACTTCACTTTCACTTTTCACTTTCATGCATTGTAGAAGGAAATGGCAACCCGCTCCAGGGTTCTTGCCTGGAGAATCCCAGCGACAGAGGAGGCTAGTGGGCTGCCGTCTATGGGGTCGCACAGAGTCGGACACGACTGAAGCGACTTAGCAGCAGCAGCTATCACCAACAGTCCCCTCCATAAACACACAGCTGTTCCTTTGGAGTCACCGCCCCAAGCCACGCCAGCTGCTCTCCGAGCACACTGGGGGGAAGTACCATCCACACTGGCTGAGTCCCCAGGAAACAGGAGGACAACGCAGGCCTGCAGGGAAAGTTGTCAGAGAGCAAAGGCATTTGCCAATACCGAGGGATGAAAATTGCTCACAACGTTTCAGGGACACCCAACAATGGTGTCCGTGGTGAGAAGCACAGGACGCATCACACAGACCCAGCACTACAGACCCAGCTCTTGTTGTCACGGAGGTTTCAGAGATGCTAAGAGATCCCACACAACACCCATGAGTTCCGTACAGCAAAGGTGGGCAAACCCCACTGTCAGAGGACACAGGGAAAACCCCAGCCCCTCGGTTCCCACCAGACACAATAGAAAAATATTTATAAATGTGATGGATATTCTAAGAGCAAAGGCATGGTGCCCTGGGAGGGTCTGGCAAGGGTTTCTGGCAAAGCCTGGGAAGGGTCCTAAGACCCTGAGCTAAAATGGTACATAAGCACGGTCTTCAAGGGTGGAAAGGAACTAAAGAGGGACAACTGGGCATGAAAGTTCTGGGCAGAGGGAGAAGCATGTGCAGAGACCAAGATCACGGGGCAAGCAGGAGGAATGAAAGATGTCTGGGGTCAGGCGCTGGGGCAACAAGCCTCGAAGGTGAGTTAGGGACCTGGGACTTCACACTGCGTGGGGTGATGGGTGCTTAGGAAGAGACGGGCCATGTTCCACTTGACCCAAGAGAACTCCTGAGTATACCCACATCACAGACAAACCACAGTTCCCACGGGGACAGCTGAGATGGGCCAGTAGCTTCAGGGAGAGGCTCCTGGTCAGTGTTGGGTGAACTTTCAGGAAGAAAACCCTGCAGACAAAGAGGCTGAGGAGAAAGAGGTAAATGCCAGCCAGCGGGGTTCAAGAGGAGAAGAAAACGCATTAAGGGCATCATTGGAAGAACACACGGGCAAGGGATCCCCTGCGGGGGGGAGGGCAGTGTGTTCGCATCCAAGGCACGTGGGGGTATTGCAGGCCAGCGGCCTGAGCACAAACTGTCTACTAAACCCCCAACCGCTCTGTGGGGAGGGGTCTCTCACTGCTCTCAGAAAGCGAGGGTGGGAGGGAACAGCGAAGGCTCAGGTCCAGGTGCCAGACAACCCTTCTCCCCGCGGTGGGTGCAAGCTTGGAAATGAAATGAGGACATGGCAAGAAACGCTTGGCAACACAGAAGGCGTCCAGAACTGGGATCTGTCTTCCTGGACCACATCCTGAGACAGCAGACTGATGGGATCTTGGCATCGCGAGGACACGCTTAGCAAAGGCCAGAAAAATGTATTTGGCCGGAACCTGCACTGACCTGATTCAGAGAACTTTAAATTTTAAGTTTGGAGGTTGGGGTAGTAGAAGGGAGGAGAAAGAAAAACAATTAAACCGTCTGAAGAGATATGGGGGATTTCCCTGGCAGTCCAGAGGTTAAGAATCTACCTTCCAATGCAAGAGATGCATGTTCGATCCCTGGTCAGGGAACTAAAACCCAACATGCTGTGGAGCATCTAAGCCCACATGCCACAGCGAAGATCCTGTGTGCTGCAACAAAGACCCGACTCAGCCAAACAGTTAAACCTCAGAAAGAGATATGGTAGGGGATAACGTGGGCTTCCCTGCTGGCTCAAGTGGTAAAGAATTCACCTGCAATGCAGGAGACCTGGGTTCAATCCCTGGGTCTGGAAGATCCCCTGGAGCATGGAATGGCAACCCACTCCAGTATTCTTGCCTGGAGAATCCCATGGACAGAGGAACCTGGTGGGCTATAGTCCACGGGGTCACAAAGAATTGGACACAACTGAGTCACACACACACACACACACACAGCATAATTTATAGAATATGGAAGATACAATAGGAAGGCAGAGATCTACAGTATACTCAGAAGAAGTAACAAGAAACTGGGTTGCTGCCAGCCTGTGGGGAAGGACTCATAACTGAGCACGACCACTAAAAGGGAGTCTTTATCCAAAGGAAACAGATGTTACAGCAGAGAGGCTGGGAGCCAGGATGAAAACCATCAACCTGAGAACCACAGGGGAAGAGGGAAAACCTAACTGTGTCTGTTGAGAGAAGAGAAAAGGGTGCCCTATCTAATGACCGAGATGTCCTTGAACCAGATCACAAAACTGGGCAAGAGAAGAGGAACAAGTAGCTCTTGAGGATTTCAGGCAGCTCATCCCTGTTTCAAGTCAGCTAGGGCAGACATCAACTCAGGCTAGCTAGTTCTTTGCCCCGCATTAATTTCTCATCTGATCTTACCTGACCTCAGGCTCTGCTTGGCCTTAAGTGAATTAAAAACAAAAGTTACCGTGTACAGAGTGCCTTTGACACATAGGTGCTGTCCCAGGAAACAGGGGCATGTCACCCTATTTACTTCTCTTACCAACGACATGAAGATTAATGTCCCCATGTGAAAAATGAGGAATGGTGTTCAGAGAGGTTAAGTAACTCATCCAGGGCCACACAGCATGCTGGATATTCTTGGCCTGCTCCAAGACCCATTCTCTGTCCTGCTTTGTGCCCTGGGAGGCCGGCCTCTGTAGTGAGCAGCTCCTGCGTTTGCTTTCCCTCTCTTTCAGATGGGTCAGCCTTGGGAGGCACCTGCAAAGGCAGGAAGAAGGAGAGGCTGGCGTGTTTATGTCCCTGCTCTTTATGAGGGGCCAGTTGGGCAGAAGATGTCAGGCCAGCATTTCTGTCCTCAGGGCTCCCTTCCCAAGGCTACGGCTCTTACCCAGTTCGAGCTGTCCCCTTTAGTTTTTCCAGACCTGGAGGCAGAAACGGTGTTGGCAGTTCCCCACTGCTGCTTGTCTCTGGGCACTTCTGTGCGCGCTGAAGGTCCCACTCTGCACCTCTGCACAAGGTCCCTTCACGGCCTGCCCGTGGGCCCTTTGAGCATGCGTCACCTACTTCTAACATAACCTTACTGACGAGTGGAGCTGGGGTTTGACCTTGGATCGGCCTGATTGAAAAGCCTGGGCTGTTAATCATGATGTTACACTGTGTGGTGGGTGACTTAAGCCATAAAAGACAAGTACATAACCATTCCTGAAAAAAACAAAACAAAAAGTAGGCACGAACGTTCCAGCTCTGCTTTCATCAATGTCCCTGACAGCTGAGTCCAGAGTGTCCAACTGGAATCCCCTGTCATGCAATTTCTCTTTGAAGAGATAAACGGCTGGTAGAAAGATCTGAATTTAATAAGTCTTTGGGTGGCTTCAATTGATTTCAGTCTGTGTTGGTGTCTCGATGACTTTGCCAGGACTTGGCTTTCTGGCAGGTCTTATGAAACTGAGGCTTGGGCCAGCCAGTTCTATAATAGCTGCTCCAAATGGTGTAGATTCCAGGGACCTCCTCAGTTCAGAGCTAATAACTAACACCATGGACTTTAAACTTGTGGTTTAATCATATAAATGTGAAAAAGGTCCCAAGAGAAAATGCTCACAACTTTGAAAATTCTTTAGATTTTGCCTTTGGTGTTGGGCCAATTCTTTCTAAGCTGTTCACTCAGATTTACTCTGGAGCAGGATTTCTCAGACTCAGTACTCTGGATATTTGGGGTCAGATATGTCTTTGTTGTGGGGCGGGGGGCTGCAGCCTATCGTCATATGCATTGTCAGATATTCAGCAGCATTCCTGGCTTCTTCCCACTGGAGACCAATATCAGCTCCTCCCCAATTATGACAACCAAAAATATCTCCAGACACTACCAAATGTCCCCTGAGAGCAAAAATCACTCCTGGCTGAGAATCATTGCTCTGTAGGAACAGGTTCATTAGGATGGGCCCAAACTCAGTCCACTTCAGCTTATTCCAAAAAAGACACATATTACCTGCAAAATACCGAATCACTGGTCTAAAGAATTTGTATGCCTTTAAAATACAGCCCAGCTTTGTCCTCAAAATTAGAGCCAGAGTTTTCAAACAGGCTCGGGCCTAAAACACCTCTTAAGATGAAATCCATATATGTTCAAAATTACTTTCAAACGTCCTGTTGGAAGATACCACCTTGTAGATCCCACACCCGCCCTCAGAGTTCCGACAATCCGGTTTTCACTGCACTTCAGTGGAACGCTGTAAGAAGTCCTGGGCTGACAGTCATGGGCCACGTTCTCACCAACTACAGGTCCTTGAACTCTTAAGTCACACTGGGTGCAGCAAGCCGTTTAAACCACAAGAGAGACATGAGATTCAAGAATGGCTCAAGAGAAAAACACAGAGAGAGAGAACAAGACACCTTTCCACCATGAGGGTGGTTTGTTCCTGATGGAGTATAACATGTAGAGGTGGTTATGGTGGTAAGAGACTCACTGTAGGGACTGGATACCCAAGAATCTTGAGTGCCACCCAAGGTCTTAACTTCATGTTGTAGATGATGGAGAGTCACTAGCGGGTTTTAAAATCATGCTATAGACATGATTTCTTTTGGGGGGAGGGGGTTGGGCTATAAGAAGAACCTGGGGAGGTGAGGCATAGTAGAAGCTACAGAAATGGTCCAGATCAGAGATGGTTAAATTGGGACTGAGGCACTGATGATGGGGAGACAAGGGAGAGGGCTGATTTGAGGGGAAAGAGCACATCGACATTTGGTGACTGACTGGATGTGGGGGTAAGCATTAAGGGAGAAGTCAAAGTTACCTATTTGCTTCCAACTTAAATAAGGAGGCCAAGAGAAATGGTCTTAACCAGACAAGGACTAGGAGGTATGAGCAGATTTGCTAGTTTTATGGGGGAGAGATGAGGGACACCTCCCATCAAAATGCCCCTGACCGGTATTTGGTAAGTCTGAAGAGTCTAAGGAGTATTCAGATGGTGATGTCTAAGGAGGTTGGACACATGAGTCCTGAGCTCAGGAAGGCCACAGCTGGAGAGGCAGACATGGTGGATTTCAGCACTCAGTAGGTTGCGAAAAATCACAGATGGGCATGTGAAGGTACAAGAGGTGTGGCGTGAACACAGGGGGTGGCTGGAGAAGGAATACTGGAAAAATCTGACACTTAGGGGGCAGCTATAAGAAGAGTTGGTAAGGAGATGGAAACAAAATGAGGACAAAGGTTGAGACAAGACAATGAAAACACAAAGACAGAAGACGACAATGACATGAAAGCCCAATCACACGTTCGAGTCTAGAGAGTTCTAGAAGAAACAGACAGAGTTGCTTAACCTAGAAAGTCAACAAAAAGCTACTGGAACTTCCCAATGCATCTGGTGGAGGTGGCTTCTTTAGAAGATATCACAGCTTTGGAAAGCTCTAAAGATTTGTGGAACTCAAAAATGTCTTGAAAAAGCATCCTTTTATAGGGACTGGAAAACCAGAGTTTGATTATCCTGCCTCACTGCTGGTGTTGTATCATTTTGTACAAATGCCTTGTGGGAGTGGGTGGGGGAAGGCAGGGGTATGGGGAAGGAGGGGCGCTGGGGGGAAAATAGGGGAGGTGGAGATGGCAGAGGAGAGAGCGAGGTCCTGAGCACAGATAAGGATATGAGAAGAAACCTGAGAGTTATTCTTCTTTGCTGTATCACACTGACTGAAGAAGCTCCACAGCCCCCAACCCGGGGAGGCCTTCTGACTGTGCCTGGAAACACTTACCCAAGGCTTTCCCCTGGGATGAAAGGCACTCCTGTCTCTCCGGATGCCCTGGAGCACCTCCAGACACACACAGCACCTGCTCCAGACTGGGTTTTACAGCTCCTGATACTCCTTCTTCTTGTCAAATAAGAGCAAACAAGCCAACAGCTGTTTCAAACTTGGATTTTTTTGTTTACATTAAACAGTTTTTAGAATGAAAATTTGATGATAAAGGTTGGTTAAAAATCACTATAACCCCAACCTTAGAAACAAGTCTCCATGGGTCTCTCATTTCTGGAGTCTTACAAGCAAAGCCACCCATAGCCTTGATTCTGGACCATCCTACTAAGGAGGTATGCATAGAAAACAGCCTTGTAAGACTGAGACGGTCTCCCTCTGGAGCCAACCACTGCTTGGTTTATTGCCCACTGTGAGCAAGTTCACGCCTCCCTCTGGGACAAAGGGAAGATGAGCTTCCTGCCCAATAAAGACTTGAGGTCCTTAAACTCAGGGTTCCACTCAGTGTGTGTGCAGGTGTCACGTGGGCTTATTCACATCACCTTGTGGAAACTGGGACTTGCAGAAATGGCACAAATGCTGATATCTTGGCTACTACTATCGCTGTGAGTAATAAAGTCCTTTGTTTCTGACCCAGGAGTTTCGTGTCTTCTGCCAACATCCATGAGATCATGGCGGGCTAACTTACTAGCTTTTAAGTAGGGTGAAGTCTCAGACCTTTGGCAGATGTTGACGCCTATTTGTCATCTATGAAATGATCATGGCACTCATATAATATCCTGCTTTAACAAAGGTCCCAGTGCCACTCTGTGCCTTATCTTTACTTAAGTAAACTTCAGCAGGATTTATACTTTGCTTCAAAAAAACTCAGGACTATTTAATGTTTTATAAAATGGTACAAGAAGACACACTGCAGGCAACTGTCATTCTCTGTAAGAGGAAAAATGGGAAAGTATTGTCTGTTCCTTTTTTAGAAACAGAGAAATGGCAAGCAGAAAACTCCCGTGATTCACAAAGGCTCCCGAAAGTTCCCCAGCAGGCATAGCAGGCAGGGCCCTGGCCTTGCCCTTGGGTTGAGTCCCGGAGAGATTCTGTCTCATTGATCAAATGGCATTAAGTAGCAGCAGTCAGGTGAGGTGGGGCAGCCCTGAGTCACAGAACCACCAGGAATCTAGTTTCCTGCCAACTCACGAAATCCTGAACTGGAGGTGTCCAGAAGCTTTATGCAAGAGAACCAGCATGCATTAGGCTGATGATGGATAATATTCCATCACTTCTGTGCCAGCTGGAAACAGGATGCCAGATGTTTCTGATCTCTACCCTGCGGACAGGGTCACCTAGGAGAGCACCTTTTTGCCTGAAGAACACTGAAAACATGTTACCCAATGAAGGTAACAAAGATGCTCAGTCAGTGACTGGTAACGATGACAACAGCCATGATGAATGAAAATGATGAAAAATGATGCCTCACTGAAACAAATCAAACATTTCATGCCATTACTGTATGTCTATATTTTATTTACAGGTTTGAAGATCAGGAGACTAGAAGAATTATCATATTCACCAGTACCGTAAATGCTTAGGGGCTTCCCAGATAGCTCAACCGGTAAAGAATCCACCTGCAATGCAGGAGACCCTGGTTCTATTCCTGGGTCAGGAAGTTCCCCTGAAGAAAGGATAGGCTGCCCACTCCAGTATTCTTGGGCTTCCCTGGTGGCTCAGCTGGTAAAGAATCCGCCTGCAAGGTGGGAGACCTAGGTTCTATTCTTGGCTTAGAGAAAATATTAGTTTACCATGCCCATAATTTCTGTAAGTGCCTCCAGCTGAGTGCTGGTGAATAGGCCATGACCACATAAGCCACATTTTATTACTCCAGCGCCAAAGAGTAAGAAATTTGAATATATGTAGGAATCAATTACAGGAAGAAAAAAAATCACACTGTTGAACATATTTTTCCTTGACATAGAATTAATAGAGTATGATAAATTTCTAAATGCATCTCTAACATGCTAGCTCTGTGTGGAATATAAAGGGTACCGAGCTCAAAATAAGAAATATAATCTAGCCATTATTGTGTTTTCATGGCTATATTAATGAGTGAATCACCTTATCAACTCTTGACAGCATCTTCCATCTCCTAGGAAATGGTCATTTCTCTCATTTAACCTCAGGAGGGACTCAGGTATTTGAGCCAGGGAGCCTAGGAAGAACACAATTCTAGCCTCCAAGGAAGGAAGTTCAACCCTGAGACATCCTGCAGGGACCACCGTCAATACCTGGTTTCGAGATCAGCGATTTTCTCCACTTTGTTTCCATGAAATAGGTTACCTAGATCTGACACCCACTGGCATAATAGTTTACCTTGCTGCATTGACTTCACTGTGGGCCCATAGATTATCCTTTTTTTTGGCCATATTAAGTGGCTTGCAGGATCTTAGTTCTCCAAACAGGGATTGAGCCCCGGGCCCTTGGAAGTAAAGTGCAGAGTCCTAAACACTGGACTGCCAGGGAGTTCCTAGATTATCATTGTTTTCAATCCTCAGAGTAATTTCCTTAAAGCCACATCGAAAAACTCCATTCCAAAAGAACACTGCACCTTTTCTCTACCTAGTGAGAAAAACTTATTTGTTTCCAGAGTCATCTGTGAATGCTTTAAAATAACAGGAAATACATTTATTGGATAGATATTCTGACGGATACCATGAGGGCTCAGTGAAAATAAGGAAAGCATAATTAAAGCAATGGGACTTCCCTGGTGGTCCAGGGGATAAGACTCCGCCTACCAATGCAGGGGACACAGGTTCAAACCCTGGCCCAGGGAAGATCCCATATGCCTTGGAAAAACTGGGCCTGTGTACCACGACTACGGAGCCTGTGCTTTGAAGCCTGGGAACCACAACTACTGAAGCCCTGGGCCCTAGAGCCTGTGCTCCACCACAAAAGAAGCACTGCAGTGAGAAGCCCTTGCATTGCAACGAAGAGAAGCGCCCCCTCTGCGCAACTAAAGAAAGCCATCTCTGCAGCAGTGAAGACCCAGTGCAGCCAATAAATAAATAAAATTTTAAAAAACAATTAAAGCAATGGATGAAGAGAGAGGTCCTTCCTCGGTTACCTAAACTGGAGGTTCACTGTCTCCATTAATGAGAGCACAGCGCAAATGAGAGCACATGAATGGGTTTGGACCTGGCAGTTTTACCCAAAGGAAAAAAATTCAGATCACACCAGTTTTAGGCACCACTGGGACAAACACCTGCTATGAGCCACAAGAGGGCCAGATGGAAAAATAATTGACGCACACAATGACTTGATGGTAGGAGTAGTGGCATGATTTACACAAAAGTTACAGCAGATTTAGCTGGGAAGGTTTTTGGCTGAAAGATCTCACTAGACGCCACATAATGCTACAGGTATTTTACCATTAACTCTTCCCTCTCGTAAATATTTTTTGTAAGGGAAAAGGGAGAGAAAGCTTTAATGTTTTCACATATTCTGTTATCAAAAGTTCTCCAGAATTCAAGTAAGAACTCACAAAGTGACCTTTAACCCTAAGGTATATATAATTCAGGGATAAATATTTGCTGTTCCTTTTTTTTTGTAAATATAATTCTGAAATGTAGGCCACAATTTTGATAGATACTGGGGAGAGGGTCAGCGAGGGGATGGCATGGGATTCTTGGGAGCATCACCACAAATAGCATGACACAATGAATGGCTGGGTTGGGAGCGAAAACAGTGATTTTTACTCCCAGCATGGCACCAGCAAGATCTGAAGCACATCCCCATCTATCCGAGCCTCCGTGAAGTATGGATAAGAGCATCTCCCTTCCTTACTGAGATGTACCACAAAGGATTAAAGAGCAGCATTTGGAAGGAAGCAGCTAAGTGCTACAGAAATGTGAAATGAATTATTAGCACATGACCCCACAAGGATAAAGAATGAAAAAGCGAGTCAACCCCTGGCACGTTTGGACCGTGTGCCAGGTGTTTGGTGCAGGACAAACATCTGGATGTGTGATTATATATTTTATACTTCTCCCAGCTGTTGGAATATTCTAAATATTAGGGATCAGCAAAAAATTACTCTGAGCATTTGAAGATGGGGACCTGGTGGAAAGATGAGACCATTGACCGGGAGCTAGAATGCTTCCAAGAATGGTAACAGACCAGGCTGAGAAAAACCTTTATGTCACATCTACTTTGTGTTCTGGTCCAAAGGCTCCAAATCAGAAAGATGCTTCATCAGTTCTCTTGAGAGCATCCTCTTAGAGCCTTTCTTCTTCTACACTTAGAATTTCCAGTTGAATAACTTGGTTATGTACTAGGACAAGGATGTTAGAATACTTTGATGGTTCCAACTGATTTGATGGATGACAATAACTTAATATATGATGGAAGTGTTTCTAGACTCTATAAGAGCCGCTGCTTCTCCCCTGTCCCTAAGGAAAAAGGAAACACCAATGCTATTTTGTTCATTTGTAACTGTGTCTAAATTCAAGTCCAATATTCCTTTTTCTGATGTAGATAACCACTTAGGGTGTGATTTCAGTCAAACATTTTCTTAGTCTCTGTTTACCCCTTCTCTGAAGAGGAAAATTACATTTGCTATTTATCTTTCTGAAAGCATACTGAAATAACTTTCCACAAATGCTTATTATGTACATACAAAATATTTCCTGTGTTCTGAGTAAAGTTTAAAATACTCTCTTTTTAATTGGATAGGATGGCTTCAAGTTTGACTGACACTGGACAAAATACTTGGGGAACTGTCTTGGTTTTGCCACAGACATCAAATAGATTAAAAATCTCGAGGACAAACAGTATTTATATATACTGACAATTCCTTCTTAGCTTGGGGCCATTCTGTACATCATAGTTTGGACAAAATCCTTCTGTAAAGTGCTAGAGATAACAACTCTTAGAGTTAAAAGTACCCAGATTAAGTCCTGAACCACAGCTTGCAGGGGGAATATTTTTTATATGGCCTCTGGAAATACCACCATTTAGATAGAACAGTGATATCAGGCCGAGTTTGGAAAGCACACTGCTGTTACAGAGAAATCTGTTTTCCTGATTCCCGGAGTCTTAACATTTTAAGACCGAAATTACTCATCTAGGACTGAGCCATCTGCCCAGGACAATCTTCCATGGTTCTGGGACCAGGAGTAACAGGACATGATGGGGAGCTGGGACGGAACCAGCCTGCTCCAGGAGATTGAGTCCCGAGGCTCAGAGAGCCAGCAAAGAACTGGACAGACAAGATGGTTCAGTTACAGCCAGTTCTGCTGAGGTCATGGAGTCCTGCCTTGTTTAAATTAGACTTTACGCCATATTTAGTCAACCCTCCTAGAGTTAAAAGTTTAGTGTCTCCGTTGTCTTCAGTTGGCTAAGCCTACAGCAGGCTGCAAGCCATAACACTCGATTAAACCAAACAGTGCTGGCTGCAGGGTTAGTCAACACGCAGCGTTAGGCGCCTGTACCTGAGAACCATCCTCTCTGACAACGTGAAAGAAAACGGACCCACAATTTGCAGAGCCATCAGGAAAACTGCTGATGCTCCAAGGCTGCAGTGTACGATGGCACTGTTTTTCTCCAAATAAAGCTAAGACGACAGACAATTTCTCCAGGGAGAGCCTGTCTGTCTGCATCTAACACAAGCATCTACCCCCACCCCCATACCACAGGCCAGTCATCTTTACTATCTTCTTTTTATTTCTTCTTCAATATTTTACTTCTGTTTGCATGAGGTCCATGTTTCTTTGTTTGCTCTGATTAATTTTATCCTTTATCAGTGTAACTTAAACCAAACCGACAATTCCTACCGGAGGAGCACTTAAAAGGGGTCACCCTATTGGGCAGATCCAATAAATAAAGAACATGCAAATGACAGAGGAATAAATTAATCCTAGCTTATTATCCTGTGAACTAGGATTAAGTGTCAAAGTGAGCCTTAGTTTTGGCATTCTCCCTTTCCAGTGATCATACACTGACAAGCTTTATAAATAATTTTGCTGGAGTAAGTGGCTCTGCAAACCCCTTGTTATTAGTGACAGCTCAGGTCACAGCCACCCCCGAAGCTTCCCATTAGCTGCCTCTCAGTATGAGTTTGCATGTTGGGATGGTTCCTGCTGCCCAGAAGCCTGTCTGATGTTAATTACCCCATCAGTTCCCCTCTACTCTCCCTTCACTCACCTTGGGGATGCTGAGGCGTTCCCGGGGAGGAGGATGATACCGTGGGAACCTCCTGCGAGTCTAGAGATGAAGGGCTACGACCCAGGGGGGCGGGGGAGGCGGGGGCTGCCGGTGAGGTCAGGTCCAAGAAGAGGTCAGCTCTGCCCCGGCTCGCACTCCGACTTCTCAGTTCCTTCTCATGCGCCTCAGCTGCCAACTGCTCCAAGTATTTGTATCTGAAAGTTAAATTCCAAAGGGTTTCCGTAAAAAGAAAGAGGAGCCCGTGGCTGGTGCTTGTTTATGGATGAAACACCTGCAGACTGAGCTGGTTTCCTGATGCACACAGCACAGCGCAGGGCTGGCTGGAGGGCCCGTCTGCCAAAAACACCCAGCAACGCCAAGATGCTAATGATTAAAAATCCTGCATCATTCATAACCAAACAAATTGGGGGAAGTGGTAACATCACAGTCTCCAGATACCAGATCACTGCTGCAGAATCCTAGTTTGCTCTTTTAGGAAACATTTGTGCAAACAAGCCAAATAGCAGTAATGACCATCAAAAAGCCCCAACAGTGACAGCTGAAAACCACACACCCTCAGAGCTCACAGCTGTGAAAGGGGAGGGTGCCCTGGTGCAGCAGAGAGGAACAATGCCCCAAAATACCAAAAGGTTGTTGGATGAAGCCCTCCCCGGATTTCTGAACCTGCTTCAATGCTAACAGCAATGTGACTGGAATTCACTTTGTTCTCTCGGTGTCGACCATGGAAAGTTTTTTATATTCTAAAATATTTCTGAGTAGGACTCAGACATCCAATAGCTTGGCCCTGACGTCACATATAGTTTATTCATCAAAGTCAGTTTAAAAGAACAAAGATACATCTGTTTTGCATTTCAGGCAGGCAGAACCCACTAACTGTTTATTAAGACCAGCTACCAATCATATTCCTCATAGAGCGCTTTATAGATCAGACCAAAATAACTCTGAAATATGTGCCTCTTCCAGATGTCTGCTAATTTTACCCGCCATTATTTGTTCAGGAATAAATTCATGAACTCAGCTGTAGCAGGTTTTTGACTATCATGTGTGTGCATGCTAAGTCGCTTCAGTGGTGTCCAACTCTTTTGCAACCCTATGGACTCTAGCCCACCAGACTCCTCCGTCCACGGGATTCTCCAGGCAAGAATACTGGAGTGGGTTGCCATGCCCAACTTCAGGGAATCTTCCCGACCTAGGGATCGAACCCACGTCTCCAATGTCTCCTGTACTGGCAGGCAGGTTCTTTATCACTAGCGCCACGTGGGAAACCTCTTTTGACTATCATACCCACAACAAAACTTTGCAAATGCTTATTCCAGACCCTCGCTCACATCCATCCGAATTCACTGCTTCAGTTACTCCCCAAGGGCAAGCCCCCGGCCCTAGACCCTGTAGCCCCCACCCAGACACTGCATACACGGCACTCTTACTTCAGCTGGATAAGAAAGGCAGAGCACACAAATTGAACCTTTGAAAAGAATGCCTTTAGAAAGCACACATTTCTTCATCCATCCTTCAGGGGGCGTGGCTCCCAGGTCTGCAGTCATCACAGCTCTCCCCGCCAGGCCCCGGGACGGGCTCGCACGCGCATCTCCCCCAGGGGGGCCTGTCTTGACCACCACAGCTGGAAGTGATCTTGCCCTTGCCTCTGAACTCATGTTGGATATGTAACCCATTCAACTCAGATGGCATTTTACATTTACTGCCTGGCATATTTAGTCATCTTTTCACATGTGTATGTCTGTTTTCAACAAGCAGATAATAGGACTTTTTGAGAACAGGAAGATTACCATCCTCAGTTCTTTCCCTGGGCGCTGTGCATTCATGGGCTGAAGGGAAGCAGGCAAAGAACCCACCAGGAGCAGCCCACCTGTTCTCGTCTCCCTGTGGCCCAGGGCGCCAGAGGGCAGGGCCACCCAATTTCACTTTCTTGGGGAGTGAGTTTACTTTCCTGGTGACTCTCTGGTAAAACGCATGAAGTGGATCTGCATTTACAAATGTCTGCCTCATGGTTAACAGGGTGAAACTTGACCCAGAAAGAAAGCTTTAGAAACTCTGGACTTTCCTTGCCAACAACGTCATCTCTCAAAAAGTAGGAAAGGTACCAAAAGGAGATATGTCTGAAGTTAATGTAGATGGGCCCAAAAAAAAACTACCAGGTGGTGGAAGTGACAGGAATGGTGGAAGACAGTGGTCTTGAGGGCAAGTGTTGGGGCCTGTATTTTATTATAAAAGGTCCGGGGGCAAATGGAAGGCCAGGAAGGCTGGGAGGCCAGGAGGAGATCACACCGCGGGCACAGGTGTCCCCATGTGGAGTCCAAGCCTTCTGCGACAAGGGCAGGGGGCAGGAGGAATCCAGGGCAAACAAGAGGGTCTGGACATGTCCCAGAGATGGGGATCCTAGAGGAGGGAAGTGATGCTCTAGCAAAATCAGGGAGAGAAGTAACGAAGCCCCACACAGAAGGCTTCAGGCCAGGAGGACAACCCATCACCAGCCTCCATCTCAGCCAGCTGTACCCTGGCCTCTCTGGTCTGCTCCCTGTGGGCAGCCAGGCTGGCAGGTATGTGCTGGCAGCCAAAGGGTTCACCCCATTTTCAGGGGGGACCCCAGGGGTCCAGGGTCTGGGTAGACTTCTCAAAGACTATTCCTGTGCACCTCTCGGCTCACTGATGTCACCCTTGAGGATCCCTGAGAGGGGCGGAGGGGAAGAGTCAGGGGTTTAATCTGACTTGTTCCTAGGATGTATACATGACAGACAAAAACGGCAGGATTAAGGGTTAAGGGGTAAATTCTATAGACAAAGAGTTCTGGAGGCTGGTTGCACAAAAATGTGAATGTATTTAACACTACTGGATTATCCACTTAAAAACGGTTAAAATAGTAAGTTATACGTTATGTATACTTTTCCACAATTAGCATTAAAAAATGGCAGAAGTGGGGAGGCCCAAGTGTCAAGAGCCGCTATGTTTCTGTGTTCCCGTGATGGGCGGAGTGGTGATGGGCGTGCTCGGGGAGCGCCAGGCTACCCAGCATGGAGACCTTCAAGCTCAGCAACCTCTCCTGCCCCATGGACACCTCTGGCAAAACCTGGGGAGGAAGCTGGACCTCTATCCCGACCTTCCCTGAGACAGTGATCTAAGTGGTGCTCGATCCTAGGAGCCCGCCAGCCCATTTGATGATGGTCACGTCTCAGCTGCCTAGCAACACCACCTCCAATCAACAGACTCTGACGTAGCCTCCTAGGAACAAAGTACTGGGTTTTCTATCAACAGACTATGCCCCCCAACTCAAAATACTTTTCATTTTGCCTACCCTCATTGAAACAGTCTCATTATCCTGCCTCTGTCCATATCTAATTCATTAATCTTTTCATTATTTATTAAATATTCTGTTGAGTGCCTGTCATGTGCTAAAAACTAAAAGCACTCAGTTCAGTTGCTCAGTCATGTCCGAGTCTTTGCGACCCCAGGGACTGCAGCACAGCAGGCTTCCCTGTCCATCGCAAACTCCCAGAGCTTGCTCAAATCTAAATTTTTAAATCTCCAGTAGGCACTAGAGATTTAATAATAAATAAGAAAACACGCACCTTTGTGGCACTTATAGTCCAGTAAGAATTAGAGAAACAGACTTTGTGATGAGCTCAATGCCCACCCGGAGAAGGAAATGGCACCCCACTCCAGTACTCTTGCCTGGAAAATCCCATGGACGGAGGAGCTTGGTAGGCTGCAGTCCATGGGGTCGCAAAGAGCCAGACACGACTGAGCGACTTCACTTTCACTTTTCCCTTTCATGCATTGGAGGAGGAAATGGCAACCCACTCTAGTGTTCTTGCCTGGAGAATCCCAGGGATGGTGGAGCCTGGTGGGCTGCTGTCTGTGGGGCTGCACAGAGTCAGACATGACTGAAACGACTTAGCGGCGGCAGCAGCAATGCCCACCAGGGCTGTGGGTGGCAGGCTGGTGTCACTGCCATGCAGGGGGCATAAGTTAGGTTCTTTACACAGGGTCCAACAGAAACCCTGCGTGACTTTTCACTATACCTACTTATTCTGACTCTTCCTGCCACCCAAGTGCTTGAAATTCTCCCTTAAACCAAAACCTGGCTCCCTCTAACTTCTAGTCTGTCCTCAGACCATGTTCAGAATCCGCTCTTACTGCTTCGGGATCACTTTTATGCATAATTTCCCAAATCGTCACCCAGTCCCAGCCATCCCCTTTGCAGTCTGTCCCCAGAACCTCTGCTTCCCGTAAGGCACCTCCTCTGCAAGTCCTGCCACCTCCCTCAGACCACTCTCACCCCAACCCCCACCCCAACCCAATGATTCCCAGCCTGGATCTCATCCCTTATCACCCCTAAAAAAAGAATCATTCGTGAACATCAAGTCAATCAATATCAGACAGAGACTTTCTTACACTACTTACAAAAAATTAGAAATAGACCTAACAGAGACTTACTCTGGATCTGCATCATTATCAATAAAACAGCTTACCTAAAATTACGGAATGGGATGACATGAAATTTTAAAATTAAAAATTAAACCAAATTTGTATGCATGGCCATTACCCCTCAAAATAGCAAAACAACATTCATCTCGTTATGCTAGGTGATATGAACCTCAAAACCTCTCTGTTGAGAGTCTGGCTGTCTTTTCTGAGTCTTCACATTAGGGTTAAGAGTCATGGGACCAAATAAACATGCCTGGCTCCACCTTGAAGAGTTAACAGATGGAGTTCTCTTCCATGTCTCTTTCCACCTCTGATCACCATTAGTTTTCCCATCCATTTCCAAATTCCATTATAACTTGGAAATCTTATCTTTTCCTGGCTTACCAGGAACTCCCAACTGCTTTCCAATAAAGGATGAAAGTATATCTCCCTCACGTCCATCTTTACCAGGTAATTCAAGCAGCCGACTAACCAGGAAAAGTGACTGGTCCAAATCAAAGGAAAACACTTGACTGCTTCCCCAAATCTCAGATAAACAGAGATGCAGGCTGTACGGAAAGAATCCCATGTGGGGCCATGGAGAACCCTCTCCTGCATCAGCTAAGAAGACCCAGGGTGGCGGGTGGTGTGGGGGAGACAGCAGAGGCCAGAGAAGAGGAGTAGAAACCTCTTCTGCACGAGTTTTCCAGATAAGTGATGCTCTACTTTGGGAGAAAGAGTAGTAAATAACACGCAGAAAGAGGCAGCCCTCAGCAATTTGGAAAAAACTAGATTCCAGTCTGAGCCAGCTCAGACCTTGACACACACGGTACCTGATCTTCTCTCCAGGGGCTTTAAAGTCCTGCCTGTACAGACACAACATGACTGTCAAGTTGTCCAAAAGCTCAAAAAAGTTCAGAGTCCAGGGGAGAAGATAAAAAATACAACTTGATTTCTTTTTTTTTTTTTTAAGATTTTTTTTAATGTGGACCATATTTTTTAGTCTTTATTGAATTTGTTATAATATTGCTTTTGTTTTATGTTCTGTTCTCTTGGTCATGAGGCATGTGGGATCCTAGCTCCCTGATGAAGGGTTGAACCCATACCTCCTGCATTAGAAGGTGAAGTCTTAACCACTGGACTGTCAAGGAAGTGCCAAAATTTGATTTCTTAAACCAGGATATATGTCATGTCCTCCAGTGTAACAAAAAACAAAAAGCAGGTACTTACTAGACTTTCTTTGTTTCTTTACCAGCATCTTTCACTATAAATTTGCTGGCCACAACTAGTTATCAGGATGGCAATAATCTAATAGAATACTGGAATTAAAGTAATGCCATAGTTTTGTTTATGAGGCTGACGTAAGCATCTAATTTTTAAATTGAACACAGACAGTCTCCACTATTCCCTGTCTCAGACTGTCCTGATCTATTTAGCTGATGGTGTCTAAAAAAAATTAGCACAATTCCACTTTTTATTGGCATAGTTCAGAGACTGATTGGTTCCGGACTGGCTCTGGTATGAACCCAGCCTTTCCAGTCTCTCCGTGCAGTAACCCCCACCTGGTGGTGAAGGGAGGAACTGCAGGCTGGACAGCTGTTCAATCGCACCGTTGGGTCCGACTCTTTGTGACCCATGGACTGTAGCAAGCCAGGCCTCCCTGTCCCTCACCATCTCCCAAAGTTTGCCCAAGTTCGTGTCCATTGCATCAGTGATGCCATCCAGCCACCTCACCCTCTGACGCCCTCTTCTCCTTCTGCCCTCAATCTTTCCCAGCATCAGGGACTTTTCAATGAACCAGCTGTTTGCATTAGATGACCAACATACTGGAGTTTCAGCTTCAGCATCAGTCCTCCCAATGACTATTCAGGGTTGATTTCCCTTACGATTGACTGGTTTGATTTTACTGCTGTCCAAAGGACTCTCAGGAGTCTTCTCCAGCACCACAGTTCAAAGGCATCAATTCTTTGGCACTCTGCTTTCTTTACGGTCCAGCTCTCACAACTGTACAGCTGGACAGTGCTAGGGTGTAAACTTGCCTGTTGCTGGTCTACTTCCAAAAACAATTTCCTTTGCTTATCTAAGTTTACCAGACACTGAATATATTAACTTGATATGGTTTAAAGGGATCCAAAGTATGTTGCCATTGAAATGAACAAACTGGTTTACAGCTTAAATATTTTAAAGCTGTTGGTTCTTTTGCTCCTTTATTCAACTGTTCATTGTTGGTTAGTTGCTAAGTCACGTCTGACTCTTTGCAACCCCATGGACTATAGCCCACCAGGCTCCTCTGTCTAGAAGCCTGGGATTCTCTAGGCAAGAATACTGAAGCGGGTTGCCATTTCCTTCTCCGTGGGATCTTCCCAACCCAGGGATCAAGCCGATGTCTCCTGCATTGCAGGCAGATTCTTTACCACTGAGCTACCAGGGAAGCCTCATTTATTCAATACATTCTTCCTAAGTGTCTGCTACCTGCAAGCCCCATGGCAGGCACTGGGACGCCGAGGAAAATCACGTATGGTTCCTGCCATCCAGGAACTGAGTACAGTTCAGTAAAGGGATGGCTAAGTGGTCAGGCACCTCCAGGGAGAATCTTGGGAGGTTTAGCACCCTAGCCAGTGCCTGGCATAGTCTGTGGGCTCAAATATTTGTTGAAGAAATGCTGAACAAATGACTTGGAAACACACAGGAGGGACACCTAACTCAGGCTCAACAGTGGTCGTAAAAAGAAATTTAATATATATATGCCACATTAAACTATATGTTTATTTGGAGAAGAGTTTTGGAGGAACAGACACATATATCTCACACCATGATGGCACTAAATAATTAATCTGTGCTTTCTTGGAAAACTGAGATAACCAGGACACTCTATTCTGCAAAATGCCAGCTCCCCAAGGTCTTAGGTCTCAGGTAAAGCTATTGTATTTTGACTAACAAAGTCTCCTCTGCATGCTTGGTTAAGAGTGAAAAGTCACGTGCCATTTGGTTACAATGGAAAAGAAAAGATATACAAACCTTTCTTCTCTTGCTTGTCTTTGTTCTTCTCTTTTGTCTAAATACTCTCGGCTAATGGAAGTATGCAAAACAAACAAAATGGGGAAGGAAAACAACAAAATCAGAGACTCATAAAATTGCCAAGAAATTATTAACAGAGTATATCATGAAAGCCTACTATCATCTCAGAAATGCAAAGTGGTTATTTTTAAATTTTTTAAAAATAAACATAAAAGCTACACTTTAAAACTACCAAATTCTTCTATAAAAATCACAGAGATGAAAACATGGGATTACTGGATTCACTCAGAACTCTAACTACTCTTCAGAAAGAAGACTTTAAGTATATGGGGAAGGGTGGTGAGACAAAAAGATTTTTAAAAGGTAAACCAATTCATCAATAAGATATGGCAATGACAAGCAAGCAACAGTATTCAGAGGTGAGTACCACACAACCAAGCTCTGGTAACTTCCCAACATTCATCTCAAGATTTAAATCTGAGTGGGCCGAAGTGTCTTGGCCATTTTGTACTGCACTCTACAGTTTAGATATTCCTTCCACAGCCCAAGATTCTTCTTCTGAATCCCTCACATGTCAGTTTCTAAGCAGAGATCACTGGAAGCTTTTGTGCATTCTCTCTTGTCTTTATCCATAATATGCCCAAATCTGTCTAATTTTAATGCTTGTTTGTTCCTCCTGCTGAGGTTCCAAGTTGAATCTAAGTTTAAGGCTGGGTGGTCAGTCCCTTCTCAATAAACTCTTTATTTTCCTGGAGAACTCTGACATCACAGTTTTCTACACTGGACCTCATAAGGTAGCTTAAATACTCTACCCCTCTGTGCACTGATAATTGGATATAAAGGGATAGTAAGAGCAACTAAATCAGGTTAGGAGCGGGGAGAAAAAGCCACAAAGGCACAAATTTGTTATAATTTATAAATATCCATTCTCATCACTTACCACACTAGAAATAACATTTCCCATAACCCGGGAAAATTAAGATAATATTCAACAAAAATAACAACAGATAAGAATGCTTTGCAAAGAAAACAGCACAAGGAACATGAATAACTTATATCAATGAGGTGGCTGATAGAGGGTCAGCCATATGGCTAATCCCAGGCATGATTCTATAAAGCTTTTCCTATTTCCTTCTTTGAATTTCTTTTCATTCACATCCTCAGATTTTCAGGATAGAACTGAAGTCATCATAATCAGTAGTTCTGTGTGGTCTGTACTGATAATCAGCATTCCTTTCTAGACAGGCTTATTTTGCCAAGATCTCACTATGCTCTTAAATGATGAGTGAGATTGTTTGGTGACCAAGAGAAAATAGTGAACAGTTAGTTATGAGCATGGTCTCTGAAGATGAGGTTGCCCAGGTCTAATTCTTACACTACCAATATATGGGCTGAATACATATTACAATGTACTCCTGTCCTATTCTTCCGGGACTTCAAAGACACAAATGCTAGATGTATTATTTTACGGGTGCATGAGGCACTGTTCTTTTTTTTTTTCAATATTTCATTTTGTCTTTCAGATTGGATAATTTCTGTTCTTTCATCTTCAAATTCACTCACTTTTCTCTCATTTCTATTCTGCTGCTAAAACCATTCAAAGCCTTTTTTATTTTGGTTATTGTATTTTCTGCTTCTATATGTATTTCCATTTGCTTCTTCTTTATATTTTCCATCTCTTTGCAGAGACTTTTCATTTGTTTCAAAAGTATTTGCCTTTTCATCTTAGAACATGTTTATAACAGCTGCTTTAAAGTCTTTGTCTGATAATGACAACATCTATGTCCTTTTGTGGTCAGCATATTTTGATTCTCTTTTCCCTTTGAAGATTTTTTTTTCCTGGATTCCTATGACAAATTGTTTTGGATTACATTCTGTATATTTTAAATATTTTGCAATGAGACTCTGAGCCTTATTTAAATTCTATGAAGAATCTTGACTGTTTTTCTTTAGCAGGCAATGAAGCAAGTTAGGCTCAGCCTGTAAGCTCTGATTGCCTTCTGATACTGGTTCCAGTATTAGATCAGTTCTCAAATATTTTTAATGCTATTCATATCAGGTCCTTATATGCACCATCCAGTGGCCAGTCTGATACCTAAGTGTGTTCCTAAGTGTGTTCCACTCTGAACTTAATTTTCAAAGTTTGTGGTATCCTGTTTAGGTTCTGAGTCACATGTGCACAAACTAGAGATGACCTCTGGATTGCTCTCTTGACCTCTCTGCTTTTTGTAACTTTCCCATCATTTTCTGGACTCCTTAGGTCTCCCTTCTTGGTCCTCTAGGCAAAAAAACTTGGGCTTCACTTTCCCTGCTCTGCTACAGACTTTCAGTACCTCCATCTGCATACAGGGCAATGCAGCAGGAGGAGACCCAGAGAAAAAAAGTTTTCTTGCATCACGCTCTTCTGAGCATAGGAAGGGTTCCCTCCCTGAGTTTTAGGCACCTGCCTGGACACTAATGTCATCACTGAGCTTCTGTAACCATATTGCTTGGAGGCTGGGAGAGGTGCAAAGAAAAAAATAAGATTAAACAGGAGACTTCTCAACTCTCCAACCCTCAGGAATTCCTTTTGCTGCTCCTCATTGGAAGGACTGATTCTGAAGCTCCAAAATTTTGGCCACCTGATGCGAAGAGTCAACTTATTGGGAAAGATCATGACGCTGGGAAAGATTGAGGGCAGGAGAAGGGGTGACAGAAGATGAGATGTTTGAACGACATCACCAACTCAACAGACATGAGTTTGAGCAAACTCTGGTTCACAGTGAAGGAGGGAAGCCTGGTGTTCTGCAGTTAATGGTTGGTAAAGAGTAGGACATGACTTAGTGACTGAACAACAACAGTCCAGAGAAAGAGGCGTTCTCTCAGAGCTCTTTCAGTTCACACCTGGTATGTGCTTCCGGGTTTGGGGATGATTTTGAGTCATGCCATGTGATATTGGAGGGGAAAATGGTGACCTCTCCCTGGTTTTGGGGGAACTTTGAATGCTAGTCTCCATCCCCAATTCACCTGCTCCCTTTTCCAGTTCAGAGTTTTCAGAGCTCCGTGCTTTAGATCTGTCCATGACTGATGGCTGCATTGAGTGATGGCATAGAAGAGACAAGAGGGAGCATACTGATTTCATCTTTCCCAGAACTGGTACCTTGTTTTAAGAGCTTTTCAATCAAAATCTTAAATGTGTACGCTAATCTCTGAATTTTCCATGTGTCTCAGTCAGATGCTCTGCTGCTATTTGGTGGTGAAATATATGGATCTCTCAGAAAGCCCTGAATCATGAAGCATTTAACCTGTTCCAGTGGTTTTACAAATTGGTCTTTCCAAAAGTGACAACTTCCAGAGCTACCTCATGAGAAATGGTGCATACAGGTCTGGCCTTTCCATGTATCATTTCGTAGAAATCTGACAGCTCAAGATACACCATACAATTATGGTGTGAATTCTCTAAGACAGGCTTCAGCAATACATGAACTGTGAACTTCCAGATGTTCAAGCTGGTTTTAGAAAAGGCAGAGGAACCAGAGATCAAATTGCCAACATCCACTGGATCATCGAAAAAGCAAGAGAGTTCCAGAAAAATATCTATTTCTGCTTTGTTGACTATGCCAAAGCCTTTGACTATGTGGGTTACAATAAACTGTGGAAAATTCTGAAAGAGATAAGAAACCTGTATACAGGTCAGGAAGCAACAGTTAGAACTGGACATGGAACAACAGACTGGTTCCAAATAGGAAAAGGAGTATGTCAAGGCTGTATATTGTTACCCTGCTTATTTAACTTATATGCAGAGTACATCACAAGAAACGCTGGTCTGGAGGAAGCACAGGCTGGAATCAAGATTGCTGGGAGAAATATCAATAACCTCAGATATGCAGATGACACCACCCTTACGGAAGAAAGTGAAGAGAACTAAAGAGCCTCTTGATGAAAGTGAAAGAGAAGAGTGAAAAAGCTGGCTTAAAGCTCAACATTCAGAAAACTAAGATCATGGCATCCGGTCCCATCACTTCATGGCAAAGAGATGGGGAAAGAGTGGAAACAGTGGCTGACTTTATTTTGGGGGGCTCCAAAATTACTGCAGATGGTGATTGAAGCCATGAAATTAAAAGCCACTTACTCCTTGGAAGGAAAGTTATGACCAACCTAGACAGCATATTAAAAAGCAGAGACATTACTTTGTCAACAAAGGTCTGTCTAGTCAAGGCTATGGTTTTTCCAGTGGTCATGTATGGATGTGAGAGTTGGGACTATAAAGAAAGCTGAGTGCTTAAGAATTGATGCTTTTGAACTATGGTGTTGGAGAAGACTCTTGAGAGTTGAAGCTGATGTTGAAGCTGAAACTCCAATACTCTGGCCACCTATTGTGAAGAGCTGACTCATTTGAAAAGATCCTGATGCTGGGAAAGATTGAGGGCAGGAGGAGAAGTGGACGACAGAGGATGAGATGGTTGGATGGCATCACTAACTCGATGGACATGGGTTTGGGTGGACTCTGGGAGTTGGTGATCGACAGGGAGGCCTGGCATGCTGCGGTTCATGGGGTGCAAAGAGTCAGACACAACTGAGCAACTGAACTGAACTGAATGATGTTGCTTTACTTCATGCAGCTTGTTAATCCCCATCTTACAAAAGTTGGGATTAGTTTTTTACCACCAGACTTGGGATACTTGTTTTCATATAGTAGTGAGTTATGGTTAAGGCAAATTCACAGCTCTGCTCATTTCTATGATTATATACAGGCTTTCCACGTGGCACTAGTGCTAAAGAACCTGCCTGCCAATGCAAGGAACATAAGAGATGCAGGTTTGATTCCTGGGTCAGGAAGATCCCCTGGAGGAGGAAATGGCAACCCACTCCAGTATTCTTGCCTGGAAAATCCCACAAACAGAGGAGTCTATACTCTTTCTGGCTGCTGGGAAAAAGAAAAAACATTATTGAACTTGTAAATCCTCATTGACAATGCTTTACATCCTTTGTAGATTTCGCTGGGAGTAATTGAGCGAAGACTGTTTCCCAAAAAAGTAAACGGAAGAAACAGGAAGTGGAGATGGGAGAGAGATAAGAAGAAAAAAGAGTGTAGAAACTATGGGAGAGATGAATGGGAAGATGAAGGAGGGCGGAGGAAGGAGATGAGAAGGCAAGAGGGAAGGAGGGGAAAGACAAGGGACCAAAGGAAGAGTAGGAGGAATGAAAGGTGTAAGAAAAGATGAACCAAGTGTTCAGCATTTTAAAAAGAACTCCACAGCATGAACCCACAGAGGAGTGTTAGGATGTTGATCAGGAGGATGGGGGGAAAGGCTGATCTGACTCAAGGAGAAGAGGAGAGATCCTGGATTCAGCAGAGCAGACAGGCCAAGACACAGAAGCTGGAGTGGGCCACCCAAGAACACATCTTTAGAGCTGGACAGAGACCAAAGGGACCAGCGGGCACAATGGCCTGGGACTAATCAATACAATGCCTTCTTCTCCCCCATAGGAGGAAATACTATTGCCTAAAAAAATATGAAATATTGCTACAAGGAGTAAGAAACCAGAAAGTGGAAAAGCATTTTCTTTTAGGTGTCCAATAGAATATGAATAAAACATGAGTAGCTTCAGGGGAAAATGTCAAATTAAGCCAATTAGGTCCTCTGCCTTCAGGAAGGCCTGGATAAAACCATTTTAGATAATGAAGGCCCCAAGAACACACAGGCCTTAATTGAATCAGGCTGGCTGGCTCTGCTTCCTGCCATAGGTTAAAGGAAGACAGGCCACAACAAACCAGATCAAGCCTGTTTCAGGCTTGCTCTTCTTGAAAACAGAGGCAGCATCAGAAGCAAGCATATTAATCCCTAATCCTTTAATACCAGTATTAACCATATGCAACAGTGAAGGCATGCGCTTTAATTTTAGTTCATTAAAAATTTTTTAAAATCCATCTTACCTGAATTTGTTTCTTTCCTCTCGTTCTATTCGCTGCAACCTTTCCTCCCTCTCCTGTCGCCGCCTCTCTCTCTCTGCTGCCAAGGACTCTTGGTGCTGCCTAAAGGATGACGTGAGAAGACCACTCAGTGATGACCTAAAGATACAATGAGTCAATGTTTGAGTGGCTTGTCCAGTGATTAAAAGTACTAATGTGGGAATCAGTCAGCCTTGGTTAGAACTGAGGGTCTGCCAGTACCTAGGTAATGGATGGGGGAAATTACTGAGTGTCTCAGGTCTTCTGTTTCAAGATCATCATCTGTAAATGGAGATAAGTAATTTGCTTTATGTGCCCAGAGGACAAAAAGGCGATAATGCATATAAAATACCAAGCAGCAGGCTTGGCATATAAGCAGTCATCAATAATGAGTGCTATTATTATCAAAAAGTATTCCAGGAATATGCTTAAAATATAAATATATATTCTCTCTCTCCATACACACATGTGCATTTTAAAATTGGTTTCTGATAAGACTCTGATGACCTGGAAGAAACATTCAGCCTAAAACTGTTTTCTCCTTTACGTGTACTAAAAATATTTTGCCATACACCAGTTTCTCAATATACTTCCCCAAATAATTGTATCATCTTAAAACAAGGTATTGGGATGACAGATAAGGAGAAAAAAAATGTCAATGGTCTGAAATCTGAATGGAATTAAGGAAATTTCATCCCATATCAAGAAGTGTCCATGAACAAGCAGCTTGTTCAAAGGACAGCACTTGATTCTTGATGATGCCACACAAATAATCTGGACTGTTCACTGAAGATGCTGTGATGGGGATGGTCAGCTATGTGAAGGCCTTACTGAAGAAACAGAGGAGAACCACAGAAAATGTTAAGCTAGGAGAACGGGTGGAAGAAGGCAAAATTAGGTAACTATATTAAAAATAAAGAAGGTTAGCCGGGAAGGAGAGTCTGTTGGACCTCTGGGGAATAATAAAATCTGTTACAGACAACTGGACCTTTGTTTATCGGGAAAACATCTAAACTAAGACACAAATATTTCTGATATATAGCTTGGGTGATAGCCTACTTGAATTTGATGAATATGCCTGCCTCGTGGGGAACACAAGGTCCCTCAGCACAGGAGAAAGATGTGACTATTGCAGCACACACATTCTGCCGTAAGTCCTACAGCTGTTTTCCCGAGAAAAGGTGAGTCACCTCTGGCAATCCATCAGAGGTGGGAGGAGAAAGAGAGGGAAGAAACCATCATCCCCAGTTGCTACGGAGAGGGAGTAACCAAACCCTCTGTAAGCAGCTTTCAGCAGGAGAAAGCTCTCTGCAGGAGGCCCCCTTTTTTTTTGTCACTTGAGCAAAACTATATTATAACTAACTTTAAACCAGGCACCCCAAGCTCTACTCATCTCTGGCCCAAGCACACCTTTCAAACCTTTTGATCACACAGTATCTTGCTTCCTGTTGGTTTCTTCTTTAGATCAAAGAAGTAAAAATGAAGAATAAGTAACTAGCAGATGACTCGATCTTTTCCCCAGTCTCCCTGTCAGTAATCCTATGAAAAATTGTGAGAACAAGATAGCATCTAAAGAGAGATCACAAGGAGTTGACAAGCTTGCATGCAATGGGAGATGGCAATGAATCTGCACCTCTGTCTCAATGATTAAGGCTTCCCTGCTAGCTCAGTCAGTAAAGAAATCTGCCTGCAGTGCAGGAGATGTGGGTTTGATCCCTGGCTTGGGAAAATCCCCTAGATAAGGACATGGCAACCCACTCCAGTATTCTTGCCTGGAGAATCCCATGGACTGAGGAGCCTGGCAGGCAACAGTCCATGGGGTCACAAAGAGTCAGACACAACTGAAGTGACTGAGCATGCACATATCTCAATGATTAAGTGAGATTATTTCCCCCTTTTCCCTGTAACAATTTTCATGGCTGAGAAAAATGTTTGGAGTTGATTTGGGGACATGAGTCCATTTCTCCTCAGGATGCTGGCTTTCTGATTAAAGAAACCTTTCTGTTTCTACTGGCACTTGAATCTTGAGTATTGATTTCTGAGCAGTGAGGAGTCGGATCTAAGCTCAGTAACACCTACAGTCTGGGCTCACTAGGCATCTAATATGTCAACTTGGATCCTTAGGCATAGAGAGAATTCTATCATCCATATAAACAAAGTTATGTCTTATATAACTTCTATCTTCTTTAAGCTACTATCTTGTATTTATCTTTCTGTTATATGCAGCCAAATCTAATTCACAATCAGGTGGACGGGTTTCCTATGCCTCTCACACAGTAACTGAGAGAAACTGTTATGAATGAAGTAGACTTGTTTAACCTGATTAATAAATTTTACCTAGCAGATGAAAAATATATATATATATAACCTGGTGCCCCAAATTAAAGAAAACATAATCTTTTCAAATACACAGAAACTATTTAAAAACTGACAGTCAATCCTGGGACAAAGTTCAAGCTAATGAGTGAATGACAAGAGTTGGTTTTCATGTGCGCTATCTTCCTAACTACAATACAACTGAGTTAAAAATAACAAGAAGATACACTTGAAAAATCCATATAAAGGTTTTAAATGTTTCTAATTAATCAAAAGAAGAAATATACAGAAAATTAGAAAAACATTCAAGGAGTATTATATCAAGACTATATATCAAAAGACTATATATGAAAAGACTATATATTAAAAATTTTATGATGTTTCTAAAGCATAATGAGTGGTCAACTCAACAATTTGGAAAACAGAATGGAATTAACTCATTATTCTTAGAAACATAAGACAATTTTCTAAACGTGACAATGGGTATTCAGTAAAAACAAATTTTTTTAACTATGGTAAGCATCATTCTTAATGTTGAAACATTTAAGTTTAATATTAGAAATGATAGAAGGAGACCCCTATAATTGCTTGTATTTGACATTATTCTGGTAGTCTTAGCCAGTACACTAAGATAAGATAAACAAATAAAAGCATAAGGAAGGGAAAGAAA
Organism: Cervus canadensis; assembly: GCF_019320065.1. Classification (NCBI taxonomy): domain Eukaryota; kingdom Metazoa; phylum Chordata; class Mammalia; order Artiodactyla; family Cervidae; genus Cervus; species Cervus canadensis. The sequence continues at coordinate 35,877,491 of NC_057408.1, forward strand.
TACAGTGTCATCATTTGCAGATCATATGATCTATTTAGAAAATCCAAAAACCCTACAAGTTATTAGAATTAATAAGAGCCCAACAAGGTTTCTCAGTGTGAAATGTGCAAATAGTAATTGTATTTTCATATATCAGCAACAATTATTAAGTTAACCACACGGTAACTACAAATTACTTCATTATAGAAAAGACATAAAGTCTTAGTAAAAGACCTAAATAAATGACAACTATATCACATTCACATATAGAAAGATTCAATATAGTCAAGATGCCAATTCTTTTTCAACTTATACAATTTCAAATCAATTTCATTCAACATTCCAAAAGGATTTTTCATGGAACATTACAGTTCAGTTCAGTTCAGTTGCTCAGTCATGTCCGACTCTTTGTGACCCCAGGAACCACAGCACTCCAGGCCTCCCTGTCCATCACCAACTCCCAGACTTGACCCAAACTCATGTCCATTGAGTCGGTAATGCCATCCAACCATCTCATCCTCTGTCGTCCCCTTCTCCTTCCGCCCTTGATCTTTCCCAGCATCAGGGTCTTTTCAAAAGAGTCAGCTCTTCGGAACATTACAAGGTGGCTCCAAAATGTTTATGGAAGAACTGAGATCCAAGGATGACCAAGACAACTTTGAATAAGAACAAAGTGGATCACTGGCCCCACTAGGTATCAAGCCCATTCTAAAACCACAGTGGTTAATTGTGAATGTGGTCTTGGTGCAAGTACAGAGACATAGAATGACAGATTCATACACAAATGGCATCTTGATTCATGATAGACATGTCATTACATATTAGTAGGAACATAATGGATTATCTGGGCTTCCCCTGTGGCTCAGTGGTAAAGAATCCGCCTGCCAATGCAGGAGACACAGGTTCAGTCCCTGGGTGGGGAAGATCCCCTGGAGAAAGAAACGGCAACCTACTCCAGTATTCTTGCTTGGGAAATCCCATGGATAGAGGAGCAGGCTACAGTCCATGGGGTCGCGAAAGAGTCGGACAGGACTTAGTGACTAAACAAACAAACCAAAAAATGGACTATTTAACAAATGGTGCTGAGACAACTGTTAACTGTGTAAGACAAAAATACAGCAGCCCTCCTCATACCAAACACAAAAATAAATTCTGAGAAGTTTAAGTGAAACATGTAAAAAGCAAAACTTTACAACATCTAGATATTAGGATAGAAAAGAATTTTTTCAGGCCAGAAATCCAAAAGGGCAGTCAAAAAGGGAAATTTTAGTACATGTGTACGTTACATTTTAAAATTTATATACATTGAAAGACTACATAAGAATAAAGAGAAGCCACAGCCTGGGAGAAGCTAATTATAACACATACAAACCACAAAATATTAGTAAGCAATACAAAGAGAACTCCTTTGAATCCATATGAAAAAGACAAACTACCCACTGGAAAAATAGGCAAAGGTAAAATGAGCAAGAGACAGTGGGGATTTTATTGAAGAGGAAAATTAAATCGCCAATAAATACATGAACGATACTCATCTTCACTAGGATTCAGGGAGAGGAAATGCAAGCTAAACCCATAGTGAGATATTATTTCACACCGCTCAGGTTGCAGACTGGCAAAAATTCATGCCTGAGTACACTACACACGGACATAAAACAAGACAAGAACTCCCATAGATTGCATCTGAGAATGTAAGTTGAGCAAATCCTTTCAGAGAAACACTTAATACATCTGGAGATGTGTTTATCCTACAATCCAGAAAACCCACTTCTAGGTTTATACTACAGAGTACACCTTTACACCTTTGCATGTATAAAGATGACAGACATGTACAAGAGTAGAATATATTACACTGCTTTGTACTGCTAACAGCTAATAACTTGAAATAGCATAAATATCAACAAATAGAAAAACGACATAAAATTACAGCGTATTTATACAAAGGAATACTCCACACCTGAAGAAATGAATGAAATAGAGTGATACAGACTAATTTGGATGATTCTTAAAAGCATAGTATATTGACAGTGACAAGTAATTTGAAGAACATGAAGAGAATGTTATTTTTATGAAGTTTAAATACATGTAAAGCAAAACCACACACTATTTAGGGATTCATGCATAATTAAAAAAATATGAAAGCATACATGAAAATGTGCTCTGCTTGGTTTCTCAGTCGTGTCCGACTCTTTGCAACCCCATGGACTGTAGCCCAGCAGGCTCTTATGTCCATGGGGATTCTCCAGGCAAGAATACTGGAGTGGGTTGCCATGCTCTCCTCCAGGGGATCTCCTCGACCTAAGGATCGAACCCAGCTTTCCCACATTACAGGTGGGTTCTTTACCATCTGAGCTACGAGGGAAGCCCAAGGATCTCTGAATCCCCAAGCTAGCTGAACATTAAAAGTTATGTGCAATCATAGAATTTGAAAACAAAAAATTAAACAAAAAATAAGGCACCCTACATGTAGGACTGGGGCTTCCCAGATGACTCTAATGGTAAAGAACCGGCCTGCCAAAGCAGGTTAGACGTAAGAGATGTGGGTTCAATTCCTGGGTTGGGAGATTCCCTGGAGGAGTGCATGGCAACCCACTCCATTATTCTTGCCTGGAGAATGCCATGGACAGAGGAGCCTGGTGAGCTACAGTCCATAGGGTCGCACAGAGTCGGACAAGATCGAAGTAATTTAGCATGCATGCACTATACAGGACTATTATTTTAGGTGAATCTGATTCTGTTAATAGCTCAGCTCTCAGCCTGCCCTGTGTGGTGGTCTCTGTAAGGACCAGCAGCTTCCGGTTTTGAGTTCTCTTTTCAGAGAGAGGAGAGAGAAGTTCTTGGGTAAGGAATTAAATAAGAACCTTGCCATTTCCCCTTGCACTTCTGACTTTAATTTGTTCATCTAAATATATCAGCTTGTTCCAGGAAAAACTTCATGCATGGTAACTTAATAATGGGTCATTAGTGGCTATACTAATGAGTTCACAGTGAAGCTTCTCTATATCATTCGTTAACATCATTTCCTTGTTTCAGATGAGAACATTGGAGCTTGTTTAAAATTAGAACAGTATTAGAACTTCAGAAAATAAAAAGGGTTCCATCTTGTTGAGTGGATGCGGTCATTTCTTCCCCGGGCACCTCTAAGGAAGGGAAATGCAGGTGATCCCCTGTCTACTGAGACCCTGCAAAGGAAGACCTCATGTTGGGTCTGAGGCCAGAGTACATGTGAACGTACCACCAGGCAGTGTTAACACATGGAGGATCTTTCCTTTCAGAAGGAAGATGTGAGATGCTAAGGCAAAGCAGTGAAGACTGGTTCCTCTTCTCCTAAAGTGAAGCACAGTGCCTTCTATAACTCAAGACCCATTCTCTTGGATGCCCTAACACAGACCCCTGAAGCTGGAAGGGACGATCAAAGGGCCCTGTGAGCTTATCTGTCCCAGATGCACAGAAGCCATTTTGGTCATACTAGGAACCAAGAGTTACACATATAATATTAACAAATTAAATTTCCCTAGGTATCCCTCTATCTAGATATGCCCAATATGTGAGAGTATGAACTCTGGCCCTGTAAATCCTGTTTCTGGAAATAAGCTCACCTAGAATATCAATGCTAGAAAGCATTCAAACCACACAAAGGGAATATCTCAAATCATTGCTAAAAAGAAATATATCCAAATACCAAAATTCAAGCTAGTATGGTGAATTTTTTTCTTTATAAAGGCATCCTTAACAGATTTTTACCTTTCAAATGAAATCTTTCAAGAAAACACCTACAGTGATTGGAAGTTGTTGCACTGTTTAATTTTGGCCAGTCTGGGGACCAGCTGTGGTGTAAAGGCATTAAATGCAGGGCTTTAGATTGAGAAAATCTGAGTATGGCCAGTCAGTTAACCTCTCTGAGCCTCAGTTTACCTGCTTGTAAAATGGAGATAATAATACTCCATATTATGTGAGAGTATATGTAGGAGCCTGCTTAGAACAGCATCTGGGTCACAGTAGGCACTCAACAGACATCACTTTATGTTGGGAGTGGAAAACCTACAAACACAGAGGAAGGTCTGAGCTGTGGTCTCCAAGGCCAGATCTGGAATACGACACTGGCAGTTCTCAGCGTGAGGGGCTACAGTGGGCTGTGGGTTTGATCTGAACCTTTCTGTCATGGCTCCGAGCGGGGTCTGTGATGAGGACTGCATGCCACCAGGAAGGCACCTGGGAAGCTGAAGTCATCTAAGTTACACCCAAGGAAGCTGCAACCAAGCAAAGCCACACAAGTATGCAGGTGGCCGGAGGCCAGAGAGGTTTTGCAAGGGAGCGGATGATATACTCTGAGCAAGAGGAATTGCAATATTTAATCTTGGCCGCAAAAGACTCTAGGAACTACCCCAGAAATCCCATCTGGTTCAGGCCTCCCTTTTTGGGATGTCTGGAGTAGGAACTCGACTGCACTGAAATATGGTTTGTAATCAGAGTGAACATTTATGGAGACAACACAGTGTGCCAATTATTTTGCACAAAATGGCTTTTTTAATCAGTACAACTTCTTGTACTAAGTTCTATTATTATCTCCTTTGTAGATGAGAAAATAGAGGCACAGAGAAGTCCAGGATGTAGCAGAGCTGAGCTTTTTAAACAGGCCTGTCAGGCTGGAGCCCTAATATTGACCTATATTCCTCCCCTCCCCACACCACGGGTACTTAGTAAAATACCATTTGTGCAGTACTTGCCATAGTACATGCATCAGTTTAAAATTTTTTTTTCCATTTCTTTCCTAAAAATGACTACCTTAAATTTGGTCTTCATCATTTCCACATATGTTATTATATTTCCTCCTGCAGTCTAAATTTCTAGGCCGGATCCTGTTTGCTCATTTGTCCTTGTCTCCTGACACTTAGAAGAGATGCATGATGAGTCACCTAATGAATGAATTAGATGCTGAATAACAAGTCAGATACAACTGTACACACTAGTCTCCATGGGTCTACATGCTCAGCCCATTCTCTAAGGGAAAACACAGGATGATGACCTGCTGAGATAATGTCTTATGCATAGGACCCTGTGCCCCTGGCAACAGCTGAGTGAATTGGTGGGCTCCTCCCCAAATGCAGTTCATCCAAAGGCAAGCTGTCTAGTGGTGTTTGAGGCTTCTGGTGTAGAAGGCCAAGCTAATCATAGTCATGTGCCCAGGACTTGGAAATGGAAGGTAGGAAATGAATATGTAGTTGGGAGGAAGTGAAAGTGTTAGTCACTCAGTCCTGTCTGACTCCTTCCAACACCATAGACTATATATAGCCCACCAGGCTCCTCTGTCCATGGAATTCTCCAGGCAAGAATATTGGAGTGGGGTGTCCCATATTGCAGGCAGATTCTTTACCATCCGAGACACTAGGAAGAAGCAGAAGCCAAAGAGTCAGGTGGCATGAGTTAAAGTTGTAAGAAGGTCATTGCCTCAACAGTGGTAAAATACTGGATTAAACATAGCTCGGGTCCTGCCTAATATAGCTAAAAACACAAGGCCTGCAAGAACCAAACTTTCTGAATCAACTATACCGTAGAACAAAGCTGAAGAATGTTTATAGGAATCCAAAAAAAGAGAGAGAGAGAGAGATAATTTACAAGGTGTGGCATCTATTAAGAAATAACTCACAAAGAGGAAATAAAATCAATCAACTGAAAACAATTCAGAAATGACACAGATGGTAGAACTAGAAGACTAAAACATTAAAAGTTATTATGACTATAGGTCATAGATACAAGAAGTTAAACAAACTATTAACATGTTAAGACATGAAAGGTATAAAAAAGAGCTCATTTCTGGTGATCTAGTAGACTTTTTCCAAAAAAGACATAAAGATGGCCCACAGGCACATGAAAGGATGCTCAATATCACTAATCATCAGTTAGACATTATTTCACACCTGTCAGAAAGACTTATCAAAAGGATAGGAAATAACAAGTGTTGTCAAGAATGTGAATAAAAGGGAACCCTTATTCACTGTTGGTAAAATATAAGTTGTTGCAGCCATTATGAAAAAGAATATGGATGTTCCTCCAAAAAACTAAAAACAGAACCACCATATGATCCAAAACTTACATTTCTAGATATTTACCCAAAGAAAACAAAAAGACTACTTTGAAAAGACATATGCATCTCTATGTTCATTGCATCATTATTTACAATAGGCAAGATGTAGAAATCAAAATGTTCACTGATGGATGAATGGATAAAGGATATGTCGTGTGTATTACACAATGGAATATTATTCAGTCACAAAAAGAATAAAATCTTGCTTTTGTGATAACACAGAAGAACACTATGAAATAAGATACAGAAAGACAGATATCATATAATTTCATTCATTTTTAGAATCTTAAAAAAAAAATAACAAAACAAATGAACACACTAAATAAGCTCATAACATTGGTGGTTGCCAGAGAAGGAGGGTGAGGAGTTAGACAAAATAGGTGAAGGGTATTAAGAGATTAAAAACTTCCAAATATAAAATAAATAAGTCATGGGAATATAACTATCATCAATAATGCTGTACTTCATATTTGAAAGTGACAGATCATAAGTAGACTTTTGATCTTAACCCTTTTGCAATGTGTACAAATGTTGAACCACTATGTTGTACACCTGAAACTGATATAATGCTGTATGTCAATTATGCTTCAATTTTTTAAAAATCCAGCTGAAAAGGCGCTTGACACTTGAGGAAAAAATAATGAACTTGCATAGAAACAGAAACTATTCAAAATGAACAATGAGAAAAAAGACTGAAAAAATCAAGAGCACTAATAAACTTTGGTAAAGCTTCAAGTTGCTCAATATATGTGCAATTGAAGTTATCAAAAGAAAGGAGAGGTGAAAAGTACCCCCAAATTTAAAGAAATAAGCACTGAAAAATTGCCCATTTTGATAAAATTACAACCCATAGATCCAAGAATCTCAACAAAACTCAAGCACATAAAAAAAATTTTTAAATGAAGAAAACTACACTAAGGCATATCAAAATCAAAATTTTAAAACCAATGATAAAGAGAGGATCTTAAAAGCAGCCAGAGGAAAAATGAAATATTGCATGCAGAGGTACAAAAACTATTACAGAATATTTGTCAGAAACAATAAAAGCTAGAAAGTAGAGAAACATCTTTAAATCACTGAAAGAAAAAAACCTGTCAACCTGTACTTCTCTACCTCCAATGTACCTTGGCCACCTGATGCAAAGAGCCGACTCATTGGAAAAGACCCTGATGCTGGGAAAGACTGATGGCAAGAGGAGAAGCGGGTGACAGAGGATGATATTTGGATGGCATCATTGACTCAATGAACATGAGTATGAGCAAGCTCCAGGAGATAGGGCGTGCTGTAGTCCACAGGGGTCGCAAAGATTTGGACATGACTTAGCAACTGTGCAACAACAATTCATAGCTCAAACTGAAAAGAACCCAAGTGTCAATCAAGAGGTAAACATAAATTGTGGTACAATCATCCAATTGAGTACTACTCAGCAATAAAAAGTTCTTAACTACTGAAACATGCAACAAAACAGAGGAGTCTCAAAACAATTACACTAACTGAAAAAAGTCAACCCCTCTCCAAGGGTTCTTAATGCATGATGACATTTATATGGAATTCTTAGAAATGCAAACTAATCTATAAAGACAGAAAGCCATCTGTAGTTGCTTGGGGATAGGGAAGGGCAGCCATAATCACAAAAGGGCGTGAGAAAATGCTTTAGAGTGATAAATTTGAACATTATCTCAATTGTGGTAATAGCTTCACTGGCCAAACATATGTCAAAACTTATATGCAATTTTCTGTACATCAATCATACTGCAAACGCTGTTTTAAAATAAATGCTCCTTGGTAAGTTTCAGTTGAGTAAAATCTTTTCATACAAGAAGCAAATCTTATATTTGCTTTATATAAGCAAATCTTAAATATTACATTTATTATATCAATGTTATACATCTTATAAAACAATATAGCATCTAATATATCTTATATAAAGTTATTATATCTTATATGTTACATTTCTTATATCAGAAATAAATCATAATCTCTGGTTAAATATTAACAAAACCCAAACTAACCTCACAAATTGATACTTGAAACGATCACTAATTCACAAGTAGGTGATTTAATATGAAGACTTAGAGGTCAATAATAATAATAAAATGTCAATTCAATGATGCAGTATGGTTTCCTGCAATGGTGAGACTGTCGTCACAACCTGCTTATTAAACTGGGGTCACCCAGTCTAATGATCATGGACAAGAGGAAACTCTGGGATGTGCCCAGCTATAAAAGGCATTTTGCTTGCCCTGAAACAAGGAAACATCAGAACTTTCTTCACACCTTCAGGGCCATATCCCGGCTTTCATGATGAAATGAGCAAGTTCAAGGCAGCCCTAAGAAACAGATAACTTTTCTTCATCAACACTGCTACAACCCTGAGGATGCTGTCACTGAAGATGGGGATGTGGTTTTAAAGCTTCCTTCCACTTTCTCCTCCCCAGCCGGACACACAGCACTTCCGTGCAGGTCTGAGCTTCCCGGTCACAGGAGGGACCAGCACAGCTCCCGAAGCCGCGTGGAGACTGGTCCCATGTGCGGTCTCACGGACTGTGCTGGTTCACACACAAAGGATGATGCCATCCTCCCGGCCTGGCTGGCGTCATGCTCTGTCCTGTCCACCTGCCCTTTCTGCAGGCCCCAAGCCCAGGAATGCAGCAGTTCTTGCCCCTTCTGTCTTACTTCCCACCCTCCCATCTAAGACCAAGTGAGTCCTCTAGCCAGAAGGAGGTCAGTCCTTTTCCGTCATACATCCACCTATATTTGGCTTCATAATTAACACATTCTCCTGGCAGCTTCCAAAAGCACTGACTGCACAAGCCCCTCCCAGGTCCCAGTTTCCAGGCCATGCTGCCTTGAAGTGAGGCCCATCCTCTTGGTCTTCTCCCTTCGTCTCCACTCCAGGCCAACTTACCCCCTTGCCACCCATCCCCACCCTCATTGTCATGCTCGCCTCTCCTCTGAAGACATATCTTCCAAACACAATCTCCTAACTCTTGCAGATCTTCAGGATCACGACTTGAAGAAAGATGTGCAATCACTCTATTTTCTTTTTTTTTTTTCTCTTATCTCCCTCGTCACCTTCCCTCCTACACTCTCCCCTCTCAGGGGAGGGCGACAGGGTGTGATTTGTCTTGTACTGGTGACTCAGTTTCCCAGACCTCTTACCAGAGGTGTCCGTTACGAGGATGCAGGACCCGTGCTGGGGTTCCCACCCTGATGGCCTCTCTTTCTCCACTTCCTCAATAAAAGTTCATTTCCTTCACAATATTTATTTGCTGACCATTTGCTCATCTTCTGTTTCTGCCACCAGGGTATAAGCTCAATGAAGCCAGGGACAGGGTCTCATTCAATGTTGGACTCCCAGGTCAGCATACACGGCACATTCTAAGCACCCAATAAATACTTGCTGAATGAAATGGATGAATATATAGAGTATGTGGGGGGGGCCGTGGGGGGGTGTGCGTTCACAGGCCCAAACAGGTTTCCAGCCATCACTGGCTCCCATGTTTTGCGCTAGCACTGTACAAAGACTAGAGAGTGAAAAAAAGGTAGGAAGGAGTGTGTGTGTTTCTATTGCTATCTAGATACTGATCTATATTTCTATCTATATATGTGTGCGCACACACACACTTTCCAAAATCAACTTAGAAACCCAGTCTCTTCCACTAAAATAGTAAAACTTACTCACTCATGGCCTAGCTTTGTGGGAAGAGGGGAAATGGGATCAGGGACCCAGAAATACATTTTCTGAAGGAGAATTCTTTCCTATCCTTCCTACCCATTTTCACTCTGTGATCTATGCACGATGCCAGTGCAAAACCACTGTAGCCAATGACAACTGGAGACCCGGCTGTCGGGGGCTGTCCCACTAGGAGAGGGCGCACCAGCAGGAAAGGTGGTTCAGGGCTCAGCTGATAGCAGGGAAACTAAGTGTCTACAGCTCTATGCGTAGAGCTACTCAATCTGTACTATTTTGATGACTGATAACTGCACTTGTGTGTTACAGATCTCACCTAACTCTCTTCCACACAAGTGAATGTTCTCGCTTCCCAACAGAAGTACAATATATATCAATACTTTTTAAGGTTGCTATGGTGATGGTGATGGTTTAGTCGCTCAGCCGTGTCCAACTCTTGTGACCCCGTGGACTGTAGCCTCCCAGACTCTTCTGTCCATGGGATTCTCCAGGCAAGAATACTGGAGTGGGTTGCCATTCCCTTCGCCAGGCGATCTTCCTGACCCAGGAATCCAACATGGGTCTCCTGCATTGCAGGCAGTTTCTTTACCAACTGAGCTACACCATGTAGGAAGGTTGCTATAGACACTCATTAAGTAAACAAGGGTGATAGGATTGTCTAATTTAAAAATATCAATAAATACATGAATAAAAATGTCTATTCCTAGGAATTCCCTGACAGTCCAGTGGTCAGGACCTAGCATTCTTACTGCTAGAGGCCAGGGTTTGATCCCTGGTCAGGGAACTAAGATCTTGCAAGCCAAAAAAAATAAAATAAAAATTTAAAAATTGACTCTAATCTCACTTTCCAAAGGAAGGAAACAAGATAAGCGGTTAACACTGCTCATGCATTTGTTCTCCTGGTTATTTGACAAAGAGGTGGGAGAAAGACAGTGAGGAAAGGGGGATCTCACACCGTAGAGATGTATAGATGGCTGCCACTCAGTAGCGAAGCAGTCAGAAGGCTGTTGGGACATGCAGACATGGGATGCAGAACATGGGACAAGCAGAAAGTGCTTCCATGCAAAAACACACACTTTTATCTTTACAATTTACATGCATGTGGACTCTCCAGTCCTGCTTATCTCAAAGATTTTCCCTGACTCTTTAATCAAATGCCCAGTCTAGGAAGGGGAGCCATCTTTATGCCATGGCTTTGTGAAACCCAGGTTCACTACTGCAGACCACGGTACATTTGTGAACCCCATTTCAGAAACAAAAGGATGAAGGCATAATGATTCAAAGGGCTGAGAGCTAAAACTGAGGTGCATGAACCCATAAGAATTGTCACAATTCATTCTGCCTGAGGAAGTCAGAGGAGTTTTACAGACAGATGTCACCTACTTGGGTCTTGGAGGATGAGAAGGAAGTGACTGAATGAACAGAGGAGGAGGCTGGTTAGAGGACAGAGCAAATATGAAAGAAGGGGGCCTTGGGAGAGCCTGGCAGCATTTCCGTGGGGTTGAAGTTACAGTGAGGATGGGCATGCTGATGGCTGCCAAAGCTGCAAGGCATATGTGGGACCCAAACTTGAGAGATCCTAGAGACGATGTTACTCAGGTGAGCCTTGCTGATAAGTGGTGGGAGGCACTCAAGGTTGCTGAGAAGGAAATGTCACTTGCTCAGATCTGTATTTCAGAAAGTGTAGGAGACATACATCACTGCAATACGTAGTCCAGGCATGACACAGATCCTGGGCTAAATCTATGGTGGTAGGAGTGGTGAGAAGGAGTCAGATCCAAAACTCACGTGGGCTGACACAGAACCCAGGTCCCCTAATGCCCACAGTCACTGATGAAGCCACCAGGAAGCCAGATCCTACTGCAAACTCCCTCTGTTAACGGACCGGTGACTCTGCTCTCAGGCACTTTGGCTGTAACACAATTACTTAATCAAGGCCACATTATGCCTTACAGGAACTCCTTGTTTATAACAAGACTGCTACCAGGACCTAGCAGCAGGCGACTAGGAGGCCTGCTTGGTGCATGGCACAAGACGCACACAGCTTCGCCGCCTCTTGGTTTGAATGGCAGGGAATCTGTCTGTGTTGGTGTCTTTTTCTGCTGTTGGCCGTTGTGGGCTCTATGCCATCAACTGTGATCACAAAGAAAGGCGATGCCTTTTATTCCATTTAAGTGCTATTCAAGATTTTTTTTCAGTGATATTTTTTCATCTACTTTGATCAATTTAAATTAAAAATAAAAATTTAACTAAAGCCCATCGGACAGTGGAGCTCTTAACTCTACTGACACAATTTTTGGAAAAGTACTATGTAGACCAAGAGATGGAACATGGCCAGCAAGTGTTTGGGATCCAGAAAAACACACAGATCATATATTCAGAAAAAGCAGTGATTTGAAAACCAGACAAGTAGAACCTCAAGGCATATGTAGATACTAGCAAAGGCAAGAAATAATAAAAGGCCAAAGCAGACTAGAACAGGAAGCCAGAAGCACCCAGACACCAATACAGAGCAGTCCACGTGGAGGAGGAAATCAGGACGAGGGAGACACAGGTACCAGCCAGTGATACTCAGGGCAAGGCTTGACGGGCCTGCAAGCAGCTGAGACCTACAAGAGCCAAAGTAACTGAAAGTAGGCAGGCAATGCACGGAAAAGGAGACCTTCATCCAGGGGGAGGAGTTACCGCATCAGTGGTGGGGACAGGTATTCTAGGGGTCACAGGAAGTGAGATCTTCCAAGTCAGCGTTTAGGCTCAGCATGTCAGGCTCCCACCCGCATCCTAACCGCGTGGTCCCAGCTTCCCCAAATATCCCTGTGCTCCTTATTCCAGTGCTGGCAATCATCATACAAAACCCCACAGCAGCAGACTACAAAAACAGGACTGTTTCAAGGTAGCACATGATATAGTCATATTCCAAAGACTGGGAAAGAAAAAGGGCTTCTGATAGCCTCAAATGCTTGATCCATCTGAGAAGGTGGGCACCGGAGGATATGGGAGACGCTCCTATGGAAGCAGCTTGAACAGACACAGAGTCAAGCCTGCATTGCTGTTGGTATACAACAAACCGACAGGGAAACGAAGGACTGTTCACTAAATGGTATTCAAACAAGTGAAAAAATGTAACTTTGACCTCTGCCTCACATCATATGCCAAAATAACTTTCTGGGTAGAAAAAATATTTCCATGTAAAAATTGTAGCTACAAAAATATTAGAAGAAACCATGGGAGAAAATTGTAGCTACAATTTTTTCACTTGTCTGAATACCATTTGGCGAACAATCCAACGATTAGAAAAACCCATGGGGAGAAAAAGGGACTTGCCTGGAGGCTCAGTTGGTAAAGAATCTGCCTGCAATGCAGGAGACACAGGTTTGATCCCTGGGTCAGGAAGATCCCCTGGAGAAGGAAATGGCAACACACTCCAATATTCTTGCCTGGGAAATCCCATGGACAGAGGAGCCTAGCCGGCTGCAGTCCATGGAGTCGCAAGAGTCGGACATGACTTAGCGACAAAACCACCTCCACCATAGGAGAAAAAGCTGTCCTCACAGGGAACACAAAACCCAGAAGACAGAAAAGATTAATAAATGTGATTCCAAAATTTAAATTGTTCTACACACAAATGTTGTAAAAAGACCAATGACTGAGGAAAGTAATAGGCACACCTACTAGAGTTTATAAAGAACCTGGACACCTCAGTGAGAAAAAGAACTCAGTGATCACGAAGCACAAGTTCACAGGAAAGGAAGGGTGCCTTTACATATGAAATCATGCTCATTCATAACAAGAAACACAAATTTAAATTTTAATGACATACAACTCTTCACTGTTTGGAGAGCAATGGTTGAAAACTTGAAAGGTGCCTCTCTGGCAGAGGTGTTGGGAACACAAGGCCTTTTACACATTGTAGTTGAGAACCAAAACTGGTACAATCTTCACTAAGAGCAACTGGGCAAAAATCAATCAAAACTGTAAAGATACAAAAACTTGACTTACTAAATCTATTTCTAGGCATTTGTCCTAGAGATAATCACACAAGTGCAAAATGACACACAGATAAGAATCACACTGCAGTATCATTAGGGCCCATCATTACATGATTGGGTATATGAAACAGCACCCAGAGAACAAAGTATTAAAAAGAATGGGGCAGCTGTAAAGAGACATTCAAAAGCAGAGACATGATTTTGCCAGCAAAAGTATGTATAGTCAAAGTGTCTGTTATTCCAGTAGTCATGTGAGAGCTGGGCCATGAAGAAGGCTGCGGGCCGAAAAATTGACACTTTCAAATTGTGGTACTAGAGAAGACCTTTGAGTCCATGGGACTCCATGGAGTGCAAAGAAATCAAACCAGCCAATTCTAAAGGAAATCAACCCTGAGTATTCATTGAAAGGACTGACGCTGAAGCTCAAGCTACAATACTTCGGCCACTGGATGTGAAGAGCTGACTGACTGGAAAAGTCCCTGATGCTAGGAAAGACTGAATGCAAAAGGAGAAGAGGGCGGCAGAAGATGAGATGGTTATATAGCATCACCAACTCAATGGCTGTGACTTTGAGCAAACTGGGAGACAGTGGAGGACAGAGAAGCCTGGCATGTTGCAGTCCATGGGGTTGTGAAGAGTCAGACATGAGTTAGTGACTGAACAACAACAAAATGGAAAGAGAACCAAGATGAATTTTTAAGTAAAAAAAGCTGAATGCAGAGTAGTTTGTATAGTGTGTTACTATTTGTGTAAACCTACATTAAACACATATATGCTGATATTAACATAAAATATCTCTGGAAGTACACATAAGGAATTGCAAGGTGCCCTTGCTTTGGGGGAGGATAACGGGGTAGGAAGAAGGTTCACCTTCAACCTGTGCACCCCTTCACACCTTTCAAATGCTACTACATACACCAAAGGCCCATATAAACAATAATACACAAAATTTAAAGCTGCAACTTTAAATTTTTATTTATCCCTTACTATCCATTTTATCTCTAAAGGAAGTATTACTGTTAATATCTATGCTTACAGTCTTCCAGAAAGTAAAAAAAAACTCTGCTGGGATGACTATACAAGGTAAACAATTCCCAAACTTACAAGCACTCTTTTTTTTTTTTTTAACAATTAAGCTTTGATTTTTATTTTGTGTCCAACTCTTTGTGACCCCATGGACTGTAGCCCACCAGGCTCCTCTGTCCATGGGATTTCCCAGGCAATAATGCTGAAGTAGGTTGCCATTTCCTTTTCCAGGGGATCTTCTTGGCCCAGGGATCGAACCCACATCTCCTGCATCAGCAGACAGATTCTTTACCACTGTGCTGCCTGGGAAGCATTTTGTTACATGTGTATATGTACACTTAATGAGTATAATTGCTTTGCTATATGTAAACATATATTAGGGCCTTGGTGCTAGTGGTAAAGAATCCACCTGCCAATGCAGAAGACGTAAGAGATGCAGGTTCAATCCCTGGGTCAGGAAGATCCCCTGAAGGAGGGCATGGCAATCCACTCCAATATTCTCGCCTGGAGAATCCCATGGACAGAGGAGCCTGGCAGGCTACAGTCCACGGGGTTGCAAAGAGTTGGACACGCTGAAGTGACTCAGAACGGCACATACGTATATTAAGGACTCCTGACACGAGTGTGTAAAACAGGCAGGTGACTGGCATTTGCAGCAGACAATAGCACTAATGTAAGGCGGAAAGAGGGCAGACTCGGTGCTTAAGGCACATACTGGCAGGCCTACAGAGGAGCCCTCCCTGGCCTCCTAAAATCTCCAAGGTGCACCCACTGAGCTCTCAGCATCTTCACTTGCTCATGACCACCCACCCCCAGCTCACAGCACAGGGGCCTCATTCCCAGAGCACGCACTCCCCAGCCCCAGCACAAAGACTGATCTGCCTCAAGGCACCTTCAACCCCCAGCACCGGCCTCACTGTTCCCTTGAGTTCCCTTAGCAGCTGCGGTCACAACACGGAAGGAGTGAACAAGCGCACAGCTGCCACTGCTGAAAAGGCCCACCAGAGGGGGATGTCGCGGTACAGATGCAGAGAGGATGCGCTCAGGCCAGAGCCACAAAGTGACCTCGCTGCGATGATTGTCTGCCTGTTTGTTTTATTTGAATACTTGAAGATGAATGGTTCAAATACTCTTGTAATTTTGTTTTCTTTTTAAAAGAAAATATTTAGAATGTTTCCACTCAAAAAGCACATTTTCAAAATTGAAGCATTTTCAGAGTCTGCTTTCACTAAACAGTTGCATCTTGTATCCCTGAGGGCTTCTGCAAATGGTTCTGGTCTTCTTATTTTGTTTTGTTTTGGTACAACTCAAACTGCAATTTCATGAAAGTTAATGCTGCACTGTTTCTAAAAGAGCCCTGTAAACAAAGCCGTAACAGGGGATGTGGAGAAGGGTTCATTTTAATACCCCTGCTTGACTTAATTTGTATATTGTTTCTTCAGCTCTTCCTTTCTAGGTCAATTTATCATTCCAAGCTTTATTAACATCTAACACACTAATATGCTTGGGAAAATATGAAAACTCTAAACTCACGATAATGCCCAGTTATAGTCCCAAAGCGGGCTGACCTGCCTGAAGGGGTGTTTTAGTTGGCGTGATTTTCCTAAGGACTTCAGGGAAGTGAATCTTGTTTCCAAATCAAGGAAAAGGGTTTCTAGAACTCCCCAGTAATGCATGGGGTCTTGTCATGTTGCTTATTAGTCCAGAGTGTTCTGACAGAACACGTGGGTTCTCATTGCAAAAACGCAATTGTTCATAAGAGCGCAATGTTTTTTCTAAGAGTTTTTCTTTGGAGTTTCAATAATTGCTACTGCTACTGCTAAGTCACTTCAGTCCTGTCCGACTCTGTGCAACCCCATCCCTGGGATTCTCCAGGCAAGAACACTGGATTGGGTTGCCATTTCCTGCTCCAATGCATAAAAGTGAAAAGTGAAAGTGAAGTCGCTCAGTCATGTCCGACTCTTCACGACCCCATGGACTGCAGCCTACCAGGCTCCTCCGTCCATGGGATTTTCCAGGCAAGAGTACTGGAGTAGGGTGCCATTCTCTTCTCCAGTTTCAATAATTAGGGGTATATAAAACATCTTAAGGATAAATCTTACAAACCCTCCTGAAGTATATACCTCGGTCAAAACAATCCGGTATCTTAATAAGACAGAACATATTTGTAAATGTAAAAATAGATTACAATGACATCTAAAGAATCCAGTTATTGGAAGAGAAAAAAAAGAAAAAATCAAACTATAAAAATAAATATTATAAATACAACTGACATAATATGCTAGGCTGGTGAGATACGAATATGATCTAGAGTTAAGGCCTTTCTTGTTTTTACTGGTTTTTATACTCACAAAACATAAGCTGGCAAAGTGAGAGTAGAAAGTGGTGATACGGCCGGGCCTGGTGGCTTTCTGGCCTTAATGGAATGGCACATCTGATGTTTCAAAGTCACAGATGGTGATGGTTGAAAAAAAAATCATGCAAATGGAAAGGGAGTAAGAAACCCTTTGAAGCTTTCCTCGCTGGTAGAATCAGTGATATAATGCACTTCCTATGGCAGGAGTGCACATGGGTGAAGAGGCAGCTCGGAACAGGAGGCGTCCCTGCCTCGGCTGCTACCCAGTGACAGGGTCTCAGCGTGCGGGCTCCCTCCGAGGGATTTCAACCCAGTGCTTTCTTCAAACTGAGGACCACGAAGTCCTCACCCCACCAGTACCGGAGCACCTCCCGGGGTGTCAGACACACTCCTCAGGCCGTGTGCACCCCAAGATGGACATCTCCATCCTCGCTCTGCTTCTCGTCCCGCATCTTCCATCTCAGTTCCTTGTTTCTAACATCCGCAAGCTCCCCTGTGTCCACCTCCCAGTGGCAGCCAAGTCTGCACAAACGCGCTGCTCCTTTCCAGCCCCGAGGCGTCTGCCGCTCCCGGGCAGGGTCACCCCTCTCTGACTTAGAGGCAGCTTCGAGGGGCCCTGGGCCCTGTGGCTTTGCCCCCGTGGCTCCAGCTGCCCTGTAGACCAAAGAGTGCACGGCACCAGCTGTTTCAGAACCCTAACAGCCCAGGGCCTTGGGATGAAGTCCAGCCTCCTCCAGGGCACTCAAGGGTTTCTGGGATCCAGCTCCTCTTCTCCCTGCCCTGCTAAATCCGCCCAGCCCCTCAGGGGACACTCAGCTAGCCCCAGCAGGAAAGAGGCACGGACAGGAGTCCTTCAGGGTCCTGAGCTCCTGGACCTTCCAGCTCAAACGGGACCTGGGTTTCCCCATTAGGACCTGGGAACAACGTTCCCCTGAAGGCGAAGGTTTGGGAAACCCGTGGACCTCCTGTCCTTCCAATTTCTCAACCTTAGAAACCTCCAAATTGTCCACAGTGAGTGGATAATTCACCTGGATCCTTCAACTGGCATTCACCTCGACTCTTCCACAGCCTAGCCCCAGGAACTATAGCAAAGAATGGAGCCTGCTTCCTTGCTCCTAAGGAGCTGGCGACCTAGCAGGTGTGAGAGAAGTGATGCAATATCAAGTCAGATTCTAATAGTCCTCACTTTAGCCTCAAATCTCACATCTCATAGGACAAAGGTTCTCTTTCCAGGTGACCTCTCTAGGAGCACAAGAGACCTCAGCTGAACCCCAGAACGAGTGCCCTAGGGTGAAAGGCAGAGATTTCGTGGCAATCCATTTGTTACCTTATGACCAGGACCAAGCCGAGCCAAGGTGTGACCAACTCACGACCACACTGGACCGTGCCACCTGGGAGTCTGACACCACGGGGTTTAGGTACTATTTTAGAAATTAAAGGTGGTGTGCAGCAGGGCAACCCCCTTCTTCCAAAATCTCCAGTCAGCAAAACACCCTTCAGAATATACTGGAGACCATGCAAATATGGAATTCAGGTAGAGTTTGTTTTAAATTTGGGATTAGAGGCAAATGACCTCTGTGAATTGCTCATATCTCAATTTCTGGTCAATCACGAGCTGCTGGACATTATGTCGCATCATCGTACACTGTCACTTCCCACTGGACCCACACAGTGGGGTTCAAGTGTACTTTATCATCTGCTCAGAAAACCACCCTCTAAGGTAAGGGTTGACATAATTGGCACGTACCCTCAGGGATTAAATAACTTCCCAGTGAGTGAACTGGAACCCTAGCCAGTTTTCTCTAAGTCGGCACTCTTGCCATATAAGGGAAGCTGTTTTTAATTGTTCTGAAATTACAGGCCTTACCTTTCCCTTGTAAACACATCCTTGTGCAATCCCTTGCTTCTAGGAGTAATAATAAGTTCCTTTCTGGTGGTCTAATTAATACTCTTGCCAAGTTAAATTCCATCCACGGACCCATATAATTCATTTGTTTTCTGGTAGGTCCTAGATTAATAAAACAGCACCTTAAAGGGCCCACTACCTCCTGATTTACATAGAATGAATCATTCAAAGGCGAAAACAGATGTGTATAACAAATTGCAGGGTTAACACAAAATCTAGAACACTTTTTAAGGGGTGAATCAAAACATTCACATTTAAATATTTTAGAACAAATTGGCATGCCTATCTTTAGTATGTTGAGAGGTAAGACAGTATTAACAATAAACTACCACCTCTAATAAAATAGTTATATAGTACAGTGTGAAAGAGAAAATAGTCTTACCTTTGGACTATACTCCATCAAGGGAAATATTTCAGATTATTCTTTTTATTTATACTTTTCTTTTGGGCACTCTTTTTTTTTAAAAAAGTTTTTATTTTGTAATGGGATATAGCTGATGAACAAATAATGTTGTGATAGTTTCAAGTGAACAGTGAAGGGACGCAGTCATACATATACATGTGTCCATTCTCCTCCAAACTTCCCTCCCATCCAGATAACATGCAGCAGAGGCCCCTGTGCTATACAGTGGGTCCTTGTTGGTTATCCATTTTAAATACAGTAGTGTGTACATTTCCATCCCAAATTCCCTCTGGGCACTCTTAAACTGATTCCCTTCGCTGGAGGACAAGGAAGCGATCAGTACATACAACCCACCTTTCCGGCCTGGCCTCCTGTGGGGGTGAGAGTGATGACGTGGGGGTGGTGGGCACACTGGATCCAGACGAAGGCCTCGAGGAGTGATGGGAGTTGTTGCCAAAGCTGCTGTATCTGAAGAGTACAGAGGGTTAGGTTGGGGGCAGGAAGGGACAGAGAAATGAGCACAGGTCACTAGATGATCAACACTCGGCAAACTCTCTTAATTTTTACAAGAAAAATTAGCACTGGAAAAGTGCTACCTAGAAAAGGTAGCACTGTTAGCGATCACCCTAACTTAAAGAAACTTACTAACTTCTTCATTTTTATTATTTCTTATTAGAGAAGCTTCCCAAAGTCCAAAAAATGCTAAGTAGCGGGTTATGACAAAGGGCTTAAACAAAATCCTCATGTTTCCTTTCTAAGTGTACATTAACACTAGTTGCTAACATAAATAGAATCCAAATTGCTTTGAATCGAATCATGAAGATTTTTCTTGCTTCCAGGACCAAACCTGTGTCTCCTGCACCACAGGTGGATTCCTTACCGCTGAGCCACCGGGGAAGCCTGGTGGTGGCACAATTAGTGTTAATTCCATCACAGGTCTGCAGAAAACATCAGACAACTGACTAAGGAAACACCTTACTAAAAAATTCTCCTTTAGGTGTTTCTGAATCAATTTCATCTACTAGATGCCATAGTCTTGTTGCATGCCCAGCAATCAAGGAGCAACTGTCTCCAGACCCTCTAGGCTGGCCCGCCACTTAGAGGTGCACATATCCAACACTTTCACCCAACACGTCCTCAGAACCAAAATGACAGCCATTAACTTTCAATGAGCTTTCATCATCTCCCAGTCAACCCTGACAAGTTTCAGGATTTGTTAAAGTCTAGGGCTCTCTTGTTTTTTCAGAATAGCTGTTCTTTAGCTAAGCTGTATTCAGCTATCATCAGCAGAGCTTTGTCTCACAACCTACTCAGCAACAAGGCAGGGCTGACTCTTTCTTCTAAATTGGTTAGGACACACTGCTGGAGTGTGTGGGACTCCAAGGGTTACTATGATGAAAGTGCACAAAGACCTTCCCATACACAGTGAATCCAGTACAAGTTCCCACCAACAGAATCAGTACTAACCATTCTCGGAAGCCATTTGATCTCAAAATAGGGATATCCATTGATCAAATAAGTCTACTTTTGGGGAAGTTAACATAACCTTACTTACAGTGATTTATATACTAAAAGCATTACACAGGAAGATTCTCACTGGCGCCTCACTGAGATCATGGCAAAAAACTGGAAACTACCCAACTAGGTAACAGAGTGAGGATAAGAAAGTATGATGTAACACTCATTGATGGAATGTTATGCAACCATTAAAAATGACTGCCAATTTATAAGTGAAAACATGGCAAATGTTCATAGTGTGTTTATGTATATACATGCACACATACCACAGGCAACATCAGTTTATAATATTATATAGTAAGTTTGATTATAATTGTAAAAATAAATCCTCAAAGGTAAAAAATAATGTGTAGAAGAAAGCATAAAGATCACCTATTTCAAAAAGCGGAGTACAGAAGTAAAATTTCAGATTTCCCTAATGAATTACTACATTATAATAGAACCTAAAATACTCCTATTACCCCCAGTCTGTCCTGTGTTGCTAAGTCTGCTGTGTCTGCCGTGTCAGCTTCTTGTTTGTCTTTTCACTATCATGTGTCAGCTTGTGCTCAGTACCAGGCACCCCAGCAGGCAGATGGGGACTCACAAAGCTACCCCGTCAGCCTCCCCTGTTAACACACCATTTTCATGGCACTTGGTTTCTGGGCATTCATCTTCTCATCTCTTAAAAGTCCCAACCCACTGCCTGTCCAGCAGGCTAACTGCTTCTTCTCTAAGTGAGTGTTGCCTTGATTTCTCAAGTGGTGGTGGTGGTTTAGTGGCTAAATTGTGTATGACCCTTGTGACTCCATGGACTGTAGCCTGCCAGGCTCCTCTGTCCATGGGATCTATCAGGCAAGAATACTGGAGTGAGTTGCCATTTCCTTCTCCACGGGATCTTCCTGACCCAGGGATTGTACCCATGTCTCCTGTGTCTCCTGCCTTGGCAGGCAAATTCTTTACCATGGAGTCCCAGGGAAGCCCATTATGTCAATTACACCTCAATAAAAAAATTAAAATAAAAGAGGGTCCCTCTTTTATTCATAGGCCACAGAGAAGACAGAAAAGCAAAGAATAAGATGATATGAAAGAAAGGAAACAGCAGAGAAGGGAGAAAAAGCCCAGCAGGAAAGAGGAGAGAAGCAGCAGGCAGTGGGCCCTGCTCAGGAGGGAAGGAAGCTGCCCAAGACCCCAGGATCCTCCGGGAGACAGGCCCCTTGCTCTGGCTTCAGCCCTGCCATCACCCAGCTGTCTGGACATTGAGCTTGTTATTCTACACAAGCATCTAAAACCATCCCCCTTCCAGACCAAAAGTAGGCATCCCGGAGAATGCTTTACCAGTGTTACTTTACTAAAATTATGTCTCAAAAACATTATGGAAATAAAACAAGCATAGAGTCATTTCCCCTCCTTTAGTTTCTCTAATGGTTGAACAATTAATTCGACTACCTCGTGGTCTGTCCAATTCTGCGTCTCAATTTCAACTAAACTAACTGAATTCACTGCACAGAGTTTTTTGTTTTTGTTTTTAAAAAATTCTTTTTAATGACTAACTGCTTGGTTTCTATTATAGCCCATTCAACTGTAGTCCACTACTGAGCAGTCAAATCTGTACCCATATTGACCTGGGACAACCACAGTGAGTGAACATCAGAAAATTAATGGGTACAAACAATATTTATATGGTATTCAAATTCCTGTCAAATAATTTAAAAATTATAAACTCTCCCCAGCTAAATCCAAGCTGATCCTCATTCACAAGTCTGCATGTGTGCTCAGCTGTGTCTGCCTTTGCAACCCCATGAACTGTAGCCAGCCTGGCTCCTCTGTCCATGGGATTCTTCAGGCAAGAACACTGGAGTGGATTGCCTTGCCCTCCTCCAGGGGATCTTCCTGACCCAGGAATCGAATTCACATCTCCTGCGTCTCCTGCATTGGCACACAGATTCTCTACCACTGAGCCACCTGGGAAGCCTCACAAGCATGAGACTGCTTTTCTCAATTTATGTGTATATCTGTTTGGGCCAGTTCCATGTTTCTATTGTTCTCACTCCCCCAGGACCGTGAGGGGTACTGAAGCCTGGGGCCACGTGGGAGGGACCTGGGACCAAGAAAGCCCCGTCAGGGCCTGTGAGCCCATCACCATCCTGGGCTAACACTATCCTGCTGGGGAAGATGAGGTTTGCCAGAATATCTTTCTTCCAGTCAAACGTGTGGCTCATCACTTGTACACAGATACTATTATCAAGGGACATAAGAGCTATGCTAGATGCATTTCATGAAAATTGTGTGAAAGATCACAGTAACTCAGAATTTTAGACCTAAAAGAGACTGGTAGAGAACTTGCTGTTTGGAGGTGTTCAAACAGGAGGTCACATACTCCCGACAGTATTACAAAGCCATTCTGGCTGAGTAAGGCATCTCCACTTACCAAACCACTCTGTGCCTCCATTTCCTCACTGAATATACATGGACCACCAGTTAATACTGATTTTTATTACTGATCTTGGACAATTTGATTGTTTAAAATATTCAAACTCTCTGCTCCCCATTCTCTGCTCTGCAGAGAGGTCCTGATCCAGGCATCAGTGAAGAACAGGCACATAGGTAAGCTGGCAAACACCTGAAAATTGCCTGAGCATTTTTGATTTGCACACCTCCTTCCCTCAGCCTCATCTCCCATTGGCACAGGAATCACTGAAGCATCCAAATGTAAATAATGCAATTATATTAGCCAAGACATGGAAACAACCTATACGTTCATCAACATATGAATGGATAAAGAAGATGTGAGTTAGATATATATCAATATATACAATGGAATATCAGTCATAAAAGAGAACAAAATAATGCTATCTGCAGCAACATAGATGGACCTAGAGATTATCATACTAAGTGAAGTGAGTCAGAAAAACAAATACCGTATCACTTAATAATACATAGGGAATCTAAAATACGATACAAATCAACATATCTATGAAGCAAAAACAGACTCACAGATATAGAGAACAGACTTGCAGTTTCCCAGGGAGGGGGAAGAGAGGACTAGATTGGGAGTCTGGGGTTAGCAGAGGCAAGCTATTATATACGGGATGGATAAACAAGTGCTACACTATAGCACAAGGAACTATATTCAACATTCTGTGACAAAAAATAGTGAAAAAGAATATGAAAAAAATATATGTATAACTGAGTCACTTTGCTGTAGAGAAGAAATTAACACACTGTAAGTCAACTGGACTTCAATCAAAATTTTAAAACATAATTAAATTAATGCCCAGGAAGTGATTCAAAACTGCAACTGTTTGCCATCTCACAGGAAGTTATGAGCAGTGTCTGAAAGAAAATCATATACATGAGAATAAAAACTGAAAGCTACGAAAAAGAGAAAGGAGATAAAGAAAAGACACCCACCTATTAGAAGAGAAAGACCGGAAGTTGTAAGGCTCAGAGGCAGAATACGTGCTCAGATGGAGAGAATCAGAGGAACTGTGAAAGGAAGGAAAACTCACTCAAAAGGCTGCCTGGAAAGTTGGCGAAGCCCCTCGCTGCATTCTGCAGATCAAGAGAGATGGGCTTGGGGAGGTGGGGGGGCGTGCTTTAGATTCTGACATCATGCTTATGTTTATAAACCTGAACTTCATAAATCCATTTTTAGTAATGGCAATAGAACCCAAGAGCTCCTCAATTGGCACAGACAGGATTTTCTTCTGTGTGCGCTAAGTCGCTTAGTCTTGTCTGACTCTTTGTGACCCTATGGACTCTAGCCCACCAGGCTCCTCTGTCCCTGGGATTTCCCAGGCAAGAATACTGGAGTGGGTTGCTATGCCCTCTGCCAGGGGATCTTCCTCACCCAGGGATGGAAGCGGAGTCTCTTACATCTCCTGCATTGGCAGGTGGGTTCTTTACCACTAGCGCCCCCCTGGGAAGACCATAGTTTGCCTGCATGCTGTAATTAGTGAGTGGTCAGGGACTTTACACAACTGCTGCCCTCTGATCTGACCCAAATTCACACAAACACAGTGCAAGACAAGCAGGAGGATGCGGTTAACACGCCCAGGTCACCTTCCCCGGGGTCAGCCTCACACAGGCCACCGCGGGGGCCGGATCTACCTGCTTTCCTGGTGGGACTCGGCTTCCTTCTCCTTGGTGGACAAGGGCGAATCCTCAAAGTCATAGGAGAAGAGGTGGAAGGGGCTGTGGGGCACGTAGGGCAGCTTCTCTCTGCTGGGTGACGCCTTCGGGGGAGCGGGTGCAGTGGAGGGCGGCCGAGCGGCCGGGGTGGGGCTGGGGGGCGGCCGCAGCGCGGGCCCCGAGGACCCTCTGTCCGAGGGGGTCCCCGCCGCAGCGCTGGCCGGCAGCGGCTTCTCCGGCGAGGCAGCGGCGAGGGCTGCATCCTTTCCGGTGGCGACCTGCTCCGAGGCAGGTTGGGCCTCGCTGCTGCAGCAGCCGGGAGGAGAGCAGGAGGAGAGGAGGAGAAAGGGGAGGAAGAGAGATTGGGGAGAGAGGGAGCCAAGGTTAGGAAAGGGGGAAAGGACGTGTAAAAACTCATTACCGTCGGGGCCGCCGGCTTCAGAATCCGGCGGTGTTTCTTGACCTGTGGCATAGAAGCCGGAAACCCCACTTTTCCCAATAATCCTGACGCCCTGGGCTGGCCAATCTGGGAGGTCAAACCAACCTGGCCTCCGGGCAAAGAGGGGCCTTTGTGAGAGGATCTCATGGGGCCTCAAAGGCTCTTCTGCACCTCCCCTCTTCACCCCCCAAGGGTGAAGTTGTGTTGGCACCAGAATTTCCATAATTTGAACTTCATTTCTTTGTCTTGCTCAACAGGGGATCTGCCCTCCTCCTAAAAAGCCCAGACTTGAGGATGCAGTATACCGCAAGCTCCAAATTTAGGAGTTAGGGCTTGTGGATCCTTTCCTGAGAGCAAGTGTGGAGGAGGAGAAACGATGCCAGCAGGACATGCAAAGAACTGGAAATGAGGGGCTGGCAGAGTGAAGACACATTTTGCCTGGTTCACGGGCACATTTCCCCGGGGTCTCCTCTACCACTAAACCCTAGACATCTAGACCCCTGCAGATAGGCCTGACTCTGCCACAGACAGAAGTCCGTGGAGACAGAAGTCATGGAGACTCCCACCTTCAGGGCTGGATTGAAAACACTTCGAAATCTTGATGCCCACCTCTGTCACTGGAGTCCTGTGCTGTCCTTAGTCGCTCAGTCGTATCCGACTTTTTGCAACCCCATGGACCTTAGCCCACCAGGCTCCTCTGTCCATGCAGATTCTCCAGGCAAGAATACCGGAGTGGGTTGCCATGCCCTCCTCCAGGGGATCTTCCCAACCCAGGGATCGAACCAGGTCTCCCCCATTACGGGTGGATTCTTTACCCTCTGAGCCACCAGTGAAGCCCACTGGAGAATCTACCTTAAATTCTGCAGTTTTCAAAACCATAGTCCCTTTCCCAGAGAACTTGACTCCCGGCCATGCCCATTTGGAAATGGAACATGAGCTATGATTTTTTTTTTCTTTCCTACCTCAAATTCGGAGCTCCATCTGTGTATAAGAGCAGGGATATACTGGTTCTCCTGGCTCAGAGGGAGAATGGGATGAGACCACACTGAGGTGCTCAGGGCAGGCCTGGCACAGGGGGTACATACGATGGTACACACACACGGCGGGTACACATGGCAAGCATCCAGGGAAACAGCCAGCAGGACGAGGAAGCAATGGACGACACCAGCCCACAGTAGGAAGCGGGACCTTTCCCACCACTTTGAAGTCTAGTAGCTTGACACCAGGGAGCAAGTAACATCACATCCATGTTAATGAACACCCTGGCCGAGATCAAACCCTGGGGTTTCATGTGCACACCCTCTGCTTCCTAAAACAGAAAAGTTTAATCTGTTTTGAAGATGCCCTACAGCACCAGTCATGCCATCAAAGACACTGCCGGGGTAGGATAAACCGCCGTCTATCTGTGTCAACAACCATCCCGTGTAAA
Organism: Cervus canadensis; assembly: GCF_019320065.1. Classification (NCBI taxonomy): domain Eukaryota; kingdom Metazoa; phylum Chordata; class Mammalia; order Artiodactyla; family Cervidae; genus Cervus; species Cervus canadensis. The sequence goes on from NC_057408.1 coordinate 35,904,428, forward strand.
GGCGGCAATGGTAGTAAGGACGCCTTTAGAGGCTGCTCTTTCCAGCCAGATTCTTCCATCTGGTCTGGGGGTGCTACTGAACTGTTTCAGTCCCTGAGGGTGAAGGGTTTGTGTGGGTGGAGGTCACACCATGTACACTGAAGCACGTGGGGACCACACGGGTGTATTTGTTGAGAGTACACATAACTTTCTGTGGCTCATTCTCAGCCTAAGGTGGGACTGTCATTTGAACCTCCTCTTTCCCAGAGCATCCCTAACTAAAGTCACTACCCCCGAGCCTGGCACTCAGCACAGGCCAGGGAGGGGGTGCCCTGGTTAATGCCCACCTTTCTCCCCCTCACTCCTGAATGTGCACCTCACTCTCTGTGGACACCTAGTGATCATTCCTTTTCCATCTCTACATCCTGCTGGCTTCTTCCTGGACATTTCCCAAATGGAGAAGCAGTTCAGAGAGGAGTCCATGGCCCCAGAGAGCCATGGACATTCCAGCGCATCCAATGGGCCTGAGAACTTTTACGTGCGTTGGTGACCTGGAGAAGGGGGTCACGGTCACGGCAGCAAAGAATCCCATTAACTTTGAAATTGGTAAAAGAAAGATTTTACCCTTCTGACTTTGCTTATTTGTGGAAAAACTAACAGCAAAAATATCAAAGTGCAGTGTAATCAATCAAGTGAAGGAACTGATTATAGAATTATTTTTGAATATCAGAAAATGAAATTACCCATGATCAACTTTTATGTTTCATACAGACCTCATTTGGGGGGAAATACCCACCAAATTCACAAGTATCTGCAAGGTGCCTTTCTGTTAACATCGTTTGAAGACAGAAAGGATGCACCTTGGAGAGGTGAGTAGAGGATAGAAAACCCCCAAAGGGCTGCATAGCTCTGAGAGTCATTCTGGGCATGAAAATAAATGCTGGGATTTTTTTTTTTTTCTGTGCTGTATGGGGGTAAAAAGTGGTCCTGTCCATTTGGATACAAATCAAAGTGCATTATTACCATAGCAGTCATCCACATATTTTAGATAATATTATACTGGTAAAATTAGCAAGAAGAAGGGGACACATGGAATTATTCTTCCTACAGGGCAGAAAGGGTTAAAATTTTCTGAGCGTCTCATTAGTTATTGCCAATGTGACTGAGCCCAAGCACTCAGGGAGGGCACAGTGGGGAGGAGAGCAGCTGGGTGTGTCTTCCATAAAGCGTGGTGAGGGAGGCAGTGTTTGAGTAAAAATGCAGTCCTCTAGGGAAAACGTGCTCAGTTATATTTCTAGGAAGCTAGTCACTCTGGGGCTCTGTGTGAGGGAACCAGTGAGGGAGGGAGCCAGTGAGGAAGGGAGGAGGCTACGGAAGGATGCTGCAAACTCTCCACCAGGAAGGAGCCTCCAGGCTTTCAGTGGGAGCCCGGGAGGGTCCAGCCCTCGGTACCTGTCCTTGCCCTGACAGGGGGCATCGTCCTCTCTCTCTTCCTCTGAATTGGGCTCCGTGATTGGCTGCTCCTCCTCCTCCTCAACCCTGAGACAAGGCCAGGAAAAGAGAAATGCACACAGAGACAAGATGGAAAAGCGAGATAAGCATTACAGACAAACAGGAAGATGAAGCCAAAAACAACAACAAACCTCCAGCTGGCTGAAATGAAAAGAGCACACTTAATCTGTTAGGAGAAGAGGAGACAGTTCTGAGATGGAGAAATTTAAGTGTGGGTCGGAGATGCAATCACCTGGCCCAAGACAAATTTCTGCGTTGAGTTGGCTGGATGAGACTGCGCTGCATACGCCCATCCGGCTCCCCCCATCCCCCCACCACATGGACTCAGAGCCACTTCTGGCCTTGGGCAGGCCTCCCAGGAGGTTCTCCTCCTGCACACGGAAGGTGCAGTGGCTGTGCTCTGGGCTGCCCTGGGCCAGCAGGGAGCAGTCCTCACGTCTCCACTGCGTTCCGTCCAGCACCAACCTCCAGGCGGGCAGGTGGTTTCTGCATGTTACTCCCTCCTTCTCAGTCAATGTGTCTGGGGGCGGGGGCCTGATTCCCCCCCATTTCAAGGGTTAACACATGGCCTAGGTGGATTCCATCCAGGCCACCCGTGAGATTTCTCCTGGTGCCTTCAGGGACAAGAAGGTACAAGGACAGCCTAAGTTGAGTGGAGGAGGGCTGTCTGTTGCTGATGATGGTCCAAGATCAGCAGAGTTGGAGACAGAGAGATGGGAAGGGGGATGGGGAGAGAGAGAAGAAAGCAGTCCCCGTGACAGTTTTAATACTTGGATCTAAAATACTTCTGAAGCTTCACTAACAGAAGACAATAACTTCTCATTTGCACTTAAGATAGTTTAACTTGAGTTTTGTTCCTGCAGCTACACAAAGACAGACTTTGATAACTGATTGATTTTCCAATACCCTGAGGGCTTCTTAATTCCTTGCCAAAGGGACTGAAATGACTGGACTCCAATGACCTCCATCTTTGTTCACTTCAGCCCTGACGTGTTGGACCTCACTATCACACTGAACTAGCCCACTTCGGAAAACCTACATGCAAACTTCCACACCTGCACCCCTTCTCCCCAACCACAAGCCCCTCTCCTCCAAATCTCTCATTTCTCTCCTCCCACCGTAACTCTTCTGCAACCTCAGTATCCGCCTCTCTTTCCTAGAGGAAGATTGTCCTCCACCAGTTCCTTCTTGCCCTCAGTCCTCATGAACTGACCGTTCTCACTGCACCCATCATTTTGCCAAGATCTTTAACTCTTTTGCCCCACTTGTCTTTTAGTCATGGTTTTTACTTTTTACGGAAATATAAAATATACACAGATAAACACACGAATGACTGAGGTTTCACAAAATAGATGCATCCATGTAATCAGCATTCCTTCAATGCTCCTGTTTAATTGCTCCCCTCGTCTACCTCAAATAGCACAGGTCAACCTTGCCTGATTTTCTTCTCCATCTAAAGGAATTATACTGTATCCAGATTCTTTTGTTCAACATTACACTTGTGAGAATCACCTATACGGCTACATGTACTTAAAGATCATTCTTTCTCGTGGCTGTATGCCATTCTCTCACATGAATACACTATAATTTAGTTATCCATTCTACTGTTGATGCTAACCAGGTACTTTTCAGTTTGGGGTTATTTTGCATAGGGCTGTTATGGATACTGTAGTAGATTTTTTTTTTAGTGTTTTTGGTCATAAGATATGCTTAAGTACAACTTTATTAGAAACTGTCAAACAATTTTTTAAATAAATGGATGAATTTACATTGCTATAAATAGTCTATGAGCATTCTGGTTGTCCCCACATCCTTGCCAAGATTTGATAGTTTTGCCTATTTCATTTTGCCATCTAATCTGAGGGTAAGGTCTCACTGTAGCTTTAGTTCGCTTTCCCTGATGACCAATGAAGTTGGACACATTATTATACTTTTAGTGCCTATTTAGATACCCTTTTTTTGAAGCATCTAAGTACTCTGCCTTAAAAACCTGTAGGTTGTCTTTGCATTCACTTTATGGTATCTTTTAATAAATGTAAGTTCTTAATCTTAACAGGACCCCATTTATCATTTTTTCCTTTAAACAGTTCCGTTCAGAGTGACTGTGTTCAGAGTGACTGAACGGAACTGTTTTCAGTCACAAAGTTCGTGTCTGACTCTTTGTGACCCAATGGACTGCAGCATGCAAGGCTTCCCTGTCCCTCACCAACTCCCGGAACTTGCTCAAACTCATGTCCATCGAGTTGGTGATGCCATCCAACCATCTCATCCCTGTCATCCCCTTCTCCTCCCATCTTTAATCTTTTCCAGCATCAGAGTCTTTTCCAATGAATCAGTTCTTCGCATCAGGTGGCCAAAATATTGGAGTTTCAGCTTCAGCATCAGTCCTTCCAATGAATATTCAGGAATGATTTCCTTTAGGATTGACTGGTTTTATCTCCTTGCAGTCCAAGGGACTCTCAAGAGTCTTCTCCACACTACACTTCAAAACCATCAATTCTTCAGTGCTCAGCTTTCTTTATAGTCCAACTCTCACATCCATACATGACTGGAAAAACCATAGCTTTGACTATATGGACCTTTGTTGGCAAAATAATGTCTCTGCTTTTTAATATGCTGTCTAGGTTTGTCATAGCTTTTCTTCCAAGGAGTAAGTGTCTTTTAATTTCATGGCTGCAGTCACCATCTGCAGTGATTTTGGAGCCCAAGAAAATAAAGTCTGTCACTAATTTCATTGTTTCCCCATCTATTTGCCATGAAGTGATGGGACCAGATGGCATGATCTCGGTTTTCTGAATGTTGAGTTTTAAGTCAATTTTTTCACTCTCCTCTCTCACTTTCATCAAGAGGTTCTTCAGTTCCTCTTCATTTTCTGCCATAAAGGTGCTGTCATCTGCACATCTGAGGTTATTGATATTTCTCCCGGCAATCTTGATTCCAGCTTATGCTTCATCCAGCCCAGCATTTTTCATGATGTACTCTGCATATAAGTTAAATAAACAGGCTGACAATATACAGCCTTGACGTACTCCTTTGCCAATTTGGAATCAGTTTGTTGTTCCATGTCCAGTTCTAACTATTGCTTCTTGACCTGCATACAAATCTCTCAGGAGGCAATAAGGTGGTCTGGTAGTCCCACCTGTTGAAGAATTTTCCACAGTTTTTTGTGATCTACACTAACCTTTGATGGTTAGTGTTTTTTTGTCCTGTTCTAAAATTTTCTTTCCTTACACCAAAGTCTTAAAGGTAGTCTCTTCTTTGTCTCTCTAAAAGCTTTATTATATGACCTTTCATATTTATATTTGATGTTTATCCATAATTTATTTTGCACATCATATGAGATAGGGTTCAGATACTTTTTTTTTCTTTGCCTACATAGACAGACAATTGGCCCAGAACCATTTAGTAAAAAGGCCGTATTTTCTTCAAGTTAGTATCATCTTTATCATGAATCAGGTATGTATCTGTGAGTTTCTGGACTTTTTCTCACCATTAGTCAATTTTTATACCTTTGAGAGAATCTTTGAACACTATCTGAACTACAATAGTTTTATGATAGATCTTGACACTCAACATTTAAGTCCTTGGCCCTTTATACTTTCATAAAACTTTTGACTCAGCTTGTCACTTCCCACAAAAATTTTGATGGACTACTAATTAGGAGTGTATTGAATTTACACACAAATTTGGAGAAGAACTGACAACTTTACATATTGAGTCTTCCAATCCATGATTATGGTATATCCTTTATTTACATCAAACTTTATTCCAATATCCTTTAATTTCTTTTAAAGCTTGAAATTTTCAGTATGGGTATTATATATTTTCTTCTAAATTTATTTCTAAATATAAAACTTAATTCTACTGTTGTTGTTTCTCAATTGCTAAGTTGTGTCTGACTTTTTGCAACCCCATGGACTGTAGCCTGCTCTTCTGTCCATGGGATTCTCCGGGTAAGAATACTGGAGTGAGGCACCATTTTCTCCTCCAGGGCGTCTCCCTGACCCAGGGATTGAACCCACGTCTCATGTCTCCTGCACTGGCAGGTGGGTTCTTTACCACTAGCGCCACCTGGGATGCCCAGAAAGATAGTTGTATTTAATTTGCTCCAATTCTTATGCTTTTCCTTTTTTTTTTTTTTTTTCCTTATTACACTGGCTAGGAACTGCAATATTACATTGAAGTGATGATACTAACCACCCTATCATTGTCTCATATATCAGGAGGAAATATGAGCTTTGTCATGTATTTTTTGTAAGCATTCTTTATCAAAGAATTTTCCTTGTTTACTAAGAATTTTTGCCATATATGAGTGCTGAAGTCTATCAAATGCTTTCTTTCCATTCACCAAGATAATCATATGATTTTCCCCTTTTTCTCTGTAAATGCAATGAATTACACTGCTTTTTAAAATGTGAAACCAACCTTGCATACCAGGAATAAATCCCACTTTGTTATGTTACCCTTTTTTTTAATATAAACATCTTGGTTCTATTTGTTAATTTTTTATTAAGAATTTTTTAACTGAAGTATCATTGATTACAAACTATTAAGAATTTTTTACACATATCTCCTGGGAATAGGTTGATCAATAATTCCTCTTTCTTAAAATGTGCTGATCAGGTTATGCAAGTCTCATAAAGAGGTAGGGCAAAGAGGGCGACAGCAGTGAGGTTAAAGAAAAAGAGATGGATCCAAAAAGCTTAAAACAGACACGGCTGAACTTAGTGACTGACTACATGTGGCAGGAAAGGAAGAGAGAAGCATAAGTTCAATCCCATGGTCATATGTCTCATACCTGGATCGAGGGCTGTCTCTGTCAGAAACGAGGTCAGTAAGACAGTGAAGACAGGACTTCTCCTGTAACGCCACAAGCCCCAAGTGAGCACACCTCATCTGTCCTTCTGAGTCGGGTACAGCCCACCCTCACAAACCACAGTCCTTCTCTGCTCTAACGGCAGCCAAGTTAAAACCTGTACCCTCAACCTTCAGCCAGAGGCCACCTTCCCTCAGCTAGATGAGGAATTTGCAAATGTTATTACTTCGGTCTGCCCAGAACCCATGAATCTCTACCCTGCCAACCAACAGGCCTCTCCTCTTAAACACAAAACATGGAGCACCGCCCTTCAAAATAACTTGATTTCATTTGCTCCCCCAGGTGCTGCAGTCGTTTATAAGCAAAGTCTTCTGCAGCTGGAGAGGTTCAGAGCCAAGCTGCCTAGGTTGTATTATACACCAGCTCCATAACTTACCAGTTTGTGACCTTGGGCCCCACCATTCTCATCCCAATTTAGGATATCAACGGTACCTGCCTTCTAGACGGACTGGGTTAACATGTAAGGCATTTTGAAAAGGAGTGGTATATAGTGAGCTAATCAATTTGCTTTAGCTACTAGCTCTGTCATCATCATCACTGACTTTGAGGCCTTCTTAGGAAATCTCTACCATCCCCCACTAATGGACACTCAGAACTCGACTTGATTCACTAAGGAAGAGGTCACAGTGCTCTGCAAAGCATTCCCAACCAGTGGCGGATAGCAACACCTTCCCTTTTATAATTTCCACCTGTGCAAACCATGTATTTTTAATCCTTCTCTCTTGCATGTAGCTGTCCTAAAGATGTATTGTTGTTGTTCAGTCACTTAGTCGTGTCCAATTCTGCGACCCCATGGACTGCAGCATGCCAGGCTTCCCTGTCCTTCACCACCTCCTGGAGCTTGCTTAAACTCATGTCCATTGAGTCAGTGATGCCATCCAACCATCTCATCCTCTGTTGTCCCCTTCTCCTCCTGTCTTCAATCTTCCCCAGCATCAGGGTCTTTTGCAATGAGTCAGCTTTTTGCATCAGGTGGTCAAAATACTGGAGCTTCAGCTTCAGCAGCAGTCCTTCCAGTGAATATTCAGGCTTGATTTCCTTTAGGATGGACTGGCTTGATCTCCTTGTCAGCAATTCTGATCTACATCCCAACCTGTTTCCTCTTTGGGCTCAACATCTTCTGATCCTGCAATAAATCTCCCAGTGACTTGTACATATTACAGCTTTACTATCATGAGTGGCAGAGCAGGACCAAGGACAGGCAGCACAATGACTCATTCAGGAAACCCACGTCCAAGAAGTCCTCTGGTCAAAGTGCTGGCTGTGCCCAACAATACAAACCCATGGAGAAGGAAATGCCCTCTTGAAGGGCACCAGATTTTCTATGCTTGATTTTATTTAGTTTCATCCTAGTGGAATTAGTCAAAAAGAATGATGTTTTATGCAGATAATACTTAAGACTGAAGAAACAGATCAGACAATTTTGATTTTATTTGAATTTTCTCTTAAAATATAATTTAATTTTGTTTATACTGTACTAAGGCATTCTGGGTCTTTGGCCTCTGGCTTTCAAATAACTCTAGGGGTATTTTGCTTGTTTGCAATTGATGAGGAGTTACTCAAGGGCACAAGCTTGTTCTGCACCCATCAGATGGTTTCCTTTTTACCACACACAGTCCCAGACTGGAGTCCACCCTCTTCACATGAGAAAAGCAACCGGCCCACAGACTGACCAATTCTGCAGGGCACAGTTTCCTTCAAAGCCAAAGCAATTTCCCCGAACTGGGGTCTCAGGCTGCTGTCATGTTCCTCAGACTTCAAAAAACAAACAGAAAGGAAAATGGATATTGCAGAGATGTTTTAAAAATACAACACATTTAAAACAGCATTAAAGCATATTCTAAGACCAAAGCAATCAGGAAGTGGAAGAGCTAAAGCAACACATTCAGAGCAGGCAATCCACTCCAGTATTCATGCCAGGAGAATTTCATGGACAGAGGAGCCGGGCAGGATACAGTCCAGAGGATCGAGAGAGTTGGACACGACTGAGCGACTAACACACAGTTCATATCAAGAATATGAAAAAATAGTTTTTAAAAAACAATAAAAATACAACTGTAAAAGTGAGCAAAATACATGATCATGGCCAATAAATTTGTATGAAGTGATATCTGAAACCCAGAGTTTAATATAAATCAATCAGAACTGCAATGAGATAACATTTTTTATCTGCTTGGCAAAATGAAGAAGTGTGAAGATAATACCAAGCACTGAAGAGCATACGGATCACCTGGCTCTCATACACTGTCGATAAGAATGTGTGTTGGTGTAACCACTCTGGCAAAGTAACTGGCACTATCATGTCAAGGTCGACAATTCATATTATAAGTGTGATTCGCATCACCTAGGAGCAGACTGCTATAGCCTAGGGCAGTGCTTCTGAACCAGGTAATTCTGTCCTCCAAGGGACATGTTTTGATGTTGGGAGACATTTAGGCTTAGATGCTGCATCCTACAAGGCACGAGGCAGCCCTACACAGCAAAGACATATTCGGTTCAAAATGTTAACAGTACCAAGACTGAGAAACCCTGGGGAAGCCAAAGAATGTGCAGACGATGTGAGTCTGAGAATATTCTCAGCAGTATTGTTTGTAACTGACAAAAATGTAAACAACACAAATGCTCCCCAATGGGAAAAACAGTAAAGATATTTTGGTATGTTACAAGCAGAGGAAACGGAAGACTTCTGCATCACGTGGCAATATGGATGAACACTGAAAGCATAATGTGGACTGAAGAAAACAACTGCAAGGAGACGCTACAATATGATAACACTTTTTATAAAGTTCAAAAAGGCAAAATTATATAACATACTATTGTTTTATATATAATATATATATGCATAACTGATACTAGTAAAAACAACAATAAACCCATAAGACAATGTTAGGCAATATTTAAGAGTGCTGGTTACCCAGGTCCAGAGATTTGAAAGTTGGAAGTTTATAGTAAGTTAAAGGTAATTCCCTGGGTTTCTAGCTGGACTGTAGTCTCATGGATATTCTTTATATTAATAAGTAAATCTTACATAAAATAAACTAGGAGAGGGCCACACATGGACCAATGATGCCAATGTACCATGATTATGATTAATTCAACTCTGAACAATTAGAATTTTTTAAACAGATTTTTTAGAGCTGTTTGATTTTCATAGCAAAATTGGGCAGAAGGTACAGAGATTTCCCATGATAAGTAACAATACAAACATTTTTCAAAAGTAAAGAAGTGTAACTACAGGGCAAGAGTTCTCTTTCCACTTACCCAACAATTATTTATTGAGCATTTACTATGTGCAAGATGCTGGGGTACAGTGGTTAATAGAGGTTCTCAACCTTAAAGTTTACACGTCTGTGGGGGAGAAAGACATCAACTGCACCAGGAAGTATTCAAATGAGAAAAACTTCTGCAGTGCTGTTGGCCAAGTAGGAAATGACCAGAAGACAAGATGGGACTTTGCACATGAACCTCTCCTGCTCCAACGTGTATACACTAACCTGAGGGTAAAGTCCAACTTGCCCAGCAAATATTCCCATCATCTCATCAGCTTCATCTCCCACTCTCCTTTCATCAACTTCCTCACCCTAGTTTTAATCAGTCTATTGAGCTATCCACCCAACTCCATGGGCATTTCAGCTGGGGGTCCTTGAAGGAGCCCTTCTCTCTGCCTGGAGTTACTCCTCCTCTGTTTCCCTAGTGGACCTGGTCCACGAGGACAGCCAGTCTGAGTACTCACTGCCTGCTGGAGATCTTTGGCCCTGCGAACCTCACTTGGTGCTCAGCATGGAGACACTCGCTCTGGATGGTCAACAGACAGAGTGGCAAGAACTGGGGAGATGACTTGGAGATCTCCGCCTGTTGCAGATAAGAAAGTCGAGGTCCAGACAGGGTGAGATCACACAACCTGCCAGGAGGAACTGCTGATGCCATGAACTCAAATGGGTTTCATGGCTCCTGCATCACTGCATGTTTCCACCTAAGCCTTGGACAGGGCTTCTTGGTCCTCCTTGCACAGGGCTCAGACATGACCACCTACAACACAGCCACCAGACTAAGGGACCGGAGACCTGCCCAGTGCCCCTGTCACCCTGGACCTGCCTGGTTGCCTTGAGGGGGAAAAAAAAAAAAATCAGTGTCTTGACACAGGTGTGATCATTTGTGGCAACTCTTTAGAAAGCTCTGTATTAAGGTTTAGATAAGATGCAGGCATTTTAAATGCCCCATTTAGTTCTACAAGATGCATATGACATATTAATTAGATGAAAAAGTATTTCATGGAAATAGTGTGTTACTGTGAATGTGATTATTGCCACTAATTTGTAAAATTAACAATGATTAAAATGGTAAATTTCAAGTTTTATATATATATATATATATAAAACCACAATAAAAAATTAAACTTTACATTTTAAAAACAAACAGAAAAAGAAACAGCGTGTTAAATTTATGTCAGACAAAGTGCCCCCTTGGGCTCCATCTGCATCCCTCAGCAAACACTTCAACTGGAGTTTGAACTTAGCCTCCCAATGACTCACACTTTCTGTTCACTTCAAGGCTGTTTCTAGGCTACCAAGGCCCCAAGAAGAGATTTAAAATTTTCCAATTAGTGATCTTAATCATTTAAGACATATCTCCAACCAACTGGAGCAGTGATTTCATTCAAAAACAGAGGTTTGTTATCCACCAAAAAAGACGACACTTCCCTCAAAAGATTTTTTGCCAGCCAAGAGAATGAAAAGGCATCTAAGCTCTGCTGTTGCTCTGACGTTTCCATAGTGAGAACCCAAAGTTAGACAGGAAAATATTTATTATCCCTGTAACACTCAGAGTTTAGAAGGAGCATTAAACACAGGCCATGGATACTGAATATACCTAGTAACTGGCCAACCAACCAGAAACTTAACGCATAAGCCATTATTTTGCTGTTTTGCTTTAGAATAAAATACTAATGGATCCAGCACATTATTTTTGCTGAAAACATGGAGAAGTTGAATATAATAGAATTCCAGTCTGCACAGCATAAATATCAGTAGAAAAAACACAATTAGTAGCCTAGTTGCAGGCTTATTCAGGAGTAGAACGAATCAATCCAGTGAAAACTACAGACTGTGGGGTGCTTCACTACTTTCTTTTGTGGGTGCTTTGATTTTATGCTTTAGAAAAAACTTTATTCCAAGCCAGAGATACCATCTAATTGCCTTAAATGTCTCTTGGAGGCCTGAGAGAGCAGAACAGAAACTAGGATGAAGGTAGACTGGAATTCTCTGTGACCTTTTAGAAACAGCAAGGATGCCAAGCACAGGCTTGGCAGAGTGCTTCAGAGGTTTCAGAGTGATCGTTTCTTTAAGGCTGGAAATAAATGCCTCTTCCCTTTAGGGACTGGAAGAAGCATGAATCTTTCCTTCTTTCAGATTCTTTTCATGTATTCAGGTGTAAAGGTGTCTACCAGCTCTGACCCTTTGCCCATGACACTGAGACTCCATTCCACCATTAGGAGAATCAGTGACGCCCTGACATAGACCAACCTGGACCACAACGATGGCCCTTGTTCATTCTCCTCAGGCTCAGAAAGCTCAACATTAATTGCCTTAGAAATCAGTGTTTTCTCAACATGAATATGATGTTCCTGTGACCACTGTCAGCTCACTGAGCACATGTGTGAGATAAAAATAACATTAGGCCAGGTCTCCCTTTCTTTGGATCTCTCCTTATCAGTTTCCAGAGTTCATTCCCCAGGAGCTCCTTGCAAAATGCTTCCCCAGCATCATCTCTGCCCATTCTACACTCCTTTTTTTTTTTTTTTGCCATGCCAGATCTGCCCTCCTCAGCCTACATTTTCATGATTTCATATTTCCCTGCTCATTCAAAAGACTTACTACCAGGCTCCCTCCACAGACTCCTGTCAGAGATACGCTCATTCCTCCTCCCACAACAGGATTTAATCAGCTCAGCTTAGTAATCATTAGAAAGCCCCTGCTCCATATTCAAAGGGATCCTGGAATTGTCCGGGATTTAAAGAGAGAGATGCTTGCTCTACAGAAGGGCCCCCCCACTCCCATACCTGTGTGAACGGCCAACAGAATCAACTCTACCAGAAAGGGCTGTGAACAGTCAGGACATGGATGGGAATGTGTATACTATAGGAAATGGGGCGTTTGCACAGGTCAAGGGCAAGCCAGCTTGACACCAAAAGAAGAAAATTCTCAAAGCAAGCCAAAGACTTAACTAGAAATAAGAATCTTTCCTTTTCTTTGAGATGTGTTCACCACCCCCATAGCAAAAGGCTTGCCCCTTCCTGCAACATCACACCAAATAAGGCTACTCTGGCTTGAGAAACATTCTCATTTGAAGACGACCAAGGTCAAGGTTCATTGACTCGGGAAGTAAGTCACCTTCTCAGTTTCAGACTTCCATGAAATGATAACTCTACACTTTATCCTTTCACTTCTCTACTCATATGGTTTGCTTTTCCTGGGTTACGAGGAGTTGGTGGGGGGAGGGGGCAGGTCAAAGCCCAGGCTTCAACCCTCACCTAGATGTACGTGAGTTTCAGTTCATGCCTATCCAACTGCCTACGGGAAGTTCTACTTGTGACCCAGACGCCTCAAACTGAAAATGCCCACAGCTTACTTGGTGGTCTGAGCCATCCCATGACCCTAAGTTACTGGTTGTCTGGGGATCACCCCCAAACCCTTTCTTCTTTCCCACCATACCCGCCACTCACCTTCCTACAAGTGATATCCATCCTATACCTCATCACCTTCTGCTACTTCCCCTTCTTCCTGTCGGGCCCCTCCATCCCTCTCCAGGGCCCCCCTAGTTCCCTGTTTGTGTCTGCTCTCCTCTCATGCAGCCTCTGGGCTGTTCCCAGAGGGGTCTGGCTGAAACACTACCTCGCTCTCACTTCTTCACTTAAAACTCATCAGTAGTTCTGTTCATTTTTACGGTTTTGCTGTTGTCTTCAGAATCTAGAAATCTATAATCTAGAAAATCTAGAAATCACAATCTAAAATAATCCCCAAATTTAATGCAGCAAAGTTCAAACCTCCAAAGAAATATGTAATCTGGTCACAGTGAACCTTCTGAGAAACCAGAAGTGCTGTCACAGAAATCAGAAGGAAGCTTTGCAAAGTAACCACTCCCTCATACCTTTTGCTTCTGCCCTTTCTTGGTGCAGGTTCTCTCAGTTCCAAGTTCATGCCCCTTTGCCTCTCTCCCACCCTCCCACCCAAGCCATGTTCCCTCCTTTGCTGAACACACTTTGAACACCCTTTGCCGTTCAATACTCAAGAGACCACAAAGGGCTTCCTGGAGATTAAATGGTAAATTGGAATCACTGGCTGTATTCTAATCACACCTACCTTCAGAGGTCACATCCCTTGCTGGTGAATCTCCTTAGCAAATCATTATCATCAGATAAACCTACCCAAGTAGCTACTTGCTGCTCATGGTACCAGTGGTTGTTAAGCTAGTTGTGAAATCCTCTAGCATGTTCAAGCCAGTTCACAGAATCTTCTCGTCCGTTCCTATCCATACTTATTTAACAATTACCTTCTTTAATAGAACAATATCCGGGAAAGCTCCAGGGCACGTAGTGACTGGAATAACACTGGGCTAATCACACATTTGCACTGCCTCTCCTGACTCACCTGCCATTCTATTAAGGAGGCATCATCACCTTGAGTGTACAGTGGGGGAGACTGAGGCCAAGCCTGGGGAGGAAGTGAGGACTGTAGCTGAGAAGGTCATGTCTGTGCCCTCAATAACCTCAGTGGCTGCTCCTATACTGCACTTGGCCAAACGTTCCCCAGGAGCCAGGACTGAGGTCATCCGAGCCATAAGTTTTGTAGGTTAACACCAATTATGCAACATCTACTGTAACAGAGAACAAACCCGACTGCGTATAGAATCTAGTCCTTTAGCTCTAACCTTTGGGCTCGGTTGCCTGTGCCTAACTATGCAGGCTCCATACCTTTTGTAAAAGAATGCTGTCTATCACCTGAAACATACAGGGTAGTCCATTCACAAAGCTTTGCCTCCCAAGCTTGGGAGGTTATACGTTAAAGGTATAACAAATTTTCATTCACACAGACATAAAACATTGCAGAAGAGAGAATAACATTTGCCTTGTTGGAGGTTTCCAGCAACATCATGACCAGACCTAAGTGGACAGCTGTAAGAAAAGAGGATTATCACATCCCCTCCATCTGGTCAGCACCAAGAAGTCAGCAACGACCAGTCACACCCTCCCCCCTTTTAGTATGAAAGCAGCCTGAATTCTAACTCCGGTAAGAAGGCTCTTTGAGACACCAGTCCACCGGCTTCTCTGTCTGCTGGCCTTCCCAGTAAGTCACGATTCCTTACCCCAACACCCTGTCTCTCAATTTATTGGGCTATTATGGCAAGCTTGGACTCTGTAACACTACTGGTTATGTAATAGGTTTTCCTGCTTCCGAATTGATTGTTCATTGCCAACTACTTCCAAGAAAGACAGGACTCTTTCTGCTGCAGATCCTGCAGCTAACAAGGGAGTGGAATCTATAAGCCTTGGCAGTGAAGCTCTGTGTACAAGTCATGAGACCGACTGGAGTTCGCAGCACTGCCTTGGAACTCGGCATCCAAATATGCCTCCTGTCTGTCAAAATGCAGAAAGGTCGCTTCACCACCCTGCACCATTTCATAGTGAGGCTCTCCCATCTGTCCACTGGTTCCTGTAACTGGTGGAAAGGTGTCAACACTCTTTTCTACTCCCACAGGAAAACAGAAAGCCACACCCTCTCTGAATACCTCCCTCCAGCTCCCACCCTGAAGGCTCAGCCTCAAGGCTTGGCTCCCTTCTTCCCACCACCCGCTGGGCCACTAATTGGTGCACATCAAGTATGATCCCCCCAAACGTGAGGACAGCTAAGCCTCCAATAATGGACAGTTAACAGTGGCTTCCTGTGAACCATGAACTTTTGCTCTCTATACCTTCCTTCCTGCTCCCCTCACCAAGATTATCGCTGGCTAGCTATGATTAGCTGGGAAGGCTGTTCCGGTGTTGGCAGATATTACTCTGAACACTTTCAGAACTCCTCGTTAGCAACTGTCTCCAGTGCCAATTTATGAGAAAAACAAGCAAACCACTATGATTATCTCACGATCAGACTCTTAACAGTGACTATAAGCAACACAGCTTAGTAGGATGACCAAGTTTCAGGGGACATTTGTTCTGAAAGATTTTTTGCTTTCTCTAATTCATCCTCAAAAGAGAAAAAGCTTGTCACCACAGAACATATTCTGTAGATTCAGAGACTAGTTTGACTGAGTGCAGGCAAACTCAACTAGGCCACTTACCAAACCTGTGAGATCTGGGGCAAGTTTTTTAACCAATCTGTGCCTCAGTTTCCTCATCTGTCAAATGGGGAGGGGACTACCACCTTCATAGACTGTCCAACAGACAGCAGGTTGAAGACGACTCCTCTTGGCACCACTGGGACTGATTCCAGTCCCCCTCCCCGCGCAGCCCAACCTTTCCTGGAGTCATCACCACACGCCCTCCTCCCCACTGGCTCTGTACGTCCCCTCATCTGACTCACCTCTGCTTTCTCCAACCCCGTCAATAATCCACTGACAACTCATGAGCGTCCATCAGCAAACAGCCTCCACGCCTTCACGGAATATTCCTAGCTATAACCCTGGACTTAAGGACGCTGTTTCCTAACAGTCCTCTCCTAGGGCATGATGGGTGCTTCTGTCTGCCACATACTCCTCTCTGTCATCTCTGCCATTCCCCATCAACTTCCCTCAAGAAACCCAGCCCATTAGAACAGGGGTTGGCAAGCCTGTGAGCCAAATGTGGCCCACCACCTGGTTGGGTACAGTCTGTCAGAATGATTTTCACTTTTTTTAATGGTTGGGGGAAAAAAATCTAAATATTTTATAACATGTAAAACTCAAATCTCAGTGTCCATAAATAAAGTCTCACTGGAAGGCAGCCATGCTCACTTGCTTACCTGCTGTCTGTGGCGGCTTTCATGCTACAAAGGGAGAATTTAATTGCGTAGTTGCAACAAAGACTGGCCTGTAAAACTTAACATATTTATTATCTGGCCCTTGACAGAGAATGTTTCCAACACTTGACTTCGAGGCACATGGGAGTCGTCTGCACCAAGCTGCTGTCAGCATCCACTACCCGCCAGGTCACTCGTCCATGTGTATTCAAATATACACACGGCTGAAAGCTGGAAGGCACAACTGCTAACAGGAGTGACTAAATGAAGCTCAAAATTACCTCCGCGGGTTGGAATGTTGTGTGGAAGTCAACAGGATGAAATTTCAAGTTTACATATTAAGTCCCAGGCCATGTTCATTCTCAGAAAGGTGGTCACACAGAACAGGAAGAGGACCTCACGCGTGCTGACAGTGGTGAGAACCGGGATGAATAGGGAAACATTTCAGGGAAATTTTATCCATATAGTGAAATTCTAAGCAATAATAAAGCTACCACATTATGGAGCAAATTTAGACCAGGGGGCTTTCCTAAGGAGCTGAGAAGTTCGAGGGCAGAATGGGGTGCCTCAGAGAGGAGAATGTCTGAGGCTGAGGGCATAGAATGGGCTTCTGCTGTGGGCTAGACAACCCTGAAAACTTTTTAGTCCTAACATTAACTATGATTACAATTTAAATCAGAGACACTGGCTCTTTTGATGATTGGATGTTAAAAATAAACTTCTTGGTAAAAAAAAAAAAAATGAATGCACCAACTTTTTTTTTCTTTCCAATCAAATCTGTAAATTTAATTGCAAAGGTGAAACTATGGCACACACAATCACAAAAAGTACTTTTAGGTGGCAGATGAACAATAAACACATACCTTATTTGGTGAGTGCTCACTGTGGAGTTCTACTTCTTCGGAAACCAAAGCAAGGTGAGTTTCAAGCCTTATTAGGCCTTTGTAAAGCTCATAGCCTAGCAGGCCTAGGTCTATAAGAAGACTCTGGGATTCTCTCCTGTTCGACTCTGAATTTTCATATGAACCTGAATAAAAATATACCTGCATGGTATGTAAATCAAATTTCTTGTCTAAAAAAGTCCAGAAGTGCAAATCTCACTCAATGATTATGTTTAGGAGTGGCGGGTGGGAAGCATATGACTGGGACATTAAGAGGCAAAGGTCAAAAACTTAGATTTAACTCAAGGCTCAGTCCCCTGGTTCTAAGATTTGTCACAAGGCACCAAGCCCGTGATTGCTTTCTCATTTGTAATGTGAGGATAATGATTCTTGTCCTGCCTGGACCCTAGAGAGGATCATCAGGAGAATACAATTCAAGCTACATAAAAGAAGCATCTGAGTACAGAGTGCTAGATATAGATACATTTGAGGACAACATGAATCTCTAATCTGTAACATAGTTCTACCTTCTTTTCAAGAGTGTTGGCATTATTTGGGACACAGAGTTAACCAATCCGGCCTACAATTCTTCATGTGTGATGCATGCAGGCATGTTGTTACAAGTTAGCAGTAAGCAGAGCCAGAATGATCACACAGACGAAAAGTAGTCTAGGTCAGGTATGGGTCTGTGTCTTTCAAGGTCCACGGGCAATCAAACACAATGAACTTCTCGATGAAGGTGACATTTGAGGCACAGATGCTGAGCAGGTGACTAAGCTATGCATGCAGGGACTGTTTCCCGATTTGCTTCTCGTCACCCTCTTCCTCTCTCCTACTCCCATCTCTGCCAAAATCATGCTGTGATTTTGTGGCCACAGGGCAAAATCCCTCCAATAGACTTCAGAGATGAAGCCACTTCGTCATCATCAATCTTAAAACCATGATCTTTCTTTATAAACTGGAAAGTGGATTTTCTTAAGCAAATGCTATGAAGCTTACATTAATCATTTCATTAAAATGAAAAATCAGTCCTATTTGAAACACTAAGGCAGGAGCACTCAGAAAGAGTGTCCTATTCCAGATCCCACCAAGGCCAGAGCCTCAAAACTGTGGACTGTGCCCAAGCGGTCCATCTCACTGTCATTGCCTTTGCCAAAATATCACAAGGCGTGGTCACCCAAGTCACAGTTCAGGAATCTTTAAAAGTGTAACGACAAGAAAGAGAACAGGAACAAACATGACACAAAGCAGGCAGAGCACCATATACCAAGTGCTACCGCCAAAGCCTCATAACTCCCACCTTCAGCATCCTTGGTGATCATAAATAGATTTTTCAGTCCACTTTGCCCAACTCTCTCCATACTCATTTCTCTAACCAGTAGAAACAGCACTACAGGGAGTTTCAGGACCCTGTGAGAACTGCCTGAGTTTCTCAAAGATCTTAGATCACAACATGCAATTTCACAGTAAATGTTCCCATTTCTCATTCTGCTCAGAAGTTTCAATTTTCTTTCCACATCATTCTCAAATCGATGCCCTCCTTCTCCTGCAATAGGAGGCACCCAATGGTGGTTCATGTTCCAGGATCCCATGGGTACCAGACTGCTCAAGTCAATTCTTAGTAGAGTGCGGACAGGTGTTCCCTTAGGGACAGAGAGGAAGGGACATATCTGAATCACTGTCTTAAGGTCATCCCACCTATTCTGAGTTCAGTTCTTCATCATGCAGCCTCCTGACCTACATGTAGCTCTCAGGTAGGTCCCCACAATGGGAGAAAATGCTCCAGCCAAATAATGCAAGCAGGATTTCCACCGGCAGCAGAAGAGGATCACTGGCAACGAGTGTATCAGTCAGCCCCGGTGGAGCTGTCTGGCACAGACTGGTCCACGGAGGTCCACCATCCTAGTGAACTGAGGGCTTCCATTTGGGAAGATAGAATTGGACCCAGACCCCAGAACTGCACAGCCATCCTTCAGCTGGACCTCTGTGTTATGGAACTACTTCTGAGAGCCTAGAGATCTTGTCAAACTTTGTATTTTGGACATACATAATTTCTCATGGGATTGTCAATCTTTCTGTTTCTTTTTAATGTCCTTTCTTCTTTCTTACTTTCTCTCAGTCCTGATAGGAGGTTCACAGAAATGGAGATCATACTATTTCCATTCATATGTCTTCATGGTTGCAAACAGTCCTGGCCTATAAGATGCACTTCAGAAAAATGTATGCTATATGACTAACTGAATAAATGACAGCATTAGTGTTTACTGAAATTATGTGAAAGTACATATTTGTTCTACTTAACCTCAACTATGTATTATCATGAGTACCTCAGGTTCTAACAATCTCACACTGGTGTGGTGGCATACCATTTATTTCTAGACCAAAGTTTTGTGTTTTGGATTCTTTTCTAGTTGATAAAGCATAGCTTTCTACACAGACATTAACTGAGACGCTAATAATATAAATAATATAAAAACACAAGTAGGTGAAGATGAGTTTAGGGAGTTAGATCAAGTCTGAGTGCATCACCAGGGCCACCGTGCCTTGGGAAGTTTTGGGGTAACTGTGGATGATGGCTTAAAGGTAGAGAAGAGGCAGGGAATAGGAAAGGCTGGGATGGTCAAGGACACCTGTGGGGTTGGGCCTCCTTTCCCCTTTTAGGGGTCCTTGCGCCCCTCCCCAAGGCTGGGTTAATGCTTACTTTTCCCGGAGATCTCGCACTTGACTGGGCTTGAAGTCGGGAGCCGACAGGGGGCAGGGGCTGGACGGGGGCGACAGGGGGCTCTTGATGTTCTGCACGGAGTGCCTGCGGCTCCGCCTGCGGTCCAGGCCCCGGGGCTCACTGCCCGTGCCTCCCGAGCACACACTGGCCCGCCTGCGGTCGCGGCAGCCGCTGGGGGGCGGCTCTGCCGTCTCGTCCTCGTCCTCCAGCCGGAGTGCCACCTGGAAAAGCAGAGAGTGCACAGAGCAAGGTCAGGCCTCTCACAGTCCCACCCCAAAGGGCACTGAACTCCGTCCTTTCCCGTCCTGCAGCAGGGGCTTCTCCCCGAGGTCATCACAACCATGCACCTCCCAAAGCGCAGCCTCCAAACCGAAAGATGCTCGCCACTGCGAATCTTCCCAGATGGATCCGAGAAGGTCAACTGATGTCACGAGAAGATCTGAGAACTATTTTGTAGTTAGATGGGCTCTTCACCCCAGGACTGCCCTTTAGAGGCCATTTCTCCTTCTCATGAACTGCCCCCCACTTGGTGTTCTCTGGCCCAGGAGGTGGAGTGTCTCCTGAAACCCCGTCACAGGAAGCCCTGGAGGTCCTGACCCCCAGCTCGCTTCCCAGGGAGGCTGCTCAGAGAGCAGCAAGGAGAGAGGCAGGAACCACGAACTCCAGGTAAGACGAACAGCCTCACCTGCAGGTCATTTGAGAGGCCTGATCTGAGACCCCCCCACGCATGGGGGTGGAGGGGACCCCCCAAGCCTGGCCTCGGGTGGGTGTGGAGCCTGCTTGCACCTGTGATCACAAAAATATAGACCAGAAATAGATTGGATCTCTAGAATTTAGGATTTTTAGAAAACTTCCTCTTAAAAGCACTCACACTTGGCCACTTTGGCGTTCAAATATGGGTAGGCCAAAAAGTTCGTTCGGATTTTTCCATACGCTCTTACAGAAAACTCAGAATAAACTTTTGGGCCAACCCAACAGATACCGGAGCCAACTGGCCCCACACCTCACACCCCTGCCCTCTTCCCAGGGATTTTTTCGTCCTGCCCCCAGTTGGGTGAGGCCTGGCCAAAGACTCAGCTCTGCCGTCTGTTCATCTCCTCCATCCTGGATCCTACTCCATAGGTCTTCTGACATCAACGCCCACTGTTTCTGTGCATACCTCCTCCTCACAGGAGCTCACCCTTTCCAACTGTGGACTATACCTATCTTTTCTCCAGTTTCTTCAATTATGTGTATGCCTCCCTTCTCAAAACCTACACAGCCGAGGAGCTGTCATTGACTATACCTCTGTGTGGCTAACAGACCAGGCATCATCTGCAGCAAATTGCTTGCTCAAGAGTCTCTCGCTCACCAAATGAGGCCAACAGGATTGCATTTGCAGGTCTGTGGTAAGAATAACTTACATAATGCATGTAAAGCAGCTGGGGTAGGGCCTACCCTGTGGCTGGTACTCAATAAATGTGACAATTCTTCCCCAGCCTGTGCCCTCAGATGAAGGGGCCTAGTGAAAAGGGAAACTTAGTCACTCAGTCACGTCCAACTCTGTGACCCCATGGACTGTAGCCCGCCAGGCTCCTCTGTCCATGGAATTCTCCAGGCAAGAATACTGGAGTGGGTAGCCATTCTCTTCTCCAGGGGATCGTTCCAACCCAGGGCCTGGAACACCCACAGATTCTTACGTCACACAGAACTGCCTGGGCAGGCCACCTAACAGCCGGGTGGGCCAGGCCCAAGCAAGTCCAACAGTCTCTCTGACTTGACGCCCAAAGACCCACACAGTCCCATGTCCCCAGAGGTGCCTATTTTCCAACCTTAGGGGTGCTCCTGGTCACATTTCACAACCTGGTCCTGAAAAGTGAGAGAATGGAGAAATAATATAAAGACCCAAATGGCTAACCATGCTATTGGTTTTGGCATCGCCTATCTACAGACAACCTGGCTATTGCAAAGTCAGTGGTTTCCCATGTCCAAAGTGTTGATGCCAAATGTGTTCACACGGCATGGTAAGCTTGGCCGAGTCAAGGCCAGGCTGGCCCCTCTCATCCGGTTTACAAAGATGAACACCTGAAATGCACGGCCTGTTTCCCACGAGTGAAGCCTCCCTGGATCTGCTCCATCTGCAGTTGTCTCCAGCTCTAGCTTTTAGACAAGACTGATTTAGTGAAAACTCTTCCATCTACAAGCCAGATACATTTTATAACAAACTCCCAGATAGATGAGGACAATCTAATAATATTTTGACTGCTCTGTTCCCCTAGAATTTACTAGGCAGACATAATCTGGGGAGGTTTGAGGTAAGAATGGATAAAAGTTCAGAAAAAGCTGTACTGTTACAAAATCTCACTGGAAAGTCTGTTTCCTGGGGTAAGGGTGTTCTGCAGTATAACTGCAAGAACTGGGAAAGAAATTATGTGTTTGATTAATCACTTTTATCACCTCAACTTTAACACTGTAAATGGTATTCTCTGGGGAAAGTTTGACAATGATTATATACCTAGTCAAGCACAGTGCTTTAAAATATTACTAGCCAATTATTTTTTCTTCATTTTTAGATATAAAAATTCTAGACCACTTGAACTCATTCTGACCTGAAATATTGATTCTGCTTCTAATTAAGCACATATTTGGAATGATAAGGTTAGGGGATAAAGTAGAGTTCAGATAGTTCTAATTCCTTGTCTAACCTCAGAGATGCAAAGATCAAATAGCATTCCACTCACAGTGCTTTCAGAGAGGCACATGGCATGTGCACAAAGTGAAATCTACTTCAACTGCCTTTTCTCAAGGAAGATGAGACAATCATTGTTTAAATGAAAAGTACTGAAAAATTATCAACGTGATACCATAAAATGGAATTCAATGAGAGCTGTGTAAAGCTCCAATCCTAAACAAAATATCCATCTTCTTAAACAAAGAAAAGGATGCATGGGGGTAGGGGTAAGTGGGAATCACAATCCCAGGAGATACAATGGCAGCCTCAGGCTTGGCAGACAGGAAAGCTGTAACATGAAATTTGGGGCTGGTCTTCACTCCCAGTTTTGATTTTACATGAAGAATCTTAGAATCACTAGTGTCCACTGATGACAGGGAAAGAGACCTGCTTTCATGTCCAGGGCTATGGTAGCAGTTCCAGTTTCTTTAGGTTCTAGGGAGCACTACAAATTACAGTTAAGATCAGTAAGTTCTGGAAAAGACCTAGAGAGAGAACAGCACTTACCAAGAGACTTATTCAGAATCTGTGGTGTCAGATCTAATTAACCACAAGTGTGGTGTCCTACCCTGGACCCAAAGTGAGATCAACCGTGTCCTAAACAATTTCTAATCTCACCCAAATGATGGGGTGTTTTGCTACTGAGCCCCTCATCAGATACCTTCTGACTCTTTTAATCAAATGTAGAACAGTCTCTAAAACCCAGGTGAGGAATC
Organism: Cervus canadensis; assembly: GCF_019320065.1. NCBI lineage: Eukaryota > Metazoa > Chordata > Mammalia > Artiodactyla > Cervidae > Cervus > Cervus canadensis. Next base: position 35,927,813 of record NC_057408.1, read on the forward strand.
CAGCACTGACTGCTTGCACACCCTACCCCATCCTACCAAGAAAGCAGGGAAGAGCAAACTAAGGTGGCATCTGGGACAACTTCTACCTATCTCTGAGCCCACTAACTGATCTAAACATTCTTTTTAAAATTAGTGGAGATTTCCAAACAAATGCAAAGTATGGAGAAGAGTACAAAGACTTTTGTGTCATCACCTATGATAGTTCAACAATTATCAACCCTGGCCAATCTTGTCTCATTTACTCCCTGCCCTTGACCCCATAGCCAGGTTTTTTTGAGATTAAGTCCCAGATCATATAATTTTATCCATTAATATATCCGTATATATCCCTAGAAGATAAGGATTTTTAAAAACCATAACCACCATACCACTGTCCTGCTTAAAATAATTTCTTAATATCATCAAACATTCAACAATCTGAACATTCTTAGTGAGGGCCAAAAGCTATTAACAGTTCTTTGAGATTATGTTGTTATACTACTACTAACCTCCATGACAGGCAACCATATTTACATAGCAGATCTAATCATTTTCCAAATTGCTCTCCCACACTTTCTTTTTAATGCACACCTATACAACTTGATTCAGCTTTTAGGTGAAATGGATGCCAGTGCTGCCATTTCAAGAAGGAACTATGCTGATAATTCTCTATTAGGTTGAACAGGTTGTGGCAGATGATTATGGTACTGGGCCTCAGGGAATCATGCCTCGCTGTTCACTTATCTTTGTGTAGTCCCCTCCTACACTGAGTCTACAATTTTCTACGTGACTTGTTTTGGCCAACATGACATCAGAAGACATAGACACTTGAAAAGTGTTTGCATCTGAGACCTTCCCTTCTGAAATGCATGTGAAGAAGTATGTGCTAGCCTGCTGATGACAAATAGCCAGCCAACAGCCACCACTAAAGGTCAAACCAGGTGAATAAGGCCACCTTAGAGCATTCAGTCCCAGTTAAGTCATCAGATAGCTGCAGCTCTATGAGAATCTCTCAGCTGAACCAGGCCAAAATTTCTGACCCCCAGAATGATGAGCAAATTCTGCTGTTTTAAGACCACTCTTTTTGGCATATTTGTTATGCAGCAAGAGCTAACTGATACACATTTTAAAAATCACCTTTGACAAGGAAGGATTTGAAAAGATTGGACCTATTAATTATTCCTAACAGTAACAATCACCCCCTCACCCCCAAAGTCTTCAGCTCTAAGATGCCTTTCCCATTACAAGGATCACATTTTCAGCATCAAAAGTGAGAACACAATCCAAAAAGATTTTTGGTTTTGATTTGTGAAATTATGTATTTGAAAGAATCATTTGGAACTATAAAAATTCAAATGAATTTAATTAAACATGGATTAAATCACCTTTCTAAAATGGAATTAATTGCAATTGGGACTATCCCCAGAAAGTCCAGGATGTATGGTCATCAGACATTCTCCACTATTTAGAAGAATTCTAGAAGCCCAACAGAGTTCTCTGCAATGGCTTGAAAACATTTATAATCTATTGTGAGGAAAATATCGGTACTGCTTATAAGGCTCCTCACTGCCCCCACAACTTAGTTGTCCTATGGCACCAAACACTTTTAAAAGTGCATTAATTTTTAGATAAGAATAAAAATTCTAACTCTATCTGGTACCCAAGCATTCAGTTTTCACCTTGAGTGATTACCCAAGGCATCTTCCCTTTAAGGTGGCTGATTTCTGATTAAATCATGCCCTTCCTTCAGCCCAGCATCTATTAGTGATATTTAAAAGAGACCTTCACTCAAGTACTTAACTTCTACTCTGGACAAAGGCACTGCTGAACACAGAGGTTAGACAGGAGAGACACAGATGACAAAGGCAAACCAACAGGCAAGTGCATCCTGAGGACTGTTCAGTGTGAGGTGTGAACACAGGCAAGCACTCCCTCCTGGGTTATAAACAAAGCGCAGGCAACAAGCCCGGGACTCCTGTATCTTGCCAAGGAGGCCATGCGGAAAAGGGGACATCTGAGGTGACTCCTTCAGGGGAAGAAGGAGTCCGCCAACCTGAGAACAGGAAGGAAGAACAGTCCAGGCAAAGCAAGGAGAACGGAAGGGAAGCTCCGTGGTGACCTGCCTTCCACGTTCAGGAAACAAGAGGAGTGGAGTGTGGCTGAAACTTCAGCAACATCTTAGGAATTGCCGGAGACAAGGCCACGGCAGCTCGAAGGTCACAGATGGTGTTGGCTCTTGAACTAACTCAAGGCATTCCAGCTTCACCCACGGGGTGTGAAAAAGTTTTTAAGGTTTTTTGTTCATTCATTCATTCATTCACTCTTGTTTATTTTCCTAAGTGGAGGAACGTTGTAGTGAGACCTGTCATTGAGGAGGACCCCTTGTTTTCAGCTGCAGGGAGTGAGGAAGGGGGAGTAAGCCGAGAAGCCCCTGGGGACACAGTCCTGCAGGTGCCATCCTCCCCAGGCGCTGCCCCTCACCACGCCTCCTTTCACACCAGGCAGAGCCTCCACTGCGCCCCACTCTGTCACTATCCTGCTTTAGGCCACCTCCTCAGGCCGGGGGTGGGGGCCCATCCACTCAGTGTCTCACCTTCAGCTCACCCAGTCTCTCTTCTTCACAGACATGCCAGCAGCCTCAGGGTATCAGCTTACTCACGTATGGGTCACTGTCTGCACCCCATGAGACGGTGCATCCCCTCAGGGCACTGGCCTTGTCTGTCTAGTTTGCTGCTGAGTCCCGTGGCCTAGAATAGCGCTGGGTACATAATCAGTGCTTGTGAAGTTCTGTTCAGTGAACGGACTCACAGGTGAACAAAGGAATGAGATTATAGCAATAATCCAGGTAAGAGACAACAAGGACCTGAGCTAGGGGAATGGAGAAGAAATTGCAGTCTTCAGCCATCAGACCTCCAAGTATGAGGACGGGCAGAGAGAGAAGGAGGTCCAAGACAGCTCCAGGTTTGTAACCTGGGAGACTGTTCTTTGCAGAGGTGGAGAAACGAACAGACTGTGCAGGAATTTTGTTTTTGTCATGGGGGGCGGAATATAGGGTTTTGTGAGGGCTGGGTCATGTCATATGCAGCTTTTAGGTGGCCCTGTCTGACATAATCTGAGCTCCTCTGACACTTTCCATGCCCCTCTGTGCCATCAAATATAGCTGCTGGGAAATCAGCCCTCTGCTTGTCTGAGACTACAGAATGAAAGTTCCTTGGAACAGGGACAGATCTTCTGTCTCTGAATGTTCAGAGTGCATGACATACCTTCAACGAATAAACGAACATAATGCAAAAAGACAAGCAGGCAGAGGGGCAGGCAGCCACGAACCTTGCAGACAGCTCAGGTCAAGGTATCAGCTGCAGCCAAAGCTGCTGAACTCACTGGGTGAGTCACAGCTCAGGCTGCCTAGACTGAGAGAGGAGGTCTGATGAAGAACCCCAACACTGAAAAGGAAGAGACAGAGAAGAGCCAGGAGGGACACTGATGAGGAACAGTCCAAGAGGTGCCCTGGAGACACCCATAGACATAGCCACCAGCAATGCATTGTATAGCAGCAATGTACAAGACTGGTCTCATGACCACTAGCACCACTCTTTTATGATGTGAGCATAACAGTGATGCCCAAGTTGATAGGGATGGCATACAAAAAGAGAAGAGAGGGAAAGCTGGGGGAAGGATGAGGATGGAGGCCAGCTCTACTTATGACTATTTGTCTAAAACTCTAAGCAAATCAGTATCAAACAGAATTCCAAAAGCACATTACAAAAAACACACATCATGACCAAGTGGGTTATATTCCAGGAAGGAGAAGATGATTAAAAGATAAAAAGAAATGAATCAGATAAACAACTCTAAAATCTAAAAAGGACAACAAAGTAAATTGAAAGAAAATTTAAGAAGGAAATCATAAAGATAAAAATGTTTTGAGTTACAAAACAGAAGAGCACTGAAAATCATATATAAGTCAAAATTAACAACAACAAAATAGACAAACCACTAGTTAACCTAGAGGAAAAAGGGGGAGAAATTACAACCACAAAAATTAACAAAGGAAAATAACTTCTCAAGGAAAGGAAATTAGAAACATTCATAAGAGACTATTTACATATCTCTTTAGTAATCACTTTAAAAATCCAGATGAAATGGATATTTCCTAGGAAAACATGATTTGTAAAAGCCAATACCAATAAAGATAGGAAGTTTACATAAACCAATATCCATAGAATAAAGCATAGTTACCAAAGATCTCTTGCCTCCAACACACACACACACACACACACACACACACACACTCCTCTTCTGCCACTCCATCATCATCATTACAAGCCCACACAATTTCCCAAGGGAGCTCTATCAGATAATCAAAGACCAGAGACAAAGGCAGAAAGAAAAAAGAAAAGCTTCTAAATATTTTTACAAAGCAAGAACAGAATTGATACCCAAACATAGTAAGTATTGCACATGCATATACACACACAAAGAAAAAAGGACAAGAACGCTCATGGTAGCATTGTCATGGCAACAAAACTGTAGCTAGCCAACACCCAAGCGAAGAGCAGATAAATAAACTGGGATATATTCATCAGCAGTGAAAATGAGCAAACTAGAACTCCACATAGCAACATGGGCAGGTCTCAAAATCAAGCCAAAGAGAAACTGTAGGAAGGCACATGTGGTATGGTCCCATTTATAAAAAGACAAAATTAAGCCATGTGTTGTTTAGGGATACAGACAGGGAGGAAGGAGTTAAAGCAGCTGGTCTGCAATCCCTCCACCCCTTTCATAGGAGTGATGTTTCTAGGGAAAGAAAGAAGTCAATGACCCCAACTAATCTTTTGTAAATATGCTAATAACTAGACTATCTAATAAACAGCCTGATGACATTTCCTAAAATGAGAGTTCTTGTTTCTGGAATGTCTTTAGCAGGCCAGGATTGGCTAAGGATCCCCTATACTAAGTGAACACAGAATTTATGGATTGATAAGCCATGACACTCTGGGCTGTGTAATAGGGATGCTTCATAACTGAATATTACTCGCAGGGCAAGGTGACTTGGAAATCGCACTTGGAAACCCTGTCTATTATTCTGGGTCAGAAAGCCCACGCCTGATGCATAAGAAAAAGACCTAGGAGTCACAAGGGATGACCCAGATCTCTCCCTGCATCCCTGCACCTGTGTATTCTGGAAAGTAGTAGCCTAGGTAGATTAGTATAGCTCTGCTATAGACAGCAAGATCTCAGATGGTCAATTCTTACTTGATAATATGATCATTTGTGTTAGCTCAGAATAGCTATTTTCAGACAAAACCATTAAAAAAAAAAAGGCAAGAGAATGGTGCTGGGAGTTAGTTGAATGACACCAGGAAGGGCCACTGAGGACACTTCTGAGTTACTGGTAATATTCTTGCTCTTAAACACAAGTGTATTAGTCAGAATTTTCAAGAGAAACAAAATAAATCAAATATATATGGAGATTTAATATAAGGAATGGGCTGACATGATTATGGCAACCGAGAAGTCCCAAGATCTATGGCCCAAAGCCCTGGAAACCAAGGGAGCCAATGGTGTCAGTTCCAGCTGGAGGTCAAAGGTAAGAGGTAACCTACGTCCCAGCTCATTTCCGTCAGCAGAGAGTGAATTCTCTCTTGCTCAGCCTTTTGTTCTATTCAGGCCTTCAACAAGTTGGATGAGGCCTGCCAACAGGGAGGAGGGCAATCGTCTTTACTCAGTCTATCAGTGTGAATGTTAACCTCACCCAGAAGGTTAAGGATACACACTGCACTGACACACGATGATGTCTGATCAAATATCTGGGCAGTCTGTGGCCCAGTAAAGCTGATACATAAAGTTAACTATCGCAACGGGTGTCTGCTTTGTTGTTCTTTGAGTGACACATATAATCTACATTTGTGAATGATATGCACTTAATGCTAAAATATTAAGCAGATGCCATTTGACCAAAGAAAGATGGTGGACCCAGAACACCTTTTGAAATACTGGCATGAATGGAAAGAGGAAGACGGGGAGGAAGCTTGAGAGGAAGGCAGCCTGGAAAATAAGCGTGCCCTGAAGCCGAAAGTAGTCTCCTGGGGGAGGGATCCAGCATACTTTTCAAAGTTCTCTCCCAGTTGGTTCACTGGTGGGAAATTCACCTGTATGATGCTGTCTTCTGGTATATGGTGGATATGTCTGGATTGAAACTCAAGCAACTGTCATACAAAACACTGAGAAGTCTCAGCCACAGTGCACTGTAGGTGTCAATTATGCTGTGAGTGGTATTATTCAGCACGACTTGATTTTCTCCCTTCAACAAGTAGTATGTGTCCTTGAGCCAGCTGAATCTTCAGACATGAAAGTGACTCAGCTATTCACCAGAGTTGAATCAGAAGACACAAGCAGCCTCTTTGAAAAACTTAAGAAGGATCCTGACGCTTTAACTCTGCTGGCCCCAGCTGTCGGACACATAATCATTCCTTTTGACCACACAGAATCTCAAGCTATAATCATACAAGCCCCTGGTTGAGCAGAGATTGGGCTTCTGAACAGGAGTTAAGGGGGTGAGGAAGGGAGGTGTCTGTATTGGGGAAAGTCTGTCTTCTACAGTCCTGTGAGCCAGTTGTCTATTCCCTTCTTTCTCCATCTTTAGTATTCTTACCATACCCCTATGTTATCCTGTCTTCTATACCCCTCCATCACTCACTGATAATGAAACATGAAAGTGTGAGCAGATAACTGGGTGACTAAGTGAGGCTTCGTTGGAGGAGAGGGTGCCCTAAGCAGGAGCACAGAGAGCTGGCTGGCCGTGGGGAGCTTTGCGCTCTGACCGCAGACTCTCTGACTCAGTTTCCTCTGATTTCTCCTAAGATCCTACAAAGATAATTCTGCTTGTCACTTGTGAGAGTAACTTTTAGGAAGTAGTAAGTTACATGTCAGTCTCTCCACTTCTACCCAGCGAAGATTACAGTGGAGCCATTTAGCTGGGAAATACCTCTCCTAGGACGTCAGCTTTATGTGCACACAGATTTATGAACAAAGCTGTTCATCATAGCAGCATTTATAATTGCAAAACCTTGGAAGTCATCTAAATCCGAACAAAGAGAAACTGATTATATGTATTATGGTACTTGCATACAAACAGGATATTATGTTTCTAATAAAACAAAATTCTTGAAGATGATTCAATGACAAAATGGTTCAAACATATTTACTAATAAAAATTCAGTACACAACACTGTATACAGAGTACTGTCCCCATAGTTAATGTTGTTCTTGCTTAGCCACTAAGTTTTGTCTGACTCTTTTGTGACCCCATGGACTGCAGCCTACCAGGCTCCTCCATCCATGGGATTTTTCCAGGCAAGAGTACTGGAGTGGGGTGGCATTCTCTGGAGTTGATAGTCTATACATACACAAAAAAGGCTAGAAAAACAGACTAATATGTTAACCACAGTTAGTAAATAAAATTATGGGTGATTTCTTTATCTTACATTTTCTGGTATTTTCCAAATATTCTCCAAAGAGTACATACTTGTAGCAAAAGGAAAACAAAAAACAAAGAAACAAAAAAACACCACAGGGACTTCTCTGGTAGTCCAGTGGTTGAGAATTCACCTGCCAGTGGACAGGAGTTTGATCCCTGGTCCGGAAAGATTCCACATGTCACGGGGCAACTAACCCCATGCACCACAACAACTACCCACACTCTAGAGCCTGTGAGTCACAACTACTGATGCCCAGATGCCCTAGAGCCCATGTTCCACAATCAGAGAAGCTTTCTATCACTATGAGAAGCCCGAGCACCACAACTAGAGAGTAGCCCTTGCTTGCTGCAACTAGAAAGGAAGGGCCTGCATGCATTAACAAAGACCCAGAGATCTGCTGGAAAAGGGATAGGCTACCCACCCCAGTATTCACGGTCTTCCCTTGTGGCCCAGCTGGTAAAGAAACTGCCTGCAATGCGGGAGACCTGGGTTCAATCTCTGGGTTGGGAAGATCCCCTGGAGAAGGGAAAGGCTACCCATTCCAGTATTCTGGCCTGGAGAATTCCATGGACTGTATAGTCCATGGGGTCACAAAGAGTTGGACACAACTTTCACTTTTTCACTTTTCAGAGTTGCCAAAAATAAAAAAAATAATTAAAAAAAATTTTTTTAAATACCATGATGAGGCAAGAGACAAGGCAGAAGAAAGTGAAAAGTTTAGTATCTCTAATAGCATTTTTCCCACATTTTCATTCCGCACTGGACTCTTACAAAGTATGTAGAGCCTGCCAGAAGTTCTACCAGCAGGATAGGAAACATGCTTTCCATGCCTCTCTCTCACTCTCTCTCCTCCTCAAGAATGAATGTTCTTTAAAATAGCAATCACTCAATCAATAAGCAAGCAAGCTACCAAATTTCTCCTAGATAAGGGATTCTCACACTGGAGTGTCCTCAGAATTACCTGGAGGGTCATACAACACAGATCTGGGCCCAGCCTCTGAGTTTCTGCTTCAGCAGGTTTTAGGTGGGGCCTGAGAACTTGCATTTTGGCAGCTCCGAGGTGTTGCGAATGCTGCCACACTGCATGCAGAACCACTGGTCTAGAGGACGTTTATCTCAGCCTTTGATGTGTCTGAGCTGTACAAGGCCCTTAAAAGGCATATCCTCTTACCTCATAGATGTTCAACTGCTCCACCAAGTCCAGGTCAGTCCCTTTCTTGGTCAAGTGCCGCTGGGACACGGCTGCAATGCCCAGCTCCTCCAGGCAGTCCACCACGTCGTAGAAGGTGTCTTGGTCGGGCAAACCGGACAAGGTCTGAATGAAGAACAGGACACAGTGTCTTAGGGGACTGTCACGGGACATTTTTTGCATGGTAGCCAGTGGCCACAAGTATAACAACTGGAGCAAAGCAAGACAGATGACAAGTTCATTGGAGAAAAAAGCTTCTTTAGTGTGGTAAGCAGACTGAACCCCAAGATCCCAACACCTGGGGTACAGGTGCTGTATAATCCCCCACTCTCATGATTAGGTGACATGACATGATAGGGCAAAGGTGAAAGGTCATTAAGGTCCCAAATCAGTTAAGTCTGAAAAAGGGGAGAGTAGCCAGGTGGGCCTCACCTAATCAGGTGAGCCATTAAAAGAGGGTTAGGCCTTTTCTGAGCAGAGAGACCAGAAAAGACATTATCCTGTTGGCCCAGAAGAAGCTGCAAGCTGCCATGAGTCCCACAGCTGCAAGGAAGTGAGCTCTGCCAACAACCACAGAGGCTTGGAAGGGAAATCCAAGCTCCAGACGAGACGCCAGCCCTGGTTGACACCTTGACTGCAGCCTTGGGAGACTCAGCAGAGGGTTCAGCGGGGCAGTGCCTGGGCCCCACCCCCATGGAAACTGTGAGATGGAAGTCTGTGATATTCCAAGCTGCTAAATTTGTGATAATTTGTTACATGGCAATTGGAAACTAACATACTAGAAACTCCCGTTAACATTGATCTACCAACAGCTAGAGTTAGAACAATTTAATGATTCCCTTTTCTTTCGGTTCTGTAGGCCTTCCCCTTGGTCTAAGATATTTACGGCAATGTGAGAAATTTCAAAGTGGCAACCAAGAGACAAAAAGATAACCCAGGATAGAAAAAGTCAACTTCTCTTTGGATTCTGCTTCTTTTTTAAAAAATGTATTTATTTACTTTTATTGGTGGATAATTACTTTACAATATTGTGATGGTTTTTGCCATACATCAATATGAATCAGCCATAGGTATACACGTGTCCCCTCCATCCTGAACCCCCTCCCACTTTCCTCTCTACCCCATTCCTCCTAAAAGAAGGATGATCTTCAGATCAGGCCTCTGCTTAGAGCTGGAAGTACCCTTGGGGTGATTAACTCAAAGCCCCTTATCTTATAAATGAGGGGGATGAGGGTGGGGAGGTAGCAGGAAGTTACTAAATAATGACTAATAAAACCCTGTGCTCAGACCTGCTATTCCAGTCTTTGTGCCTTCTAAACAAACTGCTCTGGCTTCGAATTTCAGACACAGAGCTTCATTCCCTGTTTATTTCACTATTATTGCATTTCAAAATTATTCTAAACATGGTGACTTGCCTTGAAAGGAAAAAGACCAATATTTTCTTAAGGATCATCTCATGGTACCAACTTCTTTTAACACTTCTATTTTGAGGTTATTAATATTGGAAAGAAATATCTCTGCTCCTAACCCAAGTAATGGCTATTTCCCTTCTATACTGAATGAAGAGGATACAGCTCACTGCCATTGAGAACAGAAACTAAAGAAAAATAGCTGCAATGCAACAGCTTAATCCATCAGGAGCCCCAGCAAGGACATGAATGGAAGGCTGTGAACCAGTCAGGAGCTGTGATAAATAAACAGGTGCTCACACCAAAGTGACCAAGTGTGCAAGCATATGTGGGTGTCTGCAGGTGCCAGGCAAGGCAGTCGCCACTGGGTTAGCAGACAGCAGTCCACTGACCTAACCTAAAAAGTACATACCCATCCAAAGAACCTTCTCATCAGAACAAGTCCATCTTTTCTTTTACTGAAAACTCTAGAACTTGTTAAAAGATGAAGGGAGGGAGGAACCTCCCTGGTTGTCCAGTGGTTACCAATCCACCTTCCAATGCAGGAGATGAGGGTTTGATCCCTGGTTGGGAAGGAAGATCCCACATGCTGCAGTGCAAATAAGCCGTGTGCCACAGAAGAGAAGCCTGCACACGGCAAAGACGACACAGCACTGCCAAATAAATGAGCAAGCGAGCAAGTGTTAATTACTCAGTCGTGTCCGACTCTTTGCGACTCCATAGACTGTATCCCACCAGGCTCCTCTGTAAATGGAATTCTCCAGGTAAGAATACTGGAGTGGGTTGCCATTCCCTTCTCCAGGGGAATCTTCCCAACTCAGGGATCAAACCCAGGTTTTCTGCATAGCAGGCAGATTCTTTACTGTTTGAGCCAACAAGGAAGCGCCCAAATAAGCCAAATAAATAGTAAATAAATAAAAGATGAGAAAGAGGGAAATGGTGACATAAAGGCCAGGGCAGGGCTAATGACCAGAGGTGCCCTGACTAACTGCTGACTGCCCATCACAGGTGAGCTGACAGTGTTAGGTCCCAAACTTTCTACACAGTAGTGCGGGGTGGGGGCGGGGGTAGGATGGGCACAGAGAGAGGCCTCTGCTGTCTCCTCAGCATCCAGGTCCCCTCCTTTCTTCTTCCCTTTTCTTCCCTGCAGAGAGTCAATCGAGATTCTTTCATTCCAGGGGGTTAAATTCCTAGAACTAATCCCCATTGCCTTTGCAAGCCTGACCATGATGGGGTGGTAGGGGGATTACTGTTAAAAAATTAAACCATTAGATCCATAGAACCAGACTCAGGGAGTCCTTGCTCAGTAAGAGGCGCAGAACTGAGGGTATTGAGAAGTGATCATGTCATCTATCGGTGAAAATGCAGGCTTGAGGACATCCAGATGCCACCCCCTCTCATGTGTGGCCGTAGGGGAGCTGGCCTCCGACCACAATCAAAGATGGCTTGTCTCTCTGTCCGCACAGGGAGGGGGCTGTGCAGCCCAAAAACACACACTCGCCTATTTTCAGCGGATTCTCTAACATGTTCCACAAACTCTGCCATGCTCTCACCCCTCCTGGGCCCTGTCTTCCGATGTCTACCCTGACACTCATGGCCAACGTGCCTACTTCTGGCAATGGTGGCAGCCACTCCAGAAAACTCTGTGAGCAAATGTCTCTTGACACCTCCACTCTCAGACAACACTAGGGACCCCCTTCCCTGGTTTCTCTCAGACCTTGCCTTGCCAGGATTTGTGACAAGTAAATCTTTACAGCCCCTCTCAAAGGAGAAATCTCTGTCTTAGCAAACATTCTCTTTTCCTTTCCCTGGGTTTTCACTTATTCCATCAAATTCTTCTTGAGGGTTAAAACCAGGGTAGCGAAAGCCTATACACAAGTATTCACTGCAGCAGGAGCATTTGTGAAAGTCAAAAGCTGTGGACACCCAAATTTCCTTCAGTGGATGATGAGATAACAAATGGTGGTGTATTTACACAATGGAACATGACACAGCAGTGAAGAGGAGCGAACTATTAACACACCTAGTGACACAGATGAATCTCTAAGGCACTGTGCAGAGTGAGAGAAGTCAGCCTCAAACAGTTACATCCTGTATGGGTCCCACTTTGGAAATAATAGAACTGCAGTGCTAGAGAATAAATCTGTGGTTGTCAGGGACATGAGTAGGGGGTCAGGATGGCACTATAAAAAGATAACATGAGTGTGAGATTTTTGGGGAGACATGGAGCTGTTCTATATGCTAATTGTGAAGGTTATCCATGACTTTATATGTTTTAGACCTTCCACAGATAAATACCCAAAGAAAAGAGTTAATTTTACTGTATGATAACTTAAAAAGCCACATAGTCAAATCTAAAAACAAACACTCAGTGTGAATCCCATCAGGTTACTCACCCCCCTGGGCTCCACTAGAATAACTTCCCTCCTCAGGGCTCCCTGGTGTCACCTTCCCTAAACGCTCCAAGCCAGCCCCACAGTGACACCTCTTGTTATTTATGTCCCCACCTGCCTCATCTGATTCTACAAGGTGATCAATATCTGAGCTCCCAAAGTGGGGGAGGCCCACTGAGAGAACTGCAGCTGGATTGGGACAGGACAGCACACAACTTCAGCTTGCAGGGTGAGAAACGGTTCGTTCCCGATGCTCGCTCAATCTAGTGATGACATGGAGGGGAGGGGAAGAATTCAGGGGAGATTAGTCCGGATCTTGGAAACCCCTCATTAATGTGTCTGTTTAACCAAGGGACTAGACTTCAGTCTCAGAGCCCTGAGCAGGCTAGGATTTTGTACCCTTATTTTGTCATAAAAATGTTAATGTTTTGAGTTCCATATTGTTAGGCCCTCTTCCATTTTGTTGAAAGAAAAGTTAGAAAAGCAATACAATTTCCCCAATTTCAGCATTTTTTCCAGACCCACATTAGCACGTCAACGCATGATGATGTTTCGGGTCTCAGAGGACGTTACTCACTGGAATGATCAATGTGACTAAAATTCAGCAAAAACAAACAAACCCAGTATGGGTGCCTGCTGGTCTTTCTGAGGAAAGGATGGCACCTGGAATCGTGTCCTTGGAACCTTCCCTTGGGCCAGGACTAACAAATATGGGATGGAACCGCCAGAAGAGAAAGAGTAAGCGAGGAATTCCTGGATGCTGGAGGCCATGTGGTGCCAAGGAGAGCGACACGCACTGGGTCCTGGCCAGCGATTGGCAGCAGAAGCTCAAGTCACATGGCTGCCGCCGGGGTCATTACTGAACCAAGCAAGGCCTCCACCACTAAGTGAACACACCGCCCAAGAGTGAAATGCAATTTTTTTTTTTTTTTTGCTGTATTCAGTGTTTTCCAGTACAAGGTCAGTGACTGAAAATGACAGGAAATAGATGACCTTCATTTTAAAAAACCAACAGAAAATTGCTTTCAAATTTCATGCTAAATCAACTCACAAAGAGATTTGAAAATCAAAAACAAATTCTTAGGATTATCAACCAGAAAAGGGGTGTCCATTTCCCACCAGGACTGTAGGAAATTTCCCATGACCTCATCAACAACTGGCATTTCATTAAAAAGCAATCACTGCCCATGTAACCTGGAGAAAATGGCTTGCTGTTTAACTACATATTTCTTTCAAGCTTAGTAGGGTTAATGTCATTCATTTGTCGACTGGGGTCCTACTACTGGGTTGGCCAAAAAGTTTGTTTGTGTTTTCCAGACCAGCTTAAGGAATAATCCGAATGAATTTTTGTGCCAACCTAATGGATTTAGGATTGTACCCTTTTCTGCCCAATTTTTGGAAACGAATTCCAAGTTTGCCACTTGCCTTTAGTTTTTATTGGTGGTTTTCATCTTGTAAATATGACCTTTTATAGTTTAATACAGTGAAGTATTTAAGTCCTTTTCTTTGGAATATTTTTGACTGGTTATATTATTAGACGAACCTTCACTGACAAGAGACCAATTGATCTTCACCTCTGTTTCTTCTTTTTATACAGTCTGGTGTGTTACATTGAACTTTTCAATCTTTCAGAAATTTATTTTGCTGTACAGTCAAAGCATGTTTTCGTTTATTTCCACTTAGCAAAACCTCTCTCTGTCATAAACGACGCTGACCATCCCCTATGGATTTCAATTACAGGGTGCATTGCATGTACATTGAGGTCTGTTTCCAGCCTCTCTGCTTCAGCCATCTGCCAAGGAAAAAGTCAGGACCACGTTGTTTTAATCCCTCAAGTTTACACAATATCTTGATATCTAGCAGAATTACTTCTCATAATTACTTTGCTTTCTACCAATTCATATTTCTCAGTTCATATTTCTCCAAACGTATTTCAGGAAGAGATTCTCAGTCCTTTCTGAAGAACTAACCATCACTGCAGTTGGTCCTTAGGCTTGTACCTGGCACCCTGGGAAGTATAAAGGCAGGGCCTTAGGGTGGCTGATGTGCTGTCTGGGGTTTGGGGTGAAGATAACCATCCCACCCTCCCTCAGTTATTAATAAGGAAGGGCCAGGACACCGAGGGAACCCCAGTCCTGAGAGTGGGCTGTCCCTGGTCAGCTAAGTGGAAAAAAATGAGTAAAACTTGTTCATCTACATTCTTAAGGAAAAATGTTAAGGGGACATCTTGATAGGAAAAGTAGCCATAAAAGTCTTGCTACCCTCTTTCTGGTTTCATTAGAAAAACTAAAGTCTAGAAACTTTGCAGACAACTCGGGCCTTCACATGTATGAACACCAGCCCACAGGCACACACACCATGCGTGTGTGTGAAGGGTCTCCTCTAATGAAGAGGCATGCTGAAGCGTGTTCTAGCCACCAGCATGGGGGGTGTACATGGTGTGGGCTTCTTCAGAGGGCAAATTTTAGGTTTTCACATGTACTAGTTCCCTTGGGCTGCCATAACAAAGTACCACAAACTTAGTGGCTTACAATGACTGAAATTAGGTATGAAACTTGGTAAACTGTAAGCTGAAGACCAATTACATGGGCCACAGACACTGTCTGAACACTGACTGTCTCTCCAGATGGATCCCTCTGTGCTTCTGGGGGTAAGGTTGGCTGAGCCATGTTGTGGGACCTCGATGAAGGCAAGCACCTTCACGGGCTAGACGGAGGGAACATCATTAAAGCCCCGTGCTTCAGTCCCGGCTGTTCTGCCTTGGTGCTGCGGCAGGCTCAGCACGAAGATCTGGGAGTTGGAGGGCAAGGTCACTGCAGATGAACTGGAGCAAGAAGCTTTCAGGACCAGCAGCCGGACAGAGCTGCCCCAGGGGACCTCTCTGGCCTGGTCTGCTGATGGCCACACTGTTCGCTGGCTGCACAGACAACCTGGCGCAAGTGTGAAAGGTGACCATCAGCACCCACCAGAAACATGGCAGACCTTCAAAAATGAAAAGCCTGGTTTTGGAAAGATAAAAAAGGTATCGGCTGGGCCGTGCTACCCCTGAAGGCCCGAGGGGAGGGCCCTTCCTTGCCTCATCTGGGGCTGGCTGCTGGCAATCCTCAGCATCCTTGGTGGTCCTCGGCTGGCAGATGCATCACTACAACCTCCAGTCCTGCCTTCAAAGGCCGCCTTCCTCATGGACGAGTGTGTACGCTGTCTCCCCTCTGTGTGTCTCTTCCTTCCTCTTCTTATAAGGTCACCAGTCCTACTGGATTAGGACCCACCCTAATGACCTCATCTGCAAAAATCCCATTTCCAAATAAGATCACATTCACTGGCTCTGGGGTCAGGACTTCAATGTCTTTTGTGGGAGACATAATTCAACCCACAACAAACATCAACCAACCTTGTTCACTAAAGTCATAGCGTAAACCAGCAATTCTGTGTCGACCCCATCCTTCTCCTCCAGGATTTCCATGATATTGGACCAGGGTGTGACTCCTATGAATAAAGCAAAAATCATGAGAAACAGCAATTCAGGACTCCTTATCCAACTCACATCACAGTTTATCCAGACTCATCACCCAATGACAGTAATGCCTTTCACCAAATTTCAAAGCATGACTCTGTACATCCTTCCAACGAGGTGATGATATGCTGTGTCATCCTTGTCTACTTGAAAATGTATATTCCTCATGTAGGATGCCTATTAGTTTGCTTGAAAAGTCCCCTTTATACTAAATAGGCAATTGTTTAAAAAATCCAATTATATGCAGCTTTTATAGACCATGCATTTTACTCTCCGAGTATGGAAATGTTCTGGAAGTACTCTCTGTGTGTGTCCATCTCCTGCAAGGAAAGAGGATTCAGGAGAGCTTTACAGTCACTCAAGCAAAGGACTCAAAACAGTAACAGTGAAACGTCCGTCTAGCAAACATTTCCAGAACAGAAGTATATTATCTCTATTCTATCAAGTCACAAATACTATTTAGGCATCAACCAGGTACAAGGAATTGGGTCTCTAGAAGGTGGTCCTCAAAAGGTCTACAGTCAAACGGAACAGTCAGGCACAAACACAGAACACATGTCAGCACAGGGTAAAAGCAATTAGAAGGCAAAGCGCTTAGCCACGCCTGTCACTCAACAAGGGAGGTCTGTCTTTTGAAGTGAGATGGTTGAGGAGGGTTTGGTGCAAGAAGTGACTCCTCAGTGAGACTGGCGGTGGAAGCTCATGGAGGTTGTCCCACGGCTCCAGGGAGGGCAGGAAAACCCTGCATGTTCAGGATCACCGAGCCAAGGCCAAGGCCACAAAGGGGACACACACCCTGACATGATTTCCTACACTGGGGATAAACATCTGCGGTGAAGTGCTGCCTTGCCCTTGGCAAGGTGGTGTGGAACACGCAGCTCTTTCCTGGTTTCCCTATAAAGATCTCAAAGGGATATTGCCTATTTTTGCTGATAAAAGTAAATTCGGAAATAACCTGAAACCAGTGGGGTTTCAAATGCTGATTCTTGGATGGGTTATGTCAGAGCTGATTTCCTGGTCTTGTGAACAAAAGCTCCCCCAGGGAAGTGATGGCATCTGTCTTGTCTCTCTGCCCTTGGCAGAGTGCCCGGCACATAGTAGGTGCTCAATAAAATGTCTGCTGACTAGTGAATGGGGATCTCTGAGAGGGCACAGGGTGGGTTTAAACTGGGGTAGTTTTTAAAGAAGCAGAGAGTTCACTGCACACAGTAAGGAGACAGGACAGGAGAATTTAAAAAGGATGAGGCACCTACTGTACTACATGAAACACACAGATAAAATTTCATGTACAGGTCTGTTGGTGATCTCAGCAAGGGAAAAAAATGCCTTTTCTTTTGGGCTAGTTGCTCAGTTAGTCCAAACTAGAAATCTATGACTAAGCTTCTATGACCCTTTGTTACTCTGAACACAAAAGCATGATCCTTTGAGTGCTAACTGCTGAATTATCTTCTTGCTGATATTTATCATCAAATTATCTTGACGTCCACACCTCTTCTTCATAGCCCAGCGAAGTAACCATTTCTGTCCTCAAGATAATCAATGTGGTCAGTAGGTCTCATTGTCTAAGGGTAGTTCAAGTGTTCTAAATGCCTCTGCTTGTGCTTATGAAAGGGCAACTTCTGTCACTCACACACCCAACCTCAGTACAAAACATGAAAACATGAGTTCTACATGGGTAAAGAAAAGCCTGTCTAAGAAAGACAGCACTGATGCAAATAATTCCCAGTGGGACTCAGAGGCCCCAAAATGCTTCTTGGTTGCTTAATTTGGAGCCAAAGATGTCAAATGGGGCCTGTGGAAGGAGAGGAAGGAAGCAATGGCAAGCACCCCAGAGAGAGAGAGGTGAATGGTCTATCCCCTGTCTCTTTCTCTCTCTTATGCAGACACACGTATCTATGCACCACTTTATCCATTATAATGAAAGCACTCAAACAGGGGCTTCATTTAATAAAAAACATATTCGGGGCTCCTCTGGTGACTCAGTGGTAAAGAATCC
The DNA here is from genome assembly GCF_019320065.1 of Cervus canadensis. Classification (NCBI taxonomy): domain Eukaryota; kingdom Metazoa; phylum Chordata; class Mammalia; order Artiodactyla; family Cervidae; genus Cervus; species Cervus canadensis. Next base: position 35,945,774 of record NC_057408.1, read on the forward strand.
ACCTGCCAATGCAGGAGACATGGATTTGACTTGATCCCTGGTCTGGAAAGATCCCACAGGCCACAGAGCAACTAAGCCCAGGAACAACTACTGAGTCTATGTGCCGCAAGTACTGAAGCCCTCACGTCCTAGAACCCATGTTCCCCAACAAGAAAAGCCACCTCAATGAGAAGCCCATGCACCACAACTAGAGAGTAGCCCCACTTCCCGTCACTAGAGAAAAGCCCACACAGCAATGAAGGTCCAGCACAGCCAAAATAAATAAAAAAGTTTAAAAAAGATATACACAAAAAGTGTTCTTCAGTTATAATATCTGATTCCCTTTTTATCATTTAAGGATTTCTTGAGTCTGGAAATTTGCATGTAATCAGACACTATGGGGATACATGTTCACTATCCTTTGACTGTTTGGGGACCAGAAAATAGGAAATTTTTAGAAGAATGAAGGGTAAGGTGAGGACACCTTCTAGTTCAACACAAATACCTTGTCAGGGCTCCAACTGGCCTTCATCAAGCACCAGCAGTTGTAGCTGTCCCAGGAGCCCGTCTGTCAGAACTAAATGGTCCAGTTCAGTGCCCCCCTCCATCCACACCTTCACTGCTCCATATGGGGTTTCGTGTGTGTATGTGTGGGTAGCAACTAACACTTTCCCTGGGGCTTCCCTGGTGGCTCAGATGGTAAGGAATCTGTCTGCAATGCAGAAGACCCAGGTTCAACCCCTGACTCAGGAAGATCCCCTGGAGAAGGCAACGGCCACCCACTCCAGTATTCTTGCCTGGAGAATCCCATGGACAGAGGTTACAGTCCATGGGGTCACAGAGTTGGACATGACTGAGCAAATAACATGTGTGGGTAGGGGGTGGCCCTGTGTTAGACCATAAACCACACGACCTTCCCCCTTCACATAACAGAGAACAAAGTTGAACAGAGTAGTGGAATGAACAGAGGCTCGGGGGAGGCATGTGAACTGGTGAGATAACATCTACCCTAGCGGCTGACTGTGAGGTGTCCCAGAGATAAGGCGCTTTGTTGCCCCTCCTGAGTGCTGATGCAGAACATCAGGAGATGGTCACTTCCTTCATCATCACTGTCCATCTCTCTCCAACTCCACCTCCAGCACTGGAGTGAGTATAGGATCTATGACAGCCTGGTTTCTCTCTGAAGTTCGAAGGCACATGATTGGCACTTAAATATTTCTTTGCGACCCCATGGACTGCAGTCTACCAAGCTTCTCTGTCCATGGGATTTTCCAGGCAAGGGTACTGGAGTGGGTTGCCATTTCCTTCTCCAGGGGATCTTCCCAACCCAGGAATCAAACCCAGGTCTCCTGCATTGCAGACAGACGCTTTACCCTCTGAGCCACAGGGAAGCCCTAAATATTTGTTAAACAAATGAATTTTATATGAAAAACACTTAGAACGGTGTCTTTTGTGTGACAGGCACTTGGCCAGCAGTAGCTGTCACTGAGAGGAGGTGGTGGGCAGGGGACGCCCATGCTGCCCCCCAGGCCTGCCCTGCAGGCTTCCTGGCCAGGCCCCCTCCTCCCAGCAAACCACATCACCCTGCTCTCAACCCAGAATTAGTAAGCACAGGATAAACTGCTCAATACTCCTGTCCTCTTACTCTCTTCCAAGTCTCTGTATTAAACCCCAAAGAAAATAAAATGTTTTGCACGACGCCTTGTATGCAAGTTGGTCTAACACTCAAACACAAGGTCCCAGAGCTGTGTTCCATGTCTTTCACTGTGACAGATGAACACTTAACGAATACGCTTCTGCTCCAGATAACCATGGAAACAGCTTGAGTTCTGTGCACTCTGACCTCCGCCATGCTCTGTGCAGTCTTCACAGAGCAATGTACCCTTGGGCACAAGTCAGAGACAAGATGGCTGGAAAGGATGTCTGGATTCTCCACCCACCTCCCCAACCCCGTTAATCATGTGTGAGACACATGTTTAAAAATTATGTCATATCTCATCACCTCACATTCAAATGAAAAATGGCACCTCTTCAAAAGCAGTGCTGAACCCAAATTAGCAGGACTCAAGATTTATGACTGAAATTTCAAAATAAGGTACCCCATCTGGTCACTTACCCCCACCCTCTGTCTGGGAGGGAAACCCAAACAGTCAGAGGGAGGGGCACCCTGCCCAGGGGAGCAGGGGGTTCTCGACCAGTTTCCTGCTAATCACTAGAGTGAAGAAGTCTTTGATGATGGCAGAATGACAAAGCAAAGCCTTCCCATGGGCTTCCGTGACTGCTTACTGCCATTCTCTCTTCCTGCCTGGCCCTGTCCACTAGGAAGGGAAAGTGACTTGAAGACACATGCAAAGGAGAAGACGTGCCAGCAGTCTGCACAGACAGGTATGACCCTGAGCCATGCCTTAGAGACTAACTCAAATCCATGGTTTCATTCTAGCACCTGAGCCGAAGTGCCAACTGCCACGATCAAATGGGGCCCTTTTACTTTTCATTAATTCATACATATTTACTAGTCCCTATGATACACCTAAATCCCTCAGCTTTTATTGCTGCTCCCTAACTGGCCCACTGTTGGCAGAACAGCAATCTGTCCATCCATGCTCACCAATGAACCTTTCCCATTAACCCATGTGTGGGATGCGCTGTTTATACAGCAATCAGAGGAATTTGTTCTTGGACAACTTCATTTGCTAGTAATTTCTGAGAACTTGTGGCTCACTTGTTGACTTTCCTTGCTGATTCTTTAAACCTACCATTTCTCATCACCCAAAAGAATTCCTTTCTACTAAAAAGGTATGCACATTAACATGCCCATTCTCCACCCTAGCCTCCAAAAGAATGAGTCCAAAACCACCTTGAGGAGTCACATTTATGGTGGATTTATAAACTTGTGTAGAAATGGACGTACTCAGCTGGCCCTTGGTCACCTCTGGCATGTCTACCTACTCGCTTGCTCCAGTCCAGAGGGACTGGAGAGCAGCTTCTCAACCTGCCAGGTGGAAACACACCTGCAAGTCATGCTTCCCTCCGCAGAACAGCATGACATATTTATGTGTGCAATTCCAGCACAAAGTTCAGGAACAGTTTTACTAGCAGTAATATAGGATGGTGTTATATATATGTGTTATAATGTCATGGCCAAGACCACACATGTCATAGACAAATATGCGACTGAACCACACATGATAAGCTATGGCTGAGTTTTTCCATCAGTGTTGATCCTTTTTGTTCTCAGCTGCTAGTGCTCAGTAGCAGCCAGATGACAATACTTGCCAAAAGCCTAAGAAATTTCATTGGAAAACCATGAGGTTGAGAAAACAATCCATTCACTGTTATGACTTTATTTTTACAAATTGGGAAAGAGCGGCCATCGCTTTGTCTTGGGGGAGAGAGTACAGCTGAGTGTACAGCTGGGCCTGCAGGTGGATACTTTGGGGTTGGCTGCTTTCAGGATCACTCCTTTACCCCAAATGGTCTCTCCATGAGATATGCATGAGGAAGGACGCTCTGAGCTCCCAAACCAGTGAAGTCAAGCGAGAACCTCAAGGTCATAAGAAGGTTGTCTGCTTTAACACGGCCCACATGACAAGGGCCCAAGGGTTACCTGAAATTTAGGATAGGAAAATGAAGAATCTGCTAGTTATCCTAAAGTAACTCAAAGAGTTGGAGAATACAGCATGAATCTTCTTCCAAGGAGGAATGAAAGGATCAGCTTCACTCTCTTCCCAAACATCCACCTTTGACCCTCAGCCCTGGACTGGCCTTGGAAAGCCCACCCTGGCTTCTGAGTCATTGGGAGCCTTCATTAGGATCCTCAAGGGGTCCCCGTGATGTGCTTTAGGCCGTGAGGGTCTTCATGCTCATGTTTCAGATGGCAACAAGCCTGGGCAGAAAAACCTGCCCCAATCTGCCATCAGCCTTCCAGACTCACAGCCCCTGATCACACACTAGGACTGTCTCTGCGGTACATGCACACGCAGGCCTGGAGTTGCCTCCCTCCTGCACTCCACCATGCTGGGGACTGACATCTGCCTGTGAGTGTGTGGGAAATGTGCAGAAGCCCAGTTCATGGTCCTGGATGACTTTCATTAACTTATATTCAAACTTTCACAGCAACTAGGAAGCTGCTTTCTTTTATCTTTGCATTCAGTCCTGAATGTGGGTCTCTGAACAACACTGAGTCAGAGACACAAGTGGTTTGAATCAGAGACGGCTACATAGGCCTCTCATTTCTTTTCGTCAGTTGTCCCTGAGCTGACTTGTACATAAACATGTGTGTCCATACATACATACAACCATACACCAACATGTTAACAGCGATTCTGTCTATCTGGTGAGACTACAGGTAAATTTTTATGGTCTTCTTTACACTGTTTTTTCCAAATTTTCTACAGAGTATTTCCATTATAAAAAGAAAATAATTAATGTTAACAAGTTTTTGTTCTTGTTAGAGTCTTTGTGGGGATGAAAATATTAATAAAAATGTCCTACTGAGGAACAAAACCTATTTGTTAGTCACTCAGTCATCTCCGACTCTTTGCAACTGCATGGACTGTAGCCCACCAGGCTCCTCTGTCCATGGGATTCTCCAGGCAAGAATACTGGAGTGGGTTGCCATGCCCTTCTCTAGGGGATCTTTCTGACCCAGGGATTGAACACTGGTCTCCTGCATTGCAGGCAGATTCTTTACCATCCAAGCTACCAGGGAAGCTGTTTAAAAGAATAAAACAAAACAAAAACCCACTTCAGAATCAGACTTCACAATATTAAAGGAGACACAGCATGTCATGCCATAAACCAAATCCAAAGCTCATTTGTCATCAGGTGTGCCGGCCGGCAGTAGGCCTTCCTGCTATGGGTAAGCCAGGTGCCGGGACACCCAGAGCCGACAGGCACCCCACCGTCTAGCAGGACACACACTCCTGAGAGAATGGGCAATGATAACAACACAGCAGAGATGAGGGGCACACGGGGCTTTGAAAGAATATGCTCATCTGATCCAAGGTAGGGCGGGCCTGGTGCAGGCTGGGTGGGAGGTGGGGGTGGCGGGTAAACAGGGACTGGATGCTGAAGGGTCAGTCCTAACCCTGTGGGCACTGGGAAGCCACTGGCAGGTTTCAGATGGAAAATGATGTGACCAAATTTGTGCTTTAGAAGAATCCTCCAATAACAGAGAGGCAGGTAGCATTTCAGGGAGGCAAAGGATACCTGGTGAGAGATGGTGAAGAAGATGCAAGAATGTTCAAGGAACACTGTGGGGTGAGAGCCAATAAAGCAGGTGGGAGGGAGGGGAAGAGAGGAAGGAGCCAAAGTGACCCCGACAGGATGGGAAAAGAGGAGAACAAGCTGGTTCTGTGTGTTCAGTTGTGGGGGTTGAAGACAGAGCATAAAGATAAGCTGGAGTCTGACCTGTCCTGCCTGGGTCAGGGGTGCTTTTCTTTCACTGTTCCCTCCTTCACCTAATCTTTATACATATGCATCCTGAAACATTTGTTTCCTGATGTCAGAGTCCACACAAAGGAAATTCTGTTCCTTCTTAATTCTGCTTTGAACATGGAAACAAAAAGTGGAAATCTTATATGAGACACTTTTACTTGGATGACATAGCAGGCAGGGATCACTCACCCCTTTTTGTGTCCACGGCAGAGATGGCCTGAATCAGGAGAGGTGCATTGGACTCCGAGTATTCCACAAAGACCAGCAGCAGCTTCAGGGCTGTCTTCACCACCAGGCGGAACTGCGGAGACAAGACACAACCATTGTGCAGGTGCAGATACAGCGGGGACGTCTGCAGGCTTCGTCCTGACAGCAGCTGGCACCCAGCCACTCTTCTCAGCAATTATACAGGTTCCGTCACTGGACACCTCAGAACGCAGGTGTCAGTATTAACCCCATTGCATGGATAAGTAAACTGAGGCCCAGAGTCTCCAACTCAAGATCCCACAGCTAGAAACGGAACCAGAATTTGAACCCAAGGTCTTTGGCCCTAGGGCTCACACAGGTTGTCTGTCAATACAGGAGGTGGCGGTTGCTGGGTTGGTAACTTCATTCTAACCAGACTAGATCATTATGACGTACAGCAATCAAATCTCATTTTTTTTCTGATGAAGAAGCAGGCATGGCAAGCTAAATGACTTGTCTGAGGCTGCAACAGGACGCTTGAACCAAGTTCAGGTTCTTAAAACTGCACAGGGAAGGCCATCTGGGTCCTCACCCCCACAGTCCTGGGCCCAGAGTACCACACTCATGATGAGCCTCACTCAGGCCCAGGGCCCCTCTTCATGGGGACTGAAGGTCACTTACCTGGAGAAATGCAGCCGCCCCTGATCCCTAACTCACTCAGCCGCCGGGGGTGGGCTGTGGCAGCCTGGGGCTTCCAGCTCAGCCCCCCACCCCTCCCCACAGGCTTTGCCGCTGCAACCTTGACTCATGTCTCCTTTCCTGCACCCCACTTCCTCCTTCTCAAAGAAATCACACACCACCTTCCTCCTGGAAACAGGTTCAAATCCCCCTTCGAGGAAACAGCATATCTGCCTCAGGGCTGCTCCTCGGGGGGGGGGCCTCCAGCAGGTGGCTGGCCAGTGCCCCCCAGCCCCCACCCCTATCCCATGGGCAGAAAGCACTCTCCTGTGGAGACAGGCTGCTGTGCATGGGGTCTGCGGGGCCGGAACCACACCTGGGCCAGAGCGGGCTCAGAGGTGTTTGCTCGTGGAATGAATGAATGACCCAAGGAGCAGCCAATCAGCCCATATTCGCTCTCCGTGACTGCGGAGAACCGGCTCTAGGCACTCCACCAGCTCTGCAGGCCCAGGGACTCCTGCATGGCCAGGTGTGCACTTTAGGGGGGGATGTGGAGCCCTGCACACGCCGGGGGGACAGGGTGAAACCATCACCCACCCCAAGTCATTTCTCCAAATTTACGACCCCACCTCCCCCTCTCACCCCTTGTCTTCTGTCATCTCCCCTAGTAAACCAGCTGGCTTTTCCTCGACGCCATAGCTCTCTCCAGCCAGCACCATGGTTTCCAGCTCCCCTTTATAAGAAAATCGCTCCAAAGAGTTGTCACACTCCCTGATTCCCCTTCTCCATTTCCCATGGACTCCTCAACCCAATCTGACAGGGCTTCTATCTCCACGGCGCAGATTAAATTACTCTTGTCAAGGTTGCTGATGGCCTCCATGTTGTCCAGCCTTCCCTGGTGGCTCAGACGGTAAAGAATCTGCCTGCAATGCAGGAGACCTGGGTTCAATCCCTGGGTCAGGAAGATCCCCTGGAGAAGGAAATGGCAACCCACTCCAGTATTCTTACCTGGAGAATTCCACGGACAGCAGAGCCTGACAGGCTCATGGGGTCACAAAGAGTCAGACACGACTGAGTGACTAACACTTTCACTTCCCATGGTGTCCAGTGGTTACTCTTCTAGGCTCATTTTAGCTCAACTCTCAGCAGCACATGACAATCAACTGCTCCCTCCAGAAGCAATTTCCTCATGACATGGCTGACCACAGTCTCCTCCCTAGGGGGCTACACTAGCTGACTCCTTCTAAGAAGCTCAACCTCCAGGTGTGGGGAGGCCTCAGAGTTCACTCCCCCATCCTGCTCCCTTGCCACACACTCTGTCCAGATGAGTTCATCCAGGCCCTTAACTGTAAATCCCATTTATGACTCAATGCCCTTCAGACCTGGCACCTGACCTCGCCACTCTTATGGGCCCTCGAGTTCAATGTAGCCCAAAGAGGACTCTCTCAATTTGCACTTGTGCTCATCCTGTCCCACCCACTACTTCCAGCGTGTTCCTTCCACAAGTCCACACCTCAGGACAAGGCCCCACCATTCACTCACTGCAAATGGGAGCCACCCTGCCCTCCTCCCTCCCAATTTCACAATGACTCTAACCATCAGGGCTGTCCCTGCCCTGACTCTGCCCACAGCTCCCTCTCCCTGTCCACCTGAGACCACCGTGAGAGCCTCCTCAGTACTTCTGGGCTTGTCACCTTGAAGCCCTTTCTCTAAACTTCAGCCGGAGTGACCCTGGCACTCTCAACCCTCCACTGGCTCTGCATCACATTCAGGGTGGCGTCCAACCCTGAGAGCTTTATGTCACTACCAAGCTCTCCGTCCTCATCCCCTGTCACTCCCCTTCTGCCCGGGGCACTCCCATCAGCCACCTCTCTTTAGTCACGTGGCAGTGTGTTTTTCACATACTGAAGCTTGTGCCTGACTCAAGAGTTTTCTCATTGGCTATTCCCTCACCAGTCACCACAGGACTGGCCTTTCCTTATCTTCCAGGTCTGAGAGATTCCCCTCATGGGAAATAACCTTTCTGACAACTTCATCTAAAGGAGCCCCTTGGTCACTCACGTCAATCTGTTCTGTTTTATTCACGTCCTTTTTCGTGACCTGAAACTGTTACATACACGTTCACTCACCTGATACACGTCACGCCTGTCTAGAGCAGTGGGTCCCTTCCCCAGGGGATCTTCCTGACCCAGGAGTGAATCAGGGTCTCCTGCATGTCAGGTAGATTCTTTACCAGCTGAGCCACCAGGGAAGCCCCAGAGCAGAAGCCACCTGGTGGCGGAGATGCTGTTTTTTCTGACACAGCAGAAACCGCCTCTGCCTCCAAGGGGCTGCAGGGTCAGTACTGCACACGAAGGGCAGGCTGGAGTGCCCTCTTCACCAAGGCTTGGCTTGCAAACCCAACCACTAATGTGTGTGGAGCCAGTCTCCTCAGCCCGCTCCGACCCCCGACGCCCCTCCAGTCCTCAGCAGGGCTGGGCCCCAACCCCGCAAGTGCACTCAGGACAAGCAGCGCCTTGGGCTTCCATCTGTCCGCCCTGTGACATCCTTATCAAATGGGACCTGAGTTCTGGTGAGGGCTCTGAACTCTCTAGAGCACATTCACCTTTTGTCACCCGCGTCCCACATTCTCTGTTCTCCCTAACTGGGTACAGACTAAATTCCAGAGTGTTTTTCTCCGCAACTACAAGGTGGGGGGTAGGAGAGGAAGGCATGGCACAATCAACTGTGCTATCTTGGTACATGTAGAGCAGAAAAAATGTCTTCAAGTAAATAAAACAACCCAGCAAGCCCAGGCTTGGCGCCCTCCTCGGTGGGTGGACTATTATTATGTGGCTTAAGCCTCCTCGGTGCCTTCGTGGGAAAGAACCTGGCTGCTGCCCAGCCCATGGCCCCATCAGCTGGTCTCATCTGGGCTCCCTCCTGGGCATCTCTGTGGTCACGGGGCCTTGGCTGACAGGGTACCCAAGGACCCACTCTCCCTTACAAGGTTCTCTAAGCAAGAAACCACTGTTTTCTCGGGAAGCCTTCTTTCCCTATTAGTCTCAACATGCCTGTTCACGTCGTCTTCTCCTTTGCTATGAAGGCTCTGCTTAGAGATCTTTTGCTGCTGTAATTTTATTTTTAAAAAATCCCTAAACTATTCTGATTCATGATTTTAGGCTTCTGTGAATTTGGCCTCTACTCGGTCTAAGTTGATGTTTATGTGCGTTTGGAAGCTTTACTATGTAAAATTAATCACAAACATATTATATAGTTAAACTACTTTAGAAAAAAGAGTGCATTAGCACATTAATTTAATGGAAATGAACAGTACTAATTGCTAGCATGTCCCAACTAATCATCAAAACACAACCAGCGGAGCTCCTCTTCTGAAATACCTCATTAGCATTGCTGTACTGACTTGAAAGTAATAAGAATTCCTGACTTCAAAAGATTTCTACACCAAATGCTCATTTTCCAGAATTCACTTAATTTGATGCCCTCAAGTATCTGGAATGCTATCAAAACCCCCTAAAACCTTGGAACAGCCACAATGGAGGCCACACAGCTATTCCTCCAAGTCCAAACACGCTGCTCATCATCTCAGAGCTCTTAAATATCTGCTGTACTTACTCTAAGACACATTCTAGCAGGAGTGGCCACTGAGCTTCCTGATCTGCTGAGAAGAGGTCAACGAGAGGCCAGTGATGGACCAGGAGAGGCAGGCCCACCGTGGCAGCGGGAGCAAGGACCATGCATGAGGGGTGGGGAACACGCGGCATGGATGCCAGCACACACACCACTGCAAGGCTCAGACACTGGAGGCTTCTCAAAGGGCTGTGGCAGTGACCCTCCAATGACATTTCATCTCTGCCTGGTGCTCCTTCATGTTCTAAGGGGCGGTTTCATCACAAATAACTTACAGGCTCAAAATTCTGCCTATCTGTCTAGCACTGGGGGCAATCACTAAGAACTGATTCTCATTCTTATGGAGCATGAACCACTTGAGAAGATAAAGCAACTGGTCACAAAACAGTAACCAGGGCAACACGGAGTCAGTCTCAGAAGCAGTGGTTCTGAGACCAACCAGACGCTGAGGGATGTAGATTCCCCACATCAGAGGGTCTGAGTGGCCCTTGTTAAGGCTATTGCAGAAGCAATTCAGAACCTGGATGGGGATGAGCTGGCCGAGCTATCTAAGGTCCTTCCCAATCCCAAGATGCTCTGATTCTTCTTTCAACGTCCTGAGTGCCTTCCAGATGCCCAGCACCCATTGAGGGTCCCTGGGGGGTGGGGGGGGTCAGGAAGCTGTAGCCTTGCCTTTAAGGAGACAGTCATCCTGCTTTGGAGACAGGACACAGAACACCTCCATGTGACATGGCTGAGAGCATTACCTGTGCCAGGGGCTGTCAGAGTCAGGCTACTGAGGACGGAGAGCTACGTCCCAGAGCCAGGCCCTTACACTGGGGAGAGGTGGTCGGACAGGCTCAGATCTGATCTAGCCAGCCTTCTGGGCTCCCAGGGACCCAAAGGGCGGTGTGACAGCCTTCAGGTTCCTGCTTATACAAATAAGCCCATTTAATTTAGGGTTTGGAGGAACCACATGGAGGGGAGGGTCTACATTCAGCCTTTGGGCTACATATTACCTACTTTTATATACAGTCAACCCTTGAATAACATGGGTTTGAACTGTGCAGGTCCACTCATAGGAAGTTTTCTTTCTTTTTCAAAAGTAAATATTATGGTACTACATGATCCGCGGCTACTTGAATCCATGGGTGCAGAACCACGGGTACAGCACTGCGGATATGGAAGAACCGCAGATATGGAGAGTTGACTTTAATTTATACACCATTTTTCAACTCCTGGGAGGGTCTGGGTCTCTAACCTCTGCATAATTCAAGGATCAACTATAATTACATTCTAGGAAAAACTGGTACTCTATTTTAGTGCTGTCCATCATAATAAATTATGTTTTATGTTGCTTTAAACATGCCGCTAAATCACAGTATAGAACAGGAATCTGAGACAACCCCGTCACATGAGGACAGGAACACACAGCCAGCGGTGAACTGTGCTTCTCATCAGTGTGAGCCTTACTCTCCACGGCAGCTGTTCCTCTCTGTTCCTACACAGCATAAAGCAGGGGGCGTGAGGCTTCCGAAGACCAGAGAGGCCCCACGGACAGCCCAGGACTGCAGTGTCACCTCCGCGTCAGGGAGGCGGGGACTAGTAGGACGATGGTGTGCACAGGGCTTGCTGGCTTTGTTGTTGCTGTTGTTTAACTTTCCAGGTCAACAACCCACAAGGAGGGCGTGGAGTCAGCCTGTACAGAACCTGGTTGTCTAGGGTTTAGATAAAATGTAACCACCAGTTGTTATGGAAAAGGAGTAAGAGGCAGTTCCTCAATAATTCTGCTCTTAAAGGCAAACTAGAGGGCTTCCCTGGTGGCTCAGTGGTAAAGAAACTGCCTGGGAATCCAGGAGACAAAGGTTCAATCCCTAATCCAGGAAGATCTCATATGCCCGGGGGGCAACTAAGCCCATGAGCCACACTATTGAGCCTGTACTCTAGAGCTGGGATCCACAGCTACTGAAGCTTGAGTGCCATAGAGCCCACGCTCCGCAACAAACAAAGCCACCGCAACGAGAAGCGGGTGCACCACAGCTGGAGAGGAGCCCCAGCTCGTCACAACCAGAGAAAAGCCCGCACAGCAACAAAGACCCAGCACAGCCTGAAATAAACAGATACAAAAGCAAACTGGAACTCCCTTCACGTTTTATGGTACTTAGAGAAGACCAAGAACTTCACCTAGCAGGTCAAATACGTTGCTTATTAAGTAGAAATCAAAGTATTCCCCCAAGTCTCCAAATTCCTACTCTTCTAAAAATTCAGCAACCATAGAAAGAAAACAATTTCCAAACCTCGGGATTTAAATTATAAAGGGGGTTTGAAAGACGTGCTTCATTCTATCTGTTTCATTTCCACTTAAAAAAAAAGCATAAGTACGTTATAGAAGTGGATGCTGGTTATTAAAACTGAATTAGAAATTGGAGGGTAACTTGATTCGCAAAGCTTTGCCACACAGTTTACAAGCTAACCAGAACTAAGAATATACTAAATATTTTAACAAGAACAACAACAAAATTCAAGTGACTTAAGATATTTATCAAATTTCTCTTAAATGCTTTACTCCAAAGACATATACTCAAGCTCAAAATTCCTAAGCAAAAAGCTCAGAATGGGCCCCAAAGCCATTGTAACTGGTTATCAGATATCTTGGGGTCCAAATCTCTCCCCTTTTGTGCTGTCATCATAAGAATGAGGTTGATCTTATCAGAAATAAAGTACAGGCCAAAATATACTCCCTGAGGCTAAAAATCTGAGCCAAGGCTTTCAGGTGTCTGGGGGGGGAGGGGTGCAGACCCCAAAGTTGGCTCACCTGCCAGGACAGGAAGTCACCCGCACCAAACCCATGTGATATGGCTACAGGGCCTAATGGCCAACCCATGTATGACCCAATGCAATTTGCAGAAAAGGAACCAATTTGGTGATTAATGAAGTAGCCAACTGTGGGGCTGGGAAACCCTCAAATTTTTACTATTTAGTCGCAGGAAATCTTGCAGAATGCCAAATACAGAAGACTATTCAAAAATAAAGACCCTGATACTGGGAAGGATGGAAGGCAAAAGGAGGAGGCAGCAGCAGAGGTTGAGATGGTTGGATGGTATCACCAACTCAATGGACATGAGTTTGAGCAAGCTCCAGGAGATAGTGGAGGACAGAGGAGCCTGGCATGCTATAGTCCATGGGGTTGCAAAGAGGTGGACACAATTTAGCAACTAAACAACAAAAATAAAAATTCAAAAATAATTCAAATAAACGTCAAAGTAGTAAATAATGCTGTAAAAGAACATGTTCTTCTATTGAGATAAAGTACTGGGGCTTACCTGGAAGTTTTTGTAAAGAATAATGACTAAAAGTGAACAAGACCAAAAAAACATCCACTTTGCTAAATTTCCTTTGGGATAGATTCCTCAATGTAACTATGAAGAGTTAGCTGATAACAGGTAACATAAATCCACTGTTGTTATATAAGCACTACCGAAACCCTGCACTAAAATACCGCCTCAGGGAACACCTCGATAGTACCTGCAAAATGAAGGGGGGAAATCAACCAGAGTGGGTACTTTTCCCATGACTGCTATCCCCAGCTTCAAATACAAAACCTCCTGGTCCAGAAAGCTCTGTGACTGGTCACACAGCTAATTTCTATAGAGGGAGTCAAAGAAAACCAAGGCTAATCTGATTTCTACCATACTATAAGGAACCCCAGCTTTCCCTCTGGTGCAAAAATATAAGCCATGGGGAAATGTGACACATATCCTTCTCTGAGCAATAATCAAAGTTAAAGAACTTTCTTATGTAAATAACCAGCCCTGGAAACATGACAGTGGACAACTGCCAAGCTCAGGAATGGTGAAAGTGCTGTTAGCCAGAGTGTGGCGGTCAGCTGGCATCTCCTTAGAGTGGATGGAGAAGGGCTGGCAGATGAGTACTGGCAGGTAGAGAGAGGCTGCAGGGATGGGGGTCAGCAGTCCTGGCAAAGGATGGCCTGAGCTGGTAGGGCTGCTCCCAGGGGTCTCCTGGAAGCTTATGCTTTTTTCAGTCGTCCTGTCCACCCAACTCTCCTAGAACATCTCTGTCTGAGGAACAGCATATCAGCTACAGTGAAGCTTTTACATCATCCCAGATGTTCTTCCACATTAGAGCCACCCATTTCCCAGAAGCTGGAAGACAGCTGCAAGTGCTTGGCCACATGCCCCAAAAGGGCAGAAGGGTCAGAGTCCCACCTCATTCCTGTTTCCTCCCATTTACATTCATAAGGGATCTTGACTATGTAAATTTGTAAGCTGCAGTTCTGGTTTATCAATAAGCCTTTGGAGAGTTGTGGTTCCTGCCACAAATCAGCTCCCTGAAGCTAATCATCTCGGAGCAGAATGAAAGAAAATGCTGTTCCAGCCCTGTGGCTGGGGACCCATGCTGGATCTTGGGGTCCCCTCAGCCTGCTGGCTCCTTTAAGGTCTGACTCCAACCTCTGGTTTTCAATGACTAGTAAATTCTTCCCAAAATGTCTAGTAAAATTTCTTTTTTTTTTCTTTTCCTTCCACTGAGATTATAGGGATATCCAAGAGATCAAATCAGTGAGAATTAGTTTTCTGGGTGTGTGCCTATGTGCTCAGTCACTCAATCATGTCCGACTCTTTCTGACCCCATGGACTGTAGCCCTCCAAGCTCCTCTGTCCATGAGATTCTCCAGGTAAGAATACACGAGTGGGTTGCTATTTCTTCCTCCAGGGATTTACGGGTATACAGAGCCAAATAACCAGTAGAAAGGGAAGGGTGGTTCTCTGTACCCACAATATCTCTCTGACACAAATATTACTGGAGTAAGTGAAAGTCACTCGGTCATGTCCGACTCTTTGTGACTCCACGGCCTATACAGTTCATGGAATTCTCTAGGCCAGAATACTGGAGTGGGTAGCCTTTCCCTTCTCCAGGGGATCTTCCCAACCCAGGGATCAAACCCAGGTCTCCCGCATTGCGGACGGATTCTTTACCAGCTGAACCACAGGAAAGTCCAACAAAACTGGAGTGGGTAGCCTCTCCCTTCTCCAGCGGATCTTCCTGATCCAGGAATCGAACCTGGGTCTCCCACATTGCAGGTGGATTCTTTACCAACTGAGCTATCAGGGAAGCCCCAAATTGAACCTGCATTAAAACTTGGGGGCGTCCATGGTGGTCAAGAGTTTAAGAATCTGCCTGCCAATGTAGGGGACACCGGTTTGATCCCTGGTCTGGGAAGATTCCACATGTCATGAAGCACCAAGCCTGGGTGCCACAACTCCTGAGCCTGCGTGCCCGAGGTCCCCGTGCTCTGCAACGAGAAGCCACTGCAATGAAAAACCCTCACACCACAGTGAAGAGTACCCCCTGCTCACCACGACTAGAGAAAGCCCATGCACAGCAACAAAGACCCAACACAGCCAAAAATAAATCAATAAATACATTTTTAAAAATTAAAAAATACTCATGGGATTTAAAAAAACCTTACCTAATGAAATACTGCTAAACACGGAAAAAATTCAAACACAACCTCATTCACTAAATATGCTTTCATCAAAAAACAAAGAAGCTCTTTAAATATAGCATATAATCAGAAATAATTTGATTTTACAATCTGCTGCTGCTGCTGCTAAGTCGCTTCAGTCGTGTCCGACTCTGTGCGACCCCACAGACGGCAGCCCACCAGGCTCCCCCATCCCTGGGATTCTCCAGGCAAGAATACTGGAGTGGGTTGCCATTTTTTTCTCCAATGCATGAAAGTGAAAAGTGAAAGTGAAGTCACTCAGTCATGTCCAATTCCTAGTGACCCCATAGACTGCAGCCTACCAGGCTCCTCCGTCCATGGGATTTTCCAGGCAAGAGTACTGGAGTGGGTTGCCATTGCCTTCTCTGTTTACAGTCTGAGAAATATCAAATGAATTACAGTACATTCATATGCCTAATATTAATTACACAGGCATTAAATGTTAGGTTTTTTAAATACTACAATAATACAGGAAAATATTGTAGGAAAATTACAAGGAAATGTACAAAGTTTAAAAATCTTTATGTAATAGCACTTCTGGTGATTTTTAATTTTGTATTTCTAAAGTTTGGTATAAAGAGAATATATTACTCTTACAATCATAAAAAATCAGTAAAAGTTTTAAAAGGCTATTTTTTAATATCAAGATTTCATACTATACCAATAAACTTAAGCTGTTTTTTCTTCAATCAGTTATCTCTAACTGCATCAGGAAATTAGTTTTAATCCAAACTTCTATTAACAAAATACAGATTAATTCAAATAAGTTAGAAAGGTTAAACATAAAAATCTGATAGAATTCATTGAACTGTGGTGTTGGAGAAGACCCTTGAGAATCCCTTGGACAGCAAGGAGATCCAACCAGTCCATCCTAAAGCAAATCAGTCCTGAATATTAATTGGAAGGACTGATGCTGAAGCTGAAACTCCAATACTTTGGCCACCTGATGCGAAGAACTGACTCATTTGAAAAGACCCTGACGCTGGGAAAGATTGAAGGCGGAAGGAGAGGGGGACAACAGAGGATGAGATGGTTGGATGGCATCACCGATTCAATAGACATAGTTTGAGTAAACTCCGGGAGTTGGTGATGCGCAGGGAGGCCTGGCGTGCTGCAGTTCATAGGGCCTCAAAGAGTCAGACACAACAGAGCAACTGAACTGAACTGAACTGAACTGGGTAGATCTCATGGAATTTTATTTAATGTGTTTTTAAATATACAAAATTGAAGCTCTAACTTCTACTTAAAAAGTGGCAAAGACTGTTGCTCCAAATCTAACAGTAAGAAAAGGCCAAATAATCATTAAAATCAACTTTTATTGAACCCATTAGAGAGCCAGGATTTCACAGCAACCAAGTAGCATGAAATCTAAAAAGGGACAGTTTCCTTCCACTAAGAAAAGGAAGGACACAGCAATGGCCCATCTAAGGTAGAGTGGAGAAGGAGGATGGGAGCCACCATACTGAGCAGTAAGTAAAACTCATATCACAGTTTTAACAAACAGTCAGGAGTAGACTGTCATGAGAGTGTGGAAGCTCTGGGAACTACAGACACAAAGGAACTTAGCATCCATTCACACTACTCTCCAAGGACTTCCATGGCACCATGCGGAAGATTGAGGCAGGGATTGAGACCTACGAAAGTCTCCCACAGCACAGGTTGGGGGATGCACAGCCCAGATAACCAGAACAACAGCAAACACCCCACAGGAGGAAGGGAGCAGCCACAGACCACCTGGATAGGCAGGAAACCACATCCCGAGTCTTCTCCTCTGTGATACAAAAGCCGTAAGCAGCAGGGAAGGGTAGCAAATCTTGTTGCCCCTGAAGCAAAGGTAGTGTAGGAGAATGGAAAAGAATAAGACTCTGTACTGCTGGGACAGGGGCAGGAGCCCATCCTCAGAAGAGACCTTTTAGAGTCCTCCTACCACTGAGGGAGGGACAAGACCACTGAGACAGTCCCATCTCAAGACCCAGGCACACTGGCCTTGTTGAAGACCAATGTGGGAAACAAAGGCAATAGAGAAAGTCCAGTCCTGGAAGCACCAGGCCACAGAAGGTTCCACTTGGCGAGGGGCAGGGGCATGGAGATTGACCTCCCTCTGAGACTTAGATGTGTAGAAAATGTTTAAAGCTCACGTGAAAAGGGAACATTGAGAAAAACTCTCTAGCAAGCCAGTTCTCACCTAAAGCACAATTACTTAATAGAATTTGGAAACAGGTGGTAAAGGAAGATATTACAGCAACAACAAAATCCAAGCCCTGCTCCACTTGAGAGAAAACTGAAAACCTCTCTACTCTAATTGCTTAGTATTAGAGACCTGCCCATTTATAGGCATAAACACTACCTACCTTAGCCTATACTGTCCTATACATACCAAGCTTTCAATCAAAAATTACAAGATGTATAAAAAAGGCCCAGTTCCCCACCCCTGCTGACAAGAAACAAAGACATCCATAGATTTGATGCAATATTAGAACTATAAAATTCACAATGATTAATATGTTAAAGACTAATGGAAAGGGTAAACACCACGCACAAACAGATGACAAATTTCAGCGAAGGGAAACTGTAAGAATCAAATGGAAATGCTAGAAGTAAAAAGCATTTAAAGCCTAAAGCTTTCCTTTCCTAAGTGAATATGACCTTGAGGTTGGAACTCTGGCCTGAAATCAATGGGAAAAAAATCAAAGCTCTGCATTTAGGTGTTAAACAATCACAGAGATGCAGAATGGAAGGAACTGGCAAATGCAGATGAGTAAAAAACAAAACAAAACCTGGGAGGTTTAGTGAATTATTAGTTTGATTGGAGCTAACACCCAGGGCTGCCGCTGAATGCAGTGGTGGGGTCTGTAGAAGGGTGACGCTGTATTCTGGGATTTTACCATAGCAAGATCCTTTGTACTGGATGGACAGAGAAACTGCTAACTCACATGATGAGGAACTGCAAACTACATCCCCAAGGACTGTCTGTGGAAACCATCGAATTTAACTTGGACAGGATGGCATAATCAGTTCAGTTCAGTCACTCAGTCATGTCCGACTCTTTGCAACCCCATGGACTGCAGCAGGCCAGGCCTCCTTGTCTATCACCAACTCCCAGAGTTTACTCAAACTCATGTCCATCAAGTTGGTGATGCCATCCAGCCATTTCATCCTCTGTCCCCTTCTCCTCCTGCCTTCAGTCTTTCCCAGCATCAGGGTCTTTTCCAATGAGTCAGGATGGCATGATATCTGTCTTTAAATACTTTAAGAGTATTTCCATGGGGAAGTGAGTGTGTGTTATTCCAGAAAGCAGTGCAAGGCATTTGGTTAACAACAGAGAGGTGGAGGTGGGTCCCCACAAGTAAGGCTTTCCCACAGTTCCAGTGTCCAGTAATGGCCGTTTGAGGGAAATGGCACTTGCTCAGCTGAAGTATCAGGAATGTGGCTGGTGAATGTCAGAACATCTTGAACAAGACTTTGCCATCTCTCCAAAGCTAGAATTCTATTTGATATTACATTACTCAAAAACCACTTCAATGAATCTCCAGATAATTATGCTGAGGGAAAAAAGTTAACTCCAAAAGGTTACATGCCGTGGCCCCTACCATTCATATAACTTTGTTGAAATCACCAAAGTATAGAAATGAAGAACAGATTAATGGTTGCCAGAGATTTAGGTTGAGTTGGGAATAGGAGGGAAGTGATATTGGGGCTCCTGTTAGTTATGGATACATTCTGTCTCTTGACTGTACCAAAATCTCAACTGCCTGATTTGTGATACTATAGTACAGTATTGGAGGATGTTATCTTTGGAGAGAACTGGGTAAAGATTACACAGGATCTCTATGTATTCTTTCTAACAATTATATGTGAGCATACAATTATCTCAAAACAATTAACAAAAAAAATTAAAAATGAAAAAGCACTTCAGATCACACCCACTGTGGGTCATCTGAGTGGATCACACTGGCAGTGACTGCCAATGACCATGACCAAAGGGTTGACGAAACCTCCTCTACTTCACAACCAGCCAGCACTTCCTGGCACCATGGATACACCTGTTTAGCTCTCCTGGGGGACACTGCCTTCATCTTACCCAGTATGCCAAAGCTTTCCAGCTATTGAAGCCCAACTGCCAAATTTTCTCCTCTTGCTAGGGGAATTCCCTGTGGCTCAAAGGTTAAGAATTCACCTGCAATGTGGGAGACTGAGGTTCGATCCCTGGATCAGGAAGATCCCCTGGAGGAGAAAATGGCAATCCACTCCAGTATTCCTACCAGGAAAATCCCATTGACAGAGAAGCCTGGCAAGCTACAGTCCATGGGGTCACAAAGAGTAGGACACGACTGAGCGACTAAGCACCACCACCACCACTGCCTCTGCTGGAGGCAATGCCCTAGTCATAGCTGCCCAGGTTCAAAACTATGACCCTCGCTTTCATTCTTCAAGCTGTTTTTCTACATGCAGAAATCAAGTCCAAGGAAGCTATTCTGCAAAATGTCTCCAGATTTTCATCAATTTCTGCTGCAATTCTTAGCCAGGTCTCACTATCTCAGGGCTTTGATAGCATGCTAGGCCCCAAGCTCCCTATCCCTGTCAATTTCTTCCCCTACCACCTCCATCCTACACACCCAATGTTACTTCTCATCATCTTACTGTCCTAACAAGAAACTTTGAGCCACATCCCCAGTGTGCGTGTGTGTATTTGTTGTGGGAGTGGGGAGCATGGCTCTCTAAGGTGTATAAGAGTGTGTGTGTGTGTGTGTGTGTGTGTGTGTGTGTGTGTGTGTGTGTGTGTGTGTGTGTGTGTGTGTGTGTGTGTGTGTGTGTGTGTGTGTGTGTGTGTGAAAGGGGCTTGTGGCCAGAGCTCCCCTTGACTCAGGTTTAGCAGCTGTGCCACATGGGAGTCAGGGCGCAGGGCCAACCCCACACAGCACAAAATAAGTCTGGAGATCTATGACCAGCAATTTGGGGCACAGCTGGAAGAATGAGCTGCAATGGGGCCGAGAGAAAAATGCAGCGAGAGCAACAGAGAAAGGGCAGGTTTCATGACAATATCAGGAGGTCATGAAACCTACAAGAAGGTTAAGGGCTACTGGGGCCTCCCCCATGGCCAGAAGGCGATCCATACAGATAAAGAAAAACAGACTCTCTTTATGATAATAACGAAAGGTTATATTGTACAAGCCGAATCACCTTACCCCAGTTAATGAGACTTCCAGATATATTGAAGAGGGAAAAAAATCCATATTGTGTGAAAAGTCATGAGGACAGCATCTGCTTCTTACCTCTGACTGGGAAGTTTAAAGATGGATTTTTGTAAACAGAATGAAACATATTATTGAAAAACACCTTTTCTTTCTTTTAAAATGTAATTATTTGGCTGCAAATGGATCATTTCTTCCTCTGGTTATGAGACTCGAATACCTGTAAATATTGCATAATGGCCTGCTGGCAGACACAACTTGTTGCCTTTCATGGAAGGAAAATGAAGAATTATGAGAACAGAATGGCAAGGGTTCTCTAACCCCAGATTCCATCATCAACTCTGTGCCTGTTTAAGGCACAAACAACAGAACCTCAGGGTTCCTGTCCTTCAGGTTCTGAGAAATCTTAGTCAAAAGAAAAACCTGGGACCCCTGGCTTTCCTTATTTCTTAATTTAATTTTAATCAGGAAAACCTCTGTGGCCATATCGCCCAAGCAGTATATTAAAGGAGAGGCTGAGGCTTCCTTCTTAAAACTTGGGGTTTCATGTTGGTTCACCTGTTCTTCCTGGCAGAGATCTCGTTCCCCAGTCATGGGGGTGGGGGGGAGTGTTAAGGTCACCATTTTGGTTTTGTAAAGAAGTGATCTCATTAGAACTGCACTTGGTGGCTGCTGCCCCTATTGACTTTCAGCCAGTAGCCTGAAACTGAGCACTCCCTGCAGGGTCAGCTGAGACCTTCCTCTTTCATTACAGAGTGGACACAGGCTCCGAGCAGCCCCACAGTCCCCTAACAACACCAACAGCCCCAAGGCTTAGGCTGAGCCTTGGCTCTATTTTCTCTTCCGCATAATGCCTGGTCTGGTGTTGAACACAGCAGCTGGAGACCATTGTAGGGAAAATGAAAGATGGAAGAAGGATCCAGCAGTGACCATTAATGTTGATGCCCCGAGTGCCTGGGTGGGGGAGGGAAATGCCTTGCCTCAGAGAGATGCCCAGGATCCCAAACACCGTGTGTGCTGCACAGGGAAAGAAGAGGGGAAACATAAGTCCTACATCTCATTCCTGAGGGCTTTGAATTTCATGATTTCCCCATGTTACTTAGAAGTCAATAAAGATGTCCCATATATTCCTTTCCCAGTGTTTATTTTCCTTGCAAAATGATGCCAAAGAAAAATCGACAGGGTACTACTGCAACACTGAAGGCTGTGAGTCTTCCTCCCATCTACTGAGCAGATGGAGCCACTTCATTAGGCCCATTTCCTTTTTCTCCTCTCCTGTTTTTCTTCCTGGTCCTGGTCTCTCCCCTCATCCGTTTCTCCCTCTCTCCTCTTCTCCATGCCTTTCCCATCATTTTTTCCCCTCCCACTCCCTCCACCAGGATCTTACCCTTCCTCTACTCCTTCCTGGTCATGAGCTAAAAGGTGGTCAATTTTCCAGTAACAAGGGTAGCTGCTAGGTTTTATTCCTGTTTCTAAATAGGGTTGGTTGTCGGCATTTTATTATGACCATAATAAAGTCAGCTTTCATTGCAAAATCTCCCATCTCCCTAGCTTTTGGGGTCCTCGAGACCCTGCAGAGAGCCCAGGGGAGGGAGAAGTTTCCCAATGAACATGAAGGTTAAGGAGACTGAGCAGAAGGGAGGAAAAATCAGAAAACACTGAAGCAGGATATGAGATACGTATCTTCCCTCAGCCTGCAAAATCAACCCAGTAGGCCAATCATGCCACTCAGCTTGCAAGGTCACCTAAAGCACTTTGTAAATAAAGGCATATCCATTTCCCAAAGAAAACAGAGCCAAATGTTTAAAAAGAAGAAGAGGAGAAGGACGAGGAAGAAAAAAAGAGAAGGAGAAGAAAAGATTTTCAGTCTTCTAAGAAAAACCATAACTGTTTCTATTATAATATGGGAGAAGAGACTCTATTAACAATAATACTGGGAAAAGGAAAATTGAGCAGAAGATGTGAGGGTCAACCAAAGACCTGGGACCCAGTGGGTATCACATACCAAGGACTGTGACTCTGCCCGAGAGCCCAGGGCTGGTGCCCACCAGCCTTGGCAGGCTCGCCACTGTGAGGGTGGCAGGGAACATAGGGATGAGGAAGCCTGGGATGACCACGGGTTCTGCAGGGACCCCCAGGAAGCTGTGCTGACTCTGCAACATGTCTAAATCAGGTTGAAATTCCCCACCCAGGCCCCCAACACTCTCCCCACTTGACCCTGCTGCCTACTCTCATCACCGTGATGTCCACCATGCTGCCTCACCCCACAGGCTGACCACACTCCAGCCTGGATTCCCTGGCTTCTGCTCAAGACGGGATCCCTTCTGACTTCCTCCAACTCTGCCTTCCAGCCAGATCCTTCATGGCCCCACCTGAGAATCTAGAGAGCGTGATGCTAGAGGCTCCCTCAGCTTCCAACACCCCTCGAGTGTCAAGGCGGATCTTCGAGTGTCATGGCGGATCTTCCTCCTCGGGGCCGTGGCCCCAGGGACTGAGGACTCACAGACAAGGCACTACCAGACAGACACGGATCCCCAAGATCCGTGGGGGAAACTAGAGAGACCCTCAGAATCAAGCACGAGTTCCTCAACTACAAAGTCGGGACATTATTTACCTTACAGTAGCCTCATGTGGATTAAAGGCAATAATACCGGAAAAGCACTTATTATGGTGCCTGGGTGAATTGTGAGTAAATGCTGGTCGCTTTTATAATTGATGGCAGAGTTGAAAGGCAGACTCAAATTCTTTCATCTATACATACAGGAATATGCATGTACATATATGCAACATACACATACTTAAGTAACTGACCGTATTAAACATTAAATACATTAGGTAAGATGAATGGCAACCCACTCCAGTCTTCATGCCTGGAAAATTCCATAAACAGAGGAGCCTGGCAGGCTACAGTCTATGGGGTCAAAGAGTCGGACACGACTGAGCACGCACTCGTTGGCTTTACCACTGGCAAGATTAATGCTCTACCCATTGCCTAATGTTTTAATTAAATGTTAAAAACCAAAGGTGCCAAAAGTATTTGATTAAAAATTAAAAGAAGGGGCTTCCCTGCTAGTATCAGTGGTTAAGACACTTCCACTGCCAGGTACACAGGTTTCATCCCTGCTTGGGGAACTAAGACCCCATACGCTGCACGGGCAGCCAAAAATTAAAAAAAAAACAAAAAAGAGCTTAAAAGAAAATAACTAAAATGCATTAAAAATTAATAAGTTCTGTGCAGTTTGGGTATTTTTTTAATCTATAAAATCATAGTCCTTGATTGTACTCTGACAGGGCTGGAACAGAGCTAAATAGGACTTCTTTTTGCAAAACCATCCCAGAGAGCATAACAAAAAGAGAGGTGTATGACATACAAACCAAATAAAATGTTCAACCATAATCTCTTACCTTGGACCCAATGAGAGTGTACAGCCACTGAATGGTTTCATTGTGGTTTATTACTCCATTCATCCCATCCACGTACAACATAATCTGGCCCAAAGCTAAAGAGAAGAGAAAAAGAAGCAAGGAGATGTTATGGTTTTATATGTAAATAACATCTCCAATGATCATAATGTCAAGTGAGATTCTCACACTTTAAGTACACTGTATGTTAATGATCAAATCTGAAGATTTGATCTTCTGATTTGATTCCTGAGCTCTGAAATTAGCAAAATCTCATTGCAGAAAGTGTGGACCTCTCAAGAAGAAACAAAGGCTATTCCTGGTATCTGGAAGATGCAATTAAGGCACCAAATCCAGTGACTGTTGCTTCTCTGTGCCTTGATGTATAAATGCATGTTTTCTGTTTCTATATCTGGGTGAAGTCCCAGATGGGACACAGATATGGATGAGATGGTGTCTGGGTCGTGGCCTCCAGTTACAGAAGGAGGTTCTCAAAGCAACCTGTCCAGTGCCCCAGCCTGTGGTCAGGCTGGTCCCAGATGCTATGGAACCATCCTAAGTTTATTTGAATCCTTAGATAGGAGATAAATATGTATTTAAGTATTATTTGTAATCCTTTCTAAAGATTTTTGGGTTTTAAAATGTCAGATATTATGAAAAAAATTGTCATTACCAAATAAATTCTTAGTTAAGGACAATATAGTCACCAAATATTGTCATTATCCATAAAAAATATATTATTACACTTTTTAAACAAATACTAACTCAATTTTTTCAGTTCTCTTAGTTTCAAAATAATTTGGTGTCTAGAAAATCAATAAACAAAGGTTATATACTCTAAATAAATAGGCTTCACTGAATTACATCTGACCTGTTAAATCTCATTTCAGTCATAATTAATTGGTATGGCATTGACACTTTTGGCAACCCTTTTTTCCTGGTAATAGTAAAATATCTCATTTTAGAAAACTTAAAGTAAGAGGTGTGAAATGAAAATAATTCATAATCTCATAATTTATAATTATTCTTAACATGTTGATATATTTTTCCTATATTCTTTCTTTTATGCTTTACACACATACAGCTTTATATGCAGGTTGTAGGAAACAGTTCAGATGAAATGGTGTTGACTGAAAACAGTAAATAAAACATAAAATGTGAGTATCCACTAATTCCAAACATACAAATATATGTGTTATGTCAGAAAATTTATTATTATTTTATCCAATAAATAGATAACAAAATCCCATAATCATTCTGAGAAAAAGTACGTTCTTATATATGTAAAAACTCAAAATTTTAAGCAACTAATTGAATATATCCTTGACACAATAAACAGTATATTTTTGGAAATACCAGATTCATATTCTATTTGATGGTGAAATATTAGAGATATTCCTGTTAAAATCAAAAGTAATTTTAAAATGATGCCCATTAATCCTGTGATTATTTAATACCATGCTAGAGAGTTTCAGGCAAATTTAACAAGACATGAATAATAATAAAAGGTAGGATGGTTAGAAATTAATACATAAAATTGTTATTATTTGCAAGAAATATCACAGACCAATAAAAATTCATTTACAAAATTTATAATGAAGAGATCACAGTCACAACCACATTCTCATCTTGATGAGAAAAAGTATGTAATACACAAAGGAAATCAAACTTTGACATAAAAATGTAATGCTAAATAAATGGACACATGACAGAAAATACGATAAAGGTTTAAATTATTTATTTTAAAAGTTGATAAGAAAATACTAAATGCCAATATAAAAAAGCCAAATTCAAACCAGTCAATCCTAAAGGCAATCAACCCTGAAAATTCATTGGATGTACGGAAGATGAAGCTGATGCTCCAATACTTTGGCCACCTGATGTGAAGAGCCAACTCATTGGAAAAGACCCTGATGCTGGGAAAAATTGAGGGCAAAAGGAGAAGGAGGTGACAGAGGATGAGATGGTTGGATGGCATCACCGACTCAATGGACATGAGTTTGAGAAAACTTTGGGACATGGTGAGGGACAGGGAAGTGGGGCATGTTGCAGTCCATGGGATTGCAAAGAGTTGGGCATGACTTAGTGAGTGAACAACACAAGAGAGAAGACAAACTGGTTTACAATAGTAAAGTTGTTCATTCTTACTATAATAAAAATGCAAAATAAAACAATAATGAGGTAGCATTTTTATTTAAATTATCAAAGACATTTTTAAAAGAAATGGTTAGGTATCAACTGCTGCAGAGGTTAAATAACTAACTTCCTGCATTCCTGGTACAAGTCCTGTAATCTATCTAGTGCTGTAATTGTTTTAAAAATAGTTTCGATAGTTACCATTTAGTGTCTACCATGTCTCAAGATTTGAGGGGACTTTATATGTGTTATTAACACGGGAGCCAGGCTGTATAGGAGGTATTACTACCCCCACCTGACAGAGGAAAAACTGAGGCTCTGAAAAGTGCTCCCAAGCTCCATCACTACCAAGCGGCTGAGTCCACCTCTAGCCAGGACAGGTGACTCCTCTGTGTCTCTACTCAGAGCCTGAAAGTCCTCTCGAAGCTCTTCCTCAGCCAATGTGATTTCAACAAACTATCCTAAGGAAATAACCCTAAGTTAAGGGAGGAAAGAGAATGAAGCAAAAATATGCACTGAAGTGTCATCTATAACATCAAAACATCAACTAAAATCCACACATCCACATATATAAAATCCACTAGAACACCACAGAGTAATTTACCAAACCTATGTCCTAACTTGTGAGCTATTTCTGATAAAATAGTTAAAAAGTAGAAAATGAGAAACATTATATAATTCAAAAAGTACTAAGATCTTCAAGCATTGAAGGAAAGGAAACCCCATGATATATTAAGCATTATGACATGATAGATGTTCTTTGGATATATTTTCTTCTACTTTTTTGTCTTCCTTGTTTTTCATTACAAGTACCTATTACTTCTCTAACTGGAAAACAAACAGATACATAAAAAGGAACTAAATAAGACTGTATAATGCAAAGTGTTAAGTGCTTTTCCTGGTTTTTGGAATTTTTTTACTAGCCTACCCCTCTCAGCATACCCCTCCCTCCTTCAGTAAGATAAAGCTCCCACTTCATGGAAGAGTTCTGAGAATTCAGCACATCCTGCCCCATTTTTTCCTTTTGCTTTTTCTTTCCTCCTCTCCCTTCCAAAACAAACTGGCAAACCTCCAGGGAAGAGGAGTTTGCATCACTGTCCTTTTCCCACTCAAGTTCCACTGTTGGAGAAGCAAATTCAGATGCTAGGCTTCCCTGGTGGCTCAGATGGTAAAGAATCTGCCTGCAATGCAGGAGACCGGGGTTTGATCCCTGGGTCAGGAAGATCCCCTGGAAAAAGGATAGGCTATCCACTCCTGTATTCTTGCCTGGAGAATTCCATGGACAGAGGAGCCTGTTGGGGTACAGTCCATAGGGTTGCAAAGAGTCAGACACGACTGAGCAACTAACGCAGACTTTAGCATCTTCCAAAGCAATGGCACGGGGGAGACGATGGAAACTGTTTATAGTCTCTGGAAGGTGCATCCCTTGGGGGGGCCCTTCCCCCTCCCAAGGCTGAAAAGCCATGGAGTAAAGTCTCCCCACCGACTTCTCAGGGCCTCTGGTATTGCAGAAAGCCCAGTAAGCCAGGGCATCTCTACGGAAAGTGAGTCAAAGTGAGAATTTCTGTAAGTTTTTTCTCCATGATCTGTTTCCCTTCAAGGTTCTATTAACTGCCCACATTGGAGGAAGAAAGTCACCAGAAAGTCCACATCTAATGGAATCAATTTTCTGATCACACTAGTTTGTCAGAATATTGTGAGAAGCAAAAGCTTTCAAGTTAGATCTCCCCGCATCAGAGCCCACCCTGAAACCAACGAGCTCCTTCCTGCAAAACCCAATGCAGACACAAGATGGCGCTAAATAGATTTAAGTGGGTTAAAATCATACTACGCTTCGAAAAGCAGAAAAACACCAGCCTGGATGAGGGCCTGTGAATAAAACTCACACGGGAGGGGGAAAAAAGACAGGAAAAGTAGATGATCTGGGTCACAGGAGCCACAAAAATTACAGGTTTCCATTTAGAAGAAGGATGAGGAGTATCAGCGTGTCAGAACAGAGTGGTGATGATGCGTAATGACAGCACAGGTCTGAAAAGAGAGACCAGGCCATTTGTTGTTACACTGCTCTTGGAATTTTCTCGAGGCATTTTTATTAACTTTCTGTGCTTCTGTTCCCTCATCTCAAAAGTGAGATAGTAAGACTGTAGTACCTATTCTGCAGAGGCGCTGTGGGGACTGAGTTAGATCAGAGTCTTTGTCAGAGTCAGTGCTCAATAAGTGTTAGTCATATCAACGATGTCACTGAGGTCACACATCAATTATCTACTGAACAGAAGCACATGATGAAAGACTCTTAAGACACAAAGTGCGGAGAGCCCTCTGCCCAAACAAAGTCACGATTAGTTTATTTTCTAAAAAAAATTTTTTTTAATATTTAGATATATGATCCATTTTGAGATAATTTTTTTTAGAAATTGTGTGGTTTAGATGGATATTCTTTTTTCACACAGATATTCCATGGGTCTCACACCATATTCTGACTATTCGATAGGATGCTGCTGCTGCTCAGTCGTGTCTGACTCTTTGTGACCCCACAGACTGTACCCACCAGGCTCCTCTGTCCATGGGATTCTCCAGGCAAGAATCGTGGAGTGGGTTGCCATTCCCTTCTCCAGGGGATCTTCCTGACCCAGGGATCAAACTCGAGTCTCCTGCATCTCCTGTATTGACAGGCAGATTCTTTACCACTGAGTTGCCTGGTAAGCCCAATGTTTTATCGATGCTGCAAGTTGTCTTGACTGCTTTATTGATGTAAGTTGTCTCCACTGCTTTACAACCCATTTTGAACTCCAGCAAGAAAATAGCTTGAATTTGCTTTTTGCCTAACATCATTTCCATAGTCTAAAATAAATATAAAATAAACAGCAAGTAATAAGTCATTAGTAAAAAACCATAGAGTGAGAAGTGTGCATTAAAGTGATGTATAACATAACCACATTTATTCAGAATATATTCCAATATCAAACAGCAAACTTCAGTAATGCAAACCCTGCAATTACTTTTGCACCAACCTAATATTATGGGAAATGCATTAAATCTACAGATAAATTTTGGAAGAACGACATCTTTACTATATTCAATCTTGCATCCCACGATCCTATTATGTCATCGTGTAGATCTTCTCTGTTTTCATTGGTATTTGTAGTTTTTAACTAGAGATTCTGTATATTGATTTTTGCTAAATTTGTATTTCATATTTTTTGGAGCTATTGGATATATTTTTTAACTTTCTGCATTTCTATTTATTATTACTTCAGTTCAGGCGCTCAGTCATGTCTGACTCTCTGCGACCCCATGGACTGCAGCATGCCAGGCCTCCCTGTCTATCACCAACTCCCAGAGCTTACTCAAACTCATGTCCGTTGAGTCGGTGATGCCATCCAACCATCTCATCCTCTGTCGTCCCCTTCTCCTCCTGCCTTCAATCTTGCCCAGCATCAAGGTTTTTTCCAATGAGTCAGTTCTTCGCATCAGGTGGCCAAAGTATTGGAGGTTCAGCATTAGAATAAAAATAATTTTTCTTGTTTTGACTTTGTATTCTGTAACTTTGTTAAACATTAATTCTAGGGATTTGCAGGATTATGTTTCTGCAGACTGAGGTTTTCTATATAGATAATAATGATGTCTGTGACCTAGAGCAATTTTATTTCTTCCTTCTCAATCTATATCCCCTGCAGCCCACTTCCCTTTATTCCTCCTTGCCTTATTGCATTGGTTAAGTATGAATATTCAATAGTGGTGGTTGGAGTGGACAACTACCTTTTCTCAATATTAAAGAGAAAGAATGTAGTCTTTCATCATTAATTATGATGTTAACTATAGGTTTTTGTACAATGCCCTCTATCAAGGCAAAGAGCCTCCCAGTGTCTAGTTTGTTAAGAGAGTTTTTAATCATAAATCGATGCTGAATTTTGTCAAATGCTTTTTCTGTATCAGCTGATATTATCAAATGGCTTTTCTTCAGACTGATAATGCGATGGGTTACAGAGTGAATTTAAAATATTGAACTAGCCTTGCATTCCCTCTTGGCCATGGTGCATTATTCTTTTTATATACTGCTGAATTTGATTCATTGATATTTTGCTGAGGATTTTAGCATCTTTGTTCATGAAACAGTGGTCTGTAGTATCCTGTCTCTGTCCAGTTTTGCAGCATAGTAATGTTGGTCTTATAAAATGAGTCAGGAAGCATTTCCTCTTCTTCTGTTTTTGGAAGAGATTATATAAAATTGGTTTTATTTTGTCTTCAAATGTTTGGCAGAATTAGCAGGAAACCATCTGAGCCTGGACAATCCATTTTCAGAAGACTGCTAACCTCAAATCAAATTTCTTTAATAGTCACAGACAATAACTGTTACAGTAATAAGGCTAGTCAGGTTATCTATTTCATCTTGGGTGAATTTTGGTAGTCTGTGATTTTTAAGGAATTGGCTCATTTCATCTAAGTATCAATTTTATTTACTTACAGTTGGTCATAGTATCCTCTTATTAGTTATTTAAAGTCTGTGGAGTCCGTCATGATAGCCCGTCTATCATTATGGATGTTGGCAATGAGTGTCTTCTTTTTCTTTGTCATTATTGCTTATTTGTTCTTATCGCTTTTCAAAGAATTAGCTTTCCCCAGCATGTGTGCGTGCTAAGTCACTTCCGTCGTGTCTGATTCTGCAACCCTGTGTACCATAGCCTGCCAGGTTCCTCTGTCCAAGAGATTCTCCAGGCAAGAAGACTGAAGTGGGTTGCCATGCATTCCTCCAGGGGATATTCCCAACCCAGGGACTGAACTTGAGTCTCTTACATCTCCTGCATCAGTAAGCGAGTCCTTACAATAGTGCCATCTGGAAAGTCCAGCTTTTCAATAGTCCAGCCCTATTATTTCTGTTTTCAATTTCATTAGTTTTTACCCTTATATTTATCATTTATTTCCTTCTACTTACTTGGGTTTATTTTTCCTTTTATGTTCTAGTTTCTTAACGAAAATGTTTATATCATGGATTATTTTCTTTTCTTCTTATAGAAATATGTAATTCTATAAATTTCCTTCCATGCACTGTTTCAATTGCATCCCACAAATTTTAATTTATATTTTTGTTTTCATTTAGTTCAAGCTATTTTCTAATTTCTACTTGAAAATTTCTCTTCTACATGTGATTATTTAAAAGTTTGTTGTTTCATTTCCAAACATTTGGAGATATTCCTGTTATCCTTCTATAACTGATTTAGTTTGATTTCATTATGGTCAGAAAATAGATGCTTTCAAGTCTTGTAAATTTGTTATTTTTATGATCCTGGAAATGATCTTTGTAAATGTTTTTATGCACTTCAGAAGAATATGTATTCTACTATAGTTGGGTAGAATGCTCTAAAAATGTCTATTAGAACCAGTTGGTTGGTGGTGTTATTTAGTTCCACTATAGCTTTGCTGATTTCCAGTCTACCAGTTCTGTTGATTACTAAAAGAGGAATACTGAAGTCTTCAACTACAACTGAGGATTTTTCCATATTGTATTTCATTTCTCTCAGCTTTTGCTTCATGTATTTTGAAGCTATACAGGTTTTCCACTTCTGGGTGAATCAATTCTTTTATAATGTCTTTCTTTATTTGTTGCTATTTTCTTTACTCTGGAGTCTACTTTCTCTAATGTTAATTTAGCTTTTTTTCTTTGTTAGTGTCTGTATGATACTTATTCCTGTATCCTTTTGCTTCTAAACTAACTAAAGCATTATAATTAAGGTGGGTTTCTTATAGGGAGCATTTAGTTGGGGCTTATTTCTGTATCCAGTCTGATAATCTTGGTCTCTCAATCACTGTGATTAGGCCAGTTACATTTAATATAATTAATGGTACATCTGAACTAAACCCCATCATTTCCAATCTAATTGGAATTAGTCCATCTAGTGAGATTTTTATATTAATTAATTTTTAATTTCTAAATTTTCCATTTAGAAAATGATTCTTCTTTAAATTTTATATTTATTTTCTGAGACTTTCTTTCTATTCACTTCAACAGTATTCACTCTTACTTCCTTTTTTTTATATTAGCTTCTTTAAAGCAATTGACAAATTCACTACCAATGTCTTCTTGGCACTGGGGTCAACGGATTTGTCTTTTCCTACACAAGCTGGAATTTTTCTACTTTATTGTATGTCAGCTAATTTTGGCTTATATCCTGGATACCCTGAAAATGATGGCTGAATTTTGTTTAAATATTCCAGAAAAGGTTGACATTTTTGTTTAAGCAGGCAATTAACCTTGTTCCCTTTAAGCCACTTGTTTTGACCTGACGTTTCTGAGCTGTGGTTCCAATGCCAGTCCAGTTTTCAAAGCCTGGGTTGTGCCATCTGGATTGGCCCTGCATGCCAAACACCCAATGGCGAGTCTGGAAGCCACTGGGCAGCAGGCAGTGGTCTATCTTGTTGTTCAGCTCTCAAAGTCTTTGGGATGCTGTTTAGGGTCAGATTCATGCATGTAGTTTATGGTGAGCCCAGGGGCTCATGAAAAATTTTGTAGGTCTCTTTCCTCTTTTTCCATTATCTCCCTGATACTTTTAGGTTCCCTGGGGCTCCCTTTCTTAGTCTTTCAATCAGAGAGTGGGGCCATTATTTATCTTGCTCTGCCACATACTTTTTGTGACTGTGCCCACATCTGGGGCCAAGTAGTGGGAAAACAGGGAAAAACACAAATGGAATTCACCCCAACAATCTTGTGACTACAGCTCCTCTCAGTAAAAGCAGAAGTTTATGCCTCAAAGTTGTAGGTGCCTGCAGGCTCCTGCTGGTCTCTCATTATTATCACAGCTGTTCTCACCATGGGATTATCTGTGGGCAGGAGTTCAAGATAACAGAGAAAAGACTAAGAAACATGGGGGACTTTTGCAGTCTTTAGTGTCTAGAGTCCCTTTTCATCCTACTTCAAGCCAGAAGTAGAAAGCTGCTTCTAGAACTCTCTCTGAAAACATCAACGGCCACTTTGGATTCAGAGCTGATCTGAGTCCAGATCAGGAAATACTAAAAGAAAAATGTTAAAAGTACTATCACAGCACTATCTTCAAATTCTAATCTTCCTTCCCAATTTGTCCACTACCATTTACTCTTCAAGATCCTCGAATAGAAAAAAAAAAAAAAAAAAGATCCTCGAATAGTTGCTTTATGCATTTTTCCCTGGTGGCTCAGTGGTAAAGAATCCACCTGCCAATGCAGGATACGCAGGTTCGATCCCTGGGTCGGGAAGATACCCTGGAGAAGGAAATGGCAACCCACTCCAGTATTCTTGCCTGGAGAATCCCATGGACAGAGGAGACTGCAAGCTACACTCCACGAGGTTCAAATGAGTCGGACACGACTTAGTGATTAAACAACAACAAACAGTCACGTTTAACAGGAGAGAGAGGTTCTTCTATGCTTTGCCATTTCAGGCAGAACTCCTCCTAGCTCTGCTTTTAGAATACAACTCAACAGCAACACAGGGATGGCCTGGAGTAAAGTCCTATGTCAGGGTCCACTCAGAAGTTTGCCTCAATAGTCTAACCACATGGTTTTCAATCCTTTTTCTCTCTTCCTTTCTCCTCTTCTCCCTTCCTCCATTTTTATTTTCCTTCTTTCCTTATTATTTTCCTTTCTTTTTTAAAGCTGGAAGCCTTTCAGTTAAAGGATCTTCTAAAAGGAACCCTAACACAGGCCATAGATAACTCCTGGATATTTTGCTGGAAGGACTGGCGGGTTTTAACTGCTTCCCCCTTCACACTTGACACGGCCAGCCAGTCTACTGCAGTAGGTCCCAAAGGCGGGCTGTTAAAAGCACCCAGTCACCCAGGCTAGACACTGGAGCTCACTGCACACTTGTATTTTCAAACACCACTGGTGGGTTATGAAACCAACTTAGTGAGTCCAGACCAGCAACGGATTTTTTCAATAAACAAATCAGAATAGAAAACAGAGTGCACTTCATTTCAGGTAAGGGCTGTTTCTATTTTTGTTCTATTTTATATAAATATGAATTTTCTCCTATAGATCTCAGCCACAAAAGTTTGGAATCTATTATTCCAAACTCCTGCCCTTCTGTTATCCTTCACCTCCAGTGATTCCTCTAATTCCCTCCTTTTTCCTCTAAAACAGGCCTCAAATTTACCTTTCCCTCCCTCCATCACTGCCTCAGGTTCAGCTTCCACTGGGATTACAGCAACTGATGACCCAGCTGGTCCACCTACCTTGATTGTACTCTTTCTAATCCATGAAAGATGCTGCCATTGAATCTTCCAAACCATTAACTAAATCAACTGAAGCTGGAGGACCACCTGGCTCCCTCCGCCTGGGGACAAGGCCCAAGGTCCCTTCCATCCCCAGCCTCTCACCCACCTTTCAACTTCCTGTCCACCCATCTGGGCTCCTTTACGTCTGAACCTTCTGCCCCCGTGAAGGGCTTCAATCCTAAGACTATCAAACTTGAATTAGTTACATGTGTCTTGCTTTTAAGAAAAGAAGTTCTTAAATATAAAATATATATTAATTCCAAAAACCAGAGCTAATTTTTTTTAAAGATATAATTTTTGAATTGTTTTTTAAAAAGAACTTCTTATACATCAGAGACAACAACCCCAAGGAAACAATCCCCCATCAGTTATTTGCCTGCTTGTTCATGCCCTCTCCTTTGACCAAAGATGCCAGAAATGCCATGGAAGAAGCTGAAAGATAATTCCTTCCTGGCAGAGTCATCTGACTTTTTAAACAAAGAGCTCTTAAACACTGCTGCCCTGAGTAGTCTTTTAATGAGCCCCTCATCCATTCTTTCCTTCGATATTACAGTGAAATTATAGGTCACACGTACTCTGTAAATTGGCTCGGAGATTCCAGAAATGCATGACCTTCTTAAGGGAATTATACAGTTTAGGCCAAAGGATTTTTTAACGTAATGTGGTTGGGTTTTTTAAAAAAGCACTGAAATAACTGTAGGCATATCACACACTTGACTATAAACTAGCCCTTTTTAATGTCCTGGACAAAGCTTTTATTTGTAAATTAAGCATCCACTTGCATATTCGACTCTAGAGTTCCACCATGAAACAAAAGATTTCTCTGAGTATTTCAAGGTACCTTTGTGCATCACCTCCCTACTACTTATTTTTTGCATCTTGGGGTAACTTTTAATTTTGATATAATTTCAAAATAACAAAAAAGTTGCAGAAACAGTGCAAGTAACTCTTGTTTACCCATAGACATTTTACATAGCTCCAGTAATTATTTATGTTGTGTACCCTTTACTTTATCATTCTCTTTTCCTGAACTTTTAAAATTATATTTTTAAATAAAAAATGTTAATATTTAAGGTATATATCATGATGATGTGATACACATACACAATGAAATGATCATGAAGTCAAGCTAATTCACATACAACCTCCTGACATAGTTACTATTTGTGTGCATGCTGAAAGAACACAACTCTACTCTCTCAGCAAATTTTCATAATTCAACACAGTATTGTTAACCACAGTTATCATGCCTAGACTTTAGCTCCCTAGACCTCCTCAACTGCATTTTCCCATTCTTGATTTGATTTTCATTTGACAAAGCAGTAGGAAGGAATATCTATTCTACAGCCATTCCATTGGATAAGAGATTTTACCACTTGAAAATGTGATTGCAAATAATGCCTATTTATTTCAACTAAAAGTACAGAAAATAACAGACTGGACATATGAAAAATTAAAGAAAGATGACCTTACCCATAAAGACAGCTTTCTGCTGCAAACCATTATGAGTGGTCACCAGAGTTGGTTTTCTTGTTTGGGGATTTTTTTTTTTTTTTTTGGAAGAGGGTGATCTGTGACTTGCCCATTGGGAGTAAAGATGGATGTTGCTGTGTGGTTGGGTATATTCACTACTCCCTGTCCCCCCAGAGGCCTTGGAAGCACAAGATCATGGATGATACTTTCTTAAACCAGAACACAGTGGTTCTGGCTATCTGCCATGAGAGTTCTTAAGGTTATCTTCAGAAAGGAAAAAACCATGCCCATCACTAAAACCTTATCTCCTGGGAAGAGCTAATTCATCTTAAAAAGTGATTTCAACTTATTTTAATCAGACCATTAAATTTTACTCTTCTTAACTCTGAAATGGATTTGCCAATCCCCAATTTCCATTAAGCACCAAAATGCACAGTAAATATTGAAGAGAGGTTGATAAGGTTGACATTCTTGGAACTAAGTGGAGACCTTGGCGTCTGCCTTGTTACTATCCTCTTCCCCCGTCCTGTCCGCTCTAAATAACAAGCCCAGGCCCAGTTTTCCCCAAGGGCAACTGTCAAAGAAACAGTCTTTCAGCACTGATTACTGCATGAAAATTAAGGAGAATAAGCTGCCAATTCTAGACGGGAGACAAGAATTTAATCAGCACCAAGAGCTCCAACAAGGTGTCAAAGTTTTGAGTCCCCTGCTGACATTTAGCAGTATTTGCAATGCAAATTTTCAAAAGCGTTCTTGGAAAAACTGACTAACCTCTCTCTACCCTTGAATGCCCGTTTCCTAAAAAAAAGGTCCCTAAGATAAATTTTAAAGTACATCAAGCCTAAGGGCCTCTCTTAACACTTATAAGCCACAACTGTAACTCTCCAAAGAGAGAGGCTCCTCCATGCAGGGCCCTTAAAACAGGATTTTCTGTCTGTCCTTCCTGCTGGACCTTCCCACCAGGACATCATGTAACAAAACTCTGCATCCTCGTTTCCCATCTAATGCCACATATAGGATGTTGTTCTGCCCCATTCCTTTACCTGCCCATCAGCATCAAAGTTTAAATTCCAGATCCCCCTGCTGAAGGTTTCAAAGTAAGCCTCCATGAAGGGAGTCTTATTACTGCTGGGCCTCCGTGGCCTCAAGTATTTCTCTGCTCAGTCTCTCTCATTCCACATTCTTCCATTTTTTAGATAAGGACGAACCAAAGGAATGAAGACAGGTTTACTGTATTAGCAGGTTCTGAGCTTCTAAACAATGTTGGCAGACTCCTAACTTCTCCATGAAAAGAAAAACAGCCATTTTAATCATCTGTTCTATAATGATCTCCAGGACTTATATCCAATGAAATACCAGTGGAAGCACACGGCCTTCCCAAGACACCTCCGAGCCAGAGATGAAATGAACCAGAAGTGGACTCCACAGGTTCAGCAGTGACCGGGCCATCCTGCTCACCTCATGGGCTCACTCTAACCCTGCTGTTCCCACAGGGACCTGGGGCAGCACCGTGCGTCAGTAGCAAGGGCTCCCTTGGTGGACCCCGGGAGAAGCAGCTCCTCCCCTGCCCTAGGGAGGGGACAGGCAGGAGGCATTACGCACGGGACATCCCCTCGTGCATGGCTTTCCTGTATGAGCCTCTGTGACAGAGGCAAGAGGCATGAAGATTGGAGAGAGCAATTAAGCCCAAGCGGGGTGGGACAGAGCTCATAAAACACCCGAATTCAGAGAAGGGCAGGGTTGGTGTGAGCCTGAGTAATTAGAGGTTTCCTGGAGGAGGACAACAGAGCCAGACCGTAAAGGAGGGGACATACTGAGCTTCAAGGAGACAGAAGAGCTCCCTGGCAGGAGAAGAGAAAAGGTACCTCCCACGCTTCTGCTCATTTCCTCTTTCAGGGCAGCGCAGCATCAAGAACAAATCACCAGGCTTGGACCCAGGGAGAAGCCGGCCTCCATGCTGCCTCCACCATTCCCTAGTTCTCAAAAAAGTACAAGCCCCCCAGCCTCCTGGGCCTCAGTTTACACATCTGTAAATTGGAAGAACCATCCCAGCTGGACTCTATGTTGTCAGGATGAAATGGGATTATGTATACACATGGTGATGGTCAGGCAGTTCTTGTTGATGTCATTATGCTAGTTAATCTCTCTGGGCTTTAAGTCCATAATCTGGGAGATACAGGATTCATCCTGAAGCCCTCTAAAGCCCTCCAGCTCCACAATCCTACATTTCTGAAACATTCAAGTCCCCACGGGGATGTAATACTACGTATCTGGCACTAGGAGGCACTCTTCTAATAGGTCTTTATATTAATACTTGCAGTTCTGGAATCCCAGATGAGACCCCATTGAAACAGTTTACTGTGGAGCACTACCTAAACCAATTGAAGTATTTTTCAGTATATTAAGTCTGCATTTCTATTTACAATTTCAACATGTTTAGAATTTTAACTTCCAGAAAAACCTACCTTATCAAACTCCTTCGCTTACTAAAATTCTACCAACTGCTAGAGAATCTGCATCTGGATGGGATTTGCTGCAGGCCCCCCTACAGGGTGCTTACTCCTTCCTGGGTGTCCCCTCCCTGCCCCTTGAAAAGGACCTAAATCCTGTGATTTTCTTGGTGACCATCATCCAAGACACTGACCTACTCAGGGTTCTCAGGGAAAAGTCACTGCCTCAGAATCCTTAACCACAGCTGTCCATGCCCTCTGGGCTTCGCAGGTGGCACCAGTGATAAAGAACCCGCACGCCAATGCAGGAGACATAAGATATGTTCAATCCCTGGGTGGGGAAGACCCCCTGGAGGAGGGAATGGCAACCCAGTCCAGTATTCTTGCCTGGAGAATCCCATAGACAGAGGAGCCTGGCGAGATATAGTCCATGGAGTTGCAGAGAGTCGGGCATGACTGAAGCGATTTAGCACGCAAATGTGCACTAACCTCTCCAGTCCCACATCTGATTTAATTGGCATCTGTTTTTGTCAAAATCATCCACAAGTGATTCCCCTGCATAGGCAGGAGATATGAACCCCTGGTCACTGCTAAACCAAACCACGACCTGAGGCCAGTGTCAGTTAGTTAGTTAGTTAGTTAGTTAGTTAGTTAGGCAGGGCTCTCACCGCACTATCTATCAGCATCTGCTTCTAATCAAACTCAAAGGCAAACAGGAAAAATAATGTTCCCACATCCTGATGACCACTTTCCATGATCTCCACTGGGGCAGTGATGACGGGTACCAGGTATGTGGTGCTGGTTCCCACCAGTCCAGCTCTGCTGTATTCAGTCACTCAGTCACGTCCGACTCTTTGGGACCCCACGGACTGCAGCAGGCCAGGCTTCCCTATCTTTCACTATCTCCTGGAGTTTACTCAAACTCCTGTCCATCGAGTTGATGATGCCATCCAATCATCTCATCCTCTGCCACCCCCTTCTCCTCTTGCCCTCAATCTTTCCCAACATCAGGGTCTTTTCCAATGAGTCAGCGCTTCTTATCAGGTGGCCAAAGTTATTGAAGCTTCAGTTTCAGCATCAGTTCTTCCAAAGAATATTCAGGGTTGATTTCCTTTAGGATTGACTGCTTTGATCTCCTTGCTGTCCAAAAGACTCTCAAGAGTCTTCTCCAGCACCACAATTCAAAAAGCGTCAACCTTTGGCCCTCAGCCTTCTTTATGATCCAACTTTCACATCTGTACATGACTATTGGAAAACCCATAGCTCTGAGTATATGGACCTTTGTCAGCAAATTGATGTCTCTGCTTTTTAATACACTGCCTAGGTTTGTCATAACTTTCCTTCCAAGGAACAAGTGTCTTTTAATTACATGGCTGCAGTCACCGTCCACAGTGATTTTCGAGCCCAAGAAGAGAAATGTGTCACTGTTTCAAGTTTTTCCCCTTCTTTTGCCATGAAGTGATGGGACCAGATGCCATGATCTTAGGTTTATGAATTTGAGTTTTAAGCCAGCTTTTTCACTCTTCTCATTAAGAGGCTCCTTAGTTCCTCTTTGCTTTCTGCCATTAGAGTCGTATTATCTGCATATCTGAGGCTGTCGATATTTCTCCCGGCAATCTTGATTCCAGGTTATGATTCATCCAGCCCGACATTTCAATGATGTACTCTGCATAGAAGTTAAATTAGCAGGGTGACGACATACAGCCTTGCCATACTCCTTTCCCAATTCCAAACCAGTCTGTTGTTCTGTGTATGGTTCTGTTGCTTCTTGACCTGCATACGGGTTTCTCAGGAGATGGGTAAGATGGTCTGGTATTCCCATCTCTTTAAGAATTTTTCAGTTTGTTGTGATCCATATAGCCAAAGGCTTTAGCATAGTCAATGAAGCAGAAGTAGATGTTTTTCTGGAGCTCTTGCATTTTTGATGATCCAACAGATGGCAATGTGACCTCTGGTTCCTCTGCCTTTTCTAAACCTAGCTTGTACATCTGGAAGTTCTCGGTTCACATACTGTTGAAGCCTGGCTTGAAGGATTTTGAGCATGACCTTGCTAGCATGTGAAATGAGCACCAGCCCAGCCTGTTTCCCCCCCAAGCTCCAAATTGCTAGAAATGGCTCCAGGGCCTCCTCATGTTTGCCAAGCTTTACACAGGTGCCTGTTTGATAGGTGCAAGTCTAAATTTTCACTTGTAAACATTATTTTAAAATCACAGCATTATGTAATACAAAAAAATTATGTTTTTAAATATGACAATCCCTTCCCTTCTTCCCAGAGGATTCAATTACCTTATTGTGAACCTCTACAGTGGAATTTCAAGAACTTTTTAAAAATGTGGATCCTATGTAGTAGTCACTTGCCTACAACTTAGTTAAACCTGAATTATTTTTTTTAATATTTATTTATTTGGCTGAGCCTGTGGCATGCAATGTATTTAGTTGCAGTATGTAGGATCTAGTTCCCTGACCAGGGATCGAAACTGGGAAGGCAGTGTCTTAGCCACTGGATCACCAGGGAAGTCCCAAAACCAAACTATTTTTTTTTTTTGCTTTGATATATATTTTTAAATGTATGCTCCATAACAAAGGGGGGTTTATTTCAAGAACCCAGGGCTGGTTCAATATGCAAAACTCAATGTAGCATATCATATCAATTGTCTATAGAAGAGAAATTAGGTGATCACGGCAACTGATGGAGGTAAAGCATCTGACGAAACCCAACATTCAGCCATAGGAAAAATTTCAGCAAATTAAGAACAGAGGGAAGCTTTCTAGACTTTATAGGAAAACGCTATGGAAAAAAGAGAACTTACAACTAACATTGTATTTGATGAAAAAACTCAATGTTTTCTCCTTAATATCAGGAATCAGTCAAGGGTGTCCTCTTGTACTAGTCCGATTTTTTTTTTTTTTTAGTGCCTGCAGGCTTATTGACAATATTTTCCACAGTTCATGCCAAGCCTGAATTCTTTAGAAGTATTACGAGCTTGCCAAATGTATTTTATGATATTATTTTATGTGTATTTTATGATCTAGAACAAAACCAAAATATGCTTAATAGTCAAAGAATTAGAAACCTTCCTATTGTGACTCATTCATACCTGTCAAGTTGGTGACATTCAAAGAAAGGCAGAGAAGAAAAATAATGAACTTCCTTTAATATGAGAAAAGTAAATAATAAATCTCTCCGTTGGTTGTTCATGTCCACTCTATTATCTTCATTCCAAAAAACTGAAGTATGTGTGAATGCATTTTACAGAGGCACATTTAACAATCCTATCAGACACATGAGTGAACCTTGAAAAAATTCATACCAAGTGTAATTAGCCAGTCACAAAAGGACACATATTGGATGACTGTATTTACATGAAATGTCTAGAACAAGCAAATTCACAGAGACAAGAAAAGGGGGTGGGGGAGGAGAGAATGAGGAGTTACCACTTAATGGGTACAGATTTTGTTTGGGGTGATGAAAAAGTTTAGGAGATAGTGGCGATGTTAGTGCAGGCTTGCGAAGGTAATTAATGTCACTGAACTGTACAATTAAAATAGTAATAATGGTAAATTATACCATATATATATCTTACTACCATAAGTAAAAATAAAATCTTATCAAAACACTACTTGACTAAAAACCAATGGCCTGATGTCCACAGCAGGAAATCCCAAAAGCAACTAATTCGATGTCTCCGGAGCTGAGTGTGAGCTCCAACAGTACTGGGCGCTTCCCTGAGCACAAGCAGGTTTAAAACTAGTGCAGCCTCTGTGGAGCTGATGAGGCCACCAGGCTACGCGTCCATGGACTTCGCCACCACCCATCCCGTCTCTGCGGCCAGCACATTAGACTCGCATTCATTTAATAGCTATTTCCT
Source organism: Cervus canadensis (assembly GCF_019320065.1). NCBI lineage: Eukaryota > Metazoa > Chordata > Mammalia > Artiodactyla > Cervidae > Cervus > Cervus canadensis. Next base: position 35,987,957 of record NC_057408.1, read on the forward strand.
GGCAGCTGTAATCACATGTTCATTAGAGCTGATTGTTTTGCCATGCTAATGGTCATTACGGGCTGTCATTGGCAAGTACTTTGTTTTCATTTCTATAAATATATGAGCATTTCACAAGTCACCAGCTACTAAAACTGAATAAACACTTTAGACCATGCATTCTCAACAGGGGTGAGAAGAAGAAAATTGGTTCTTAGGGGCAAAAATACCTTCCATATATATTCAAATAGTTTATGCTCCTCTACAGGGACATAGTACATAACAGATACATAGTCTTGGGCATTAAAACTTCATGGGGGTTGAATGAGGGTAATTAAGGACAAGATGCATATTAAAAGGCTCCCGAGGAAGGTGATCATTTAAAAAAAAAACTGACAAACACTGCTTTATATCCTACAATTAAAGATTCTCTTTCAACACAACATAAGCAACCCATTTGCTCTTTACAACTGAAAAAAGAAAGAAAAAAATGGCTGATTCATGTTGATGTGTGGCAGAAACCAACACAATTCTGTAAAGCAACTATCCTTCAATTAAAAAATAAATAAATTTAAGGTAAAAAAAAAACTATGAAAAGTTTTCATTGAAGACTAGTATACAGCTTTGCTGCAGGACTCACGCTCGTCTTAGCAGCACATTGTACGGCAATCTGTGCGAGGCGCTGCCCTCCGTTTGGCCCAAACTCTCTTGGCCTTTCCCAGGACTGACAAATGCATTCATTCATGCCAGCAGCCACAAGCATCTGCTAAGCGCCAGGCACCCTGCTAGGCCCATTTGGCTGGATTCCCCTCATCCAAATGGACAGAGCTGTCAGGAATGGCGAATGCTTGGACCCCTCGCTCCACATCAGCCTTGGAAGAAGAGAAGCACGGGGTAGGCCAGGGAAGCGGTCACGAGTCTGGGTCCAGAAGCCAGGAAACTTGGGTCTGAGGCCAGGCAGCATCACCTCTTATCAAACAAGCAACTCTGTATAAGCGATTTGACCTCTGATGCTTCAAACTCTTCCTCCGAAAAAATGAGATGGTGATGTTTCTCAGGGGGCTGCATCTCTCACCAAGTGAGAGATGACAATACATATTTGGCTCTTGTAAGCTTGAGTAAGTACTGGTCATGCCTTTCCAAGTGAAATAAGAGGAAGATCAGAATATATACAGTTGCCTGCCACGATTTCCATCAGCAGATTCTATGTGCCAGCACCCTCCACACTCTTACAAGGGCCCTGCAACTCCCTCCTAGGGGGAGCTCTGGCCTCAAGGTCAGCTTACAGGCGAATGGGCTCTAGCTGGGGACATGCAAAGCCCAGCCTGAAGTACCAGGGGCAGACAGGAGCAGCAGCAGGCAGTGTTTTGAAGTCAGAGAAGAATTTCAGCAATGTGTATCCCTCTTCACGCCAGCTATCAGGCCAAGATGCGACACACTCCCTCCTGGTGCCCAAGGACACACTGACACATGTCACTTCCCCGAAACTCAGACAGACTCAAGAGCAGGGGAAGAAGTCTGCTGCATTTGGGCTATCATTTCAAGGGCCCCAGAAGGAACAGGCCTTGGAAATTATGCCTCTTCCCAGCTTACATGCTTCCTTTCCACAAAGAAAAGTAAGGTTCAAGGATCCATCTGCTAGGAGGTTAATGTAACCTATGCTGGGGACAGGGGTTACTAGTACCAGAGGCCCTCACTCTTCCCAGACCTCAGGAAGAGCCCTAGCCATGTGTTCTGATGGCCTCATATTTTCATGTGACTTGCAAAAGGAAGGCACTGTAACGTCATCACTTAAGACCACAGTCTCTATCCATGCTGGTTCCCTCCACCACACTTTCTCAGATGGCAGGTGGTAGAACCATCATGAGCATTTGGAAGATCTAGCTCAGGGAAGTGAAGTAGGGGTTTAGTGGGATGTATCTACATGGTTTACCGCTTCTTCCATGTACAGTTAGATTTTGGCTGGTTGTCCCGATGAAGGAATGATTCCTTAAAACATTCCTGCTGCCAGTGTGGCAACTCAGAGGACTGTGTGACCTTAGAGGCAGGCCCAGAGCTCAGACTGCAACATGAATGTGACCTTAGTGTGAGGGACCCTCAAGTATAGGATGGGAGGAAAACCAGCACTTGGGATGGAAAGAGCTGGAAGCTTGTCTGTGGCATATACTTCCAATTCCTACAGCTCCTACATGAAAGAACACTAATGGAGGATCCCCCATTTGCAAATATCCCAGACATTTCCAAGAGATTAACATAAATGACCTGTGAAGATGAAAGAAACAGTCTAAAACAAGGGTTGGCAACACTATGGTCCAACAAATTACAGCCCATTGACCAAATCCTCTCCATTGCCTGTTTTTATTAACAAAGTTTTGTTGGGATACAGCCACATCCATTCATTGACATGCTGAGCAGGACTGCTTGTGCACAGAAAGACAGAGTTGATAAGTTGCTACACGGGCCATGGGGCTCCCAAGCCCTGAAATATTTATCATCTGATCCTTTACAGAAAAAGTCTGCTGATCCTCACTCTAAACTAGTAATAATATAAAACAAATTCTAATTGATCACATCAGAACAAAGACTGAATTATTTTCCTTGCTTTCTCTATAGAAAATGTGATAAACATCACTGCAGTATTAAGAGGTTAGAAAACAGTCCAAAAACGCAGGGAAAACTGTATTATAGACACATGTTAGTGAGATGAGTAATAAAAATATTAAGATTTTTTCTAGGTTTTGAGATGTCCATCGTATCTGTCAGCCTTTAATAATCTGTAATTTGTTGTGACTCATCTTCTCATTCTAAAATCTTCACTTTTATACCCCAACTCATATAAGCTTCAGGCCAGACAAACACTGCATATGCTTCTACTAATATATAAAGAAGGGACACCTGATCATTTCTGTGGCCCTTAGTCACTCCCATGAACAGCTCTCTTTGACTTCTGATGGAGGATAGGGAAGCCAGGGACTGCTCAGAGGAAAGAGGTCTTCAGAGGAAGCAAGTTGGAGACAGGAGCTCAGAATAAGACAGGGACGAAAACCGGAACATACACCTCTTCAGGGAGCACCAACCTTACACAAGGAGGAAAACTCACTGTGCAGCTCAGTTTAAAACATGAGTGTGTTTGGGACTTCCCTGGTGGTTCAGTAGTTAAGACTACATGCTTTCAATGTAGGCAGCATGGGTTCAATCCCTGGTCAGGGAACTACGATCCCACATGCAAAACAGCACTGCCTCTCCTGAAAATAAATGAAAAAAGAGAAAAGATTTAAAAATCAACCTGCCATATAGCACAGGGAGCTCAGGTTGGTGCTCTGTGGTGACCTAGATGGATGGGATTGGAGGGGCAGGTGAAAGGGAGATTCAAGAAGACGGGAATAAATGAATACACACAACTAATTCACTTCATTGTAGAGCAGAAACTAATACAACATAGTAAAGCAACTAGACCCCAATAAAAATAAATGAATAAAATACAAGCAACAAAATTATTAAAAAAGAAAACACAAATGTGTTCTGTCCAAGCAAAGTGCTAAAGGGGGAACATCTGGAGATGTAAAGCAACCTTTCTTCCCAAGAACAGGTAAAACGAGAAAGGTTGTGAAACCCAGCTCCATCAAACATAATTGTCAGCCTCACAAATCTGTAACTTCTGTCACACTAACATGTTCTAACCTAGAGAAATTCTCACACACGTGCACAAGGAGATACATGTAAGAATTTTAATAACGTCAGTGTTTGTAATACTGAATAATTGAGGCAACTTAAATGTCCATCATTAGGAGATGACTTGTGAAACTGTGTATCCATACACAAATATGCCACTCTATGACAAAAATAAATACACCAGGATGAGTCTTAATCTTGTTAAATCACAGAACAACAACATGATACATATATAAGAAGTTTGCAAACATATACACAGGACTGTAAAAGGATGAGAGATTAATATGGGTAGCAGTCAGGACAGGAGGGGAAGAAAGACAACTGCTGGGTGCCATGCAAGGCAGCATCAATGACACTGTTAATTTTGATTTTTTTAAGGTTAATAGTGTGTCCACAGCTATCTTCTTTTTCTTTATATCTTTTTATACTTCAAATACTTTGTGATAAATTTAAAAGAATAATTCCCAAATTAATTCCAAATTGATGGATTCCAGGACAATGATGAATACATTCTTTAAATCTATTCAGTCTCCCTAAAATGCAGTCATTAGGTGCATTCTCTTTGAGTCTTTATCCAGATGAATGTTTTACGAGGTTTTACTGATGAAAAACAACAACAAATGATGGTATACCATGGTCTATTAATTACCATATCATTAATGAATTTAATATTAAATATTAAGCATTTTTAACATTGAAAATCTTTGGAATTATCATTTAAAATAACCCCTAATATTACAGTGCATAGATATGCCGTAATTTTAACCACTCTCCTTTTCTTAGATTTCTTCTAACTCCCCATCACAAATAATGCTGTATAGAATATTTTTATGTGCACAGTATCACTTTAATTTTTAGAGTTACTTAAGATATGTACCCTGGAGTAGGAAATGGAAACCCACTCCAGTATTCTTGCCTGGAGAATCCCATGGACAGAGGAGCCTGGTGGGCTACAGTCCACGGGGTCGCAGAGAGTCGGACACTATACTACTACTACTAAGATATGTACCCAGAGACAGGATTTTCATAAAAACTTTGATCATTTTTTGTGAATCATTATATACTGTCAACACATTTGAAATATTAATGGCTGCAAAACTTTTGTTCTGGCCAAGATTAAGGAACATGCATCATCTTTCCTCTTCCGCCTAAGATGTACAAAACGCTGCCTTACCGCTTTGAGAAAATTCCCAGGCATGACACGGGGAAAAGGACCCTAGGCAGAGCTAGGGAGTCATCAGATGCTAAGTTGGGAGACCAGGGGGAGCAAGGTAAGGAGAATTCAGAGAGTCAAATATGAGTGTGTAGCCCAGAGGAGAATCTGGAAATCTACAGAGGATCCCTCTGAGTATTCAGCAGAGTACTCATCAGTAATGCAAGGGAAAGACCTGAGACCAGGGAAAGAGGCACCCAAACAATCAGAAGTACTCATATTGGGCTACTCTCACCAGCCAGACTAGAATCTCATAATTCATGGAAAATTGGGGATAGTACTCAGAAGGATCTTGTCTTAGTCATGGCAAATAATAAGCCCTATACTAAATGCTTCTCTGATATCACCTAACTAATCCTAAAAGCAAAACCCAGAAGGATCAAATTGTTTCCAAATAACTTAACCGTCCCAGAATAAATTAAAACTATCCCAAAACAAATTTCTTAAGAATAGAAAAATATCAGCATGCAATGAGATAAAGTTCAGTCTGGAATTCAATAAAAACAAAAATTACGAAGCATTCAAAGAAGCAGGAAAATATGTTCTGAGTTTGGAGAAAATCAACCAAAACTAAAATAGAACTAACATAGATAGTATAATTATCAGACAAGAACATTAAAATGGGTATTACAACAGTATTCTGTATAATCAAAAGTTAACTATGGACATGAGAAGTATTAAAGAGCAAACTTAACTTCTAGATGAGAAACACAACCTCCAAGATGAAAATTACATCAGATGTTGATTCATGGCAGATTAAATAAGGAAGGAGAAAAGATTGGTGAAGTTGACATGGCAATAGAAACTACCCCAATTGGAACACAGAGGAAAAGTACCAAAGTACTTCCTACAAAAAACAAACTTTTCAAAAAAAAAAAAAAAAACAAACTTTTCCTACAAAGACAAAATAAGCTAAAAGTGAAAGGATGGGAAAAAAGATAAACCATGCTAATGTTATTATCAGACAAGACAGATTTAAGATAAATGAATATTGCCAGGGATGAAGAATGTCACTTCAGAACAAAGGGGTCAATTTAATAACAATTCTAAATGTTTACGCACATAACAACAGAGGTTCAAAGTATCTGAAGCAAAAATTTACAGAACTGAAAGAAAAAAAAACAGAAAAACTCAGAATTACAGTTGGAAACTCCAACACTACTCTCCCAGTATTCTATAGAATAAGTAGACAGAAAATCAGTAAAAGACTGGAATAAAACTATCCATCAACTTGACCTAATTGACATTTATAGAATATTCTACCCAACAACAATAGCATACACATTCTACTCAGGTCCCAAGGACTAACCAGATTTTAACCTATACAAATAGCCTCAATAAACTTAAAGGATTCAAGTCATAGAAAGAATATTCTCTGACCACAATACAATTAATGAATAACAGAAAGATCTCCAGAAAATTCCCAAATATTTATATAATAAACAACATAGTTCAAAGTAACCCAAGGGTTAAAGAATAAGTCAAAAAGAAAATGACAAAGTATTCTAAAATGAATGAAATGAAAGTGATATATCAAAATGTATGTGATGCCGCTAACCAGCAGGACTTAGAGGGAAATTTCTACCACTAAATGTCTATATTATAAAGAATAAAGGTCTCAAATCAAGGACCTCAGCTTTCACCTTCAGAAATGAGAAAAAGAAGGGTTAGTTAAGCCCATAGTAAACATAAAACAGGTATTAATAAAGATGAGAGGAGAAATCAATGAAATGATAAAGAAAAACAATAAAGAAACCTATCTAGTTCTTTGAAAAAGTCAATAACATTGATATACCTGTAACCAGGCCAATCAGAAAGGAGAGATACAGAGAAAGGGAGGGAGAGAGAGGGAGGGAGGAGGGAGAAAGAGAGGACACAAATCACAGCACCAAAGAGGAGACAGACGACAACACTTCTGACTCTGCAGATGTGAAAATGATAATGGTAATAGAACAACTTTATGCCAAAAAAACTGATAAATGAAATGAACAAATCCCCTTAAAAATATAAACTAACAAAACCTTATGCAAGAACAAAGAAGTAACTTGAATAGTCCAACATCTACTAAAGAGATAGAATTTGTTGATTTTTTTTCCCCAGAAAGAGATCTCCAGACCCAGATGGATATACTGGTGAATTCTATCAAACATTTAAGAATGAAAAATGCCAATTCTATACAAACTCTTCCAGAAAATGAAGGGGAGCAAATTTCCTTAACTTACCTGATGAAACCATCATTATCATGGTAACAAAACAAAGGCATCAGAGGAAAAGAAACTATAGACCAGTATCTCATATGAATATAGTTCTCATGAACAATAATAAAAAATTTTAGCAAATTAAACCAAACAATTTATATTAAAAATACATCACGACCAAGTAGAGTTTATCCAAGTTTGTTGGACAATTTAAAAATGAATCAATGTAACTCATAATATCAACAGCAAAAAAGATAATCACCATAGATGGAGAAGAATCATTTAACAAAATCTAATGTACTTTTCTGATACAAACTCTCAGCAAACAAGGAATATAAGGGAACTTCCTCAACCTGATAAAGGATATCTACAAAAAACCTACAGATAACATCAGACTGCATGGCAAAAGACTGAATGCTTTTCTACTAAGATGGGGAACAAGAATGTCCACTCATCACTTCCATTCAACGTTATTCAACCTTATACAGCCAGTACAATAAGAAAAAATTTATTCAAGCCAATGTATGGCAAAACCAATACAATGTTGTAAAGTAAAATAAATAACTAATTTAAATTAAAAAAAATTAAAAAATCAAGCAATTTAGATTGGAAAGGAAAAAGTTAAACTGTCATTATTCACAAACAACATGATTATCTAGGTAAAAATACCATGCTACGGGATTCACAAAAAAGCTAGCAGAACAAATAAGCAAAGTGACCTTAACAGGATTGCAGAAAACTAGATCAATACACAAAATTCAGTTGTGTGTCTATGTAGTACCAATGAAAAATTAGAAGTTGACATTTTAAAAAATACATCAAAAATATAAAATGCTTAGGGATAAACATCATTTAAAGTATGTAATACCTATACACTGAAAACTACAAAATACTGCTGATATTAATGACCTAAAAAAAGAGACACACCATGCTCATGGATTAGAAAACTCAATATTTTGCAGATGTCAATTCCTCCCAAATTGATTTAAAGATTCAGTGCATTCCTAATCAAAATCTAAGCAGGATTTCTGTTCTAGAAAGTGACAGGCCAAATCTAGAATTCACATGGAAATGTAAAAGGTTTAATACAGGTCCTTCAAAAGGGAGGAACAAAACTGGAAGACTCAGGCTGTGCTGTCCGTGCTAAGTCGCTTCAGTCCTGTTTGACTCTTTGCAACCCGCCAGGCCCCTCTGTCCATGGGATTCTCCAGGTAAGACTACTAGAATGGGTTGCCCATGCCCTCCTCCAGCGGATCTTCCTGACCCAGGGATTGACCCCACATCTCTTGCATCTCCTGCACTGGCAGGCAGGTTCTTTACCACTAGTGCCACCTGGGAAGCCCTCAAAAGTGAAGAACAAAACTGGGAGACTTATGCTACCTGACTCGAAGATTTATAAAACTACAGTAATAAAGACAGTGTGGTACTGGCACCTAGATAGATAAATATTGTATTGTATATGTGAAAATTCCTAAAAGAGTTTATCTTAAAAGTTCTCTCTTAAGAATTAAATTTTGTAACTATGATGCCGATAGGTATTAACTAGACACTGTGGGGATCACTTTGCACTATACACAAATATCAAATAATAACATTGTACACCTGAAACTATTAATAATATAATGATATATGTAGATAATACATAAATTTTAAAAACCTAGAAAATAAAAAAAAGACCAAATAATTAATGGAAAACAATTTACAGTCCAGAAATAGATTCACATATATATGGGCAACTGATTTTTAACAAAAATTTGGAGATAATTCAATAGAGAAAACGTAATTGCTGGGTTTTCTCCCAACTAATTGTACTAGAACAGGTGTTTATACATAGGGGAGAAAAAAAGAACCCTGACTTATACCATGTACAAAGATTAACTCAAAAATAAGACATAGATATAAATTTACAATCCGAAACTATAAACCTAGAAGCAAACATGGGAGTAAATCTTTGTGACCTTGAGTTAGGTCAAGATTTCTTAGATATGGAACTAAATGTACATATCATGAAAGAAAAAAAAAAACCCCGATAAATTAAACTTCTTTGAAATTGAAAATGTCTCCTCTTTGAAAGGAGACATTAACCATTAAGAAAATGAAAAGACGAGTTATTGACTAGGGGAAACATCTGCAAATAAATTAAGGACTTGCATCTGTAACCCATAAAGAACTCTCAAAACAAAAAAACTGAAATAAATATTAAATAATCAGGAACCGACAATTCCATTTAAAAACTGGCAAAAGATGTGAACAAACATTTCACCCAAAAAAGATAGATAGATGGTAAATAAGCACTAGAAAAGATGCTCAACATTATTTGTCATTGGACAAATGTAAGTTCAAACCACCTCCATGGACTGTAGCATGCCAGACTTCTCTGTCCATGGAATTCTCCAGGCAAGAATACTAGAGTGGGTAGCCATTCACTTCTCCAGGGGCTCTTCCTGACCCAGAGATTGAACTCAGGTCTCCTGCATTGCAGGCAGACTCTTTACCATCTGAACCATAAGCCACTTACCGAGGTAGCTCAAACAGTAAAGAATTTGCCCGCAGTGCAAGAGACCTGGGTTTGATCCCTAGGTCAGAAAGATCCCCTGCAGAAGGGCATGGCAACCCACTCCAGTATTCTTGACTGGAGGATTCCATGGACAGAAGAGCCTGGTGGGCTACAGTCCATGGAGTCACAAAGAGTTGGACATAACTGAGCAACTAACACTTTCACAGAGAAATTAAAGCTATGTCTACAAAAACATTTGTACAGAAATGTTCATAATAGTTTTATTCTGAAACTGTTAAAACTGGAACACAAATGTCTAAAACTGGAAACACCCAAATGTCCATGAACATGTGAATACATAAACAGATGTGGTATGTCCATACAATGGAATGCCACTTGGCAATAAACAGGAATGAGTATCAATAACATACAACATGGGTGAATTTCAAAATAATTATGGTGCACCAGTGAAGCCAGACAATAAGAGAATGCATACTATATGATTCAACTTATCTGAGAAAATACAAAGCAATCTATGGTGACAGAAAGTAGCTCACTGCCTGGGAAAGGGCTGGGTGGGATTGGGGATGAGAAGCACTATAAGGGGGCAAAGAAAACATTTTGGGGTGATGGATAACCTTCACTCTCTTTATTGTAGTTGTGGTTTCACCTGTGTATACCTATGTCAAAACATATCAAATTGTAGACTGTAAGCATGCATAGGTTATTATATGCCCCTCTGACCTCAAGAGCAGTTTTGAAATACTAATAGTTGCACCCGATGAAATAGACAAAGGAATAGTCTGTAAAACTGAAAGTACAAAACAGATACAGTCACTTCAGCTCAGTGAATGAACAACCTTTTGTTTTAAACACTCTTCAAACCCCAATTTCACTCCTCCACTTTAATCCTTTTTTTTCTTTGCTCCAAAGCCTAAGTTCAAAATTACCTACTTCACGAAGGAACTGGCCCCACACCACAGGAAAAAAGGTCACGGAATGTACAGAGCTACAAGCAAGTGATACCAGCTCCCACAAATGTCCCTTCCCTCTCTGCCTTTCTCAAGGGTTTCACCACCCCGTGTTCTTTCTCTCTCTCTTTTTGTCTTATTTACCTGTGGAGATAAATGTTCAAGGTCTTTGTCCTGGATTTTAAAATCAGATGGCTTAGCATGGCACAAATCTTCCTCAAAGTAAGGAATAAACAATAGGCACTCTTTTCTACCTTTGGTTGTTCTGTAAGTCTTGGCTGTTGTGCTTTGAAACAATGGCAGTGGAGAGCGGCAGGGCTCTCCCCCCCAGACGGTGCACTAGACCTTGAACTTCACCTGCGGGATGGACAGCCCTGAGCTGCTGAGGGCCTGGCCCTCCCTGCCCATACTCTCCTGTATCCGCTGGCCCCTCAGGGATGCCTTGCTCCTCAGTGTCACTGTGTACCTGCACGGTCCAGGCTTTGGGGTTACGCTCTCCCCAGGAGACTGGTTCAGGGCAGGGACAATCAGCTCTGAAGTCCACACTTCAGTCAAGAGTCTGTCCGTCCTGGGCAGCACTGACCTTATGGTCCTAGCATATTTCTCGTTTTGAGTTTCTGTACTGATTTCCCCATGAAAGAAATAAGAGGGAGAGGCTTGAAGGAGCCAGCATTTAAGATTCAAAGGCAAGCAGTAAGTAAGCACCCAAGGTCATTGCTAACTTCTTCATGCCATGCAAACTGGTGCCCCAATGGCACTGATGAATATCACACGAAAATGCACTGCGTGAGGTAGGGATGCGGGTGAATAGCTAATACACCCATCCCTCTCGATGTACTTGAGGTCCTAAAGCCCGAGTTAAAAAACAACATACTTCGTTGTACAGCAGGAACCAGTACAACTCGGTAAAGCAACTATACCCCAATTTTTAAAAATTGAACAAACAAGCAAAAAACAAACAAAAAAACACGCTACAGCTGGAGAGAGAAGAAACTGCTCTCTCTTTGATGACCATTCCAGCCTGCCTCCTCCCTTCCGGCTGCTGGAGAGGGAACTCGGGGAACTTCCCAGTGTTGCTCATTAATGCCACAGCCCCTGAAGAAAACAACAGACCAGCATCTGAAAAACCACTAGGCTCCTAGGATGACCGTTCCCTGTTGATGCCCCAAAGCTGAAACTCGCCAGCCATCACACACAAAGGTGCTTAAAGGCTGCCCAGGTCAGTTTCTCTGTCAGGTCAAAGCTGCTTTCAGGCTGCCCAAGGTCAATTTTTTTTTTCCAATGAAATAGCAAAACTTAGGAAGCATAAGAACAGGAGCTGGTGCAAAGAAACAGAACACTGCTGAGGAATACACGATGTGGAATAAAAGCACCCAAATTGCCCCGAAGAACCTTAGTGGTAAGTACATCCTGGGGGCGGGAAGCAAGTCCAATCTGTAGTGGAGGATTACCAGAAACACAGGAAAAGGAAGCCCGGCGGAGTGACGGCCTCAGGAAATGCAGTCTGAGTGGGATTTCTTCTTCCTGTGCACCTACAGAAGAGGGCTTTAGGACATTCAGCCCCAGCACTTATTCTCCAGGAAGAAAAATCTGCCATCACACACACACACACACACACACACACACACAGAGATGTGAGACGCATAGATTTCACACTGGTTACATTCCAAAAGGCAAGCCCACAGCACACATGAGGGGTCCTTCCCGGAAACAGGAGCTCAAGATAGCCCTTTGTGAGGAGGTACCTCACAAGGTGGGCTTCTCTGGTGGCTCAGCAGTAAAGAATCTGCCTGCAATGAAGGAGACCCAGGTTCGATCCCTGGGTCAGGAAGATCCCATGGAGAAGGGAATGGCTACCCACCCCAGTATTCTTGCCTGGAGAATCGCATAAACAGAAGAGTCTGGCAAGTTACAAACCATGGGGTCGCAAAGAGTTGGACACGACCGAGCCAATCACACACACAGCTCACAAGGTACCTGTACCCTGCCTTTCCGATGGTTGTAGGAGCATAAAATTTGTTTTAAACAGCATTTTTTTGGTACTAAAGTAGCAGATTTAAAAAACAAAACAAACAAACAAACAAACAAAAAAACAGACAGAGACACATATTATCTTTTACCCATTTCCACACGTCAAAGAAGTAACAATTCGGTAGTTCTGTTCAATCACTACTTGAAGGAGAAACAAACACTAGCATCTTCCAAATCCTCTACTTTGTACATAAATTCTGCTAAATTCTGCAGAATTCCTCTTATCTCAACAATGTCTTCATAAAGATAAAACACAGTACACACCAAGGAAAAGGCACCTTCTCCACACACACACAAGAACACACACATATACCTACATCACACACACACACATAATCATATACACAGAGGTACAGACACTGTTTCCCAAACTTCAAAACATTTCATGATAAACACCTCTGAGCTGACATGGTATCAGCAGCAGGGCTGGTTGCTGAGGATTCAGAAAATGTCATCCTACATAAAACAATGTCTGCCCACCTCACACCTGCTTCCCTCCACACCAAGTCCCACTTTCTCTCTCTTCACCCCATCATTAGTATGTATACCCTTTACACACTCCTGTCTACCACCTTGACCAGATTGGGAAGTTCCATGAGACAGGACCACATCTGCCTTGTTCACCACTGTATGCCCTGCTCCTGGCTCACTGGGCACAGAATGAGTTTCTGTTGACCAAAGCCAAGGGAGAGAGGAGTGAAACGGGGCTGAATATGGATCAACATTAAAATCCAAAGCTTCAAGTAACAGCCTGAATTTCCAACAACAATACCATCCTAGTACCTCCAACACTGAGAAGAAGCTACAAGCATCACTTCCTTGAATTCGCATGACAACACAGGTAGATAATATTATCATCCTAACTTTAGAGATGAGAAAACCAGGTTGAGAAAGTTGAAGTTATCTGCCCAGCACTTTAAGAAACCCCAGCTTCCGAAGATCGGCTATTTATCGTTTTTTAAAGATAAACACATCTGCGTATGTTCTCTGTTTAGAGTTTGAGCTAGAAAAGTACCCCTCGCTCTGTTCAAAGCAAAACCACTGAGGAAGGAGGTTCGGCAGGAAAGCAGGGAGCGGCACTGGGCTGCCAAGCCCCGACTCGTCCGCCAACACTCACCTGGTTTTTAGGTTTTCCTCCAACACGTATTTACTGCCCCACAACCCTGGTTGGCTCTCCTCTGCTCTTTTCGATCTCTGGCCAGCTTCTCAGGTCACTAAAACTTTTGCAAGTCCAGAGGCTCTGGGGCAGCTGGGTGCTGTGACCGTGACCGACACCGCAGCGTCGGCAGCCGGCAGCCTCCGAATGAGTCAGGTGCCCCGGCACCTCACAGTAAGAGCTGACTCCAGACACAACCTGATTCATCAGGTGGAGAGGAGGCCTGGGCTTTGGCCCCAGCTCATAAAGCATTTACCCACAGACTGGGTGCAATTAGGTGGGGGAACAAACAAGGAGAAGTAAAAAGGAAAGTCAACATGTGATGGGCACGTGATGAATGACCTTCCTCATGAACGACTCCCGAGTGGGCCGAGTGTAGCTCTGCTGTAAAGAACATACGAGTGTGTGTGTGTGTGTGTGTACGTGTGTGTGTGTGTTGGGGGGTGCTGGTCAGGGAGCCTGTGCCAGCCTCCAGCACTGAGTCCACAGCCCACCTCTTCTCCTTAGGTGAGAGTCTGGTCAGGAGCTTTCCTTCAAGGGTAATATCCAGTCTGCTCTGAGAGTTAAAGACCGAACTACAGAAATAAAGATGCGATCTACCTCTCCCGGGAACAACCAGAGAATTTCTCATCCACATGACGTACTTCATGAACATGTACTATGTGCCAGAAGACGATAAAAGGACTTTAAAAAGAATTATACATTTGGCATGAAGATTTAGCTACAACTATATTCAAACCCCTTCCCATGTCCTGGACGATTCATCTGGGTTTTAGTCATAAAGTGTCCAGCCCCCATCACAGAGATAACTGCAAGAGATTAGAAGTGTGTTCTTTATCCCTAAACACTTTTATTTTAAGAAGAAGAATGCCCTTTGAAACACTAACTGCTGGCCATATTACCAAACACTTAAAGTGGACTGAGAACAAACTCGGGAGAATAAGCACTTTGTGACATTTTAGTGCCTTTCTCCACAGCACTCACATGGACCACACTTTAATGTCAACACACTGGGCCTGCTCCTTCCCTTCCACCAAGAGTTCCTGGTGGGCGGCAGGGCTCTGAGGCCTTCAGAACCTTAGCCCAACTTGGCTTTGAAAGCTTTTCAGCATCTAGAAACTTTAAGAACCTTCTCTCTTGCTCATCAAGGGTAGAAAGATCAGAGTTCCTTCTTGACTCAATGGGCTCCTCTTCCCCAAGTACCCTGAGCTGTCCTCTCTGGACACAGGCAGGAAGGGTATCTGATCCCTTGGTCCCACCAGGCTCTCAAGGAAAATCCCAGGCAGTTAAATTTATGATAACCAGATTCCTCTGCTGTTGGATTTTTCCAAAGGAGAGAGTTTTGTCAGGGTTCTCCTGAGAAACAGAACCAATGGAGGATAAATATACATAAAATATACATATATGTATATGCACACTAAAGAGCCTCTTGATGAAAGTGAAAGAGGAAAGTGAAAAAGTTGGCTTAAAGCTCAACATTCAGAAAAGTAAGATCATGGCATCTGGTCCCATCACTTCATGGCAAATAGATGGGGAAACAGTGGAAACAGTGGCTGACTTTATTTTTGGGGGCTCCAAAATCACTGCAGATGGTGATTGCAGCCATGAAATTAAAAGACACTTACTCCTTGGAAGGAAGGTTATGACCAACCTAGACAGCATATTAAAAAGCAGAGACATTACTTTATCAACAAAGGTCTGTCTGGTCAAGGCTATGGTTTTTCCAGTGGTCATGTATGGATGTGAGAGTTGGACTATAAAGAAAGCTGAGTGCCGAAGAATTGATGCTTTTGAACTGTGGTGTTGGAGAAGACTCTTGAGAGTCCCTTGGACTGCAAGGAGATCCAACCAGTCCATCCTAAAGGAGATCAGTCCTGGGTGTTCATTGGAAGGACTGATGTGGAAGCTGAAACTCCAATACTTTGGCCACCTGGTGCGAAGAGCTGACTCATTTGAAGAGCCCCTGATGCTGGGAAGATTGAGGGCAGGAGGAGAAGGGGACAACAGAGGATAAGATGGTTGGATGGCATCATCGACTCAATGGACATGGGTTTGGGTGGACTTTGGGAGTTGGTGATTGACAGGAAGGGCTGGCGTGCTGCAGTTCATAGGGTTGCAAAGAGTCGGACACGACTGAGCGACTGAACTGAACTGATGTGCACACACATGTATATTAGGTTGGCCAAAATGTTAATTCAGGTTTTTCTGTAAGATGTTACAGAAAATCTGAATGAATATTTTGGCCAACCCAATATATTTTATACACACACACATACACACACACACACACAAATATGTATGTATATATGTATCCATTAGTGCGTGCTAAGTCACCTTCAGTCATGTCTGACTCTTTTTGACCCTACGGACTGTAGCCTGGCAGCCTCCGCTGTCCATGGGATTCTCCAGGCAGGAATACTGGAGTGGTGCCTGCCTCCAGGGAATCTTCCCAACCCAGGGATCGAACCCTTGTCCCTTATGTCTCCTGCATTGCAGGTGGACTCTTTACCACTAGTACACCCATCTGTGTACATACATATAGAGACTTATTTTAAGTGACTGGCTTACTGAAGTTGGCGAATCCTACACCTGCAGGGTGGGCTGGCAGCCTGGAGATCCCAGCAGAGCCAATGTTACAGTTCAAATCCAAAGCCTGCTCCCTCCTGCTGGTAGAAGGATGGTCTTTCATTCTATCCAGGTTTTCAACTGCTCAGATAAGGCTCAGCCACATAATCATAGTGGAGGGCAGTTGGCATTACTCAACATCCACTCACTTAAATGTGAATCTCATCCTAAAATCCCTCATAGAAACACCCAGAATGATATTTGACCACATATCTGGGCACCTGCCAAGTTCATGCATTAAAATCACCAGTGCAGGGAATGAATCCCCTTCTTCACTTTTTTGTGCTTCCAGATGTACTAAATGTTTTCAAAATATAATAACATGTCCCTCAGCAATACAGATGCCCCTAGTAACTTTGAAGCTTTATCAACCACTTTTGACAACTTACAAATTCATCTATTTTACAAAGATTTTACAAATCTCAAGTTTAAATTCTTGTTTTCTAAATATGCCAAAATTTTTTTGGAGAAAAACAGATCAAAATTTTGAAAATGGGGGAAAAAGTGTTTTAAGACAAAGTGGATTTTTTCCAACATAATGTCTTTTCAGCAAGTTGATTCTTGGAAGAAGATGAAAATTCAGAGCGTATCATGTATATTTACCAGGTGGAAGAATAAACACCAAAGCCAAGAATATAGTATACACAATGCAACTGAGTGGCCTTTCCTTTAATTTCTTTGTTTTCAGTTTTAGAAAATATTAGTTAAAATGGTTGCCCATTATTTTTCTTAGAATTTACCAAAATCTGAGGCTAATTTTTAAATCTTTAAGAATAAAAATAAATTAAGGAGAATGCAACCTGTGAAACAGATAAAAGTGCCTCCAGCTCTATCCACCTCGACATCCATGAGATGAAAACGCAATAACTGTGGAGATCACGAGGGGCTGTACTTCCTCTTTGAGCTCCAGTTCTGATCTAATTTCACAAGGCATCTGTCATCATAAAAACACAAGGATAGTACTAGCTCTACAAAGAGCTATGGGGAAACCCATTAAAATCATCCGCCTTATAATAGCTCTGTCCTCAGTATGTCAACCTTTTAATTCCAGTGTTATAAACTGGAATCCAAGTTCCCATTTGTTAAACAGCTTTGATGTGGGGCTGGTGAGGACTGGACTGGCAAGGGGTATTTCCTGGGAGCTTCAGATGTTGGCACGTAACTTCTACCTTCCCCTCAAGCTAGTATACAAGCAAAAGGCACTTTAAAAGCATAGAGTATTGGTATCTGAAGATCTCTAAGTACTTAAAAGAGAGGGCACTAATTTCTCAGAATTCTCAAAGGGGATGACTTGGAGACTTAGCTCAGTTCAATTTGAGGTTCAATTCTAACTCTGTCTGACAAAGAGACACATTAGGTTAAATGCCAACTTTAAAAAGGTTAAACTTTACAAATATTTTAGGAACTATGGACTCAGACCCTCAACCATGTAACAACTTTGCTGTTATCCTAATGTCCTGGGGCTAGTTCTACATTCTACATTTTACCTAACTAACTTCTCACTCTATTTGGAATCCCATACATATATATCCATACCTTGCTTTAGATTTCTGGCTGCTAAAATTGAAAGCAAAAAAATAAATAAATAAACTTATATCAACATTTCTTCTCATAATCTCCCTTTGAAAAATGACATTAAATGGGAAAAGAAACAGAACAGAACCAAATACTCCCTGTTGGTGAGGACAAGTCAGCCTGGAGAAGAAGGTTATGGAAAATAGAGACTGAGGGAATGGGAATGGGGTTAAGTGTCTTCTGTCCCACCAACCAGAGCCTGGAAACAGATGCCACATGGAGTGACCACAGGGCTGGCCTTAGGATGGGCTACCTCCAGTTCTTCCCCTGGAAACTGTTTTCTAGCCAACCAGCCCTTCCTGTTCTCACTTTATATGAACAACTCCCCTTCCTCTTTCTACACTCTTCCATCCCACCCTCCCCCTCACGCTCGCATAAAGCCGTTGTTCGTGCATGCCAGAGTCAGACACAAGCCCACCAGGCTCCTCTGTCCACAAGGTTTCCCAGGCAAGAATACTGGAGTGGGTTCCCATTTCCTTCTCCTGACCCAGCAATCGAATCTACATCAGCCATATGCAGGGGGTTTGATAGAAAAAGAGCCCCCTACAAATGAAGGTCATTCATTGCCTTGCCAGGCACCCTACTGAATTTGAGGTCACCTGAGCTAGACCTGGAAGGTGAGCTTGGGCAGAAGGGTGCTCATGGTGCCAAATGCAACTTAGAAATTAATTCCTCTCTTTTAACCTGCATCTCCTGCATTGGCAGGGGGGTTCTTTACCACTGAGCCAGCAGGGAATCACTACACCTTTGGCTGAGTGAGTGAGTGAAAGTCACTCAGTGGTGTCCAACTCTTTGCGACCCCACAGACTATAGCTCAGCAGACTCCTCTGTCCATGGAATTCTCCAGGTAAAAATACTTGGAGAATGGGTAGCCATTTCCTTCTCCAGGGGATCTTTCTGGCCCAGGGATTGAACCCAGGTGTCCCACATTGCAGGCAGATTCTTTACCATCTTAGCCACCAGGGAATACCACTCAGTAAAGAGAATTTGGTCATACAAGAACAGGCCTGAATACAGCAGCGCTGTCAATTATGTTACGCCAAATGCAACCACCTTTAGTCAGCAAAACCCCAACATCTCTAAGTTACAATTGGAGCCATGAGCACCCTTCTGCCCCAGCCCACCTTCCGATTGTCTATGAAAGCTCTAGCTCAGGTGACCTCAAATTCAGCAGGGTGCCTGGCAAGGCAATGAATGATCTTCGTTTGTAGGGCTCTTTTTCTATCAACTACCTACACTTTTAGCCACCACACTTCTGAGAGCCATTCTAAGAAGAGGAACTGTTGATGGAAACTATAATGCATGTATAGAAGTATAAATGAGCAAACAATTTAAGCGAACAATCTCTGCCTTAACTGGAACCTGGCCCAATCGGACATCCTCGAGATGCAGAATGTCCTCCTTTCTTAAAGGCCCTAAAAACCTGCCTAACACTTCACGGCAACTCCACCCCACACCCGCAGTTCTGTGTGTCATCGAGGAATCTGCTTTGATCAGGAGAGCATGCCTGTTGGCACAACATAATGAGAGGGACTGGTGCTTCAATGCAGGCTACATGAAGCCAGACGCAGCAGAGAACGTTCTGCAGGGTCTCTATTTGTTTGAGTCCGAGACTTTGAGGGGATGTGTGGACCTGCACCCCCATCGCTGCATCAGAACCAGGCCTCTCCCCGCATTGCTCACATCCTGATTCTTTACTGCTCTTGTTCTCCCTTCTGGTGACTTTAATGAGCACATCCCCCTCAAATCCACCTCAAGACCCGAGTCATTCCTACTCTGAAACTAGAGGTCTAATGGGACCAAAAACAATCCCAGAAAGTCAGACTTTAATTTTCTCAAAATAACAAAGATGGATAACTGATGAAGATAGAAAGTGTTAGCTGTGTTTGACTCTTTGTGACCCTATGGACTGTAGCCCACTGGGCTCCTCTGTCCATGGAATTCTCCAGGCAAGAATATTGGAGAAGGTTGCCATTTCCTTCTCCAGGGGATCTTCCTGATCCAGGGATTGGACCCAGGTCTCCTGCATGGCAGGTAGATTCTTTACCATCTGAGCCACCAGGGAAGCCCAGTATTCTAATGGGACCAAAAATAATCCCAGAAAATTAAGCTTTGGTTTTAATTTTCTCAAAACAGTGAAGACTGATAAATGGTCCACTTGAAGGTTTCGTCACCCCTCACTCCACTCACCTGGTGACGGCGTTTCTTTCATCACAACTTGACGAGCGGCCGTGGTGTACCACCGAAAGGTGCCACATAGGCCCCGTTGTTACCATGGCAGTCACCACTTCAATGGCATCCCTGGTGGACACCTGTAAGTCTCCGCTCACCACTCCAGGCTGGTTTGGCAACAGGAAAGCTGTAGTCTGTTTCCCTCCCTGGACAGTGACCAGATTCCCTTACCCTGAGGCCCAATTTCACTCTGGATACTTTCCATCCACTGGCCCCGGTTTTGGCCTCAGGGCCTACACATAGCAAATTTGAACTATTCAAATAATTACAGTATTGCCTGCCCTCCCTGGCAAATCTTTCCCAGGTTCCTTCAACTACCCCATGCCCCGAATTCCAGCCAGCCCAACCCAAAGTGCACAAAGGACTCGAGCTGGGTCAAATTGGAAGGGTCAGCGTGAAGACTCTGATGTCCCTTCATCAGACAACAAATCCATTAACGAAGATGATGCTAACTGTGGTTATTTTTTGCTGGGGACAGGGTCCTGGTTTTATAGCAGCTAAAAGACTGATGATGCCTTGATCCTCTTTCAACTTTTATTTCGAAATAAAAATACACAGGAAAGGGGCTTCCCTGGTGGCTCCGTGGTAAACAATCCACCTGTCAACGCGGGAGACACAGGTTCAATCCCTGATCCAGGAAGACACACATGCTGCAGAGCAGCTAAGCCGGAGCACTGCTGAGCCTGTGCTCTGGAGCCCGGGAGCCGCAATTACTGAGGCCCAGGCACCCTAGAGCCCGTGCTCTGCAATAAGAGAAGCCACTGCAATAGAAGCCTGTGCACTGCAGCTGAGAGCAGCCCCTGCTCTCCACAACTAGAGAAAAACCCTGGCAGCAGCGAAGACCCAGCACAGTCAAAAATAAATCAACAAAGCCACCTTAAAAAAACAAAAGGCTCCTAAATCTTTTTAAAAACACACAAGAAAATGCACAATTAGTACTGAGAGGTCCCAGGCACTCTTCAGCAGTTCCCTCCAAAGGTTACATCTCACACTGCAATAGTCCAGTGTCAAAACCAAGAACTTCACAACTGGTATGAGCACTGGTGTGTATGGATAGCTCCGTGTCATTTGGTCACATGCGCAGATCTGTGTAACCACCACTACAGTCAAGATCAAGAGCTACTCCATCACTACCGAGATCCTCCACGTGCTACCCCTTCACAGCCACACTCACCTCCCCCCAAGCCACTACCACCGTCTCTAAGCCCCGGCAACCCCTGCTTCTCATATCAATAGGAGCGCTGTTTCAAGAACGTTACATAAACAGAATGTAAGACAGGATGTGACCTTGGGGACTGGCTTTCTACAGTCAGAATAACACCCTGGAGATCTATCCAGGTTGTGTGTGCCAGTAGTCATTACTTTTATTGCTGAGCAGCATTCCATGGTAGGGCCTATCAGTTGGTTTAACCTTTCACCTACTGAGAAGAACAATTGCTCCATTTCACTGAAGGTGTCAAGTTTGTGTGTATAGAGTCATTTGCAGTGTTCACTTATTATCCA
Source organism: Cervus canadensis (assembly GCF_019320065.1). Classification (NCBI taxonomy): domain Eukaryota; kingdom Metazoa; phylum Chordata; class Mammalia; order Artiodactyla; family Cervidae; genus Cervus; species Cervus canadensis. The sequence continues at coordinate 36,009,609 of NC_057408.1, forward strand.
CTTAATGTCTGCAGGGTCTGTCAGGACATCCTTTCTTTCATTCATGATATTAGTAATTTATCTCTTTTATCTTTCCTGCTAGAGATTTATCAATTTTATTGATCTTGTCAAATAACCAATGTTTTGTTTCATCGATTTTCTCTATTTTCTCTTTTTAATCTCACTGGTTCCTGTCCTTGATTATTTTCTTCCTTCTGCTTATTTTGGGTTTGTTTATTTTCCTCTGTCTCAAGTTTCTGGAAGTGGAAACTGAGATTATTCATTTGAGACTGTTCTTATTTTCTAATGCAAATATCTAGCACTATAAATTTCCCTCTCAGTGGTGCTTTTACTATATGTTTTGATATGTTGTTTTTCATTTTCATACAATTCAACATATGTTGTTTTTAAATTTCCCTTGAGGATTCCCCTTCGATTCATGGATTATCTAAAAAGGTACCATTAGTTTCCTGGGCTTTGGAAATGTTCCTGTTATCTGTCATTGATTTCTAGTTTAATTCCACTGTGATTTGAGAATATGATCTCAGTCTTTTCAAACTTATTAGTATATAGCCCATCTCGGTATCTATTCCATGAACCTTTGAAAAGATTATGTATTTTGCTCTCATTGGCTGGACTGTTCTGGAAATGTTTGATGGCGTTATTGAAGTATTCTACAGCCCTTTCTGTCTAACTTTTGTTGAGAGAGAGGTATTGGAGTCTCAAGCTACAAGCATGGGTTTGTCTATTTTCCCCTTCAGTTCTATCAGTTTTGGCCTCACATGTGTTACAGCTCCACTGTTTTGTGCATACACACTTCAACTGCTATGCCTCCTTGGTAGACTGATCTTTCCATCTCTAGGTAACATCCTTCTTTGTCTCTGGTAACCTTCTTGCCCTTGTTTCAGCTGAGCTGCAGTAAAAGTCCTGACTGTCCCCGTGGCCTGCTCTGACATCACCCAGCAAGGAGGAGGAAGGGCACCTCATTGTCCCTAGGGAGGGGTGATGGTCCAGATTACCCATGTGGTCTCCACTGATTCCCTGGGTGGGGGTGGGGGGCACCTATCATCAAAAACGGATGATGGTCCCAGGTCCCCATCTGAGAACATCTCCCTGAGAGAAAGGTCAGGAGGAACCCACGCTGGGAGCAGAGGAACCCAGAGCAGCGGCCTGATGTGATGATGACAGATGGGGAGGCCCAGAAAGCTGGAGGACTTGGGGCCTCCTCCACAGCAAGTGTCAATGATGGGGAGTCTCCCAGGCTGGAGCCCCTACCCTGAAGTGCAAAGGTGATGCTGCGGGGGCGAGTGTTGTGTCTGCAGAGTAAATGGGCCAGTGGGACCACCCCACAGGCAAGCAGCAGCCTGGGGGCTTGATCGGATACAGCAGTGGTACAAGCAGAGGCCTTGGCTTCAAAATAAGTCAGGGCAAGTGGGGAGGGGTCCCTCCACTTAGGGGAAACCAAGGCCACGTCAGATTTCACTCAGGTTAGAATGTTTTGATCAAGCTTTACTCTGACCCAATGACTTTATCTTTTTCCACTTATGTTTTTCTTTCCTTTTTCAATTGGTATTTCTAGAAAAGTTTCTGTTTGAAAACTAACAGTATTTTAATTGAACTAAGGGGTAAAGGGCATATCACCTGGGCATTTGCATGGGGCCAGGATTGCTAGCAGAGTCAGGGTGGGGACTGGCCTGGTGTGAGGAGCCTCCCTGCGGTGAGAGCCAACAGGAGTGTGGGAACAGGGCCTCCACCTCCTCCTCCCTGCTTTGATCCTCACCAGGAAGCTGCTCCCGCCCCTCTGCTCCAGCAGGGAGCCTGTGCTCAGGGCAGCCTCTCAGACAGGTGGCCTGGATGGGGAAAACACCTGCATACGTAGTAGGACAAGCTCAGTGAGGGATCCCCGCTTACAGCCGACTATAAAAGGCCTAGGCCAGCACAATGGGACACACACAGACTGCCTCGAATGCGTGTTTGTTAATGACAGGAAGTCACCGAGACTTCTCTATAAAACTGCACCAACATCCAGAGCACGTTGTTTAAAATCAAAGTGTCACAAAGTTCTCAAATAGGCAGAGGCCATTATGCTTACAGAAATCTGTATTTTATAAGACCAGACAGACAGTTATCTTGGTCCTATCTGTTGGGGGATGACCAATTTTCTAAGCAAAGCATTTGTATAAACCAGGGCTTGACAAACCGCCATTCACGGGCCAAACCTGGTTCACCAGCTGTTTTGTACAGCTAAGAATTGTTTTTCACAGATAAACACTGGGGATCAATTTGACAATAAGCAACACTAATTTTGAGCCTCAATTAAGTGATATGTTATTTCTTTCCACTTGAATTCCATTTGTATCATTAGTAAATCTGAGTTATAAAAACATTGTACTCAATCATTACTATATTTTGAACTCACTTAATAAAAAGAATGTGCAAATTCACTTTCTCTCCTATCATAGAAGTAACTACTCACTATTCTCAGTTTTGCTCTTGGTCCAAAATGCCTAAAATATTTACTTTCTGGCCCTTAACAGAAAAGTAACCTCTGGCATAAATTAATCATGTAAATAAAATGGCCAAAAAGTGAATCCCTGATATGTTGTTAAAGCTGCCAGACAAACTAAACATGTGTCTACATAATGACCTGTTCATTAAAGTACAACTTAGCAGCACCCAATTTGCCTCTGTAGCTATAACTTAAATGTGACAGGCACAACTGTTTTAAACTATCCTCTAACGCAGACTTCTTCCCTCCAAGAGCCTTCTGTTTTCAGGGAAAGGAAAGTAACATGGGGCCCGATTAAAGGGGTTCCTGATAAATGTGTCCCTCATTGACCCAGCTTTTTATTTTTCAAGATCTTCATGTGTTCAGACCTCAGATTAACCCTTTACTTCTCCCTGAAGCAACTAGGAAGGAACAGGGGCGGGCGGGGGGTGGGGAGGCAGAGGGGCAAACGTGGGGAGGGACAGGCAGCAGGCAGTGGGTAAGTAGATCACCACCCTGGGCAAGCAGCGTGAGCACCCCTCACCAGGGACCATCTGAATCTTCTAATCTGGTTGAAGCTGTCAGGTGAGAACATGTAATTTTTGCTCTTGGAGAGTAAAAACTGCACTTTCACTTTAAGCCACTGACCAATCTATTGAGTCCTGCATATTCACTCACAGGTAACACTGTTCTGGTGATGCTAAGCTTGTTTGTGACACTGACTTTTTTTTTTTTAATTTGAAAAAGTGGGTTTCCTAGGGTAGCAGGGGGGTGGAGAGTTTGAAGGAACAAATGGGACAAGAAACACAAGAAGAAAAACATGATAAAGACATCAAAGTGGCCCAGTAGGGCCTCTGTGCCCCGTTTCACCCCCACAGCAGAGGTCAATTTTCACAGATGGTCCTGAGTGTTTTGAGTGGCCTTCTAAGGACAGTACGTTTATACAGTCAAGGAAAAAGCTCGACCCAGGGTTTGCAAGTTAGCACCAGGAAAACAAGCCCTCTTTTGTGTGAGCTGGGAGAGGGTAGGGAAGGGGGTCTTGGGAGCCACTCAGCTCAGCACAGCTTTGAAAAACAGGGGAAAGAGGAAATGAGGAGGCCAGACTCAGCTGCCCGACATCTTTTGAAGGTATTGATCCACAATAACAACCCAGGGCAATCGATTAGATAGGTAGATGCTGGACTTATGAGCCACACTAATCAAATTCTACCTCAGAGAGTCACCTGGGGTGGGGAACGGCCCCTCCCAGGCCCAGCGGCTGGAACGTCCTTCCTCCACTTCACCTGTGTCCACCCTGTATCCACCCTCCCCAGGCACAGCTGGCCATGAGCAGCCGCCATCCCTCCTCACCACGGAGGAACAGCACAGCGCTAACCAGGGCCATTACTTCACTGAGAAAGGTCTGTCTAGTCAAAGCTATGGTTTTTCCAGTAGTCATGTATGGATGTGAGAACTGGACTATAAAGAAGGCTGAATGCCAAAGAATTGATGCTTTTGAACTGCTGTGTTGGAGAAGACTCTTGAGAGGCCCTTGGGCTGAAAGGAGATCCAAGCAGTCCATCTTAAAGGAAATCAGTTCTGAATATTCATTAGAAGGACTGATGCTGAAGCTCCAATACTTTGGCCACCTGATGCAAAGAGTTGACTCATTTGAAAAGACCCTGATTCTGGGAAAGATTGAAGGCGGGAGGAGAAGGGGACGACAGAGGATGAGATGGTTGGATGGCATCACCGACTCAAGGGACATGAGTTTGAGTAGCCTCCAGGAAACAGGGAAGCCTGGCGTGCTGCAGTCCATGGGGTCGCAAAGAGTCGGACACGACTGAGCTACTGGACAACAACAACCACCACCACCCTGGCCAGACGGGAAGACCACGCCCTGACTTAGCTGCCGGTCTCTGTCTCCTGAGCCCTGGGGCAGAGGAGGCAGGGAAGGTGACACTTGTCACCGGACATCTGAAGGGCTGTCACTGGGAGGGGGATCAGAGCCGCTGTGCATCCGACATCCCGGGCCAAGAGGAGGATGTTACAATGGTGCAGACTTCAGAAAAAAATGACTTTTGTTAGTCAAAAATGTCCAAAATCAGGACGAGGCCCATTCTAGAGGTGAGCAGTCTCTTTTCACTGGAACTAGCAAGCCCACTAGCCAAGGATGCAAAATCATCCCAGGTGCCCCTATAATGCTGGCATTCTCACACTAATGGGAATGGTATTTCTCAGGAATATATATTTAGACATCAGATCACACTACTGAGTTTTCCCCTTCCCAACTCTTGTCCTCTACACACACATACACACATGCACACACACATATACCCTCAGGGACACTTGGCTGTCAGGTTTTCTTACCTTACAATTTGCCTGCAAGCCTGGAGGGCAGGCCAGGTTGTGCTATGGTTTCCTCAATAACTAAGACGTTAAGCCATCTTCCAGGTGACCTCATGGCTAGCATGAAGTGATAAGAACTACCCACTGATCACTCAGCCCGCTGATCACTCAGCCCCTCTTCTTCACCATGCAAAGCGCACCACGAGACCACCACCAAGGCCCTCAGACCTTCTCAGGAGCCATCGGGCGTGGACCAGCAGCTTGCATCCCTGAGCTCACGCCGTGGCACAGCTAACAGCCCACTCAGAAGACAGCACTCTGCACGGGCTCTGCATAGACCAGGCTCCATCTCCAGGAGGCAGTCTGGCCTGTAGGACCCAGTCCAGTCTCCACCCCTGGCCAAAGGGCCAGGAGTAGACCGAGCATCTCTGCAGCTCTCACAGCATGCTGGGAGAATCTGAGTCCATCCCCCCTGTATTCACTCAACCCTACAGGAACCTATAGGAGACACGCATCATAGCTCACTTACAGAGGAAGAAAGTAAGCCTTTGAGAATTCTGAGTTCCTGGTGCTAAAAGCTTTCTACACAGCTTCTGTGAGTGACCCACCCTCCTTCTAAGGTCCGGCGAAGTTCTCGTGGTTTCCACTGATGAAGCCCCAGATTCCCACCTCGCCTGTGACCTGCAGTGCTCAGAGTGCAGGGTCCCGGGGTTGCTGGGACCACTCAATGGGCCTCCTGCCTCTCTGACCAGTACAGTGTGCTCCCTCGCAGTTCCTGCTTCCTCCCCTCCCCGCGCCCCCTGCCTGCTGGAGGCCCCAAGCTGCTGCTTCGCTCTAGAGCATTGCACTCCCCAAGCCTGCTCACCCTCGGGCCCCGTGATGACTCCAGCCGGCCTCCAGCTTAACCAGTGACCCCACAACCCCGTCAACCCTCAGGACATGAAGGCCGAGAGCCCCGGCTGGCAGGCCCAGAGCTGTCCTCGAGGCCCACGCCTCTCCGCCCCTTCCCCCGGGGTAACACGGGTGCTGCCCAAACCTGAAGGGCTTGTTTCAGCCTCCCGCTTGAGTTTTAGACCCAGACACCCAACGGCTGACATTTCCACCTACACGTCCACCAGCACTCCAGCTCCAACACACCCTTAAACAGCTCCCCCTGCGGCCCTCCCCGCCTTGCTGAGCAATGTCGCCTTTGACTACAGAGGGAACCTATGGTTACCTGATGTATCCTCTCCCTCAAACACCAGACTTCCACCTCCTCCAGGGGAAGCAGCTGCCGGGACCTCACCCCAGGGCTGCGGTCAGGACCACCCCACCTCTCTCGACCCCCACACACTCTCTCCTGTCCTCCAGTCCCAAGGCAACCTGCGGAACAAACCTTGACCGGGCCCCCTCACCCCTACTGACCACCCTGCCCCCTGCTGCACCCTCTACAGGACACCCAACACCCGCACACCCCGGGGCCCGCTGCACCCCGACCTCAGTGCTCCTCACTCCTACTCTGCCCCCCCAGGATGGAAGCTGCCAGAAGCTCGAGGCAGGCATCATGCCATCACCGTGCCTTCCTTCCCGCATGTCAGTCATGCCCCTCCAGACTCTGTTACCCCTCTTCCCTGCTCCCCCTCCTCACCCCCAGCTGGGAGGGTTGTCACCTGGGGCCCACTACACTGGAGGGATTCTGTGGTTTCAGGCCTGACGCATGGGGACGAGGTGGCCAGCTTCTGACATCTCTGCCTCCCCGGCCAGAGAGCATGGGGGGCATGGGGGCTTCATCTTATTTCTTCATCTCTAGGCCCAGTGCTCTGCAGGCTCTGGAGAAATGTCTGGAAATGGCCTCAATCACCACAGTGCCACCTGACCTAGAAGCCCCACATCACACAGCTCCCTTAAGTTTGACATTTTTCCGCACCATCCTTACCCCTGCACCCCACTACAGAACTTGGTCTGCCTTTTGTTCCAGAGAACTGCCCCCTGGCTGACGAGGACGCATCACTCTTGGACCCATGGCAGCCTGACTGGCATGAGGCAACAGACCAGCATCCTTCATCTTGTCTACAACTAGCAACACAACTGTACCCCACGCTTTAACTTAAAACACAACTATCCTGCCTCTCTCTTATATTCAAAGACCCTGATGCTGGGCAAGATTGAGGGCAGGAGGAGAAGGGAGTGACCGATGATGAGATGGCTGGATGGCATCACTGATTCAATGGACATGAGCTTGGGCAAACTCCGGGAGAGAGTGAGGGACAGGGAAGCCTGGAGGGCTACAGTCCATGAGGTCGCAACAACCCTTCCCTATTCCTCTGGCCCCTGGGGCACGTGGGCATGAGATTAAATACCCAGGGCTCCTGGGTAGCTCCAGACAGCTATGCCCAAATTCCAGGGATGTAGAGTGCACGTGTAGGGGCACAGTCTGGGCATGGGAGGAACTCAGGGTTTTCCTTCACTGATGTCATAAAAGCCAAAAGGTAGGGAGATTTCTCCAGAGCTGGGGAATAGAAGTAGGCAGGCGACAAGGTCAAGGGTTGGTATAAGAGCAGAGGGAGATGGGCAAAGACAGTCTGACGTCAAAGAGAAAGTGCAAGCCCTGAGGAAAGGCGAAAGGGAGGGCAGAGGTACCCCGCAGGGCGACAGACTCCGGGGCACACACGGGAGAACCCGGAGGAGCCAGGCTGGGGCCACAACTCTGGCTTGAGACATGTGCCTGAATGGATAGACAGCCGAGGGTGGGAGAGGAGCTGGATCAAGAGCCAACCAACCCCGAGAGTCCCATTTTGGAGACATTTTTCCGACTCACATTAGATACAACCTGTTTCTCGAAGTTTTGCTGCATCAGCAGGACATTCAAGGCACAGTTTTTGTTTTGTTTTGTTTTTGGATTTTTCTTTCCAGTTATATATATTTTCAAAATATCTTCCACTGTAGAGTATTAAAAGATATTGACTATAGTTCCCTGTACTATACAGTGAATCCTGGTTTTTTTTAATCTATTTAACATGTAGTAGTTGATATCTGTTAATCCCATACTCCAAAATTGAACCCTACCCCTCTCTCTCCCTCCTTTGGTAACCATAAGCTTGCTTTCTATGTTTGTGAGTCTGTTTCTATTTTGAATATAGATTCATTCGTATCATTTTTTAGATTCTACATATAAGTGATAACACACAGTATTTATCTTTGTCTGTCTTATTTCACTCACTCTAATAATCTCTAGGTCTTTCCATGTAGCTGCAAATGGCATTATTTCACCCTTTTATGGCTGAGTAATATTCCTCTGTGTGTGTATCTTATATCTTCTTAAGCCTATCATCTATTGATGGGCACTTGGACTGTTTCCATGTCTTGGCTATAGTTAATAGTGCTGCTATTTGAACATGGTGTGCATGTTATCTTTTTGAAATAGAGTTAATTGTTTTTTCTGGATACATACCCAGGAGTGGAATTCCTGGATCATACTGTAGTTCTATTTCTAGTTTTTTGTTTTTCTTTTTAAGGAAATTCCATGCTGTTTTCCATAGTAGCTGCACCAGTTTACATTCCCTCCAGTCGTGTACAAGGCTTCTCTTTTCTCCACACCCTCTTCAGCACTTATTACTTATAGGCTTCTTATAGGCCATTCTGATCAGAGTGAGGTGATACCTCACTGTGGTTCTGATTTGCATTTCTCTAATACTTAGTGATCTTGACCATCTTTTCATGTGCCTACTGGCCATCTGGATGTCTTCTCTGAAGAAATGCCTAGGTCTTCTGCACATGTTTTGATTGAGTTGTTTTTTGTTACTGAGTTGTATGAGATGACTGTGTATTTGGATATTAACCCCTTGTCAGCCATATCATTTCAAATATTTTCTGCCATTCAGTGGATTGCATTTTCACTTTGTTGATGATTTCCTTTGCTGTACAAAAGCTTTCAAGTTTGATTACATCCCACTTATTTATTCTTGCTTTTACTTCCACTGGTCTAGGATATGAATAAAAAATTACTTCTGCAATTTATGCTTAAAAGTATTCTGCCTATTTTTTCCTCTAGAAGTTTTACAATATATGGTCTTATATTTAGGTTTTTAATCCATTTGGAGTTTATTTGTGTATGTGATGTTAAAGGATATTCTAATTTTGTTCATTTACATGTAGTCTGTCCAATTTTACCCACAACATTTACTGAAGAGACTGTCTTTCCTCCATCGTATAGTCTTGCCTCCTTTGTCATAGGTTAATTGACACTGGTCTCCTAGACCAATGGAAATAAAAGCAAAAATAAACAAATAAGATGTAACCAAACTTGAAAGCTTTTGTATGGTAAAGGAAATCATCAACAACGTGAAAACACAACCTACTGTATGGGAGAAAATATTTACATATGATGTGACTGACAAGGGGTTAATATCCAAAATATACAAGCAGCTCATACAACTCAATAACAAATAGGTGTGTGAGTTTATATCTGGGCTCCCTCTTCTGTTCCACTGAGCCATATGTTTGCTTTTGAAGACACAATTCTTAAATATCAAGGAGGTTCCTTTTAAACCAAGGAATTCATGTAACCAGAGGTGTCCTGGAGACACCCTGCCCCTCCCAATGACACAAGAAATGCTTTTGAGAGACCAAGAAGGAGTGGGGGCTAGTTGTTGAGAACACAGGAAGGGGGAAGGGTCCCAATAACCAGAGTGGCTATGAGCCCTGAAACAAGAGGGGAAAGCTAAGGGACAGACTGTCGCAGCAAGGTCACCATCGAGAAAAGCATCACCAAGGGGAGGAGCATGGGGTGGCTATGTGCAACGGGCCACATGCTCATCGGAGGCCGGTGCACAGATGTGGAAAGTGCAAGGGAGGCACACAGAGGCTGCTTGTGCCCATCCTTGTCGGGGCTGTCGTGAGCGTTTTGGGAAGCACCTCGGTCTGTAACACTTGCAGCTCCAAGTGAGAAGTGTGTGAAGTGTAAAAGCCACTCAGTCATGTCCGACTCTTTGCGACCCCACGGACTACACAGTCCATGGGATTCTCCAGGCCAGAATACTGGAGTGGGTAGCTGTTCCCTTCTCCAGGGGATCTTCCCAACCCAGGGATCAAACCCAGGTCTCCTGCATTGCAGGCAGATTCTTAACCAGCTGAGCCACCAGGGAAGCCCAAGAAAACTGGAGTGGGTAAGCCTATCCCTTCTGCAGCAGATCTTCCTCACCCAGGAATCGAACGAGGGTCTCCTGCATTGCAGGTGGATTCTTTACCTGCTGAGCTACCAGGGAAGCAAGGCCATGGCCAAGTCACCTCTGCCCTTCAGAACGCATTTCCTCTATGGTGCGATGAGAAGGGCTGACCCGGCAGCTTCTAAGGCCCCTCGTCCCAGCAGACCGGCCCCTGGCTGGAACACTGAAGTCGGCAGCACCGTGACAGGGGCCAGGCCCCAGGGGCCGGGGGAAAGAAGCCAAGAAAAAGTCTCTCCCAGCCCCAAGACTCCAGAACGAGGCTCGGCAGCCACGGCAGCCACATGGTCTCTCACCACCGGGGCCTCGGGGAGGACGAGACTCACAATAAAAGCCGGGAAGCAACAGCGTGGATGCGAGATGCCTGGGTTCCTTCACAGCGGTTCACACAGCTGTGTGAAAACACAGAACACATTACATATTAATGTGAGGGCCCCCTGGCCCAGCACTCCGACTCCTCCGTGTACACCCTGGAGGAACTCACACCTATGCACAAGGAAACACTAGGAGAATGTGTGGGGTAGCACTGATTGTTGTTGTTCAGTCGCTAAGTTGACCCCATGGACTGCAGCCCTCCAGGCTTCCCTGTCCTCACTATTCCTCGGAGTTTGTTCAGATCCATGTCCATTGAGTCAGTGATGCCATCACACCATCCCATCCTCTGTCACCTCCTTTTCCTTTGGCCTTCAACCTCTCTCAGCATTGATTACAATTCCAGAAAATGGGACACCGCCTAACTGTGGACCAACTGGGAAGCTGATAGTGGCCATGTACTCCAACAACGGACCACCACCCGGCAGTGAAACAGACAGGCGAGGGGCAGGCTCACAGCTTGTTAAGAGTCTCACATCATGTGCTTACTCGTCTTTCAAGCACTCACAGCATGAGACTCTGTGCTGAAGATGGTCTAGGCATGCGGGACACTTGATTGACCAAATGGATGAAGCCCCCGCTCTTGTGGGGGGGACAGAGAAAAGAAAGCACCTCCCAGTAACACAGGCTGTAGGACAGACTGTGTGGTGCCCTGTAGAGAAGCATGAAGCAAGAAGAGCAAGCTGGAGGTGGTGCTATTTTATGCAGTGGCCAGGAAAGGCCACATCACATACTGGTGACATTTCTTAAACTGAGTGATAGATGAACACAAGTTCATTTTTATTACCCCTTATGCCTTTACCTGCTTGATATATTTCAAAATAATTACATTTAAGACTGATAAGAGAAGTAATTAATAAATGAGTGCATATTCTTTTATGTTAAACTTAAATATATTCCATCTTCCTGATCCCAAGCCATCTGTCCTCTCCCCTACTGGCCATACCCTCTCCCTTTCTGCCTTTGGTAGGTAAGAGGGCAGACATGGAAGGCCACTCACCACCATGGGACCAAACCTCCCACCCAGGGAGGCTGGTGTCTCTCAAGAAGCAGAGGTTCTTGAGGTCAAAGGCGATGATCCCAGAATCCAGCCTAAACCTCATAGAGCCTGCTGCTACACAGCCCTGCCAGGAACCTTTACAGATGCCTGACTGCCAATGCTGGGCAATAGGCTTCCATTCCAAATTACATGGCTTTTCAGACTTTAGACTGCCTCAGCCTTATTACCTCTTTTATACATGTGATATGAACATATTCTCCAAAATCCTATGTCTCTTTAGTTTCTTGTACTAAAAAGAAAAAGATCAGAACTTAAGATGGATTGAAAGCACTTACTCAATGAAGGCTCTCTCCCCCTGGAAATATAAAGCGGCTGAAGTAAACCACTCCCAAATCTTAGCCATGAAAATACTGGAAAAAGATATGGCCACTGCCTCACTGTATAATAGGAGCATCCGGCTAAACAGAAAAAGAACAGAAAAAATCGCATGTCAAATTCTATCTGTCTGATAAGGAATTCGCATTTAAACCCCTCTGTCCTTGAATGCCGCCGCCTTTCCAGAACAAACACAGGAACTTTCGAGCAACAAGATATTCAGAATCAACAGCCAGAGTTGGCCTGAGTATCACCCATGGTCACGTCTATTTACAAAACTGCAACTAAGAGATCTGTCTCCAGACACCCTCTTTAGAGCAAATGATGATGACATTTGCTGAAGGTCAGATCCTCCCTGGAGGTTAAGAGGAGCTACCTGTGACGTGCAGAACCAATCCATGAGCATCGTTGTGAGGGTGCAAGAAGCAGAGTGAACATGATGCTGCACACGCACTGGCACGGAAGCCGGGCTGGAGACAGCTGAGGTCATGTGCACAAGCTCCGGTTTCTGAAAGAGCAGAAGCTATGCAGTGAAGTCAACTCACGCGTTCAGCACCCAAAACCTTCCAGGGCGAGTGCAACAAATCAACCACGTTCTCTTTCAATACCCTGAGAAGTCCTGCTAAAAAAGAAAGCCGGTGGCCTTTGGCTGAGTTTTGCAGGTGGCCCAGGCTCCACAATGGAGGAGGAAATGGCAACCCACTCACTTCAGTATTCTTGCCTGGAGAATCCCATGGACAGAGGGGCCTGGAAGACCCCATACCATCAACAGAGTCCAACACGACTTGAGTGCATGTGCGTGCAGGCTCCACACGAACTGAACCTGCACTGCTTTGCAACTGCCTTCTGCTTCTCTCTGCTGTGCCCTCTGCATGGGTAAAAGAGGCGCACACAGTGGAAAGCCAGACTTCATTCTTGAGAAACACAGGGCTCTGATCAGAAAGAGAGAACACTCCCTTCCCAGCAAAGCATTCCTGATGCCCAGGACAGGGCTTGTTCTTTCAGGTTCCCATCATCTAACATGGCAGCCTCCATGGCACAAGTCAAGAATGTCGAGGTTCCACCTAACTGCCCAGGGGTGCATGGACATGGCTTTGGTTATAATCACATTCATGTCTTTTGATTCTTTCTGTTTTTTTCAACTTTTGATTCTAAGACATCTCTGTCTTATCTTCATTGCACAGGTTTGTTCTCCCCCTGAGAACCCTTAGACATCAGTCACTGGTTGACTCCTTTATTGAAAAGTCTAGCAAGTACCTTCCCAGGTGGCTCAGTGGTAAAGAACCCACCTGCAATGGAAGAGATGCAAGAGATGTGGCTTTGATCCCCGGGTCGGAAAGATCCCTGGAGGAGGAAATGGCAGCTCACTCCAGTATTCTTGCCTGGGAAATCCCATGAACAGAGGAGCCTGGCAGGTTCCTCTGTCCATGGGGTTGCAAAAGAGTTGGACATGACTGAGCGCGCACACACAGATACACACAAGCAAGTACCTTGCCCTTTTTGAGCTGCTTGCTCAGAGTGGGACACAGAGGGTTCAGACACAAATAAGAATGTCTGGTCCAGACTCACAGTCTTAGAAAATGATCTTATGTTTGCTGGAGGGGAAGGGGCGGTGAGGGAGTTTGGGAAGGTCATGTACACACTGCTATATTTAAAATGGATAACCAACAAGGACCTATTGTGTAGCACATGGAGCTCTGTTTGGTGTTTATGAGGCAGCATGGATAGGAGCAGGGTTTAAGGGAGAGTGGATACATGTATATGTATGGCTGAGTCCCTTCGCCGTTCACCTGAAACTATCACAACATCGTTAGTCCACTATACCCTAATACAAAATTAAATGTTCAAAAAAAAGAATGTCTGGTCCACAAGGAGGACTTCACCTAGTTGGGGAGAAGGACAAGAGGATAAATGGTTATGAATACTCTGTATTGTGGGAAGGCATCCCCAAGGGCTTTAAGGAGGACCCAAAGAAGGCATCACTGGAAGGGCAAAGGTATCACAAAGAGGAAAGAGAAACCCTGCATTAAGCTGAGGAGAAGAAGGAAGAGGTCAGGTACACGATATACTTAGACACTTGCACGCAGCTCAGCCTCATGTACCTCCCCACACAGAGCCAGAGTGGATGCCATATTAGCCCCTTGGCAATATAAATATCTACCTTTTCACTTTCGCAGCCATCAGCCAAGCAAGGGAACGGGCCCCATGGCTGGCCCACAGGCTCATAAGGGTGACTTTCAGGAGACACCCTTAGATGGCAGGATACCTGGAGGCTGGCAGAGATGGCAGGCACAGGAAGCTCTTGAATACTCACCACCCTTGTTGTTGGCAGCATGGAGAGAAGCAGCCCCAAAGCATGACCTCCTGCAGCGTCCTACGGCCAACAAGCCTCCAAAGACTATGGGCAAAGAAGCACCAGCTGTTGTTCAAGGCATCCACCATGATACATTAAGCTGATTCTTTTTTAAAAAAGAAGAGCTGAATTATGAAAAGCAAACATCTTGAATGACTGAGCAAAGAATAACTGAGAAACAGTTTCATCTATCTTTGAAATGGACGCTATAGGATTGAAGTACTTAAAATGCATCAACCACTTTTGGAAACATAATGTTGATACAAGAAAAGTTGAGAGAAGAAAACAGGATTTCAGGATTTTCATCCAAAACCCAACTTAATACAAGGTTTGGCAGATGAGAGGAATACTCACAGGGTACCTGCTACACCTTCTAGAGAAATCCTTTTTATGAGAAATTATACTCGTCTCTCACTGCATGACTCATCAGAAAAGCTAATTTAGACCAGATGAGTCAAATGACAATATGGCTCTGCCTCCTGGCATAAAGAGTCCAACAGCAACCAGCTTGCTCAATTCTGACTGGGCACAGGATCCTGGGGGAACAGTCGAGAAGGTCTCAGGTGGGATCACGCTCCCAGGAGCCATCCACAGACACCAAGGAGCATCACCCACTGATTCCACCCTCAGGATCAGTCCAGGCAGGCTGGGAACAAGCTGTGCTTCTTAAGAAATCTAGAAGGTCCCTGTTATCTCAACTGTAATTTACAAAAAAATCAGCCATTCTTGGTTCCAAGCACCATTCATATTAGGACTTCAACTGATATCAGAGGGATTCTGTAATCCAGATGGAATTTAGAAACAAAACCATAAAATTACATATTTCCTTTATTTCCAAGCCTGATAATGCCTAGAAACCTCTATGCTGTGTTTTGCCTACATGAGAATGAATAATTGATTCAAGAACCACATTTCATCTTTTATGAAATTCCCATGAAACATGATACATTAAGCTGATTCTTTTTTAAAAAAGAAAAGCTGAATTATGAAAAGCAAACATCTTGAATGACTGAGCAAAGAATAACTGAGAAACAGTTTCATGTATCTTTGAAATGGATGCTATAGGATTGAAGTACTTAATGCAGCAACCACTTTTGGAAACATAATGTTGATACAAGCAAAGTTGAGAGAAGAAAACAGGATTTCAGGACTTTCATCCAAAACCCAACTTAATACAGTGTTTTTGTGGATATCCACCCTCATTGATGGTTCCTATCCTCAGGCCACTGCCAAATCCCTTGCGGTGTGGGGTCTCGGCTGGAGCTCTCCCCGTCCCACCACAGCTCCCTGCACAGGGCATGTGCTAGATGCATGAACATGTGAAGGAATCAGCTGGGGGAGGCAGAGGAAGACGAGCAAAAACCATCTCTGCAGACCTGTCCCAGAGTCCTTGTTCCCGGAGCCTGGTCACCCATCTCAAGTTCATGGGCAAGAAGACCCATGGCACTAATTATCAACTTCCCTTTGCTTCCTAAAACTCAGCCCAATCTTTTTCAGATCACCACATCCTCTCCTGACACAGGCATACTGGAAATACTGAACTTTCTTCTGGATCGCTTTTTCCTTTACTTGCTCATTCGTGTGCAGCACAAAGCCCTGTCATTGCAGGGGCTCCACCGACATCAGAGAGGTCCAAAGGAGCAACTGCCACCTGAGGGAGGGGTCCCAGGAGACAGCGAGAGAGGATGACGCCAGCAGCGGCAGGGACCCCCGGGGAACTCGGCTGGAATGGGTGGCAGGCACGTGGTTGCCTGTAGGGCCCAAGAAGAAAAGACAAATTCACTGTCCTCATGATGCCCTCCACTGACCATCGCCCAAGATCTCTGCCTTCTGTGAGGTCATCTGGTATTTTACACCAATTTCAGCTCATCCAGATGGCTTTGTGTGGAGACTGTTTGCAGCTAAATGTATTCACCTCCTATTGCTGTATAACAAAGTACCACAAACTTAGCCTAAAACAACACATATTTATTATCTCACCATTTCCATGGGGCAGAAGTCCAGGCGGAGCTTAATTGGGTCCTCTGCTGAGGGTGTCTCAAAGCTGCAATCAAGGTGGCAGCTGGGGTTGTGGTCCCCTCTGAGGCTGGGGAGCCCCTGCCAAGCTTCTGTGGTTGTTGGCGGCATCAGCTTCATTGCGGCCGAAGAACTCAAGGCAACTCACTTTCTCAAGGTCAGCAGAAGAGTGTGTCCCTCCCCGAACGACCTCCCTTTTAACCAATTTGAACTCAACTGATTTGGGACCGCAATTGCATCTGTAAAACCCTTTCTCCTTTACCACATAATGCAACCTAATCGTGGTTCTGTGATACTCACACATCCATCATAATCGCAGATCTTGTCCACACTCAAGGAGAAAGGATGATATAGGATGTCAACCAGGGGAATGGAATCGTTTGGGCCATATCAGATTCCTCCTTGACCACAGTATGCCATTTGCCTTCCCTACTAAAGTTAAGATTACTCTCCCTTCGCACTTTATTCTTGGACTTAACTGCATAACTTAATACAGGACAAATTACAGTACTTATTTGTATTGTTCTCTGTTTCTCCATAGTCAGACCCCAAAGTGACTGACTCAGGTAAGGCCGCCAGGTCACACTCACTGATGAATGAATGAACCAGCCCATCTTCATTTACTGAGGCCTGCAACCACAGACCAACTAGGGTCATAAACTGACAAAGAACAATGAAATCTAGAATCGGGGAAGATCAGCCTTTTGGGGGAAATCAGCGTTTTCGCAGCCCTCTAATTAAGACCTGGAGATGCTGGGAAAGATAGGAAGAGGATCTGGAAAGAACAGTGTGAGGCAGCAAGGGGCAGAGAGGGAGAGAAACTATTTGGATCAGGGGGATGCTGGTGTGGAGAGACAGCAGGGAAGTCAAGAAGAAAGCCCAGAAAATGGCTGTGTCTGTGGGCCTCTTTTCATAGCTCCCAATCCACTCCTCCGGTCCTGCCTTGTTTAAGCAATGAGTCCAAACCCACGGTGTTGCTGCGAGCCCTCTGTGCCCCCAGTCCTAAGGCTCTGGAGAAAGAACAAGTGCCCACTGGCTCCTGTGCTCCTGACCTCACCATGAACAGATGAACTCCTGGATACAAACTCACTAATAACCCTTCAGACTCTTGCAGATCATTATGAACACTGACCCTGAAATGGCTAAGCACAGTTTATCTTTTCCATAACTTGGCTGGACTCCATGCCATGCAACCAGATGGGCTTCTTTGAAACTTTCTGAAAAAGGACAATATAGGCTCGGTAGTAGCCTGGGAATCCTAATGACAACTAATACATAACACATAAAAGAGGCAGAATCAAATGGCTCTGCATTCATCCCTTCTGCTTTTTCTGTTTTACTTAGAATCACAGAACCTCAGAGCTGGGAGGAATCTATGAGGTCACCCAGTAGCACCCTAAGAATCATAGAATCTCAGAGCTGGGAGGAATTTACAAGGTCACCCAGTAGCACCCTACCCCAATCCTAGTGGCCCTAACAGGTCCTCAACCCCAGGCTCTTTTGGAACATTCCCATTGCAAAGTAGTCTGTTCTGTGGTTGGAAGCCTAATTGTCCCACACACCTGTCTGAAATCAGCTCAGTAAACATTCTGAAAATGCCTAGTACTTCCCCAGGAGAAGCAAAGGCCATCCATGTTTGGTCCTCCGGCTCTCACTCCCACCGCTCGGGCTGTTGACAGACATCACTAACCCGTCGTGGCTCACTTTCCTGCTGATGCTGGATGTGGCTTCCGAATCCTCAACAGAATGCTCCAGAAAGTCACCAACGATCAGTTTACATTGGCAAGAGAAATCAACTCGCTTTCCAACTCTCTTTTAGGAGCTCGTCTTCAGTCAAAAGCCACTTTCCTGTAACTCCTACTCATTGCTCCTAATCTGCCTCTAAAAGCAACAAACAACTCTGTCCCTTTCTCCACAAAGAACCCCTTACTTACCAAACTATCTAAACTTATTCCCTCCTTAAACTCTTGCAGGCTCAAGCTCCATCAAGGACAGGGCTACCTGGGAGAGAAAGGAGTAGGGCTCTAATCCTGGGACAATCAAGTGCCCTTGTGGTGTTTCAGGGAACCCTGGAGCCAGGAAGGCACTGGGGGCAGAGACAAGTGTGTGAGGTGGGGGCCACAGAGCATTGCTCTGCCTGTGTGAACTGACTCCAGAAATGAGTCAGACCAGCCTAGCACAGGAGTGGTTTTGGCAGAGCCCAGCTTTAAGGAGCTGGAGAAAGCAGACACAGAGGAAAGGAAGCAAGGGATAACGCGGTTGACATGGCAAGGGTACCAGAAACCAACCAAGTGAAAACCCTCCAGATCGCACTTCATCATTTAGCATGTGGCTGTCCCCACACTGTACAGTCTTCTGATCACCCATGATTAGCCACAATCACTCAGAAAATACTGAGTAAGAACAAGACAGAGCTCTGTGTCATGACTCTGGGGAATCCCCTTTCACTCACTCATTTATTTATTTTCCTTCCATCAAATATCAGTTGAAGATCTACATGACACCAAAGAGCAGGCTGGAGCTGGGACCACAAAGTCAATGAGTTCCAGACACCAAGGAACTCAGAGCATATTTGTTTTGGTGGCAAGTAAATAACTCCCTGAGATCCAAAACCAGTTATAAAGCATACCATTTATCTGCAGAAATCATGACAAATTTAAAGTCAAGACATACACTGAATGTAAAAAAGAACACACACACACACATATAACTGAATCACTTTGTTGTATACCTGAAATCAACACATTGTAAATTAACTATACTTCAATAATGAAAATAGTTTAAAAAAAGGGTAAGACATACAATATATTGATGAACTGAACTAGTAAGCTTTTCAAAAAGAAAAATTTAATAATTTAGCTTTTTTCTAAGTAACCAAAAACAATCAATGTGTGCTATAGTACTTCCAAAACAAGAAGATATGGTGAGCTAAGACTTCAGGTTAGCAAGTCCAGCCCCTGCCAAATTCTTAGTACAAACCAGCAGCTTCCTCAGGAGTCATGAGTTCTTTTCCCTGCAGACATTCTATCATTTATCTTTCACTGAGCTCCTAAAATGAGCCTGGCATCAAGGATGGAAACTGACACAAAAACAAGTATGGTGCAGGGGATTAGCCTGGGGTCTCTGGCCCATAATCTATGCTCAACAAATATTTATTATTAGCGAGGTAAGTGTGAAGACCAGGGTAAGCAGAGAGCACTAAAATATGAGAGGGGCAAGGGAAGGTCTCCTGCAGAACACTGTATCTGAGCCTCATCCTGAGAATGAGCAGGTAGCAAAGGATAAGATGTAAATCAGCTGAGCAGGGGTGATGCTGAAGCCAGGGAGAGGGCTGAACAGGGACATCACAGCAGGACCAAGGTGGGTGCTACCTACAGGGGAGGGCCAGGCCTTCACCTGAGGAGAACCAAGGAGACCAGCTGGGCACTGCAGAAGGTCAATCAGGCAACAGGGGTCAAAATGGACCACAGGAGACAGGGTTGAAAACAGAGAGGCTAGTTATGGCATTGGGAGAGTAGATCCAGACAGAAAAAATGATGGTCTGATCTCAGAAACTAACAGTGGGGATAAAAAGAGGTGCAAAGACTTGAAAGGGGGTGAACAGTGTGTGCTTACTTGCTCAGTCATGTTCCGACTCTTTGTGACCCCATGAACTGTAGCCCACCAGGCTCCTCTGTCCATGAGATTCTCCAGGCAAGAATACTGGAGTGGTTTGCCTTTTCCTTCATCAAGGAATCTTCCTGACTCAGGGATCGAACCTGAGTCCCTGCATTGCAGGCAGATTCTTTACCATTTAAACTACCAGGGAAGCCCAAATCTGGTAGTTAATGATGACAAAGAGGGGTTGAGAGTGAGGGGTCTGGGAGGCCCCCACGTAGTACCTGAATACGAAAAGTAACTGTGCTCTTCATCCATACTCTGAACAGAGCCATGGGAGTGCTGGCCTGGGAGGTGAAGCTGTTGGGTTGGGGTTTGGACGTGGCACATGTGGGACACCCAGGACACTGCTGGCTTTGCAGGTCTGAGGCTCTGCAGAGGGACCGGGCTGGGGACCTTGTGCATCTCAATGGCAAGGGAAGTCAGTCTCAGAAGAGAGTGGTGTCCTGCAGGGTAGTGACTCAATCTGCCAAGAGCCCTCAAAACTCTAAAAGGCAAGAATCTATGAATACAGAAACTGACATTTCCCCAGTAAATCCCAGCCAGGAAAATAACTTTAATCCATGTTTGAGGCTAGGTTTAAAGTTTGCTTAAGACATTCTGTTTTATCATAAGCCTGGATTTGTAAGTATAAGCCCTATAAAGACTATGTAAAAGATAAGGTTATAGCCAAGGAAATAACAATTGTGATTCAAAGTACACTCTGTCAGCAGTTCCTCTGGAAAACTCCACTGAATAAGGAGAGAAGGACAGAGTGAGGAGACACATCTTTGGTGTAAATAAAGTGGAAAAATTCCTGAAGAACACAGAGCAACGAGATTTAGTTGTGGAAAATTCCACACATAGGAAAGGCCAAATAACTCTGTTTTACTTTCTTCCTTCTCATCTCAGATAAAAGAAGAAGATGGGGGCTGCTAATGGAGATGGAAATTCTGGAGAAATCTCTTTGGCTGAGACTGTGAGGGGTTGAAGTGCTTGGAGGCATGACTGCACAAAATAGCAAGGGTTTCTTTTCTAGGGGGAGAATGGTTTTTCTTTCATTCTTTCTTTTTTTTTTTGGTCTATAAACTGGCCTGAATTTCCAGAGGGCTTGTATTCTATATAAAATGCAAAGTGAGTGAAGTCTCTCAGTCGAGTCCAATTCTTTGCAACCCCATGGACTGTAACCCGCCAGGCTCCTCTGTCCATGGGGTTCTCCAGGCAAGAATACTGGAGTGAGTTGCCATTTCCTTCTCCAGGGGATCTTCCTGACCCAAGGATTGAACCTGGGTCTCCTACATTGCAGGCATACTCTTTACTGTCTGAGCCACCAGGTAAGCCCATGTAAAATGCAAGGTGAATTGTAAATAAGCATCTTATCAGCCTAAGAATGAATTATGATAATATTAAGTTAAACCATTCAGCTCTGCCTTGTCTCGGGTAAAAATGGTCA
Source organism: Cervus canadensis (assembly GCF_019320065.1). NCBI lineage: Eukaryota > Metazoa > Chordata > Mammalia > Artiodactyla > Cervidae > Cervus > Cervus canadensis. The sequence goes on from NC_057408.1 coordinate 36,030,810, forward strand.
CAGATCAGCAGTTTCACGTGATCTTGATATAACGATGCTCCAGGTTTGGGATAATGTTGGCCAGGGAGACCTAGTCGTACATTGCTTTACAAAGACTATCTTATGGAATGTTTCTATTACTACTTAATTCCTGCTACATTCAACAGAATTATAATCATTGGTTTTTACTTCAGAAAAACTAAAACTTGAAAGAAAAGCTTTATCTTTTCTAAGGTGAAGTTAACCAAGAGACAAGCACTGTCTAACTATAAGGAAAAAAATACCCTGTAAGAGGGTGAAGGGGAAAACCAAGATTGTGTTTAAAGTTGGAAGTGCCCACTTAGAACTGGATATTGAAGGTAAACATCCTGCTTGCTGCCCAAGGTGGTGAAGGGCTCAGGTCATGCGAGTTGCCTGTCTTACCTGCGGTCCATCCCAGGACCTGCCTCTCTCACCTGAGAACTCAGAGGAAAAACACAGGGCACTGTGCCCCATCAAAGGTCAGGACCCGGTTCTGGCCTTCCCTTGCTCCCTCACCCACTCGACCTACCATGCTCCTGCGTGCAGCCCTGCAGACTGAGGGTCTGCCAGGACACAGAGCACAAGCGATGATGATTCTGACGAGTTCACATCTCCAGAAAGATGGCAGCACAATGAGAAGCCTCCAAGCCCCCTTCCTTTCAATCGACCCAAATAACCAATGAGAAACGCAAGTGCAGAAGAGGTTCCACGAGCCCCGAGACTCGGGGTAGCCCACCACACACTACGGCCCCTGAGGACTCCATCTAAATACACCAGAGACTGCAGCAGGCCTGTGGGGAGTGGCGATTCCAGCAACCAGCTCCTTCTCCTGGGAGAAAGTCATGGAGAAAACCTGTACAAGTCCACAATATCGCATCATCGCATGGGCCACGGGAACGACCCAAAGGGCCTCAGCATGAATCCACTTTTGGCCCCTGTGCCTGGACGGGCTAGAAAAGGAAAGACATAAGTGCAGCTCTTGATATTCTCTGACCCAGTTTTTTTTTAAGAAGGATGCAAGCGGCCTGACGGAGGGTGAGGATGGAAGGGGTGGCAAGAGACATCACAGAAGGGACACTCAGACCACTCAAGGGCAACCCTCTGTCACCACAAACCAATAGCAGCAGCAAGAATGACTCAGCCTCCCTCCCCCAAGAAGGGCAGGCTATGACTTTCCTGTCCTGACCAAAGCCCAAGGCAGGTCTGTGACTGGTTCAACCCAGAGGCCATGTCCCCAACAGCATGCCAAGCGTGTGAACAGAAATGTCAGGCCAAGCTGAGATACACCAGGGCACCAAGACACCAAAAGCAGAGGTTTCAAAAACTACAGCAGGGAAGAAAATGAGAATAAAAACAAAATGTGGAGGCCACATCCCACAGCTATGAGTGGCCCGGCTTCTCCAGCCATGCCCAACCCACATACCACAGCTGGTGAGCACCCAGAACTGATAGACCAAGTCTCCAGCAGGCATGATGCTCATTTAAGTCCTCAAAGGGAGAATTTCCAACATGCAAAGACAAAAGAAGAGGAAGCTAACACTCCCTCAGGGAAGAGGTATCTCACTCATGAGCCAGTCTTAGCCAAGCAGTTGCCACAACTGAGGAATCCAGGCCCCAAGACACAGTGTTCCCCAACTGAAGCAAAACACCTCCAAGGAGGGCAAGACAGAACTTTCTTAGATGACACTCCCATGCCAAGTTTACAATATAAACAGGAAAAAGACCCAAGAGAACCCTCTCATCCTTTCATGTGGTCAATATCAAACCCAACTCAAAAATGAATAAGCAAGAAAAAATAAATACAAAAACACCTGGGGAGATATGCAGAAAGCTCTGTAACAAATGAGAAGGAAACCGACATGGCACACAAGAGTTAGATGGAGAAAATATTCTTGCAAAGGATTTGTTCCGGGCCATGAAAGAGCATGTAGGCAATAGTTCTGAATTTTTAAATAAGGATATCAATTATTCTGAAATTTATGGACAAATTTAACACAATGACAACCAAAAACTACAAACTACTTTATAAAAATGACTATAAAACTGGTCTGTAGGAGTAAGTGTGCCCTAATCATCAGGAATGACACTTCTAGAAAAACACCAATACAGTACACTAACGCATATATATGGAATTTAGAAAGATGGTAACGATAACCCTATATGCGAGACAGCAAAAGAGACATAGATGTATAGAACGGTCCTTCAGACTCTGTGGGAGAAGGCGAGGGTGGGATGATTTGAGAGAATAGCATTGAAACATGTATATTATCATATGTGAAACAGATTGCCAGTCCAGGGTCAATACATGAGACAGTGCTCAGGGCTGGTGCACTGGGATGACCCTGAGGGATGGGATGGGAGGGATGTGGGAGGGGGGTTCAGGATGGGGAACACATGTACACCCATGGTGGATTCATGTCAATGTATGGCAAAAACCACTACTATATTGTAAAGTAATTAGCCTCCAATTAAAATAAATACATTAAAATTTAAAAAAAAAAAAAAAAGGAATGACACTTCTGTACAATGACAGGCTTCCCAGGTGGCGCTAGTGGTAAAGAACCCACCAGCCAACACAAGAGATGCAGTTTTGATCCCAGGGTTAGGAAGATTCCCCTGGAGGAGGGCATGGCAACCCACTCCAGTATTCTTCCCTAAAGAATCCCACGGACAGAGGAGCCTGGCAGGCTACAGTTCATAGCGTCGCAAAGAGTTGGACAGGACTGAAGGGATTTAGTATGCACACATGCAATCACCAGGAATGTCAAAGATTACAAAGAATGAACACCCCCAGCCTGGAGTAAACGCACAGAATGGAGACCATGGATGGAAGCATAAATTCACTTATCCACTCCAGAGGGCAATTATTCAACCCCAAACAAGACAGAGACGCACATGCTCCGAACCCAACAACTCCATCCCCAGGACTTTCACCCTAGGTACTACCCAATAACTCCCAGGGTCTCTTGCAAGGGCAATGTATCAGTCACTTGAGCTGCTGTGACAAATACCACAGGCTCTGGGTTTTGAGCAACAGATATTTACTGCTCAGAGTTTGGAGAACATCCAAGTTCAGAGTGTCTACAGAGTTGGTTTCTCTTGAGGTCTCTCTCCTTGGCTCTCTTCTCCCTGTGTCTTCACATCATTTCCCCCCAACAGGTCTGTGACTTAATCTCTTCTTCTTCTAAGGACAGTAGTCATACTGGATCAGGGCCCAGTGATCTCTTTTTAACTTAACCACCTGTCTTCACATACAGTCACATTCTGAAGTATTGAGGGGTGTGACTTCAACATGAATTTGAGAGGTACATAATTCAGCCCATAGCAGATGATTACTGCATTAATAATATTACTACTGATAACAACTGTCATACCTACAATTCACGCCTTTATTTAGATCTTTCTATGAGCTCTTTAGGATTCCCTGGTGGCTCAGTGGTAAAGAATCCACCTGCCAGTGCAGGAGACACGAGTTCAATCCCTGGGTAGGGAACACCCCCTGGAGTAAGAAATGGTGACCCACTACAGTACTCTTGCCTGGGAATCCCTATGGACAGAGGAGCCTGGCAGACTACAGTCCATGGGGACACAAAAGAATCAGATACAACTTATCGACTAAACAGCAACAATGAGCTCTTTAACCTTGACACCATTCCTATAAAAAAGGTATTATCTCTTTAGGTGAGGGAGAAGCAGTTTAAAGAAGTTAAAGAATAGTGCGAAGGACTAGGAGATGTCTGGAGTAGGAAACGGCAACCCCCTCCAGTATTCTTGCCTGGAGAAGTCCATGGACAGAGGAGCCTGGTGGGCTGCAGTCCATGGGGTCGCAAAGAGACACGACTGAGTGACTGAGAACATTAGGAGATGTCACAAAGCCAGCCACCAAGGTCCACCGTTCCCTTCCAGGAGTCGTGGCTGACAACATGTGGACAGGTCACTTTATTTTTGTAAAAGGCACATACAACACAGGCATGTACATGGGTGCGTAGAAAACGGTCTTTGTTTTATGGGACTGTGGGTGATTTTTACATTTTTCCTTTTTATGCTGTTTGCTTTTCAGACAATTGTGTCTTCACAAACTAGGAGATAAAAAAAAATTTTTTTAACTCTATTTCCATTTTTTTTTTAAATCTACATATCAGTGTTGACAAGGTTTTCTTGTCAGCTGTGCCATGTCGGGCTACCTTTATTCCACTCACCTTGATGCCCTGAGACTCTCATCTCTGCAGGGTCAAGTTGGCCCCATGGGCTGCTAACTTGTGATGGCCAACATGACTTTCTACTGGGAACAGCCCCCACCACACTGACCGAATAAGAGGAAAAACATCAAATGGAGGATTCTGTCCTTGACCCTGATTTCAGCTCCCCTCTCCGCAGGGGGCTGTGACAAAGACTACCACGACATGTGCTGTTGGGTCATCCACACAACTGGCCATGTGGCTGCCATGATTAATCCCTGACGTCCTGACTCAGCAAGAGGTAAGAAAGAGGAAGTTTCCTCCCTGACAGTTGGGTGCACCTCAGGACTAGGGTAAGGGGTGGAGGAGAGTCAGGCCCGGCTGGCGGGTAGAAAGCAAGGCAGCCAAGGAATGGACTTTGGCTCAGGAAGTGAGCAGCTCCCCCCTTCTGTTCTCATCTGTCCACCTGGGTGCCAGTCTGGGCCCTTCTCTACCCTCCCTCATCTAGCTTGAACCCAACCTCCACTCTCCTCCTTGGCTTTGAAATGTCAAAAGATAAACATTAAAGTTTTCCTGGGATGGAGAATGTTGGTTTCATCATCATTTGGTTACCATTTGATCCTTTTGTACTACTGCCTGGTTCCTGGTGATATAGATCCTGACCAAAGCTGTCTGACCACAAGTCCTGATCCTCATTAAGAGATCCCCTTATACACAAGGCATTTCCCTCCATTAGTTAAGTGACATCTGGCAAGGCACTGAAATTCTCTGGTTCAGTTTTTCCAAAGACACCAGAAATCTGGATTTTTTTTTAATGTCAAATCTCTCAATTTTTAAATGTCGACAATCATTAACACATTTAAAGAAATGTAGCTGATCCACTGTGTTGTACAGAGGAAAGTAACACAACATTGTAAAGCAATTATACTTCAATTTCTTTTCTTTTTTTTTAATTTAGGAGCAAACACAGTTATCTGCAGTTTTCTCCCAAAATGCAAAGGCTGAGTTTAAAGGAGTTTAAGGTCTTAACCAGCTCTGATAATGACTAGGTATTTTAGTCATTAGAATTTAGAAGTAGAATACTTAAGAATTAATTGGTATTTTGCTTTAGGAAAAATGATTAAATTTCTCCACTTAAAACTAGCCTTTAAGAGGCAGCTTCTTTTGAGGGACAGCCAGAAAAGGCAGCTGGTCTTACTGATCCTATGTATCTTTTTCTTTCCTCACCAAAGCAAATCACCTGTATGCAATTTCTAGACATGTAAGACATCTGCGATATAACATATAAAGCGGGTCACAGGCAGCACCTCTGGGGAGCTTCTCCAGGACCTGGCTGTATCTTGGTTTTATCAGCACATCCCCAGGGCCTGACATGGCCTATTGTGAATGCTCAGCCTGTGCATGGAAAGTTTAAGTTCCCAGGAATGTAGCTCTCAAGGTCTTACTTCAACAAGAATAATTGTGAGATTCAAAATTCCTTAGTAGATATATATTAAGTATGGGCAAGCTCTCTCTCTCTCTCTCTCTCACAGACACAGACACAAACCCTGTAGATCACTAGGTATAACCATTCAAGAATAGTAAGTCAGATAAATATTATTTCTGCATGTTGTGCCTTTAAGACCTCTTCCCAGCAGCCGGCTCACATTTTTGGAGAGTACGAAGCTACACCGTAAGTCAAAACCTGTCTTTACGTCTTAGCAGATACACCCTCAACTCAGGGCAACAGATACTCAAAAAAAAAAAAGAGAGCTGACAGAGGTCTGAGTGCAAAAATAAATATAAATTAAGATCCTAAAAGCAGATGTGAAAGGGACTGGGTCCTCCAAACACTCCTGTTTCCTTTGGATCTGGGGGCATTATACACGGTCACACAGGGGCTCCTGAGGAAATTTTGTGAAGGGCACACGCCCCCACAGCACCGGGACAACTGGTCCACCTTATGGCTTGTGAGAGAGTTTCCAGATGACGTCTGGGCTCAGTTTGGAGGCTCTTGTTAGAGGTCAGTCAGTCCCCCTCTCCAGCAGCTCAAGTCCACACCCCCAACCGCCTGTCATGCGGGCCTTGGACACTTTTGTCCTCACGGCCCCTGAACTCCGGGACCCACCGACACAGTGCAAACCCTAATCCTGCTCACCCCACCTTCTGTGGACAACGCAATAGAGGTGCCAGCCTTCGCCCTCTGCTGTGCTTCTCCCGAGGGGCCCAGGGCAGCATGACATGTTCTCCCCGGGGGACGGTGAATGACCAAACTGGAAACCTCTTCCCAGTTTCTATCTCTTGGTCTGCATCTGGCTTTACCACCCTTCACCCAAGGTAATTTGGCTAAAATGAGGTTGGACAAAGAGGCAATTCAAAGGCTATCCTTGATTGCAATTGTCTGGTGGCTGCTGGCAGTCGATCACAACCTAGAAAAGCCCACATGTCTTCAAGGTCAGGAAGGGATGACTCAACACGTGGGCTGGGGAAAATGATAGCTTCCTTGTATCAAAGCACAAAAGTCACAGCCTAAGAAATCTGTCCTTTACATCCCTCAGAAATGCACTTTCTTGGCATGGGCTTCAGTCAGATGTGTCCAGAAATGCTAACGTGTGCACCCAGTGCCCTGCTTACCCCAAGTTCTCTGAGACTCAGTGGAAGTGTGCAAAGGCCCCTTAGCTGCATGGAAAGCAGGACATCTTGTAGTAACCTGAATGTGAGGGGCCACTCACTCGTTTCCCAGGTAACAGATGGTGGCCGTCTGGCCTCCAATAAACAGACACCACTGGAAAATCAAAATCAGAAGGCAAGATCTCGGTGGTGGCAATGCAGACCTGGGGTCTGCTCACGGATTAGGCAGTGCTGTTATATGAGGGTCCTACCTCAGTGGCATTTCCTTCCAGGACAGAGAAGTAGCAGGTGGTTGGCAGGGCTCTCCCCTGGCTGTGCCTGGGAGTTCTGATTTGCAAGCATTGGGTGATGGCTTTTAGTGTCTTTCCAGTGCAGATAAGGATACTATAGATCAACAAGCCACCACAAGCTTAATGATAAGTGTACACTGGGTGGAGAGCCCAGCTGAAGGATTCCAGGTCAACACCATCTTTGATCACCTGCAAGTACCATGGACACAATTCACTACTTGGGACCTTGCACAGTCACTGAGCTTACGCTGTCCCTGTATCATGATGCCCTCACTGACAGACAGGTGCCTCTCTATCTCCAACCAGGCCACCGCTGGACTGTTTATCAGAAGGCTTTCTCAGCTGGGCTGAGTTTTTCCTTCCTTACTCCCTCCATGTGGCAGACACGAGCAACCTGCAGACACAAAGCCAATCCCTTCTCTCTTGCTGCCTGACTCCCCTCAGAGTCCTGGAAGCCAAGCACCCACCGTGCCAGCCTCTCTTGCAGCTATAGGTGGTCGTGCAACCCAGTTCTAATCCATGGGAGCTCTGTGGGGGACTCCTGACAAGAACTTTACCTTCCTGATAAGAGGGCGCTGACCATAGCAGGCAGAACCACCCCACTCCCTCCAGCCTTGGAGGCCGATGAATGGACATGCTTATACTGATGATGGCTCTATAAAAATGCATATATACACTCCTAGGTAAGGGTCAGAAGCATAAACATGTAGATGGTTATTGGTTCTAAAGAGGTGTGTGGAGGTCTGTGTATTCATGCCAGCATCCTTTGGGGAAGACTTTCTTTTTAAGTGAAAATGATGTACACTTTAAACATGACAACAATAACAACAACAAAAAAACACTGTCAATTTGGACCCAGTATTCAGAATTAGGCAATTTTAGGTATACTTCTTTCCACGTGGTTCAACTTATGAGCATCCACAGTATAAGTAACCTGGAAAATAACCCAGAGGAAATGCTCCTTATTTCTGTGCCATGCCCTCTTCCAGGTGTTGGGCCAGTGTAGATGGAAATATGAGGATGAGCATCAAGGCTTTTATACACCTTTTCAGACACAGAAGGACTGCTGCATTTGCAGGACAAAGTCTATGGTTAATTTGTCTACACATACCGTAAAAGCTTCCATATAAATGATTTAATGACATTGAGATCAGAAATCATAAAATTCATCCATAAAGCATTTCTACCAACAGTTTGAAGTGAGACTCTTCCACACTTCCAGGAAAAGATAGAAGGTGGACAGAAGGAGGTGCCTCGCCAGCCTCACAAACACATGGAGCAGAGAAACTGAGGCTGAGGTATCCTCTCTCACACACACACGTGGCATTTATCAAAATGAACAGAAATAATTAACACTGACATGACAATACATCCTTAAAATTTTTTTATGACAATACATTGTTAAAATTTTTTTAACGAGTGCTCAGTTTTCCCTTTGGCTTCTGCCGTTGTTGCCGTGGCTCTCCAGAAGCAGAGAAAACGGGGAAGGATCCAGAGAGTTCCAGGAGCTGGGTCACAACTCAGAACATAAGAAACCTTCTCACAGTTAAAACACAACAGGAAACTGCAGGAGACTGTTTCACTGTGCGCGCCTCATTCAACTCTAACCAAGGACATTTGCTATTAAATCACATTTTGTGTATTTTGCCTTCATCCAAGGAAAAGAAAGGACGGTCTTTTTCTTTCTTATAGGAACACAGAGTTGTGTAGTTACAGGCATAGGTGCAGAAGGGGAAACAGGACCCCAATCAGCCATGATGTGCCCCAGTGCCTGGATATGGCCCGTGGTCCACTTCACACTAGAAGAAGTGAATTTTTTAGGCAAGTGTTCAACCTCTTTGAGTCAGATTTTTCAACTGCAAAATGGAGACAATACTGAACTGCATTAAATTTTTTCTCTGCTAAGTTAATACTGCTGATAATAGCTATGTCACACGATGCAACCTAATAATGCCTGCCCTGCCTATTCACAGACGTTATGGAAGCAAAGAAAATTATTTACATGAAGATACACAAAGATACTTTAACTCTGAAAAGAGCATTCACTTGATGAACTAGAAGAGTAATCAGTGCTTCAAACACCACACATGCACCACTTTGTTAAAAAAAAAACGAAATTACAGAAGTAGTTTTCAGCATCCTTCTGTAAAATGCAGATTCTGGGCCCGCCCCAGACCTGATGAGGAATGCGTGCTTCTGACAGGTACTCCCAGTGATAATCCAAGTTGTAGATGGTATTTTTCCCAGGTAATAACTGGCTTTGTTGATTTTAGGGGGCTTTGTGCTGCAATGCAGGCCTTTTCCAAGCCACCTGGTGTGTCCCTTTCCTCACTAAGTAAAAGAGAATATAAAGAACCTAGTGTGCAGAATGCTCTCTTTTCTCAACGACTAGGAAGAGATTTCACGTAAAGTCAGTAAAATGAACTCGGTCTCTAATTTAAGTTATGAGAACTGATAAAACCTGATGAAGGTGTCATCTTTTGCTACAAGATGTCTTCATCACCTTACCTGGTAATCCAAGTCTTTTTAAAAAGCTCTCAGTATTGAAGTTCTTGGAGGGGCTGGGTACCAACCATCCAGCGTAACTTACCCCTCAGAATGTAGTTCTGATAGTTCTGATCTGCCTCAGCTCCCACCTTGATCAAACACGTCAGACCTTCAGCCACTACAAATTCATGCACCAAATCCTTGTCATCCTGGCAGGAAACAGGGAAAGAAAAAAAGAGAGAGAGAGAAACTTCAAATACTGTCCCAGTCCATCCTCCATCCAGGCTGTGCAGTGAAAACTACGTACAAGCCTCTGACTCCAGACTGACCTCTGAAGATTGTTCGGCTCTATTCAAATGAAGCATCTTAACTATTGCCAGAGGAATTTTACAACCAGTCTTCACATCATTGTTTGCCAAAGACCAATTATTGCCTTCTGGGCAAGCTAATAAAGATAAAGCAAATGAATCCCCTGACTGTCAGGAATATTTATAGTGATCTGTTTTTCATTCTTCAGAAATCACCAGGCTCCAGGCCCCCACAGGTCCCTAGGGACTGGTCACTGAAACCTGCTGGGTTTCAACACAGGAAACATTGGGTTTCAGTACAGACCATCCTGTGAAGGATTCAAAGCCACCCGTGTGTTTCAAAGGACAGTTCCTAAGGAAGGTTACGAGGGTCTTGCAAACAGCATCTGAGAAAGTAAGGGAGTAGTTTCTCCACCTTCCAAGTTGTGCTGCTCACAGGACAAGCGAGGAGGCAGAATAGAGAATCGGCCTTGTGTCTGGAGCAGCCACACTGTCCCCCACTGCGGTCGGTCTGCAGTCTAATCACAGAAAGCAGGACCTGGAAGGAACCACTGGAGTCATCTAATAGGGTGGTTCTCAAAGACAGGTCTCCGGAGCCATAGGCACCTGAGCATCAGCTGGAAACTGGTTAGAAATGCAAAGTACCCAGCTCCACCCTGACTTACTGGTCAGGAAGCTCCACTGTGGGGCCCGGCAACCAGTGCTTAATAAGCTCTGTGGGGATTCAGAGGTGCTCAGGGTCATCTTCTCACCCCTTACTCCCTCACATCAGGATCATCGATGGAGCTTTAAAAAGGAACAGGACATAGCCCCCGCCCAGAAGGGTTTAACCAGAATTTCTAGGGTGGGGTCCAGGCTCTGACATTAAATTCCCAAGGAAATCCATCCTAAAGGGCGACCAGTTCAAGAATCACTCATCTAATCCTGCCTTCCCTTCACAGATGAAGACTCAGGAGTGGCAAAACTTTGGCCAAGATGACCTAATTATGGCCCAGCCAGCTCCTTGCCTGGAGTACCAAGTTCGATAGAGCCCTATGAGACAAACTTTTCCACTACTGTTTTGGGAGGAGATTTCCTTGATTGGACCCTGCCTTGTCTCAAATGCAGCTAGGATACATTCATCTTCAATTATAACAACAGAGCAAAAATGAAAAACCTCAGTGATGTAAGTAGTAGAAAGTTTAATAGAATAATGAAAGGCTATTATTATAGGAACGGTCAGCAACCATGGTCTATCTCCAAAAAAGAAAAAAATAATTTAGACACACTGGCATAACTCTCCTGTCTCCATGTTGAAAGCAGCCTCTCATTTTGATTTTATGGCATTTTCCAGTTATACGGATGGAGGACTTGAGCAAAGGGGGTGGGGGTGGGGAGGAGGTGGCAGGCCAGGCAGCTACTCCCTTTGAACCAAAAACACACTCTTAACATTCAGAGGGCACTGGGGGGAGGGGTGAACATGGCCGTGCCCTGACGGTAATGAAAGACAGCTGTGTTAACTCAGGCTTGAAGATAATCATGGCTTTGGAAGCAAGAGAAAATGGGACAATATCATGATTTTTGGAAAATCACTTTACACTCGTATGTATGAAGGAAATAAAAATAATTCTCCCTCCATCCATATTCTTTTCCACCAGCATATGTGAAAAGCGAACATTTAGATGAGCTCATGTCTAGTCAGAAAGTTTTTCCAAGCATGTAACAAATGTTTATTACTTTAACTAAAACTAGATTCACACATGACTTCATGGTGAAAAAGTGAGAACAAGCTCTCAAGAAACCACTCAAGCTAATCACTAATATTAATATAGCAGAGAGCTGACTGTCTGGCAAAGGTTCTTGGAAAAAGACACTGGGCAGTGTTTACAAAAATAATCCGGAACCCTAACTTAAATTGATGCACATATGCAGATAAGGCATTTAGGAAATTAAAATATACTGATAATAAATGTAGAAAATATCTTCCAAATTGGCAATATACAAGATTTTGAACACATACCTTAAAGTATATGGGCGTTAATAAATGATTTTTGAAACACTGCTTTCCAACTCCAATGAAATCAACATATTAACAGTAACTAATAAGAGATCATCCTTGAATTTCAGATTAATGGCCACACTTTAACCTGTGATAATTTTTTTGACACCTGTTAATCAAGAAATATTCAACTCAATCCAAATGACCAATGGCTGTGTTTTTACACCCTTTAAACTGGAGTTCCAAAAGGAACTTCCACACATCAAAGAAACCTAAGATATGATAGAGATGCAGACACTTGGGTGTGGGAGAAGGTGATCTAAACTCCAGACAGCTTGCTGGCTGTGGAATCCACCCAAGACCCCTGTGGGATGGAGCTATTTGATGGACAGGTCTGTGGTCTTCCAAACAGATTAAACTTCTGGGAGCAAATGTCTTCATCCTTGCCTACATAATGCCAACAAAGGCTGTTCAAAAATACGTGTCTGCTGAGTAGAAGGTGGAAACAGTATCCTTGAGAATTCAGACAGACAACACTATAGAACAAACATGGTGAGGGGGTATGAAACTAGATCGCCATGTGTTCAATTTATCTTTTAACTTTTTCACCATGGAAAACTTGAAACATACAAAAGAAGACAGAACAAGTTAGGGAGCCAGGTGCCAATCAATTCACATCAATCCTGTTCCATCTATCACCCCACCCTGTCTGCTGCCGTATTCATTTGAAGCAAATCCAAGATGTCACATGATTTAATCCATAAATATTCTAATATGTACCTCCAGAGTATAGGAACGCTTTTTAAAATTATGTAATCACCATAAAAAAATTATGTACTCAACATAAAAATGAATACTTTCTTAATATTATCAAATGTCCAGTTTCAACTGGACAATGACCAATTTCAACTGTCTCAAAATTACAGGGTTTTTTTTTTTTGACATTTTGTAGTAGGATTGAAATAAGATCCACATGTGGCAATTAGTTGATACAACTTTAAAATGTCTTTTAAATCACCTCTTTTTTTCCCTTGTAATCGGTGTGTTGAAGAAGCTAGATCATTTGTCCTTCAGAGTAGCCTGTATTCTGGGTTGTGTTGATTACTTGTAGTGTGGTTTAACATGTGCCTATGTCTTAGATCATTTGTAAATTGTTTACTGCATAGAGATGTAGGATCAGACACATCCAGGGTTGAATCTGTTGGTGTGACTGCATCCTCAATGGCAGTGTGAGTTTCCATGAGAAGGTACATAATAGCTGGTTGCATCTCATTTCCATTGCATCAGCAGGTCTTGAAGCTCCATACCTAGATCCATTAATTCATTCAGGGTTGCAAAACTCTGATGTTCTAAGTGATACTCTAACTATATCACTCCTTCTTACTAAATAGCTAGAATATTTTTATAAGCATACCTTCCCTCAACTACTATTTGATTATCCTAAAGCTCATATAGGAATAAGTAAGATAAATGTGTGATTTTAGAATTTTACCCATTTTTCAAAATAAACGGCTGGTTCACCAACATCTTTCTTCCATTGGTGACCAATTCATTGTTATTCTTTAGTATTATTATGAACTCATAAATGCAGATTAAGCTGATGTGCTTCAATCCAATGTAATTATCATGCTTGTTGATGCTTATATTGTCCATCTTCAGCCAGCCAATGGGAGACCCTTCAACATGCTCCCAAATTCCTTTGGCAATAATCCTAGTCATATTTGATGGCTTCTTTGCTATCTATAATAATATGTTCCAAGTTTATTTTACCTATTTCCTAGGCCAGACTTGAAGTCAGCTATTTCTCCAAGGAACTCTGGTTCCTTTCAGTATTTTAAGACCACAGTCTCTATGCTAGTGGTGGTTTTTGCTAAAGGGTTGATCATTGCTTCTAGTACTTTTCAATAAACTTAGTGCTAGAAATATGTTTTGCAAGTTTGTTAGGATAATAAACACCATGGGTTCATTTCAATACTTCCAATTAAATTCAGAAATCCAGGCTTTTCTTAACTTAACTGTTTTATCTTTCTATCAACTTTCTTCCACACACTAAGAACCCTAATCCTTAAGAACTCTTAAGAATAACAAAATTAGAAAACACACAAACTGCAGTATCAGAATAGCAATATTAACACTACTACCAGCAAAATGATTATTATAAACAGTTGATCTGCATGTGTGTGTGTGGTTCTTTATCTTCTAAGAGTATATTCCACCCAGAGTACACAAACTGTAATGTTTCAAAGTCACTTGGAAGAGCACTTCTCTGTGTGGTTCTGCCACCAACTGGATACTCAGTGAGGCGAACAATGGAAAAGCTGAACAATGGAAACAGCAGGCAGGCTGAAGGGTGATACGAGTGAGGGTGTGGAGTGTCATGAGTGTGGACTTCCGGCAGTACAGTACGAGCCCAGCCCAGCTGCTGTCAGGAATCTGAGTTCGAAAGAAGGATGTAACAGAGGGTAAAGTAAGTTCTGTTTTGTTCAGTTGATAGGAATTTGCTATATGACCCAGGGAACTCAACCCAGGGCTCTGTAACAACCTAGAGAGGTGGGAAGGGGTGGGAGATAGGAGGGAAGTTAAAGAGGGAGGGGACACATGTATACCTATGGCTGAGTCATGTTGATGTGTGGCAGAGGCCAACACAATATTGTGAAGCAATTTTCCTTTGATTAAAAGTAAATAAGTTTGGGGGGAGAAAAAAGCTTACTGAAATTGAAAAAAACAAAGCAAGGAGACACTGATAAATACATGGGAAGTGAAACTTGGGGACAAGTAATTAGCGAAGCATTTACTCAAATAAAAGAGAGGAAAGACTGAAGACAGACACCCTTGAGAAGAGTATTCCAATCACCCGGTCTGTTCATCTATTGCTTCAGTAGCACCAGCCACTGCATGAGGCTCCAAAGAGCCAGTGATGGACTCCAGGTAGCTCACAGGTGACTGGACTCAGACAAGCACCCTGGAGTATCTCAAGCTCTGTTCCAGAGGTAAGCACAGCAATAGAGGTATTTGGAGAGCCCTTGACTGGAGTGAGGGTTCATCCAGAGAATCCCTGGCAAGAGGAGACACGGGGTGGGAAACTGAGGGACATGGGGAGGGGATGTGGGGAGGAACCATCCTGGGATAGAAGCAATAGGTCCGGGGGCGAAGGAACAGAAGAGAAAGGGCATGGCTTGTTCCCAGAACACAATCACAGTGAGATGTCCCTGCAGCAAAGGACAGGGAGGTGAGCTGCAGAGGCCAGGGCCAGAGGGCCTCAGTGTTGTCCTGAGAGATTCAGATGTAACCCATAAGGCTACACGGAACCAGCGTGAGAAGGACTTCGTGAGCCCCCTCTGGTGGAAGCTGGAGGATGGACTGAGTCGTGGAGGACCGAACAGTGTCCACAACAGCTGTTACAACTCTCCCAGAAGAAACGGCCTGAACCAAGGATGACCCCAAACCTCAAGGCACTTCTGAGATGTGCGATCTAAAGGGACAACGGTGACTCAGGGTCACACCTGTAGTGTGGGAAGATGAGACATGAGGACTCGTCTCCAAAAATACTGTCACTGAGAAGGGTTCTGCTCTGGGAAAAAGATGAGGGTGTGCACGGTTGAACAGGTTTTAAAATGGGACAAGAACATGCAGGCGGGATGGCCTGTTGGCCTGCCTTTCTGCCAATCCCCCTGAGACAGGAAACATCCATGAAGGAGACGGTCACTCAGGCTGGAGCTATCACTGACAGAAAATTCTTTAAGGATGTGAAGGAGATGGGAACTAAAGAGAAATGGACTGACTACACCCTAGAGTCTAATAGGGTGAGAGCAAGAACGCTGAACCTATGCAGACACGAGCTCAGTGCAAATGCCATCTTCTCCACGAAGTTCATCCTGCCTTTCCTGACCCTGCCCTGGCACAGCGGCCTCACTCTCATACCTGGCTCTCTGTCTCTCTCCCCTAAAGTCTCCTGTGGGTGACAGCTTGGAGTTTGCCTGCACCCCAGTCCCAACCCTCTTCACTAAGCTCGTGACTTGCCCAGGGGAGAAGCAGAGGGAAAGTTTGGGGCAAAGGATAAGATGGAACCTAACAGAGATGCCTACACATGCATGCTAGGGGGCGTGTCCCTAGCAGCATGGTTTATAACAGCAGAACCCTGGAGAGGAACCCAAATGTCCACCAGCAGACGATGAACAAGACAAACTGTGCTTCCTTCACACAGTGGACACTCACAGCTACCTGGGTCATGCCCACACTGATCTCGTTCTCACCAAGTAAACTGCATCAGGATACATGCTGCATGATAGCATGCACATACAATTGACACAAAAGAATGTCACATGTTGTGGGCGAATATTCACCATTAGTATAGAAATGTGCATTTGCATGGTAAACACTATATCTGACATTCAGTAGAGAAGAGACCCCAAGAGGGTGGCCAGTATGCAGCAGATCAGAAGACTTCAATTACATCTTAGTAGGTATTTTTTTTAAATCTGAAGTAAACATGGAAAGATATTGTGATTCTGATGATGTTTTCTTTATTTCCTATTGTTTGAAATATTTGATATGGTCAAAATACTCTTAACTGATATTTTGACCGAAATTTACTTTGTACTCTAAAGCGTTTCTCTTTTTGTAATCAGTAAAAGGCATAAACTTGTCTGCATCCAATCCCACAGCAATGCAAAAACAGAACCTGACAGTACCCTTTTTTTTTTACCTGAAATATCTGCTTCAGGGAGAAGAGGGCCCTTCTTAAATCTCGTCCAGTGGAGTTGTATAGTTTTTCTGAAATAAAGAACACACCATATAAAATTCATTAAACTGACTCAACAGATGGTAAAAACAGAGACAGGGTGTGAGCAATTACAGAACTTCCGCTGGAAAGGTGAGTAAAACAAATTCATTTCATTCAGGATGCAGCCCCACCTCTAATGGTGCAAAGAACAGTCCAGCCATTACAGGAGATAGGAAGAGGGGATTGTGAGTGTGGGGAAGTGCCCTGATCTGCACCCTCAGCCCTCACCTCCCTCTCTTCAGAGCTCCATTTCCAGCTGTTTACAGACATAGTGATTCAGTTGGTAAAGAATCTGCCTGCCAATGCAAGAGACCCAGGTTCGATCCCTGGGTCGGGAAGATCCCCTGGAGAAAGAAATGGCAAGCCACTCCAGTATTTTTGCCTGAAAAAATCCCATGGACAGAGGAGCCTGGTGGGCTACAGTCCGTGGGGTCCCAAGAGTCAGACGCGAATTAGCAATTAAACCACCACCACAGACTTGATACTTGATAGCCAACTCTATCAGGAAAATTAACACAGCCAAAACGGAACTCATCCTCCTGTTTCCTGCTTCCTCGTCTCACAGGCTTGCATCACCATGCTCTCCACAGTTGGGCTCAGGAGGCTTCAAACTGCTTCCTTTTCCCTGGGATCTGAGGCTCACCTCAAGAGAACCAAGAGCAGCACGGTGTCTCTAAGGACTGACTGGCCCCCACCTGGTGCCGGCCCTTCCAGCAGGGACCTAGTCTTAGCTCTGCCTGTACCTGGACTCTCCCTCATATGAGATGGGTTCGAAGATGGGTCCTGGCCTGGAGCAAGGCAGACGCAGGAGCCCCTGTCAATATTCTGGTGCTCGATACTCAGGTTGAATTCTATAACCAGTCATATGTAACAGGTACCAGGCCTCATGCACGAGGAGGGGAGCCTGACCCAGGACCCATCCTCCAGAGGTCAATGTGAGCAGAAGGGGCAGATGGGTATGCCCCAAGTCCTCACTGGTCAGAGGGGCAGCACCAGAAAGTGCTGAAGGCATGGAGAATGCAGGGAGCGTACACTTCTTCTGGTGCATGCAGACTCCCAGGAGTGTGGATTCCGCTCGGCTTCCCAGGTAGCTCAGGTGCCTGGGGTTGGGTTCCTAACACTGTGTGTCAGAGCGCCCCAATATAAAGTATCCAGCACACATTTACTGAGCACCTGCCAGGCGCTGTTCTAGGGACTGAGGATACAGTAGTGAAAAATGAACTCAGAGCAAAGACTAAGCAATCCAAGGGCCTGCATTTCAACCTGGTGTGTGATTTGGGTGAAGTATGTTACCTTTCTAAACCTTGGATTCATTATCCAAAAAGGGGGAACAGATAATAGTAGATCTAGAGGAAGATGGTTTTGTGTGTTAAATCCATCACTGATATGATGGAGCAGAATTACTTAAAATACTTAGAATTATAGATTTCAAAGTAATGTCACCTGCATGGTCGGCAACCTTGGGCTTCAACGCCAGCCTATGGGGGGAGGTGATGGGCAGAGCCATGTTCCTCTTTCGTGTGAGTGGAAGGGGATGAAGTGCACAGATCTAGATGACTTAGCAGAAGTCTGGTTGTGAGAAGGACATGCCCCTTTGTACTGTGGCTCTAGAAGTGCCCCATCTGAGGTGATGGAAGGTTCCCATCTGAGAGAGACTTAAAATGATAGAGCATGGGCCTGGCTCAGCCTCTGAATGGCAATAGCTTCCTCGAAGGCCTTCCTATGGACACCCTGCCCACTTCCCCTCTTCTCACACATCCTCCAGACCAAGGCTGGAAGGACAGGGTGAAAACAATCACCTGAAAACATCCCTGCCCCCATTCAAACCCTTCAGTGGCTGCCCACGGCACTGAGTAACAAACCCCAAATCCTTTCCATGGCCTGCCAATCCCTTGGTCACACAGGCCTGCCCCCCCCACCGCCACACACACACACCAACTCATCGTGCAGCAGACTCCCTGTTCTCTCACCTCCTGGGGCAGGCCAGTCTCCTCCAGACTCACAACCTACACACACAGCTTAAGGGGCAGAGGCAGGATTCTGTGGGGTCTGACCCCAGGGCCTCCTAGTATTTGCCCATCATGCAGCTCCCCACCTGTAAATACAATACGCAATCCCCAGTCACTTGATAATTACGCAGTGTTTCAATTGAGAGAGAATTACTCCTTGTCTTCCTGAACACAAGGAGCCGGGAAGACTCCAAAGGAATCAACCATCCCCAAACTAAACATCTAATTCATCACAGACCCTAAAAAATGAGGCCCAATGACTCACAGTTGACCTCTAAAGTATTAATATATGTGTGGCCTCAAAAGACATGGTAATAAGTAGAGATGGCGGAGTAGAAGGATATGTGCTCATCTTCTGCAGAAACTCCAAAATTACAACTCGCTGCTGAACAAACCGTCAATAGGAGAATGTTGGATCCCACCAAAAAAAGATACCCCATGCCCAAGGGCAAAGGAGAAGCCCCAGCAAGACAGTAGGAGGGGCAACCGCGTTTAGAATCAAAGCCCATAACTGCCAGAGACGCTCAGAGTGCTCAAACAAACCTTGTGTGCACCAGGACCCAGAGACCTCAGAGAGACTGAGCCAGAACTGTGTTTGAGGGTCTCCTCAGGGTCAGTGGTGGCCTGCCACTGACTCCAATACTTTGGCCACCTGATGTGAAGAACTGACTCATTGGAAAAGACCCTGAAGCTGGGGAAGATTGAAGGCAGGAGGAGAAGGGGATGACAGAGGATGAAATGGTTGGATAGCATCACCAACTCGATGGAGATGAGTTTGAGTAAGCTCCAGGAGTTGGTGATGGACCGGGAAGCCTGGCGTGCTACAGTCCATGGGGTCGCAAAGAGTCGTACACAAGTGAGCAACTGAACTGAACCGAACTGAATAAATAGTGTGAACTGCGTCCGCCTTGTAGTAGAAGCCAGGTCCCTGGGAGATCACTCTTCCTCCACTTTCTACAGCTAACATACCAGAACCTGAAATCTTAGAGGGACAGACTTTGTTTTTAGCCAATACCACTTCTAATAGGAATAAAGTTCTCAAATGCAAGCATGGGGCTAATATACCTGGAAGAACAAGGGCAGATTTCTCTTGTCCAGGAAGGGCATCAGTAGAGGAGAGATTTAATTCCAGGTACCTCTTTACAACATAATAAGGCTTGCATTAGACTTTCTTGCTTATGTAACACCAAATGATGGGCAGAAACATATCTTTCATAGATTCACAATACCCCAGTTAGAGTCTCCTTTATTTACCAGTGATCTGTCATGGCTTCCAATTCATGTAAATGAAGATTATGGTTTGCTGTGTTCTGGCTGCTAAGGTTTTAGCACTTGGTGCTATAATCAACGGAGAAGGCAATGGCACCCCACTCCAGTACTCCCGCCTGGAAAATCCCACGGACGGAGGAGCCTGGTGGGCTGCAGTCCATGGCGTCGCTAAGAGTCAGACACGACTGAAGCGACTTAGCAGCAGCAGCAGCAGCTATAATCAAAATAATCAGTTTTTAAAATGAAGATTAAGTAGTTTTTTGAACTATAGTTGATTTACAATGTTATGTTACATTCTGGTGTATAGAAAAGTGATTCTGTTTTTTTTTCATATTCTTTTCCATTATGTTTTATTACAGGATATTAAATATAGTTCCCTGTGCTATACAACAGGACCTTGTTGTTTATCCATTCTATATGTAACACTTTGCATCTGCTAGTCCTTAACTCCCAATCCAAACCTCCCACACCATCCCTCTCCCTTGGCAACACAAGTCTGTTCTCTGTGTCTGTGAATCTGTTTCATAGATAAGTTCCTATCGTATTTTAGACTCCACATATAAGTGGTATCATATAGTATTTGTTTTTCTCTTTCTTATTTTGCTTAGTATGATAATCTCTAGGTCCATCCGTGTTACTGCAAATGGCATTATTTCATTGTTTCTTTATGGCTGAGTAATAGTTCACTGAATATATGTACCACATCTTTATCTATTCATCTGTCAATGGTTGTTTCCATGTCTTGGCGACTATAAATGTTCTTGCTATAAACATGAAGGGTGTGTGTACCTTTTTGAATTGTAGTTTTGTCCAGATATATGCCCAGGAGTAGGATTGTTGGATCTGGCAACTATTTTTAGTTTTTTGAGGAAACTCCATGTTGTTCTCCATTGTGACTGCACCAATTTACATTCCTACCAACAGAGTAGGAAGGTTCAAATAGGGAGTAAGTCTTAATAGAAAAAAAATTCAGTTGAGAATTACAATGTTTTGTTGAGGATTTTTACATTCATATTCACGGGGAACATTAATCTACAGTTTTCATTTCTTGTGATGTTGTTGACATTGAGATGATGCCAACCTCATGAATTGGGAGTGTTCTCTCATCTTCAAGAATAAATTTGTGTAGACTTGGTATTATTCATTCTTTAAATGTTTGGCAGAATTCTCCAATGAAGCTACCTGCACCTGGAGTTCCCTTTAATAAAAGGTTTTAAACTATGGATTATTCAATATCATTCAACAACATAAAGCTGTTCATCATGATACTCCCTTATCCATTTACTGACTATTGCAGCCTCTCTTTTATCCCCGATATGGGTGATCTGTCCTTTTTCTTTCATGCTTGGTCAATCAGGCTATAAGAGTATAGATTTTATTGATCTTTTCAAAGAATCAGCTTTTAATTTCATTCTGTTTTTTTTCATTCCATTTTTCATTGCTTTTCTGATTTCTATTTTTTGATTACTTTTGGCTTAATTTGCTCTTTTGCTCTATTTTTTTATGGTGAAAACTTAAATGATTTGAGGACTTTCTTCTTATTGAATGTAAGTATTTAATGCTATAAATTTCTGTCTAAGCACTACCTCAGCAGCATTCTGAAATTTTACATATATTGTTTTTCTTTTCTTTCCATTCAAAATTGAATGGTTGTGAACATTTCATTCATTTCAAAAGGGAACAACTTAAACCTGTGGAGTTTTTGTTGTTGATGTTAATCTCTGGTTTATTTAGGAGCTATGCTACTGCTTAGCTTCCAACCATTTGGGGATTTTCCAGATATCTGTTACCAATTTCAATTTCTATATGGTAAAAACATATACTTTGTTATGATATCAAATATATTAAGGTTTATTTTCTGACCCAGAATACGGTTTATCCTGATGACTGTCTCATGGACACATGAAAAGAATGTGTATTCTGCTGTTATTGGCTGAATCATTCCATAATCACTAGGTCAAGTTGAATGATAGTACTGCTCAGGTCTTCTCTTAATCAATTTTCTGTTTATCTGTTCTATATTTTACTGTGAGAGGAGTATTGAAATCTCTATTATACTAGATTTGTCTATTTCTTCTTTCAGTTTTATGAGCCTCTGCTTTAGGTCCTTTGAAGTTCAATTGTTGAGTATGCTCACAATTAGAAAGGCTATGGATTTTAGGTTAATAGACCATCTATCACCATGTAATCGGTCACCCAGGTGGCACAGTGGTAAAGTATATACCTGCCAATGCAGGAGATGCAAGAGACACACGTTTGATCCCTGGGTCAGGAAGATCCCCTGGAGGAGGAAATGGGAACCCACTCAAGCATTCTTGCCTAGGAAGTCCCATGGACAGAGGAGCTTGGTGGGCTACAGTCCACAGGGTCACAAAGAGTCAGACATGACTGAGTTACTGAGCACACACGTATGCACGCACCATGTAATGTTTCTCTTCCTCCCCGGACATATTCCTTTTTAAAGTCTATTTTTCTGATACTTAAATGATGAGTGTTTGGTTAGTGTTTGCATGGTCTATCTTTTCCCCATCCTTTTCTTTCTAACCTGTCTATGTAGAATTCCTTGTACATACAGTTGAAACTTGTTTTTATCCAATCTATCTTTTAATTGGTATGCATTCTCTGTGTTTTTAACCTCCAGGACATCACAAATAACTTCTCTGTGACACCAGGACAGAAGACCTCAGGGAGGCCTCACCCTCTGATGAGAAACATCCTTGAACAAATGCCAAAGAAATCCTTGAGTGGTGCCAAAAATCTCTCCCTGTCCTTTTTTTTTTTTTTTGCCAGCTGTCTTAATTAAAACAAACAGTAATTTCTATTCAAGGAGTAAACAATTTTCATTCCAATTGTCTCTAACTTTTTAAAAATTAGTTATACACTTTATTTAAATAGTTATCTATTCCAAACAAGAGGGCTTCCTAGATGGCTCACTGGTAAAGAATCTGCCTGCTGACAGGAGATGCAGGTTCGATCCCCGAGTTGGGAAAATCCCTTGGAGTAGGAAATGACAACCTGCTTCAGTAGTCTTGCCTGGAAAAGTCCATGGACAGAGGAGGCTGGCGGGCTACAGTCCCTGGGATCACAAAGAGTCAGACATGACTAGGCACAAACATTTCAAACAAAGCTGAAAAAAAATAGCATGGTTTCCTAATAATAATTCTGTCTTTAATGTGAGAAAATTATCACACAGACTTCTGAGAGCAAGTTGTAAATTTTAATGTTTTAGTTTTTAAAATCAAAGCTCAAAAGAGCAACTAACTTTATTTATATTATATATTTCGGCTGAAATATCCTTTGAAATACTTTGTTTTTTAACTCTAGCTATAAAGTCCTAGGTGAGGTATACCTCAGAAATCCTTCCACCCAGTGTCTGTTAAATTGTAGCTTTTTCTTTTAATTTTTAAATCTTTAATAAAAATGATAGGGAGCAAAATTTCATTTTTATGACCAAAGACACCCTCTCCCAAAGTACTGCAAACCTTTCCTTGTTCTATGTAGTAGACATTTTAATAAATGTCATGAGTTGGCCCCCAAATCATATGAGAACAACACTGGAATCACCATCCTTGTGTTTGAAATTTAAATGACCAAATACTCATTCAAAGAAATATTACTCTAGAGTACTGATATTTTTTTTGAAAAGGCAATTGATATTACCTCTCTAGAAAGAACCAACTTTGTGGTATAAAATAAACAGTACTTAACTGAAACTCAAAATTGCCATCTATCTTAAAAAACGCATGGTACCAAATAGCCCCTCTGCCCTACCTGATTGTTCTGTTGATGAACATATACTTTAGGAGACACCACTGTTTACCTAGAGGTGAGGAAGGATCAGGGACCAAGGATGTTCGTAAATGACAATTTGTCATTTTATGAAGAGGTACAATTCCTGCTGGTAGAAGAGGAGCCAGCAGACATTTTCCCATGTCAGACATCGCACCCAAACCAAAGACTGCTGATGCCCTTTGATGGGCCCGAGAGGCCCACACAGGCCAAAGGAGAAGCAGTCCTTCTCCCCAGTCCAGGTCCTGGCTTCCGTGCTGCTGGGCCAGCCAGGCCATGGGTGGTGTGGTTTGGAGCTTTAAATGCTGGGGGACACTCTGAGTTCAAGGAACCGGGTGTTCCTTTTATGTTGCACCCAGGCCTCATCATACACAAAGTCAGACTCACCATGGCTGTGCTGGCCTCCTCTTCAGCCAAGACTAGAGGGTGAAGGGCTCGCCCAAGAACAGAGGATGGCCTGCCAGCTTCCCAAGGGTATGCTTGATGTGCTTCCTGGATGCGGGCCTACTGAACATCAAGAAGTCCTACTTCTAGCCTGTGTATTCAGGTGTGACACTCAGTCTCGGGTTACATGGTGAATCCAAAGCTTCCTCAGAGGATGACTGATAACCTTGGTGCGTCCCCGGTCTGCCATCAATGACGGCAGGCTCTGCTCTATGTAGGTCTCACATGCATGTCTCTGGGTTTGTGTACGCGGGTGCAAATGCACCCTTGGCTTCAGTTTGTGGATGATGGAGCAGAGCTTAGAGGTCCTCTGACCCTCCACGCATACTCGATATGCTGTGTAGACCTCATGGATCCCAAGTCCCAAAGGAGGGAATTCCACGTGTGCACACTGCCTGCATATCAGGTGATGCAAAAGAAAAAAAGACCCCAAATGCTGAGCACAGGGAGGGATGGCGGAGCCCACCTGAATCCAGCAAGAGGGGAGCCTCACAGCCTCGACCTATATGTGACCTTCACCTGTCTCCCAGGAGCTCAGAGATGCTCCTTTCTCCTCCTTGTCCACCTGGGTTGTGAACAGAGGCCGGCAAGAGTGGTGTAACTCCCCTCCCACCGGGTGGTGGGGGCTGTAAGGAAAAATATGGTTCTTACCACAGAAACTCAATTTGAGAGTCCTAAGTCAGAGCATCAGGGGAAAAGGTGCCTGGTGGGGGGGTGGGAGCGGGGAGACTGGGGTCTAAGTAGTAAAATGTGGGACCCTTCCTAACAAACCTCAAGAGCACACAACAGTCAAACCCAAAGTAGAACCCTCATGTGTAAAATGTAGGGCTGGGATCAGCCTGTATTCCCCAAGGTTGTCCATTCTCCCAAAACTCTGACACTGCCAGGTAGGAAGTGTGCAAAGGCCCCTCCCGCCAGCACAGAAAGGGGTGGCCTGCAGTTCTGGCTCAGAGAGGCCCCCTGGAGGGAGGGGGGCTTTAGGCCCAGCAGCTGGGGAGAAGCTGTAGGAGGGGGTGATTATACATCCTTTCATTATTTTTCAGGTGACACACAGCCCAGGTGCATTTATTCTTCCCCCTCCGCCATTCCAGGCAGAATCTGCCTGGGGGGCAGGCATTCACCTTTCAGTAAAGGGCAATTGGGAGCCTACGGTAGGTGGTGGGGAAAGGAGGTGTAATCAGAACACCATTTGTTAAAGTCTTATAAGCCCTCCTGTCTTTTCTCTCCACGATTCTCACTGTTTAAAATGAAATATGTTCCTTTAAGAGATGTAATTACTGCATTATACGCTAAACTAGCTTACAATAATGAGTTGAGGGCAAATTAATCAAAGGCCATCAGAGACCTTCTGTCTTTGGAAAGGAAACCTGTGTGGCTCGAAAGTCTCAGTGCTGAAAAGCACGGCCACAGAGGTCCTATGCTGCCTGCTCTGGCAAGAGCACAATGAAGAAAACCTCAGCATGGGGGCAAAGGCCAAAACATGACAAGGAACCAGCATAACAAACTGGTGAAGCCAAGTGCTAGTCGTTCAGCATTGTCCGTCTCTCTGCGACCCCATGGACTGTAGCCTGCCAGGCTCCCCTGTCCATAGAATTCTCCAGGCAAGAATACTGGAGTGGGTAGCCATTCCCTTCTCCAGGGTATCTTCCTGACCTAGGGATCGAACCCTCGTCTCCTGCATTGCAGGAGATTCTTTACCATCTGAGCCACCAGTGAAGCCAGATAAAAAACTGGTTATGTTGATGAAAGAACATGGAGGGGAAGAACCCCAGGCATCTGTGGGTAAGTCTAGGGAAGTAGGCGAGTGAGAGATACATCCAGGATATCATGTTTTCAGGCCCATAAAACTCACTGACTTTAACAATTATAGCACACTCTTATCTCATCAAGAGGCAAACTCAGTCACCAAGCACTCCATGGGGAACTGGGATCAAGACCTAGGGGTCCTTCCTCTATATGGAAAGACAGTAACCCTCTTTCTATCCTTGGGCTGCTATGAAAGACATCACATGTAGACAGGAGATTTATTCATTGGCAAAATGCCACGTCTATATTTAAAAATCTGTTTGCACCAGCTACAGAGAACCGCGACCGTCATGAATTTTCAGATGTGGCAATCAGAAATGAGCCTCTGCTTTGCCTGGATGTGGCTGTGACATCAGACTCCCCACTCAGAACTGGCAAAATGTGACAAAAGACAATCTGAAGGTCAGTGGCCAAGCCCAGGCTATGCTTCTGTTCCCCAGCTGGGGAAGCCCACAGACCAAGTTACTGTCAACACCGAGTGAGTCAAAGAAATTCTACCCTGGAAATTCTTCCCCTGAATCCAAAAGTGCCACATGATACACCAGTGACTGGGAAGAATAACCCCTCTCAGCCTGAAACTGATACTCGGTTACCATGACGATATTTTAAAGGGGAAAAAAAAGTGACACTGTAGAAACTATTTTTCAGTTAAAAAAAAAAACTGCTGGGTCAGATTTTGGAAACCATTTTTTCCAGTGATTGGGAGTCTCAGACTCATCTGAAAGTCATACCCAAGTTATAAAAAGATGTTCAGACACACAAAATGTTAATACAGTTTCGGAGAGTATGGGTACACAGAAGCTTCCTACAGGCCGTCAGGGGATCCTATGGTCCAGAGATAAGAATTCTTGATCTAATCCAACATCCTCATTTCACAGGTGAAGGAACCAAAGCCAGAGAAGTGATATCAAGGCTGTCCCCAGCGCTGGGATAACAGGCTCTCAGAAGTGCGGAGGAGTAACAGAAGATGCCTAGTAGAAATGGAGATAGCCTTACGTTCTGTTTATACAATAAACAACTGGGCCACTAAAACTCACTCACACCCTAACCAAGACACTCCTGTCAGCAAGTAAATACAGGAGAAAACACACACATATAAAAGCAAGGGCTTCTGTTCTGGGGATCAACCGAGACAAGTGCCCGTGGTGATGATGGTGAGTGGGATGAATGAGGGGGCTCCCCAGCTGGCCAAGGGGCAGCCCCCTCAGCCTGAGGGTGGAAGAGGCTAAACGTGAATGATGAGAAGGTCCCAAGACCCAACAAGGCAAGGCTGCTTAAGATGACCTCTTTAATCCTTAGATCACTTAGAGTGCAATCTCCCTTTATGTATTTATAACATCATCTTTTTAACAGTCTTTCATTATCCACTAAGCAGGGAGTATGCTGAGCACTCGGGTGACAGAGGGAAATAAAGACAGTCTCATGAGAGCTGATGGCCCACTGGGGGGGACAGGCTTGTCCCAGACAAAGCCCCTGCCATGTGAGAAGGACACGGCAATACGAAGGGGCCACGGAGAAAGGAGTGGAAAACCCTGTGAAGCTGGGGCTGCAGATGGAGATTCAGCCGTGGTGACGTGGAACAGACTTCAGAGGCTCGAGTGAAAACCAACCAGTGTGAGAAGGGCTGAGCAAAGGGGGAGCGTGAGGAGGCGAAGAGCAGCATGCAGCCTGGATGGCTGAGGACGGAAGTGAGTTCAAAGTGGACGGCACTTCAGTGGGGCCAGCGCGTGGGCTGGTCGTGCAGGGACAGCATCAGGCTGATGACACCCAGAGTGTCCACACCAGAGTGGGGTGGGGGGCCCAGCTGCTGTGCCCTGGAGTTTCAGCTTCTTGTCTCTCAGGCGAGAAGGAAGCCAGTGAGACAGGGTTTTTTTTCCAGTTCACTGTCAGTCTGGCCAATAAGGGCAGATAATTTGAACGGAGCAGGAGCAGGAAAACCAGATAAGAGAACGCTGGAACCATGCAACCAAGATATGACCTCAGGATGAGAAGGAGGGGTTGACTTGAGAGACAAAGCACGGGGACGTGCAGATTTCCAGCCTGGCCGACGGGGCTGGTGGAAAAGCCAGAGCCTTGGAGGAGTCTGGTCATTCACTGCCAGCGAGCAGTGCCCCTGCCTTGAACAGGACCCCCTGAGACATCCATGAGTATTTGGGGTTCATTGAGGATCAGAAGAAGCCTCACGCTCCAGCCTGGAATAGGGTTTCCTGGTTTCTTCCACCTCTCCCCTCCCTGTGTATCAGGTCACTTCCTCCTGCAGACACCTCCCTCACCTCCCCATCCCCCAACAGTATTCATCCCTATCGTCACACCTATCACTCGAGCTGGAATGAGTTCTGATGATGGCGGTGCCTTTTAACTCTGTGAATCAGCCATTGTCCTTAATTATTCAGTCAGTGTTTGTTTAAATATTCCCAACAGAAAGGATTCTTTTGCAATTCTATCCCCACACTAAACTGTGGGCATTCTGATATCAGGGTCCATGAATAACTTACTTGTATATCCCCAGGACCTAACACCTCAGTAAATAATTGATTAATTAATTGACCAAACTGACTAAGGGGGCTAGAACAAAACCCAGGAGGAACCCTAACCATCCAGACTCCTAATGCCCCCAACACCTGGCCTGGTTACAGCTTTACAGGTTAGAACCTAAGGAGATGCTAGTCTCACCTTCTGTGAATGAGCCCAGTCCCCAAAGATACAGACCCAGTTTGCCACACCCCTGTGGCCACACTTCCTAAGACACAAAAAGCATATCTATGATCATAATTTTCAAAACTTGGAAACAACCTCAGTGTCCTTTCACTGGTGACTGGATAACAAAATGCAATACATCAGATAATGGAGTACTGTTCAGTGGTAAAAAGAAATGAGCTGTCAAGTCACAAAAAGGCGTGGCAGAACCTTAAACACATGTTACTAAGTGAAAGAAGCCAATCTGAAAAGGCTGCACGCTGTATGATTCCTACAATCTGACAGTCTGGAAAAGGCAGAACCATGGCAACAGCAAAAAGATCAGTGGTTGCCAGGGACTTGGAGGGAAAGAGAGAAGAACGACTAGGTCGAGCATGGGGGATGTTTAGGACAGTGAAACTATTTTACATGGTACTGTAATGGTGGCGACATCTCATTAAAAATTTGTCTAAACCCACAGAACAGACAGCACAAAGAATGAACCCTGATAAACTACAAACTACAATTTTTAGAGTCAATAAAAATGCATCAATTTCTGCACATCTGAAAGCCATACAACAATGTTAATCAACTATATTCCAATATAAAACTTTTAAATGTATAACGCATAAAATTTTAATGTATAATGATGAAAAACAATACTTGTTCATCAATTATAACAGTGTACCACATTCATGCAAGATATTGCTAACAGGGGGAACTGGGGGAGGTTGGAAGGGCATACGGGAACTCTGGACTTTTTGCTCAATCTTTTCTGTAACATTAGAACTGCCCTCCCACCAAAATGGTGTCTATCAGAAAATATCAAAGGTGAACCACATGAAGTGAAGGGCCATAAGCCTGGAGTTTATGAAGGGCACTGCTTTGTGTAACTCCTCTGTACACATGTGGGGGCAGGCCTGAGACTCAGCATATTTGCCACAAAGCATTACTGGTCTCTCTCCACATGCACTTATGTGATCTCCCTGCTCGAGAACCAACTTGCATCCATGACAGTCTGGCAAGGGACCGGGCTCGGGATACAGGGCTCATGGACAGATGCACACCCTCTACTGCCTAAGACCAGGATCTGTTAACCATGGGTCCCTAAAAGACCATCTACAGAGAAGTTCCAGGCATATTTGTGTATACGGTTTTAGCTCAGATTTGTAGCCTTCCCTGACTTCTGAAGAGCAGGACACAGAGAACTTTCAGGACCCTGGGCATCCCTGCAGCGCTCAGCAGGCTTCCCTTCCTTCAAATGATCACTGGCTCCAAGTGCCATGCCAGGATGGGGAGTAAGAGAGATGCATGAGACACAGCCTGGCTTCATGAAGGTTTCAGTCAGTGACAAAGACAACGTGTCAACAGCAGACGGGGGCACACAGGCACGGTGCTAGCAAGGAACATGGGAGGCCCCCCCTGCAAGAGGCGAGCAGCCTCCAAGGAGCTGTCGACCGAAACACTGCACCAGACTTGGAATTACGGTTGCTCATCTGTCATCACCCCCTGCCAAGCCCCACCCAGGTCCATGTTCTTTCTGCCTGCGACCTTGGGAACCCTGCCCCCACCCTCCTCACCTTCACTGAGGAAGGCGGTCCAGGCAGAGCTCTGAGTTCTGAATCCCTTCATAGGAACCGATTTTTCCCGCTGAACGGAGGGCACCAGCTAGCTTTGGGCCCCAGCGAAGGGCACTTCCGTCCAATCCGCTCACATCTCTTCTTAAACAAAAGTGATCCTTCTCAGAGGCAAAAAGGCTGGGGTCAGCTAGTGCCGGCCACTTAATGAATAGGAATTCTGTTCAAAACACGCCTTCGTTTTTCCCCGGGATCAAAGAATGGTGGAGAGAGAGAAGGGCCCTCAGGCACCATCCATCCCTGTGGTCACTGGTCCAGCCCTCAGGACCCAGGCTGGGGCCCAGAGGGTCCGCACTTTGACACCACCTGCAAAAAAGGCTGCTGACCCGGGGTAATCAGATCATTAGCATCTGAAAAGCAGCAAAAACACCCTGTGGCAACCAGTGGTGTGAAAAACAGGTGATGGGCACCCTTCACTTCAGATCTCTTCCGCTCCCTCCATCTCCACGCCTGTCTCTCCTGCACTGGCTTGGCCCCTGCCCTCCTGACTTTCCCGTCTCCTCCCCTCACAGCTCCTGCTTCCTTTCCTCTCTTCTCCCCAGATTAGGATTCTGCAGAACTCAGAATAATTTATGAGCTTTTATCATTCCCTTTCTTAATTTCAGAATTAAGTGGAAACGTTTAAACGCATGCTTCCCCCCCCCCAAAAAAAAATGACATATATTTCTCTTTCTGGTTCTGTTTTCACAACAACACAGAAACTGCACTGCCGGGGGGGTCCCACCCCTGACCTGGCCACAGCATGATGGCAGTCACTGCCCGCAGTTCAGCCCTTCTCACCAGCCCCTGACCGGGCACAAATGGAAAAGAAGCTTCCTGATCAAACCAGTGCATTCTCTATCTGAGCTTCTGGAAGCATCCAGAGCCTGTGGCCATGTGCACGGGAGACCAACCCTCTCAATGGGGCATGAGGCCCAACATGGCTTTACTCTCCAGGGGGAGCAATTTAAGAGAAGAGAACCGTCTCAGTACAATGGCTCCAAGCCACACACCCCAACCCCAAACAGCTCCTGAGAACACACAGTGAAACTACTCAGCCTCTTACCTGGGCACTGACCACAGCCAGGACTGTCCTAGTCTTGGCCGTGGTGAAACACTCCGTTATCCCCAGACTCAGCTCACAGAACCTGCCTCCAGTGGTCCCCCAGCTTCTCTCGTGCCCACTGTTGGGGACGCTGTGTCCACTTCTGCTGTCCTCCCCTGCACGACCAGCTGGCAGGACCCTCGCCCCGCACCATGTACTGCTCTGGTCTGTACGTGGCATCCGCACCATTCCATTATGGCCCTGGATCTTGCCGCTCCTAAATTGATGTTAGCATTTTGGAAGAAATTCCTCTCTGTGCCTTGGTTTTCTTATCAGCAAAACAGGATTAAAAAACATACATTCCAACATTCTAAAGCAACGTGCTAAAGAATGCGATAATATTGGCAAAGCACCTGGCACATTTTACTGCCCAATAAAGATGACTTTTCCTTCTCTTGCCAGCCCCAAAGGCTTCAATACGTTTCTAGAACACACCCAAGACCCTCCAGAGTGAATAGTCAGGCCTTTGACCCCAAGCTAGCAAGGCAGCTCCTGTCATCTGTCAGCTCCTTCTTGCTGAGAAGGTCGCCTGAGCTCAGACAGGCCCAGCTGGGCCCCGGGGGTGCCTCTCCAAGGCACCGTCACTCCTGCGAAGAAATGGTCTCTTCCTTCCTGGGGTCAATGGCTCTTGACGGGGAAAATGTTCCCCATCCCTGCCCTAAACACTTGGAGAAAAAGAAGTAACTGTCTAACCCTTGGGGAGAAGATAAGGATCATTAGTTGGGGTCAAAAGGGAACAACCTGGCATCAATCATGTCATGGAACCAAGACGGCAAAAGTCAGGCATTCACCTGACCCACCCCATGGGGCCAGGCTCTGCAAGTATTCTTCAAGACGGAAACGGCCGTTAGTCTACAGTGAGTATCATAGCATGCAACAAAACTGCAGCAGAGAAAATGGTTTTTAAAACGACTGTTCTCAGAGTTTATTCACTAACCAAGAGGGAGGAGGGACCACAGTAAAAGGAAAATCATGTTGTTATTTTTACAATTAAGCACAGCAAACCTTAAATACCGGTTTTGTCATGTGGAGCAAACTCCTGAACCAAATGTTTCTACATATCAACATATCTGAACCAAACGTTTCTACATATCAAAAGGACAAACTGCCTCCTTATCCTCCCTGACCTCCTGACTCTCCCTCTGGGTTTATTTCCAAGTCCTGTGCTGAGGAGGGCTGAGCAAGCAGTCGTGCAGTGAAAAGATGAAACAAGCCGAGAGTGACTGCTCTTGTCCGCTTCACGGTAAAAGCTAGCTAAGCCCAGCATCCTGGAGAACACAGGAAACA
Source organism: Cervus canadensis (assembly GCF_019320065.1). Lineage (NCBI taxonomy): Eukaryota > Metazoa > Chordata > Mammalia > Artiodactyla > Cervidae > Cervus > Cervus canadensis. The sequence continues at coordinate 36,063,445 of NC_057408.1, forward strand.
ATGTGGATTCAGCTTCTGGCAGACTCCATCAGAGAGAAGAGGACCAGAACAACTACGGTTGGACCTCTCAGTGGAATCGGTATTTCTAGACTTGATAATAAGGACATTAATGTCCTAATGACATTGATACACATGTCCTAATGAAATCAGCTGTTGGCCTGGTTGTAAGTCCTCCCATGGCATAGGGAGCTGTACAGTGACACCGGCAATCAAAGTTATGGTTTTTCCAGCAGTCATGTATGGATGGGAGAGTTGGATTATAAAGAAAGCTGAGCACCGAAGAGTTGATGCTTTTGAACTGTGGTGTTGAAGAAGACTCTTGAGAGTCCCTTGGACTGCAAGGACATCCAACCAGTCAATCCTAAAGGAAATTAGTCCTGAATATTCATTGGAAGGACTGATGCTGATGCTGAAACTCCTACATTTTGGCCACCTGATGCGAAGAACTGACTCCTTGGAAACGACCCTGATGCTGGGAAAGATTGAGGGCAGAGAAGAAGGGGACAACAGAGGATGAGATGGTTGGATGGCATCACCGACTCAATGGACATGAGTTTGAGTAAGCTCCGGGAGTTAGTGATGGACAGAGAAGCCTGGCGTGCTGTAGTCCACGGGATCACAGAGAGTCGGACATGACTGAACGACTGAACTGACAGTGACACCTCACAGGGAAGGGGGCTTGTGACTCTGAACAATCACTTACAAGCAGGCACTTTAGGGGAGAAGCACTGCATCCTGGCCTCACAGATGGACATATGGGACAACCCTGGGGGTCCAGTGGTTAATATTCCACACTTCCATTTCAGAGGGCACGAGTTCGATCCACAGTCAGGGAACTAAGATCCCACATGCCGTGTGGTGTGGCCAGATAAATAAATAATAAAATCTTCCTTTTAAAAGGAAAAAAAAAAGATGAGCACAATACAGTGCTACCATGAGGAGCTTCGAATCTAAAGGGAGACAGAGACTCACAGTTAGATACCTTCAGCTACTGATCGAGTTTTAAGTCCTCCCACGGAATAAGGAGCTGTATGGTGACACCGGACAGAGAGGAGGGCAGGTAAACTCTGGGAAAATGAGTTGCTTACTCAGGTGAATAGCATTCACCCAGCCAACACTATGTCCCTACAGTATGTACCAGGCTGGGGCCACTTCAGGCTCACTCAGTCTACTTGGTGACCTGCCACGGTGGTGCCACGTGTCAGCCAGTTAAAGGGCTCCAGCCTCGCCTGCCCCGCTCCCAACCCCAGCCCAGAAGGCCCGCTCCCCAGATCCGGCTGACTCTGACCTCCCTACTCCTCCAGGGCCTCAGCCTCCGGAGAAACAGTTCCACGTGGGAGGCCACCTGATTCACCTGGTTTCCTTCAAGGGAAAGCACTGGATTTTCAAGGAGGGAGGGCGAGGAGCAGCTGAAGAGGAAACCGCGGGCCACGCTGGGCTTCCTGGGTGCGAGCTCACCCTCACTACGTCCACCATCCAGCGGCACCGGGCTCTGGGCCAAGGGAGGCTTTAGAAAGAGAGTCACTGGTGGGGATCCAGTGGTTAAGAATCTGCCTTGCAAGGTAGGGACACAGGTTCAATCCCTGGTCAGGGAACTAAGAGCCCACATGCCGCTGGGCAACTAAGCCCTCGGGTTACAATTACCAAGCCCATGTGCCACAACAAAGACCCCATGCACCCAACAAAAGTAATAATAAATAAAATTAAATTTTTTTAAGTCACCACTACAGGACACTGAGAAGGAAACGCCAGCAAGGGCGTGCCCTTCCAACATCACAATACAGTTGTCAAGTCACCATGAATCCGGGCAGACCTACTGCAGATTGGTTATTTCAGCAGGGCAAGCGTTCAGCTTATGACTACAGGTGACAACAGTGGGGAAGGGAGTCGGGCTTAAAGCACCTTTCTACAGGTGATGTACCACCCACCTGCCCTAATGCACAGGCTCCACACACACTCCCCTCAGACTCAGACAGTGACTCCCACCCCTTTCCAATCTCAGAAGGTATTTCCAGGAGTAAAAACGGGAGTGCGGGATAACAGGGTACAGGGCTGGCTCTGCCACGCCCTCCATGTGAACCACTCTCTAGGCAGCCACTCCAGCTACAAGGCTGTGCCCACAGAACCAGGACTGGGAGGCCGGCAGGGGTGGCTGTCTTCGCTGCCCCCCGGACAGTCTCCCTTGGGCTCTGCCCCGCCTCCACACAGATCGGAGCCACAGGCATGGAAACTGTCCTCAGTAATCTCTGTGGTCGGACAGCAGGGCCCCAGCCTTCACCACACCCCCTGGGGGGCTGGAGTTCCGTCCTCAGGAAAGAGACTGAACACCCGTCATTATAGCACACTCAGAGGCTCCCTCAAACACTGACTGCGGACGAAGGTGCCATTAGAACAAAACCGAGTGCCCAAACCCTTGCTTTGCCCTTCAAGGAAGCGGGGGTTTTGTTTCATTTTTCTCCCAGGCTAAAAATTATGAGCCTTGTTTTTTTGGATTCTCACTGGGACCTGAGACAATTTTAGCCTCATTCCACCCGTTCATACCTGTATTTACAGGATGTAGAAACCAAGTTGGCCCTAAGACGGGGAAGGATTTTTAGCAGCTACATTGAGTCAAGTCAGAATTTAAAGAGCTAAGCTTCCCCCTCTAGCCAGGCCCACACATGGCATGGGAGGGGCAGGCGGGTACAGTCACACCCAGTTCGAGAGCAAAGCAAATCATTGGAAACTGGTTGCACGTTTTTGGAGGCAGCGTGTGTTGAATTTAAGAGACTCATGAAGAGACAAAAGTTTTGAGGATCAGCAACAAAAGGGAAGCAATGAGAGGCGTGGTTGTCTGGAGGAGAGGAACTTTCATGATGGAGAAGGAGCCACAGGTGGGATTGTCACGATGTGATTTATTTTAAAACAGACCAGCTAACGCCTGGTTCCCTTGATTTTCTCATGCTTGAATGTGCAGAGAAATCACCTGGGAGCTAGCAGAACGGAGACCTGGAGTTGGTCCATCTGGGGCGGCCCGAAGTTCCACCAGACTCAGAGGGTCCAGGACCACGCTGGGAAAAGCACTGACCTTGGGCCAGGTCAATGCCTGGATTGCTAGGAAAGCTCCCTCCTCCAGGGATGGGAAGTTAGAATCTGAAGGCCGCACCGAGGGTGGCTACCACGAGAGCCTCTGCTCCAAAACCTGCTCCTCAGAGCCCAGTAACCAGCATCACAGACGATTCAGTGCTTGCCCAACAGTGAAATGTACGGTAATCAAGATGTCACTAAGAAAGGCAGTCCACCATTTCCCCACAGATCACCTCTGAGCCAGCCCTTTATCAAAAACAGGGGTAACACAGAACCCACTTGCTCCTGTGAAAATACTTGGAGATGCATTTTACTAGCACGAATTATGACTTTTTTCACCTGGTGTGCTATGCAGTGCTTAGTCACTTCAGTCGTGTCCAACTTTTTGTGACCCTGTGGACTGTAGCCCGCCAGGCTCCTCTGTCCATGAAAATTCTCCAGTCAAGAACACTGGAGTGGGTTGCCATGTCCTTCTCCAGGGATCTTCCTGACTCAGAGATCAAACCCAGGTCTCTTACGTCTTCTGCACTGGCAGGAGGGCTCCTGACCACCAGTGCCACCTGGGAAGCCCTTTCACTGGTAATGAAACAAAAGGGGCCAGTGGGGCGTGGACTCTCCTGACACATCTGTGATTCTCACATTCAATAAACGGATTAAACTAGAGCAAAACACACAAGGCTGACCAGCCAGGAAGAGAAGAGGGCAGGTGTGAGGTGACTACCGCTCTCCTCACCCAGTTGGCTCAGCAACACGGGATGGCTGTGCTGAGTGGAGCAGCAAGATGAGCCAGGTCATGGCCAGAAGTGCCCCCTCCTCATGGCCGGAAGTGCCCCCTCCTCATAGCCGGAAATGCCCCTCCTCATGGCCGGAAGTGCCCCCCTCCTCAGACTGCTCTTGCCCCTCCAGCCGCCATACTGCCTTATTGGCTTGTCCTGGATTCGGGACATACTAAAAACCCTGGGTCATTTTGAGTGACTGGCCTCCTAACCAGAGAACACACCACCCAGTAAAATCCCAGATTCTTCCAAACCACCCCCACCCCCAACCAAAGCAGGTCACCTGGGTGGCTCTAGAGTCAGGGCAGTGAGCCTCGGGGGCGCAGTGGGAACAAGGCCCCGCCTCTCCTTCTGGCGTTCAGAGTGCATGAGCGCGCCTAGTTGGCTCACGGAAGATTCCATCATGACTGACATTTTGAGTCATGCATTCTACACCGGGTAGGTATTCAAAAATGGTTTGTGTTTCTAAAGCACTGATCCTGGAACAAACCATTCAGTTCAAGTCAACAAACATTTACTGGACTCTCGGAGGAGTGAAAGAAAGACAAAAAGGAACTAGATTGACTTCAGGGAGTGTGTTACCTAATGTGGAAGCAGTTACACCAGGTATAAAAGGGCATGGCTACCCACTCCAGCAGTCTTGCCTGGAGAACCCCATGGACAGCACCCTGGCGGGCTATAGTTCAGGGATTGCAAAGAGTCGGACACGACTGAGTGACAAACACTCACTTATAAAACAGCACAAACTGAAAACCCTCTGTGACAGCTGCAGAGGTCACAGAGAAGGGACCACAGGGTCTGTGTCAGAGGCTCAGGTAGAACCCTGAGGCCAGGCTTCCTGTTTCTCTCTCCCATACCCGCTACTCTGATCTAGCAAGGAATTCCTCATCCAACCTTTCTTACCCCTGACCTGCCACCCCTCTGGCCTGAAGCAGTCACCCCTCAGCTGGGTTATGCAGGGGCCTCAGAGCTGCTCACCCTGCTTCCCTTTTACAAGCCTGCCATTCCCTTGAAAACATCGCCTTCTGGTTGAGAGCTCCCCTGGATCCCTATTTTAAAATATCCAACATGCAGTCAAATACACACATTTCAGAACCCCATGCCTTTCTTTCTTCTCATACCATTGATCACTGTCACACTCTATATTTTACTTTTTTACCCTGTTTATCATCTCTCTCTCTCCCACTCTCACTGCAGTGGAAGGTTCATAGAGATCGGGGACTTCTGTCTAATTTATGCATTGCTGTGGCCCCAGGACCTTAAACAGTGGCTGGCACATAACAATACAGAATACATTTCTGTGAAGTGAATGAAAGTTTCCTCCCTCCCTCCTCTTCCTCTTATCCTATGAATAGAGGGTTTGATCTGTTTCTGCCCCCTTCTTTTTTATAATTTCTGAGAGCTAGGAATAACTTTCACGATCTTTAAGACAGATAAAGTGTCGCACACACCCACCCACCTTCTGCCTAATTCCTTACGAAATCCAACCCAGGTCTGGGCATAAAATAGTCACAAGCTTGCTTCACACCCTTGTTAGGAATTAAGGAAACATGAATTCATTTCAACTAAATTAATGGCAGAAATCACAAGTTCAGAAACACTGCTTCTGATGTGGTAGCAAAAGGACATTTTCCTTAGTGGGTAGGAGGGGAGAGAACAACTTTCGAAAACACCAGCTGTCAGATAAAAAATACCTTTGTCTTTGGTGTTTTATATAAAGATGTGTTCAACCTATTTCCAAAATTGCCATGTTTAACTGACTTTGGAAGTGATAATAAAAGTCAAATTTTTGTCATTTGCATTTTATGTTTATTTTGAAGTAAGATGCTAATTCAAAATACCGAGAGGAGACAAAAATATTTTTTTGGTATCTGTCCATGGTACCAGTAGAACACAAAATGCCCGTTTTCAGAAATGTATAAAAAGCTCTCTGCTGCCATACAGAAAACAAATTTATGGTTACCAAAGGGGAAAGGGAGGTTGGGATTGACACATACACTCTCTTATATATAAAACAGATAATTAATAACAACCCACTGCTTAGCACAAGGAACTCTACTCAATACTCTGTAATGACTTATATGAGAATAGAACCTAAAACTGAGTGGAGATATATATATATATATTTTAACTATTTAACTAATTCACTTTGCTGTAAAGCAGAAACACAACATTTTAAATCAACTATACTCCAATAAAGATTAATTTAAAAATAATAAAAACAGGCAAAATAACCAAGACCAAAAAAAAAAAAAAAAAACCACTCTCTGCTGCAACCAACTTAGGTGGGAAGGGAAGAAAGAAAAAAGAGAGGGAAGAGGAGAAGATGGTAAGTGCTGCCTCTCCCAAAAGTGGAGTTTTCCCCCTTTTTCCCAGCCACATTTACAACTTAAGGAAATTTCACAGTCTTAATAGAAGGGCCACATGTTAATACCCCCTTTCTTTTCATTGTCTCCTCCCAAACCCTGTAGTCTTAGAGAGAGTTTTGGCTCACTTGAAGAGTTTGGTCCAATAGAGGTCTTTCAAGAGCAGATTAGAGCTGACTGCAGAAATTCCTGAGGCAATTTACTAAGAAAAGAGATGCAGAGAGCAAACACAGAAAGCAGCAATGATTTTCCCCACTCCCCTCTTCCTTCAAGTCCTGTTGCTTTTCTCTTCCACTGAAAGAAAAGAGCTGAAGGAAATGAAGGTTCATTTCCAATACCAGCAGAATAACACCTTAGAAGCTTTAAGAAAAGAAGAAAAAGAAATTATGCTTTTCAAAAGCAAAAAGACTACCAATGCCTCTACCCCAGCACAGCACAGGAAAACTATCATTACAAGTGGCTTGAGTTTCCAGAGAAGTCTGGATACTCTCCTGATGCCACGAGGAAGGAAGGACTCAGGACATGAGAGATAGGAGCATTTTGCTGGGATCTTCCCAGGCGGCACAGTGATAAAGAATCCACCTATCAGTGCAGGAGACAGGGGTTTGATCCCTGGGTGAGGAAGATTCCCCTGGAGGAGGAAATGGCAACCCACTCCAGTAGTCTTACCTAGGAAATCCCACAGAGGACCCTGGGGGGCTACAGTCCATAGAGTCACAAAGAAGCAGAGTAAGTACCTGGGGGCAATTCATGGTGCTTAATGAGATTATTACTAATGCCTGCCTATATATATGAAACACAAATCATTCTCTAACATTGCAGTTAGTCTAGCCTACTGAACCTGGCTGCTACCAAGATATAAATTAGGGATCAAATGCTGTTTGCCTGCTACAATTTATATTAGATGTTGTATACAAGAGTGAGTAAAATGATTGAAGTCACTCTCCCACTTTTCTAGAGTCTGAAAACTCTAAAACTGTTAGAATAAAGTCTTTTTATTTAGAAAAGCTAAACAAGCAGAGAAGACCTCTGAATAACTAAAATAGTTGTCAACAATGATGATGTCCTTGAAGCCAGAGGCAAAAGCGCCCTGCTGCATGTTCCTCAAATAAAAGGACCAGGATTAAGTTTGCATCCACTCTCCTGAGCAGACATTTCAGCTCCCCTCAATTTTGCATGATGGAAACCTTTGATGGACACTGGACAAATAACATCTCCATGCATGTATGCAAATACTTCTCTACAGAATTAAATCAAACTTCGTTCGTGGCTCTCCTGTGCGTGGTAACCTGCTGTTGGAACATAGCAAACCAGAAGCAGTACACAAAGTGAGGTATGGCTTGGGGACCTAGGGGTGTCTGGAGCAGCACGCGGGAAGAAACGGCACCTGGCTCTCAGCACTGCCCAAGGCTCGGAGGAAAACCATCTTTCATTGGGCCATCCAGGTGCCACCACACGGAAGTGGGCCAATTTGCAGAACGTTCATTTGCCTAAACCCAACTTGCAGAATTTACTTGTTTGTCTTCATTATTTCATGAAGTTTTAGCAATCTCATTCAATGTGATGGTTTTAACAGCTAATTCTGCATGACTGGTTTTAGGAATGGTTAATTTGCTTCTGACTTAGCCCCCTGCAGCTACAGCTGGGAAGAGCCATGTTGGGGAGTCAGGAGAAGGAAGTGGGGGCACCAGCACTGCCTAACTGGGCAGTGGACTGAGGCGCAGGCAGGAGTGGAAAGGTGGGGGATCACGCATCTTACATTTATGCATCTGGTCCTATGATCTCAGGCATTCCCTCCTGATTTAAACTTTCTACAAATAAATAAATATCTAATCCTGTCATTCAACACTGTAAAAAAAGTTAAGAATATATGTCTAAGAAAAATGAATGCTAATTTTCATCAAATACATTCCAAAAATTATATATTTTGAAAATAACCTTTTATGATGTGGTCAACTGAATATTCCTTAAAATGCTGCTACTGGGACAAATGAAAGCAGATTAAAATGTGAGAAATTCTCAGGAGCTATAAACTTCATGACAGTACCAACAAAAGTGGCTACAAACTTAACAAATATGAAGGAAACGAGTAAATCTGGAAAACTATTCACTAGACAAAAAGGACCAGAAAGGATTTGAAGTTCATGTAATGACAAAGAATGTGTTAAACAGTGAACAGGTTCAGAATTCTTTATTTAACAGACAAAGGTATAAACAAGGAAAAACAGAGTATCTGTTAGAAAGACTTACACCAAAATCAGATGAACTGCTTTAAAATTGGGGTATTTAAGGCATAATTTTTAGTTTTCTTGAGATTATACTATATATACAGCTCACTCCCATCTCTGTAAGACAGAAATCACTCATGACATCTGCCACCCATACAAACAACTGAACACAAGGAAGATACAAGGAATGGCCACCAAGATCAAGATGGGGGTGGTGCACACAGGACATGAAAAGATACTAAAAATGCTGGCAATGAGCTTCACTGACTATCTGAAGTTGACAAAATCCATTAAACCTAATCTTTATATATGCAATATAAGCTATAATTAGAATTCTCCCTTTGATATCTTCTAAGTAGAAAAGTAGAAAAGAAGAAATAGAGAATAATATTCTCTAATACTAGAGAATAATAGATTATTAATACTAATAGAGGATAATATTCTCAAGTCCTAGTCTAGAAGATCACAGAAGCAAAGCATTAGTGGTCTGAAGGAGTGGAGGGGTTGGGAAGGCAAGAGTTACAAGTGTGAGGGTATCAGGAGTATCACAGTGGGACCAATGGACGACATTAAGGACAAGGGAAGATAAATGTTACTGAAAGCCACTGAGAAGTTTTAAACAGAGAAGAGAGACGCAACCCAGAGGTCCCTCTGACTACATTCAATGAGGAAAACCATTTGGAGGGATCCAAGGGACTTGATACAAAGGAAGGAGGGATATCTGTTAAGAAGATGCTCCATCCATCGAAAAATGAGGTAACAATGGCCTGGATTAAGGTAGTCTGTTAACATTAAGGTGACAGGTAGACCAAGAAAAGTCACATTAAAAACCTTTCTATCCTTCATGAATACACCAGTCTTGCAGGCGACCAATTACTGCTCACCTTTCAGAAACTTCTGTTCAATAATCCCTGCCCAGGGCTTCCCTGGTGGCTCAGTTGGTAAAGAATCTGCCTGCCAGTGTGGGAGACACGGGTTCAACCCCTGGTCTGGGAAGATCCCATTTGTTGTGGAGCAACTAAACCCAAGCACCACAACTACTGAGCCTGGCCTCTAGAGCCTGCAAGCTGCAACCCCTGAAGCCCACGTGCCCAAGAGAAGCCACTGCAATGAGAAGCCCACCCATCACAGCTAGAGAGCAGCTCCCACTCTCTGCAGCCAGAGAAAAGCAACTAGAGAAAAGCCAGTGCAGCAATGAAGACCTAGGGCAGCCAAATATAAATAAATACATAAAAGTTTATTATAAAAAAAAAAACAACCCCTGCCCATTCACTGACACTGGAATAGACTCTGCATCCTCAAACACATCCTGGGGTCTCCCTCTGCCCTTCCCAGAGCCTCTTCTCTGCTGTCTGTTGGTCCAAATCCATGCGTCAAGACCATGAAGTGAGTTTGTTGGACCACAGCATCCCTGCATCCATTCAGCTCTAGAATGCCAAGGGCATTTGTCTTTCCGGACTGTCCAGGGACTCTCCTGCCTCTGCCCTCACTTCCTGGCAGAAGACCCGATCGTCTCTACATGTGCTGCCAACTCTCCACACGTGGGCCTTTCCATTGGATGGTAAGCATCCCAGAGCTCCCAGGGATAAGGACTGATCTTTTACCTCCCACAATACCCAGCACGGCATCTAATACCTTCCTGGTAATCAACGCACACACAGAGGGCTGGGAATATATGCATGCCTTGACTATTTTCATATCACTGGATAAAAATTACTTGATTTCTTAGATCCCCAAGACAGCCTCCGTAAATAAAAGGCTTTAAAATTTAATGATCGCTTTGGTTATTTGTGGCTCTAAGAGTCAATGAAAAGTGATTAATACTCAAAGCCAATCTAATCTCCTTTAATAACCATGCCAGGAATTTGTCCCCACTTTGAAAACTATCATTAACTCCATTTCCTGCCTCTTCACATCAAATGTCTCCCGATGGAGGTTTTCACCTTGACTGAACCCTGGGCTCCTCTGAGCCCTCCTCCTGGCCAGGCCCGTCAACCTTGGCCTGTAAAGACTTGAACAAACACTAGCACAGTTTCTAACAGCTCAAGGCCACATCCCTAGGATGGCTCACACCCCTGTTAAAGTGCCTGCCTGAGAAAACTCAGGGCTGCCAAAAGGAATTTACTATTTGCTCCAGCCAACACCTGGAGATAGGGCTCTGTCTCCAGCCTCGGCAGGAGGGAGGGAGCCTAACTTGAAGAAGGGCCAGTTTGAAAACCCAGATGGGCTTCACATGGACCAACCTCCCTTCCAGCTTTTTATAACGTTTCCCCTTGAGGCCCCTCCCTAGCCCCTCACTCTGCTCAAACAGACCAGTCACCTCCCTACAAATCAAAGTTGGGTTCAGTTCACACTGGCCTCTTCCCCCTATCATGCCTATTACTGATTAAAATCTGCCCTCGCCTCTTGAACCAGTGTCTGGCTTCGTTTATCTTTGACATCATGTCTAGCCTCAGGGACTCATCTTTCTTGGGGCCGCTCCCCCCCTGCACAGGCCCCTCTTTCCCACCTCAACTGAGAAGATGGGGCTGACCTCTCTCACACACACACCCCACGGTCCAGTCCGTCCTCTCCTTCTCCCAGAGCCCCTCTTCGTCCTGTCACCAAACTCGACAGCCCGGCTGTGAAATCCATCACCACACTTCACACTGCATCACCCAATTCACCCCTGAATTACGACCCCGGCACAGAAATTGTGCTGTGTGCCATTCTTGCTTCCCCAACTAACCATGAGTACTTTCCTGACAAAACCCTCACCCTGTGTTTCTCCCACATCCGGCGGCTCCAAGAACGTTCCTTGTCAAGAAAGTGTTCCACAAGCCCTTTGGTTTAACTGAACCTCCATCCCCTGTACCCACCCACCCCACCCCACCCCACCCCCAACGCGGAATCGGCAGCATCCCGCCTGGATCTTTATGCTTAGGAACAGTTGGTTTTGGAAGGGGAAAAGGTCAGGAGATTGTTTTTCTTTGATGTATAATTCAATTTGCTTCCAGATTCCTAATTTTTTCCACAACTTGCTTTGAAGTGGCTAAAAGATGTGAAATGGCTGCCTTTGATCGTGGAGATTCAGTGACTCAAGCTGGCTTAAGATCTGACTTAGACATAAAAGTGACAAGTACTCTGCAGCCCTTTCCTAGCGACAGGGGGCAAGAATCAGAGACCTGGCCTGAAGCAGCATCTTGGAGAGTGGTGCTTTCATCTGAAGATGGCTTACAAAAGAGGGCACAGCAGGCACAAAATGCCACCATGCCATCGTTAAGAAACTGCTGCTCCCAGGCATCCCCACCATCACTCTAGACAGGTAGCCCAAATCTCCCAGTCCACACCCGCTTCCCATACACCCCTAGATCTCAGAGCTGTGGGAAACGGGTCCACTCAGGGGGGGCCTCCGCTGCCCCCTAGCTCATTCTTTCACACCCCATCAGTGACTTGGCCTCTACTGTGTCCCGTCTGGCTGCCAGTGATTCATAAAACATCCAAGCTTCACTACCTCCTCAGTTCAGAGGCTCAGTCAGGAGAAAAGTCATACAACCTTGATCTGGACACCCAGGGAATTTAGATATCACCTTGTTATAATCAAATCACTTATTCTGGTCCCAAAGTCCTTATAAGTCTTTGTTTTTTCCACCTAAAGGTCATTAACCCATAAAAACAAACACAATGGTGAGGGAAAAATTGATTTCTTTCCTGTAATGAGGAATTTTTCAGAGGGAAAAAGCAGAAAACATATGACACATCTGTATTTTTAATTAAGAATAAAAGCCTTCCAATTATTCAATTATTGCATGCATGTGTGCTCAGTTAATACAGCAAGTAATAAAACATGATATATTTCAATATTTTGACAACCAGGACCAAGCAACGGGGAGATTCAGTGAAAATAGGATTCAGGAAGAGAGAAACTGGAAGGGGCACCAGGAGAAAAAACAAGAAGCCCCCACCAATCTTGCCATGGGCTTCCCTGGTAGCTCAACTGGTAAAGAGTCCATCTGCAGTGCAGAAGACACTGGTTTGATTCCTGGGTCGGGAAGATCTGCTGGAGAAGGGATAGGCTGCCCTCTCCAGTATTCTTTGGCTTCCCTGGTGGCTCAAAAGGTAAAGAATCTGCCCACAGTGCAGGAGACCCCAGGTTGATTCCTGGGTCAGGAAGATGCCCTGGAGAAGGGATAAGCTACCCACTCCAGTATTCATGGGCTTCCCCATTGACTCAGATGGTAAAGATTCTGCCTGCAATGCGGGAGACCCGGGTTCCATCCCTGGGTTGGGAAGATGCCCTGAAGGAGAGCCTGGCAACCCACTCCAGTTCTTGCCTGGAGAATCCCCACAGACAGAGGAGCCTGGCGGGCTACAGTCCATGGGGCAGCAAAGACTTGGACATGACTGAGCGACTAAGCACAATCTTGCCATTCCCAGACCTCCCACAGGGTCAAGGTTCCCTCAGTCCATCCCTTAGAAAGGTGACTGCTTCCTAGGATCCCTCCAAGGATGACTGCAGTTTCGTGGGCTCTGCTCACTCTCAAAGCTGAGCCCAGTTTACAGTGAAGGAAGCTACAGCATGAACCCCTCCCTCATTCACACGGCCGGGCTCTCTCCTCTCTCAGGCTTGCTGCTCTGCCTGCCCTCTGCCCTGGGTGGAGAAATGGGCTTCATCCCATAGTCTGGAACCCCATGGCCAACAGGGGCATCCACAGAAACAAGACAGAGATTCCTTCCTGCCCATCTGATGGCATCACCTTCCCCAACCTGGCAGGGATGAGCCTGGCTTTCAGGCCCTTGTCAGTCCTCCTGACAGCAGGACCCAGGGAGACAGCACATGTTTCACTCAGCAAACCCCTGTACTCTGGGAGATCACGCATCATGGCCAGGGTACCTCAGCATCCTTGGGCTTACTCAGCACTGCGACAGTGACAGGACTCAATAAAGGATTGATGGGTTGATGGACAGGCTGAATGAGTGAGTGAGGGCACAAACTTTGTAAACCGGGAATCACTATATTAGTGAAATGCTTTTAAAAATACATCTCTCTAGACCAATCTTTGGCTCATGTCTTCCCTAACAAACCTAGTGAATTGTAAGTTCTGACAAGCACATGCTTTAACTCACAGGTTCTAGATAATATTATCCAGGCCATTATTATTTTTTTATTTTTTAATGTGTTTATTTTCTCTGACTACAAAAGTAATACATTCCCACTGGGGAAAATGCTGTTATTATTCAGAAAAATAATAAAACACTATAATTAAATATCCATATGTGAAGTAAAAGTCTCCTAGAATCCCACCCTTACAGACTTTAGCATACAGTCTTCCAGATTTGTTAAATGAATAGAGTAACATTATTTAAACTAAGCAGTGTTTATAATAACTGGTACTCCGAGTTATGTCAGGGAAAGCTTCTCAGAAATCAGCTTGTCAATCTTTATTTCAGCAGCAGGTCCTTCCCATCAGAATTCTCAATTCCCCTTGAGTATTTCCTTTGTGCTTCTTCATCTCCCTCTGAGATTTAAACTGCTTGACTTTTTAAAACATCCTCTATGACAGCCAATGAAGAGTATCAGCCACAGCCCTCTGCACGCCACAGCTGGGTCCCTGCAGAGACCACAGGGTGGCTGAGAATGCTAGCTGGCTGAGCTGCCAGGGTCCTACAGGCACCATGCTTGCACATAGCTTAGTCCAGGAGCAGCACCAAGATGCACGTGAGCACCCAGGCCCGTCAAAAATGGAGGCACAACCACACATGGGCAAGAGAGAGGATGAACCACTTAGAAGCCAAGGGATGAGGGAAGCACTGCCATGAAAGCAACCAACTCCCATCCACCCTGCAAGCAAAAACCCTTTACAGATTAAATTAGAGAATAAAGAAATGGTCCCAAGACTTTCTATTCTCTAAGTACAAGGTGTTAACCTTGGCTTTTCGCTTGTTTTATCCAGGTTCAATCCCTGGGTCTGGAAGATCTCCTGGAGAAGGAAATAGAACCCACTCCAGTATTCTTGCCTGGAAAATCCCATGGACGGAGGAGCCTGGTGGGTTACAGTCCATGGGGTCGCAAAGAGTCGGGCACGACTGAGCAATTTCACTTTCACTTTCTTTCATTGAGATATACTTCATGTACCATAAAATTCACCCTTTAAACTGTACAATTAAATAATTTTTAGTATAATTACAAAGTTGGGCAACCATCCCACTATCTATATTTTTTCATCACTCTAAAAAGAACCCCCACACCTATTAGCAGTCCCTCTGTAGTCACCACTGCCCCTAGCCCTAAGCAACCACTAATCCTTTTATTTTATGAATTTTCCTATCCTGATAAATTCCTATTAAAGGAATTACATGATATGTGGACTTTTATATTTGGCTTCCTTCACTTATACTAATGTTTTCAATGTTATAGCATGTGCATGCTTGAGTACACAGTCACTAAGTCGTGTCTGAGTCTTTGTGACCCCATGGACCCCGCCAGGCTCCTCTGTCCATGGAATTTCCCAGGCAAGAACACTGGAGTGGCTTGCCATTTCCCTCTCCAGGGGATCTTTCTGACCCAGGGGTCCAACTCCTGTCTCTTACATTGGCAGGCATATTCATTACCAATGAGCCAGCATGGAAGCATTATAGCACATACCAGTATACCAATACTTTTTATGGTTGAATAATCTTCCTGTATATGGACGGATATGCCACATTTGTTTATCCATTCATCAGCTGATGCAGGTGTGGGTTGTTTCCACCTTTTGGCTCTTGCGAATAGTGCTCTTATGAATATCTGTGTATAAGTTTTTGTGGGGGCATACGTTTTTAACTCTTGGGTAAAGTTAAACTACAGGTAGAATTCCTGGGTCACACATTAACTCCAGTAACTGCTGTTTTTGATTAATAATTTTTTCTCCAGTAAATCTCAGTAGGCCCTTCCCTACCAACACACACAGTTTTCATGATCTGTGGCCATAGCACATAAGACCCTGACATTTCACAAAATGCAGAAGATATGAAATGCCAGAAGACCTCCACCCAGGGAACATTTCAGAACCCCGTGCTCTTTAGAGCCTGAGGATATTCAACCTCCTCAAAAAACCCTGAAGACTGAGCTGAGCCCCAAACCAGCCAAGAATGGCCTGCAGCTCAGGTCTCAACTTGAAGAGAAACTGGTCACACTTTCCAAAGTCCAGGGGACCAACCTGCCAGAGGCCTTAGAGGTCCACTTGGGGCCAGGAGAGGGCTCAGGCCAGGTCAGAGGCAGAGGCCACGGAACCAAGCTACCCAGACCTCAGCCAGCTCAAGGTTCTTCCCTGACAGTCCCAGGGCTCCCCCGACCTCTATCCCCATTCTCGGCCCACTCTCCTCAGGCACTGACTTCTTGGATTTCAGTCCCTCTGAGCCCTCCTCACCTTCTAGGGAGTGTCAGGCTGTCAGCTGCAAGGAAACAGCTCCAGCCTTCAGTTTGCAGTCTGCCTCCTACTCAAAATACTCAGCATCCTACTTATAAGGGCACGGCCCAAATGGTGGATAGAATAGGACAAGAATTTTCTTTAAGGTATTTGCCAAAACCTGTGGACATAATATTGATGTCTCAATCCTAATTCCCTTCCTCTCAGCTCACATCCCCATCACTATCAATGAGTCCTTTCTATAGGTCCTGAGCTACTTTATGAGACAAAACAAAGGAAAACCATGCACTCGTGGACATACTGGAGTCAGTAAAACAAACCAATAGGTGTGTCTTCTGGAAACACTCATTCCTGTTTTACAAGATCAACCAAAAAAGCAAGATGTCTCTTTAGGGGTCTCGAAGTCCTTTCCAAGGTCTTCTAATTGTTCTCTATTGCCTAAATATTAGGAAAAAGTGTGGCTTCCTAAACTCTATCTTCAACTGTTAGGGAAAATAGAAGAAGAAATTCAGAAGTAAAGGAACTAAAAATTCAGTAGAGAACTTGGATGTCACTGCCCTCTGACCATAACATATGGATGGGATATGGGATCTACAATATTGGGATCAGATTTGTTTCTAAAAATGGGTTCAAAGTTGTGATGGTCAACTTTCCATGTCAATTTGAGTTAAGGGATACCCAGGTAACTGGTAAACTGTTATTTCTGGCTGTGTCGTTGAGGGTGTTACCAGAAGAGATTAGCATTTGAACTGGTAGAATCAGTAAAGATCACCCTCACCAACTCAGGTGGAATCATCAATCCTCAGGACTTGGGATAGAACAAAATAGTGGAAACAGAGCACATTTGCTTTATTTTTTATGCTTGAGCTGGAATATCCATCTTCTCCTTCCCTCAGATATCAGCACTTCTGGTTTTTGGACCTTAGACTCAGACTGAACTACATCACAACTTTCCTGGTTCTTCAGTTTGCAGATGGCAGACAGTGGGACTTCTTGGCCTCTGTAATTGTGTGAGCCAATTCCTATTGATATAATAAATCTGTTCTTCCATATATGTATCCTGTTGGTTTTGTCTCAGTTCAGTTCAGTCGCTCAGTCATGTCTGACTCTTTGCGACCCCATGAACCACAGCATGCCAGGCCTCCCTGTCCATCACCAACTCCAGGAGTCCACCCAAATCCATGTCCCTCAAGTTGGTGATGCCATCTGACCATCTCATCCTCTCTCATCCCCTTCTCCTCCTGCCCTCAATCTTTCCCATCATCACAGTCTTTTCAAATGAGTCAGCTCTTCACATCAGGTGGCCAAAGTATTGTAGTTTCAGCTTCAGCATCAGTCCTTCCAATGAACACCCAGGACTGATCTCCTTTAGGATGGACTGGTTGGATCTCCTTGCAGTCCAAGGGACTCTCAAGAGTCTTCTCCAACACCATAGTTCAAAAGCATCAATTCTTAAGCACTCAGCTTTCTTTACAGTCCAACTCTCACATCCATACCTGACTACTGGAAAAACCATAGCCTTGACTAGACAGACCTTTGTTGGCAAAGTCATGTCTCTGCTTTTTAATATGCTGTCTAGGTTGGTCATAACTTTCCTTCCAAGGAGCAAGTGTCTTTTAATTTCATGGCTGCAGTCACCATCAATAGTGATTTTGGAGCCCAGAAAAATAAAGTCAGCCACTGTTTCCACTGTTTCCCCATCTATTTGTCATGAAGTGATGGGACCAGATGCCATGATCTTAATTTTCTGAATGCTGAGCTTTAAGCCAACTTTTTCACTCTCCTCTTTCACTTTCATCAACAGGCTCTTTAGTTCTTCTTCACTTTCTGCCATAAGGGTGGTGTCATCTGCATATCTGAGATTATTGATATATCCTTCAGCAATCTTGATTCCAGTTTGTGCTTCCTCCAGCCCAGTGTTTCTCATGATGTACTCTGCATAGAAGTTAAATAAGCAGGGTGACAATATACAACCTTGATGTACTCCTTTTCCTATTTGGAACCAGTCTGTTGTTCCATGTCCAGTTTTAACTGTTGCTTCCTGACCTGCATACAGGTTTCTTAAGAGGCAGGTCAAGTGGTCTGGTACTCCCACCTCTTTCAGAATTTTCCACAGTTTACTGTGATCCATACAAAGGCTTTGGCATAGTCTCTCTAGAGAACCCTGATACACAAGCATTATTAATATCTGAAGATGCTCAAAAAAATATATTCTGAAGTAAAGAGTTTTCTTAACCAAGGTATTATCAGAGCCATTGATACATTCCAGGGGGAGTGGAAATTCTACAGAGGGAGGTTAGACACTGCTGGCCCAAGATAGACTAGCAACACACTCTGAAAATGATGAAGAGTGATGCTAAAATATCTTCCTTTTAGTTTTATCTACTCCATTGAGTCAATACAGAGAGGATACTGGTTTCTCCATATCTCACTTTGAGTCAGTGAGGAAGTTATTAGATATTTTATAGAATAGCAATGCACTCGGAAAATGCCCAGAGGTAACACAGAAGAGAAAAACAAAACAAAACAAAACCCTAGACTAGAAATTAGGAAATCAGAGCCGAGTGACTCAGTAGAGCTTCTCACAATTTAATGAGCTTAAGTATTATTCAGGGATTGTGTAGAAATGCAGGTTATGATTGAGCAGGTCTGGGCGAGATCTTTGATTCTGCGTTTCTAACACGCTCCCAGAAGAAGCTGGGCCTGCTGGCCCACAGACCACACTGGGAGTGGACAAGGTTAGAGCTGCTGCTGTTTAGTCCTAAGTTGTGTCCAACTCTGCGACCCCATGGACTGCAGCCTTCCAGGCTCCTTTGTCCATAGGGTTTCCCAGGCTAGAACACTGGAGGGGGTTGCCATTTCCTCCTCCAGGGGATCTTCCTGACCCACGGGGTGAACCCACATCTCCTGGACTAGCAGGTGGATTCTTTACCACTGAGCCTCCAGTGAAATCCAAGGTTAGAGTACTTCATTACATTTCACTGAGTTGGTGTCCTGCCTACAGATGAAGGAAGCTGATTCAGATTTGAAAACAAATCCCTAAGCACTCTGCCTATCATAAAATCCCGTTTTTTCGTTGGAGCAGATGCAAAGTATTAGTGGCAATCGCATGCAGACAACAGAGTTGCTAAGAGATAGGTTCAAATTCTAGCTCCTTTTGCTCACACAGTGTTCATAGCAGTGTTGTTTAGAATAGCCAAAAAGCAAATATAATGCAAAATGTCCACCTACTGATGAATGGATAAATAAAATGTGGTATACACACATGGGGCTAGCAGCAATAAAAAATAATGAGGTAATAAAAAATAATCTGATACACAGATGAAACTCAAAAATATTGTGCTAAGTGAAAGCAGCCAGTCACAGTCATAAAAGACCCAATAGTATGAGATTCTCTTATGTGAACTGCCCAGAATAGGCAAATGCATAGAGACAGAAAGCAGATTAGTGTTAGATAGGGCAGAAGAGGGGAAGACAGAATGGGGAGTGACTGCTAATGGCTATAAGGTTTCCTTCTGGGGTGATGGAATTGTTCTGGAATTAGATACTGCTGATGGTTGCGTAAGTTTGTGGATTTACCAAAACCCATTGGACGGTACATTTTAAAAGGATGAAAACTATGGTGTATCCCTGTTCCTTCACTTACTGAATATGGGACCTTGGACAAATTAAATAGCTTTTTTTCATCCATAACACGGGGATGATGTAAGAGCAACCCACGTAGGGTGGCAGTGAAGCTGGCTGGCTGCCATTATATTAACACCAGCAACCCCAAACTCACTCACACAAAGCCCTCAGCAGGGTAGTTGAAAACACAACCAGACACTAATTTGAGCTTTGAAGTTCATAACAGTTGCATCTCTGCTGGGAATCACATAGACCACATAATTTGTATGTTTAAGATTGCAACAAAACATACCCTACAGAGAAATGGGACTGGCACTTAACACTGTCTTCATTTTTGTTTAGGACTTCCTTTCTGCCGCCCCCACCCACCCACCCACCAAGCAACATCACCTGATTTTGACAATTTTATCCTCTCAACATTTGCTGAGGTCCCGAGAATCCTGGTACTAAAATGACTGAAAACAGCAACTGTTTCTTTACCTGATTTGGACTCATTCACAGCTATTTTGTTACTACCCACAAAAGCTATGGATATCATCATTCATATCATCTCATTCATGGAAAATTCCCTGGGATGGAAAAATAAAAACTGTACTCTGGAAGCTAAGTCCCTAAAACAAATAACCTTTCCAGGTACTGTAAAGAAAATACCCCTTACACTGTAGATGAAAGGACAAGCAACTATGGGAGTTGCAGAAAACCAGCTCCCTTTAAACAGTGTCATTTTCCCAATGAGGAGGTTCTTTGACTGTCTCTGCGCTGGTGATTCTAACTTCCTACAGCAAAACCTCAAGAAGAACTTTTCAAAGTCAGCAGTCTGGACAAAAGGAGCCTTTACTTGGAGAAGCACTGAATATATCATTGTTTCCATACTAATGACATGGACCACTCTTTGTTCTGATGGAGGCCAGTGCACAGGAGGAGACCAGGGGCTATTTGCACAGGGCAGCTGGTGACAACCACTCACCCTGCAGACACAGGGGCACCGAGGGACGTAGAAAGGGTGGTTTCTGCCCCAAGCAACCCTGCAGCCTTTGGGAAGAAGGTGCAACCCCAGGAAACCCCGAGAGCATGCATCAAGAAGCAGGATGCAAGCCAGCTCCGCGCAGGCGGGAGCAAGCGCTGGAGCTTGGGTGTGAGACTGCGGGTTCCCAAGGAGGCAGCAGGGCTTTCACAGCTCCTGACACTCCTGACAACATCCACACAGCATGGGCTGGTGTTCCTCCTCCTCCTGGGGCGACACAGAGGACCAGGAACAGCATCCTCACCTTCTCAAATCCATCTACTCAAAAGAGAACGCTTCCTTTGCCCTTTCATTTTATGGGGGAAATGTGTTAGCACTGTTACCTCTGGGATGCTGCCATATCTTTTTTACATTTTTTTATGTATTTCTTTTTGCTTTGGGGCTGTACTGGGTCTTCGTGGCTGCATGAGCTTTTCTCTAGATGCAGTGAGCGGGAGCTACTCTCTAGATGTGATGCACAGTGCAAAGGCTTCTCATTACGGTGGCTTCTCCTGTTGTGGCTCACAGGCTTAGCTGCTCTGCAGCATGTGGGATCTTCCCGGACCAGGGATCGAACCCATGTCCCCTGTATTGGCAGGCGAATTCTTTACCACTGAGTCACCAGGGAAGCCCTGATGAAGCAGTATCTGAGCCACAAGGAAACACTAGTGGGCCTCCAGAGCCAAGACTGAAAGCCCCCGGGCCCCACTCAGAGAGGTGAAGCAGGCTGTCATGCCAGATGCCATGGCCTCTCTGTCGGAAGGTGTCACCAGTCCAGGGACAGAGCTGCCAGCTACTCACCACTCACTAAACGCTTGCCACCTGACAGCTCTTCACCTGTGACTTCACTTCCAACCCACTGACCTTGGCCTTGTCACCCCTACCGCCAGTGGGAACATCAGGGTCCAGGGGCTTTGACACTCTGCCTTACATTCCAGAGCCGAGCGGGAACCTGGCTGACTTTGTGGGGTTTCATCGCCAGGGGACAAGGTGCTTCTCTCACCAGGGAACATGCAAAGTCAGCCAATGGATCCAGGGTCTGTACACATCATCGAGCGCTATGCTGGTTACATCTCATCAATTTTAAATGTATTAATGGTATGTCATTATAGAACCACACAGGTTATAGAAAGCCCAGGATGGGAGAAAGTCCCATTAGAAAGTGCGTACCCTGCTACTTACATGCCAAATCTGAGCCTCAGAAACCTCTCAGTAAAGCTCTCCTGTCCTATAGGACAACTGTCACAACTTGAATGATGAACATGACCATCTCTGAGCTAATCCAGTTCCTTCCTGTTATGCCTGAAGAAACGGAGGCCAGGGAGACTATGGACGTTCAGTCACATCACTGATACTTACTGAGCATCTACTCTGTGCTGGGCGCCTGTTAAGCAATGATGAGATAGTGGTGAAGGGTGCAGTTCCTGCTCAGGGGCAGAACAGAAACCCCATCCGGGGGTCTCCCAACTTTAAAAGCATATATCAGGGCTTCCCTGGTAGCTCAGTGGTAAAGAATTCGCTGCCAGTGCAGGAAACACAGGTTCAATCCCTGATCTAGGAAGATCCCGCGTGCCGTGGGGGAGCTAAGACTGTACACCACAACTATTGGGCCTGTGGCCTAGAGCCCAGGAGCCACAACTACTGAGCCCATGCTCCGAAACAGGAGGAGCCACTACAGTGAGAAACCCGTGCACCGCAAATAGAGAGGAGCCCCCGATCTCCACAGCTACAGAAAAGCCTCTGCAGCAACAGAGACCCAATCAGCCAAAAACAAATAAAAAAAAGTTTTTATCAAAAAGGATAGGCCCACTGCTGCCCATGTTCATCTCTCTTCTTTGTGCACTGATCTTCATCTGCATCTGACCTCTTCAGAGTCCAGAGGAACAAAGCAACAGAAAGCAGGCCCCACGCTCTCCTACCATCTGGAACGCCTGCCAGTTCTCCACTACAGAATCGCCTCATGAACCATTTGCCTACACTTTTAGGTCAGCCTCTTGACAAAGAGCAGGGACGCATTTTCCAAAGATGCCTTCCCACACATACACTTTCCATAATTACACAGATCAAGACACCAGGGGAAATGTGCATGAAAATGGCTTGATTTGTGGAAATAATAATGCTCATTCTGCTTAGCCACAGTGCCCTGGAGCATCCTCGGAGAGCCACTGCCACTCCAAAAGCTTCTCCCAGGGCTTGCTGGATCCCAGACTCTGAAACACTCGAACGCCCCTGAAAGCTGGTGGGAGCACCATCCAACCCAACACAACGGGGCCGTCCAACACCTTGTGGAGCCTGACATTCCTGCCAAGTTATTTTCAGGCTGCATCAGCGGCCTATGGGGCGGCAATCACTGAGTGGGAAGGGTGTGATTTCTCGGAGCTCTTAAAGTAGCTTGGGTTTTGTGCCCTAAACATGACTTTTGGCACACCCCCTGCTGAAGGACAAGGGGGTGGACCCCTTGAGGGGAGCTCAGCCATCCTGCAGAACGTGAGGCCAAGGGAGAGACTGATGCTCTGGATCCCAGGCCCAGCCCCAACTGCAGCACCCGGGAGAGAGCTATCTGCACCGCTGTCAGCCAGCTCGGCCATCAAGGCCCAGAGTTCTAAGTTCCATTGTTGTTCAGTCACTAAGTTGTGCCTAACTCTTTGTGAACCCATGGACTGCAGCACACCAGACTTCCCTGTCCTTCACTATCTCCCTGAGTTTGCTCAAACTCATGTCCATTGAGTCGGTGATACCATCCAACCATCTCATCCTCTGTCTTTCCCTTCTCCTCCTGTCCTCAATCTATCCCAGCATCAGGATCTATTCCAATGAGTCAGTTCTTCGCATCAGGTGGCCAAAGTGTCGGAGCTTCAGCATCAGTTCTTCCAATGAAAATTCAGGGTCGATATTCTTAAGGATTGACTAGTTGATCTCCTTGCAGTCCAAGGGATACTCAAGAGTTTTCTCCAAAACCACAGTTCAAAAGCATCAATTCTTCAGCACTCAACCTTCTTTATGGTCCAACTCTCACATCTGTACATGACTACTAGAAAAGCCATAGCTTTGACTAAATGGATCTTTGTCAGTAAAGTGATGGACGTCTCTGCTTTTTAATACAATGGCTAGGTTTGTCATAGTTTTCCTTCTAAGAAGGAAGCATCTTTTAATTTCATGGCCGTAGTCACTGTCCACAGTGATTCTGGAGCTCAAGAAGAGAAGATCTATCACTGTTTCCACTTTTTCCCCACACATTTGCCATGAAGTGATGACTGGATGCCATGATCTTAGTTTTTTGAATATTGAGTTTTAAATCAGTTTTTTCACCCTGCTCTTTCACCTTCATCAAGAGGCTCTTTAGTTCCTCTTTGCTTTCTGCCTTAAGAGTGGTGTCATCTGCATATCTGATGTTGCTGATATTTCTCCTGGAAATCTTGATTCCAGCTTGTGATTCATCCAGCCCAGCATTTCACATGATGTACTCTGCACATAAGTTAAATAACTAGGGTGACAATATACAGCCTTGGCATACTCCTTTCCCAGTTTTGAACCAGTCCCTTGTTTCATGTCCAGTTCTGTTTCTTTTTGACCTGCATACACTTTCTCAGGAGGCAGGTAAGGTGGTTTGGTATTCCCATCTCTTTAAGACTTTTCCACAGTTTGCTATGATCCACACAGTCAAATCACACATCATAAAATCCTAAAGGATGATGCTGTTAAAGTGCTGCACTCAATGTGTCAGCTCTGAGTATGACACCCCTTAATCTGCACCCAAATCCACAGGACCTAATCCCGGGAGAAACGTCTCAAGTTTCACAAAGACAAGTGAACAGTTATCCAACCTCAAGAGGGTCAGTACTCACTGTGTGCAGCTCTGGACCTGGGGTGGGGACTGGGGAGAGGCACAGGGACAAACGTAAAACAGAAAATTTCACCCCACTTCTCAGGAAGCACCCAAGTGGTCCCAGTTCTAAGAGTAAACACCCCCAAGTACAACAATGTCAAAGTCCAGAAGCAGGAACACTTCCAGGCCCGCATGGCTCAGCTTCCTGTCTGGTGTCATCTGAAGCCAGCAGCATCATTTGCTTATTTACCGTCTGGTGACTCAGGCAGTAAAGAATCTGCCTGCAATGCAGGAGACCTGGGTTCGATCCCTGGGTTGGGAAGATCTGCTGGAGTAGGAAATGGCAACCCACTCCAGTATTCTTGCCTGGAAAATGCCATGGACAGAGGACCCTGGTGGGCTACAGTCCACAGGGGTGACAAAGAATCGGTCATGACTGAGCAACTAAGCACATCTTCCCCAAGTTCCAGGGAGGCACAGGCCTTGTCTGCTGTATTTCCCATTACACCCCCAGTGATAATGCCCAGACCTGTGGTGAGAAGGTGCCCAGGGTTCATCTGTGCGATGAGTAATGCCCACACCCTTGCTGGCCCCACCTGGGGTGCCCTGTGCCCCCAGAGTAGAGGGTCAGTCTCAGCCACAGGAGGGCCTGGCCTGGAGGTGGGAGGAGCTGGAAGGGCTGGGATTGGACTAGGTTCTGCCCCCAACTTTGAAGCGGTCCCTTCCCACCTCCGAGCCACAGATTCCTCCCTCAGAAAGTATCGTGAATGGAGGCTGGCAGGGGAGGGCACTACACTCAGCCGCTACACTCTGGCTGCCTCTGAGATGCACAGCGGCTCAGCACCGGCTCGCCCTTCCTCGCCCTGACTCCCATCCTCAGGGCACACCCGGGAGGCCCCTGGGCAGCTCCGTCACCCACGGCCGCTGGGGCACCCTGTCAACACTAGGCCCCCTCCAGCCGTTTCCAGAGCCCCAGCTGTGCATTCCTGTGTCGCAGGCCCTATCTTATCTCCCTGTTCTTCCCCCACCACCTCCGCCTCCCCTGTCCCCAACTGACGTCCCCAACCATCCAGGCCCTTATCACTGAGTCTCGCTGGCTATTCTTAGTACCTCGTTCCCCTCCAGATCCCTGTCCTCCCTGTTCCTGGGCCTCCCAGCCGCATCATCCGGATGGGGGCAGAGGTGCCGCCACCCATGGAGCTCCGGTGCTACAGGGTCCACATGGTGGGAGTCACATCAGAGACAATCCAGCCAGACCGGGGCCCCACGGGGATGGGCATGGCCGTCCCCGGGTCGGCAGTCGGAGGCCAATGTGTGCTGCTTCTCTGGCTGTTACTCCTGTTTGTTGCTTCTCTGGTTGTTGTTCCTCCCACACCCAGAAGCTTCACACAGGAGCATCTGTCTTCCTGCCAGTGGAGAGTTGGGGGGGGGGGGCGCGATGAGGGGGCTGCAGGAGGCCGGGGTCCACCCTGACTGTCCAGCTGAATCCAGGGTCAGGGGCCAGGCCTCCTCTCTGCCTTCAAACAGCACAAATCTGTCGCGGCTTCTTGCCCTTTGGGTTTAACAAATGTCTCCATCGCCGCCAGTCTGCAGCGTGGTCACCTGTGCTCTGGACGATGCCTGGTGTCATGTCCATGCCCCTCCATCCCGACTCTACCCCCGCTTCCCACCCCCTGCCCAAAGCACCCATCTCTTGTGAGGGTTGAAAGATAAATAGGCGGGGCAGGGAGGCCATTCGTTCCACACAGAGGCCAGCACGGCGCCCCCTAGGATGCGGACAGTGTGGCGAGTGTTCCGAGTCTGGTGAGGAAGGTTTTCTCAGTTTTATAAATAAACACTATTTATATGAGAAGAGGCAAGTCAGGGGACCCAGTAATATGCTGAGGAGCCTGAAGCCTCTGCCCTGGGCCTCTGCCCTGTGGGGGCCGGGCTGGACCACCTCATGACTGAGTCAGAAGGAAGAAGGTGTCCCCAGGGTAGAGAGCTCCACGGGGCGGCCCCAGGAAGGGCTGCTGCCTCCTCGCCAGCACAGGCGGTCCTCTCTCAGGACCACAGGGTACACCAGAAAGGGCATTTCCAGCTTTATGTGCAGATGACCTTGTTTCCACAACGACCTTCCAACCACCCAGGAAGAAGAACCCTTTGGCGGAGTGTCAGCAGTCTCTCGGGATGACCAGACCACCAGAGGAGCAAGACCATAAGCAAGGAGGATGCTTCTGTCTCCGAGGACAAAGGTGAAGGTGGGAGGTGCCAGGAGAGGTTGGGAAACGGGACCCATCTCCTCCTCATCCCTCCCCTACAACGCAGTGTCTTCTCCACCTTCTTTAAAGAACTGGGTCTGCTGGTCAGCAGGAGGGGATGGGGTCTGGGAAGACCAGGTGGCCAGGCCCAGACAACTCATCTGAGTTGAGGGGCAAATTCACCCATTTAGAGTAACCAAGTGCCTGCGGGGTGGCCCAGGGGTCTACTCTTCCTTGGAGAACATGCACTGAAGTGACTCAGCCGGGGCAGGGTAGCGCTCGGAAGGAGAGGTGATGAGTCTCCGTTCCCTCAGCATTGTCAGCATCGTGTAAGATCTGTACACACTGGGAGATGGGGAGAAGGTGGGAACAACGGTGTACAAGACAGTGAGAGAGCAAGACGGTCTACAAGCAACTGACAAGCATCATCTACTCTGAGGTCCTGCTCTAATTTTATGCTTCAAAATTGAGGTCAGAGCCAATCACGGTCCATGCAGGTAAAATGCACCAGTGTGTGGAGAAGAGAGGGAGGAAAATCTAAGTTTAATATGATATAGAAGGATTTAGATTAGAGAAGGAAAAGAAATACCTATCTCTCCAACTGACCTCATGGCAGGTACTACTTAACTGAACCCACCAAGCCCAGGCACAACCTCGGAATCATTCTTAAAACACCATTCTGGGAATCCAGTATCAAACAATAGGTGTTTCCCTTAAAATAAGTAGGTTACTTGGGGATCTTTGGTTTAAATCACTGGGTGCATGGTCAATCGCCAACAGATATTTGAGGAACCCAGAACCTTTTACAGCATCCCTGGGTGATCGTGTCAGGGCTGGAATAATAAACCAGAAGGACCTCCACAAAGGCTGTGCAGATGCTTGGCTCCCACCTCAGTGTTCTGTAGAAGCAAGCCCAGGCCACAGTCTCACCCCTGTCAGCCTAGGCCTCTGGCTATCCCAGGTCACTTCTGGACCCTCAGTGACAGGAAGGTGGCCGCCAATATCACTGCATGAAATCCTCTCAGATATCCATTTTATGGATATTTATCTATTTTATGCCTATAAGTGCCACACTATTTTTATTCTATATTTCTGCCTTACTTTTATTTTAAAAGTCTTAAGCATCCCAGGGTAGTTTGTGTGTGTGTGTGTGTGTGTGTGTGTGTGTGTGTGGGTATGAGAGAGAGAGACCAGTGGACAGACGGACAGGCAGATACTGAAGGGCAGCTATCCTGTGTATGCTCAGGCCCTATGCTACCAGAGAAAGAAGGAAGAGGGAGGGGAAGAGAGACAAAGAAGAGGGCTAAGAGCCTTTGTTCTTGCTTCCATTGAAGCCAAACCACCACCACCTACTCCTTGGGGCCTCTCTCCCCGTCCACGCCTCCTCCCGGGCCTGGCCCCTCCGCTGGAGGCCCATCCACACCTCCCTTCCTGACGCTGCATCTCTGGAATTCTCTTTCTCCACTTGCACACACATCCTTTCCACTGCGAGTTATCACACTGGCAGTCTCCAAAGGAAAATAAATGCAATGTCTCTGGGAGTTGATGGAAACTTATCTTCTTGACCCAAGTTTCCCCGACTGGGCCTGACTCACTCTGCAGGAGCCAGTCCGGCCTGGCCAGAGCATCCTGGGTGCGGGGGCCCAGGCTGCACCGCAGCATCATGCACGCAGCACATGTCAAGCCCCCACCAGGACCCAGGGGTCCGCCTGGCTGCATCATCTCCTAACAGCGGTGTACGTGCTGCTGCCATTCACAGCCTTTCCTGGAAGAACTTTAAGGGCGGCAAAATGTCCTCAGGAACCATTCGAATGTTATTAATGAAAGGAATGTTTATTGCTCTGTAACGGACTTGTTCTTTACTAATCCTTTCCCCAGATATCTTTTATCAGAGAGGCACGCAGTTCATTTCTTCAACACGTCAATATCGACACACTCATCTGAAAACTCAAGTACAGTGGCGTGTTTCCCAACAGAATTATCAACCTGGCCACAGATACGGCCCCAGCCAAATGCCAGCTATTGAAAACAGAAGGCTCTTCTGATTAAACACAATTAGAGTCAGTTGCTTTCTCCTGTTCAATCTCATTGCAAACATTACCTGCTCTATCATTGTGGGAACATTTCCATCAACATTACGGATTTCCTTTTAGCTTAAGAACTTATTTTTCTGAATGGATTTTATGTCTCTGAGTATTTTTATAGTAAACAGATACCCAAATAAAGAAAAAAATTAAAGATGATAATTGTATTGTTAATCTCCCCATCTATTTAGCACTTCTAAGAAATTGCTTGATTTTAATTTCCCCAACTTCCAGTGTCTCCTAAGCCTACACACAACAAGAAAGCACTGAGAATATTTATGTTTTCTGTAAGTAAACTGACACTTGGATTAAAAGCTTGTCAGAGACTGCAAGGTTATCTGAAAAAAATTCTCAAGTATTCAGTCCTGACTGTATGGAGATCATGGAAACCAAGGACAGCCATCTAACTAATTTGGATTTTGCTGAAATGGTTTAGCTCTGGAGATAAAAATCAGTTAATCTCTGGAAATAAAAACTCCCATTAACAAAGTTGTCAATCTTAATAATAAAAACCAGAAATCATGCAAACCAGAGCTGAAATGGGTTGCCTTATAGTGGACAGATATTTGTTGTTGTCTTTAATCTACTGGGAACCTACCAGGGTCAGTAACAGATAATCAGAAGGAATCATATATAGGTTACTTTGGCCCATGTAATACAGCAAAGACCAGAGAATTCAATGAAAGGAAACCTTCCTGCTTGTACTCAAACTGCTCCACCAAAGCCACAGAAGGTTAATCTTCTTTTTCTCCAGCATCTGACCAGTGAGCAATCCTACTGGGGCACATGGGATTTAATAAGTAAAAACAGGTAACTTTAATAAGTAACTTTAATAAAGTAACTTTAATAAAACAGGTCTGTCTAAACTAATTACTACAAATGCTTCCACTTCTGCACATCACTCTACAGTGGACCCTAAGTTCTTAGATCTAAAAGAGATCTTCTAGATCTCTTAGGCCACCTTGATCTTATTGAAAAAAAATTGGAAATCTCAAGCTCAGAAGGGACTGGCTCAGGTTCCCTGTTATTTGTGACAGACCCATGACTAAGGCAGAGGTCTTCCAATTCCCAGAACAGTGCTCTTTCCACTACATCTCCCGTTCCTTGCTGGAATCCTGCTGCTTCTTACACAACAGACAGGCAGAACCCCAAGTCTGCAAGGCGAACTACCTAGGTTCCAAGAACTTATTGGTAAGTTAGTTTACTTGAAATTAAAAAGAAATTTCCCTATGAAAGCAACGTTGCCTCTGTTGGAT
Organism: Cervus canadensis; assembly: GCF_019320065.1. NCBI lineage: Eukaryota > Metazoa > Chordata > Mammalia > Artiodactyla > Cervidae > Cervus > Cervus canadensis. The sequence goes on from NC_057408.1 coordinate 36,093,305, forward strand.
GAGATCCCAGGCTAGTCCACAAAAGCGAATTTAGAAGCAATGAGAAGCAGAAGCAGGTAATCCTCGAGCCTTCTGAGATGCTGTAAGTCCTCAAATACCTCTAATTGAGGTTCCAGTGCCGGGCAAGCTTCGACTCATGAGCCAAGTCATTGTCAACCCGTGAGGGTGAAGTGTGTAAATACAAAGGCTTTGAAATGAGACCAGCCTGAGTTCAAGTTCAGGTTCACCCAACCTTGGCGGAGTGTTAAAGGCTTTATTCTCTCAGCAAGAATCTCGTGGAAAAAGAAGAGAAGGGGACAGGGAAATGCTTTTCTTCTTCATGTGTGTGCCTGCCACACTGGCGGTTTAACAATCACTTCTCCCTCCAGGAACGAGTGAAGAGAGAGGCTGGTGAAAAGATGCCGTGCCCCAGAGGAGAGAAGTCCTGCTCGGAAGCAGAGGGTAGTGGTGGAAAAGGGCAGCCGGCCCCAGGGCATGGGTCCGAGGACCTGGAGAAAGACACCACCCAAGCCTACCCTCCTAACTCTGCAGGGAGGCCCCTGCCACACCCTTCTGTCCCACCCTCTCAGTCCCCAGCGCCTCCTGAAGGTCTCAGCCCCACCTCCACTTCCAGTAGCGCTCCTCTGCCCTGACCGAGGGGGCCCCACCAAACTCCGGGCAGACCTCACTCTCCCTGGTCAGCAGGAGAGGAGGCGGAACAGGGGCAAGCAGGGGACTGAACCATCGACCTCCCCACGTCAGGCACTGGACAGGCCCCTCTTGATTCACCTCCCATGACAACCTTGACACCGGTCTTCATGTCCTCATCCAACCTGTTAGACACTGATGTTCAGAGAGGTTTCGTGACTTGTCCAAGGTTAGACAGCAAGCAAAGGGCAATGAGGCTCAAATCAACAGCTGCATGGTCACGTGGGGCATGTGCCGCTGCCCCCAGTGGGCCCTCTGATCGCTGGTTCCCATGGACCACTGCACACAGCTTAGGGGCTAGAGCTCATCGTCCATGCTGAGGGTCACACAGGCCGCTGGGCCTGTTCAGGAAGCAGCTCAGAGCAAGGCCTCCTGGGAAAATGACCTCCAGGCTCCACTGCATAGAACACAATGATTATATTCAAATCTCCCACGTGCAAAACAATGTGTGGCTTACAAGACTCCTGCTCAAAAGTAGTACTGGATTATAATATAAAATATAAAATAAATCTTCACAGGTCTGTCCTGATATAAATAAAAGAATGAATAAATAAAGGGGAAGAATAGACCAATAGATGGAGCACACCTCCCCACCCCTTGAACTGGGCTACATGTAGTGACTTTCTTCTAAAGAGGCCATTTTGGAAACGGAAGAAAGACTTTAACTGAGAGGAGAAATCTGACAACTACCTGGACCAGGTGATCAGGGATACAAGTAGATAAAATAATGCAGCTCAAAAACAGGTCACGCTCCATAGAGATTGATTTTTTTAAGGTTAGAAAGCACTAAAATATATTTGACGATTACAGGGGGGAAGGCGAGGTAAGAAGGACTCGTGAAAACCAGTTTGGCCAAGTCATCCATATGGTTCAATGGAGTCATTTGGAGAGTTCATGGTGGGAGCAGGCGAGGGGCTGGGAGGGCAATGGTGGGAGCCTGGTGGGAGCCTGACTTTCTACCAAACAAGGATGAAAGAATATGTTTTGTAAAAAGGCTTGAGGACTGTCCCACCTCCCCTCAGGGCAGCAAAACGTCACCAGGCCAATGGATGCAGGAAGGAGGCCCTCAGTCGAGGCAGGAACTATTTTAATTCAGAGACACTCCCAGTCTCGATTCAGTTTTTCTGTCTTCTCTGCAGCATCACCTGGTATACAGACAGCTACGTAAAGGTGACCAGGGGTGGGTGGTTCAAAGCTACAGGCCACCAAAAAATATATTTGAAAAACTGTTCAGTCCTCTTTTATTTCAGTCCTTAGGGATTTACGGAGGAGCAAGGGGTAAAAAGGCCACCTGAAACGACAGCCAGAAGGGGTCCCAAGACCACCCTCCTTGCCACCACTGCTCAACCTAACTACTAAGTCTCCATGTCCATCTTTCTTCCTCATTCCACCAACCAAAGTGTCATTCTTGTGAGCCTGTATGTTTCCTTCGAGCCTCCAAATAGCCTGAGAGAGAATGTGTCATTCAATTATTCACACCACACACACAACTGCTTTAATCCCATCTCCCAGACATAGCGCCCTTTGACCCAGAGAGTGGGAAGAGGGGCATTAGAGGATGTGAAGGTGCCCATCCACTCCTCCTGCTCCCCCTTTCCTCTTTTTCAGTATTCTCAAACATTCTTCTTGGGAACTCCAGGACTTACTCTTCAATAAGCTCAGGACCTTACGTGTTGGCTGAATATTAAGAACATTCAACATGTTAATGAAATAAAACACGATGGACTATGAGTCTGGCATTTGACTCCTTAGATCTTTGCTCGCTACATGGCCCATGGTGAAGCAGAAACAAAAGCCTTTTACTAAGTTAACTGTACAAGGCTCTGGAGAGCTCTCTCAGAGAAATCAAGCAAGAGCAGGAACTGGCACTGTTCACAACAGTCAAGACATGGAAACAACCCAAATGTCCATCGACAGATGAGTGGGTGAAGAAGATGTAAACACATGCAACAAGATGCTACTCAGCCATAAAAAAGAATGAAATAATGCCATTTGTGACAACAAGGATGCGGCTAGAGATTATCATACTAAGTGAAATAAGTCAGAAAGAGAAAGTCAAACACCATATGATATCACTTATATGTGGAATCTAAAATATGATATAGAGAACAGACTTGAGGTTTCCAAGTGGGGGTGGGGGGGTGGGGATAGACAGGGAATATGGGGTTAATAGACTCAAACTGCTACATATAGAACGGATGGACAACAAGGTCCTACTGTATAGCACAGGCAACTATATTCAATATTCTGGGATAAGCCATAATGGAAAAGAATATGAAAAAGAATTATATATATCTATCTATATATAGATAGATATATATAAAACTGAGTCACTTTACCGTACAACAGAAATTAATAAAACATTGTAAATCAACCACACTTCAATTTAAAATTTTTTACTTAGAATTCTCCCCTACCCTGCCAAAAACAAAGAGCAGGAACTGACTCAAAGAAAAAAACAGTTCAAGAGCAGACACATCAGTGTTCACCTGCTGCAGCAGCTGCTGTGGTTTTCTTTATCCTCATCCCATCAAGCAAGCTTGTCCAACTCCACGGAATCAGTTTCAGCTCTACCAATTTTACCAATAAAGTCAAATTACAAAAGCTGTCTCTTTCTTTTTCTTTTTGAATACTCCGCCTTTTTACTGCTGGGTTCAGACACGATTAGTCTTTGAATGTAAGCCAAAATTCTTGCAAAAACCACATGCTCTGTTCAGGAGCTTGTACTTACTACAGAGTTTTCTACCACATCTGAAAAGGATAACCCACCAAGGCTGAGGACTACAACTTTTACCAGGAAGTCCACATGATGACCCATCACAGGAGGACCCAGACCAAGATGAGTAACTGCCACAGCTGTGCCCAGCATGACTTGCATTCATTAAAAAAAATTAAATGAAACCCAACATCAAATGAATCTTCAACGGTTTTCTAAATCCATATTGAAATCTCTTAACTAGGCATCAACACACAGCCATACATCCTCAAGGTTTTCTTCACCTGTCTCTCTCACCCAAGTCGCATGCATCTTGGAGGCTGCTCCCATAAAACTTCTTTCCCCTGACCCCTTGATTCACTTCCCACTTCCTCACGGGTTGGATATAACCTGGAGCTCCATGCACCATCTAACCTCTCTCACATTTTTCTATTTCTTCTCCTTTCAGTTCAGTTTCAGTTCAGTCACTCAGCCACATCCAACTCTTTGTGACCCCATGGACTGTAGCCCATCAGGCTTCCCTGTCCATCAGCAATTCCTGGAGTTTACCCAAACTCATGTTCATCAAGTCGGTGATGCCATCCAACCATCTCATCCTCTGTCGTCCCCTTTGCCTCGTGCCTTCAATCTTTCCCAGCATCAGGGCCTTTTCCAATGAGTCAGTTCTTCCCATCAGGTGGTTAAAATATTGGAGTTTCAGCTTCAGCATCAGTCCTTGCAATGAACATTCAGGACTGATTTCCTTTAGGATGAACTGGTTGGATCTCTGTGCTGTCCAAGGGATTCTCAAGAGTCTTCAACACCACAGTTCAAAAGCATCAATTTTTTGGTGCCCAGTTTTCTCTATAGTCCAACTCTTACATCCATACACGACTACTGGAAAAACCATAGCCTTGATTAGACGGACCATTGTTGGCAAAGTCATGTCTCTGCTTTTTAATATACTGTCTAGGTTGGTCATAGCTTTTCTTCCAAGAAGCAAGTGTCTTTTAATTTCATGGCTGCAGTCACCATCTGCAGTGATTTTGGAGCCCCCAAAAATAGTCTGTCACTGTTTCCTCATCTATTTGCCATGAAGTGATGGGACCAGATGCCATGATCTTAGTTTTCTGAATGTTGAGTTTTAAGCCAACTTTTTCACTCCTCTTTCACTTTCATCAAGAGGCTCTTTAGTTCTTCTTCACTTTCTGCCATAAGCGTGGTATCATCTGCATATCAGAAGTTACTAATATTTCTCCCGGCAATCTTGATTCTAGCTTGTACTTCATCCAGCCCAGCATTTCCCATGATGTACTCTGCCTAGAAGTTAAATAAGCAGGGTGACAATATACAGCCTTGATGTACTCCTTTCCTGATTTGGAACCAGTCTGTTGTTCCATGTCCAGTTCTAACTGTTGCTTCTTGACCTGCATACAGATTTCTCAGGATCCAGGTCAAGTGGTCTGGTATTCCCATCTCTAAGAATTTTCCACAGTTTGTTGTGATCCACACAGTCAAAGGCTTTGTAGTAGTCAACAAAGCAGAAGCAGATGATTTTCTGGAACTCTCTTGCTTTTTCGATGATCCAGCGGATGTTGGCAATTTGATCTCTGGTTCCTCTGCCTTTTCTAAATCCTATCCTTTCCAGCCACCCCTAAGGAAAGACCTCAATGAGCAGCTTGAGGACTATAGACTCGACAATGGCTGCAGCTTTCTCCTCCTATTGAGTCCCTACCTGTGACGTAAGAACGCACGTTTGTTTTGACAAGAGATGAGCAGCTATTTTCAAGATACCTTCTAATGCATTACAATCAACTACCCTTTGTCCCCTCTTTCAAGAAAGAAAGCCATCAGTATACCTAACCTAAGACCTGCTGCGCTGGTGCAGCTGATAAAGTCTGCACTTGAACCCCAGTCCTCTGGGCAGCCTTCCACATTTCTCAGAAAACTGCTTCCAGTCGCTGTCAGAAGTTGATGCAGCACAGACCATCAGAGGTCACAGAGATGGAAAATCATGCATAGCTAAAGGGTCTGTTTGAGGCCCATGGTTAATGATAACCGCACTTGTGGAGGGAGCCGGACTCACCTGTCACTGTTCACTGCTCCGGACAAAAGGAGTTCAGCAGGAACAGAGCCCCATTAACTCTGCAGGAGGTCTGGAAAACACCAGAAAAGTACAGGCCCTGGGGGTGGCGGATCCAAACACCAGTGCATACCCGGGATGCGCGAGGAGTTGGTGGAATTTATAGATGCAGAGTTTCTGCATTGGGATGCCGCGTCCAGGAGCCACTCAGCTCTGGCAGGTGGTCCCAGCTGTGAAGAGACACTAGGAGGCGAGGGGAGGACAGAACCAAACCATGGACGGAAAGAGATGGGTCTGCTCCTCTCCCGCAGAAGGCCACAGGCAGCCCCATCTGTTTCTACCTTTGCCCCCCTTGGCAGCTGAAGCCAGGATCACAGTGTGTGCAATAAATACTGAAATGTTCACTCCAATACCTGCTGACCCAACACAGAGCCTGAGCAAGGCAGGACTCATAGCATGCTTGACATATATTTTTTTAATTCTCTGGCTCTTTTCCATATTAAATACATTTCCCTGTGATCCCTAGACAACTTTGAAAAAGAAGGAAGTTCAAAAAATACTGCCAGCACCTGTCCAAGTGTAAAACAAATCTCTTTTAATAAAATTTTATTTTAAAAGTTTTCCACCCTGATGTATGGACTGAGTAACATGGAAACTTACATTACCAGATGTAAAATAAATAGCCAAACGGAATCTGCTGTGTGATTCAAGGAACTCAAACCAGGGCTCTGTAACAACCTAGAGGGGTGGGATGGGGAAGGAGGTGGGAGGGAAGTTCCAGAGTACGGGGACATGTGTAAAAGTTTTCTACCCTAAAAGAATTATGATAGACACATTATCATTATATGCATGCATACTAAGCTACTTCAATCATGTCAGACTCTTTGCAGCCTTATGGACCACAGCCCACCAGGCTCCTCTGTCCATGGGATTCTCCAGGCAAGAATACTGGAGTGGGTTGCCATTTTCCTCCTCCAGGGGATCTTTCTGACCCAGGGATCAAACCCGAGTCTCTTACATCTCCTGCTTTGGCAGGTGGGTTCTTTACCACTAGTGCCACCTGGGAAGCCTCATCATTATACAAATATGATCAAAACAAAGGATCTACAGTGAAACCCTCAAGATTCTTCTCCCTTCTCATTCTCCTCACGCAATCCCAAGATACCTCCCTAACAACTTTTGTTTCCAAATTCAAACAATTCTTGACAACAGGCTCCTCCTAGGGCCAATGCTGATAAGGCTGGATGTAAAGTAGCACCTTGGGTCAGCTCCATGCCAGAAGCAGGGAGAGAAGACTGTGGGAGACGTTCTGCAGGGTAGAAGGTTCTGGAACAGTCACTTCAAGGCTTATCCTGGGGAATCAATAAGAAACTGAAGGGACCTCCAGCTAAATCCAGCAGCTTGAACACGTGCAGTCTGGTTTCAAAAATACTCCTGACACACCTGTTCTGCTGTCATTTCCTCTCCAGTTTTCTTTTTCCTTATGGGTTTTTGCCTTTGCTCTATAAAAAGTGGATCTGACTTTGGAAGGTTTGAAAATCAGAGATAAACGGGCATGTGTTCTGAACTTGCAGACTATAGAAAGCCGAAGCCTAAGTGGGGGAAGTAAGAAGTGGGTCAGGGACTTCCCTACGTGGTCCAGTGGTTAAGATTCCACGCTTCCAAGTCAGGGGCATTGGTTCAATTCTTGGTCAGGAAACAGATCCCACCTGCCGTGCAGCAAAAAAAAGAAGAAAAAAGAATGGGTCACTTGGAACTTCCCTCGTGGCACAAAGGATAGGAGTTCATCTGCCAATGCAGAGAACCCAGATTTGATCCCTGGTCCAGGAAGATTCCACTTGCCCCGGAGCAACTAAGCTTATGCACAGCAACTACTGAAATCCACACGTCCTAGAGCCCTTGCACTGCAACAAAGAGTAGCCCCCCCTTGCTGCAACTAGAGGAAGCCCACACAAAGCCACAAAGACCTAGTTAAATAATAAATTTTTTAAAATAAATTTATAAATAAATTTTTTAAAATAATAAATAAAACGAAGTGGGTCACTTCATGATATGGAAAGCTAGGTGCTGGCTGGAGCTGAAAGAGGGAGGATGGGTTCAAAGTAGTAAAAGAACAGTTCAATGTGGGGATACCCTCTTCCAGGCCAAGGAACCAGGATACCGACTCTGTCCCCTGTCAGAGGACCAAGAGGGTAGGGGATTGTGGAGGCAGAAGAGGCAGGCTGGAGGGACAGGCTCCAGGTGGATAAAGTCAAGAAAAAATTGAACTGGTGGAATTTCTGGTATATCCAAACAGACTGAGAAACTTTCTTCTGAGCTTTATCAGAATTCAGGGATAAACTCATAACAGAAAAATGAGGAGGATGCCCTGTGTCCTGGCATCCCTTGGCTCCCAGCTCCAGCCCCAGGATCGCACCCTGCATCTGGACCCCACTTCAAGGTTGTGAGCAATTTGATGACTGCAGCCACAAAATTAAAAGACTCTTGCTCCTTGACAGAAAAGCTATGACAAACCTAGACAGAGTATTTAAAAGCAGAGACATCACTTTGCTGACAAAGATCCTTACAGTCAAAGCGATGGTTTTTCCAGTAGTCATGTACGGATGTGAGAGTTGGACAGTAAAGAAGACTGAGCGCCAAAGAATTGGTGCCTTCAAACTGTGGTATGGAGAAGACTCTTGACAGTCCCTTAGACAAGGGGATGAAACCAGTCCATCCTAAAGAAAATCAACCCTGAATATTCATTGGAAGGACTGATGCTGAAGCTGAAGCTCCAATACTTTGGCTACCTGATGCGAAGAGTCGACTCACTGGAAAAGACCCTGATGCTGGGAAAGACTGAAGGCAGGAGGAAAAGGAGGCGACTGAGGATGAGATGGTTGGCTGGCATCACCAACTCAACGGACATGAGCTTGAGCAAACTCTGGAAGATAGTGAAGGACAGGGAAGTCAGGCATGTTGCAGTTCATGGGGCCGCAAAGAGTCAGACACGACTGAGTGACTGAACACCACCACCACCACATATATGTGACACTCAAGTCCTCTCAGGGATATATGCTCCATGAAAGCAAAGCCTGGGTCTAAAGCCTCTTTAAGAGACCCCATGTGGGGCTTCCCTGGGGGTCCAGTGGTTGAGAATCCATGTGCCAATGCAGGGGGCAGGGGTTCAATCCCTGGCCCAGGAAGATCCCACGTGCCATGGAGCAACTAAGCCTGCGCACCACAACTGCTGAGTCCACGCTCTAGAACCCGTGCTCTGCAAAAGAGAAGCTGCCGCAATGAGAAGACCATGCACCACAGCAAAGGTTAGCCCCTGCTCGCCACAACTCGGGAAGGTCCGCACACGGCAACCAAGACCCAGTGCAGCCACATATAAATAAAGAAATAATTTTTTTTAAAGCGGTCCCATGTGAGGATCAGGGGGAGCACCCCCAATGCCAGAGTTGAGTGCATGGGTGGGGCAGGCAATGTGGTTGGGGTTCACAGGATGATTCTGAAGATTGAGCTCCTCCCTTCCCTTCCGGGTCACAGAGCTGACTCTTCTCCAAGACTCTTCTCCTCAGTTCTCACCTGACCCACCTTATGCTGTCAGGTATCAAATCCTCTTGTAGAGGAAAACCTTTACCAATGAAAGGTATTTTTATACCCAGAGATGCATTAAGCTGATTCCTTGATCCTGATGTCTCTATGGCATCTGATCTGATACAAAAAGCTAATGGAAAATGATTACATCCTCAGGGCAACACCAGTTAAGCTTGACCAAGAACTGTGCTAAAAGTACTTAGCCTGCATTCTTAGTTTCTCAAGGAACCTCTCTACTGTTTTCCATAGCAGATGCACCATTTTTATCCAGCAATTCCATGTTGGGTATTTATCTAAAAGAATTCAATGAAGAATCTTGGACAGGTATCTGCAATCCCATGTTCACTGCAGTGCTATTCACAACAGAAACAAGAACAGTTGTTTCTACAACTATTGAAACAATCCCAAGTGTCCATCAAGAGATGAATGGATAAAAAAGATGTGATATATAACAGAGTTCAGCCTTAAAATGAGAAATCTAAAACATGCAACAACATAGATGAACCCGGGGGATATTATGCTAAGCAAAGCAAGCCAGTCAGAGAAGAACAAATACTGTATGATTCCACTTACATGAGGTATCTAACATAGTCCGATTTACAGAAGCAGAGAGTAGAACGGTGGTTGCCAGAGGCTGTGGGGAGGGGAAATGGGGAGTTACTAATCAGTAAGCACGAACTCTCAGTTACGCAAGATGAGTTCTAGAGATGTGCTGTACAATGCTGTGCCTTACAGTTAATATTACTGTATTGTACACTTAAAAATCTGTTAAAACGGTTGATCTCATGTTAAATGCTCTTATTACAAAAACAAGAAATAATAATCTGTAAATGTTAAGATGTTTTCTTTTCACTTTTCAAATTCTTTGGGCTTCTCTTCTTGATCCACACTGACAGCACATGGTAAATTCCAAGTCAGACAGGCCTGCTTTGTAGGTGGACTCTTCCTTAATTCTCCAAGGAAAACTTCTGTTTGATCCTGCAGCTCTGAAAAGGGCCACAAGCACTGAAGAGGCTCATGAGGTGCTTTTAAGGTTAAAACCTTAATGTTCTCAACATCTGTGGCACAAAGAACGCCAGCAGGCACTCTCTTCATTCTCATAAGCCCTGATGACAATGAGTTGCATTCACAGGTCACCATCCTGACCAGTCACTTTCAGGGGGGCGAGCGGATCCACAGCCCAGCCTGGCTCAAAGGAAGTCGCAGGCAAATGAGGCTGCTGATTGGGGAGGGGCTAAAGACACGTTTACAGGGGCGAATCTGGGAGACTGAATCTCAGGCAGGAAAGAAAGGAGCTTGGAGAGCAGGCTGGTTTGAGGCTGAAAGGGGGCTGACACCAAGGCCAGGGGTGGGCCGAGCCACTGCGGTGGCCTGAGAATGCAAATTTCAGTCTGACCCAGTCTAATTAATTTTGGAGACATGACATCTCTGACAAACAAGTCCTATAGGTGGATGGTGCAGAACCGCTAGTCAGTAACTGTGAGCAATCTGGCCCTTCTCCCCTGTTTCCCCTCATCCCACCCCCACAGAAAATCTGCACTCTGCCCTGGGGAGGACTCAGCTCCTGCCAGGCAGCTTTCTGAATGTGGTGTGCAGCCCCCAGGACTCAGAGACGAGAGGAAAGGAGAGGAGAAAGGAGGCAGATGTCTGAGGAATGAGCAGACTGGCTAAGTCCATCTACTTCCCACAGCACCAAAGAGTAACAGAGAAAGATGGCGACGCCATGGTTGCCGGTGGGAAGAAGGGCAAGATTTCTGGCTCTTCCATCCTAGCAGCTGTGAGTTTGGACAGACATGGGAAGAAGGAGGGAGGGATGGGAAGATTTGTAATCACTCTGAAGAAAGTAAAAAACCAATTTCAGCTCTGTTGAAATGACTTTCAGCTGCCAAATCCTCTCTTTACCATGACCTCTCTGCAAGACAGGCCCCGCTGAGTGCTGACTTCCTGAGGGGACACAGTCACCAGCTCTGAGATCCGCGACCTTGGCTACATGTTTTAACATGATGTATAAACTGGCTTTCTCTTTCCTGTACCCATCATATTTCAGTTCATGCTGACCATCACAGGACCACGAGATATGCCTTAGATTAATTTGGGATGTCAGAACAAGGTTATAAACCCTTTGTTTTTCAAGTGATTTGGAATCAAATCCCCTCTTGGAATCACGAAAGAAATGAAAGTGGTTTGCTAAGAAAATTCATAATGTAAACATGGATATGCTTAGCTTGTAAAAAGGAAACTAAATGAAAAGACTATCGTAGTTGGTACCAGTCAGTGAATGAAAGTGATTGATTGTTCTTCTGTGAGATCCCAGACTGGAACCAGGTTCGGCTTTTCTGGTTCATTGCCCATTAAGTAGTTGTTTCACATGTGTGCTAACTCGCTTCAGTCATGTCCGACTCTGCGACACTGTGGACTGTGCCTGCCAGGCTCCTCTGTCCGTGGGATTTTCCAGACAAGAATACTGGTGTGGGCTGCCATTCCCTTCTCCAGGGGATCTTCCTGACCCAGGGATTGCACCTGCCTCTCTTAAGTCTTCTGCATTGGCAGGTGGGTTCCTCACCACTAGCACCACCTGGGAAGCCCTGAAGTTAATTTTTTCAATTTTTAAAATAAATGCATGTTTTCTAAATAGTCTCTAATACAGTGAATTTCCTTTAAAAATACTAATTATGAATATTAGCCCAAACACCCCCTTAATTTATACACTTCACCTCAAGACACCACAGATGATCTTAGCTCAGGCCCCAGTCCTCTCCATCCCTCCGGGGGAGCACCCTGGTTGCCTGCCCTCTCCCAATAATTCTCTCCTAGATTTATCACTGGCTGCTCATCAAATGTGGATTTCTTTCCCTTTATCAAACTATAATAAAAAACATGACTTCCAAAATTTCCCCAAACCAGAATATGGTCATATGGTTATTTCCATCATGATTATAACCATAATCGTGGTGTTTTATTAATTATAACCATAATTTGGTGTTTATTAATGTTTCCTACCCTGGGCACCTATTCAGAAATGAATCAATAATCAAACTGAACTTAGAAAGCATTTTTCTCTAAATAATTTGTATTTTAAGATCTATGTTTGATGAACGACTTGCTGAACAAACTATTGTGTATATCAGAACACAAGGAAAGAAATGTTTTTAAAATTCCAAGAATTCTAACCAAGCATAAAATGCTATGGTTGTTTTTTTTTTAGACTTTACATTTTGTTGCTATTTTATAATGTATTTATCTCCTGTAGTATAATTCTGGTGAAAATGTTGGGGAAGAAGGGAGTAAGAGTGAGGGAGACAGTTAACACAGTGACTGAAGTTCTGGGGTCAGACAGACTTGGGTTCCAATCCCACTTCCTGGCTCTGAGACACCAGGGAGGTACCATAAGAGTCTCTACCCTACACCTATATTATCAGGATGACAATGGCATATACAGTATGAACGTAAAGTGAACATGTAAAGAAAACCAAGAATTAAATAGTACTGAAAGTTCCCAGGTGGCACTAGTGGTAAACAATCTGCCTGCCAATGCAGGAGACACAAGAGACTCAGGTTCGATCCCTGGGTCGGGAAGATCCCCTGGTGTAGGAAATGGCACCCCACTTCAGTACTCTTGCCTGGAAAATTCCATGTGCAGAGGAGCCTGGCAGGCTACAGCCCCTGGAGCTGCAAAAAGTCGGACACGACTGAGCACAGAGAGCAAAAATTATTCAAGCTATATACTTAATATGCTGTGCCTTCCTTCTATGTTTTATCTTAAAAAACACAATAAATATTTTAAATATATATGCATCATTTCCTTTCAGTTATCTAGCAATCAAGCCCAGTGACAGAACTGATTTTAAACACAGAAAATGTGGGCAGTTTCCAAGTGATTTGAGGGTCAGCATGTCCCTGCAATGCAGCCTGCAATTCTACCATTAGGGATTAATTGCTTTGATTAAAACCCTGAACTCTTCAAGAATCTTTTAAATGCAAACACCCCCATGAGGCCTCAGGGTAAGGGAGTCCTTCCCATCACTCCCAGAAAAGAAAACACTGAGAAAAGGCTGTCAGGGCTTCCCTGGTGGTCCAGTGGTGAAGAATCCGCCTTCCTATGTAGGGGACACAGGTTCAGTCCCTGGTAACTAAGATCCTACGCGCCATGGGGCAATGACTGAGTGTGCGCCCCACAACTAGAGAGAAACCTGCATGCCATGATGGAAGATGCTGTGTGCCACAATTAAGGCCTGACACGGTCAAATAAATATTAAAAAGAAAGAAATGGCTGTTCTGAAGCGGGGCTAGCTGGGGTGGGAAGCGCGAACAGAGAGCCTTGGGTTTAGTAAAGAAGAACAGATAAAAGCCTCATGTTTGGTCACAGGGGGGGCAAGCAGGTTAAGTGGGGGTGAAACCCCAAAGAGGCTGGGAGCCCAGCAAGGCAAGGCACCCAGCAGATTTCCCAAATGCAAGACCAGCTATGGGAGGCCCCAGGGAGAGCCAGAGGGCCCCTTGCCAGGTACCCCAGCCTGAGTCAGCCCGCACACTCTGCCTGGAGCTTTACTGGGCCCAGCAAGAGGGGGAGGAGGGACAGGGATCTGAGGTCCTGTCCCTGGCCTGCGCCTGAGCAGACAGGAGGCTGTCTAGCAAAAGCACTCCCTTATGCGGGGGTAGGCAGGGCAGCCAGGCCAGCCCAGCTCCAGGGAGCCACGTGGGGAAAGGTAGGGTTCACCACTATCCACCTTCAGGCCTCAACAAGGGCCAGCCAGGGGCAGAGGCATGTTAACGAGGAGGGAGATGTAGGCAGGGCTCCCCAGGGCTCTGCAGAAGAGGGCTGGATTATGATTAAATACTGGTCTTCATTATTATAATAAATGTGTGCCTCTGAAACAAATTAAAAATTCAACCCAAGCTTCCAATCAAATCACTGTCACATACCTGCGGTTGCTCTGTACTACATGACAGGACTCCTACCCTATCCTGCATGCAGCAACGCATGGCATCCAGAGGGGACTCTCTACTTTCTCCAACATTGAGCCACTTCAGGGAAATTCTTTTTGCCACATATATTTCACATTTGCTTTTTAAATTCACAATAATAATAATAATTATAATTGTCATCATTATTTCTTATTTTAAGATGTCTAGAGTATTAATAAAATGAAAACACCCTTTATGGCACCACCTAACACAACTATGGGCTTCCCTGGTGCCTTAGATGGTAAAGAATCTGCCTGTAAAGCAGAAACCTAAGTTCAATCCCTGGGTCAGGAAGATTCCCTGGAGGAGGGCATGGCAACCCACTCCAGTATTCTTGCCTGGAGAATCCCATGGACAGAGGAGTCTGGGGGGCTACAGTCCATGGGGTCACAGAGTCAGATACGACTAAGCAACTAAGCACTATTAACACAACTACTATCCTCCTTTTGCTGTATTTCCTTTCAATTTATACACATTCCTCTCTTCTTTGTTATTTATTTTGGAAAACATTCACATGGTGTAAAAGTCGAAAGGCACAACACCTCTTCCCTATCCTGTCCCTGCAGCTGCCAGGTTCCCCTCCTCCAAAGAGACCGACGGCACCAGCTTCTTAACCAGACATGCATTGAACATGTTTCTAAATCAAGTCCAAAACCTGCTTCTATTTAACAACCCTGTTCCAGGTTGCTAAGCTAAAATTGAGGTTAATAACTGCAGGATATTCCATCAAGTCAATAGTGTGCTTAAACTTATCCTGTTGCAATTGAACAAAAAGGTTGCTCTCAGAGTTTCATGATAAATAATGATAAATAATGTTTCATGATAAATAATGTTGCAATAGCCATCAGGGGACAACAGCTAGTTTTTGCCATATTGTGGACGTTTTCCTGAGGCTGGAGCTGTCCATCCCCCGTCTCATGCCCATCAGTCATTTTGACGGCCACACTGAAGGCAAAGAGATGCATGTGGTCCACACTACATGAAGCCTTAGCCTCCACAGTCCACACCAGCCCCACTGCCCTATAGGAAAAGACCTGCTCAAGTGGAAAAAAATTAAACCTATCAAGTTGGGCCAGGTCAGGCTGACGATGCCCTGACACTGTCATCATACACCAAGGCCAAGTCAGATATCATGTCCCCAGGCCGCCGAGCACAAAGGCATGCAGATGATGGCATCATGAGAGACCCTCTGACTTGGGCCCCTCCAACATGTGCTCACACCCGGGATCCGCAGTGACACGGGTTAATCCACAGGGCCAGCATGCCCCATCCTGAACATCATTCTCACCCAAAGGTCTAGGAGATGAAGTATTACTGCATTTTATCCATCATTGATCATGCATTTTATTAATCCTCCTAGAAAGGAAAGACACAGTCGGAAAGAGTTTCTAAAGATAAAGCTAAGATAACAAGAAAAGATCTCAACAACACTTTGGTAAAGGCAGCCAGCTAAGGTGCTGCCCCGGGGCCACCCTGAACTTCGGGTCTGAGGAACACAAATCTAAGTATGCATACTCCATCGTTAAGACACTGTGGGCTTTGACAGAAATTCAGCTCAAACCCAAATGCCAAGGAGCTGCCACGGGGTACTGTGTCAAAATGCCTTTTAGGTGATCAGGCACGGAGAAGACAAGGGTCCATGGACTTTCAGTCATGCACTCCGCCTCCCAGGCAAGGGAAGGAGCAGGCAGGCTTTCATCTCCTCTCCTCCACCACAATCAGCGGCTCTCTTACTCATTTGGATAAGCTTTTATCGATGAAGCCTAAAGGACAGGTATCCAGTAGGGTAACAGAGGAGTAAAACAGTTCAGTTCAGTTGCTCCGTCGTGTCCGCCTCTTCGGGACGCCATGGTCTGCAGTTCATAAAACAGTTCACCTTTCAGTAATCACACTTGTGGCGGGAGACAGCTATGTTAAAATCTATCAGAGCAACAGTTTATACTAAGGGTGGGGAAGCAACAAAAGCGTGAATTGAGCTTGTGTATGGACTGGCATTGCACATGAGCGGCTTTCCGTCGGGACTGTGACCTTGCACAAGATGTGAATTCATAACCTCCCCAACTGGGGCACCTCCCTCAATTTTCTCTGCTTACTTGCAGATCCTTATGGACTTACAAAGCCTTTCCATTCAAAAAGGGTTCAATCTGGGACATGTGGATTAAAGTGAGGCAAAACGTGCCAGCAAGGAATTATCCCCTTGACCTTGCCGGACAGCAGACTCGGGTGCTGAGGAGACAGCATGCTGGAAAAGAAAAATGCCCACGGAGGCCGATGCTGCTGAGTAGGAGAAATCAATACGTGAAGTCTAAAGCTGTTAAGAGAGAGTTTGGCTGTTGCTGGCTTCTCGAGTTGCTGGTGATTTCAGGCTGCCACTAACAAGGATCCATCATTCTGAGAACCTCGAGGACCCCTCGGTGCTGCAGGTAGACAGACAAGGTCCCCAGAGCTCTGGGTCCCCAAGTCATGGGTGACAACACCGCATTTTGAAGTCTGCTTTTCAGTGGCTTACCCCACAAGGATCGGTCCTGGATTTGCAGCAGAATTAACTGTTGATGATTCTTCAGCAATGTAAAAACCCTTTAATATCTGTTGTCCTAGCAACACATTCCTGTCCTTGAAGCCTCACCCAGTACAGGATTCAGGGTGTCGGTATCAGCAGAAGCCTGGAGGAAGGCTTCACAGCTTTTAATGCAACAACAACAAAAAAACACTGGAGAGCCTGGAAAACCCTGCAAGGGGGTCAAGAACTCTTCATTCATTGACTTACAAGAAATGCGTGACTTTGTTATTTTCAACGTGACTTGTATTAAGATCCAGGAGACTACAACCACAATTGCTGTGGCTAAGTAGATCCAGCCTTGGTGGTACCACCTGGAGACGCCTGGAACTCACCAGCCAGACATCCTCAACTGGAAAGAGGAAAGCTGAGATGAGGCAGAGGCCCAGACTTTCATAATCACGCCCTTAGCCAGTCTGTCAAAGACTGAAGTAAAACAAAGCTTATTTTTACAGAGATTTTTAAACACAGCCCCATGGTCAGTCAGCAGAATGATTTAGAATCTCCCTTCTTACTGCAAATAAATTGGACAGGATTGGGAAGTAATGTTCACTGTGTGGACTCCATTGATGATTTACTGACTCCTCAGGCCAACCATATCAACCCTACCAGACACCGTGAAATGCACTTTCCATACATCGGTATTTATTATTCTAATTGTCCAGGGACGTTAAAAGCCTGCTTAGGAATCATACCACTACAATTCAAGGCAGGACTCAAACCCAGAAGTTTTTAACCCACCTCTCACTCCTCCACTCCATTCCATGCTCTTTCCCTAAGAGATCATTTCATTCACCACCACGACAAGTATCTCATATGGCCCCCAGGTAGCTTGGAAAAGCACGGATTATCTAAATTCCCAGCTGGCCTCCATTCTCTTTCCACTACACTATCTTATTGCCCTAGAAGCCAGGAGGAGGGACAGGGCAATGAGTCAAGCTCCCCACCCTCCAAGGGAACCACTCATGCCCATCTCTACAACCAGTGAATGCCATCACAGCCACCACCTTTGGCAAACACAGTTTGCTAAGCTTGTCCTATTCAAATTCTCCAACCAGAATTTTGCAGATGAATTTGGCAGTATCTCTACTGTAGAGGCACTTTTATCTTTTGACTTATCTTTTATTTCCAGGCATTTACCCTGACAGTACACCTCCCACAACGTGAAAATACATATGTATAAGGCTATTTATTGCAGCACCATTTGTAATCGAAACACACTGAAAACTGACAATGCTTACACACAAGAGAATCGATGAAAAAACTATGGTATATCCATAAAATGGAATCTAACACAGCTTCTAAGAAGAATTGAGGAAGATCTCTATGAACTGATATGAAGTGATTTGCAGGACATTCTGTTAGGCAAAAAAAAGCAAAGTGCAAAAGAGTATCTATAGCATGCTACCTTTGTGTAAGAAAGAGGAGATAAGAAAATATTCATGTATCTGCTCATTTGCACAACAAGAAATACAATATGAGAAAGAAACTAAGGAGTTGGCTACCTACAGGGTGTGGGTGGGAACAAGGTGGAAAGAGGGGGAAATGTGAAATTGAAAAAGGATAAGGAGGAAGTAACATTTCCTAAGCAAGACCTTTTTAACTGTTTTGATTTTTAAAATCTTGCTTATGTTTCTGACACAGTCAAAAATAAACAACTAAAATCAACCAAGATATGAAAGGAGCCCAAAATGGAGTACAAAAAGCAGTAAATGAATCAAACTGTACCACAAATGAATAATAAAATCACATGAGGGGGTGGGGGAAGAAAAGGAGTAACTTAAGTAACTGGAAAATAGGTAACTTCTTGATTAGATACCAGAGTATAAATCTTTAGCCTGACAGTAACTTTTTCCCCAGAGCCACATGAGTTAACAATTTGGTAACTACTATACTTTATTCCTGTTCCTTTTAAGGTTGAGTAAATAAGTAAACATATTGTGGCTAACAGGATACAGGTGTCTCTTTGATGGAGAAAAGAGATATAAATAATAAATGGAAAAAAGACAAGAATAAGCACCGTGTAGGCAGTTTGGAGGATGAGATGGCTGGATGACATCACTGACTCAATGGATATGAGTTTGAGCAGATTCCGGGCGAGCATGAAGGACAGGGAAGTCTGACACGCTAGAGTCCATGGGGTCACAAAGAGTCGGACATGACTTAGCAACTGAACAACAACAAGGTAACTTAAGAGTCAGTTTTTCAGACAAATTCAAAGATTTTTACACATATATAGATATACAGATAAAGACAAGGAAGTACATGTGTATATACAAACATATTTTCTAGTTCTGTGCTCTGAGAAGACATAAAACCAATGTAGAATGAGTATATCTAACTTCTAAGATCTTGGCTTCTAAATGCTATTCTCTACTAAAGAAATAGAACTCTTTGGAGAAATAGCTGCTTCCAGGACTGGGCAGGGCAAGTATAAAATGAGCATAAAATATTTCAAGATACCAGAAATTAAAAAGTAGAAAAAAAACATGATGTAGGGCTAGTTAAAGGATCTAAAGGACACAGCAGTCAACTCGAAAGATCTCCGAATAGTCAAATCTGGGACAATTTGAGCCACAAAATAAATGATGATAGTAATGGAATAAAACCAAATATCCCTGAGTCCATATGATACTAACAAGTAAATGAATAAATACATAGAAGAGGGAAGCTGTTTCTTATAGAAGAATTCTGACGCATACATGCATTTGGGATGACAGAAATAGAAAATTACCATTTGGCGAATATCGTTAAGATCGTCACAGTCAAGAATTTTCAAGGGATTTGAAAGCGTGATTGATAAGACACAGGATACAGGACCTTTATATGATCTCAAAGCATTTCCTGACAAGATGTTTATTAATTGCAAAGGGGGAAAGAGTAACTTTTTAGTGGAGAATGCTTACAGAGAGCACCTCACCCAAGGGACCAAAGCTACCATCAGCAGCAATGGAACCTATCAGTATCACGTCCCGCCTCCTAGGATGAACTGAAATGGACACAACTTTTCCGTGGTACTTTTGTCAAAAATGTATAGCTTAAATTCCGTCATGAGGAAACATCAAACACATCCATTTTGAGGGACAGTCTACCAAATAACTGGCCAGTGCTCTTCCAAAGGGTCAAGGTTGTAAAAGAAAGAGAATGAGGAATGATCACAAACCAGGAGATACTAAGGAGATGTGCCAACTAAAATGAGATGCAAGATCCTGGATTGGATGCCAAATTGGACCCTAGAACTGAAAAAAAAGAAAGACAATAGTGGGACAACCAACAAAAATTTGACCAGTGCATCTTTGCTCCTGTTTAGTCACTCAGTAATGCCCGACTCTTTGCAACCCCATGGACTGTAGCCAGCCAGGCTCCTCTTATGGGATTTCCCAGGCATGAATGCTGGAGTGGGGTACCATTTTACTCTCCAGGAGATCTTCCCGACCCAGGGGGCCAACTCACTTCTCCTCACTGGCAGATGCGTTCTTTACTGCCGAGCCGCTGGGGAAGCCCAATGGAACCACAGCAATAACAATTTCCTGGTTTTGATGTCTGTACCGTGGTTTATCAGATGATATAATATCTGGGGGAGGGGGGTGAAGCCCATACAGAAAGTCTATATTTCTAGGTACTATTTATGCAATTTGGGGGTGAGGAGGAGATCTGCAATTATTTCAAATGAAAAGTTAAAATAGAAAGACAAAATTTTCCACCAAATTCTCATTTCTTGGGAAGTTGGCTGCGTTTTTCCTGTGCGACCACATGAGATGGGACAAAGGAACAGACTGAAAGGAAAATACGCATATCAATGTCAGAATGTCACATGCCAACATAAGAAAGTCACGTGATGAAAAAAATCTAGTAGAGGAAATCCATTTATAAAGAGCTAAGGAACAAAACCCACTACTTTTGAGCTACATGTGGACATACAGTTGTGTGTATGATAAACATATCATCATGAATATACCTTCAAAGCAAAGAAAAAAAGCTGATGGCCTCCATGGACTACCTGCTTGAAAAATGCCACATGTTCAGAGGAATGTTTGAACCAGAGTCCTGCAAACATATTACATAAAACAGAACAAAAAGGAAGGGGCTGTGGGGGAAATGGGAGCAAGGAGGGGGCGTCTCAAGAACACATGTGACGTCCCGTGTCTGAAAGTTTCTGAGTATTCCAGTTGCTGGCAATGACATTTCTAAATTGTGAAAAATAATGACACTCACACACCATGACTCATTGAGGAAACACTCTGTAATCAGTAATTTATTATTCTGTTCCTCAGCTTTACTCACTGACTTCACGAACTCAAGTGAAAAATCCTCGCTTAGCGGAATCTGACTTGGCCTTTCTGACGGGGGAGGGGGGAATGGGAGTGGGGGTTGGGTGGGAAACACTTTATCTCCCAAGATGCAACATGTCCCTGCTAGTTGACCAAGGTCCCTTCTACTGTGACCACACAAATTCAGTGAGTCCAACAACAACAACAAAAATTCAGTGAGTCCACAACTCTACGTTGTTGTTTATTTGCTAAGTCGTGTCCAACTCTTGCAACCCCAAGGACTGTAGCCTGCCAGGCTCCTCTGTCCACGGGATTTTCCAGACAAGAATACTGGAATGGGTTGCCATTTCCTTCTCCGGGGGTTCTTCCCAACCCAGGGATCAAACCTGCGTCTCCTGATTAGCGGACAGATTCTTTACCACTTAGCTGTCTGGGAAGGCCTGCAACTCAATGAGTAGGTACATTTTGTCCACAGGCAGGAACCTCATCTCAAATGTGATGGGAGAGAGAGAGCAGAACTGTGCTGTCCATAACTAGGGCACATAAAGGCAACTGCAGAGCCCAGATGTATGAGCGAGGCTTCCCCTATAATATGTGGTTTCCCAATGTGCCATCTCTATAATGACCTTAAAAATCAAATTAAAGATGCACCAGGAAACACAACGCCTAGAAGGATCTTGCCAGCCAGGGCTCTGCCCACTACAGCAGCTATGAGCCCCAAACAAGGCTGTCAGACATGTGGTGAAGCCTTCTAGACTCCAATTCAGACCTCCCTGTCACCAGGCTGACTTCCTTTAGACCTCAGCCTCAGTCTGGTCCTCCTTCTCTGTGTCTCCAAAGAACCCTGTGCTTCCACACTTGCTGGCACTTCAAACAATGAAGTGCAATTGCCCATTTTCCTTCCCTCTCTCCCAGCTGGATGTGAGCTACCTGAAGGCAGGGTCCACGCACATCCTTTGGTATATCTCCAGCATCTGACAGAGTCTGGCAGGCTACAGTCATGGGGTCGCAAAGAGTCAGACACCACTGAGCGACTAAGCACACAGCATCTGACAGGATGCTTGGTCCACGGAGGCTACCTGACACACGCCAGCAGGCTGGTGCAGCTGCGTGAGGCACGCCTGACATGCCTGCAGTCCAGCCACAAAGCCCGAGCTTCTTAACGTAACTTACTTGCTCCCCAGCCATGTTCCAGGTGGTCAGAACACTGCGATGATGAAGATGCAGGAAGGCTGGCCTTTGGAACTGAGAATCCAGTGGTAGACTGACTTGAAACACATCACCATGCAAATAATTATGTAATTACAATTGGGGAAAACATCATCAAAAAAGCAAAAGTATAGCAGGGCCATAAGATCATATAACTAGACGACCTGACCATGTGAGCTATAAATTGTAAAAGCTTACCCAAGGCAATAATGGAGGTTGGGGAGGATGGGGATAAATTCAGCAGACAGTCACAACCCCTCTGCTTAAAATTCAAGGGAAAAAAAACCTGGAGAAGAGCCAACAGCAGCCTCAAGGGAATGGCTACACATGGCCTTAGCCAGACAACCTGAGGGAATGTAACTACTGAGCCATTTAAAAATGACAAGTATGTGAACTATGTGGATATGTGGGGAGATATTAATAGACTTTATTATGGATTGGATTTTTTTCGACCATAAAGGTGCTTAGGTTCATTAACAAAAATTTTGGAACTCAGCCTCAGCCAATCCTGTCAAGATAATCTCTGTATTCTTGGTGGGGGGCAGGGGGACACACTGGTGGCTCTCGGGCTCTTGGGGCAGAATAGGAGCACCAGGAAGGCTGAGGACATCCTCCACTGGAGCTGGCATTTTCCAGATGGAGACTCAAGAGTCGGCTGGTCAGAGCGCCCACCTGGGACAGTGCTTTACATCCCTTCCATCCCACGTGCGTGCAACCCTTCCACGGGGCTCCTCAAATAGGGAAGCAGGCGAGTAACCACATCCTCCGTCAGGAAGAAAAGGCTTTCCCCCAGGCGGACGCAGAAAGGCTTCCTGAAATACCCTGGAGCCTGCTCCTACTACAGACGGTGACAGCTGCCTGTCCTCATGGCAGGTGGCTGGCTGAATGGCCCCTACATTTATCCAAGGTGAGGGGTTCAATCCTTAGCTCTTCAAAGCATGGGGTCTGGACCAACAACATCAGCATCACCTGGGCGCTTGCAAGAGACAAAGAACCTTGGTCCCCCCCCCCCCCCACACACACACACCTACTGAAACATCATCTGCCTTTTAACAAGATCCCCAGGAGAGTCACACGCACATTAAGGTATGAGAAGCACTGATTCAGCCCTAGGACGCAGGGGGATTCATTTCCTCATTCCTCAGACATTCATTGACTTCTCTGCTGTATCTGGGGCAGATCCAAAGATGTGAAAAGGCACCTACAAGGGCCAGCAGGAGAGACAGCCAGGTGAGCTAGTGATGCCGCTGCCCTTCTGCAGCCCTGGAGAGAGGAAATCCACAGCTGGAAAACTGAAGATCCTTTGAGAAGGAAGCCATAGGGTCCAGGGTTATGGATAGATCGATGAAAATCTTTAGAAAAAGTATACTCTAAATACAGTGACATTACTTTGTCGATGAAGGTCCATATAGTCAAAGTTATGGTTTTTCCAGTAGTCAAGTATAGATGCAAGAGTTGGACCATAAAGAAAGTTGAGCACTGAAGAACAGATGCTTTCAAACTGTGGTGTTGGAGAAGACTCTTGAGAGTCCCTTGGACTGCAAGGAGATCAAACCAATCAATCCTAAAGGAAATCAACCCTGAATATTCACTGGAAAGACTGATGCTGAAGCTCCAATATTTTGGCCACCTGACGGGAAGAGCCAATTCACTGGAAAAGCTCCTGATGCTGGGAAAGACTGCGGGTGGGAGGAAAAGGGGACAACAGAGGATGAGGTGGTTAGACAGCATCACTGACTCAATGGAAATGAGTTTGAGCAGACTTTGGGAGATGGTGAGGGGCAGGGAAGCCTCGAGTGCTGCAGTCCATGGGGTCACAAAGATTCAGACACGATTGAGCGACTGAACAACACAATGAAAGAGTCCCCTTGAGTAAAAAAAACCCTCAAGGGCCTTTTACACAACTTTCGTCAGTAAGGTGCTATACTATTGCTTCCCATTTGGCATCCTCTCCTGGCTGACACTTTCACATTCTCTCTTGCCCACAGTTTCTGTGAGATGTTAATACACTAACTTTGTTGTGCTGCAGATAACACAGATCCTAAATGGCCTGCATCAGCACCTGACTGTTCAGCATGACTTGGTGTTCAAGGTAAACAGAGTCATCCAAGGTGAACCCAGACATGTTCGGGCCAGGCTGCAAAGGGTCTGGACCTCACCCCGCACCCACAGAGAGGTCAGACCAGAATCAGAACTGTTTTTCAAAGAGAAAACTTGGATCCCTGAGTGGAGAAGAAGCTGGAGGAAAGAGCCAGGAGGCAGCAATGGGGAGCAGATGAGAGTGAGGGCCTGAGCCAAGGCAGGCCAAGGACGGAGTGGGGAGAGCGAGGCTGGGAGGTTTCAGGCAGTGGACACCAGACACCGTCTCCACGCCCGGGCAAGTGGGCAGGATGAGGGAGCTGCCCGGGCCTCAGGGTTGGGGACCATCATCAGATAAGAGATCTGCTAAAGGGACTTCCCTGGTGATTTAGTGGTTAAGATTTGGTTTAGGTTTGGTAAGATTTTGGTTAAGATTTGGAAGGTTTAGTTTGCCTTCCAATGCAGGAGGTGCGGGTTTGATCCCTGATTGGGGAGCTAAGATCCCCCATGCCTCACGGCTAAAAAAGCCAAACATAACACAGAAGCGATATTGTGCATGCTCAGTCACTCAATCATGGAGACTCTTTGAGACCCCATGGACAGGCTCCTCTGTCCATGGGATTTTTCAGGCAAGAGTACGGGAGTGGGTTGCCATTTCCTCCTCCAGAAGCAAGATTGTAACAAATTCAATAAACACTTTAAAATTGTCCATGTCAGAAGAGATCTACTGATTGGTCAATACTCCAAGGGGCTGTGAGACATGACATCTCGGGAACTGACAGAGATCCAGGTCAGAGGGGAGGAGCTAGGCAGAAATGCTCCTGAAGTCACAGCTGGAGGAGAGCGGACAGAGTGAGACCAGAGGAAAGGGCCGAAGGGGGTGTCACACCAGGAGCTGGAAAAGGACTCGGAGAAGCTGCCAGAAAGAAAGAGGAGAAAAAAAGAAAAGGGAAAAAGCAGGGCAGCCTGTTGCCAGCGAAGCCAGTGGGAGAGGAGGATTTAAAAATCACAGATGGCAAACAGCCTCCAAGACTTGGGAGAAAGAGAGGACACATGAAAAAAGGTCTCTGCATTTGCAAGTACCAAGCTGCTGAACCTGAAAGCACATTTCCTGTCTGATGGCATCAGTGAGGAAATGCAGACAGAGGGCTGGGGTGCTGGCGTGTCCTCAGAGCCAAAGCAGCAGCCGTTGCTGACAACACCCACCATGCTGGTCTGCTTGGTAAACCTAAGCAGATAAGCCTAAGTTATTTCTGGATAACGCCTTCTATGGTCAAACGTTCTTTGTGGAGCTACTTAAGGCATTCACCAAGGTTACCTCTAGCCCTGTGGTGAAAAGTGCTACTAAACTGGTCCAGGGACCCTACAAGCCACCTCGGCAGAGGTAGGAGGCAGAGGGCAGACCAGGGGAGATGCCACTGAAAATAAATGCTCCCAAGGAGAAACCAAACATTCATTTTTGTGCTTCTCAAACTACCCAGGTTGAAGGATTCGTTTGTCAGCTTGTAATTTCCAATCCACTGTTGACCAATGCCTTGGTAAACTATTTATAACAAAAATGAATGACCAGTAAAGGACATACGAATTCATACCATTATCATTAGACTTAATACACAAAATCCTGTCTTATTATAAGCTGAAAAAACATAATTCAGAAAAATGAAAAGAATTACACAAAATAGCATACAAAAGAAAGCATACAATTAAGTCACAATTACTCTCACAACTTTGTTGTAGCACAAAAAGTTGCAAGTGAAATTGATTTACCACATTAAAACCTAATACACATACAGTGAATAAAAGCTATGTATTATCAGTATTTAAAGTCTTTAGATGGGAAAAACTACTCTAGTTTTTGCTTGTTAACTTATCTATTCTAGGATGGATCTACAAAGCTATTCTCAGGGGATAATGTATAGATAAGTTGTTTCCTGTTTTGTTTTAGTAACACCCATCACATTGTAAAAACCAATCTTGCAGAGGCATGTTGATGAAAATGGGTGAAAAGACTTTAGCACAACTTTGACAAGTTCAGAACATTAATTTTTAACTTTTTTACAAAATGAAAGCAGATGATGCCATGTTTTCAAATGCATCTTCAATCCTTCAGTAGTTGCCAATTTCCCAATCTATCCTGGATAGTTACTGTTAAAGTTAAATTATCTTTTGATGAAGTAAGAAGAAATGAGATCCATAAATTTCACAAGCCTGGCTTTTTGGATAGAAAATAAAACTCAAAATGCTCGATAAAATCATTTAGTATTCAGTGATAATGTTTCCTAGAGATGCAACATCAAGATCATTACCTGCTTCAGTAATAGCTGTAGCTACTAGTGGCTGGGAAGTGTCAGGCAGTGGACACCAGGCATGGTCATGGAACATAAACTAGCAATCTGCAAACTCTGTTCTTCTAAACACATAGCTTTTGTTTCTGTCTTTTGATCTTATCTGCCATTTATTAATAAAAATATGTTGCATTCCTTTGTTGCATGGAAGTTTTAATGCCTAAGATATCAAACAACTAAGCAAGTCTAGCTAACTCCTATTCTTTAAAAATTGAGAGCAAACTGGTTTCCTGTCTTCAAAAAATACTACAGCTTATTTCACAGTTCATGTTCCAGAGATGTTTTTTCCATAGACAACCATAATACCTCAGGATGCAGTAACAGTTTGTAATAATTAGCACCCATATTATGGGAGGATAATTAGTGTCACATAAAGGAGGATAATCTTTAATGCCTTTGCATATTTACAATTTTTATATCATCACTAAGCACACTGTTGAGATGACATTCTTCTGAACCATGGCTTTCTCAGTGGAGGGGGAGTAGAGTGATTTACACCATAAGCAAGCTTCTTAAACCATGTGGCTGCTCTAGAATATTCTTCTATGCTGTCAGGACACGCTCCCTTACACAAAACTCAAATTTCAAACTAAACTTGTTGACTGTAATTTTTCATGGTTTTATATAGTAGTTCAGAATTAGTTGCGTTTATCAGCAATGAAACTAAAAAGAATTCTTCCTATAATGACATCATGTTCAAATTACACATTTACTAGAATTGCCAATTAGTAAACTATAGTGAAAAATTCTCTACTATTTATTCTGTGCATTGGCTTTCTGTATCATTAGCCAGCTTCTGAATACATCACTAGAAAGTGGTACTGAGCCATTTTCTTGGCCATAGAGTCACTGAACATTCCCACATGAGCATCCTTGATGCAGTCCTTCATCACTGTGTGGACAAAGATATATTGCCTTTTTATTCCTAGCAAATCAAACTGTTCTTTAACAATAAGACTACAGAATACTCATGCTGACATATGAAATAGTGAACACTTGCATCTGTCAGCTCTTTTAATTAAATACTTTCTTTCAAAGAATTCTTTCTGTTTTTCACTATATTTCTTTGGTTTATCCGAAAATGCTTTTTAAGAATTAATGGTCTGATCTCTTCATCAGCCAGTACTTTCTCAGAAAATAACACACTGTGTTTGGTAGCTTATTTGTTTAATTATGGCTACAAAACCGAACTGAATGTATGAAGGTTAGTACTGTCAACTAAAACTAATATTAAATCTTTTGCTTTCAAATGACTTCCACTGTCACCTTTTAGTTTACTGCTACTGTTCACACAGAAAAGGAGACTTTTCTCAACAACAAAAACAAAAAAAGTCCAGTGACATTTGTTTTGCCAGTATTAAATTAAGGTTAAGAATAATTAACATAATTTTACTGACAAATAACATTCAGCTAACAATATTAAGCTATAAAAAACTGAACACATGAAGAACTCATAACTCAAAGAAGACAAGCAATCCAATAAAAAAGAACGGGCAAAGGTTTTGGGCAGATACTTCACAAAGAAGATATTTGGATGGCCAATAAGCATGTGAAATGAAGTTCATCACTATTTGTCATCAGAGAAAAACAAACCAAATCCCAGATGAAATACAATGACAAGCCTATTAGAATGACTAATACTTAAAAAACTGGAATACCAAGTGTTGGCCTGGTTAAGGAGCAACTGGAATTCTCATGCACTACTGGTATTAATGTAAAATGGCATAATCATTTTGGAAAAAAATTTGGTCAGTTTCCTATTAAATAAAACATACACTTACCATATTACTCAAATTCCATTTCTAGGTATTTATACAAGAAAAATGAAAAATATATATAGCTGGTACATATATGTTCACAGCAGTGTTACTCATAATGGCCAAAATTAGAAACACAAGTGTCAATAAATACTTGACATTTGACAAATAGTTAAACTGTGGTATGTCTACACAATGGCTGAGTCATCAGCAATAAAATGTAATATACTATCAATAACACAGCAACAACATAAATGGATCTTAAAATCATTGTGGTGAATAAAAGAAGCCAGACCAAAAAAAAGAAAAAGCACATAGTGAATAAGTAATTCCATTTTTGTGAAGCTCTAGAAAAGACAGGTTCAATCCACAGTGACAGATGTGCAGTTGTGATTACCAGCGGCTGGAAGGGAAGGAGCAAGAAAGGGGACAAAGCCTAGAATGATTGAGAAGGGGCAAAAGAGAGCTTTTTAGAAGTTCATGCTCAGTCACTCAGTTGTGTCTGACTCTTTGAGATCCCATAGACTGTAGCCCACCAGGCTCCTCTGTCCAAGGGATTCTCCCAAGGAAGAATACTGGAGTGAGTTGCCATTTCCTCCACAAGCAGATCTTCCCAACCCAGGGACTGAACTTGCATCTCCTGCATTGCGGACAGATTCTCTGCCATAGAGCCACCAAGGCAGCCCTTCTAGGAACACAGCCATGTTCTATACCTTGCTTGTGCTAGTGGTCATTATATGGATGTGGTACACTTGTCAAAACTTATCAAATTGTCACTTCTATAGGTGAGTTTTTCTGAAATGAAAGGTATAACTCAATACAGTTGATTAAAAATAAAATCACTCCTTGTAGCATGGTTCAATGTTACACATGACTGATGCATGCCTCATATGCCACATGAGTCCAACAACATCCAACCTCTCCTATACTCTGGCCAACACTATTTGGCTATTGATCCCTTTCTTGGATACTCTAATAATGTTGAATTTTTATAAATGTTTCTAAATGCTTACTCTTAGGTCCTATATTTAACTCACTGTGAACTGTTAAACAGTTCACAAACTAGCAGTAATCTATGGACTTTATCTACCTGTCTAAATCCCACGCTCAGAATATTCTAGATTCAGAAAATTACAACCTACTTTAAGACTGAGCAAATTTTCTAACCTCTTCACTTACGGTAAAAGTAGTAATAGAGCACACTCCCACAGAGAGCTTGGTGAATTAATAATAAAGTACTAATGAGTGAACTTGAGGAGGAAAGTGAAGTGAAGTGAAAGTTGCTCAGTTGTGTCTGATTCTTTGCAACACCATGGACTATACAGTCCATGGAATTCTCCAGGCCAGAACACTGGAGTGGGTAGCTTTTCCCTTCTCCAGGGGATCTTCCCAATCCAGGGATCGAACCCAGGTCTCCCACATTGCAAGTGGATTCTTTACCAGCTGAACCACAAGGGAAGCCCTGAGGGGGAGAGGAATGTAAGAAAAAAATGTTGCTAATCCTGTGCAGTTCTAAGTTCTTTGAGGCAAGTGTTCAGAGGACTGTAGTGGACAGAATTCTGAGATGGTCCCAAGATTCCCTTCTGTGGTACACAAACTCTGTATAATCCTCTTCCCATAAATGTGGGTGAGACCAGAGACTGTGATAGGCTATCACTCCCATGGTTAGATACACTGTATAGCAAAGATGGCAGCATTTTGTAGATGTTATTAGTCCCCTATCAGTTTGAGTTCATCAAAGGGGAGATTTCCTGGAGCGGGGCAAGGGGTGGGGACCTAATCAAGTGAGCCCTTTAATAAAGGGTATGGAGGTAAGAGATAAAAATCAGCAGAGGAGCTTTTCTGTTGATCTTCAATTAGCAACTGCCACTAATGGGTTGAAGAGGGAATCACATGATAGGCAAAGGGCAGGCAGCCTGTAGACGCCGAGGACCTCAGTCCTCCAACCTCAAGGACTTGAATCCCGCCAACAACCAGTGAGCTTGGGAGAAGAACCTGAGCCTCAGATGAGAACACGACCTGGGTGAACTTTTATTTCAGCCTAGTGAGACCCTGAGCCCCCCAGGTAAGCAAAACTGGGGTAAGTTGCTAATTTAAATGTTAGAAATAAGTTGTTAACAGGAAGTATTGTGTTGAGGCCTAAGTCTGTGGTAATTTACTATGCAATGAGAGAAAACTAATAAAGGGGGAATCCAAAAGTAAAACTTATTTGTACATAGCACTAACTTTTGACAAGTTTCCGTCCCAAAGACATGCAAGTATATGGAGATATTGTCATGGAAGGAAAGCATATGTGACCTGGAAATGATCTGTCTCAATGGACAGAAGAGCTACTTTGGAGGGAGGCTACAAGGAAACGAGGCAACAGGAGCATCTAGAACAGACCAGATCTGGCTTCAAACTCAGCCTCTAGCCCTTACTGATCCTATGGGCTGTGGGAAATAATGTGATTTTTCTACATCCCATTTTTAGTATCTAAAAGACAGAGACGTTAAATACCTACTAAATCAGTTAAGTTTCTATGACTGTAAGCAAGAGAGTCTCTTGCTCCTTGCTCACTCTTTGGAAGAAAAGCTATGACCAACCTAGACAGAATATTAAAAAGCAGAGACATTACTTTGCCAACAAAGGTCTGTCTAGTCAAAGCTATGGCTTTTCCAGTAGTCATGTATAGATGTGAGAGTTGGACTATAAAGAAAGCTGAGCACCGAAGAATTGGTGCTTTTGAACTGTGCTGTTGGAGAAGACTCTTGAGTCCCTTGGACTGCAAGGAGATCCAACCTATACATGCTAAAGGAAATCAATCCTGAATATTCATTGGAAGGACTGATACTGAAGCTGAAACTCCAGCACTTTGGCCACCTGATGCAAAGAACTGACTCATTTGAAAAGACCCTGATGCTGGCAACGACTGAAGGCAGGAGGAGAAGGGGACGACAGAGGATGAGACGGTTGGATGGCATCACCGACTCAACGGACATGAGTTTGAGCAAGCACCGAGAGTTGGTGATGGACAGGGAAGCCTGGCGTGCTGCAGTCCATGGGGTCACAAAGAGTCAGACACTACTGAGCGACTGAATTGAACCGAACTGAAGCAAGAGAGTAACTGGCTTTAAAAAAGAATCAACTCTCATGGAAGGAGTGTGGATGCTGATCACAAGTCTAGTTATCATCCATCACCATACAGTTCACCCCATTTATTCATTACACCTCTTCCTCTCAGTTTAGTTCAGTAGCTCAGTCCATGCTTGCAATTCTTGCCATTTTTGCTTACCACCTGTATGACTATTACTATTTTTATTTAAATCAAGTCAATTTTTTATTTTAAATATATATATTTTAAAAAATCTTTACACATTAAAAATTAATAATACTTACCATAAAAAAAAAAGAAAAAAGAAAAAGAAAAATGCATTAATAGTATAAGAGTAGCTCTCAGAATCCAAAGAAAAGCTAATGGCTTGGCCTTGGGAAGGGCCAGAAGTAGAGTAGCCCTGGGGATGTGGGCAACAAATTATAAGCAGTCTTTTCAGAGGACTCTGCTGTTGAACTGAATCAGCTTCATCCTTGTGGCCCTTACCTCATGATCAGGATTCCAAGAAGAGAGTTGCCCACTGGGGACCCAGAGCCAGGGATATCTGAAGTAACCTGATTCACAGGCAAGCCTCCACCAGGACCTCCCCCCACATCCTTAGAGAAGGATGGTCCCCCAAAGGGGTAGCAAGTGCCACTACCAGGGAAAGTGGGAAAAGAGACAGGTAGAAACAGCAGAGAGCCCCCACACCTCCTCATGGAATGGAAAGCATGAAAAAAAGGCTTTACACACGGCAAGTGCTCAAAATAGCAGCAATTACTAGTCTCACCCAATTTGTCAGTCTCATAAAATAATACAAAATATGTTTGGAAACATTCAACTACATATTAAAGTTATATGATGTTAGACATTACTTGTTAACTTTTAGTAATAAAATGCACACATTATCTTTTTGGCCCTGGTTTCGCTGTTCTTCCAAAACTCTCAATACGTATCCTAAGTGAAGTATGCAGCTCCACACAATTTCAGTAAATTTTTCTCATCCATCTTCTATTATACAAGTTCTTCTTCAATTTTATTAATCCAATGCTTAACTTGTCTACTGAGTATTTAAATGAAATACTCATGTGTACTAAGCTTCAGGCCATGTGTACTAAGCTTTAGGTGTGCTAGATGGTTCCCTTGGGGGTCTTTAATTTGGGATTGTGAGTCCATCTTCAGAAATACTTGATACGTGGGAATCCCATGTAGCCTGAGTACAGTGTCCCTCAAGAAAAGCATCTCCACTTTGGGACCCCTCTTAACCTAATTAATCAGATTAAGGATTCTTACACAAGTAATGTCATTTAAACCCCAAACCCAAGTGAGGGTACACCTGAGATTACAAATCCTACCACTCCTCTCTCAAGCTATAGGTGGTAAACCTCCTACTAATCTCCCTAGTCTGGTGGGCATATTTTCCCTGGCCATTCTTTCACCGAGCATGTGGTCCTGAGGAGTCTAACTGTAAACAGGAATCCTCACCCTCCAAAAACCTAAGGTCTCATCTCCTATCTCCACAGCCTCCTAGGTGCTCTGCAGTCACCAAAACTGGCCCATTTTCACAAGGCTGCTCTGGTATCAGCTCACATAGCTCTCACTGATGAAAAGAATTTTGAACACTGGTGATTTCCTGTGGTTTCTTGTCATCTCTGCCATACACTTAAAAGGATACTCAATGTTTTACAGACAGCAGTGCTAAGTGGCCTGTGAGAGCAGGGTTTTCAAGATATCTCATCTATTATCTTCCAGGAACAGAAGCCCAGGGTACACAATCAACAACTATGAAATATCCTAAGCCAAGTATTTTTTTCATTACACTAGCTACTCAAGCAAAGTAATTTAAATCTCATTTAGTCTAGCCTCTCACCCATACAAGATGTGACCCACTAGCTGCTGGAACAAATCAAATGAACACATTTTTAAAAGAGGCTGAAAATGCAAATAATTAGAAAGAAGAAACAACACCTATCTTGCAACTATTAGACATACAGTTTGTTGACAATACTTATTTTTTTCATAATTTGAATTTTTTTTATTTTCTGAAATGAAACTAATGTACATTGTACAAACCATATCTACTGATGGAATAAGTGAAAAATTACACCAAAAAATCATAAGGAAAAAAATTTAGGTAACAATGTACAATACTTATTAGAATTCATTCTTATAAATAATTCTTTATGTTTATGTCTTGTATTTCATAAGATTTTCTTATGATTGATTCCCAGAAATTACTGGGACAAAGAGAATAAATTTGTAAAGATCTTTCCTAATAATAATAAAAGTAATACATGTAAGTACATGTTGCCTAACTGCTTTCCTAAAGGACTACACGCCCAAAGCAAAAGCAGTTTAAGAAGACTTTATGGTGTTCTATTAATTCTGGATTATATGAGTGATTTTGTTCAAGAGTCAATGAGCGTAAGACATTTGAACAATTAACAGGAAGGGAAAACAGAAAGACAAGGGTTTAACCTAAACTGCAAAGGCAGAGAATCATAGTACCAAAAAGAAAAGCCATGCCCTCCAAACAACACAGTCCAAACATATGATAAGGAACACTGAGCAAAAGTCAAGGCACAGCATTATTATACAGGAGGTTAAGCATCTGCTTTTCAAAAGCAGCAAGAAGGTGCCATTTACTGCCCTCTGCGGTTGACCACAACCCATGAGTCCCAGTACTGTCTTGGTCGGCCCCACCAGACTGCCTTCCTCCCTTCCACGTGTGACCCTGACACGTCCAGAGAAGGACCAGCATAGCAGGGCACATGGCACACTCCCGGGTCTCCTGAGATGACAACTTGCAATCAGAGGACTAATTTCAGAAAGCCCATGGTTCCTTCCCCCCATCGATGGAAGATGAAGTTGGCCGGGGCAGACGTACCCGCTTTTCTAGGAAAAGACCTTTAAGATAAATCTGAAGCTGGTGATTTTGTTTTCAACCTTCCCATCCATGGAAGTTAAGGACGATACATCTCACCGATTTCGAAACAGCAACCACCAAAATCAACAGTCCTCTTTGAAATTTAAAAACTAGAGAAAGAAAGCAAAGTCTTTAAACCAGTATCCAGCTGGCGCTCTGTGGACTCTCTGTGGAGTGGACTTTAAATTACAAATTAGAGTAAAACAACAGGAGCAAAAATAAAGAGCAATCAGGGTCTGTTTCTGAAGAAAATCTCCAGGACGACCACGGTCCTGGCAGGCCTTGGCCGCTCGTGCCAGCTGTAATAACCGCTCTGAAAATCACAGCTCCCCTCGAGGCAGAGCTTTCTTGGTAAAACAAAGCTATGATTACTGGAAGGCGGAAATGCTCAAAAAGAATCACCAGAGGAAAACAGGATTTTTTTTTTTTAATCTTCAGATTTCCTCAGATGGAGTCAACCTTCAGTGACTAAATGCAAAACAAATTCTGGTGATATGTTCCCCCATATACTCCCTCCAGGGACTGCACATCGTTCACGTAACAAGTTTGTTTTATCATCACAGTGACATTCAACAAAATTTGAGCTCTGCAACACAGTCCCGGTTTCTCTTGCTTCTCTGGGAACTTCCCACTTAAAGGACAGTCCTATATAGGGCTAAAAGAATCCGCCTGCCAATGAAGGAGACTTGAGTTCGATCCTTGGGTCGGGAAGATCCCCTGGAGGAGGGAATGGCAACCCATGCCAGTATTCTTGCCTGGAAAATTCCATGGACGGAGGAGCCTGGCGGGCTATAATCCACAGGGTCGGACAAGTCGGACACAACTGAGCACGCACAACGATCACAGTTTCCTTCTATAGTATTACACAACCCAAATTATAATCATAAACTCATCTCTAAACCATATGCTATTGACTCTGAAACTAAAACAAAATGCAGAGTGTCCAGGACTGCAGCATTTAAGATTTGGAAGGGACCTCAGAGGGCACGAAATTCTACTTTCCACACACTGAAAATGCATCCTAACCCAGCCAACAGGCTTGCTCAAACCTGAGCCCAATACGTCCACCTCTCCCCACAGAAGTAGTGCTGCCCAAGGGAGCTGCCCAGAACAAGCCTGCTCCTTCCCCAAGACAATCATGAAAATCAGGAAGATGCTCTTCACAACCCCGCCAGGTTTCAGGGCCAGGCCTCCCTCAGCCCTCTGGCTGCCCCCAAATTCTCCTGCATGCTGTTCAGGACACCCTTCAAATAGTCAGAGGCTCCCCTAAGATGTGGCTTACAGATCACTGCAGCCAGAGTCTACATATCCCTTTGAAAGAATATAAAGCTTTACAGACCATCTCATCCTATATAGCTTTATTTTTTGTAAAATGTAGTCAACTAAAGTATACAGGATGAAACGGCTAGATAGCATCACTGACTCAAAGGACATGAATCTGAGCAAACTACAGGAGATAGTGAAGGACAGGGAAGCCTGGCCTGCTGCAGTCCATGGGGTCTCAAAGGGTTGGACATGACTTAGTGACCAAACAACAACAACAAAGCACATTGGTCATCTTTTATAAAAATGCTATTTTCTCAGTATCTTTCTCTACTCACATAATAAAATTTTACCCAAGAGGCAGGACATTTATTTCAATTATGTTTCACTTTTTTTGTTGATTCCAACCTATCAACATCTCAACTTTGTCATAAAACATTAGGTACTCCTATCAGCTTCCTGTCACTTTCAACCATTTTGAGTAAGCTCTCCAGATATAGAACACTAGTATTTTTTCAGGTGAAGATATGACAGCCTTATGACATCCAGTGAATCTGCCTGTCCCTTTCTGATGGCTCAAAACAAAAACAAAAAACACCAACCAGATTGTTTTTAAATAAATGGTGAGTTCATCTCACATCTAACCCACTAGGATATTATAAGAAGCCCTATCGAGTGTATTCCTAAAATAAGATCTAACAGCCCAAAGTCACTTCCATTCACTCTTAGCTAACCCATGACATTGGTTCCTAGTAATTCTGTAGGCATTTAGAAATTCTAACAATACGCTTAGCAACTTGCCCCAAGTTTTCACTTTTTTGATTTAATTAAAAAAAAGAAACGACTGATTATCAACCATGTACTGGGTAGAATAGACTTCACTAGAGATTACTGTCAAGCTTCTATGATTAAAATAACCATTTTAAGGAAGCTGTGGTTACATATACACTATGGAATATTACTCAACCATTAAAAAGAATTCATTTGAATCAGTTCTAATGAGATGGATGAAACTGGAGCCCATTATACAGAGTCAAGTAAGCCAGAAAGATAAAGACCAATACAGTATACTAACGCATACATATGGAATTTTGAAAAGATGGTAACGATAACCCTATATGCAAAACAGAAAAAGAGACACAGATGTACAGAACAGACTTTTGGACTCTGTGGGAGAAGGCGAGGGTGGGATGTTCAGAGAGAAGAGCATTGAAACAAGTATACTATCAAGGGTGAAACAGATCACCAGCCCAGGTTGGATGCATGAGACAAGTACTCAGGGCTGGTGCACTGGGAAGACCCAGAGGGATGGGATGGAGAGGGAGGCGGGAGAGGGGATCGGGATGGGGAACACATGTAAATCCATGGCTGATTCATGTCAATGTATGGCAAAACCCACTACAATATTGTAAAGTAATTAGGCTCCAACTAATAAAAATAAATAAAATAAATAAACAAATGAAAATATTATACTGGTAATAAAAAAATAATAAAAAATAAAGTAAACATTTTAACATTGCTTATTTTCCACTTTTAACACTGGCTGATTTGCCCAACCCTACTCTTCTGGCAATTGGAAATCAGGTACAATGAAATAACCTATAATTTAGAGTACAGCAAGGTGCTGTCAAAGTCCCATATCTTTGTTTTCTTTCAAGTCAAGATCCTCCAACAGTAAAAAGAGATAAAAGTTTCTCCTGTGTTCTGAGGTCTTTCAGCTTCGTACCCAGAATCTCAAGGTCTCTGGAGACAAGCCCGAGGCTGAGGCCTGCATGAGGCAACAGCACCCACTTGCCTCTGAGCTCTTTGGGGGCTTCGAGGTCCGGTCAGGCTCTGCTCTGTCACGCGAACAAGCCCCAGAGGAAGACGCTCAGGTCTGCCACCAGGTCAGCTCTTCAGATGGCTGCTCCCCTACTTTTGGTGTTGCTAAGCAACAAGGTACACCCCCCCCCACCCCACCTCTCAGTGCTGGTGATGACAAGCTATCTCCAGGATGCTCCAGGGGACGGGAGAGGCTTCTCCCCTAAGAAGCCCCTCCTTTCTTCCTGCAGCTCCACCCTCAGCTCTACTGTACACGCCCCTTCCTGCCCTGCATGGAGTTTGTCTCCAGTCAAAGCCTCTGACTCCTTTTCAGAGTTGACTCCTAATTATTTCTCCAGCCCTAAGAACTCCTTAATCCGTGTTAACAGGCAAAAAGCGGAGAGACATTCTTTAAAGTCATTCTCCTTCCCCATAGCAAAGGAATGAGCTGCCTCTGTAACAGATGTACCCGAGGCCAGCTTCAAGGGACAAAGGCAATAAACATGGAGGCGCAGCTGCAATCTTTGGGTGGCTTGTAAGAAGTGCCTCCTGCAGGGCTCCTGCTCGGGCCTGCCATACAGAACTGGGTATTTTCGTCACCTGCTTTGGCCGGGACTCTGAATCTCATTAGGTATAAGTCCATCTAGTTTTTCAGCTTTGATTTCCCACTGAAGTTTGCTAATCCCTTCAGACTGATAGCAATTAATACTGTACAAGGTGTCACTCCCACCCCCTCCCCTAAACAGACACTACAGGTGCACACAACACCCTAAGAAGCCTGTGCCTCACAGCACTGCTTCTGACAACAGAGGAAGCCACCTCCGTGACACCCCAGCTGCGGCCTGCCATGCGGCTTCCTCAGAGTTCCTGGTGGCAGGGGCTTCTGGGAAAAACAATCTCCAGTTTCTAACTGGACCTCAAAACCCTTCACGAGGCGCCTCTTCCTAGGATAAAGCTTCATGTACCTGCACAGTATGTCTCTTTATTCCAAGCAGTGCTGGCATGTGCATGCGTGATCAGTTACTTCAGTCGTGTCTGACTCTTTGCAACCCCATGCACTGTAGCCCACGACGCTCCTCTGTCCATGGGTTCTCCAGGCAAGAATACTAGAGTGGGTTGCCATGCCCTCCTCCAGGGGATCTTCCCGACCAGGGATCAAAACCACGTCTCCTGAATCTCTGGCGTTGCTGGCAGATTCTTTATCACTGAGCCACCAGGCAAGCCCAATGTTAGCACTTGGTCCCTTAATTAATTTAACATTTTCACTTCAACTGACTCCTGCTGGAACATATTTTAAATTTCACTAGAAAAGTCAGCCCACACACCATCTTTGGACAATGTATTCTCACTACCTTGCTTGAAAAATGTTGACACCCAGTGACCCCATCTATCTGGCCACAGCTGACAGGAGCAGGGAAGACCACTTGACCTAAAGGAACCAGTAATGTTCCTCCTCCTAAAAATAAAAAAAGAAAGTGTGGAAAAAATTTTATTAAATGTCAGAAAGTGTAGGATGGTCCCTTGAGTGCTCATTCTGTTGCCACATCAAAGAGCAAACAGGTCCGGTCAACAGAGGAAACTAGGGTGGGTCACTGGCCCCAGGAAGAGGAGGGACAAGAGGTCATCCAACAAGACAGGCAGACAGACCTGGTAGCCAAGGACACCCCACTTCCACACCCTCTTCCACAAGCTCCCTGCTCTTCCTCCTTGTCTGTCCCATGAGACACCCCTACATCTTCATAGCAAATCCCCTCTGCTGAAGCAGACCTGAGCGGGGCTCTGTTCCTCACAAGTATGAAAGGGCATTTTTCAACTTGCCAAGACAAAGTAAGATAGTGACAGACTCAACAAAAATGTCCTTCATGCTTACTACACAAACATGCTTACCACCACAGACATGCTGAGGGGTGGGGGGAAAGGAC
The DNA here is from genome assembly GCF_019320065.1 of Cervus canadensis. Classification (NCBI taxonomy): domain Eukaryota; kingdom Metazoa; phylum Chordata; class Mammalia; order Artiodactyla; family Cervidae; genus Cervus; species Cervus canadensis. The sequence goes on from NC_057408.1 coordinate 36,132,516, forward strand.
AAATGTGATTTAGGGGGTAGGACCCCCTAAATAATACCATCTGGTTGGGGAATCAATAGTAACCCAAGGCAGAATTAATGAAAAATAAAGTCATGATATACACCTTGGAAATGAACTTCAGAATAACTGACAGCCACAGCTATAGATGCTCCCTGAAGAGGCTGGTCAAGAGGGTCTGGGGCAGGTGAGCAGGGAAATCTTCATCGAGAGCTCATCTCAGACCAAGAAGGAAGAGTAGGTTTTAGAGAAGCGGGAAAGCAAACATGCAAAGTTTTAACACTTCCTGACTGTGACCCACTGGGAGATACATAGCTACAACACCTTTCCTTCAAAGTCCATTTTGCATCCTAATATCTGAGAATGATTACTTTTCAGAAACAATGAAAATATCAGTAATTACATTCATTGTGCAGTGACTGTGGCTGCAATACTTTCTAACTTAGAATAAGGTATTAACCATGTATCATATTTTTTTATGGGATGATTCAAACATTTTATCCATTCATTCATCCATCCATCTGCCTACCCATTGCACAAACACTGACTGAGTGTCCCAGACTCTGAGTCAGGCGCCAGGAGCATTATGCTCCTGGTGGAGAAAAGAACCTCAAACCATGACGATCTTTGAATGACTTGTAGACTCTCCCAATGGTGGCAAACCAGTGTACTGAACTCATGAGAGTAAGAACAGCAAACATCTGGGTAACAAAATGAAACAACTATATTTTGCCTGAGGGATCTGAAGAAGCCTTCCCCAAAGTATTAAGACTGAACTAGATTTTGCAAGAAAGACAGGAGAGGTAGCTTTGGGAAGCGAGGAGAGCATTGACTGCATCATTATATGAAAACACAGAGAGTATTCAGGCCCGGAGACAGAAGTGCTTGTGTGAATTGCCCAGGGAGGTGGCAGGAGACTGACCACAGCAACAGATGTGCCAAGACTCACACTCTGCAGACAATGGGAACCAGGAAGGATTATTTTTTGGTGAAGAGAGACAGGATCAGATATGGTTTTGCAAAGAATCCCTCTGCTGGCAACATAATCATCCTTGTCTCATATTTAAAATGTCTTTGTACATTCTGGCAACTTGATAATTGTTTTTCTTCTAAGATCTCCATGATTTGAAGAACACATGTATTTTTATTAAGTTCTGCAGGAACCTCAGCATTTCTGTCTCAAATCTCCTCCCACATTTTTTCTAGAAACAGACCTCAACTTATGCCTTATTTATAATGGGAAAGAGCAAAGCCTGCGAAGACAGATTCGAGTTCAAATCCTAACTGAGCTACTTTCTCACTATGTGCCCTCATTCTTAAACATAATTCCCCACACACTGCTTGGTGGATGAGGACTAAACAAAGCCGCTTACTAACTGGGTGTCTTTGTGCACATTCTTTAAGTTTTATGGAAAAAGAAGATAAAAAGAGAACCAGTCTGGGGGTATTATAAAGATGAAAATGAGAACAAATAAAAGCACTTACCCCAAAGTCCAGATCCAAAATCATTAGTTACTATTACAGTGTATAAAAAGCATTTGGACCGTTGCTTAGAATGAAGTAAGCAATGAATATATGCTAGTTCCTTCTTTCACACCAGTATCTATACTTTCTGTCTCTTTGGATGTGTGGGCTGCTTTTGATGTAGAAGGCACGTCCAAAACACCAAGTCAATGGATGGGGAACCCACCATCTAAAGAAGTCTAGCAACTGATCCCCCACAATTCCTCATGCTCTACTCACCTAGGTACCAACCTCACTGTTGGTATTGTCTCCAAGAAGTGTCTGCTGTTGCTATTACCAAGCAATATGATTCAATTGAAAAGAGAGCAAGACTATTTCCAAAACTGCCCCTCTGTGTGATCAGTGACCCAGAACACATTCTTAGCATCCACCATCTTTCTAATTCTCATTGTGTGTTCAGGGATTCTCTCATCACGATTCACCCTGGCAAAATGCTATTTAGGATGCCTTTTCTTTATACTTTCCCAGTGGTCAAAAATGTGGTGGGATGGTTCCAGCTGTTCCACATACTTTGAGAACTTCACCCAAATTGAACTCATCCCCATTTCCAACCTCCGTTCCCATGGCTGCTTATTCCTTCTTTCTATCTCAATGTAATCTCTAACAAATTCCAAAACTGTAATCACGGCTTTGAATCATAAATATTGTAAATTTTCTACCATCAATGTGAACTGCTCTTATTACTGGAAAAAAGTTCATTAAATTTTAAAATTCATAGCAGAACGGGGATTTGGACACAACACAAAGTTTCAGGAGGTGAAGAAGTGGGCAGAGGCCTGGAGGTGGGGGCCGGGAATGGCAGAGAAGCTAGGGCAATGGGAGACCCAGGAAGGCTCCCTGGGCTGTACTTCCTAACATCCCAACCCCAGCTTGACAGTTTCGTGTCTCATGTTAAAATGGTGGCAATGTTTATTCTTCTCAGCTCAATGTTAAAAATATTTAAAAAAATATAAGCTGATTGCTCATCTTCCTGATGCGTCCTTCCTACATGTCTGCTAAAAGCTTCCATCAGTGTTTAATTTAATCAGATCTAATTCACCAAGGGCTTACTCAGGGACACTAGATTTTCTAATATGAATTGGATTCTCTTTGTTTCTCAGAAGGCTTTTTCAGCCAGAGCTGCTGCTGGGGGATTAAAACAAGATACCCGCCCTGGGCAGCCTGGAGGGTGAACTGCAACCCAGGCCAGTCACACGCCAGCACACCAGTGGGCAGGAGTTACAAGCACTGCTGTCTGGGGGGCTGTCTTACACAAAACCAGGACAGTGGGTTCCCTGCACTGCTGGGAAGCATGGCTGTCACATTCCTGATGGTGCTTTCAGACCTGCTCTCTGCATCACCATTTGATGCCTGAAGAGGTATTCCAACACATTTGAACTGACCAACCTCAAATTGCTGGTGGAAAAAAAGAACAAGTCCTGTGGAAAACAACTGGGCAAAATATGTCAAAATTATAAGTGCAACCGTCATTTAACCCACATTGAATCCCCATCTTCTGGAGTTTATCCCACAGATAAACCTGCACATGTTCAAAATGGCACATATACAGTTATTGACTGCAGCACTGTTTCTAATGGCCAAGAACAGGCAACAAATCAACTATTCATTAATAGGAAATGGACTAAAAAAAAGTTCCTACAGACATGTATTGGAATATTATAGAGCTGTCAAAAATAAATAGGAAGCTACTTACTAATATGGTGAGACCCTCAAGAAATACTAAGTGAATAAAAAGTGCACATAATATATTACCTTTTTATTTTAAAAGGGGGGATAAATTATATATTTCTCTTCACACATAAAAACACAAGGAATTAATAACACTGTTACATGTGATGGTAAATCCCAAAGTGATTACATGAACTTTGGGAGTGGGAACAGGGAACATGGCTAGGGTAAAAGGGTAAAGGTAAACATTTTACTATATATCATTCTATACCTTTCAAAGGTGTAGGTATGTGGATGTGCCACTTTTCCCCAAAAAGTTAAATTTAGAGTTTAATTATAGAACTTTTTTACGGAGAAGGCAATGGCGCCCCACTCCAGTACTCTTGCCTTGAAAATCCCATGGATGGAGGAGCCTGGTAGGCTGCAGTCCATGGGGTCGCTAAGAGTCGGACACGACTGAGCAACTTCACTTTCACTTTTCACTTTCACACATTGGAGAAGTAAATGGCAACCCACTCTCGCGTTCTTGCCTGCAGAATCCCAGGGACGGGGGAGCCTGGTGGGCTGCCGTCTGTGGGATCACACGGAGTCGGACATGACTGAAGTGACTTAGCAGCAAAGAACTTTTAAAAATTAAAATAAAAATGATACACCTTGTTAAAGAGCTTCCCCAGGTGGCTCAGATGGTAAAGAATCTGCCTGCAAAGCAGGAGACTCAGGTTCGATCCCTGGGTCAGGAAGATCCCCTGAAAAAGGGAATGACTACCCACTCCAGTACGCTTGTCTGGAGAATTCCTTGGACAGAGGAGCCTGGTGGGCTACAGTCCATGTGGGTTACAAAGGTCGGACATGACTGAGTGACTAACACTCACTTTCTTTCACCTTGCTGAAACGCCACCCCTGGTCTATAACCCTACCCCTGGGATCCATGAGAGCCCTGCTCTTCTCATCCTGGCTCCATCCTGGCCGCAGTCTCCCTACTGATTCCTATGCTGACCCCTCAGAGTTCTCCTTCTTCAGGTAGCATGCTCCCTCCCTTCTCCCCATTACAGACTGCTCATCTGCACAGGTGCTGCCCACCAGCCCCCCCAGAAACCAGCATGGCCCTGCTGACCCCTGGAACTGGCATGTGACCCCAAATGACCACCAAATTTCATGGCAGCTCTGGCTGGATATCGAGGTTGCACATTACCACTGTCCTCTTGTTGACTACTGATTCTGGAATATTCCAGAAGATCTGCCGGCAACCCCACTGGACTCAGACCCACATTCACGCGTTCAGCAGTACCTATCACCTCTACTGCTCTGAAACACTTTTTCAAGGGAGAAGACATTTAAGCCAGTCACCACTGTACTTCTGTTCTCCATTCTAAAATTTAACCCATACAACAAATTAATTGTACACAATTGCAGTCTTCCTTTAGGTTGCAAACTTTAAGATCCTTGCAGTATTCATGCCACAAACTCTTTGCTCAACTGAACTTAAGTTTTCAGGGCCAAGTAACTTTATTAAAATGACAAAAGTCTCACAAAAGAAGCTATCCAACTTCCTCATCATATACTGCTTGCCTAAGTATTTGAAAATTCAAAAGCATCTCACTTTTGTTACCTAAGCAAAAAAAGTTAGATTTAGTTCAATTATGTGTACTTCCTCACACGTTAATGTCACTTGGCAAATCAAATAATCTGCACTTTCATTTTAAAAAATTATTTTAGTTTTTGAAACATGCTAAGGCATACTTTATTAGATGATTGCCAGAATAAGTTCTGATAATAAGCTATTAAACCTCAGTGAAAACCGAGACCGCTGAAAGGCCTGCATGCCAGCTCCAACAGAACCTGTGATGGTGACTCTGTCTCTCCTCATGGCTACTACTGGGCTTGGGCTGAGCCGTGGCTGAGTCATGGCCATATTTAACCTCACCATTTGTCTTTTGGGTAAGAAAAGGGTGGGGGTGAAAGAGACAGTGATAAACATCAAAACTCCAGCATGACTGAAGTCATCAGCTGAAACAACAGGCTGGCAAGACATGTCCCCACTTACTATTTACACCACGCCAACTACGTACTGTCCCGAACTGCCGCACCAGACAGCCAGACCCCGACGGTCATAAAGCTGCTGGAACGGGAAAAGAATTTATCAAGCATCTCAGCTAATCACAGATAAGCTAAAGGACACTAGCCAAATTCTAGGGCTCCAGCCTGACCCGTTCCCAGAAGCTGGTTCTTACTTTTAGGCCAACGCTGTGTTTAATAAACCTGAAGTGTGGGGGTGAGAGTATTTAACTCTAACTGTGGTTAGCTGAAGTCTTATTATAAAACCAGCTGTCCTGCGCTCACGAGGGCCAGCCACAGGTAAAACTTGTCTTATTTAACAGACCCGCTTAAATAAACAGCTTGTTTATTTAATGGATCCGCTCCCAAACTCACTCTGGATCCCTCTGGGATGCCCTTCTGGGGGGGTGCACACAGGTACCAGTCTCTACCTGGGGTGGGCAGAGGGGCACTGATAAGTGTGAGATCACACTGGAGGGGGCAACCTGTCCAGGTGGTAAGCAGGAGATGGAATTCAAGGTGGGCACACAACATCTCCTAAGTGTTTGCAGCTGGTCCACGAGGCATACACAAGCTGTAAGGTTCAGTCTGCATGACCCCTGATTGTACGTGATGGCCAGAGGCACCCCCAAAATGTGGCCTGTCAGCTTTCAAGTACGCACCATCAGTTAATTCAGGGCTGACGTGGGCCTGGTACTGCCGTGGAGGACCGAGGCGGTGCGGTCGGACGAGAATAAAGCCAGGACCACTGTGAGACATGCCCAGGGTTCCATCCTCCCTTCCCAGCCTCTACAGGATCAACCTCGGGCAGAACTGAGCCCGGAAGAGACCGAGAGAGCTGAGTGTCACTTGGCACAAGGGTCAGTCGGGAGCCGTCTGACACCTCCCAAGTCATGTAGGCCGACGTCGTCTTCAAGAAAAGGGGCAACACTTTCTCGGTCTTATTTTTAGGCCTTCCCAGTAGTCTGTGCTCCAGAGCAAACCCGCCCCAGGCAGGCTAATTCCGTGATTCGAGCATCTGCTCTTCTTGATACCGAAAGAAAGACCAGACAGAAGGCACCCTCCTCCCCTCAGCTGTGTTCCTCCCTGGCCACCTGCGACAACGCGGGCCCAGGAAGCCCCCTCATCCCTGAGGTCCATCAGACTCACTCACTGGTTGTCTACAGACGCCCCGTCCACCCATCACTCAGGCACTTAAAACAGCGAGACTCCCAACCCAGCAGGAGCACAAGCGCTGCTTTGCCCTCGGCATGTGATCTTTTAGGAAACCTAAAAAATTACAAGTAACAAGCTGCCACGGGGTAACGAAGGCGCATCGGCATTCCTTCCTTCCATGGTTTATGTCAATTCGGGCAAACATGTGTGAAGCATCTGCCTTTTTAAACAGAAAGCAAGAGCTCAGATTGCTGGGCTGTGGCATGCTATGCGCAAACCCCGCAGCTAAATTGGGAGCCGCATCCATGGGAGGGGCGCACTTGACTCGGGCCACCACAGCTGCCCTGGCCACCAGCTGCCCAGGAGGCCTCCACTTGAACCGAAGGGGAGTCGGTCAACAATAGAGCGCAGCCAGAATCACAGAGGAAAAAGTACAAGCTCCTGACGACTGCACAGCCCGGGAGCCAGGTTCCAAAGTCCGGCTGACTACAGAGAAGACAGCAAATGATAATTGTTTTAAAATTTTCTTTACTGCATGCAGTGCTATTTCACAACATTTTCCTTGAACTAGATACTGGCAAGAATTTAATATGTTTATGGCCAGACCTATTTTATAACGAATAAACCGTAATTTTAACATGATAAGTTCTTTTTCCAGCCCTACACTTTCCTACCCTTCTTCTCCCTCTGACGCTGAGAATTCCCTCCGCTGTTTCAGGCCTCTTTATCACAGTCAAATTCCCACTAAGGAAGAGCATGTGGGTTCTGACAAAGGGGTCCTGACTCGTGTCACCCCTTAAGAGCCAGGCAGCAGAAGTAAACATGTCACATGCCTTCCCTGAATGCTTTCTGCATCATAAACCTAAACTCTCTGTCAACTCGGGTCCATGGTAATACTCCCAAACCATCTAGTTCTGGAGTACAAAGCATCCAAACTCAGGTGGAATATTTTTAAACTGTTACAAAAGCAACAGGGCTGCTTTCTAAAGAAAAGAGGGGGGAAAAATGTAGCAGAGGATAAAGCACTTTATTCAATCTTTCTACCCCAAAAGTCTTTTACTTGGACTTAGACAAACATTCTGAATGCTAATCTCTGTGAAATCCCTTTTCAGAATCCAAGAAATTGTGGAGCTGCTGTGAACATCTCAATTCTGGGAGAGCCCCCACCACTCTGGGCCTAATCAGAAATGGGGATATTTGTCTAAATGGATTGAAGGTACAGCATTTCCAAATTCCAAATGGCAACCCACCTCCAAAGTGTCAGTGAATCGCTAAGGTGAAAACCAACAAGTCTCATTTTTGGCAGAAAAACCAAAGAATATGATTGCATCTTATAATACATAGAATTATATGTGTTAATATGCCCAATGCTCATCTCTTTTTGTTAAGAGTAACATTTTTTAGCCTAACTTTCTTCAATGTGGTGGCAATTGTTCATTTTCTTAAAAAGCTGTGTAAACTAACAAAAAAAATTTTCCAAGACAATTAATAGTAGTTGATTAGGTGAATGTCAGGGAAGCAGAAAGTTGGTAAAAGAAGATAAGGCCAACATTATAATCTTCTCTAAGGTAGCTCATTTGCTGAGTGACTTTATATTTCTCCAAATTTCTGGGGAGGGACCATCACCGCACATTTCATATTTGTCTTCTTCCTCTCGTGACAATCCCTTGCTGGCTCAGAAATATACACAACAGCAGTAAAAGACAAAGCACATCATTCAGGAAAGAGGTTTCTAAGGTATATAATCTAATGAGATAAAGGCATGTGTATATATATTCTGGTTCCTCCAGTATCTCTCACCCAACAGGGGAAAACTGAAATAGAATTAAAGAAGTAGACCTCTTCCGTTTTGAACTGCTTCTTGACAGCAATGAGAAACCCAGGCAGTACAGGAGACAGGAGGTGGGGTGGCCGTCGCAGGCAGAGGAGGGGAGAGAGGACCCTGGCTGGCAGGAAGACGAGCCCCTGTGTCTGGGGCACAGAAGTGGCCTGAAGGCAAGGAAAGGCCTGGAAAGGCTTTAAGCCGCAGAATGTCCTGGTCAGGTCTGCATTTTGGGGACATCACCCTGCAGAATGCATGAAGGGCTGGCAGAGAATCCCAGTGGAGGACAGGGATCCCAGGGAGAGGGCCACAGTCTCCAAGAGAGAGATGTCAAGAACCCCAAATCATGGCAGTAGCAACCAGAATGGAGAGATAGGGCTCATGGGAACAACGTGACAAATAAAAATATATGTTCTTAACATGCAGACATTAGAGATCAGACAAAATGAGTGTTATTAACCAAACAGTTTTGGAAGGAGGCTGCAGTAATGAGTAGATTATGGCTCACTTGGTCACCTGCGGCGGGTGAGCAGTGATGTAGACAAGGATGTTCAGGACAGAAGCCAAGGACTCGCCACACTTCCTAAGCGATGTCCAACCCACCTTTTCATATTTCAGAGGAATGACAGATGGTTATGAAATGACACCTATACCTATGACACTCAGACATTTATGTGTTTGAGATCTGTCTGAAAGGCAAATTTATTTCCAGCTGATTCACAAGTAAAACAACATAGAAGATTCCCTGATGATCGTCTGGTTGGACCAAACTTCAAAGAGACCAGATCCTTCTCCTCCTGTGGGGACGCTGGGACATCCCCAGGGAAAGAAAAAGACCAGCCTTATATGCAGTCTTAAAAAAACTTGCTGGTGGAACATGAACATCCATCTGAAATTAAGAACGTACAACTGAATGTGCCCCAGAGCTTCGCATTTCTTTTAGGACTTAGGAAGCATGCTGATCATTTTAATCCTATTGGAAATGACTTACAAGGTTACTCGGGCTTATGCTAAATATAGATTTACCACAGCCTGGTAAACTTTTAAAACATCAACCAATTAAATATTTATTGCCTGGATAAAACAGTGCAAATGAAATGAAGCCTAAAAGGAACCGTTTGTCCTCAGTAACAGACTGAATGGTTTAAGTTGTAAACAATGTTTGAATAAATCCTTACACACCAAGAGGATGTGTAAAGCTCAACTTTTCTTCATCTTAATCTCTTCTTCCCCTTTCACTCGCTGAAATTGATTCTCATCCTACCCTCCACTTTAGCTGTTAGGCATGTGTATCAAAGGAGCCTCACTTTTCCCTCCTGACTTGATTTTGCTGACGTGTTGTGAACTAGGAAATAAGGTCATAAAGCTGACAGAAATATAACTGCCCCTTGAACTTCACAAGTTTGAACTGTGAAGGTCCACTTATATGTAGGCTTTTGCCAAAAGTAAATCCTGCAGCAGTACACGATCCACAGTGGGTTGAATCCACTGAGGCAGAACCATCTCGGACACAAAGGAACCAAGGATACAGAGGACTGACTGTAAGTTATACTCAGGTTTTTGACTAAGCAAAGGACTGGCACCCCAGCCCCCGAGTTGTTCAAGGATCAACTGCAAAATAAGCATGAGCAAGTGCCAAGTGGGGGCCTTTCCTCTGTGCAAAGTGAATCAGTACTAACACACAATTTCAAGAGCTGACTCTCTTCTCTGATTGCTCTGGCCATCAGGGCCTGTCCCCACCCCCACCTGTGCTGTTCACAATGACAAAGGTGCACTCAGCGGAGGCCCTGTATCTCCCTGAAACCCTGTGACGGTCTCCCCGCCAGGAGGCCCAGAGGTGGAGACCCCCGACACCCCTCCCCTGCACTCCCCGCTCCCCAGGCCCCCACCCTCTCTCCAGATGGCCAGGTCCCTTGGCTACCCAGGTGTCTGTGTCATGGCCAGAGGAGTGGCCTGGAGTGGGCACCCTGCCCCAGCCGCTCCACAGCTCAGGGTGGGACTGCACTGGCCAGGGATCAGGCAGTCCCCTAACACAGCCCTGGGAGCCCAGTGCTGTGACCACTAGTCAAGTGCTGGCCTGAAAGCTGCAACTTGACCTCTGGGAGCGTCCCTCTTCCCATGCTAAACCCACCTCTCTGGGGGGGGCGGGTGCTGCACAAGTTCAAGAGAAAGCTCGAGAACCCCACCCAGGCCCATCCCATAGAATGTGCCCAAGGAGTGGGGGTGTGGAAGGGGCTGCACTGTTACCCTCATTGTTATCATCACAGGCAGCCAGCTGGGCCCCCGGCTCCTCCCCTAGCCCAGCACACGGCTGGCACCAGGGACTGGCTGGGGAGGAGACGACACGGGTGGGCGAGTGGTGGGCGGCTTCAGGTAAGGAGGGGCTCCCCTCACACTGTCCCAGGGTGTCCTTAGCCCTGCTGCTACCTACGGCTCTGAAACTCACTCTGCTAAATATAATGATGTTTAGTCATGCATGATCTTCCCTTACAAAGTGTCCTTTGCACTCTCCAGAAGACAGAAGAGAGTAACAGAAAGAGATGGACGTTTTGAGGTCAAAACTTTGATGGCAATTCTCAATGAAAAGTACCTTCTTGGTCTTCAAACAGGAATGACTCACTCATGAAGGCTGCCAGGCGCAGCTGCTGTGACTGTGGACCTCCATGCAGCTACTCCCGTGTGTGATCTATGAAAGCGCCCCAAGGACCCGGTCACCCTCCTGCCATGTTCTGTTCATCTCTCCCAGCAACGACGAGCAAGGGGAGGCAGACCTGTTGGTTTCAACGTGCTCCGCTGAAAATTGTAAAACCCGAAGGACTCTATCGAAACTTTGAACTCTTCTGTAGACTTTGCTTCTAAGAACAGTTTTAAACGGTTTTTACAAAATAAAACTTGGGCTTCCCTGGTGGTCCAGGTGTTAAGAATCTCCCTTGCAATGCAAAGGACGCTGGTTTGATCCCTGGTCCGGGAGGATCCCACATGCTGCAGAGCAACTAAGCCCAGTGCAACACAACTATTGAGTCCGTGGCTCTAGAGCCCACAAGTTACACCTACTGAGCCCACATGCTGCAACTATTGAAGCCCATGTGCCTAGAGCCAAGGCTCTGCATCATGAGAAGACACTGCAATGAAAAGTCTGAGCACTAACCGTAGACCCCACTCGCCGCAACCAGAGAAAGCCTGCACGCAGCAATGAAAATCCAGCACAAAGTAAAATAAATAAATCTTCTTAAAAAATTAAATCTTAAAATGATACAGGCAAGTTCATAGAGACAAAAAAGAAGATCAGAGGCTCCAGGGGTTGGAGAGAGGGGGGAATGGGAAGGTATTGCTTAATGGTTAACAGAGTTTCTGCTTGGAAAGATGAAAAAGTTTTGGAAATAGCAGTGGCGGTGGTCCAACATTTTGAATGCAACTAATGCTTCTGAATTGTACACTTCAAATGGTTAAAATGGTAAATTTTATGTTCTATGTATTTTACCACAGCTAAAAAATTTAATTATATGTAGGATGTGGTGAGTTCTGGAGAAGGAAGCATATATTTTGGCCATGGATAAAATATATAAATCTAGCCACCCAACGTTATGGGTGTGGCGATGACTGACAAAAGAAGGGCTGGTGTGGGACCGTCAATCTTGAGTCCACAAGCAACTTGCCATCCACAAGGAGAGCAGCTCTGGTCATCCCAGGCCTGCCGCGCAAGGGTTTGAGGCTCCGGTCAGCAGGCCTGGCCTCAGAGCACAGTCCATGGAAAACCTGGAGCCATGTTCCAAGGGTCCCAGTTAGAATGTGCCACGCTTCCTACTGGTTTCATTACGGGAGACATGAAGGAAGCTTCTGGAGAGGGCCCTGTCTTACGGGGCTCTGAGCACATGTTCCAGGGGTGGATCCGAACGTGTGCATCACTGGGATGTCAGCACGCTCCCTCTGGGCAGGAAGAACGTCGCCAGGGACTCATTCACAAGACACCTTATCTTAAGGCGGTCTTCTTCAAACACAACCTGGCAACAACTTTTCATTTATCTTAGAAAATAAGAAAAGAGTCGACCTTTTTGAGAAGTTTCTCATGAAGACTGCTGAAAATTAGAGTGTCTGAGTTCTGTGACTGTGTTTCCAGGAGAGGTGCAGGCCTCTGGCTCTGGCCCTGCCTGTCACGGGTTCATCCATCGTATTCCTCACTGAACAAGGTTCACCGCACGCCCACATAGACAGTGGACCAGTCAGGCTCCAGGGACCCCTCACCAGTGAGGTGTCTGGGACACATATTCCATGGAGATGTGCCACCAAGCAGATAAGAAAATGTTCATATCATTCTTTCTCTTTTACATATTCACTCTTTATACTCTTTTCACAAACTTTTGAACTTCACCAATACTTTTTTTCCCTAATATATATATTTTATTGAAGTATAGATGACTTACAATGTTTCAGGTACAGCAAGGTGATTCAGTTATACATATACACATATATCATTTTTGAAATTATTTTCCATTATAGGTTATTACAAGGTATTGACTATAGTTCCCTGTGCCATACAGTAAACTTCTGTTGCTTATTGCATATCTATTTTTTAATTAGAAATCTAGCATTCTGTTCATACTAAGTAAAACAAGTGGAATCAAAATGTCATGAATTTTTTAGCTAGGCAAAAATTCATTAAGTTTTCTAAATTATATACATTATACATATATGTGTGTGTATATATATATACACACACAAAAGCTGTTCTACTATGCTTGATAAAGGCTTGAGAAAGAACATCAGAAAAAAAGAGATGGAGAAATGAAAACATAAAAGAAATGGGAGCACTATATATGATACATAAAAAGTGAAACAAAAAAAAATTTAAAAAAAATTAAAAAAAAAAGTGAAACAAACTAGATAAAAGTAAAAGATCATCATATAGTCCAGATGTTGTCAAACATGACTGCTCATTAGAAACATATCTGGAGCTCTGGTGGAAAAAAAAAAGCAATACCTGGGCATTTGTGTTTTTCAATAAATTTCAAGACACTTCTGATATGCACCTGGATTTTAAAAAGTGATTACAGGTTTTTCTATTAAATCACAGTTTTGGTGATAAAGAGTTCTATTATTTTTCTGTTGACCAGTCTTGATATAATGATATTACGTGAGGAATAGTTACATAATCACATAAATTTATCAGTTTATCTTAATGTTATACAATAGTGATTTTTTTTTTCTAATCAAAACAGAAAGTCTGAAATGACTAAGCAAAAGATATTCTGACTTTCAAAAAAATATTTTAGAAGAAAATTCTTCTCTCTACCTTAAGTTTTGCTTTAGTGGGAATAAATTCACCTGGACAACACCTCTCCAGAATTACACTGACTTTCACATGGAGCAAACATCATGATAGTTTTCTAAGACATATCAATACCTTTCCAGCTGCTTAAGAATAAGTCTGATTTTACTCTTTGTCACCTGTCAATCACCCTGAGTTTAAGCAACATTTCTGTTTTCTTTTTTAAGAATGGTATCACCCTTTCCCCTTAGATTGATCCACATTTCTATAAATTTGAGTTTAATTTTAAATACTAGAACTAGTCTTTCTTTTCTTGGTAAGTAGCTTCATCTTGCATTGCTCTTCAAATGAGTGTGTGAACACACACACAAAAGCCCTTGTATAGACTTCCTCATCACAGCTGTTCTGAAAGTGCTAAAGAAAGGGCACTGGATTTGAACAGCTTTTCTGTCCCCTCTCCAACCATCCCCCCTAAGGCAGTGGCTCTGAGTACTATTAACAATACCCCCTTGCCACCCACATGAAGTGGGGGCAGGGGGGTGGCAGGACTGTCCTGGTTATAATTAGGCAAGCCCAGAGCACGCTTTATACAAAGGGCTCAAATCCTTCTCCACAGCTCCAATGATCCATTCATCACCCTGCAGATGGCCCATCAGGGCAGTCTCTGCTTTAAGAGTGTGTGGATGGGGGCTGAAGTGGAGAGGCCAATGGAGCAGGGGTTACTCAAAGGGAAAGAGTCAGCAAGCAGGCCAACCTCCCAGGCCCAATATGGGGGTTGTGTTTTAGAATCAGAGGCACAAGAGTACCAAATAGCACTGAAATAAGAGTGCTCTCATTTTGAGAAGAGGAACCAAAATCTTGGTTCATTTCTCCTTCTAAAAACTAATACCTGCAGCATTCTACAGGACCACTCAGCCCACATTATGAAGATAAATCCACAGGGGTAACTGCTCTATTTTATGCTCCAAACATTTTAATTGTAGGCACTCTATATCATACAATAAAAAACTAAAAACAAAAAAGTAAATACAAGAAACAAACAGTAAATAAAATGAAAAAAACACTGAAAGATAAGAACAAGAAGGCAAGACCCTGGTGTGTTTTAAGAACTAGAATTCTGTGACTAAATATCCTTCAGCTTAGTTTCAAATATAGAGAAATATGAAATCAATTGATTCCCTCACTCAGAATCACATAATAATAAGTAAATGTTACCCTTTGGTGAGTTGTTGTTCAGTTGCTAAGTCATGTCTGACTCTTGAGACCCCATAGACAGCAGCATGCCAGGTTCCTCTGTCCTCCACTATCTCCCAGAGCTTGCTCAAACTCATGCCCATTGAGTTGGTTATTCTAACCATCTCATCCTCTGCAATCTCATCTTTTGCCTTCAATTCTTCTCAGCATCAGGGTCTTTTCCAATGAGTAGACTCTGCATCAGGTGGCCAAAGTATCAAAACTTCAGCATCAGTCCTTCCAATGAATATTGAGGACTGATTTCCTTTAGGATGGACTGGTTGATCTCCTTGCGATCCAAGGGACTCTCAAGAGTCTTCTCCAATACCACAGTTCAAAAGCATCAATTCTTTGGTGCTCAGCCTTATGGTCCAGCACTCATATCCATATATGACTACTGGAAAAACTGTAGCTTTGACTAGACAGACCTTTGTTGGCAAATTAATGTCTCTGCTTTTTAATATGCTGTCTAGGTTTTCCATAGCTTTCCTTCCAAGAAACAAGCATCTTTTAATTTTATGGCTGCAGTGACCATCTGCAGTGATTTTGGAGCCCAAGAAAATAAAATCTATCACTGTTTCCACTTTTTCTCCTTCTATTTCCCATGAAGTGATGGAACTGGATGCCATGATCTTAATTTTTTGAATGTTGAGTTTTAAGCCAACTTTTTCACTCTCTTCTTTCACCCTCATCAAGAGGCTCTTTTGTTCCTCTTCACTTTCTGCCCTTAGAGTAATATTACCTGTATATCTGAGGTTGTTGATATTTCTCATGTAATTATGATTCTAGCTTGTGATTCATCCAGCCTGGCATTTCACATGATGTACTCCACATGTAAGTTAAATAAGCAGGGTGACAATATATAGCCTTGTCATACTCCTTTCCCAATTTTGAACCAGTCAATTGTTCCATGTCCAGTTCTAACTGCTGCTTCCTGACCTGCATATAGGTTTAATGAGTTAATTTAATAACTTCCTTTATAACAGATCCCATGCTATCAAAAGCACTTGAGAAGTGAAATTTAAAACATATTTATTAATTCATTAAAAAACATGTGAAAGAGTAGCACTGACATATATACAGATATATACACTACCACGTGTAAAACAGATAGCTAGTGGGAAGCTGCTCTATAACACAGGGAGCTCAGCTTGGGGCTCTGTGATGTCCTACAGGGGTGGGATGGGGGAGGACGATAGGAGGGAGGGTCAGCAGGGAGGGATATATGTATACATGTGACTGATTGATACTGTTGTAGAGCAGAAACTAATACAATATTATAAGGCAATTATCCTCTGATCAGAAATAAATAAACCAAAGTACTGACATTCAAAAAAATGTATGAGGACATTCTTTTCAACAAATGGTGTTATAACTGGATATCGATAAGTTAAGCTGAACCCCTGCCTCACACCATATATTGTACAAAGACTAACTCAAAAATGAATCAAAGACCTAAATGTCAGGGGTAGAGGTAGGTTTTCCTCATAAACCTTTATGAGTTTCAGTTAGGCAATGAAATCTTACACATGATACCAAAATCACTGGGGAGGAAATAAAGTAAATTCAGGACATCATCAAAATATGAAAAGTTGTACTTAAATGCACAATAGCAAGAAAGTGAAAAGGCAATCCATAGAGAGGGAGAAAATTCTTGTAAATCATATCTGATAAAGGACTTATATCCAGGATATACAAAGAATTCTTACAACACAATTATTAAAAAGCCAAATACTCAATTCTTTAATAACCAAGGATTTGAAAAACTTTTCTTCAAAAACAATCATGTCCAATAAGCACTTAAAGAGATGCTTGGCGTGATTAATCACAAGGGAAATACTAATCAAAATCACCCACTAAAATGACAATAACTCGAGACAGACAACAGCAAATGCTAACAAGAATGTGGAAAAACTGAAACCCTCCTACATTCCTGGTGGGAAAGTAAAATGATACAGCTGCTTCAGAAAACAGTTTTGCAGTTCCTTAAAATGTTAAACATGGACTTATCACATGATCTAATAATTCCTGTCTAGATATATCTACCCAAGAGAAATGAAAACACATGACCGCACAAAAGCCTGCACACGAATGTTCACAGCAGCATTATTTATAAGAGCCAAAAAGTCAAAACAGCTCAAATGTCCATCAGCTGATGAACAAACAAGATGTATTAATAGTATATCTATACAATGGAAAATTACTCAGCCACAGCAAGGAATGAAGTGCTGAGTAAACTTTGAAAGCATTATGCTAAGTGAGAGAAGCCAGATAGGAAAGACCACATACTCCGTGTATGTATTTATAATGAAGTCACTAGAACAGGCAAATCGACTGAGACAGAAAGGAGGTTAGAGGTTGCCAGGATTGGGGAGGAGAGTGGGGCACGGAGGGGGACTGCTAATGAAGTTTCTTTTTAGGGAGATGAAATGTCCTAAAATTGTGGTTGCACAATCTGTCATCCTAATGACTACTGAATCGCATACTTTGAGTGAATTGTGTAGTATGCGGGTTATTATTCATTATACGCCTCTCTTTTATTTTTATTTATTTTTTTCATTTATTTTTATTAGTTGGAGGCTGATTACTTTACAATATTGTAGTGGTTTTTGTCATACAATGACACGAATCAGCCATGGATTTACATGTATTCCCCATCCCGATCCCCCCTCCCACCTCCCTCTCTACCCGATCCCTCTGGGTCTTCCCAGTGCACCAGGCCCGAGCACTTGTCTCATGCATCCAACCTGGGCTGGTGATCTGAGCCTCTCTTTTAAAAAAAAAGAAATAAAAAAGGATGTAAGAGGCTATACTTAGGGTAGGTTCACAGCACTGTGGCCGGGGTGCGGGTGGGGCTCCTGGGTACCGTCCCTTCCCTTCCCTCTGATCAAGCCCTTTCTCACGAGCACTGCTGCTCTGACTGCTTTCTCCATCAGCAATGAGTGGAACGGACAGAAGCCTTCTGGGCAGAGAGGACACTTTGCTCTGAAGTTTGAGTGTGAGTAGGACAATCCACCACCAAGTCACTTCCACTCAGAGTGGAAGAGCGATGCCTCTTCCTCAGGCTGCCTCCACAGCTGTTGGAACAGCCCCACCGCACCAGCAGAGCTCTGGGACAAATATCCAAGTTGTGGTTTTTTTCCTAGCAGCCAGAAGTCTGTATAGAACTTGCTGGAGACTGGCTACAAACTGCATCATCTTTAATCAATCACTCAATCAACATTTATTGAGCACCTACTGCATCCTGGGCCCTGAAATGGACGCAGTGCTTGGCACCAAGAGCACACAGCTGAGAGACAAGGAGCATTGAGCCCAGGAGAAGGGAAGGCAAATCCAGGATAACATACAGGCGTCCCTGGGAACACACATGTGGGGTACACAGAAAGACAGATGAAATGCAAAAGGTCTGCTGGACGAGCAAGCTCTGCGTTGAACAGTGCAAGACAACTGGGGCCAACCAGTGTGGAAGGAGAGGAGCAGGCGTGATGCCAATGAGGCGGATGAAGAGGTTTGCAGTCTCCTGTGTTGACATCAGTTCTCCTGTCTAGGATGTCATGCCTGCATGCTTCAGACTTCATTCCTCTGCACCCTGGAAAGCACGGGCTAGAGGTGGTAAGCTGACCCCTTGGCCAAACTCGAGGAAGAGTTCCTCCCAAGGTTCCCCACGGCCGCAGGAGGATGCCAGTTCTGGTGTCTTCTCCCAGGAAAGGAAGGAATTCTCCAGGCAGCAAGGCTCAGCTCTGTAAGAAGCACTGGACCACGGCCCTGCTTTTAACTGGCTGTGTCCCCGGACTCAGTCACTGCGTCTCTGGCCTGGCTCCCCAGCAGGAGCAGTGAGCAGAGTCCTAGGAGCCCCTCCCAGCAATAACAATGACCGGGTCAACCTACCCACACTGTGACCCCTTGCCTCAGTCTCTTTACTTAGCCCATTAGTGAGTCCCTTTAACAGCAGGGTCATGAGGCCTGCCTTTCCCAAAACCACAACCCACCACACACTGGGGGCTTGGCTCCTGGGGTCTGGACAGCTTCTGTCTTCCTCATCATGGACAGCCCCCAGCCCCGGCCAGATCCCTATATCTCTACCCTTGGCTGCTTCCTGACAACCCCTTGGCCGTGCTGGTGCTCATCCCTGGCAATCCAGCCCTCGCTCCAGGTAACTGCCGGCACGATGTCGCGGGTGTGAGCCAACGTGTGCTGTTCTTGAGCTCCGATCATTCCCTGATGAGGTCCCTGTCTGCCAAGAAGTCTCTGGAAGGCATCTTCCCACTCGGTGCCAACAGAGCTCCCTTCCCCGGTGCCCTCCATGCCCTTCACTCCTCGTTCTCAGCAACTCTCAGCTGCCCTGTAACACCTGTGAGCCCTGCCCACACCACTCCCACCTAGAAGCACGAGGCTCGCTCTTTCTCAGACACCCTTCTTTGGGCAGATAGAACCACCCACAGGGCGCACCCTGCCCTGCACATCCTGCCAGCGGAGACAGTATCACCAGGCTAAGGTGGACATTCTTCTTAGTGACCAGGACCATCTTTAAGATTCCACATGCATATGGCCCAATTTCTGCACACCACTCAGCTTTGGCTTTTCCTCTGCTGCTGACCATTGGAGAAGGAAATGGCAACCCACTCCAGGATTCTTGCTACAAAATCCCATGGACAGAGGAGCCTGGCGGACTACAGTCCATGAGGTCACAGAGGGTCGGACACGACTGAGTGACTGAGCCACCACAGCTGACCATAATAATAAACAAGTAAATTTGCTGTCATTGATTTTAAAGGTTAGTAAATGGACAGGACAGAGAATTACCCTGGAGAAGGGTAACCCTCAGGGGCTCTACAAAAGGCGGTCCTCAGGGTTGCAGGGGCCCCTCTCCACAGGAACGTGAGCAGCCCAGGCCTCATCCTCACCCAGCCTCACCATCACCTGCCCTACACCTGCTTCACTCATAAGATATATAAAGAAAGGACTGTGCTGCTTAAAAAAATATATATTTGACCTAAATGAAGTCAGACAGAGACAAATATCACAAGATATCACTTAAATGTGGAATCTTAAAAAAAAAATGACACAAATGAATTATTTACAAAACAGAAATAGACTCACAGACTCAGGTTACCAAAGAGTAAGGGAGTAAATTTATACCAAAGGGGTAAGTTAGGAGTTAGGGATTAACAGATACACACTACTATATATAAAATAGATAAACAAGGACCAACTGTATAGCACAGGGAACTATACTCAATTACCTTGTAACAATCTATAATGAAAAGAATCTTTAAAAAGGGTGGATATATATGTATGCATAACATTCACTTTGCTGTACTTTGTTGTACACCTGAAATAGACACCACATTGTAGATCAACTACACTTCAATTCTAAAAAAACATTTGACAATCATGGATCATGTACCAGCCTCCATTCAGCATGCAACAACCCAACAAGGAAAGTACTATTATTATCACCATTTCACAGATGAGGACACTGAGGGACAGAAGGTAGGTAGGATGTTCAAGCTCCCAGCCAACAAGCAGCAGAGCCAGGATTCAAATCCAGGCCATCTGACTGCAGAGGCCACTCTGACTCCTACTCTTCACTGGATATGAATTAGTGTCGGGTGTCTGCAAAGCTCAAAGCCGAGTTTAGTGATGTAGCCTAACTTATGGAGAGGACATGGCTTTGGATTCCAGTAGACCTCAATTCAAATTCTTGCTCTCCCACTTAAAAGCTGTGTCTGAAAAAAAAAAAAAGAAAAAGCTGTGTCTGACTTTAGCAGTCCATGAATCTTTTTGAGCCTCAGTTTTCTTATCTGTAAGATGAAGATGACAACACCTACTTTTTTGCAAGCCTGTTAGACTTGAATTAGACTGAAATAATGAGCGTGAGGCTCCTAACACAGTCCCGATGTGCGACCAGAGCATCAGGGCCGTTACTATTAACACATCATTATCACTCACGAGCTCAGACAACAGGGAGAACACTAGTGATGGAATGCAAATTAGGGAGGATCAATGAACTAGTGGAGACTTGGAGCAGAAGGAGAATCTGTAAAGTAGTAATTCTTAATTTGGCTGAACACTGGAATCACCCAGAAAGCCTTACAAAAGCAGCTTGGGTCTGCCTCCATCTGCTTTTTAAAAAACCTCTAAAGGGCTTTCCTGGTGGCTCAGCGGTAAAGAATCCACATGCCAATGCAGGAGACATGGGATCCATCCCTGATCTGGGGAGATCCCACATGCTGAGGAACAACTAAGCCCGTGCAACAAAAACTACTGAAGCCCATCGCCCTAGAGCCCAAGCTCCTCAACAAGAGAAGTCACCGCAATGAGAAGCCTGTGCACCACAACTAGAGAGTAGCTCCCGCTTGCTGCAATTAGAGAAAAGCCCACGCAGCAATGAAGACCCAGCACAGTCAAAAATAAATAAATAAATGTTTAAAACCACCACAGGTGACTCTGGACCATGCTCCTGCACGATCGGGGAAGGGGAACAAGGACATTCCTAGGAGGAGGAAGATGAAGGGTAGCTAGAGAGGGGCAGGGAAAGCAGAGGACGGCAGAGCATCCTTATATGTGATGCAGTCAGACCACACATTTCACTCAGATCAGTGCCCCTGAGGGCCTCTGCGTGCAAAGCCCTGAACTCATACATGACCTCATCCCTCAGCAGGGATGTTTACATGTTTACAGGTGGGTGGGGTCGGTGGATGTGTGGGTGATGAGAACCCGAGGGTGGTCTGATCACACCCCCTGAGGGCCCATTGGGGACCACCATTAACATACAACCTCCTCCAACCGCCCTTCCTCTTTATGAACCCAGGAAAGTGATTTATAGGCTATTCTGACTCTTGAGCTACCAGCCAGAATATGCATTATGAACTCCAAAAGTCCCTAATAACACTCCAAAAATAAGAGCACTCAGTCCCAGTGGGCAGCTGATTTCAGGTAAAAGACAATCAGATCAAACTCACTCATTCCACAAGGAGAAGGACTGGTAGACTAGATGGGAGACAACTTTCAAAAACAGAATTTGCTAATCAGACCATCCCTCCTCCCAGCACATCATGTGTAAGAGGAATCTGAATCCTTCTCTCACCACCACCCACTCCTGATGCTACGTCAGAGGTCCCACCACTCTCATCCCCACATGTGTCCAAACCTGTGTTTTCAAGTGCACAGAGAGATTCTCTGAAATTCAGAAAACTCTTGCAAAAGTGTAATATTTAGCTCTCAAAAACATGAAAATAATAAACAAGGGAGGGGGACTGGTGGGCCTGTGAGCTGTCCTTCTGAGAGCCTAAACACACATTTCTGGGGCACACCACATACCCAGTACATAAGTCAGTGAGTCCACATACAGCGGGAAAGCTGCTAACGGCTGCGTACAGCAGACCTGGGACCCAGCACCAGCCCGTGAACACGCCACGGCAGCCAGCACTCATCTCTCATTGCCTCTAAATGTGTTTGCAGGTGCCGTCTTGCTTTAAAAACCAGCCAAGCGGCCACAATGTGAACTTGTTGTTTCATCCCTAAGTCATGTCCAACTCTTTGCGACCCCATGGACTATATCTAGCCCGCCAGGCTCCTCTGTCCATGGAATTCTCCAGACACGAACACTGGAGTGGGTTGCCAATTCCTTCTCCAGGGAATCTTTCTGATTCAGGGATCAAACCCACGCCTCCTACATTGGCAGGCAGATTCTTTACCACTGAGCCACCGGGGAAGCTCGCAATATAACTTAGCACTGATCAAAGTCCCCACTCCTGAAATCTGCGATGTGACCATTATGAAGAACCTACTATGTGCTTAGTTAGCAATGCTGTGCACAGATTCCTGATCAGTTACTTCAACTTCTGGAGCCCACAGGAAAATACGACACGTAGCACCATGTTTTAAATAGAAACTGCCTCGCTTCATTTAACCAACAAGGAGGGAGAAGAGGGAAAATAATTATTATGCAGTTCCCAGCATCATGAACCTTACAGTCACAAGCAGGAGTTATTCCTCCATGCAGACAGGAAGCACATCTGTTCTGTATTTTGACACATTCACAGTCATCTGAAAATGTCCTCAGAGCTGGTTCCTTGGGAACCTTATGCAGATGTATTCTTTGCTCCTCCCGAGTTCTAGAAATACTGGTCCTGAGCTTTATTTCTCTTGGGGTTTTGACTCTCTTATTTTTACCTGCATTTTATTTATTCAAAAGGTGTCACATTCATGTAGGCAAAACAAATAAAACTTTACAATTTAAATTGTATCCTGTAATCATTGCATTTCATGCAATCAATTTTGCTCCTAGCATAACAACCCCCTCCAACCACCACCACCAAACAAAGCAGACAGGGCAAGAGAGAGGAACATCTCCAGAGCTTTAAAAACATGTTTTTATTTTTGAACTAAATTCTTCTGCAAATTAAGACTTTTTGCCTTAAAATATAACGAGACAGAACGGTGGAATCTGAGCCTCCAGATCATTGCCATTAACAACTCAGTTCAGTGGGTACTATTCAACCCGTTTCACAGATGCACACATAAAGGGCTGGGGGAAGAGCTACTAAACGGCAGCACCAGGAATGAAGCCTTAACTTCCAACATCATGTCCATTTCTTGCTCTACTTGCTGGAATCTGATATGTTAAAAAAAAAATAAGAAATAAAAGAGGGCTTCCCTGGTGGCTCAGACAGTAAAGAATCCATCTGCAACGCAGGAGACCTGGGTTCTATCCCTGGGTCGGAAAGATTCCCTGGAGAAGGGAAATAAAACAGCAATGACTTCATAAAAGCAGGAAAATTAAACAGTGCATCAATGCATCATCATTCAATAGTGCATTAATTTGACATCACAGTATTAATATATAATTCCTTATATGTAGTGATTAGTTTTCTCAACATTCGAAAAACTAAGATCATGTCCTCTGGTCCCATCACTTCATGGCAAATAGATGGGGAAACAATGGAAATAGTGAGAGATCTTATTTTCTTGGGCTCCAAAATCACTGCAGATGGTGACTGTAGCCATGAAATTAAAAGATGCTTGCTCCTTGGAAGAAAAGTTATGACCAATCTAGACAGCATATTAAAAAGCAGAGACATTACTTTGCCAACAAAGGTCTGCTTAGTCAAAGCTATGCTTTTTCCAGTAGTCGTATATGGATGTGAAAGTTGAACCATAAAGAAAGTTGAGCGCCAAAGATGCTTTTGAACTGTGGTATTGAAGAAGACTCTTGAGAGTCCCTTGGACAGCAAGGAGATCAAACCAGTCAATCCTAAAGGAAATCAGTCCTGAATATTCATTGGAAGGACTGATGCTAAAGCTGAAGCTCTAATACTTTGGCCACCCGATGCGAAGAACTGACTCATTTGAAAAGACCCTGATGCTGGGAAAGATTGAAGGCAGGAGGACAAGGGGACGACAGAGGATGAGATGGTTGGATGTCATCACTGACTCCATGGACATGAGTCTGAGTAAGCTCCAGGAGTTGGTGATAGATGCGGAGGCCTGGCATGCTGCAGTCCATGAGGTCGCAGAGTTGGACACAACTGAGTGACTGAAATGAACTGAATGATTAGTAACTGGAAGGACTGAAAAAATTCTACACAAAAGCTAGAAGCACTGATAGCAACACAATTAGAATAGCAAGGATGGCACCCTCAGCTCCGAGAATTGGCAGGACAGCACTGTGGACATGTAAGGACTCAGCTCGCCCTGGGGTCACACCATCGGCACCCTCCTAGCCACTGCGATGGGTGCACGAGAATCCCAGGAGCTGACAACTCAGGTCTTGGCCTCACCTAGAAACCTGGCAGAGAAGTAGCATCTCAGGCCCCGCCCAGACCTACCAAATCCATGTGCCCGGGTCTGCAGGCATCTGGGGCCAGGTGGGGGAGGGCCACATGATACACAACCCTTGCATCAGCAGCTTGCCAAGTCTTCATGCATCTATCTCATTTAATTCTCCCAGCCACCCTATAAGGCAGGCACTACGATCCCTCACTTACAGACGAGGGAGTGGAGACCTGGGGAGGTTAAGTGAGGTCACAGAGCAGCAAGAGGCCCGGGCCACGGACCATCGCCAGCCCCGGAGCTGCTGCCTGTGTTCCAGGAGCTGTGTCACCAACACCCTCGGCAGACGGCCCTCAGCACCTGCCTGGGTGGGGGCTGCTCTCCAGAGGGCTCAGTAGGAGGCAGGACAGCTCAGGAGGCAGGGGAGGCCCAGGATGGGGGCCGTCACTGCCCAGACTTCCAAGGGACAGCCTGGAGGTGGGGGGCCTGAAGCTACTTACCTGGGAAGCTGACTCTGCATGGAGGGGACAATGAAACCTCCCTGCTAATGAGGCAGAAATGTGATCCACAAGCCGAGCACTTCATGCAGGCGGAACGCAGAGCAAGGGCTCAGCTACCATAACCCCAAGGGCTCTGGGGTGTGAGTGAGCACCCTTGAGAATCACCTGGGGAAACTTTTAAAGGACACACTGCCCAGGCCTCACCCCCAGGAAGTCAAACCCCACTGGGCTGCAGAGCGGTCCAGACACTATTTCTGTTTGGAAATTGCTCGGACATCCCAACCCAGTGACCACTATTCCTACGGGAAATTGAAGTGTCTTTGACTGACAGGTGCTGGGAAAACTCCGGAACAATTCACAAAGTAAATTACTCTAATGAAATCTGTAGCTTGTTACAGAAAGAGACTCACAGACTTAGAGAATGAGCTCATGGTTGCTGGGGGAAGGGACAGTTAGGGATTTCGGGGTGGATATGTAGACACTGCTATATTTAAAATGGATAACCAACAAGGACCTACTGCCTAGCACAGGGAACTCTGTTCAATGTTCTGTGCCAGCCTGGATGGGAGGGGGCTTGGGGGAGAATGGATACATGCATATGTATTGCTGAGTCCCTTTGCTCTTCACTTAAAACTACCACAACATTGTTTTTAAGCTATACCCCAATACAAAATGTTTAGGTGTTAAAAAAAATAACAAAAATAAAGAATAAGGAAAAAATCCTTTTGTTGAATTAAAAAAAAAAGAA
Organism: Cervus canadensis; assembly: GCF_019320065.1. Lineage (NCBI taxonomy): Eukaryota > Metazoa > Chordata > Mammalia > Artiodactyla > Cervidae > Cervus > Cervus canadensis. The sequence goes on from NC_057408.1 coordinate 36,158,261, forward strand.
ATCTGTATTTTGCTAATATCTTCTTATGACATTTTAGTTTGTGTTTTTCACTAAACTCTCCAGTGTTTTTTGTAATAACTAAGTGTGAAAACTCTGGAGCATAACTTTTATTATAAAGATGAATGGTAAGACCCCTGAATGATAAATTCCACTGTGAGAGAATGAATCTGTAAAACTGCCCCGGCACACGTGTGGGCTTCTAACGTTCCAAACTCAGTAAGCAGCACCAAAGGAGGATGTGGCACTCACCTTGGAGATGATCTGAGACATCTTTATTTTTTTTGATGTGGACCACTTTTAAAGTCTTTATTAAATTTGTGATGCTCTTCCTTCTGTTGTTTACATTCTGGGTTTCTGGCCTGAGGCATGTGGGATCTCACCTCCCTGATGGAACCTGCAGCCCCTGCGTTGGAAGATGAAGTCTTAACTACCGGACTGCCTGGGAAGTCCCCTGAGACATCTTTTTCTAAGGCAGGAAGAGAATCAGGGGGGGTTGTCAATTAATCACAATCCTTTCTACACAGGCACGCCTTGGGGTACCTGTCACCTTCAGCAATGTCCAACCTATTCAGCCTGTCTCTTTCCAAAGGGAGGGCTGCAGACAGGCTGTGGAGGACAGAACACAGCCCTGGACAGCCCCCAGAGGAGAGAAGACAACGGAAGCCCCAGAGACAGCTCCCGGCTCCCTCCACCTGCCCAGAGCTTTCCAGGGGCCCCGGGGCCCACTCCAGCTCTGGCCTTGGAGGGGATCACCCAGCAGTTCCTGAGGAGCCCAGGAACCTGCATCCCGCACCACCATAGCCCCTTCCCCACGAAACTCTGCTCACAGATTTTTCACTTCATTGTCATGACTTAGCAAAGTCTAACCAAGGAGAACTTTCCTACCCCCTGGCCAGCTGGAGTTTCTGACTTGCGTCACCGTTGGCCACAGCTTCAGGCCTGGCCAACGCTCCTCTTGGCAGATGTGAAACAAAAGAGGCTGCCGTGTGTAAACGGTGGGTTTTCTACAGCTGATGAAAACTCACTGTGGTTCTAGTTTGGATACTCTGAAAAGTGGAACATACTTGTTAAGGCCTTAAAATTCAGAGAGAGATGAAATTCTGCTCTGCACAAAGCCATTTCCCTTTCAGACATAAAGGACCGAGCTTCAAAGGGCTCCCACAGTGTCACCTCAAAGGAGAGGCTGTGAATGTCAGGGAAAGATGATGGATCGAAGTCACAGAAGAGTGGGCTCTAGTCCCGGCCCTGCTGGTTGCCAACTGTGAGACTGTGGACAAGTCATCCTTCCTCCCTGGGGTACTTTCACGTACACATTGAGATACTAACCAGGATACCTGGATATTGATCAAGAGGAGCACTCAGGTCCTCTGCAGTCATCACAGTTTATGGATCTTTACTCAGGAAGGCCTCCTGGCTGCCACGATGAAAGGAAGAGCAAGAGGCGGCTGGCTTTCTCGCCCCTGGAGCTCTGTCAGGTTTTCTGCTATGAAAACCTAAAAAGGCCAAGCCTGCCAACTCGGTTCTTCTCTCCTACCCTGTGCCTGCCCCAGAGGCCCCTGCTCCATGCCATCTTCTCTTCTCAGGGCTAAAATGATCAATCACAACTTCAAAAGCACCTTGTGCAAAAGATTCCCACCTAAAGAAATCAACAGATTTTTTAATGAATGTTAAAAGAATGTAGATATGCAAGAGAACTGAAAAACTTATGTATGTTCACCTAAACAGTGTACATGAATATTCACAATAGCATTTAGTCCTAATAGCTAAAAAGGTAGAAACAACTCAGATGTCCATCAACTGAGAAATACATACGCAAAACGTGCCAAGTCCATACAATGGAACAGTGTTCATCCACACAAAGGAATCAAGAACTGATCCATACTACAGTGAAGATGAAGAGTGAAAAGTGAAAGTGAAGTCGCTTGGTCATGTCCGACTCTTTGCAACCCCATGGACTGTAGCCTGCCAGGCTCCTCCATCCATGGGATTTTCCAGGCAAGAGTAAAAGAGTGGGTTGCCATTTCCTTCTCCAGGGGATCTTCCTGACCCAAGGACCGAACCCAGGTGTCCTGCATTGCAGGCAGACTCTTTACTATCTGAGCCACAAGAGAAGCCATGAAGCTTGAAAACACCATGCTAAATGGAAGAAACCAGACACAGAGGCCACACATCATATGACTCCATTTATACGAAATTTCCAAACTTCCCAGGTGGCTCAGTAATAAAGAATCTTCCAGCAATGTAAGAGATGCAGGAGACGGGTGTTTGATCCCTGGGTCAGGAAGATCTCCTGGAGAAGGAAATGGCAACCCACTCCAGTATTCTTACCTGCCTGGAGAATACCATGGACAGAGGAGCCTGGCGGGCTACAGTCCATAGGGTCACAAACAGTCAGACATGACTGAGCTACTGAGCACATGCACGTATGAAATTTCCAGAAAAGGCAAATCTTAGAGACAAGAAGACTACTGGTTGCCAAGGACGTGGAGCGGGGAATGAAGAGTAACGGAGCTTCTTGGAGGGTAACTGCTGTTGGGTACAATGTTTCTCTAGAGGATTAATGAAAGAGTTCTGGAATTAGATAGTGGTGATGGTTGTACAAATCTGTGAACACACGATAAAGCCAGGGAGAATTCTGAATGCTTTCTAAAGGAAAGCACTTCCTAAAGTTTTACAGTATGTTTGATTTACATCTCAATAAACTCACAAAAAGTCGCACATATGTACCTAAATGCGTGAGGTGCTAATGTAAAAATCTTCACAATCCCGCCAGTAGCAGCACTGAGGGAAACCTGTCCTGACCCACAGCCTCCAGTCTCTGTGAGACAGGCCGGTCACACTGGGCTCCCCCACCTGACACCATCAAATACCTGAGTCACACAGCCAACCAACCTCCCCCCTCATACCTGTCTGCACCCCAGCTCCCAGCCTGCCGACCTGGGAGGGGAGAGAGGAGCCAGCCACACCCCTGCCGGCATCATCTCCTGGGTGGCTAACATATTTCCAAATCAATAAACTGGCAAGATGGGCATTCCGGTTGGTTGAGCCAACTATCGCCAACCGGAGGTGCACCCCAGGTGAGGTTTCCTACACAGAAGCCTCACCCATGAAACCTGAGGCCAGAGGAAGCAAAGAGTTTGCAGGCTTCCAGCCCTTTTATTTACTTGTTCACATCTGATCCTCACAAAAGCCCAGAGAGTACAGGATGTAGTTGTGCTTATTTTACAGACTAGGAAACCGGGGATCTGAGAGACGCAGTAACCCAACCAAAGTCACACAGCAGTAGGCAATGGGCAGGAACCTGGCATCCAGCTCCTGAGCCCGCGCTCTCTTGAAGTCAACTGCCTGCTCCTTCTTTAGATGTTCCTGGCGGGTGAGAAAGACCATGCATCACGTTATCTGAAACATTTCTTTTCTGTAACCAGTACTCAGCGGCTGACGTCTGGAATGAAGAGTCACCCAGTGGTCCTGCCGGAACAAGAGGCCAGCCAAACTGCCACCTTCACAACTGAGACATAGAGACAGAAGCTTGTGGCCCCCACCCCCTTCCCAGGCTTTCCTCCCTAAAACGTCCGCATATCCCCTTTTCTTCTCTGACCACCTGCTTCTAAGCTAGGTCCTCTCCTCCACCGTCCATGGAGAAAAAAAGAAGGCCTCCATCTCAACGGAGATGGCTGTAGGCACCCACCTCCTGGCCACATGGGTGAGCCCTCCACTGCCCCCCACCCCCAATCATCCCCACTGTCCCAGGGCTGGGGCTGTTCTCATCTCTGTGGACAGACTGGGTGAGAAGACTACCCCCCATGCCCGTCGCTTCCCCAGCCTGCAGGCCCGGGTCTCACAGATGCCTCCCTCTCAAAATCAACCAGGGCGGCACGTCTCCACCTTGAAAGTGCTCACCATTCACCCAGCGATCTGGGTGGGGCCTGAGATGGTGCTTCCTAACCACGGGGCACCGACGCTGCCAGTCTAGAGACGACACTTTGTACGGCAAGGTTCGGGGGTCTCCACTGAAGAACAGGGGCTGGGGGAGACAGAGAGCAACCAACCAGATTGAAAAAAAGAAAATTCTCCCTCCTGTTTAGAAGGGAAGTGGGCGCGAACAGTGTCTCTATCTCTTCTTTGTATGATTCCACTTTTATGAGGAACCTGAGTCATCAAATTTATGAAGACAGAAAGTATAAGGGTGGTTACCAGGGACCAGGGGGAGGAAGAAATGGAGAGTTGCTGTTTCATGTGTCTGGGGTTTCAGATTTGCAAGATGAGATTCATTCTGAGGATGGATGGTGGTAAGGTTGCACAACAATGTGAATAATTTAATACCACTGAACTGTACACTTACAAAATGGCCAAGATGGCTAATTTGACGGGGGTATATTTTACCACAAATTTTTTTTAAAAAGCAGTGATTAAAGGGAGAAACAGACAATAACTTGCTTGCAAACATGTGTGACTTGAAACCAGCTTGCAAACAAGCATGACCTGAAGTGGAGGGTGGTATTTCAAAATCCTGAGGTTCTGAATAAGGGAAGGGAAAGAGCAAGAAAGATGAGGCACAAGGGAAAATGACAAACAGCTGAAATAATGCAGAAACTGAGAGCCAAGATATATTATTTTATTAAAGGTAAGTGGTCTACTTAAGGGGAAAAAACGCCAAATTTTTTCTTGAAGATTCTGAGTGTTTCTGACCAAAGTCTTGCTGCTGAAGAGCCTGAACCACCTCCCCACCCCCACCACCAGCTAAAATGTTAGCGGGACCTTAGTTATTACAATGCAGCTCTAATACGAGTAATTACAGTATTCAAAGCTTAGCACCTCTCCCAATTAAGCAGAATTTTAATTTTTAACCTTTTGAAAAACAGCAAGTAATTTTGAAACAAGCAATGACAAGATCTTCTTCAAATGTAAAATAAGAAACAAAAAAAAAGTCTCTTATGCATCCAAAGATTTTACTAAAAGGCAATTAACTTTAGCCTCTGTGATTCCATTTTACTTTCTTTTTGTAAAACTCATATGGCTCCGGACCACAACTATAATGAGGTAACAGTTTTACTGCAAGAGTTGAACACACAACTCCATGAAGCGCAGAGGAAGCTTCTTTTAGCCCATGTGGCAGCACATTGACCACGTGGAAATCTGACTCCAAAACAAATGCCCATTCAACATATAAAGAATAGCCTAGGATTTCTCCATTTGAAGATAGGTAAAGTAAGGATTCAAAAAGTTAATGGTAAAAATTCAAATCAAAACCACCATGAGATATCACCTCATACCCCTTGGAGCTGCTGCTGTCAAACCAAAATCAAAAATAACAATTGTTGGCAAGAATATAGAGAAATCAAAACTTCATGCATTGTTGGTGAGAATGTCAAATGGTGCAGCCACAATGGAAACTAATATGGTGTTTCCTCAAGAAATTAAAAGTAAAAGTACCATATGATCCAGCAGGGTTTTCCCAGGTGGCTCAGTGGTAAAGAATCTGCCTGCCGATGTAGGGGATGCAAGAGACACGGGTTCAATCCCTGGATTGGGAAGATCCCATGGAGGAGGAAATGGCAACCCATTCCAGTGTTCTTGCCTGGAAAATTCCATGGACAGAGCAGCCCGGCAAGCTGCAGTCCATGGGGTTGCAAAGAGTCAGACATGACCGAGCACGCACACATGCAGAACCCAGTAACAACACTTATGAATATATAACCAGAACAATAGACAGCAGGATCCTAAAGTGATATATGTGCACCAATGTTCACAGTAGCATTATCCACAACAGCCAACACACACACGATGGCAATGAGAAGGTGAGCCTCCTCACTGTCACCAGAGACCATGTGTGGCTTGTCACACTTCATACAAGAGTGAGCCCAATACAACTTCCCCCAACCCAACATCAGACTTGTATTCTGTCTAATTCTTTGTCTCCAGTACATCAGGGAACTGCAAAAAATCCCATGAGGACATCCCAGCTTCAGTATGAAAATGGAAAAGTCATCCCACACTTCTCCCCATGGTACTTACGTTTCAAAGGCTAAATGGATGCTTACCAATCTAAATAGACAAAGTTAGGAAGCCAAGGAACCCTTTAAATCCACAGTCATCACAGCTTGGATGTTCGCGGGAGTCGGCTTGTTACCACACTTAAAAGACAGTGACTTAGGAAGTACTGCCAGAAAGGCAGACAGGGGAGCCGTCTCCCCTCTCCCAGCACTGCTCCCAAGAAATGAAAGATCTGTGCCGACTCTGATTCCATCAGCATCCTGAGATTTGTGCAGAAAGTTCGATTCATAGCACTGAATTGTTTTAATTTGCAAAACAGCATAAATTTAATAAGAAAAAGATGTCAAGATTAAAATCACACTCAAAATGTCCTTTTTACTTCTAACATATTTATTCACTCTCTGTAAGCTTGTGCTCAAGCTCACTGAAGGAAAATTCTATTCGTTTCCGAGTTGCCTACCTCAATATTCACTCACCCGTTCTTTCTTAGGAAAAGAACCCCAGTTTTACTTAGGGTGGCCCTGCAATCAGCTAAAAGAATTCATTTCCATGACTCCTTAGCAGCTATCTGTAGTCACAGAACTAAATTCAGGCCAATCTAAAGTAGGCAGAAACTTCTAGAAAGTCTCTTCACACTCCCTTCTCCCTGCTGTCTGGAATACAGAAGTGATGACTAGAGCTCAGGCAGTTATCTTGGACAGGAAGGGATGTGCCAAGAGTGCCTGAACATCAAGAGAGAGAGAACCATGTCCCTGATGACTTTGGACTTGTGATACTAGCTAGCTCTGGAATGCAACATTCAGAATTCTTTTATACAATAGGAAAGGAATCCACTATCTTTAAACCATTCACTATTGTTTTGGGGGGTTGGTTATACAGTGGTAAAATGAATTTTAAATAATAACTTTAAGGAATTTTTTTAAAAATTACCAATAAAGAGAGGATTCCATGAAGATGGAGGCAGTGACAGAGGCATGCCCACATAAAAATAGAGAAATGGGTTCTCTGTGTATGCTATAACAGAATGTAACCATAACATGCTTATAACAGCATGTAAATCTATAATTATCTCAAAATATTTTTAATTTTCTAAGTACTATCTTTAAAAAAAAAATCAACCAGATAACAAAACAAAAACCTCAAAAACAGCCTTAACAGTCAAATGACAAATGTCAAGTACAACTAGGTGAGAAAAAATTCCACAAACACTAAAACACAGGTGGATGAGGACAAACCACCAACTGCGTGGTATTGTGGTGTTGTCATCTGTTCAGCAGAAAATAGAGGAAAGTGATGAGGCACCTGACAGACGTGAGATCAGAAGAACCCAAAATAGCTAACAGGTATTCACTGGAAAATATGGCAGGCTGATATGAGAATAGCAGCTGGAACTGAGCGGGGTATTGACCAATCCAACCCAAGGCAAGTCATGAGCCCACTGCTGGACTCTGAGACTGGAGCAGTCTAGTCCCTGTGAACTCTTAACACTGGTCCCAGGGACATCCTTCCAGGATAGAGTAACTGCTGGGAGTGGAATCAAAATTGAGCAAGATAAAAGCAACAGTACAAAGGAAAGTGATGATTCAATTAAAAAGGAGAGACAGAAAGAGAGCCCAGAAATCTCAGAATGCAACCAGTCATATTTCTGAACACTGTACTAAAATAGGCTTTTCTGTGAAGTCAGAAAAACAACTCTGAACCAAGCCTCCTTCTAAAAGTTCAGGAAAACTAATTTCACATGAACAACAAAGAAGTATAAAGGTCAAATTGCACACAGAGTTATTACAGGGGAAAAGTGAATGAGGAGCTGAATAACATTTTTATAGACAAGAATAGCATGCCAGAAAGACATATCTAAAGAACAAATCAAATCTGTAACCTTTGTACTTCTTTTTAAAAATGGGATAAAAAAATGTAGAGAAATGACATAAGACAAGAAAGAACAATATAAATCAGAATTGGGAACACAGAAATAGAATTACAGAATTCAGGTACGTTAAAGAAAAGAAAATCACTAATATTCAGATATGCTTATTAAACTGGAAGAAACACAAGAGTAAAAAAATACAACAGATGATCTTTGGTATGTAAAAAAGTTAAATAGGAATTTTTTTAATACTTATTCACTTATCAGGTCTTAGATGCAGCATGCAGGATCTTCATTGAGGTATATGAACTCTTAGTTGTGGCATGTGAGATCTAATTCCCAGACTAGGGATTGAACCTGGGCGCCCTGCCTTGGGATCACAGAGGATCGGCAACTAGACCATGAGGGAAGTTCCAAATGAGTGCTTTCTTTTAATTCTAAAAGAAGAAAATGATTCAAAAGAAAGTAAATGATGACAGGCAGACAAAGAAGCTCTAGCACAGAGAGAACAGGAGTCCCTGAAGAAGACAAGCAAAACAAGAGAACAGAACCAATATCAAAAGCTAATATACAAGAAAACTTTCCTCAAAATAAAAAGCATATGTATTTGAAAATACACACTAAAAGAGCACACTCTACCTGAGAACACAAGCTCAGAACGACCTACTCCAAGACACAGTCTAATTACTGAACTTCACAGAAGGAAAAAAAAATCCTTTGGGAGTCTTAGCATAAACAGTGACAAATAAAGGAACCAAAAGTGGATGGTCTTCAGTTTTCAAAAGCAACACTTTGGCAGGAGAGAGTAACAAGGAAAGAAAATATGAGCCGACGACATCATGTAGAGCCAACAATTTAAGTATAAATGTACCAATAAACTTAACAATGTGCAAAACCCTGAAGCTTCTCCCCAAAAAAATCTACTAGAATGAGGGTCCTCAAGTTTATCTCCAACTCCTCACACTTTTCAAAAGAGACCAAGGAGCTTTGTTTACATGGGTGATAGCCACATAATTTACCTTTTATAAAACAGAGAAATTTTAATGTTTTATGTAGTCAAACAACAAACCCACTATATGCTAACATAAACAACATATTTTAGGAAAAATAACTGTCTTCGTAAACCGACATAGTTTAGAGAAGAGTAGCCTGGTTTTCATTTTTGTAAATCTCTTTATGGTCTCTCCAAATACGAAACAGCCAGACTCACCTGTCTGCTAATGCATTTAAACTGCTGTGACATCACAAGTCACATAACTTCTGGATAACTCTACTGTGCACTTGTGAGAGAAAGAGAGTAGCTGAAAACAGGGCAAATAATGTCTCAGAATTATCATGAAAACAGTTGTGACCTCAAAGACTTCCTAACTGGAGAATGAGCTGCAGACACACAAGATAACTAGAAAGGTATGAATATAAGGACTGATCTCTCTCTCTCTCTGTGCTGACCTCAGGTGTGTCTGACTCTTTTCGACCCCATGGACTATATAGCCCACCAGGCTCATAAGGATTGACAGTGACCTCCAAACATGAAGGTACTGATAGAACTAAGAGGAAATGAGGGCTGAAATGAAGAGCGGAGCTGAACACTTTGACAGTGTAGACAGGGAACTAAAAAAAATGAAGAGAGCAAATGTAAAGACAGAACCTTAATTCTCTATTGCTAAGTATTGTTATTCTGACCCTTCCGGGAATGTGACTTAAAGTAAATGGGTAAACATGGGCTATTCTATCCACCCCTGTGTCTGAGTTCAGCATCAGAAGCAACCCTACACCCATAACCCAGTTCTCCTCTCTCACATGCCTCTAGTACCTTTCTTTCTAAGTAAGAGATCTGGTCCTTATTCTAGTCTCAACATGCCCAAAACTGAATGCACAGACTGTCTCCACAAATCAGTCCAGTCGCTCCTCCCAGGTCCTGTATTTCTTTTAGGCTTAGTTGTCCTCCCATTGTGCAGGGTTGGAAATTGCTGGTGATCCCCTGATTCGCTTTCTCTCTGCAAAATACTCATAAAGGTCTGCAAAAATACTCATAAAGAACATTGTTTGAACTGCTTTCAGATAGCCATTCAAAGTCTATGGGTCCTCTCATTCAACAATTCACTATCAGTGCATGGATTTGGAAAGGGCCAGTTAAATAAATGGCTGTATCACTACACAGCCAAGGACTACACGTGCATGTGTAGGTGTGTTCATACTTGCTCATTCAGACTTAGACCATCCTTGGAAAGATGCATAAGAAGCTGAGGACACTGACAGGCCAAAACAGGGTGACCGGCAGGGATGGGAAGGGATTGTTCGCTCTTTGTCATTTATGCCTTCTAATTTTCAAACTGCTGTATTCAAAAGGATAAAATTACAGTTTAATTGCTAAATCAAGTCAACTGCATTAAATGCAAAAGACCCTGTACAGATGAAGAACAGTTAACAATTCCAGGAAAACATAATTTATAAATACGAACCAATTAAAAGACAGAAGCAGGTTTTAACAGCTGGGAAAAAACAAAGATTCCTCTTCATCAAAACCCCAAGCCAGCCATCAGGGCTCTGTCTCTGCCCAGAGAGGCAGTAACTCTCACCTGATAAAAGTCACCTGCCACAGCCCATGCTGGAGACGGATGGACAACTGGTCACATGTGGTCACTTTTTTCCTAGGCTTTTCCGAGCCCTGCTCCAGTCTCTTCAAACCAAAATGTAAGCCTTGACGGCAGAATTCAGCCCACACATATGTCACTGAAAAACATCTGTGCACCAGTATAATATGCCCCACAACCCTTAGGGGCCCTGGAAGAAACCAGAACCAAGATCTGCCATGCTCCATGGGCACCAGCTGAGCCACAGAAAGGGTATAGTTAAAAACAGAAATGACATCACTCAGATATCAACGAGGAAGGAATTTTAAAGGGGCTTCCATTTTTTCAAGGAGGCTCAATATAAGAAATGCCCATTTTAATAAGATTTGGGTATTTATAAATCTTTAATAAGATTTGAGCATAATAAAACCTGTAAACCTGTTTTAAAATATCTGTGCCTTTGTATCACTATGAGGATCTAAATAAATTAGAGCCAAAATACAGTTTCTCCCTCCAGTTCAGTTCAGTCGCTCAGTCATGTCCAACTCTTTGTGACCCCATGAAACGCAGCACGCCAGGCCTCCCTGTCCATCACCAACTCCCGGAGTCCACCCAAACCCATGTCCATCGAGTCGGTGATGCCATCCAACCATCTCATCCTCTGTCGTCCCCTTCTCCTCCTGCCCTCAATCTTTCCCAGCGCCAGGGTCTTTGCTCCCTCCAGACTATCTCAAAGGGATACACTGAAAAAAGAGAAACATCAAGGTTCAATGGCAGTGGTCTCCCTTCACAACTAAACCAGCAGGAGGTTTAATAACAGCTGCAGTAACTAACCCACCCCAGATGCCTGGGATCATTCTATCTCTTGGGTGCTTATAATCTGTCATGATCCATATTTGTTTGACACACTGTTTTCTGTCATTTTAATACTCTACACAACTTCCAATCATTTTGGGAAACAGGATAAAGTCTAACTATAACCAGTAAATCATGGAATCAAGGCCAACCACTGCTTCCTCCAATCACAGTTCACACACAGCTATAACCCTGGGGCTCCCCTCCACCATCAAGCCCCTCTCCAGTGCTCTGGTAGTGGGGGAAGCTAGTCAGCAATACCAGCCTCCTCGCCTCCACCCTGACCTCTTGGCTCCTCCCCATCCAATTCATCCTATGTACCATTTCCAGAATTACTATTGTTGTTCAGTCACAAGTTGTGTCCGACTCTTTGTGACCCCATGAACTGCAGCACACCAGGCTTCCCTGTCCTTCACTATCTCCCAGAGTTTGCTCAAACTCATGTCCATTGAGTCAATGATACCATCCAACCATCTCATCTTCTGTCATCCCCTTCTCCTCCTGCTCTCAATCTTTCCCAGCATCAGGGACTTTTTGCACTAGGTGGCCAAAGCATTGGAGCTTCAGCTTCAGCATCAGTCTTTCCAGTGAATATTTAGGGTTGATTTCCTTTAGGATTGACTGGTTTGATCTCCTTGCTGACCAAGGAACTCTCAAGAGTCTTCTCCAGCACCACAGCATCAATTCTTCAGCACTCAGCCTTCCTTATGGTCCAACTCTCACATTCATACATGACTACTGGAAAAACCATAGCTTTGACTATATGGACCTTTGTCAGCAAAGTGATTTCCAGAATATTCTTCCACAAATCCCATTCCCATCATGTTACTCCCCAGCTCAAAATCTGATTTCAGTAATTCGCTTATGTTCTACTTAGTAAAAATCTCATTGTCTTTTTGTAAGACTGTGTACCCAAAGACTTTATTAATACTCTTTATTTGGGCAGCACAATGTATAAACTGTTATCACCATGTTTGAAACAATGAACCCATGAAGCAGGTAGCATCCCCCCCAGTCAACAGCTCAGAAAACCTGATATTTCATACCCACCACACACACCCACATCGTTTAATGCCTTGGTCTTCAGTCCAGGTAGGTAGTATTCTCTCTACTCCCAGATTTACTCTGCTCCTCCTCATGCCCAGCTGGGTGTCTTTTCTCCAGGGGCTCCTTCAACCCTTCCATGTCACCTCCTTAAACCCTTCCAGGCGTTGATCAAACCTGTCACCTCCCAAGACTTTTCCTATGGCCAGTCTGTCTGTAGACCCCAGCCCTGTGGGTCCAGATGGATTAGCTTTCTGCCCTCCTGTGGGATACCAACAGAATCAGATATTCACAATGTGTGAGGGTGGGGAAATCACATCAACCCAGTTAGGAGTAAGGAACAAGCCCATTTAGTACAATTTAAGGGGAAGACTCCTGGCCCCATCAAAAGACCCATTTTCTGAAGCTTCTTAGACAGCAAGGGTCACTTTCTCTCAACTTTGCATCCTCTGGCTAACACAGTACTAGGTACACAGCTGAGGCTCCTGATTACTGGCTTCCTGAGGGAACCCATCACCAACTGTCCTGGTGTGAATCAGTCTAATCAGACTCCTCTCAACATAGGCATGACTGCAGCTCATGAGTCCCTCGGTGGCCCTCCTGGGGGCAGCTCCCGAGCAGTGGTTCTCAACTGGGGCCAATTCTGCCCTGATCTGGCAACATCTGCAGGAGTTTTCTGCTGTTACAACTAGGGGAGTTGTTACTGGAATCTAGTGTACAGAAGTCAGTGTGTGCATGTGCACACGTATGCAAGCGTATGTGCTGATCATGGCTGACTCTGTGACACCATGGACTATAGCCACCAAGTTCCACTGTCCATGGAATTTTCCAGGCAAGAATACTGGAGTGGGTTGCCATTTCCCTCTTCAGGGGATCTTCCTGAACCAGAGATCGAACCCATGTCTCCTGTGGCTCCTGCATTGGTTCTTTACCAGTTGAGCCACCTGGGAAGCCATGTAGAGGTAAGGGATACCAGTAAACATCGTAAAATGCACAGGAGGACCCATGATAAATAAGTCTCTGGCTCCAAATGTCAACACTACCGAGGAGGAGAGGGAATAAAACAATGAGAGAAAAAGTGCCTGCAAGACCAAGGCCTCTATAGCAACGGATGGAAACATCACATTAGTCGCCAGATCCATCCTAAATGCTTTCGACATTACGTTGCATTATTCAACTCTAATATCGAGCAGCATGGCCTTCTGCCCTGCAGCCATCCCAGAAGCATGTGGTGGGCATGGCAGACACTCCAGCATGACCACATCGCAAAGTCTAGGAGCCGGCCGCCACATTGCTGCCTACTAATTTTAATCTCTCTTTCTCAAAGGTCAGGAATATTTTCGGACCTCTCAGCACATGCATGTGGTGGGCAGACTGGATCTATGCTGCTTCCAGTTGGCAAGGCACCTCATTTTGCCAGCACCCAGGGCTGAGTTACAGGCTGACCTTTGTCCCCGTCACTCTTCCAGGGACATTTTTAGTCCATTATCCTAACGGGCAAATGATATGTAAGGACCAGAAGGCTATGAGTCCGTGATTATATTTATAATGAAAGCGTCGTATCCAAAAGAAAACAGTAATTCATTAAAACCGCCCTGCCCGTCTGCCATTACAGTAGCTGAAAGAGAAAGAATGGGCTTCACGGTGAGGTACAAATGAGCTGCCAGAGCATGAAATGCAGACAAAGCCGGACAGAGGAGGGAGAGATGCAACCCGCCTGGTTCCAGGAAAAGTTTCGCCCTGGCTGCACAGCGTGGCTGGATCCGGAGGGGAGGGACGGGGGAAGCAGCAGCCGGGGGCTCAGGGTCTGGGAAGGCGGGGAGCTCCCTTCCTCCGACCCCTGCTCAGGGCAAGCATTTTGAGCAGACACCTCAGCTGTGGCCCTCATCTCTCATCAGTACTTCAGGAAACTCCAGAGGGATGGGGAAGAAAAGGCAGCTGGACTCTCACTGGGGTCCCAGACGCCCCTCCCTTATTATCCCCAGGGCTGGAGACCACCGTGCGCCTTGCGGAGCACTGTGCTGGGAGACTGCCCACATCTGCTCACTGTGCTTACAGAGCACCCGCCGTGTGCTTGATGGGGTTCTAAACACCACGTGGGTCAACTCAACCCCCAACCCCCCCGGTGACTGTCTCGCTCAACAGGAGAGAAAAGAGGCAGAGAGAAGTCACGCAGCTTTCTAGTGGTGGAGTCGGGGTGTGGAGAGAAGGAAATGGCAACTCACTCCAGTACTCACACCTGGGAAGGCCCATGGACAGCGGAGCCTGGCGGGCTATAGTCCATGGGTCGCAAAGAGTCAGACAGGACGGAGCCACTAACACTCACACTTCACTTCACGGGCAAGAAGCAAGAAAGCTAAGGCAGGGCCATTCCCTGTCCACAGAAGTGGACTCTTGATCTTTCCAAGTTGGTCTCATCCATGAACGACTGGTGACTAGTCTCTGTATTCCAGTTGTCATTTCCCCCCAAATCGTGCAATCTCTCCATAAACTCTATTACATGATTACTCTAGATCCCAGGGTTTACTAGTTTAGTAATTCCTTCTTCCCCCTCCAAATGTTCTGAGTGGAGAGTCATGTCAGGGGAGACAGAACCACTGTCATGGCGAACATGCGCGCCCTGCTACGTCAGCCACTCATGACGTAGTCACTCACGACGTAGTCACTCTCGCAAGCAAGTTTGCCACAAGTGCACTCACCTCAAAACCACCTCTTGTTCACACCTTGGTACACCAGGCTGCAGAGGCCAGAGTGCGATGTGTTATATTGCTTTTGTTATAGTATTTGGACAAGTGTTAACAGAAAATATCAAAGGTCTGGAATGTGCTCCCCCAAAATCAAAACAGGCAGTCCCGGGCACAGTGGCCATGGTGCCCATGGAGCAGGACCCCAGCCCTGGAACAGGTTCCACCTCCCCTATCGACAACAGTGAGCACACGCCCCCGACAGAGTCACGCTTTATTTTAGACTCACTCCCTCTCTTTCACCTCAAATACTGCAGCCTTAAAAAGAACAAAGCTCCGGGCATCTCCAGTTTTAATTTAGCCCGGCGCAGACAGCCTGCCCTGAGCCGCCATCCCGGCCGAGGGGAGACGGGCAAGAGCAGCTGCCTGTCATCTCGACTCTGGACATGCCACCCCCGTCTTCCGAGCACATGGCGCATCTCTCTAAGTTGCCTGACGAGGCAGCGCCCTGCCTGCCTTCAGGAGAAGGGTTAGAGCTAAAAGGACCCACATCCCCAACTCCGGAGTCCAGTCTGCAGAGATCTTCTCTGTGGGGCTAACAGGGTCTCGCCCTCCTAAAGTCAGAAGCATGTGGGAAATGAGGCATGCCAGGCAGACCAACAGGGCTGGACCACTGATGCAGCTCAGGAGAGAGCTGACCTCGCCCCTAGGGCCAGAGGGTATCCCGAGCAGCCCAGGAGGTGACCCCTGGCCCACCAGAGGGACAGGCTGCTGGCCCATGGCAAAGCCAAGACCTGGAGGGTCCTCAAAACAGGACACACGAAGAGGAGAAGAGCTGAGCCTCACCTGCTCACTGCCTTCTCCCAGACCCACCATCTCTCCTTGCGCAGGAGTGAAGCGGGAGGGGCGGCCACAGTGTCCTCCTGGGATGCTGAGTAGAAGTCCCTGCTCTCTCTGGAAGTAGGAAGAGTAGGACTCAGGACTCCCTGTGATGTAGTCACATCCGAGGAGAGTGAAAATCCATGTCACATCATTCTAAGGATTATCTGTACAGGCAGCATGCTTTTAACACACAGTCCTCTGGGAAAGGACAGTGACAATAACTAGGTAAGTTACCTGGAATAAGGAGGTGATTCCTTCCATTCTTGAGTCTAGGAGTGCTGCCCTCCTAAGGAATGAGAGTGAAGTTGCTCAGTCATGTCCAACTCTTGGCGACCCTATGGACTGTAGCCCGCCAGATTCCTCCATCCATGGGATTTTCCGCGCAAGGATACTGGAGTGGGTTGCTATTTCCTTCTCCAGGGATCGAAGCCAGATCTCCCTCATTGCAGGCAGACTCTTCACCATCTGAGCCACAAGAGAATCCCAAGAGAGAGAGGGGAGGCAAAAAGCCTACAGCACCCAGTATTCCCAGGCGGTCTCACATCCAAGTACTAACCAGACCCCACGCTGCTTAGCTTCCAAGATCAGATGATATCAGGTGCACTAGGAAAAATGCATAAATGGAGGGCCGCCTGCCCGACTCTGACCTCCTGGGCCTTTCAGGAGCTGAGCGACAGACTCAAGAACACACTGTGTCCATTTTCTGTTTCTCTGTAAGAGACAGCGGACGGAGGGAGGCACGCAGGGGCTCCAGATGTTTTGTTTGGTTTTCTCTGCTTAGCTTGGGCCTTGTATCTAGTTTAAGAATCAAGGAAAAGTCAGAAAGACATGGTATGCTACAGAAATCAAGAGGAGAGAAATGGAGGGTATAGTTAAAATTTTATGAACAAATATTCTTAGAGAAAAACACAATAAAAAGCAAAAGATTTAAGAGAGAGACCAGTGTAACCAAACTATTAAAAAGACTCCCTCAGAACACGTCTTCTATGTATACAGAGAATTTTCCAGTATTTATATGAACTAGGTCCCCAAGTTCACGTGGGAAAACTGAGGCGCAAAGCAGTTCTATGATTGGCTTCTAGAAACCCCAAACTCCTTCCTCGTATAAGGCCGCTTTACCTCTCTGCCCTCAGGGAGAGGAAGGTCCTCCATCCCTGCCCTGGGAAACAGGACATGGACAGATCACACACCTGGAGAATTGAGAGGTGAATGGTGAAACTCCCACGCAAAAAGCACCAGGGACATGTGGTGGGCAGGCTGGAACCCTTCCAGTGAGGGATGGGGGACAGGCATGGATGAAGTTCAGGTCTTCAGTGGACACGGCACACATCTCAACAGCAGATCCAGAGCTTAGGGCAGAGTTGGAAACTTCAAACACATAGCTTCCAGTTAGAAACAAGAGTAAAGGGAACTGCTCCCTGACTTCAGACAATACTACTAAGGCACAGTAATCAAAACAATGTGGTATTGGCACAAAACAGACATCAGATCAATAGAACTGAATAGAGAGCCCAGAAATAAACCCACATACCCCGGTCAATTGATCTATGACAAAGGAGGCAAGAATATACAATGGAGAAAAGATGGTCTCTTCAGCAAGTGGTGTTGGGAAAGCTGGACAGCTGCATGTAAATCAGTTAGAACACACCCTCACATCATACACAAAAATAAGCTCAAAATGGCTTTCAGACTTAAATATAAGACATTACACCATAAAACTCCTAAAAGAGAACATAGGCAAAACATTCTCTGATTTAAGTAGTACCAATGTTTCCTTAGGTCAGTCTCCTAAGACAACAGAAATAAAAACAAAAATGAACAAATGGGACCTAACTAAATTTAGAGGATTTTGCACAGCAAAGGAAACCATAGAGAAAAGGAAAAGATAACACACAGACTGGGAGAAAATATTTGCAAATGATGTGACCAACAAGGGCTTCATTTCCAAAGTAAACAAACAGCTGGTTGAACTCAATAACAACAACAAAACCCAATCAAAATATAGACAGAAAAAAAAATGGGCAGAATATCTAAACAGACGAATCTCCAAGACATAGAGATGGCCAGCAGACACATGAAAAGATGCTCAACATTGCTAAGCACTATAGAAATGCAAATCAAAGCTACCATGAGGTATGACCATATGCCAGTCAGAACGGTCATCACAAAAAGTCTACAAATAACAAATACTGGAGAGGGTATGGAGAAAAGGGAGCCCTCCTAACATTGTTAGTGGGAACGTAAATTGATCCAGTAACTATGAAGAACAGTATGGAGGTTCCTTAAAAAACTAAAAGCGGAGCTACCATATGACCCAGCAATCCCACTACTGGCCATATATCTGGAAAAGATGCAAACTAATTCAAAATGATACATTCACCTCAATGTTCATAGGAGCACTATTTACAATAGCCAAGACATGGAAGCAACCTAAATATCCATCAACAAATGAATAAATAAAGAAGATGTGGTATAAATATATATATATACATATGAATATCCCTCAGCCATAAAAAAGAATAAAATAATGCCCTTTGTAGCAATATGGATGAACCTAGAGATTATCATACTAAGCAAAGTCAGACAGAGAAAGACAAACACCATGTGATATCACTTACATTGTGGAATCCAAAAATGATATAAATGAACTTATTTTCAAAACAAAAACAGTCACTGACATAGAAAACAAATTTATGGTTACCAAAGAGGAAGAGGGGGAGGGATAAATTAGAAGTTTTTGATTAGCAGATATCAACTATTATATACAAAACAGATAAACAACAAGGTCCTACTGTATAGTACAGGGAACTATATTCAATATCTTATAACAAACTGTAATGGAAAAGAAACTGAAAAAGTTTATATATGTATACATATATATATATGAATCACTTTGCTATACACCAGAAACTAACATAAAGTTGTAAATCAACTATACTTTAATAAAAATTGCTTCCTATTTGTACTACATTTACTATGTACCGATTCATTTCCTTTACAGCACTTGACATGATGGTGACACCCAGGAGGCATTCATTCCATAAACGTTGATGAGCTATTTTCTAAGTCAGGTGGAAAGCTGGATATCTCTCACATCACAGGAATATAAATGAGAGTACATTTTCAAGCCTACTCATAAGTTACTGCTGAATCTCAACAATAGCAACAACAAAGCTCCAGCTCATGGAAATCCCGCAGGGCTGCCAGGTGTCAGATTTTTGACCGAAGACAGACTCCCGGCTCACCAGTCCTTTCAGCAGCTCTGAAGGGAAACACAAGGGTCTCCATTTTTGGAGAAGTCAGTGCCAAGTCCCGGGTCTGGCTGCCTGACAATGCTGGTAGCAGCATCAGAATCCTGCCTCCCATGGCTCCACCCTGGTCCTCCAGTTCTCCTCAATTAGGACACCCCTGAACAGAGATCAATACCCTCAACCACAGTCTGGGTCCCCAGACCTGAGCAGACCCTGTCCACGACACCTGATTTTTTTTTTTCTTATTTTGTCTTCTAAGCCATTTGTTTAAGAAAAATGAAGAGATGCCAGAGGAGGATTCTACGAAATAAAAACCAGTATGTTTTAAATATATAATCTTGGATTCTAGACACAACCTCCTTTGGAGGTAACAACACAAGTCCTCCTCACAAGGCCCAGGTCAGCAGTCTCTTGTCATGCCCAGGAGTGAGAACCCCAAATTCCACAAGCCCCCCAAGCCAGAAGCCACAGCCTGGAGCCACCAGAGAATCCTGACAAAGACAGGGCCTCAAGTCAGACAGTGGAAAGGACTGAATCCCAAACCCTGGAGGAGAGTCAAAGAAAGGCAGGGCTACAAGTAGAACCCCAAGGCTAAGCTGCCCCTGAGTCCCACCATCCAGATATCTGTAGTGGGTACATACCAGCATGTTGACCTCAAATTGCCTGGCCTGAGCTGTTCCAGGCATCCTGGGAGGCCAACTCAATGGACACACTTTTCTTCAAGATTTCACTACCTTCCATGAAAGAAAAAAAAAATCTACACCAAATTGCATCAGTGACTCACCCGGCCTTGGCAGTTGCTAGCCAGGCAGCTTTGCGAGCTCCTTTTCAGAGTCCATAATCGGCTGGTAATTGTTTTTATGGCTTTCTGATGAAGTGCAAAGCACTGCGTGGCACTCTGCACTGCTTCCTCCTGGTGGCCTTGGAGTCCTTGGAGCCAGTGCCTGGTGAAGGGGATAGGACCTGGTCCGCCCATCCTCAGCCACTGACTTCACCGTCACCAACTCCAGCACCCAAGCCCCATGTCCAGGGACTCTGATGAGGGGCCACAGGGCCAGAGCGTGACATCATGGGGCAGCTTTCTAAGGTACCCTGAGCCAAACAAGTCATTTTTTAAAATCCCCAGGATACTAAGTCAACTGACAATATTACTGTTATATGTGTGGTGAGTTTACCATCATTAGTATAGTTGCTGAAATCAGTCCTGAATATTCAATGGAAGGACTGATGCTGAAGCTGAAGCTCTAATACTTTGGCCACCTGATGAAAAGAGCTGGCTCATTGGAAAAGACCCTGATGCTGGGAAAGACTGAAGGCAAAAGGAGAAGAGGGCAGCAAACTCCAGGAGATGGTAAAGGAGAGGGAAGCCTGGCATGCTGCAGCCCCTGGGATCGCAGATATGAACACGACTGAGCAGCTGAACAACAATAGCATAGCTGTTGTAAATAAAGATATTGATTGTATTTTTAGGTACCATTGGAACAGCTTATCTATTTGAACATTTTCTAAATATCAACTTGGAATTTTTTTTTTTACTACTTTTACAGTGTTCAGAGCATAATTTTTCAACCCTAAAATTATGAATACAAAGTAACTAGCACTCCGTGTTTTCATTCCTTTTCATATACTTGTCTTATTTGATTTCTGAGAAGCATTATCGTCCATTTCAGCAGTCCTCTCTGGAGAACACGATCTTGGAACACAAAGGATCGGGGAGAGAGGCTGCCTTTCACTAACACAAAATCCACTTCATTTCAGTGAAGATGAGAGTTGTTCAGTAAACATGTTGTTCAATGCTTTCCAAATATGGAGCATTCTGCTGCTGCTGCTGCTGCTGCTGCTACTGCTGCTAAGTCACTGCAGTTGTGTCCAACTCTGTGATCCCATAGACGGCAGCCCATCAGGCTCCCCCATCCCTGGGATTCTCCAGGCAAGAACACTGGAGTGGGTTGCCATTTCCTTCTCCAATATGTGAAAGTGAAAAGTGAAAGTGAAGTTGCTCAGTCGTGTCCAACTCTTAGCGATCCCATGGACTGCAGCCTACCAGGCTCCTCCATCCATGGGATTTTCCAGTCAAGAGTACTGGAGTGGGGTGCCATTGACTTCTCCGCTGGAGCATTCTAAAATGTATCAAAACCAGTATAACTGAAAAGAAGAGAACCACAATAATGACCCCAATGTCACTAGCTAAACAGAAACCAGGAACTCAGAATGGCCCTTCAGGTCTTGGGATGACCAGATCCACTGTGTAACACCAAAGAGAATGTTAACAGAAATTTACCGACCTATAGTTTCAAATCTGTCTGCCAATCAGCAAAGGGCAGCAGGTAAAACATACTGTAAATACATTCAGTCCAGTTCAGTCGCTCAGTTGTGTCCAACTCTTAGAGAACCCATGGACTGCAGCATGCAAACTCCCCCTGTCCATCATCAACTCCCGGAGTGTGCTCAAACTCATGTCCACTGAGTCAGTGATGCCATCCAACCATCTCATCCTCTGTCGACCCCTTCTCCTCCTGCCTTCAATCTTTCCCAGCATAAGGGTCTTTTCCAATAAGTTGGTTCTTTGCATCAGGTAGCCAAAATATTGGAGCTTCAGCTTCAGCATCAGTTCTTCCAATGAATATTCAGGACCAATTTCCTTTAAGATGGACTGGTTGGATCTCCTTGCAGTCCAAGGGACTCTCAAGAGTCTTCTCCAACACCACAGTTGATAAGCACCAATTCTTCAGCACTCAGCTTTCTTTATGGTCCAACTCTGACATCCATACATGACTACTGGAAAAACCATAATTTTGACTAGATAGACCTTTGTCGTCAAAGTGATGTCTCTGCTTTTTATTATGCTGTCTAGGTTTTTCATAGCTTTTCTTCCAAGGAGCAAGTGTCTTTTAATTTCATGGCAACAGTCACCATCTGTAGTGATTTTGGAGCCCCAAAAAATAAAGTCTCTGTTTCCATTGTTTCCCCATCTATTTGCCATGAAGTGATGGGACTAGATGCCAAGATCTTAGTTTTCTGAATGCTGAGTTTTAAGCCAACTTTTTCAATCTCCCCTTTTACTTTCATCAAGAGGCTCTTTAGTTCCTCTTTGCTTTCTGCTATAAGGGTGGTGTCATTTGAATATCTGAGGTTATTGATATTTCTCCCAGCAATCTTGATTCCAGCTTGTGCTTCATCCAGCCTGGCATTTTGCATGATGTACTCTGCATAGAAGTTAAATAAGCAAGGTGACAATATTCAGCCTTGATGTTCTCCTTTCCCAATTTTGAACTAGTTTGTTGTTCCATGTCCAGTTCTAACTGTTGCTTCCTGACCAGATTAGTTGGGTATTAGCTGCATTCATATTTAAATAAGAGTTCTACAGTTTATTGTTGCAGTTTATCATCTCATACAATCTTGAGATTCAGTTCTGAATAAGGTCCTTCAAGAGTTGGAGAGAAGACATGGATTTCCTACAAGTCACTTCTACCTATGAATAAATCAGACACTTTACAGGTAATTTCCTATAAGAACTACTGGATAATCACATTTCAACTGTGCTCTAACAAGCTGTAAAGCAACAAAATACAAACTTTGTCACAACGACGATAATATTCACCATTTGCCCCCAAGTAACACATGCCAGGCACCATGCTTGGATCTGTACGGACACCATCTCCAAGAATATTTACATCAGTACCAGCAGGGAGGCGTCAGGACCCACTTGTCCTCACTGTCATATATGAGCAGACAGACCTAAAAGGGTTGGGTAACTTGCTCATGGACACAAAGATTCAGGGCTACATTTAAACCCCAATTTGTCTGATTCTAAAGTATATACCTGTTCTTTGAGCCCATAAATCAATACTCAATATAAACTGTTCCTAAAACCTGGATCCAGCACCAATGAAATATTTATTTAATCCTCATAACAATACTTTAAAGAGATATCATTAATATCCCCTCTTGATAAATGAAGACATTGAGGCTCAGAGATGAGGTTATTTGCCAAAGGTCACACAGCTCCTCAGGGCAGGTCTGGTTCTAGACTCTATGTTCTCTCGAAGGCTCAGCAGATGCCTGGAGCATGGTCATCAGTGCTAAAGGCCAGCCAATGCAAGTTCAGGCCTTGGAGTCAGGAAGACCCACATGAGTATCTCAGCTCTGCCACGTACTCCCGTTGAGACCTCAGCCAAGCAAGCAGACCACAAGTGCCTCAGTCTCCTCCTCTGTTAAATGGGAACAGTAATCCCCTCCCCTCAGAGGCTGTTGTGAGGACTAAAGTAAATAGTACTTTGCTCAGGGTCTGGTGGGAAGAAAATGCCGTGGAAATTTCCCTTTCTGCTTGTCTAAAAGGAAAACTTTGTAAAAAGTAACACAACAGGACTTTTCCAGTTAACAGTTGACAGATACAGATGTGAATCAGCTCTGCAGTTCAGCTCTCTGTCCCTGGGCGAGCGAGCAAACCTCTCTGAATCTCTTTCTTCTTCTGTAAAGATAATTAATGTGTCAGGAGTATAAATGGAATAACCTGTGTTAAGCACCCTGCAAGGAGCAGGTGCTCAACACAGCAGCTGACGGGGCCTGGGGATGACTCACATGCAGCGTCCACCCCCAAAACGCCCCAGGTGAAGCCAGTGTTGGTCCTCCTCCCCTGGACTAAGGTGTGTGGCAGGGAGAGCAGTGTGATTCATAATGACTCTGACTCGGCTTTCAGACAAAATCTTCAGACCTAAATCCCTGCGCTCCTTCCATCCATCCATCCCTAGGCGACATCCAGGACACACACTGTGCCCACAGGAAGTATCCTCCCAAAGAGGAGGAGACAGTGGGGCTAGAAGGCTCTCAAAAGTCATTATATGTCACCTGCACAGGTCAGCCACCAGTTCTTGGCCATCCCTGCTCGGAACAATTAGAATCAGCATCCCACTGGGGCACACTCCATCACCAGCCCCAGAAAGATCCACAATCACCCTTCATGACGCTTCACCATCTTCTTCATGTGTTCTTCAGTGGTCTATCATCAACTTGCTACATTTGGGGCCAAGAGCATCTCACCCCTTTCCCCGAAAGAAATGACCCAGGCTCTGTTCTGAAGAGCAGTCTTATGTCAGGGTGTTAGCCCAAATCACCACCATCTTACCTCCAACCTCAGGACACAGATTTAAAGGTCACAGCTCCATGTGGGACCCAGACCACCCAGGGCAGAGGCAGACAGTGGCCCCCAGACTCCACTCACATCACTCTGCCTGGCACCCAGGTCATGAGCGACCAGAGGCTATGCACTTCCAGCTTCACATGAGACCTCCAGAACTGAGAGTCCTCCGGGAAACACTCTTTAAAGGATACTCTGCCCACTTGCACAGCTGTTACTTTCTACTTTCTTCCACATTCTGTTTACTGCCTTTTATTCTTTTTCTGAGAAAATACCAAAGAAATTCATTTCTGAAAGAAAACGAATTAAATACATGTCAGTTCTACAACCTTTTCAGTGGTTCTTTTGAGTTCCTGGACGCAACTCTTGTGTGTGTGTGTGTGTGTGTGTGTGTGTGTGCGTGCGTGCGTGCGTGCGTGCGTGCGCGCATCTGTGTGTTTGTCTAGGCTTCCCCACACCAACAAGCCATCCTCAGCCCACCAGCTGGGTGTGCTACCATTCACCTCGATGCTGACACTATCTACATAGTGCAGTAGCTGTCCCATAAGTCGTCCCACAAGAAGGCCCCCACCCCACTTCAGAAGCCAATCCCAAGTTTTCACCCGTGCTTCTGATCAACCAGCAATAGATCAGAAGTTCCAATGAACCCCTCCTTGGCCTTGATTAATTTGTTAGAGCAGCTCACAGGACTTAAACATTTTACTCACTAGGTCACCAGTTCATTATAGAAGGATATAAATCAAGAACAGCCACGTGGAAGAAATGCAACAGGCAAAGTCAAGGGCAAGAGTGAGGATCTTCTGTGTCCTCTCCAGATGCCACTCTCCCTGAATCCCTGTGTGTTCACCAACCCAGAGGCTCTCTGAAACCTATACTTTAGGGGATTTTAATAGAGGCTTCATTACAGGGTCATAACTGATTAAATCATTGGCCGTTGGTGATTCATCCAACCTCTGTCTAGCCCTTCTCATCTCCCTGAAGGTCAGAGGGTAAACTGGAAAGTTCTAAACCTCTAATCACATGGTGGGGATTCCCTGGTGGCTCAAACGGTAAAGAATGCCCCTGCAATGCAGGAGACCCAGGTTCAATCAGGTTGGAACCCTGATCTCCAAGGTTGGGAAGATCCCCTGGAGAAGGAAATAACTATCCACTCCAGTGTTCTTGCCTGGAGAACTCCATGGACAGAGGCACCTGGCAGGTTATAGTCCATGGGGTCGCAGAGAGTTGGACACGACTAAGCACACACAATCAACATCGGCAACCAGTTCCCACCCCTACGTGGGGTACAAAAGTCACCATGTTAACATAACAAAAAATATCTTTGTTGCTCTTACCACTTAAGAAATTCCAAGGGTTTTAGGAGTTCTATGCCAGAAATAGGATGAAGATCAAATACACATTCTTAATAGAAACCACAGTATCACAAGAGGCTTTATTTACTCAATAAATAAGCTGAGGTCTGCTTTGTTTTGTAGGCTGGATACAAAACAGTCCACCTTCAAGGAGCTAGCTTCAACAGCTCGTGGCTACCTGGGACGGAACCCCTATATCATAGATCTCCTCAGGTATGAACCAATCTCCAATCCAGGAGCAGGAGGACTCAACAGCTTCCTGCCTAGAACCCTGCTGTTCCTTCTGGATAGCTCCTAAAGCCAGAGGCAATAGTTCCCAGAAATGTCCTAACACGAAGCCCAAAATGAGGGGCCACATGTCCAGTGGTCAAGATGGAGCCAGGAAGGGACTCAGAAGCTCCAGTTCCATCTAAAGGAGTTGGCAGCTCAACCCAGAGGAAAGGATTGTAACTGCATTGCTAAACACGGTCAGCTCTTGAAGGGTGAAATCCATTTATCTCAGCTGTTTCCTTTCCCCTAAGGCAATCTGTGAACCACACTTGGGGGAACTCAACTGGAAGACCATCTTCTGAAGCCTGGCAAAACTTCGTTTGGGAAAAATGTTATATTAGATGTTTCAGCAGCACTTCTCAGACTTTTTAAACCAGAAGGGTTGCATCGGTCTGCAGTCACATATGAAGACTGAGCTAAAGATTATATTGTTGTTGTTGTTTAGTCGCTCAGTCGTGTCTGACTCTTTGTGACCCCATGGACTGTAACCTGCCAGGTTCCTCTGGCCCTGGGATTCTCCAGACAAGAGTACTGGAGTAGGTTGCCATTTCCTTCTTCAGGGGATCTTCCCGACCCAGGGGATAGAACCTGGGTCTCCTACATTGGCAGGTGGATTCTTTACCACTGAGCCACCAGGGAAGCCTGGAGGTTACATAAAATAGCCTAAAAAGAGAAGTATCAGGCCAGGGCAAAGACCCCCAGTCAGGGAATAGACAGCGTCAAGACTTATTCCCTCTCCATCCCAGGCATGTGGTCTTGAGAAAATGTCCACTCTTCTCAGCCCCTCCCAAGGCTCAGGAGGGGCAGAGAAGGTCCATGCAACATGGGTGAGAAGAGAAATACTGCAAAAGTGTCATCCAGTGAACATGGTTCACATGGCCTTTTTTAAATGGCCAAGGTAAATAAGTTCCAAAGAACTGATGGAAACTGTGGTGCTGGAGAAGACTTCTGAGAATCCCCTGGACCGCAAGGAGATCAAACCAGTCAATCTTAAGGGAAATCCAACCCTGAATATTCATTGGAAGGACTGATGCTAAAGCTGAAGCGCCAGTATTTTTGTCATCTGATCCAAACAGCCAACTCACTGGAAAAGTCCCTGATGCTGGGAAAGATTGAGGGAAGAAGAAGAGGGCATCAGAGGATGAGATGGCTGGATGGCATCACTGATGCAATGGACATGAACTTGGGCAAACTTGGGGAGATGGTGACAGACAGAAAGAGGCCTGGCGTGCTGTAGTCCATGGGGTCACAAAGAGTCAGACACAACTGGGCGACTGAACAACAAACAAGCTCCAGTTTAGTAGAGTTCTTCTCAAACTAATCTTCTTTGTAGCATTTTACAACTTTTGAAATACTTGTAGCTGCATTATCTAATTTTAAGATTGTCATTAAGTTCACCACTAAATCCAAAGTGGAGCCTTTTTTAGAGACTAGGAAGTGACTTAAGTATTGAATGCACACCTAGCATCACACCTCCTCCCACAAAGACTGCCCCATGTTCTTGTAAAGTGGACTCCCTTCCTGTCTACACCATCACAGTAATTAGGATACAGATAAAGCATGTCACCTCTGGGTGTAATTAACAACAGAGACTGTTCTTCTTTTCAGTGATGATAACAAGATTTTAATTATATGAGCTTTTTTCATCTTCTACTCTGCTCAGTTCACTTCAGTTGGTCAGTCATGTCCGACTCTTTGCAACCCCATGGACTGCAGCATGCCAGGCTTCCCTGTCCATCACCTACGCCTGGAGCTTGCTCAAACTCATGTCCATCGAGCCAGTGATGTCATCCAACCATCTCATCCTCTGTCATCCCCTTCTCCTCCTGCCTTCAATCTTTCACAACATCAGGGTCTTTTCCAATGAGTCAGCTCTTCGCATGAGGTAGCCAAAGTAATGGAGCTTCAGCATCAGTCCTTCCAAAGAATATTCAGGACTGATTTCCTTTAGGATTGACTGATTGAATCTCCTTGCAGTCCAAGGGACTCTCAAAGAGTCTTCTCCAACACCACGGTTCAAAAGCATCAATTCTTCGGTGCACAGCTTTCTTTATGATCCAACTCTTACATCCATACATGACTACTGAAAAAAACCATAGCTTGTACTAGACGGACCTTTGTCAGCAAAGTAACATCTTTGCTTTTTTTTTGTTGTTGTTGTTTTGTTTTGTTTTTCATCTTTGCTTTTTAATATGCTGTCTAGGTTTGTCACAACTTTTTTTTCCCAAGGAGCAAGCTATTCTGTCACTATTACTCTATTATGTGAACTTGAGACCAATAGCACTTACAATAAATCCTCCAACATCTTTTTCTCCCCTTCAAATTAAAACTTAAACTGGCTACATATTTTGCTGAACTACTAATGTTTTGCAAGTTCTTTTTTTTACAAGTTAAAATACTTCCCATTGGTATTTCTAACACAAAAGAAATTGGTGAAATGCTCAAAGAATCCCCTTCCCTAGAAATCTGTTGTCTTCAAGTCTCTCAGCAAGACCTGAAAAGTACACAAGTGTTCACCCAATCCTTGGAGAATCCCCATGCAGCAGGACCTTTGCAAGCCATCCATCCTTTTCAGCTCCTAAGTCCTCTGGATATCAATGTCTCTAGTAATCGGAGACAAAGTGTTTGTTCTCTGACATACAGCCTTATTGATGTATGATAAAAATGAGGTTGTCTCTTCATGGGGACAGACACTGGTGCCAATAGCCAGGCACTAGAGCTTGCATTACACTCCACCATCAGGTCAGACCTGGGAGTGGAAAGCATTTATAGAAAGATCAGTCTTGAAGAAATCAAAAGCACAACGATTTCCTTACCAGGAGTTGTTTTCTGGATAGAAGTAAGGTTCTACTGGACAGCAAATTTGGAGTCTAACTGCCAGCACATGGTTTGAACTTGTAACATCTGCTACAGGTGTCTCCACCAATACGACTACATTCTTCAGTGTCAATTTTTTGTTGTCACTGGCTAGAATTTCACTCTACTGTGCTTAGTAACTCATTCGTGTCTGACTCTTTTGAGGCCCCATGGACTGCAGTCCGCCAGGCTCCTCTGTCCATGGGGACTCTCCAGGCAAGAACACTGGAGTGGGTTGCCATACCCTCCAGGGGATCTTCCCAACCCAGGGATCGAACCCAGAACTCCCTCACTGCAGGCGGATTCTTTACCCTCTGAACCACCAGGGAAGAATTTCACTAGGACAAGGCAAACAAACAGAAGGTAATGGTTCTAAGGCAATATTTAAATTCCATCATTCAACATCCAGAGATCCTAGAGAGGAGAGGTAACACAGTCCTACAGAGGCAATGAATTAATCATTTAAATATGGAAAAATCCTGGGACAGCAGTGGAGAGCACAAAGATGAAACAGCTGCCATAAGAGACCCTGATACACCTGCTTTTCTTGCCTGGGCTTAAATTCACATTTGCCCACATCCATATTTCCTTTCTGGATGCCTCTTAATTTCCGTAGCTGACCTGAGTATCCAGCTGCATCTGGAAGGTTCTTGTGTTCTCTCATAGGTTTGTGTCTCCTTTTCTTTATTCACCCCCACATTTATGTTTACTCGTGTGTCTGAAGGTGGTAGAACAATTCTTTAATCTCCAGTTGTTGTTTCAATTTTGGGCAACAAATCCTTTGTGATCTATATCCTCTTATGACAGATGTGTTGTTTAACAACCTGGTGGTATGTTTCACCTCCTTCACATATCGCTTCTTCCTTTTTATTTTTGAGTGGTGGTGGGGGGCATATCTGTCGATCACTGTTTGACCATAAGGCATCTTAGAGGCAGGCAGCCCCCAGAGAGAGTGAAGAGAGCCAACAAGTCGATCTTCCCCAGCCCAGATCCAATGTCCTTCTAGACACATGGACATTTCGTGAGATCTGTCATCTGGGAGCTGAGACAGATTAATAGGAAACAGATGATAAGAAGTGTTTAATCTGGTTAATCCAGAGAGCTTGTCTTTACCTAGAGAGCAGAACTCTGGGCGAAAATAGGTCACAGACTTATTATAAAAGGGAGGAAATCTAAAACAAATCTGGAAGTCTCCTTCTGCAAAGGGAGAGTCAGGATTTCGAAGCCAAGCCCTCTTGCTCACACTAACAGGTGTAAGAAGAAAGAACCTGAGACAGGGAGGAGTTGGCGCTGGCAGCGCTCGTGGGTCACAGCTCCATCCCCACTCTCTGCAGAGGAAACCCAGGGCTCTCTACCCTGTAACCAGAAGGGGTTCAGACACTGGACCAAGTCTATACCTCACCAAGAGCCCCACACCACACACTCACACACCACCTCCATCACCACCAGTGAAAGCCAGCACTGAGACAGGATCCCTCCCAAGAAGACTGCACCCAGCCTCGGGATCCTTCTCAATACCATGCCCCAGGGAGCCACTGCCTCTCCATCTGTTGGCATGTGAGCTGAATCACTGCAGTCACTTTTGCTCTAGAAGGTTCTTCTTGAAGAAACGCTCCACTATAACTTAGCTCTCTGCTGTAACAGAGTAACGCAAAGCATGCAGCTGCACTGCACAGCTCAGGAGAGGAAAACGCTCTACAAATATTCTGGTGCTTTCTTCTGCTGATGTTTCAGTTGCTGAAAAATTACTCTTCTGCATCAGTGGATGAAACAGCCTTTCCCTATGTTGTTTTTGTATCCTTGTGGGTTTCCCTGGTAGCTCAGTGGTAAATAATTCACCTGCCAATGCAGGAGACACAGGTTTGATCCCTGGTCCAGGAAGATCCCAACAGGCCAGGGAGTAACTAAGCCTTTGCTCCGAAACTACTGAGTCTGTGCTCCAGAGCCCATGCTCTGCAACAAGAGAAGCCACCGCTCGCAACTAGAGAAAAAGCCCATGCAACAGTGAATACCCAGTACAGCCGAAATAAACAAATAAATAAACTGGCTTTATCCTTGTGATTTGACCTTTAATGAGAGATGAAACTAAGCTCATGGAGAGCTTGATCACTTCTGCCACCTTGCCAGCTTCTGTCAACCTCACCTCTCTCTCACAGGCAGCTTTTGTCATCTCAGAGGTTTGGTGAAACACACTCTAAAAGGTCTAAAGACCCTTCATATGAGTTGTTCCTCCCGACTACAAGCATAAATGGCACTTTGGAATCTTCAGCCAATTTTTTATCCTTTTGTTTAACTCTATGCTGGATACTTGAAAGTGTCAGCCCTATGGCTCCCAGAGACTCAATCGACAGGGTTTACTTGCTAGATGAGAAGACAGGGTTTGCTTCAGAAAACTGAAGCAGAGGTTTGAAGTCAAACACAATGCCTTCAAAGACAGCCCGTAGAAGACTTGCAGATACTAACTTTAGGATCCTTATGACTTCAAACCTTACTTTTCTTAAGTCTCAATTCCATTCCTTGTCCCACAATTCTTCCACTCCTTTTCTCTTCAAGATGAGATTTAGTCATCAGGGCCAGTTGGCCCTCTGAACATTTTTCTGGCTTCTGGCAACAGGATCACTTGCTGGGACCAGAAAAGTTTTTGTCTCTAGCTAACCTCATTAAATGCAGACCTCACATGCCTGTCATAGATTTTTTTAACTTTGTATCTGTTAATTTCATCTCCACAATTTGACCACTATCTTTTTGAGGGATTGAAACTAGAAGAAGGCGAGGGCAAAGGCATATGGTGTTTGCTACTTTATGTTACATCAAGCGATCATACTAAAAATGTGCAAAGTAATACAGTGGAGAGGAGTCCAGAGGTACAAAGAGCATGGGGTCTCTCTATGTACCAAAAACTCACTCCAGCTTCCTGCTGTGCTATCAGCAAAGACCCCTGACTCAGCTTCTGGCTGGGACCATCACAGCAGTGCCCCGTGGCTTTCATTTCTCATGAGGTTTGCTCGGTCGCTAATCATGAAGGCTCCACTCCACTCTCATGCCAATGGGTACAGAGTTTCAACGTTATCACTGGAGAATTCCAAAGGCATATTCCCTCCAATTCATCAACAAGCAGTCCTGGATTCTAAACATTCCTATACTTAGCAAAAACAGAGGTGAAGGAGGAGAGAATTAGGGTGAAGAAAACACAACTTCGGAGAAATTCACTTGACAGCATTTTAAGCCCATTAGCCTACAGGGATACTGGATCCTTCCAATCCAATCGTGCGGTGGGAAGGAAAGTTTTTGGGGGAGCTGCATATGGTGCTAGGCTGACAGCAGTCACTGTCCCATGCCTGTAATCATTCAACCATTTCTTAGATGGGGAAGAGGGGAAGTGATCTTGAAAAAGAACAGGGATTCAACTAACTGATGTGAAAAAGGTTTTTTCCCTCTGTCAAGTTTCCCTTTGCCATTTCAACTGAAGATTGTTCCAGGTTTGGTTGTTTTTTTTTTTAATCCCAGAGAAATCTCACCTAATATTTCCATTTGGAAAGGGAAAAACTATGTCACAATGGCAGTTGGTACACCACACATAGGATGCATTCATTCCTTTGTATAAACATAAACCAAAGGATAATACTTAGTATTGCACTATTAAATCTATTTCACACCTTGTCAATAATAGGAAACAGAAGGACAAAGAAGGTTTTTTAAAACAAAGAAGAAACTTTGCCTTCTTGGGTATTGATGTTAATTCACACAGTCAAATCTTCTCATTTAATATACTCAGGCCTGAGGTAATTAATGGTGAAAAGCGATTAAAGCAGAAAGTCTTTTAAAAATGACACATGTGCACCTTAAGACTTGCAGCCATGGTGACTGACTGTCACTTTCTCTGGGATGAGACACAGTTGGTTGCCAGGCACACTGCTCAGGAGATGCACCTGCCCATCATTTAGGGCCATGTTCTTTGAATAAAGGTCTAGTGGGACTCCCCATGGACTTTCTTTCATGAGCCACTCACATAATACAGTCTCTGATGCCCAATCTTGGTGTCTTTGAAGTGGAGCAAGTACTGAAGATACTTACAAAGACCAGAATCCTCCTGGATTTTCATAACACTACACCTTTTATGGTTATCACAACCCACTCACATTGACTAGAAATGCTTTTATAGTAAGGAATTTTGAATCTTTTTCAACATACTCAAAGCAGTGACTTTGTATGCTCATACTTAATCAGTTTATAAAGTGTTCATATTCCATTTAATTACATAATTCTAATAGCAAGTACAATTGGCATAAACAGGTTTGGGAACAAACACACTGACCCTGTCAACACTGAGTTCTACCCTTTGAGCAGGAAGACCTGGGGAGACAGCAGGCTAGGCTGGACTGGCTGCTGGGGTTCAGTTGCCATGGGGATGAGATGTGTGCTTACATGTATCACTGGGGACTATGGAACAATATATCAGTTAATGCAGTGAGTCAGTAACATGGAAGCCAGCTAGATAGAAAAATCCTGTATTTAAAACATTTTAAGTGTATACTGCAAATAAGTAAATTTTCTTAAAACAAGTTAGGTCATTAGGACTTTGATCTAGCCTGTTTTAATGTAAATCTGCTTTCCGGTGCCTTACTCTTCCTAGGAAATACCAGTTCACACTCATGTCCCAAATTTGACTGGATATCTTCTATATTTCAACCAGTATCCAATATTTGTTGTATTCAGCCCGCTGTATGCACCTGGCTTTGTTCTAGATTCAGGACAAGGGTCAGAAGGGAGTTTATCCAAAGTCATAGATCACAAGACTTTTCTACAGGTAGGCATGATTTACACACATAAAATAATTGGAAAAACCATAAAGCAGGTAATCAAGGAAGTAAATGATTAAATACAACCAAGTGCCTGTGCATATTTTAAGGTCACTCAGTGCTACAGGCAGTTGAAAAGCAGGGTCAGTGCTGAAGATCCCACAGATTTCTCTCACTTCATTTCCAACAAGATCATGCACCCTCCCGACACACAGACCCTCCAGCTCCTGAGGTTTTTGTGTCTGCTGCACAATTACTCATCAACCACAGGGTCAGACAAAGGTTGTTCCTCAAGACACTCATAGCCTCACCCACTTATCCCCAAATGAAACAAAATTACAGAGATTCCCCTCCACGTCAGCTCCTCCCTCACCCCATCCCTGGGTCTCCAACAGGAAAGCAGGGAGGAGGAGGCGGGACTGGAAATGGTTCCTTCCACTGCACCCATGCACACCACACTCCAGATGTAGACTGGGCCTCAGCAGGATGACCGATGCACTCCTAATTAGAGGCCTGAATTAAGACATGACACATATTAAATAAATGTAAAATGACTCAGATGTGGAAAACTTCTATGCATAAGGCGAAATTTAGGTCCTTTCTTTTTCTTTTTATGTTACATACTTGCCTCAACTTGGCCCAAGGCCAGGAGGAAACCTTCCCATGGAGTCTGTCTACTTAACATAAATTATCGCTCTCATTGCCATCCGGCCCACGCATACAGTGGAGAAACCAGTGGGTCCGGGAAAATCAATGGCTGCAGGAATGGGCGCCGGTGAGGTTTCTTATGTGACCACAGGCAGGCCATTTGAACCACAAATAATCTGCTCAACATCGACTGCTGAGCATTCACGTGTGGTCCGTCCTGTACTGACCTGATTTCCCTTTCAATCGCCTGAGACCACAGGCCAGGGGGCTGCAGAGAGTCACTAGGAGGCACATGAAGGTCACTTCATCTGGCTGGAGGTTCACCCTGGCACAGCCCCATGAAGAACCTCATCTCTGCCCACATCACCAGAAAGAATCTCATCAACAATCCATCTTACCTCCAGCTCTACTCACCAGCCAAACAGCAAAGAAAGCCAGAATGAAAGAGGTAGCTTACAAAAACAACTGCCAGAAACTGCTTCCCTAAAAACTCTAACCATCTGTGCTAGGGACTAACCCAAGCATAGATAGCATAAGAGTGAATACTGCATTTTATTCCCAGAAGTGGCATCAATCATCACAAGTGTAATCGCCGAGGGCAGATGGCAAGCACCCCCTTCTGCAGATGTCACTTACCGATGCAGGCATGGACCCTCACGGACAGCTGTGTCCTTAGGATGATGCTATGCTTCTTGCCCCGCCTAATGGAGACAGGAGACAAAACATTCATTGGCGTCAGAGGGGTTGGCAAGGTGACCCTACCTGCTGTCAATCAACCTGATGGTGTGGACACGCCCACCTGGGGAGGCCCCAGATAAGCAGAAACCCACACTGAATAACTATCTATCCTGAAATACTGTGATGTCACAGGACTTTACAGAAAATAAAACAATGAAGTTTGACTCTATTAGACCGGCACAGGCATTTCATTGCCAAACCTGGTCTGCTCCACAGAGTCACATGTACTCATGCCTGACCATGTTGGGAAGTTTTTAAAATCTGTGCCCATCAAGAGAAATCCCTGGAATATAACAGCACAAATCTGCTTGATCATTCCCATGGCTACTTTTACATGTTTTCAGATATACAGAAGGACACACTTAGTGGGACAATCAGAAAGAACTGTTTTGCTGTGTGACAATTCAAGACACAGCTTTTCTCTATTGCTCCAACAGGAAGATGGGGTCCAGTAAAGAGAGCATGTAGGCTACTTGTCATTAGGATGCCAATTTACACCGCACCTTGTCTCACCTTTGCTTCCTTTTCACTTCATTTCTTATAGAGGAAGATATAGGATGCCCCCACCCCCCGTTCTCCTCCCACAAAGGCTCAGCCCACTCTTATAGAGGAAAACCAAAGCCCAGAGCACATAAGAGAAGATACATGGGAAGCACATGAGTTCTGTCTTCCTGGTATAGAAAACACTTTGAACTTTGGGAAAAAAGAGGGAAGCCAGGTTAAACAGAGCCAGGAACCGTCACAGGAGCGAGTAATCAGTTTGGTGTCTCAGTAGCTGAGTTCCCTCCCCATCACTCTGCAGGCCACGCTCACCCCTCCCCCTCAGGGCTCCGTGTATAACAGAGTCTCACAGGGCTTTCCCGTTTCCTGGCTTTGTGGTTGCGCTGGAAGACAAGGGGACATGAATCTCGCCAGGGCACATGATATTATAAATATGAAGTCACAGGAATTATAGTACCAGATCATATGTTTTATTCTTGAGACCAGATAAGAGGGGAAAGCATGGTTTCAAAAAAAAAAAAAAACTTTTTAAAATTCTTTTAAAGGAGAAAAGAAAACCACTCACATGGTCCTACAAAAATATGGAGCAGCCTCTATCTGGCAGCTCCTCATAGGCAGAGTCTGCATTCACAGTCCCTTCAAATGCCCACGAGTCCCTCCTTTTCGCTTCTGCTATGTGCAAGGTACCAGTCTTGAGTTTACAAATACACACTTGGCCCATCTTCAAAGACAAGTCTGAGATTCCTATAAACACAGACTTCTTCAAAACTATCTTCTTCATGCACAAAAAAATCCTTTTCTCTCTTAACAGTCCTTTATAGGTATGCTTTCCCATTTTGTAATTCTGTTTCTAGTTATAGCCTTTTCTTTTCCACCTAGAGAACTTCCTTTAGCATTTGTTTTTATGATTTATTTTTAATTGGAGGGAAATTATTTCACAATATTGTGTTGGTTTCTGTCATACATCAACATGAATCAGCCATAGGTATACATATGTCCAGGCTTCCCAGGTGGCTCAGTGGTAAAGAAACTGTCTGCAGTGCAGGAGCCACAGGAGATGTGAGTTCGATCCCTGGGTCAGAAAGAGGACAGAGGAACCTGGCGGGCTACAGTCCATAGGGTCACGAAGAGTCAGACACGACTGAAGTGACTTAGCATGCAAGCATGCATACTTATGTCCCCACCCTCTTGAACCTCCTCCCACCTCCTACCCCATTCCACTGCTCCAGGTTATCACAGAGCATCACATTTGAGCTCCATGAATCATACAACAAATTCCCACTGGCTATCTATTTTATATATGGTAATGTATATGTTTCAATGCTACTCTCTCAATTTGCATTTGCTTTAAAGCTGGTTTGGTGATGTTGAGTTCTTTGAGCTTTTGCTTATCAGTAAAGCTTTTGATTTCTCTGTCAAATCTGAAAAGAGCCTTGCTAGGTAGAGTATTCTTGTTTGTAGGTTTTTCCTTCTCATCATGCCACTCCCTTCTGGCTTACAGAGTTTCTGCTGAAAAGTCAGCTGACAGCCATATGGAGATTGCGGTGGATGTTACTTATTGCTTTTAATAGTTTTCCTTGTCTTTAGCTTTTGTCCACTTGATTACTCTGTGTCTCAGCATCTTCCTCCTTGGGTTTATCCTGCCTGGGACTCTGTGCTTTCTGGACTTGGGTGACTGTTTCCCTTCTGATGTCAGCTATTATCTAATCAAATATTTTCTCAGGCCCTTTCTCTTCTCCTTCTGAGACCCCTATAATGCAAATGTTGGTGCATCTGTTATTTTCCCAGAGGTCTCTGAGACTGTCTTCATTTCTTTTTATCCATTATTCTGTTCTCTGGCAGTGATTTCCACCATTCTGTCTTCCAGCTCACCAATTCATTCTTCTGCTTCACTTATTCTGCTATTTATTCCTTCTAGTTTTTTTTTTTTTTTACTAAAATTATTGTATTCTTCAACTCTATTTGGTTGTTCTTTATATTTTCTAACTCTCTGTTAAAAACTTATTGTAACATCTCACTCTGTGCGTCCATTGGTTCCCTGAGTTCTTAAATCACCTTTACAACCATTACCCTGAACTCTTTTCTCTTGTACATTGCTTATTTCCATTTCATTTAATTGTTCTTCTGGGAGTTTATCTTGACCCTTCATCTGGAACATATTCCTTTCCCATCTCATTTTATTTAAATTTCTCTAGACATTCCTAGTGATGACACTCCTTCCAGTCCTATGGTCGACCATACTAGGGAGGAAGATCCCATTAAGTGCGTTGAACTGAGTTGCTGAACAGCCTTTTGCGTGAACTACCAGGACAGGTGGGGTGGGAATAGCAGTCACCAGTCACGCAGTCTCCCCAGAGCTGAGATGGGGCAGAGCTGGGAGCAGCAACCAGTGAGCCCCTGAAAGAGGCCAGACCCTAACTATTGGAAACGGCAAACCCAAAGTTCTCTAACCTGCAAGATTTTTTGTAACTCATGTTACCAGCAGTTATAAGTCAAAAATAAATGAACAATAGACAAAATACATGCTTGAGATACCCAGAGAGGAGGAAGCACAGGACGGCAGGAGAAAACAGTTCAGAATTCCTCAGGAGTTCTGGAGAAGTTCAGAAGGGCCCATTGAGAGCCCATACTTTTATCTTCAGACAACTGCAAAGGTTCATTTGGAGGAGGTGTTTCAGTTTTCCCACAGAATTCTCCAGTCCCACGGTCACAAGGGATCCAGGCACTTGTATAAGAACTAGGACAGTCTTTCTGAGGAAGCCACTAGCCCACCATTACGGAGGTGCCATCTTTTCTGTGCTCGTATATTGAGAAAACGGGCAATTAGATTGGTAAAGTTAAACCCGAGGGGAATTTAAGAGAGCATAGAATAAAAAAGGCCCATATATTTTTAACTTGTCTTTATCACTTATAAATCCTCTGTCTTGATACTGCCACCCCCTCCCCTGTCTGCCCCTTTGCACAGAATCCAATGATGGAAAAAATCTGAGTGGAATTTGAGACTAAAGGCCCTCAATGGGGGATGAGGGGCCAGATCCCAGGGGATCCCATGGCAAAGGAGAGGGGCTGCCAAGGCAGAGGCCAGGGGGTGGTGAGTGCACCCAGGTCCACAGACATTGTCCTTCATCTCCCCCCACCCCGACTTTCTCCCACCTTTGGAGTGAGTACCACCGCTGTGCCCATTTTGCAGACAGAGAAGCAAAACTTAGTAGTAATTATTAGTAGTAATTACATAAAAAATTATTAGTAGTAATTACATAAAAAGTTAGTAGTAATAACATAACCTGCATAAAGTCATGTGACTGATGGAAACAGATCTGGGCTGACAGCAGAGAGCCTGACTCCACGTCATTCGCATCATCCTGCCCTCTGCTGCACAAGTGCCCCACTCAGAACCTTCCCCAGCGTTTACTAAGGATAAAAAGTGTCCCAGGTTTTCTAAAGAACTGGTTTAACCTCAATATTAAAATCTAACAGAAAAGGACACAAAAAATTAAGATGGAAATATCTTTTTTAAAAAAACTGGCAAACCAAAATATAAAATACATGAATATAATAAAACAGGACCAAATAAGGTTAATCCTAAGAATTTAAGAATTATAAGATGTCCATGTTTTCTTTATCTACATCAAATATCAATGTATAGACAACATCCATCAAAAGGTCTCTTACATTTGGTAGATTCCCTCCTTCCACCACTGTATTTTGTAATTGGGTAATGCTGATTGTTATGCATTTCTTTTACATATGCCATCTTGCTGCTATTATTGACTCTAAAAATCTTTTGGCTGATTCATTTAGCTTCTTTTAGAGAAATAATCATTTCATCCATTTAAAAATAATCAGTTTATCCCCATTGTTCTAGTAAATATGCCCTTGTCTTCTATTTCGCAGTTAAATTTTCAGAGGAAAATTAAATAATCATGGGTATGCTTTTCCCTCTCCCCAGTGGGATACTATGTCAGTCTGGGTTCAACAAATAATCATCATAATAGTTGTTAACATTTGTGGAATGCTTATCAAGTGCCAGATGAGGTTCCAACTACTTTATACAGATTTAGTCTTCAGAAAACTCCTATGAAGTAGGTAATATGATTGCCATTTTGAAAGTCAGGAAATTGTGGCCCAGAAGAGTTATGCAACATAGCTGATGTCACACAGAACGTGACAGAGCTCGAACCCAACCCAGGCAGCCTGACCCCAGAGTCTGTACGCCTCCCACCTCCCTGATGCTGCCTCCCAGCTGGGTGTGCCCTCATCCATTCCCTTACTCCACACATGTTCACTGGTGACTAGTGTGTGCTGGACTCTGTACCAGATCCACAAAGGACTGTCTGTCTCAAGACAGCAACATATAAATCCTGCCCATGAGCCCGCCATGCATATTCTGGACTTGCAACCTCAATTCTTACCTGAATTTCCAGCCTGCTGGCCCACTCTACAAATTTCAACTTGCCAGTCATCAAAATGGTGTGAGCCAATTACTTGAAATAAATCTCTCTAGACAGACTAGCTAGATTAGACTAGATGGATAGGCATATCTTACTAGTTCTGTTTCTCTGGAAAACCCTAATTAATACAAACTCTGGTATCTGCCTTCATGAAGCTTCCATGTTCCAAAACCTAAACTCAGTGAGAGCCTGTCAATGCCTGTTCATCATAAGCACTTTAATGGTCTTTTTCTCGCTGATACAGGCTAATTGGATCAGTACTGTAGCTGCCTCTCCTTCCAAGTTTGCCTGTTTGCAGGAGAGTGAAATGGGAGTGCAACAATTATGAGGATCTGGTGACCAAGAAGCAGAGGCAGTTTAACTTGACCTAAAGCTCCCCAGGGAGATTCAGATTCCATTCCTATCAGCACAGCTACTGCCAGAGAAACATCACAGGCCTCAGGGAGCAGCCACGCCAATCAGCTGCCCACACCCAAGGCCAATGCCACCCAAGTGATGAGAGAACTAAAACAGACATTCAGTTGGAGGAGACCTTAGCCAAGGCACACGTGCCAGGGTCGTGATGGCACTATCGCTGAAGGAACTTCCCCAAACGTCCTGCTTTCTCAGAATACATGAGCTTCTGCAATAATGTCTATGGCCTTGGGAAGAAGATCTGGTTTAACCAAATAAGTCTCGCAGAAACCTGTGTGTTTCGGTCCTATACCTGTCTCTCAAGAAAATATTTTTGTAAGAAAACTTATAAAGTCTTTGCAATGTAAGAACAAGTGCTTACATTATTTTCTTGAGTGGCATGGAGCCAAAGACATGAAGACTTTTTCTTGTGGTCAACAACAGAGTCAATGCTTCCAGCTATTCCTCCACTGAACTAAGTTATGATTTCAGTCAAGAGTAGAAAACACACGTTGGACAATGCAGCAGAAGCAGAGATAAGGGTCCCCCAGCAGTTGCCCCACGATAAGCTTCCTCTTAGGAAGCTTCTGAACCTCTGAGACTCAGCCAGGGCTCAGTCTGGGGGATGAAGAAGGGTTTAACACAGTCATCAGTGAGTTATAAAGAATAGTACTAGGGAAGATTAATTTGCTCGGAAGCTCAAAGTCCAAGAGAGCTGGTTGTCACTGCATTCATCTCCAGATACATTCTGGTCTCCCCTAGGAGATAGCAGAGGTGAAAAGAATAAACTCTGAAGCCAGCTGTGTGATCCTGGACAAGCTACTTAGCCTTTATGAGGCTCAGCTTCCTTGTCTGCAACATAGGATGATATTACGCTTTGGTAACATCTAATTTGCCAGCAAATTTGGAAAACTCAGCAGTGGCTACAGGACTGGAAAAGGCCAGTTTTCATTCCAATCCCAAAGAAAGGCAATGCCAAACTATGCTCAAACTACCGCACAATTGTACTCATCTCACATGCTAGCAAAGAAAGAAGAAAGTGAAGTCGCTCAGTTGTGTCCGACTCTTTGCGACCCCATGGACTGTAGCCCACCAGGCGTCTCCGTCCATGGGGTTTTCCAGGCAAGAGTACTGGAGTGGGTTGCCATTTCCTTCTCCAAGAAATGCTCAAAATTCTCCAAGGCAGGCCTCAACAGTACATGAACTGTGAACTTCCAGATGTTCAAGCTGGATTTAGAAAAGGTACAGGAATCAGAGATCAAATTGCCAACATCTGTTGGATCACTGTAAAAGCAAGAGAATTCCAGAAAAACATCTACTTCTGCCTTATTGACTATGCCAAAGCCTTTGACTATGTGGATCACAACAAACTGTGGAAAATTCTTCAAGAGATGGGAATACCAGACCACCTGACCTGCCTCCTGAGACATCTGTATGCAGGTCAAAAAGCAATAGTTAGAACTGGACATGGAACAACAGACTGGTTCCAAATAGGAAAAGGAGTACATCAAGGCTGTATACTGTCACCCTGCTTATTTAACTTATTTGCAGAGTACATCATGTGAAATGCCAGGCTGGATGAAGCTCAAGCTGGAATCAAGATTGCCAGGAGAAATATCAATAACCTCAAATATGTAGAATGATACCCCTTATGGCAGAAAGTGAAGAGGAACTAACAAGCCTCTTGATGAAAGTGAAAGAGGAGAGTGAAAAAGCTAGCTTAAAACTCAGCATTCAAAAAAAGAAA
The DNA here is from genome assembly GCF_019320065.1 of Cervus canadensis. Classification (NCBI taxonomy): domain Eukaryota; kingdom Metazoa; phylum Chordata; class Mammalia; order Artiodactyla; family Cervidae; genus Cervus; species Cervus canadensis. Next base: position 36,200,303 of record NC_057408.1, read on the forward strand.
ATCATGTTTTGGGCTCCAAAATCACTGCAGATGGTGACTGCAGTCATGAAATTAAAAGACGCTTGCTCCCTGGAAGAAAAGCTATGACCAACCTAGGCAGCATATTAAAAAGCAGAGACATTACTTTGCCAACAAAGTTTCATCTAGTCAAAGCTATGGTTTTTCCAGTAGTCATGTATGGATGTGAGAGTTGGACCATGAAGAAAGCTGAGTGCCGAAGATGCTTTTGAACTGTGGTGTTGGAGAAGACTTGAGAGTCTCTTGGACTGAAAGGAGATCCAACCAGTCCATCCTAAAGGAAATCAGTCCTGAATATTCATTGGAAGGACTGATGCTGAAGCTGAAACTCCAATACTCTGGCCACCTGATGTGAAGAACTGACTCACTGGAAAAGACCCTGATGCTGGGAAAGACTGAAGGCAGGAAGAGAAGGGCATGACAGAGGATGAGATGGTTGGATCGCATCACTGACTCAATGGACATGAGTTTGAGTAAGCTCTGAGAGTTAGTGACGGACAGGGAAGCCTGGCATGCTACAGTCCATATGGTCACAGAGTCAGACATGACTGAACTGAACTGAATTGACTGAAGCCCACAATTCATGATCATGAACCTAAGCTTTGGCCGATGCCATGAAAGTGAAAGCTATGTGCCCACAGAATGGACATGCACTCCTTCTGTCCATTTCCATCTTTCTGGAAGCTAGGATAAGGATGAAAAGGGAAAAGCTGAAGCAACAACTTTAGATACAGAGATGGAATTCTCATTTTGAAGATGAATGGCTGTTCTACCAGTCCCAAGAAAGACTACCTATAGTTGGACTCTTACACAGGAAAGAAATTTTTACCTTTATAGACAACCTGCCACAATTTGGAATCTCTTGTTTACATCATGGAAAACTGTACCCTATTCAACATACAACGTCCTGGCTTGATGTGATGCTGGTGGGAGAGCCATATTGTAACTATGATGAAAGATGAAAGCTACATCATCAGGATGGCAGAGCAGAAAGATAAAAGAAGCCTGGGTTCCTAAGAGCATCTTGTAATCAATTTATTACCCTTGAAATGGCTTAATTATCCACTTTTTAAGAAACAGATTTGGGACTTCCCAGTGGTCCAGCAGTTAAGACCCCGTGCTTCCACTGCACAGGGCATGGGTTTGATCTCTGGCTGGGGAATTAAGATTCCACATGCCACACGGTGCTGCTACCCTCAAAAATAAAAGTAATTAAATGTTAATTTTTTTAATAGACTTCAATTTTTAGAGAAGGTTTTGGTTTTCAACTCCAAGAGATCACCCCCAATCTCTCTGGGCCTTGATGTTCCTCACCTGAGTCCCAGGCCAATATTTCTCACCTGGCCACCTTGCAACTTAAGGATGGCTTGACATAATCCCAGATTAACATGTATAAACCTCTTCTCCCCCTCCCCAAATTGCCCCCCATAACCACCCTAATTCTCTAAGTAGTCCACCATCTGTATACCATCCACCAAATGGCAGGTATCCGTTTTCTTCTCCTGTTTCCCTCCCTCGACTAGCATCACATCTACAGATTCTTTTGCTGGCCCAGGCCCCAGTCCACCTGCCTTCCTTGGCCACCAGGTTCAGATCCATTAGGTTCACTGCCTTCCCCCCTCACAGTGGGCCACGCTGACTGCAGCCTCCCTGCTCTGTTATTGGAGGGGTTCTGGGAGGGCTCCCCCTTTGCAGGTCAGTTTTCTTCTGAGTCCAGCCCACACCAGAAAGCCCAGCACCCAGCTGGACTCCTGACTCCTACCTGTCACCATGTTTGTTCTATCGTACAATTTGGCATTCAAGGGAACTTACAGCCATGCCAGTTCCACTGTCTTCTCAGCACGGAAGCTCATTTGTCTTGCCTGAGCACTTCTAAGTGACTTTCTCCCAGGGTGATTGGAGGCTGTGGTCTAGCACTGACCCAAAGCCGGTGTGCGGGGCCCTCTGGGCTGCCCTGCTCAGCTCAGCACTGAAGCCACCCACCCGTAACCAGAGCAGGGCTGATGGCCTGCAGTCCGAGCCTTGCACTGAGAAGATGGGAGACCCTTAGTTCTTTGGTGATTTGCCAAGAGAGCCTCAGACAACAACATACCTATACTCCCGGCTTAAGAGGAAAAGTCGGGGGAAACCCTTTACTGCGTCCCATCCACACCTTTAACCAGAATCTCTCTTTTGTTAAAGTTTTTTGTTTGTGGTTTGGTTTTTTGAGTTCAGTAGGTTTTTAGATTTGGGTTTAAAATGTATTTTAGTGATTTCCCTTTCTACCAGGTCCAGATGCCAAGGAAACCTTGACAGAGATGTCACAGGTTAACTTTTACAGTAAGGAGGGAAAACAGCTTCTTATTCCTTCCAACATGACATTTTGGAAAGTAAAGAATTCTTTGAGCATCCTATGAAACCCCTCTCCACCCCCAAACCCTGCATACCCAAACAAACTGGAAGAAATCTCAGGGGTTCCTGGACCCCTGCTACCTACACATGGATCTTTGGGCTCACGTGCTGCAGGCTGAGAAGTTGGGTGTCTAAGAGTCAAACCAGAGCTCTCCCCAAACTCCTCTGCACTCCCCAATCATGGGGGCTGGCAGGGTGGGGTGGGGGCCCACCTGCTCCTGCGAACGGGCTTCCTCACAGCCCTTCCCACCCCCATCCTTCATTTCTGAGGCTCACACTGTGCTCTCCCCACCCCCACTCCACAGGGTCTCATCTCATCTGGCCTCCCCACCCCCACAGTGCGGTGGGCACAGGAGTGGGGCTGGCAGGGTGGGGAAGCCGAGAGAGAGAAGCGCTGTCTCAGCACCGACCCTCCAGCGAAGGCCTGAGGGGAGTCCAGCCGAAGCAGAGGTGAGTGTCCAGGGTTCCTCCAGGTCAGGAGCACCTGGGGACGTGCTCAACAACCACGCAGGTCCTCCCAGAGTCCCTGAAGCCCGGTGCTTCTCAGGGCCACTCACAGGTCTACCACACCCCGACCTGTGGCCCTCGCTACCTTGGCAAAGCACACCCTCTGGCCTTCAGGACTAACCTCCAACCCCACTTCTTTGTGACAGCCCCTATGTGCCTTTCCTATCAGAGGCAGGGAGGGTGGGACTAAGCAACAAGGTCCAGGGCTGGGGAGCTGGGGGAGGCAGAATCTGGGCCACCTCTGCCCCACGCGAAAGGCTCCAGCCTCAGTTTTCTTAACTAAAAAAATGAGCTCTCCCCATGAGTGCTCTGCACAGACCCCATCCCGTCCTAAAACCCAATGACTCCCGTATCAGTGCATGATCTCAAACTATGACGGTAATTATAGCTAAAGCTGCTAGCTTTGGGTTTGTCTTACATGCTGGGAACCAGCTTAATGTTTTAGATACATCATCATATTTTACCTCACAACAACCCAAGGAAGCAGTATGATGGTTATATTATGATTTCCCCACTTATAAGGAAACCGAGGTTCAGAGAGGTAAAGTAACATTCCCATAGTCACACAGCCCTGAGGTTAGCTGCAAAGCTCACGCCCCTAACTACTGCGCACTGCTGCTCTTTACGCTCTCCTCAGCGACCCTCTGCTGGGGTCGCTGCTGATACAAGGAGGGAAATGGGACTGGGTAACATTGTCCTGAGTTTATTATAAACTCCCATCAGAGGTAGAGTGATTTGCCCCACCTTGCACAATGGCAGGGTCGGGAATAATAACCCAGGGGCTTCGGTTTCCACTGCCCCCTGCTGTGTCTGCTCACTTCACTGGCTTTGGAAGGCAATAAACAGACCTGGCTTTACTCTGCTAGCATGATAATTGCTTTGTCCTTGTACTTTTGAAGGTCTTTCTCCTCTTCTCCAACTAGCTATATAGTCTGAGTGATCATTATAAACAAGGGGTAAGTTAAATTTTAGTCCTGGCAGAAAAGAGCAGGGTAACGGACAAGAACAAAGAAACCAGCTCCTCCAGCAAGAAAAACTGACTCTGAACACACTCAGCCGACACCACCACCATCTCCACACACCCTGCCACCCATCTTCATTAAGTGGCCACAGCGTGAGCAGGTATTTTCCTATAATTTAACAAAAAAAAATCAAGAAACAGAATGGTTTCATTTGCCCTTTTCACGCTTCACAAGGGCAATTCTTAACCAGGAGGAAATTATATTTTAACTCCTGTTCGAGGGAGGCATGAGCTCTCAGGCACACAGACTCTGCCAAATGCCAAAGCCTCTAAGACAAGACCCAGGAGGGCCACTCAGTGCAAGCGTTCCCTGCAGATGCACCCAGATACCTCCCTCCTATGCAGGAAGCCTCCACCGTCAGGCTGCTTCCAGCCAGTGCCCAGTAACTCATCACAGGCCACCAGTGCTCACAGAAGTGCTCAGGACCCAGGGATCACCAGAGTGACCCAGCAATGCCAGGACAGCACCATCCTGGCCTGTCTTCTGCAGCCCAGGCCAGGCCCAGGGGCTCTGCTGACCAGAGACCAGGAGAGGTGGCTTCCTCACACTCTTCCAGATAAACAGGAAAGTCATCCTGGATGTGTTCCGGAGGACAAAGGCTGAATTCCACAAATGCAGACTATTTCAGATAGAAACCCCATTCCGAGGTGGGTTTGGGACCCAGCAGTCAAACGTGCGGCTACCCGACATCCTCTGGGCCACCTCCTCCCACCCCAGTGTCTGCAGTTTCCCACGTCGTGAGTCCTGCCTTCCATAACTTGTTTCCCCAGCACCCCATGCCATGAGGGTGCAGAAATGTGGTCAAGGCTGCCCCTGTCAGACAGAGCCATGGTCAGGTGACGGCTCAGAAGGGAACCAAGTGAGGTTAGCCCCAGGATCTGCTCTGGGGGCTTGCAGCAGGCTCCCTGGCTCTCTAGGCATGGCTGCAAAGAAACTGGCATCTGGACACCATGTTTACGGTATGAGCTGTAGCCTCAGGGCCAGGGGATGGAGCCCCCCTGCAGTAGCCGTTGCTCCAGCTACAGACAGTAAATTAGCCTGGAACTGAGGAAGCCCTTCCATGAACCAACCATACATCCCCTCGGGTGCCAGTGTACACCCTCAGGAGAACCTGATATGTACATCCCAGGAGCTCCTGGGATGGCAGAGGAGCACGGACTTGGAACCAGTCACACCTACAGTCAAACGTTGCTCCACCTTCTACCAGCTCTGCCTCCCTGGACATGTAATTTAACTCCTGACCCTCAGTTGTTTCAAATGAAACATGGAGATCAGAAAATCTAATCCCATGTTTGTGCCTATTAAGGGAATGAACCAGTAAACAAACATGCCATGAATAAGGTACCTAACACAGTGGTTGGCATGTCAGGTGCTCCATAAGGTTATTTTCTTCCCCACTCTTAACTCTTGATACTGTTAGCTAATACATTAACACTTTTTTCCAAGCTGTCATCTCCAAACTAGTCATGTTTTGACAAGGAAAAAAAAAAAAAATATCAGACAGGTCATGGTCTTTAAGCATAACACCACTAGGGACATTGTTCAAACTGGCAATGATCTACTCATAACACTCCTGAGATCTATTTGATCAATGAAACATGAAGTGATCCCATTTGACTGTCATGCAACCTAATGCTGACATCTTAAATAAAAGGATGTTATTGCCAAACACTTGGTAAAAAATGATAGCAAAGGAATTTCCTCAAATCTTTCAGTCTTAACAATGTAATTTTTTAAAATGATGATGAGTAGAATTTGATGCGACTTAGTAGAGATACCCCTCATGTGTGCATAGCCTAAGGCATTTCCCAGGTCTTTCATGGTTTATGAATACACTCAGGAGACAGGAAGGGCATCCTCAGAGAACTTGACTAGGTTCCTACCAAGGACCCTGACCTTGGTGCTTAAGTGCGTGACACTCAGGAACCCATTCTGGGCTCCTCTGTTCACCTGGCTCCTAGTGTACACTAAGTGCCTCTAATGTGTTGAGAAAATGCTAGGCTGGATACTCAGGCAGGCCCAGTTCTGACCTAGTAGAATTTTAGCAGCAGAGAAGAGGGATAATTAAGGGGACCATTAATGGAGAAAGGACCATAATTTGTGATAGGTACTAAAGCAGAGGAAACCCAGGAAGTCATCAGTATATTCTGGTGTCAGGTAGGAAAGCAACACCAAGAAGGTTCCCATTTTTCCTCATTTTTTGAGCCTCAGATAATATTCATTTGACTGCGATATATTTTTAACTCGGGAAAGGCAGCCTCAAAAGAATTTTTGAAGAGATCTCTGAATAGCAGACAAAGATGGCTGGGCATTATTTGGAAAGAAAGAGGGAGCCTCTGAAGGTTTGTAAGGAGGAAGGTGATAAAATCAGAGACAGACTTGGTTCTGGATGAATGAGGAGTAGAAAGGGAGGCAGGGGGCCCCATCCAAAGTGTATTTCAATAACTGAATAAATACATAATAGTATTTTACAAATATTAATGTCTTGGTTTGGGCAAATTTGCACTGGTTATGTAATATGTTAGCATCATGGGAAGCTGGGTAAAGGGTTATTTGGAAAATGTCAATGCTTTACTCTCGGCTCTTCTGGGAGTTAAAAATCATTTTGATGCGAAAAGTTAAGAAAATCTGGAAGAGAAGAAAACAATCACTTGAAAAAATAATCTAATAAATATAGGAATGGCTAATTGTATGGGTATATTCCTACAGTGGCTTTGCTTTCTGTACATTTTTCTGATTTTTTATATGAATTGCTTTATTCAAACTCACAGCAATCAGAAATACTAAGCAATTCTAGATACAGGCTAAGAGTAACTTGATATTAACTAACATAATTAATAATTATTTTTTCCACTGTAATGAGTTCAAAAGATGATACAGTATAAAATGATCTAAAGGGGCATCTGCCAAAAAACTAAATATCCAGTAGTTACCATTAAAAACAATGTATAAAATAGTTGTCAATCCACTAAAATCTGTAAAATATTGATTTAACTACATTTGGTTTAAAAAGAAATTTTGAATGTAAATATCACATGCTTAATTAAACTACACCAGAAATTCTCCAACCCCTGAGTAGTCTTAGCAAGAAGAGCTACTCAAATTCAAAGGGTCTGCAGTTACTCCTGGTGAGTGAGTCCTTTTGTGTGACTGTGAGTGAGACAAGGTGAAAGCTATGGTGATTTCTCCAAAATATTTGAAGGCCTCAGTGAAGCCCCACTTCGTGGAGGGTCGGGACCAGCTGGCAGGGACAGCATTCAGTCTTACCCAGCGTCATCCTGGAAGCCTTCTAACTCGTCCCGTTGCTCGGCCAGCGTGGCCTCCAAGTCCAGGTAAGTCCCATTGTGGGAGAGCTGCAGGGTGCAGTCGTCCAGCTGCAAGAGAAAGAGCCTGTTAAGCCAGCCTGCTCCTGCGGTGGGGACTGGAACCCAGAAATCACTTCCTGTTGCCCTCCTGTGTTTTCCAAAATCAACCATTACCTGGAACTTCCCTGGTGGTCCAGAGGCTAAGACTCCATGCTCCCAATGCAGTGGGCCGGGGTTTGATCCCTGGTCAGGGAACTAGATCCCATGTGCCACAACTAAAGATCCCACATGTCACAACTAAGACCCGGCACAGCCAAATCGATCAATCAGAATTTTAAAATAAATCAATTAAAAAATAAATAAATAAAATCATGCATTATCCCCAAATCTGGATCCTAACGGAAGAGGTAGCACATATATACATATTGTATATCATATAAACAGATTGGAAGCAAACTGCCTAACAGGTAGACAGAAATCATACCCACTACGTGAATGACCTTGACAGGACCCATAAGACGTGGCCAGGGGAGGAGAGGCACTGGGCCAATGTCACCTTTCACTCTCAGGGACCCAGAAGAAGCCATGGATTTGGAGAGTGGAAACCAAGATGCCGATGGGACCATGGATTGAGAGACACAGAGTTTAAAAGGAAAAGTTGGTGGAGAAAACATGCTGTTTCCTTTGACTCAGTGACAAACCCACTTGCTCAGATTCTATAGTCAGGTTTGGCCCATTATAATTAATAGTTGCTCAATAAACATTTTTACAACAAAAAGAAACATTCTTCATCTGAATGGCAATATATTTGCTGCTGCTGCTGCTAAGTCGCTTCAGTTGTGTCCGACTCTGTGTGACCCCAGAGACGGCAGCCCACCATGCTCCACCGTCCACAGGACTCTCCAGGCAAGAACACTGGAACGGACAACTCACCAAAAAGGACAATAGGTCTCTTTATTACTAGTCTCATTTCTAGAAAATTTATTTAACAAATACTTGTTGTTGTTGTCACTGTTCAGAAGACAAGTTGTGTCCAACTCTCTGCAACCCCGTGGACTATAGTCCGCAGGCTCCTTCTGTCTACACAATTTCCCAGGCAAGAATACTGGAATGGACTGCCATTTCCTTCTCCAGGGGATCTTCCCTGACCCAAGAATCAAACCTGCATCTCCTGCATTAGCAAGCAGATTCTTTACTACTGAGCCACCTGGGAAGTCCATTAACAAACACTTACATGTTGTTAATTATATCCATTCATAACTCTAAGCATTTTACATATATTACATCATCTCATTCTCACACAAACTCTAGTGATTTTCTTTGTTATCCCCATTTCACAATGAGAAAGCTGAGTCACCGAGACAGACTAGGACACTTGTCATATCTGATAAGTGATGGAGGTGGGATTTGAATTCAGGGAATCTGAACTGAGGTCATGCTCTTGACCACTATGCTCTGCATCTGCTCTATGGCCAGAGACCTTCTGAAGACTTGAAAATACACTCTTAAAATGCAGCTTTGGTGATCTGAGTATTCTGGTCTGGCCAAGGTAATGCTGCAAGCTTGCCAACTCCATTCCCTTTTCCTCCTGGGGACAGAGACCATATATCCCAGGTTTATAGTTGTGCTGTTGCTGGGTAACTGAGTACTGACCACTGGAATATCAGTGAAAGGGAAGAATCCCAACAGGCCTGGCCAAAACACTCCTACCCAACCGTACACCTTTCTTCTCATGCCTGTGGCCAAATATAGAGGAGCCAGAGAGGATTCCCAAGTCTGGAAACCAGCAGACCCCAGACAGCAGCAGCTTAGGTCCCCGAATCACTGCATGGAAGACAGCATTTTGCTGCCCAGCCCCCACTGACCCATCCTGGACAGTGACAAGTGCAAGACATGAGCCTTTGCTCTAGTAAGTCATTAAGACTCTGAGGCTGTTTCAATTAGCCAGCATGACATGACATTTAGAATAATCCATACACTTAAAAACACAGGAAAGTAATTTTAACCAAAGATGAACATTATGAGAAAGTCCAAGTATATAACCTCATGCTTCATTTCTCAGGCTGTAAGGGTGGCTCCTATTATTCATCCACTTGATGAGTTAAAGCTCTTATTCCAAAATGCCAGGAGACTAGAGAGAAGTGGAGGCAAATACGTGGCTACTTCAAAACATCTAGGTAAAGGCCTGCTAATCCTCCTGCTATAAGTGAGATTTCAAACAAGGAATTAGTCTCCTTTGATGGAAAAGCTTTATTATCCTGAACAAGAGAAATAAAGACCGTCAACTCGTCCAGAATCAGCAGCTATACCAAGCTGCTAATTCTTACAGAGACCCCCACAGCTCCACGTTTCTGGTTATCCTCTACAGAATGAAAGGAATTTGTTCTTTGTTATTTGTAAGAAATAGTTAAATCATTTGAAGGGGTTAATCCTATTTGATTCACTTGTTTTATTTCTCTAATAACAAACTATTAAAGGCATGCTGGTGAGGGTCAACATTCTTGACTGGCACTTTACAGATGGGCAACCTGATCTGAGAAAGCTGGGACCCGACGGGTCAAACTCACTGTACTCTGGTGTCAGAGGTGCACCCAGGGTGTGGGGGGAACACTCAGGGGATGTGTCCAGGTTGCAGGGGGCGATGGTGGGGGAAACACTCAGGGGAGGTGCGCCCAGGGTTTGGGGGGAACACTCAGGGGAGGTGCGCCCAGGGTGTGGAGGTGGGAATGGTGGGGGAAACACTCAGGGGATGTGCCCAGGTTGCAGGGGGCGATGGTGGGGGGAACACTCAGGGGAGGTGTGCCCAGGGTGCAGAGGTGGGGATGGTGGGGGGAACACTCAGGGGATGTGCCCAGGTTGCAGGGGGCGATGGTGGGGGGAACGCTCAGGGGAGGTGTGCCCAGGGTTTGGGGGGAACACTCAGGGGAGGTTTGCTTAAGCTTTGGGGGGGACACCCAGGGAGCTGGCTTCCCTGCCTATGGAAGCAGAGGATTTCCTGCAGGAGTCTCCTGGGTTCGAGTCTCCTGTGAACTAAAATCAGACTTTATCATTCTTAGGTGGAAATTTTAATTAGACAAGGAACCCGTTACCATGTTCACTGGTCCTTGTGTACGTAGAGCTATAATCACTGCAGCTCATTCTTTCTTTTAATTCCTACTGGCATTTTCAACTAATAAAGCTTTTGTGGTCCATTCTGTTGACAGTATCAACACTTCTGCTCATTTTTAATCCCACATATCATCAACAGACTAGAAGACAAGGAAACTGAAAGCCCTTTGCATGCTCAGTCACCAAGGAATGTCTGACTCTTTGAGACCCCAGGGACTGTAGCCCGCCAGGCTCCTCTGTCCATGGGATTTTCCAGGCAAGAAGACTGGAGTGGGTTGCCATTTCCTCCTCCAGAGGATCCTCCCGACTCAGGGACTGAACCTGCATCTCCTGCGTTGGCAGATGGATTCTTTACCACTGAGCGACCTGGGAAGACCAAAAGCCCTTTAAGCTATGATCATTTCTTTTGCCTCCATCCTTGGAAATGTTCGAGTCCAAAGAAGGAAGCTTTTGGATAGAGTTTCTGGTTCCCCCTCAAGGGGGTTGAAGGCATTCGGAGGCTATGGTCCACACTCAAAGCCAGACAGAGAGAACCAAGTCAGAGAGGAAGTACTGCTCTGTTGTATAGAGAGGCAAGACGTGCACGCATATGTGGTACAAATATTCCCACCATGGCCAGTTTCAAGCTATCAGTGTGAAGTCACTGAGTGTGGAGCTAAAAAGAGATACACTGCAGCTCACCAGCATATAGTATTTTTATCATACTGACTCAGGAGATGAAAGTAACCTCCCAATGCAATGAAACAATTAGAAAGTAACATGTTTTGAGTACTTTTTTGAGGTAGTGTTGGCTCACAATATTATCAGTTCCAGGTGTAAAGCAAAGGATTCAGTTATGCCTATATATAGTATATACTTATGTGTATATATTTGAATATTTTTACCTTTGCTTCTGATATACTAATAGCTTTTATTCATTGAATACTGATACAGGATAATTTAATTTTGCATGATGGCTGCATTAAACAAAATTCCCTCTCGAACCACCCAGACCAGCTTCAGCACACGCTGCTTCTGGCCCTCCCAGGTGCCTCAACTTGAGGCACCTCAAGGGGACACTAGCAGGCAGCAGACGAAGGCTGAGCCACCCTGTCCTAGGCTTTCGGTCCTCACCCTTCCCCCAGTCCTGTGCTTTCCTCCTTAGCTGGAGCAGATGTGGATCACTGGGGGCCAGCAGATATGAAAAAGTGTTAGTCACTCAGTCGTGTCCAATTCTTTGTGACACCATGGACTATAGCACCCTACCCCCAACCAGGTCCCTCTGTCCATGGGATTACTGGAGTGGGTTGCCATTTTCCTCTCCAGGGGATCTTCCCAACCCAGGGATCAAACCCAGGTCTCCTGCATTGCAGGCAGATTCTTTACCATCTGAGCCACCATTCTTACTGGCAACCATGGTTATTTTCCGCATCGTCTCCACCCCATGCCTCCTGATTTTATTTCCCAGCAGCTGGGGTGAATACCTGGTTGGCCCCACCGCTCACCCTGACCCACCAGGTACCTGCCTCCTCATGCTCCCAGCAGCCCCAAATCACAACAGGGCCACCCCCACCCGCTGCCACCCCAGCCTCCCAACCACAGAATCCCAAAACCTTAGCAGAACTGCTTGTTCTCATGATTCCGCTCCTCACATTCAGAGCATCAGTAGCTACTGCCATTTCCATGGTTCAATTTTAACAAAATTATATGTTACCCATGGGCTGGGCACCAAGGAATACATATGGGCTTCCTTTCCTCAAAGATCATTTTGTCAAGCAAGTATGACACATTAATAGAACACAGAAGAGAATGAAAAGCCACTTAAACCAACTGTCAAAATGTGTGGAAGTTCACCTTCAGTTGTATTCCTTCCGTTGTAATTAGCAGCCACAGCCCCTGAGACTCAAGCATCCTCTGTTAGACAGGACACCTCCCTTCCAGCAGAAAGGCTGCCTGACTTCCTAAGCCAGGTGTCATGACCCTGCCTCCACAATTAACACCTGGGCGATTTGTGCAAGTCCTTCAACTAAAACAGAAATGATGACTCTGTACCCTTTAGTCCCTTGAAAGTGGGGCTTACAGTAGGGCTATAGGAAGGGGGCAAGGTCAGCTTGCTCCCCTTAGCAAGCTGGGGCACGTGTGCATGTCCCGCAACTCAGGCAGCCTGTGAAGATGCCAAATGAATCCGCACACGCTGGCCACTGCGTTCCATGACATGAGCCCCGCCATCACCACACCCCAGACGCACGATTAATTTGTAAACCATCACGGGAGCCAAGCAGGAGGAATACACAGCTACTGGGCTGGACTGACCCACGAACAGTAAAACCCCCTCAGTACTTTGGGGTTCAGCTTCAGTTACAAACAAATTGATAGGCACACCAAATACAGGCTTCAGTCTTGTCAGGGATAACTAAGTTAACAGTTACGAGAGAACGCGATAACGAGGCGAACAGGTGGCAAGTGGCGCTTAACTCCAATCGAGTTATTAGAAAGGGTCAGACAGAACCACTCGGACTCTGCTCAGAGAGAAGAGCACCCGGACGCCTCCCTGCCAGGCCAGTTCCTGACAGGAACCTCAGTTCCTCCTGACATGAAGGGAACCTGATCCCCCCACCCCGGGCCTCTCAGGTCAAATGTCTTCCCAAATGATGGAAGGGCCCGGGAATTTCCTGACTCCAGCGATTTTCATGTCAACCCTGATCCCCTGGCAGCGTGGCCCCCGCACTCCTTTCCTGGCTCTGGGTTTGGTGGCCAGGACACTGCTGGGCATTTCAGGACACAAGACGGAGCCAGAAGGCCAGTGGGAAGACAGCAGCGCAGGGTGATCTCAGGACAGCGGTTGGGGAAGGTGAGTGGCAGGGGACTAGGAATCTGGTGGGGCTGGGGTGCTGGGGAGGGGGTCAGTCACAGAGCCACATGAGGGACCCTTCCAAACACTCTGGAATTCTGTGCCACTCCTTTGGGCCAAAACAAACCGTTAAAATGGGGCCCAGAGCCCTGGAGACATAAGACAAGCCCTCCCATCTTTGCAGACCACCTGCACGAGGTCACCCGCCTTCTCCTGACAGTTCCTACAAAGACAGGGCATTCAAAACTGGAAAAGGCAGGCTCACCGTCCTGGGGAGGAAAAAATACCTAAAACGAGGCTGACGTCACATCTCAACTTATACCTTCTTTTCTTTCCTTAATCCGGTGAACTGGCGTGTTACTGGGGTGGTTTAATGATTATCTGGGTTTGGCAGCAGGTCTAAAGGAATCCTTAGTCTAGGCAATAAAGTTCTGGGGAACTCTGAAATAGATTTGCACAGAACTGTTCTATAAAAAATACATGAGGTCTAATCTTAAGCTAATTTTGGTAAGAGTTCAGAAGTGGGAAAATACGTGCTGATTTTTAAAAGAAAAAATCAAAATAAATGTCATTTGCTGATGTCATTTCAGAGGTTCCTCCCATCCCTGCATCCACATTTTTGCAGCTCCTTCCATCAAGAGGTGGATTCCTTCTTGGTTCCTGGACTCTGGGCTGGCCTGGGTCTTGCTTTGGCCAACGTGGTGGCGAATGTCACATGGCAGAGACTTCAGAGACACCTGCTCACTATGGCTGGCCTCTCTTGTTGCCCTTGGAACGCGGCCACCACCCGAAGCAGCCCGGGTTCCCCGACTCCAGGGTACCTGGTTGCTCCCACTGCCCCTGCCAACAGCCTGCCAACTGCCACACGCTGAGCAGGGCCAATCTGGTTCCCCAAGGCTCCGAGTGAGCCGCCAGCTGATGACCGACCCAGGAGAGGGCCAGCCATGACACGGCAGACTGGCCCAAAGCAGAACTGCCCAGCAGACCCACTGGGGTGGGACCACATTTCATGCTTGTTGCTTTCAGCCAATCTCTTCTGAGCCTGTCACCTCCATCCACAGCAGGTGGGCCCCCAGGGATTGCGGCCTCAGACTCAAGAGTGCTCAGTGGCTGGCTCTGAGGTGGGTAAGAGGCTTGCCCCACCAAGGTGCCCGCTGAACACACCGTGACACCACTGGCTCAAGGCAGGACCGCCAGCCCCATGCCCGGTCCTCAGCCACCAGGGCACGTACATGCCCGGCCCTGCCCCTCCTGGAGGCCAAGCCCCCACCAGGGACCAAGGACAGAGGACAGGAGACAGCAGCAGCTGCTGGGAGGAACGGCCCGGCGCCCCAGCGAGTGGGGGCGCAGCCAGCTGCACTGTCCCCCCAGGAAGGCGCGGAGGCGGCAGGAGGTGAAACCCTGCAGGAGCTGCGATCCCAGGCCCTCTGAGCCCGTGCCCTCATCACGTCGTACAAAATGCACATCCGAACAGAAAAAATGATGAAGACGTTCAAAATGGCAAAGGCCAGCCCAGGGCCCATCTGACGGTGCTGGGCCTGCTCCCGGCTCAGAAGTGAAGCCCTGCTGTGGGCCTGTCTCGCTCCAGGGCCGGGTCCACTGTGGGCGCCCTGGGCCCCCCACTCCAGGCTCATCCGTCCGTCAGAGCAGCAGGCAGGCAGGCATTGCAGCAGGTCAGCTCTGAGACAGCTACAGTTTCCCCCTCCACTGGGGCTCCGGCGGCCAGGCAGTCATGAAGCTTCCGGCTTCCCTCAACTTTGTGGTTCCTTCTAAAGGCAGCAGAGACTAGAAACTCGGATGACAAGCAAAACCATCAGGAAGGACAGCTTTCCAACAAGCAAGGCCGCATGTCCCTTTCACAATTCTTCATAAAACCTTCACAGAATCCTGGCTCAGCCGGTCAAGCCTTTGTGGGCTCTGGCTGCCCCCATCCCTTGAGGGCCACGGCCAAGGGACGAGCGCACACGCCGCAGGGCCACCCCCTGCCACCTCCTAAGATGGGGAGTGAGGACACAGCGCTCATTTCACCATCCTTCAAACTACACGGACTTTCCACGTTCATTCCCTTCAAATGCATAACACATCTCACAACAACAACAACAACAAATGCATAGTTTCACATAAAGCTGTGATTTGAACATAATTTAAAAATAAAAGGAACACTGGGTCAGTTTTCTTTAAGAGAAAGACCAAAGGAAACTGACTCACATTGATATCAGAAGAAATCAGGCCTGTTGGTTAACCCCAACGAATCATATTTAAATTTCTAAATCTCTAGGGGCCCATTTAGCCACTTCAGAACAACAAATATATTGTGGGTACTTCATAAATGTTTTAGGGTTAAGTACAAGAATATTTTTGAAGATCAAGCATATATGGGTTATGAAATAAGATGAATGTATTTACTTTGAGAGCGGTTGGATTTTACTTCCTCAGAAACCTTTAGTAAGTTATGTTATTTGTGGCCAGCAACCTCAGTGAGAGAAGCAACATCCTGATATTGATTTAGGCAGCTTCCAAATCAAGCCCCAGACTTCTACTTAAGTCAACAAAATTGCACAGCTCACCAACCAAAGGAAGGGCTTCTGCCAAATTCTAGAAGACAGACAAAGGCAAGGTTTCTGCCATTAAGAGCTTAAATTGAGCAAGCGTGATCATATGGCAAATATTTGTATGATATTAAGGGACCTTTCTATCATTAAATAAATAACCAAAATCCATTAAACTTCTCCCTTAAAAAGGCCAGGCTATATTCACTTGGGTTTTTTCATTTTGTTTCTTTTTTTTTTAATTGGAGGCTAACTACTTTACAATAGTGTAGTGGTTTTTGCCATACATTGACATGAATCAGCTATGGGTGTACATGTGTCTCCCATTCAGTCAAGTTGAAAAACAGTTATCAGTAGCAAGTTTCAGTGTTATTACTGATCTATTATCATTCATTCATTCAGATGAATAATCCTTTCCTGTGCTCCTTCTCTGACCTGGCAGTGCGGTATGTCCTTGTATGATAAGCCGGATTCCAGCGGGCACTCACGGCTGTGTGGGGGCCCAAACACCAAACAGGGAAAAGAGGAGAACAAGGAGTTAGTAGTAACTTTGCTGTCTCTGCTCTTACTTTCACTGGAGGGATGAGGGAGCTGAAGTACGATGGATATAAAAGCCCTGACACAGAGGAGGTTGAGTAGTAGGGATACTAAAAGAAAGCAGGCCCAGGGCTCCGGAGGGGAAGACTTATTGGCCATAGTAGATTTTAGACTTGATTCTAAGGCAACAAAAAGCTGCGAAATTGGTTGAAAACAGATGCATGAAGGATCACTTTTGCAATATGAGGACAGAAGGGGGAAGATAAATGAGAGGCCACTGAAAGAATGGCGGGCAATTTGAAGGCGGCTTGGACAACAGTGGAAGCAGTGGAAACAGAAAAGGAGAGAGAGGAGTGATACAGCAAAAGAGGGGAAGGGAAGAAGGAAACTTGAGAACGACTCAGCCACTCATCAGATGTGGAGGGATCCCACAGGGTGTCTCGCTTGAGCAAATTAATACACGGTGCTACTATTTACTAACACGGGAAACATGATACAAAAAACTGTTGGGGGCAGGGGGATAGGATAAAATTGGTGTTATGTCCAAAACAAGTGGAGGAGCTGAGTAGAGAAATGGATTTGGGGATTTGGGCATGAATAAAAACATGGTGGTTGAAAGCTCACACGTGCACGAGTGAACCTAAGGTAACAGCTAGTTCTTTGTGGCTGGAGGTTCTGTAAGGGGTCCCCCTTTTTGTTCCTAATAGTGGTAATTTGTGTTTTCCCATTTTTCCTCTAATAGAGTTCTTTTATTCACTTATTAGTCTTTTCAAGGAACCAACTGCTTTTCCATTATTTTAAGTCTGTTTTCTATCTCATTAATTTCTCTTATCTTTGCTATTTCCTTCCTTCAGTATTTTTGGGTTTAATAAGTTGGGTTTTTTCTAATGTATAAAACGTGAAGATTTTCAGTCTTTCTCCCTCTCAATCATGTGCATTTAAGACAATAATTTTCCTCTAAGTAAGGTTTAACTACAGACCACAAGATCCAATATGCTGTATTTTCATTATCTTAAATCCAAAATATTTTCTCAACTCCACTGGGATTTCTTCTTTGACCCACAGGCTATTTAGGAGTGTGTATTACATAATTCCCAAATATTTAGGAGTTTTCTAGCCTCTTTTTTACTGTTTATTTCTAGCTTAATTTCACTATGGCCAGAAATACATTCTGTATGATTTCCATCCTTTGAAATTTTTTTAAAGTTTATCAAACTATAGTTGATTTACAATGTTGTGTTTAATTTCTCCTGTAAAGTGACTCAGTTATACATATATATAGTCTTTTCTTACGTTTTTCCATTATGGTTTATCACAGGATATTAAGTAAGTTCCCAGTGCTATACGCTAGAACCTTGCAATTTATTGAAACTTATTTTATGGCCCAGTAAGCACGAAGGATGTGTACTCAACAACTGCAGTGTCTGTTAAATGAGCTTCTCAAATCTCCTCTATCTTTATTGCTCTTCATATGCTTATTCTATAGAGAGGTATATTAATTTCCCACTACAACTGCAAATTTTTCTATTTTTCCTTTCTGTCAATATTTGATTAGTTGATTTAGACTTACTAGTGAAAATATTATTTCCTAGTCTTTTAGCACCATGAGATGCCCCTTTATCTCTAGTAATGCTTCTTGCCTTACAGATTCTGGCAACTGTTACTAGGATGGTCATACCAGTTTCTTTGGGTTAGAGCTGCACAGTTTATCTTCTTCCAGTCTTTTACTTACAACATTTGGTACCCATATATTTGATATGTACCTCCTGTAAGAAGATAACAGCTTTTATCCAATCCAACAATCTTAGTTTTTTTAATAAAAGCATTTTTTAAAAGTCTGTTAACCTAAAGTGACTGATATTATCTAGGTTCCAATCTACATATTTAGTATTTGACCTACATGTTCTAGTTTACTTTTTCTGCCTTTCTTAGCATCTTTTAGTTTAAAGCACTATTATCTACTATTTCATATTTCCTTCTTATTATTATTCTTATTCCTAGCTATATATTCTTTTATTAATTCTTTCAGTAATTTATCCTCTAAATAATCTGGCTTCCTAACTCAGCAGAACCTACTATGAATGAGAGTTATCACTTACCAGAAAATGTAAGGGCCCTAGACCATTTTAATATGGTATACACCTTTCAACATAATGAGAGATGTATTTTGGACTCTATGACATAGTATTGTCTGGCAGTCAATGTTCATTTAAATTCAACCACATTTTCACTTTGGTCTCTTGCCCTTCATTTCTTCCTGGGTTTCCGTGCTTCTATCTGTGATTTCCTTCTGCCTGAAGAAGTCTATTTAGCAGTTTTTAAGTGAGAGTCTACTGGCAACAAATTTCCTCAGTTCCTATTTTCTAGAAACACCTCTATTTCACTTTTTTTTGTAATAGCTGTACTGAGATATAATTCACAAACCATATAATTCACCTATTTAGAGTATACAATTCCTTGGCTTGTATATTCACAGATTTGTCCATCCATTACTACAATCAATTTTAAAACATTTCCATCATCCCAAAAAGAAATCACAATTATCCATTAGTAGTAACTTCTCATTCCTGCAAACACACCCGCTCTATACCCAGAAACCATGAATCTACTTCCTGTCTCTACAGATTTACCTATTCTAGACATTTCATATAAATGGAATCACACAATAGTCTTTTGTGACTAGCTGCTTCCACTACTTAGTACAAAGGTGTCAAATTTCTTCCTTACTACAGCATTTATCAGCACCTCACTCCCGTTATTGCTAAATAATATTCTATTACACAGATACACCACATTTGATTTATCCATTTATCAGTTGATGGACACTGGGTTGTTTCCACTTTGGGGCTATTATGAATAAAACTACTATGAATATTTGTGTACAAGTTTTTATATAGACATATACTTTCATTTCTCTTGGGTGTATATCTAGGAGTAGAACTGCTGAGTCACATAGCATCTCTATGAGTAGTATTTTAAGAAACCGGCAGACTGATTTCCAAAGCAGCTACACCATTTTACATTCCCACCAGCAATGCACGAGGGTTCCAATTTCTCCAAACTTTACCAGCACTTGTTTTCTTTTTGATGATAGCCATCTTAATAAACGTGAGATGGTATTTCATGGTTTCTGTTTACATTTCCCTGATGACGAATGATTTCGAGCATCTTTTTGTATATTTATAGGTCATTTGTATATCTTCTACTGAGAAATGACTATATAAATTCATGGCCCATTTTTAATTTGGATTGTCTTTTTTGTTATCAGGTTGTAAGTATCCCTTATATATTATACATACAAGTCCTTTATTGGCTACATGGTTTGCAAAATATTCTCCCAATTTATGAGTTGCCTTTTCACTTTCTCAGTGGTGTCCTTTCAAAAGCTTTCAATTTTGATCAAGTACAATTAACCTATTTTTTTCTTTTGTTGTTTGTGCTTTTGGTATCATACCACCTTTACTTTAAAGGATATCTTTGGGAGAAAAGGGAACCCTCTTATACTGTTGGTGGGAACACAAACTAGTACAGCCGCTATGGAGAACAGTGTGGAGATTTCTTAAAAAACTGGAAATAGAACTGCCATATGACCCAGCAATACCACTTCTGGGCATACACACTGAGGAAACCAGATCTGAAAGAGACACGTGCACCCCAATGTTCATCGCAGCACTGTTTATAATAGCCAGGACATGGAAGCAACCTAGATGCCCATCAGCAGACGAATGGATAAGGAAGCTGTGGTACATATACACCATGGAATATTACTCAGCTGTTAAAAAGAATTCATTTGAATCAGTTCTAATGAGATGGATGAAACTGGAGCCCATTATACAGAGTGAAGTAAGCCAGAAAGATAAAGAACATTACAGCATACTAACACATATATATGGAATTTAGAAAGATGGTAACGATAACCCTATATGCAAAACAGGAAAAGAGACACAGAAGTACAGAACAGACTTTTGAACTCTGTGGGAGAAGGTGAGGGTGGGATGTTTCGAAAGAACAGCATGTATACTATCTATGGTGAAACAGATCACCAGCCCAGGTGGGATGCATGAGACAAGTGCTCGGGCCTGGTGCACTGGGAAGACCCAGAGGAATCGGGTGGAGAGGGAGGTGGGAGGGGGGATCGGGATGGGGAATACACATAACTCCATGGCTGATTCATGTCAATGTATGACAAAACCCACTGAAATGTGAAGTAATTAGCCTCCAACTAATAAAATAAATAAATAAATAAAGGATATCTTTGCAGGCAACAGAATTCTAAATTAGCAGTTATTTACGTGAAGTACAGGTTACCTTGGAGATATTGCAGGCTATGTTCCAGACTACTGCAATAAAGTAAGTCACATGAATTTTTTGGTTTCTTATGGGAGGGAGGTTCAAGAGGGAGGGGACATATGTATACCTATGGCCGATTCATATTGAGGTACGGCAGAAACCAACACACTATTGTAAAGTAATTATCCTCTAATTAAAAATAAATAAAAAATTTTCAAAGTTATACTATATTACAGTCTATTAAGTATGCAAAAGCATTATATCTGAAAAAATGTACATTTAAAAAATATTTTATTGCTATTAATAAAAAACATTAACCACCATGTGACAAAGCCAGGTTGCCAAAAAACTTCAATTTAAAAAAAAAAAAAAAACAGTATCTGCAAAACACAATAAAACTAAATATACCTGCACTCACAAACTATTAACTTCACTGTCTTCTAGCTTACATCATTTCACATGAAACATCAGATGCTGGTTTTACTGTTTTTCTTTTGAAGATAATCTCTTTTTCTGAGGCTTCATTTAATATTTTCTTTGTCTTTAATTTACAACAGTTTTACTGTGAAGTGCTTATGTTAGTTTGCCTTGTATTTATCCTGTCTGGAATTTATAGCACTTCTTGAAGTTGTGGCTGACGTCATTTGTTAATTTGAGAAAATACTGGCCATTATCTCTTCAAATATTCCTTCTGCCCCATTCTCCTTTTTCACCCATTCGAGGACTCCAACACATATTTTAGACCATGATCCACATGCTTATCATGCTCTTTTCTGCATTTTCTGTTTTTTGTGCTCCATACATCTTAATATCTTCTACTGATCTATATTTCACATCATTAATATTCTCTTCATCTGTGTCTAATCTTTAGTTGAACCACCCACTCTATTAATTTGGGGGGTTATTTATTTATTATTGATCTATTTGGCTGTACTGGGTCTCTGTTGCTTTCTCTAGTTGTGGTGCACAGGCTTCTCATTTTGGTCGCTTCTCTTGTTGCAGAGCACAGACTCTAGGCATGCAGGCTTCAGTAGCTGTGGTACATGGGACCAGTTGCTCTGACGGATTCAGAATCCTCCCAGACCAGAAATTGAACCTGCATCCCCTGCACTGGCAGGCAGATTCCCAACCAATGGACCACCAGAGAAGTGCCTATTTTTAATTTCTGTATTTTTCATTCTACAACTTTCATTTGCTTCCATATATATATATATGTGTGTGTGTGTGTATATATATATGTATATATATGTGTATGTGTGTGTGTATATATACATACACACACACATATACATACACACACACCATTCTTGTTTTGCTTTGTTTAAATTCACCATCTTGCCTCATTTCTTGAATGTATTTCTCATGTTTTAGAGATCACATCTAGTAACTCTAGTATCTAGAACACTTACAGACATTTCTGTGGTTCCCCCTTCCCCTTGATCATGTCTCTGGATATACCAGGTACATTTTATTGAATACAATCATTATTTATTTAAAAAAAAAAAAACACCTCAAGGTTCTGAGCGATAGCTTCCTCAGCTTCTGGTAGCCGTAGGAGTAGATCATAGTAATCCAATTAAGGACTGAGCTCACTCAAAACTGGGTTTCAGTCTCTGTATGCCTTGCCTGATTTCAGTTAACACTTCTTCTACTCTGTTTTTCTCTCCCCAGCATTATGAATAATAACTTTACTTAACTTTCCAGCCTCCTCACAGTCACTATCTGCTTCCTTCAGAGTCTCTGCACCTGCTACTGGTGAACTGGTACATGCATCACAGTAAAAAGAACTAAGAATATCAGACTTAGTGAGTATGACCTCAATAAATTTCTCTCCTCTCTCGAATCTTGGCCTCCCAAGTCCTGGTGCCTTTGGAGTTCTCTAGTGCCTTCAAACAGATGGGTTTTGGTCCTCTGTTTACCTTATAAGGTTGTTCTCGGTAGGAGTATTGGTCTGCTACAAGCTAGTCCCTTATAGCCAGATGTATAACTGAGCAAGACCCTAGGAGGCCTCCCCTGGACAGACCCCTGCCCCATATCCTCTGCTGTAGCTCCTCTCTGAAGTCCCCAGAAAATATTATCTCATGCATATTTCATGACTTTTTCAGATGTTAAAAACCACCACCAAATGAAAGAAATTAACTACCTGATGACCATGAGCACACAGCCCCCAGACCTTCCAACACCTAAGGATTGATGCCAACCACACTGCTATCTCAACATCAACCAGAGAACTGTGCACCAGCTGATCACATATCCTGGGATGTCCCTCCCTCACTTGGCCTTTAAATATGCTTTGCCAAAATTCTTGAGAGAGTTCAGGGTCTTTTGAACATGAGCCATCCATTCTTGCTCAGCCCTGAGATAAACGTTCCTCTGCTACAAACTCCAAAGTTTCAATTTGTTTGGCCTCACTGTGTGTTGAGAAGCTCCCCTGGTAGCTCATCAGTAAAGAATCCACCTGAAATGCAGGAGACCTAGGTTCAATCCCTGGGTTCGGAAGATGCCCTGGAGAAGGAAATGGCAACCACTCCAGTATTCTTGACTGGGAAATCCCAGGACCAGAGAAACCTGGCGAGCTACAGTTCCTGGAGTCACAAGAGTCAGACATGACTTAGTGACTACACCACCACTGTGTGTTGAGCACACGAACTTGTATTGGGTAACATAAGCCCAAACATCTATTTAATAGCTAAAAACATTTACTATTCACTTGACATGAATTAACATTAATTATTTAATCCTCACACAAGTTATGAGGAAGGTATTATTATTATTTTCATCTTATAATTAATGTAAAACTCATACACACACACACAAAAAAAACCGTAATTGATCAAACAACTTGCCACAATCATCACAATTAGTAGCAACTCAACTCAGACCACCTGGCTCCTGAGACTGTGTCCTTACCTACAACAGAATATCCAATTTGGAGGAAAGATATGCATAAAGCCCTCTGCAATTCCAACATTCAGTGACTGCATCAAAGAAGAGAGGACAGAAGAGGATCAGCCAGAGGGACCAGAGCAAAGCCAGCGGAAGGTTCCTCTAAGCCCAGAGAGGCATTTAAACCTGCTCATTACGACTGCGCTGCCTCAAGCTCAGAGATACTCACAGGGCTTGTGTAGACCCTCACCCGCCCCACAGCCCACCGGCATCACTCAGCACGTGGGCACATGCCCACTGGCACCCATGCCCCTACTCGGGCACAGGACAGAAGTCACCGGGTGGCGCGAGCAGACAAAACAGCCTGAATCAGAGACCAGGTCTGAGAAACGCAGGCCGAGGCCGGCAAAAATGCACGTGCGCAAAGGCGCCAAGTGCCCAGCGCATGCTCCGTTGTCCCACATAGATGTATAATATGTGAAAGAACTAAAAAAAGAAATATGTTCAAGACTGACCAGTGTGGTTCCCAAAGCATGGCCTGAAGACTCCCGGGAGGACTCAGACTATTTCAGGAATCCACCAGGTCAAAACTACCTTCATATTATAGCCTCTTAACTGAACTGACTTTTGCACTGGTATTGGGGAAAACCACTGGAACTTTAGCAAGAATCAAGACAGAGACGCTTAAGTCTACTAGTCATTGTATTCCTCACCCCTGTGCACTCACAGTAATAAAAGTGTCAGTTACACAAAACAATGCCCTTACTGAAGTATTAAAAATTATTGATTCTATTAAATTTTTTAAAAGGCACGAAATCAATAGTAAAGGTAAGAATTTCAAAACTATGGCTACAGAGCGTTAAATCCCATGTGCAGAGCTCTGCGTGACAACATTGTCACATACCCATGAGACCAGTCCTGGGGCCACCACTCAACGCTGACTCCTGGGTTCTAGGTTGTGAGCCAGAACCGGCTAGCTGACTCTGAACCAGCTCCTCTGGTCTGCTCACATCCCTGCCTGGTAGGGCCTATAGAACATGACTTGGAATCACAGGGCCCTACTGCCCAGTGACTCCGCCATCCCTAGAACAGTGGTTCTTACGCTGCTGTGTGCACACTAACCTTCCAGGGAGCTGTCTGTAAGGAGCTTCCCAGGTGACACCCCTATATTCTAATTCTGAGGGTCTGGGTGAGCACGGCTCAGGACACTTATATCTACCATCGGCAGGTGATCTGATACAGGGGCCTGGGGTCCACTCTAAATAAAGGTGCCAACAATACCTAACTTCAGCTCCCCTGGGGGAGGACAGATGGCTCAGATTAGGCTGAGGACCAAGAGGAGAAATTGCAAGGGGGCTGGGGGAGGGGCAGTGGTCCCAATCTCTTTGGAACTTTTCCCTCCTCATCCAGTCTCCAGAGCCTCCCTCACGCTCTGCCGTATTTGTGTGAACTGTTTCTCATGCTGGCAAAGTATGTCTTGAAGCCCAAGTGTGCGGGGATTAAGCCGACGCCCCAGGGAAGGTCTACTGACTGGTATCCTAGGAAAACACACAAACTGGCCAAGAACCCAGCTCCCCCTGGCATGTATGATATGAACACCCAGGAGCAGAAGCCACGCCTCAGGGAAGTCCAGCTGGCCACGACTGTGGACTTCTAGGAAGAGCTTCCAAGAACACTAGAGGGTGAGCTGCCTGCTAGCCAGGAGAGCCAGAACACCCTAGTCACTCCAGAGCGTCCCCAGAAATCGGCCTTGGGGAGACCAGAATATCAGCCTCAGACACAAGAGGCTGGGCCTCCACGCCACAGGCTGCCACCAAACCAGCGGTGGAACATGCGGCGGGCCGGTTATAGTAACAGCATCTGACAAGGCAGACGGGACATCAGAGTGCAAATTGCAGCTCCTGCTGTGCTCATTTTGCCCACGTGGCATTTTAAAATATCTATGTTTAGTTGCCAATAGTTAAAAGAAATTTACATAAAATTCAGATTTCCAGCATCTCTTTAAAAATGGGAGGATCTGGAAACCCAGGGCCATCTCTTCTAGGCCCAGAGAGGCCAGGCTGAAGCAGTGCCCACCCTTTATTTGGGCAGTGCTATTGAGGGCAGGAGGAGAAGGGGGCAACAGAGGATGAGATGGCTGGGTGGCATCATCAACTCAATGGACATGCGTTTGAGCAAACTCCAGGAGACAGTGAAGGTCAGGAAAGCCTGGCTACACTCCATGGGGTCGCAAAGAGTCAGACATGACATCACCTGCCCACCTGGCTTGTTTCCATTACTCATCTGGACCCTGGCTCAGGTAACTCAAAGGTCCTTTATCCTCAAAACACTCTAGGATTTAATGTCCAATTTCTTCACTTACTTTCAACCATACATAGCACCAATGTTCTTCTCAGTAAACAGAGGATTTAAAAATCAGCAGCATGAAATCAGCAGGGTATTTCGCTCCATTCCCTTAGTAACTCATTAACAAGGTAACCAGACAGCCCTAGTTTAGTGATCAGCTGAAACCCCTCAACCAAACACTCTGCTTTAGGACCTCACTGATGTTTGTGCCATCAGCCCTTAGTGGGCTTCCCCGGTGGCTCAGATGGTAAAGAATCTGTCTGCCATGCAGGACACCCATGTTCAATCCCTGGGTTGGGAAGATGCCCTGGAGGAGGGCATGGCAACCCACTCCAGTAATCTTGCCTGGAGAATCCGCATGGACAGAGGAGCCTGGCGGGCTACAGTCCATGGGGTTGCAAAGACTCAGACACGACTGAACAACTAAGCATGTAAGATCCTCAGCAACCCAGGTACCCAAGTCAACATCTACTGCCCCACTGCCTGTTGCCATAGCAAACAGAGGGCCCCATCGAGATGCCTGATTCTCCGGTTAGGAGAGCCCTGCTCAGCGGCAACGCCTCTCCACACCTGGTATGACAAAGCACAGGGCTGGTGAGAGGGGTGGTTAAATACTGGTCCCTGTACTCTTCACCACAGCTTTCTAAATCCAATTTAAAAATCCACAAGCATCCATGTTTTTTCTAAATTACAACTTGTCCATTTTTAATTGGAAAAAAAATAAAACCACTGTCCTTGCTCCTGAGCAGAAGACCACACATCTCTCAGATCTCTCCTGGGGCTCCCAGGCATTGAAGGATGACCTTCCAAAGAGCCACATGCCAGTGACAGCAAAGGCAGGAAACTTCCATTTGTGATGCCACATGCTCCAAGTAAGTATTCCCTGAAAAACCCCCCATATTGTCATCTTTAATTGATGTTTGATACATGTTTGAAGAAAAAAAGTTGTCAGCTCTTCTGAAATTATTCATTCCCATTATACCCTGCAGGTAGGAGCAGGGCTATCACAGAAATTAGGTCTGGAGTCTTCGGAGACCCCATTCATCAGGCAGGAAATGCATTTCTGGAACCAAAAACAGAATTTATCATCACATGACTGACCCTAGGTATGTTCTGAGCTCATTTGAAAGCCCGGAGAATTGGACCTTCAATTTAAAAATGTTTCAGTCTAAGATGGTTGATGATCAAGTTTGGGAATCAATGAAAATTTTAAACATAGCATATAATCTGCTGAGTGAAACTCCGCTGTGAAATTGTGAATTCAGAGACTACTGCCTGTGAGATTCGGATCAATCTTCAGTCATCGTCAGGGGTCTAGAGATATTTCACAACTAAAAAGCACACTCCAATGTTGGCTTTTTTAAAAAGTCAAAATAAAAACAGTTTTCAGGTCCCCAAGGTGGTTGCAGCAGCTTCCAACGCAAGCAGTGGCACGCCTATGGCAGGACTTGGCTGGGGTCCCTTTCCGCTTGGGCACTCCAGGTAAAAGGATGCAGGTGTTTCTGGAAAACCATTTGCATCTGCCATTTGCACGGAGATGCATTCGTGAGCATGACTGCCTGCTTGTTTTTGCAATTCACCTAAATGTGGAGTTGCTTGGGGCCACCATGCAGTTCGGTCAGGCAGAAAGTGATTGCTCCCAGATGTTCGAGAGAAACGCCCTGGCCAGGCTGACACAGCAGTCCCAATGTGTCTGAACGCACCCCGCGTCCTGTAATGAGGCTGCCACCAACCCAGGTGCTGTTCTTGCAGCGAGGGGCCCAGACCGTCATCACGCGCACAGACATACCTGCTTCTCACACACCCTCATGCGCCCTCATGAAGGGGAATGACCAAGTGAGCAGGAACCGTTCACACTCTCCCTGCACTGACCCTTTAGAGCCAGCTAGCAGCAGAGGTTGGCAAGGAGCACCCACATTTCTGCCCATCTGGTGGCTGGGAAGAGTGATGCATGCAGCGACATTCCCACGGAACACATGGGGCACCCCCACCCCACCTCCCACTCTGAGGCAGCCATCTCTGACTCTTCTTGAGGAAGAGACGGCTCAAGCAAAGGTGACAAAGAGCTCAGAGCTGAGAAATGCTGCATAGGTCTAGAATCTGGGCATGAGGACTCCAAGGTCAGAGCTTTATCTGCTGGGTGACTCCCATGTGTACCCACAGCCCAGATCGGGTCCCACAGGCTCACAGCTGCTCCCAAGGCCAACAGGGGTGGGGACAGGCCACAGCTACAGAAAGACAAGGGCAGGCAGCTAGGCGTGCTGAACGGGCTGAAGGTGGCCCTGGAGTGCTTCAGAAAGCCTCTCCCCAGCTGCCCGGCCCCTTACAGGACTGATTAAATTAGCCCCGAGGCTCTGAGCCAGAGTGGCAGGCAGGACAATTCCCCCTCTCCCCAAACCCCGCCACATTCACTGGAGAATTCCAGTAAAACCTACAACCACCTTATCAGTTCCAGTCCTCAGGGTAGGTCAGAAAGTGGGTTCCTGGAACAGAGATCCTGACCATGCCTGAGAGCAGCCTGCAGCGCTTTCACCAAGCTTCACATCCTCAGGATTCAGACTGAGATACTCTGGTCACTGCACCAGAATTTAACAGCCATGAAATCCTCCGACAGAAATAGCCTTCATCTACCTCTTTAGTAGGCTGAGGACTCCAACTTCTGGGATGGAGACAATACCTTTATATGTGTGCATGCTCAGTCTCTGAGTCGTGTCTGACTCTTGTGACCCCATGGACTGTAGCCCGCCAGGCTCCTCCATCCATGGAATTCTCCAGGCAAGAATACTGGAGTGGGTTGTCATTTCCCTCTCCAAGGGATCTTTCGGACCCAGGGATAGAACCCGTGTTTCTCTTGTATCTCCTTCATTGGCAGATGGATTCTTTACCACCTGGGAAGCCCGTTATACTAGTAGAGAATTCTTGAATTCCCTGTTTTTTAAGTTACTGAACAGCTAGTTTAGGCAAGACATAGTGTGAGCTGTCGTTTAAAGCGTGGCTCCTGTCTCTAAAGGTCATCTGAATACAGTCCCTCCTAGAACAAAGATGGGCTGTTAACACTGACCCCTGAAAGTCTGCTCATGGCAGCGTCAATTTCTGGGCTTTTCTTTATCCCATTTATTTTCCTAATGAATAAGTATCATTAAAATGTAATCAGTAAAAAAAAAAAATTTTCTTTTAGTACACTCAGGGTGGTCTAAAAGGTGCTTCCTAGCCTTTAAAATAGATAGGAATCACCTGCAGATCTTATGAAATGCAGATTCTGACTCAATCAGTGGGGCAGGCTGGGATTCTGCATTTCTGAGGACGGCCCTTTATCGTGGGTATAGTCAAAGCTATGACTTTGACATATACATGTGTGAGAGTTGGACCATAAAGAAGTCTAAGCACCGAAGAATTGATGCTTTTGAACTGTGGAGCTGGAGAAGACTCTTAAGAGTCCACTGGACAGCAAGCAGATCAAACCAGTCAATCCTAAAGGAAATTGGCCCTGAATATTCATCGGAAGGACTGATACTGAGGCTCCAGTACTTTGGCAACCTGATGCAAAGAGCTGACTCATTGGAAAAGGCTCTGATGCTGGGAAAGACAGAAGGCAAAAGGAGAAGAGGGTGGCAAAGGATGAGATGGTAAGATAGCATCACCAAGTCGATGGACATGAACTTGAGCAAACTACAGGGGATAGTAGAGAATCTGGCATGCTCTAGTGGACATGAACTTGAGCAAACTACAGGGGATAGTAGAGAATCTGGCATGCTCTAGTTCACAGGGTCACAAAGAGTTGGACACAACTTAGCAACTGAACAAAAACAATACAAGGAGGGCCCAGTGATGCTAGTATTGCCAGGAGGGGACCACAGGCAATGGGGAGGGGTGCTCAGGGCGGTGAGCACACACCTGTTGGAAAAGGGGAATCAGGTAAGGCTTCATGAATAAAGTGACTCCTGACTCTGGCCGGGAACATGGATGTGATTTCAAAAGGCACTCGTGAAGAACAGAGGGATGTGTAGGGGCAAAGTCTCTGAAGTCAAAAAGAAAGAGGAGAAAAGTACATGCCGCACTTGCAGTGTGCTAAGGCATCCAGTCTATTAGGTAAGGCAGCAGTTCCTAGACATGAGCATGTATCAATCATCTGGGGGCTTCTTAAAACAGAGATTGTGGGCTGCACCCCCAAAGTTCCAGGATCAGTGAGGGGATGGGATTTGCACTTCTAACAAATACCCCAGTGATACTGAAGCTGCTGCCCAGGAACCACACTTTGAGAACTGCTCCAATGGGGTTTGTCAGACAGGGACAAAGGAGGTCCCACTCCCATCCCCACTATATTCCAGGAGGGACAACTGGATTGTCCAAGAGAGGGACTGTTCACATCTGGAAATGGCCAGGACACCTCCTGGTAGAGCATGCCAAGGCAGGAATGGTTATAAACCCAAAAGGGTAGTATCATGCATTCCTCTGGGTGGCTCTACTATGGTTTGAATCCATCCCCTCCAATTAAGTGGGAGCTACATGGAATCCTTTCAGTCTGTAAACAACGTGGAGAAGGATTTGAGTTGACAGATGCCCACCGCTACAGGCAGCAGGTCAAGTGTTCCGAGACAAAGTCAGCCAGTGGCTGTGATGGGCCTCACGGCCATCCTCTCCAGGACCCTCAGTTCCTCCTTCAGATCCTGAGAAAGTCTAGAAAAGTCAGACCTCCTCACTCACAGGGGAGACAGTGAGCTTCTGGGGCTGAGTCTGAGATAAACCTGGGGGCACCGGCAACTCCACCGATGTCAGGGACCCAAGGGCTGGTCAGTGCAGACTGAGTCAGGCAGGGGCTGCCACCGGCCAGGGAAGGAGTCGGGGACAGATACACCAGACGATGACAAAGCTCTGCCTTCAGGATGCCCCCAGGCGACAGCTGAGTGATGCACAAACAAGTAAAAGGAGGAGCGCATGAGCCCGGGGAGTGGAGACTGACTCAAACCAGGGGTCCTCCCCTTGCCTGGGCTTTCAAACCACAGCGCAGAGCTGGAGGTGCTGTGAAAGCATCATGATGTCGAGGTCCAGCTCAGATCAATGAAGTCAGGATCTCCAGGAGCTGGGGCCCTTCCAGACTTAAACCTGATCCCTTACTCCACGGGCCAAGAGTTGGATCCAGCCCTCACTGCGACAGGCAGGGAACCTGCCCTCTTGCCTGACCTGCAGCAATAAAGAAACCAGGAACTAGGAACTGCCAAGCTATGATGGGAGCAGTGGTCCAGAACTGCAGAAACACACATCTTTCAAGCGTTCTGCCCCTCCAGTTAGCTTGAAGAGAGAAAGAGAGAGAGGGAGGTACCCTCTGTGAGCCATCAGAGATGCCACTGCCCCAACCACAAGGTCTGGAGAAGGCAATGGCACCCCACTCCAGTACTCTTGCCTGGAAAATCCCATGGACGGAGGAGCCTGGTAGGCTGCAGTCCATGGGGTTGCTAAGAGTCAGACACGACTGAGCATCTTCATTTTCACTTTTCACCTTCCTGCATTGGAGAAGGAAATGGCAACCCACTCCAGTGTTCATGCCTGTAGAATCCCAGGGACGGGGGAGCCTCATGGGCTGCCGTCTATGGGGTCGCACAGAGTCGGACACGACTGAAGCGACTTAGCAGCAGCAGCAGCAACCACAAGGTCAAGTTAAAGTCTTAAACCACACCCTTTGGCAGGCAGGGGTGCTGGCCTGTGGCAGCTTAGTCTCTGACACACACACATCCTTTCGCCTCAAGCTGTGCAGCAGCCTATGAGGGTCACGGTCCTTCCCCATCATTGTCCTCACTCCCCCAGCTGCCAGCAGAGAAACTGCAGTCTATATAATCACTGTGGATGGTAACCGCAGCCACGAAATTAGAAGACGCTGGTTCCTTGGAAGAAAAGCTGTGACCAACCTAGACATGTATTAAAAAGCAGAGACATTACTTTGCCAACAAAGGTCAAAGCTATGGTTTTTCCAGTAGTCATGTATGGATATGAGAGTTGGGCCATAGGCTGAGTGCCAAAGAGTTGATGCTTTTGAATAGCGGTGTTGGGGAAGACTCAATCTTCCAATCAACTGTGGAACACCAGTCAATCTTAAAGGAAAGCAATCCTTAATATTCATTAGAAGGACTGATGCTGAAGTTGAAGCTCCAATACTATGGCCACGTGATGTGAAGAGCTGACTCATTAGAAAAGACCCTGATGCTGGGAAAGATTGAAGGCGGGAGGAGAAGGGGAAGACAGAGGATGAGATGGCTGGATGGCATCACCGCCTCAATAGACATGAGTTTGAGCAAGCTCCAGGAGATGGTGAAGGACAGGGAAGCCTGGCGTGCTGCAGTCCATGGGGTCACAAAGAGTCAGACACGACTGAGCAACTGAACAACAGCGAGCCAGCCCCTGTGTGAGCCAATCTTCAGGAGCAAACAGGGTGGTTCAGAGGAATGGGGTGCCCTCCCTCCTCACAGATGTCCTGGGACCATAGGTGCTACAGGGAAGGGAGCCAAGGAAGTCAGTTGTTTATGAGTTTCCCTCTCAGCTCCAGATTCACCCTTCAACACATACTCTGCGATAATGAAAGCAACTCCTTCAAATGTTTCTCCTTTATAGCAACACGATGTTAACCTTTCTCAGCAGAGGGTGCTGGAGGGACGATGCAGGAGGAAGGGACTGCAGGGGGACACAGTTGATGGTATGGGGTGAGGACATCCAGGGGGGCTCCCCCCACCCAGCAGGTTCTGTCTCCCGCAACCTCACAGACCCTGCAGAGCCCTCCCGGGACAGACATCGGGCCCTCCAGCCTCCTGTGCATGCTGGCATCCTCTTCCCCTCTGCCCCCTCGTTACCTCCCCCAGCCTCTTCTCCCGTGGTCCTCCTGACTGTGGCCTTCCAGGCACACTCCTGTGCTCCAGCCTCCCGCGCGGAGTACCCCCACCCATGGCACACCCACAACAGCAACTCACCTACCCTGCCTGAAGCCTGGAGGCCTGCTTCCCGTTTGCCCGGGGACTGAGGACCAGTGAAACCAGCAAATTTCTCTGCCGTCCAGTGTGGTCAACTACACCTTCTCCAACAAGGTCTGAACCCCTTCCAAGTCTGTCCTTCCTTGACTGCTCTCCCTCAGCCCTGGGGTACGTACCACGAGGAGTTTTCATTTATCCTATGGCTACTCTTTCACCAGAGTTTAGTAACTCTTTGTATTAAACTTCCCCTGTTTAACTCACTGTGTGTTTTCTCCCTCCTACCTAGATGCAGACCACTACAACAGGAGATATGCACCCTCCAGAAGCCATATGGTGATAAGGGAAGCACCCAGGCCAGCAAATGCCACATCCGTCATCTGCTGACATCGATGTGCTCAGAGGGACAAGCAGGACCTATAGAGAGACTATAGACAGACTAACTTCTAATGCAGTTTGTGACAATCAGTCCTATTTCTTTGTCAGTTGAGTACATATAGAAACCAAGAAGAATGGCTCAAACCCTCCTCTTGAAGACTCTTAAATTATCTGCCAGTTCAGGGCTTCCCTGGTGGCTCAGTGGTGAAGAATCTCCCTGCCAACACAGAAGACACCGGTTCGATCCCTGATCCAGGCAGACCCCACACGTCACGAAGCAACTAAGTCCGTGTACAACCAACAATTGAGCCTGTGCCCAGGAGCCGTAACTGCTGAATCCTGCACGCCCTAAAGTCTGTGCTCCTCAACAACAGAGGCCACCACAATGAGAAGCCCTTGAACTGCAACTACAGAAAAGCCCTCACAGCAACAAAGACTCAGCACAGCCAAGAATAAAATAACTACAATTTTTTTAAAAAATTACCCGCCAATTCAACATTTTTGGATGCTTACTGACAGTGAACATTTCATAGCCTCTTTCTATCTAATACCAGCAGAGAAAATTATTTGTACCTTATTGTTCATAATTTTTCACTCTTTTATGAAAGAAAATAGGAAAAAACTGGATATACACCAGTTTTGGAGGGATTTCCCACCAGTTTGGAGGGAATCAGAAGAAGCAGAGTCTTATAAAGAAATTAGTACTCAAGAATATTTGTGATCTGATGTAATCGGTACTGAAAGGGCAGGGGAAGGGCCTGGGAGGGGCTGGGAGGGAGCAGAGAAGATCTCCTCTTGAGGGTAGGGGTTGGCTCAGGCCAGCTCTGGCGTCTGCCTGCCCAGCAGACAGTCATTTTCAGTGACTAGCTTGCCTCCCAATCTGAAGCCAACTCACACAGCACTGGAGGCAACGGCCACCCTTGCCTGGGCTGGATCCCTACTGGATAGACTGCTGCTCTCCATGGTGGACCACAAGCCCCGATGGGACACAGGTCCCTGCCATCAGCCTGGGCTCACCAGCAAGGGCCTCATCCAGTTCAGGAAAAGCCCTTCCTCAGAGGTTCTCTTCAAGTTCCAACTTAATTGTAGGAGTCTGTTCTGTAATTGTTAGTGTTATGGCTTAGCTGGTTTCCCTCCAGCAGCGCATAATAATAAATCGTTACATTTATAGAGCACTTTATAGCACTTGAAATACTTTCACAAACATCATTTCCTTTTGGTGAAAGAAATCTCCTGCTACTTGGGATGTACTTTTCTCCCAGATGCTTTGTTTTCACTTCTTTAGATGCTTCTGTGTAATTCACTCCATGATGTAAAACACAGACCACAACAATGCGAAGGGTCACCTCCAAAGCACCAGGAGAAAACCTGTGACTTTTTTAAAAGCGAATACGTTTGGTTACTTTGCACTTCCGCTGGTTAGTTTCCAGTCAGGTCTAGCTCGATGGGTGGCCAGATCACACTGCAGGATTCCCCACGGGTGGATGGAGAGAACCAGTGCTCTTGTGCCCAGGACAGCTATGTCAGTTCAGAAACACCCAGGGTGGTCCTGAAGCAAACCCAGCCCCACAGACTCCCGGTAGATAGACATGACTAATCAATGACCGTCTTCATTCTTCTGAGACCTGACCTTGACTGCACCCCCAGGCAGGAATTATCAATTGATGTCACTTGACAGAAACAAGAGAAAGCTATCCGCTCTTCCTCAGCCCCAGGCTGCTCGGGGCAGGCTAGCAGTGCCCCAGTTAAGCTACTCTTAAGTTAGCCCTGCTTAAGTTATTCCCTGGTATGCTCTCTCCTGTTGGGATGTGGCTCCTGGGTGCGTAGCTTTGCTGGGAACCTGCTCACCCTTGGACAAGACCACCATGCCAGCTGGCCTCATCCCTTCTTCATACCTTTATGGCTAAAACTCAACTTATCCACTCTCTCTCTGTCTCCCAAACATGACCACATCTCCAATACCTTCTTCATCACGGCAAGAGAATACTTTTTAAAGATGTCAGTCTTCACACACAATGATTGACATCTCTCTAGAATCCTTTCATGTCTTCAGCACAACAGCTACACAGATTTATGACATGATGTTGGGGAAAGGGGTGGTGCTTGCAGGTGGGAAGAACCGTGCAGGTTGAGGACAAGCAGGGACAGCAGCAGACATCACTGGCTTTGCCCGCAGGCAGACTGCGGATCATCAGTGTAGGGAGGACAGGAGAGAGACTGGTACCCCACACTCTCCTGCAGGCTGCACAGACACTCCAAAGGTTTCAGAGGGGAGGGGCCTGGTGGGTGATGGGCTCCAGGAAGCCCTGGTAGTTCCACAGATAACAGACTAGAAAGGAAGCTATCAAAATGTCTTTGTTTATTCATTGTATTTACTCCTTTATTTATTTATTTTTAGGTTGCACTGTGCAGTATGCAAGATCTTACTTTCCCAACCAGGAACTGAACCTGTGCTCCCTGCACTGGGAGCACAGAGTCTTAACTCCTGGACTGCCAAGAAAGTCTTCAAAATGCTTTTAGGTCTTGCTTCCCTGGTGGCTCAGAGGTTAAAGCGTCTGCCTGCAATGCAGGAGACCCGGGTTCGATCCCTGAGTTGGGAAGATCCCCTGGAGAAGGAAATGGCAACCCACTCCAGTATTCTTGCCTGGAGAATCCCATGGAGGGAGGAGCCTGGTAGGCTACATTCCATGGGGTTGCAAAAAGTCAGACACGACTGAGCGACTTCACTTTTCACTTTCTTGAGGCCTGAAATTGGCAGGTGCAGAGGGCGGGGGGAGGAGGGTGCCATGGCCTCCAGGTCAGCCCACTCTTTCTCTGACCCACTCCCTAGGCAATCCCAACCCACCCCTGGCTTTGAAGGCCACCCATCCCCTGCTGATTCTCTTCTGTAGAGTCCCAGTTTAAACTCCTAACTCACAAATTCATTGCCTACTTGACTTCTGCACCTGGTTATCAACTGACAGTCCCAATTCAACACATCCCACCTGATCTCATCTTCCCGGCAAATCTACTCCCACAATCCTCCCCTCTCAGCAAAGGGCAGCTCTGACTTTCCATAGGCGTCCCTCATAGCTCAGTTGGTAAGGAATCCACCTGCAATGCAGGAGACCTGGGTTCAATTCCTGGGCTGGGAAGATCCCCTAGAGAAGGGAAAAGCTACCCACTCCAGTGTTCTGGCCTGGAGAATTTCATGGACTATACAGTCCATGGGGGTGCAAACAGTCAGACACGACTGAGTGACTTTCACTTTCTGACTTTCCACCCGCTCTGGCCAAGACCCCAAGTCAACTTTGACCCTTCTGTTCCTCCCACATCCTACTCAATCGGTCAGAAAATCATTGGCTCTGGTGTCATATTTAGAATCTATAGGCTTCTCCCACCATCCTCCTCTAAATGGCTCCCAGCCTCCCCCTCCTCTCACCCTATACACTCTCTCCACTCAGCAGCTCAAAGGGATCCTTTGTTCCATGAGTCAGATTATGACACTCAGCTGCTCAAACCAAGCCCCCCTGCAGTGGCCACTCATTATACAGCCCTGCAATGACCTCCAAGGCCCTCCGTGAACTGCCTCTCACCTGCCTGCCGGCCCCTCTCCCACCACTCTTGCCCTCACCCACTGCACCCCAGCCCCTCTGGATTCCTGGTTGTTTCTAAGACAGGCCAAGCACACCGCTGCCTCAGGGCCTTTGCGCTTGCTATTCTGTCTGGAACACATCACCTGAGACAGCCACGTAGTTTATGCCTCCCTTCTGGTAGGGCTCTGTTCCACCATCACTCTCTAACCCCTTGCCTTCTTCTTACCCTTCACCACATGGCATACATTTGTCTCCCCACCCGGCTGTTGGTTCCATAAGGTCAGGACTTTGTAGAATGTGGGATTTTGACAACTGAGCAGATAGAGTAGAAGCTGCTAAGATGACAGACAGAAAAGCTGGAGCACCCAAAGCTGCAGGGGTTTGAAGAAAACAGAAGGGATCACGGAATAAAGCAGGGGTCAGCAGCAGCCTGCAGGCCCAATCCGGCCACTCACCCATGTCCATAAACAAAGGTTTGGATTTTTTAAGTCTCTCCAGATGTTATTTTATTTTTTAATTTCTGTTTTCACCATGCCATGCAGCATATGGGATCTTAGTTTCTCGACCAGGGATCAAAACCACAACCCCTGGATTGGAAGAAGAGTCTTAACCACTGGACCATCAGGAAGTTCCCCATAAATAAAGTTTTATTCAAACACAGACATACCTATTTGGTTAAATATTGCCCATGCTGTGAGCAGCAGTAAGAGAATTAAGTCGTTGCAATATAGAGAGTATGGCCCCTAAAGCATAAACTACTATCTGGTTCTTTAAAGAAAACACTTGCTGACCTCTTGCACAAAGCAATATTTTTCAAACTATAAACTCATAGACAACCGCCCTAAGAAAACTTCCACAAACTTTCCAGGCAGCCCAGATCCCAACTTGAGAAACAGATTTAGAGAGAATACAGCAGTGGTGGAGAAGGAGGAAGAGAAGATGGACTTGGATTCAGTCCCCAGCACCACCCTTCAGCAGCTGTGTGACCTTACATAAATTACTTAACTTCTCTGAAGCTCTTCTTCCTAATTAATAAAATAAGAACTGCTGCTGCTGCTAAGTCGCTTCAGTCGTGTCCGACTCTTTATGACCCCATGGACTGTAGCCCACCAGGCTCCTCTGTCCATGGGATTCTCCAGGCAAGAGTACTGGAGTGGGTTTGCCATGCCCTCCTCCAGGGCATCTTCCCAGCCCAGGGATTGAACCCACATCTCTTATGTCTCCTGCATTGCAGGCAGGTTCTTTACTACTTGTGCCACCTGGGAAGCCCAAAATCAGAGCTACTTATCTTGCAGAAGTAGATAAGTATCTTGCAGAACTGTTGTGAGGCGTCAACATTCTGTAGGTAAAGCATCTAGCCATGGCTAGCACACAACACACCTACGCGACTAACCATTTTTTGAGGATTTACCCTATTCCAAGCACAATCTAGATGCTACATATGTAGCAATGTCTAATCCTCACAAAACTTTAATTGCACTGTGCCAGCACCCAGTGGATTTTACTTACCTTTGATAAACACAATTTAAAAATTTTTTTGTAAATAAAGCTGATGCAGTCTGTGGTTTCAGCACTGCTGTGGGAAAAGTCAGGCTCTGGGGAACTGGGGAAAGACCTGAGCCGCCTTAGGGAGGACAGCATCGATCCCAGGGACACTCGAGACCTCTGTCGGTCTCTTCAGCTGCTTCCCAAATTAGCAGGGAAATCTCCCAATTCAAAAAAACCTCGTGACACGCTTTGCAGAGATACCATGCAAAGCAACAGATTCTGTGCCTATTTTTGGCTGGTGCAGATAACTGGTCGTTGCAGACTCTTGAATCACTGGATTAAAATGCCAGACTCAGCGCACAGAAACGGTGGGTGTGGTGAAGACAACTCAGCTGGCCACCTGCTCCCGCTAAGTCTGTTTCCTAAACCACTGACATTCTTTTGACTTTTTCACAAACCAAACAAGCCAGTATTCTTTTCTCAAGAAGTAGAGCAGTTTAAACTATCTTATTAGTGTGAAATCTGTGGAGAAAATTCTATACCACCTAAACATACTGTCTGTTAAATCGGAGAAAACAAGTTGCAGTTCCCATTTGACATAGGCGAAGAGGCACTAATTAAGACCCAAAAGCAAATTCCTCTGTGATCACTTTTTTAGGAGTAAATAAGACATTATGACCTATTTGGTTAGACTGAAAACAAGCAAATTTTAAAGGGAAACCCTGATTTGGAGATCAACCTAACTATGGTACCGGCGTGCATATTTGAAACTTTCTGTTCCCAGAAACTCAAGTGTTTCTGGTTTCTTTCCTTGACTTTTCTCAATACCAAGATGGGACCAGGTTGAAAACTTTAGTTCTTACAAAGGGCATTTTTTTTTATTTCAACTTGACTACCATGCTCACAAAAGATGAACAGGCTGGGCTTCCCAGTGGTCCCAGATAAAGTGGGTCCCAGAGGTCCCACTCTGCAGATAAAATCCATAGGAAAGCAGCAACCACTCCAGCTTGAAGGAATCAGAGGTGTTAAACCAAGTCAAGTTTTATTTCCCTGTCTTAGTCAGCTCCAGCTGCTATAACAAAACACTGTAGACTTGGTGACTTAAACACCAGTAGTGTATTTCTCACACAGGCTGGGAAGTCCAAGATTACTGAGCCCACAGATTCAGGTGAGGGCCCTTGTCCTGACTTGTAAATAGCCACCCTGTGAGGTCCATGGGCTTCCCTTGGAGTGTAGTATGGAGAGAAGCAGTTCCCCTGGCCCCTCTTCTTATAAGGGCTTTTTAGGTAAATAAAAGGGCACTTAAATATATATACCCCCATCAAGAGCACACCCCGCATGTCCTCATCTAAGCCTGTTACTTTGCAGAAGTCCCCCACTCCAAGTACGTTTACATTGGAGGTTGGGGGCTTCGATACAGGAATTGGGGAAGGGGGACAAAAAGCATTCAGTCCATAACAGTCCCTGAATAAAATTTTTCACATCTTTTCATTCAGCTTCTGAAAATGCAATTCTTGCCTTCTCAAAGCAGTCCTCTCTACTGCCCACAGGGTTGATGTTCCAACAACATTCTGAAGTCTAAGCACTTGCGTCTCGTCTACAAAATATGAATTTACATCTGTCCTTTTTCAAAATAAATATCCTTCTGTCTTTTTCATCTGTGGGTGTGGACTCCTGAGCAAGAATTCCGGCTCTTTGCAGCAAAGAAAAAAGGAGGGGGTGGGAGTGGGGAGAGGGGAGGGGAGAGGAACAGGAGTCTCTGGTTTCCTGTGTCCTGCCCACTGCGCTCGAACCTGCCAGCATCATCTATTATGGATACGGCCAAGCCCAGGGGGCTCCGGTGTCTCCAAGGGAGACCAAGAGCCACAGAGATGGATACTTCACTGCTTCCTGGACCTCAGGCCCTTCAGAGACCGCGATGCTAAAGCACTCACAGTGATCAGGGACGGGCCTAAATCAGGAAGTTTATCATCACCTCACTCTTTCCAGACAGCCAGTCTTCAAATGGCAAAAGCCAACTGCTTCTATCCTCTGTGCTTTTCTCAACAAGGTTTTTAACAGTATTATTTAAGTATCACATTTAGAAAAGTATACAAATCAATGGATCTTCACAGGGATCACACCCATGTAACCACCACTCAGATTTCAAAAAAGGAGAACATTACCAGTACCCCCAGGAGCCCCAATCAGCCACTTAAACCTCCTTATCACCAAAGGTAAGAGCTATCTTAACTTATAAAATTATAAACTAGTTTCCCCGTATTGAACTTGATACAAATTACAGTAAATGTTCTCCTGGGTCTTCTTTTACTTCTCTCTCTCTACTATATGTTTATGAGACTCATCCACGTTACTACATATAACCATATATTTTCAGTGCTCTTTAGTAATTCTAGTGTATGAATATAATTATCCATTCCACATTGATAAACTTTGCATTATTTCAGCTTTGCTTTGCTATCACACAAATTACTACTGTAGACATTTATTAATAGATGCACATCATTTGTTATGCATGTGTGTATGTGTGTGTATATGTCTGTATGTCTTTCGGGGCATGTATGTATACACATCTTTTGGGTCTCTGTTTAGGAGTGGAATTGCTGGATCATAGAGCACGCAGATACTCAGCTTTGCAGCTACAAAAGAGCACTGAAAAGTGAGTATGCAAGTATTCCTTTGATTCCACATCTTTGCCAACTGTGCGTTTACATTTCAACCCTTCTAGTGGGTATGCAGTTTTAATTTACATTTCCCTGATCAATAAAGTCTATTGGCCATTTGGATATCATCTTGAAGTGCCTGTTTAAAATTTCTGCCTATTCTGTTCAATTGTGTCTTCTCTTATTTAGTAAAAGTAGAGGCTCTTTATACATTTTGAATGTAAGTCCTTTGTTAAATACATACACATACACAAAGAGTGGGCTTCCCTTATGGCCCTGCATTATGGCCTGCAATATGGGAGACCTGGGATCAGTCTCCAGGTTTGGAAGATCCCCTGGAGAAGGGAAGGGCTACCCACTCCAGTATTCTGGCCTGGAGAATTCCATGGACTGTATAGTCCACGGGGTCACAGAGTCGAACACAACTGAGCGGCTTTCACTTCAGTTCACACAAAGAGTGCATAATTATCTTCTCCCACTTTGTGACTTGCCCTTTCACTTGTATTGATGTCTTTTGATGAATAAGATCTTAACATTAATGCACTCCAAATTATCACATTGATCCCTTTATGGCTAGTGCTTTTTATACCTTGTCTAAAATCTTTGCCTACCCACAGCTGTGACTGTATTTTTCTGTTATCTTCTAAGGCTGTATCGTTTTACCTTTCACCATTAGATCTGTGATCCATCTGGAACTGAATTTTGGATACAGTGCAAGATAAGGGTCAAGATTCATTTATTTCCATGTGGGTATCTAATGGACCTAGCACTGTTTAGGCTTCCTTGGTGACTCAGCAATAAAAAATCCACCTACAATACATAGGTATTGTATGTCAATACATTGACTCGGATTCAATCCCTGGGTCAGGAAGATCCCCTGGGGGAAGGAGATGGCAACCCACTCCAGCTTTCTTGCCTGGAGAATCCCATGGACAGAGGAACCTGGCGGGCTACATACAGTCCATGGGGTCGCAAAAGAGTCGGACACGACTGAGCACACAGACCAGCACTGTTTACTGAAAGAACAAACTCCTCCCACTACCCTGCGTCATTACCTCTGTCATCACCCATGTGTGCGGCCGTGTTTCTGGGCTCTACGTTGTTCCAATGGTCTAGTTATCAAATCTTGCACCAATACCACAATGGTTTGTTTACTGTAACTTTAAAAGAATTCTTGATTTCTGGTAGTGTAAATGCTTCAACTTTCCTCTTTTCAAGACTATCTTGAACATTTTTGACCTTTTGCATTTCCACACAAATTTTAGAGTCCATCTGGCAATTCTACCAAAAAAATCTCCTGGGGTTTTAACTGGAATTACATTTTTACACTACTGAAGGTTCCAACTTATGAACATTTATATCTATTTAATTTAGTGTTTTTTTTTTTAATTTAGTGTTTTTAAATATCTCCCATATCTAAGTAGAGGTCTTAAATATCTTCGGTCAAATGTATCCCTAGATATGGGATGATTTGACTCCTGTCATTTTTATTTTCTAATTTTTGTTGAAAAGAAGTGATTACAGCTAAATTCCCTATCTCAGTCTCAATTTCAGGGCTTTCAAAATTTTACCTTTAAATATAATGTTTGGTCTATTTCTTAAATGATATAATTTATCAATATCGGCAGTTCACTGAGATCCAAGTTTGCTAAGGTTGTTTTTTATCACAAATGGGTACAAAATGCTTTATCAAATGCTTTATCAAATTTGACTTTATCAAATGCTTTTTTGGGTTATTGTGAACAAATTATTTTTCTCTTTCAGCCTGTTAGCATATTTAATAACAATACACTTTAATATTAAACCAAATATTTCATTCCTAGACTGAATCTAGCTTGCTGCTTTGTCTGATTGTTTGAATATGTGTATTTAGTCACTTAGTGAATATGTGTATTTAGTCGACTCTTTGCCACCACATGGACTGTAACCTGCCAGGCTCCTCTGTCCATGGGATTCTCCAGGAAAGAATACTGGAGTGGGCTGCCATGCCATCCTCCAGGGGAGCTTCCTAACCCAGGGATCGAACCCAGGTATCCTGCATTGCAGGTAGATTACCAATTGAGCCACCAGGGAAGCCTATCATTTGAATATACTGTTGAACTTATTTTGCCAATATTTTGCTTAGATTCATATCTTCACTTATGAAAGAGATTGACTGAGGCAGTTTTTCTTTCTTGTAATGTCTTTGTCAGGTCTGGGGTACAAGGTTATGCTAGTCTCATAAAATGAACAGGGAAATGTTTTACTCTTTTTCCATTCTCCAGAGGACTCGGTATAAGATTGGTCCTACTTCTCTAAATATTTGGCAAATTCACTATCAAAGACATGTGAGACTGAGATTTCTTTATAGGAAGGGTTTAATTTACAGAATAAATTTCTTTAAGACCTGAATATACTAAATTTTGTGCCATGTACACTTGTAAAGAACATGTATTCCACAATCCTTGGGTGTAGTGGTCTATATAATCAGTTAGGATATTTTGGTTAT
The DNA here is from genome assembly GCF_019320065.1 of Cervus canadensis. Taxonomy (NCBI): domain Eukaryota; kingdom Metazoa; phylum Chordata; class Mammalia; order Artiodactyla; family Cervidae; genus Cervus; species Cervus canadensis. The sequence goes on from NC_057408.1 coordinate 36,243,637, forward strand.
TAGTATTCCAATCTTGGAAAACTCAGCAGTGGCCACAGGACTGGAAAAGGTCAGTTTTCATTCCAATCCCAAAGAAAGGCAATGCTAAAGAATGTTCAAACTACCAGACAACTGCACTCATCTCACATGCTAGCAAGTAATGCTCAAAATTCTCTAAGCCAGGCTTCAACAGTATGTGAACCGTGAACTTCCAGATGTTCAAGCTGGATTTAGGAAAGGTACAGGAATCAGAGATCAAATTGCCAACATCTGTTGGATCATCGAAAAAGCAAGAGAATTCCGGAAGAACATCTACTTCTGCTTTACTGACTACGCCAAAGCCTTTGACTGTGTGGATCACAACAAACCATGGAAAATTCTAAAAGGGATGGGAATACCAGACCACCTGACCTACCTCCTGAGAAATCTGTATGCAGATCAAGAAGCAACAGTTAGAACTGGACATGGAACAACAGACTGGTTCCAAATTGGGAAAGGAGTACGTCAAGGCTGTATATTGTCACCCTGCTTATTTAACTTCTATGCAGAGCACATCATGCAAAATGCCCAGCTGGATGAAGCACAAGCTGGAATCAAGATTGCCAGGAGAAATATCAATAACCTCAGATATGCAGATGACACCACGCTTATGGCAAAAAGTGATGAAGAACTAAAGAGCCTCTTGACGAAAGTGAAAGAAGAGAGTGAAAAAGCTGGCTTAAAACTCAATATTCAGAAAACTAAGATCATGACATTCAGTCCCATCACTTCGTGGCAAATAGATGGGGAAACAATGGAAACAGTGAGAGACTTTCTTTTTTGGGGGCTCCAAAATCACTGTAGATGGTGACTGAAGCCATGAAATTAAAAGACGCTTGCTCTTTGGAAGAAAAGTTATGACCAACCTAGACAGCATACTGAAAAGCAGAGACATTACTTTGCCAACAAAGGTCCATCTAGTCATAGCTATGGTTTTTCCAGTAGTCATGTGTGGATGTGAGAGTTGAACTATAAAGAAAGCTGAGCATCAAAGAATTGATGCTTTTGAACTGCGGTGTTGGACTCTTGAAAGTCCCTTGGACTGCAAGAAGAGGCAACCTGTCAATCCTAAAGGAAATCAGTCCTGAATATTCGTTGGAAGGACTGATGCTGAAGCTGAAACTCCAATACTTTGGCCACCTGATGGGAAGAACTGACTCACTGGAAAAGACCCTGATGTTGGGAAAGACTGAAGGCGGGAGGAGAAGGGGATGACAGGATGAGATGGTTGGTTGGCATCACCAAATCAACGGACATGAGTTTGAGTAAGCCCCAGGAGTCGGTGACAAACAGGGAAGCCGGGCATGCTGCAGTCTATGGGGTTGCAAAGAGTCAGCCACGACTGAGCGGCTGAACTGATTCCAATCTTCTATAGCTGTACAGATTTTTTTGTCAGCTTCTACAATCCGTTACTAACAGTATGCTAAAACCCACTCTAATTATAAATTTGTCTATTTTTTCTTGCAATTTTATACATTCTATAACTAGATGCAAACAAATAGGTTTTCTGGTATCTCCCTGATGAATTGCTCCTCTTTTTAACTAGAAGTGTTTTCTGTCTTAAAGTCTCATACTCACTAAGTCATGTCCAACTCTTTGCAATTCCATGGACTGTTGCCCAACAGGCTCCTCTGTCCATGGAATTCTCCAGGCAAGAACACTGGAGTGGGTTGCCACTTCCTCCTCCGGGCATTTTCCTGACCCGGGGATGAAACTTGCATCTCCTGCATTGGCAGGTGGATTGCTTACCCCTGAGCCACCTGGGAAGTCTATCTTACGGTCTACGTTGTGTCATTTCCAATATCACCTTTTTGGCTTGGTATATTTTTCTTATATTCATTTACTATCAGTTTTCCTATATTTCTATATTTAACATCTTTTTCCAAGTAGCATTTAATAGGATTTTGCTACATGTTTTTAAATTAAATTTCACAACTTCAGAGTTTTAATTGGAATATTTAGTCCAGTTTCATTTAATATAATTACTGATAGATCTGGATTTAAATCTACGTTCTATTTGCTTTCCATTTGTCCTTTATGTTTAACGTCCCTTCTTCTCTCAATTATTTCAATTTTCAACTTCTTCTAGATTAATCTTGTATTTTTAAATATCTCCTTCTCTATTAGGTTAATTAATATTATTTTACTATTATTTTAAGGGTATCATGTAAACAACATCCTTGACTTATAATTTACTAACACCTTCCCATTCTCCAGAAAATAAGAGTTTTAAAACACTTTAATTCGATTTACCCCCTTCATTCTTTTGTACCGTTCCTTGTTGTATATCTTGTTTTTACATGTACTTTAATCCCATGAGACATCTGTACAGTCAGTAGTTCATTTAGATTTACTCATATGTTTACCTTATCCACTGATTTTCATTCTCTTCTACATATCCACACCTCTACCTGGGGTCACATGCCTCCTTCTGAAGAACTCCTTTTAGTACTTTTAGGATGTATCTGCTGACAGTAAATTCAGTCTCTACTTGTCTAGATTTTCTTTCACCTTTGTCTCTGAGGGAAATCTAGATATAAAAACTTCAACAGTTCCAAGATATACTTGTCTTCTGGAGTCCATCATTACAGTTGAGGGCTCAGTTTAGTCTTCCTGTTCTGTCTTCAAAGGTAATTATGTCTTTTTTCTTGGGCTGCTTTCAGATTTCATTTTTGTCTTTGGTTTTCAGAAATATTACTGACAAATTTCTTTTTTCTTTATATTCTCTTGCTTGGGGTTTACAGTACTCCTTTAGTTTGTGGTTTGGTATATTTCATTGTTTTCAGAAAATTCTGTTAGTATCTCCTGGAATTTTGCTTCTTCCATTATTTTCCTGGGATTTCAATTACATGTGTGTTAGGCCTTTTCATTATGTATCATTTAGCTTTGGTGGATATTTCCTTTATTTTTCATCTTTTTTTCTCTCCCTGTTTTAGGCAGGATATTTCTATTCACTTGTCTTCTATTAGAGATCACTAAATCTCCCTACAGCTGAGTCTATGCCACTGTTTAAATCCACCAGTGGAGAACCCCATGGACAGTAGAGCCTGGCGGGCTACGGTCCACAGGGTCACAGTCAAAGCATAACTGAAGCAACTTAACTCACAAGCATGCTTAGTATCACTGACTATTTCAGTTCTAGGATTTCTACCTGATTTTTTATATATAAGTAGATTCTAGTTCTCTGATCAAAATCTCCATCTTGTCATTTTCTTTCTTGAATCTATTAATCACTGAGAGATACAGCATGTGTATCACCTGTGGGTCTGTTTTGAGCATCTTTTTCTTCTCTTGATCCTGCCTGTTTATATGCCTGGTATTTTTTTAACTAAATGATGAATGTTTTATATAAATGTATTTAAAACTGCAAAGGAGCTAGATGTTGTTACATGATTTTCTTTAGTTTGTGGCAGGCAACTAGATCAGGAACAGATTATCTTAATCCAATCAGCGGTTGAGCTGATTCAAGGTTTGGTTTCAATCTTTGTAAACTTGGTCTATTCTGGTCAGCTAATTTGAGGTTGGGTTTCAGTCTTTATAACTGTTGGCCTATTTTTAGTAAGCCATTTCTCCCAGGATACAGTCCTTCAGGGTTCCTGAGTGAAGCAACAGGGTATTTATAACCATGAGGTATTTCCAGGATCTCTCCACCTTTGTAATAAGCCCTTAATTTGTCATTTTTATCTCCTGAGCATCATGAGACTATCTGTAGTTCTACTCAGCCTTTCAGCTTCTCAGCCGGGTGCTGGTTAAGAATCATTTTTTTGTTTTTTTGGCCAGGGGACCTTAGAGACTAGACAGTAACATGAGGAATTAAATTTGAAATGCAAATGATCTTTACAGATTTCATCTTCAGTCACTTCCTAAAATACATACCAGAAACCTAGAACCAGGATGGAAAACTCATTTTTAAAAATTAATCCTATAAATCTGAAGAAAAGAAAAGTAAAAAGAAAATAAATGACTGAAAAGGAGTTAAAGGAGGCAGTGACAATCACTTCAGGGGATACAGAGATCCATGAAAGCAGGATCCTAGCCAGTGAGCATCCCTCCTCTCCCAAGAGAAAAGGAATTCAAAATTACTGAGACAGGAGGAGAAGTGGGTGCCAGAGGATGAGATGGTTGGATGGCATCACCAACTCAATGAACATGAGTTTGAGCAAACTCTGGGAGATGATGAAGGACTGGAAAGCCTGGCATGCTGCAATCCATGGGGTCGCAAAGAGCTGGACATGACTTAGCAACTGAACAACAACAAATCACAATCTAAAGAGAAAGCAGACTGGGGAAAGGTAGAAACCCAGCACTTGGAAGGTGAGCAGCAGGATGATTACTTCTGGCCAGGCTCAGCAGAGAAGACTTCATGGAGGCTGCAACAAATGTTAGAGCAGCCCCTGCAATCTAGGAAGGTTTGGAGGAAAGGAGTAGCTAGTCACTGGTACAGAGTGTAGCTCAATCAGAACAGCTCAGGAAGCAGGTACAGCTGCCTAAAGGCAAGTTTTTCCTGCCTCCCCAAACTTAACTTCACAAATGTATACAGTCTGGAAAACACACTAGGACACAAAGGCCCAGAATCAACTTCTCTATTTACTGCCAGGGACCTCCCCTTATGGATATTTAAATAGTGAGTGAGTGAGTGAGTGACAGTCACTCAGTTGTATCTGACTCTTTGTGACCCCATGGACTGTAGCCTGCCAGACTCCTTTGTCCATGGAATTCTCCAGGCAAGAATACTGGAGTGGGTTGACATTTCCTTCTCTGGATATTTAAAGAGGGAGCCTGAAAAGGCAAGAAACAGCTGGTAGATCAATGTGTCAGGGAACAGCAGAGCAGGACAAAGACGGGCTGAATTCAGGTTGTGGACGGCCAGGAATATCAAATTAAGCACGTCAAATTACTTTGGCCGTTGGCCACAGGATCCAAAATAAGACTCTTCTAACCAAACCAGCTTTCTTCTCTCAACTCAGCTCAACACACTCTTCTCCAGGCACCAGTCACCCAGGCCACAAAAGACGGGGAGTTGGCAGCGGCAAGCGAAGCAGACGGTAAGGAAAATTTAGAACACAGAGTCCTGCAGTGGGGTGCACCAGCAAATTCTTCCAGTTAACATGAGCAAAGACACTTTTTAAAAGTCTGCAGTGGATGGGATCTTCTGTGAGAAAAGATTGCTGTTAATGGGAGACTTGAGCTAGCATGTTTTATTACTCATAGAATGTAGCCTTTGCTGGCTTGGGGGAGAACAGCCCAGGTATATCACAATGCCTCTACCCACCCATTCTAGTAACCCCAGTGCCTGCATTTTAAGTCGCTTCAGTAGTGGCCAACTCTTTGTGACCCCATGGACTGTAGCCCACCAGGCTCCTCTGTCCATGGGACAGAGGCAAGAATACTGGAGTAGGTTGCCATGCCCTCCTCCAGGGGATCTCTCCAGCCCAGGGATCAAACCCACGTCTCTTAGGTCTCCTGCATTGGCAGGTGGGATCTTTACCATGGTGCCACCTGGGAAGCCCTAGGAAGTACTCCCAGAGTTTCAGGCAAAGTGAAGCTCTTGATCCCACCGGCAGCAGACCTGCCTCCCGGTTCCACCACTTACGCATCTCCAATCCCTCCTGCCCACCCCCCAGCCCCGGGTCCTCTTGGAAGAGTATTCTGGAAGTGCTGAAACTACTACTCCCCAAATGCTTTTACCCCTCAATGATCACTTATGTCACACAAGATCCTACATGTTTTTCTAGACACTCAAATACACTGGTTGCCTTTCTCAGTTTGCCTGAAGGCCTTGGATCTTGAGCCCAAATCGGCTGATCATGAGCACCCACTATGGATGGACCAAATCCTGGTTACCAAGGCCAGAACTGGGGCCTGGCATCCCAGACCCTTCATCGGTTAGCTTCTACTCATCTCACACTCCTCGCTCTCCACACCTCTAACCTACTCTCCCCTTTCCCATGCACCTAATGCCACCTCTGCACTCCAGACTTGGCTAAATCCTATTTCCTTCTCGAAGCCACCCCCTGGGTACCATAGGAAAGGGACCCAGTCAGGGAATCCCAACCCTGTGATGCTACAAGACAGACAAACAACCTCAGGACTCCTCCCTGTCTCTGAGTGGGCCAAGCGCTGTGCTCAGTCCCTTCCAGGGACAATTTCATTTTAGGCTTGAAGCCCCCTCCCCAAGGAAGGTGTTATTATTCCCATTTCATAGATATACAAATTGAAGCACAGAGAGATAGGAAGCATGTGTCTGTGGGATACAAGGCCTGTGCTTTAAAATCATTATGCTGAAAAAAATAAATAAATAAAATCATTACGCTGGACTGAACAGAGATCGGAGGTGCGCTCACAAGGGGCACCCACGTGGCCTGGAGGGAGCGGTGGGAGCAGGTGGCAGCACCCAGAAGTCCCATCTGACACTTTGCAGGCAGCGATAAGGGTCCATGGAATGAATGAATGAGTTTGTACCAGAGCCATCTGTGTAAGGAGGAGGCGATGACCCAACCAGGAGGAGGGGGCCGGGACAGAGGGCAGGGTGAAGTCAAAGCAAGGGCAGGCCAGCATGAAACAGCAAGGAATGTGAGGAACTAAGGCGGCCGGGCTGCTGAAGCATAAAACATGAGATGGAAAATGCAAGGGGACAAGGCTGGACAGAGGAGGGCACCCTGCAGTCACTGGAGATGGAGACAGTCTCCTGAAGGGGCCCTGGCCTCCGGGAGACGGGCTGGTAAGGAACCGTAACCCAAGGGGGTGGCCGGCTAGACCCTGAGGTCTCAACTCTACATGCCCAACTCCAAACCTTCCAGCTCCCCCGTGAACCTGCCCGTCCTTTCCTCTCTGCAGGCTCCAGGGCCGCCCCAGCTCCTCCCGTGTCTCTGCTTGTCTCACTCCCCGCGTCCATCCCCCACCTTGTTGCAAGGAGGGCCAGCCTGGGATTCAGCAGTGAAGAAAAGAGACACAATACACTGCCCTCCTGGAGATTCCCTAAGGATGTCCCGCCCCCTGTCATCCTCCCAAGAGGAAGCAGGGTGTCCCTTTGGCCATTCTCCTGGCTCAGGGCACCAAGGGCTGGACTGGAAGGTAGGCAGTTTCAGGCCACCCACTGCTCTTTCATGTTCACCATCCATCCCCTCCTCTTACCTGACCTTGGGCCCTGACACCTGCTGTCTTCCTTCTACCCCAATTGCTGCCACCCTCTTGGAAGGCTCTGCCCTTCCCCCCTGCCTCAGTGACCTAGCATCACAGCAAGAAAGAGGGGGAAGAGTCACGCGCACACTGGGTCCCTGTTACCAACCACACACACTTCCTGAGCACCGGGCGGTCCCCCAAAGAGATGCTGGCTTCTCCTCACCTTCTCATGAACCCCTGCACCTGACCCGGGGACTGGCCATAGCTCTTTGATTTAAAGTGTGTGTGTGTGCACGCATAACTAGTTATGTCCAACTCTTTGCTACCTCATGGACTGTATATAGCCCGCTAGGCTCCTCTATCCATGGAATTTCCCAGGCAAGAATACTGGAGCAGGTTGTCATTTCCTTCTCCAAGGTGATTTAAAGTGAGGGGAAGGCAATAATTTTATACATTCTGGAAAAACAACACATAGCAATGAGGATAAGCAATATTTAAAATCGATAACTGTTGAGGACCTACTATACAGCACAGGGAACTCTGCTCAGTATTATGAAACACAGTAAAAGAGGAAAGAATTTGAAAAAGAATAGATACTTGTAAATGCATAACTGAATCACGTTGCAGTACACCTGAAACACAATATTTTTTTTTGTTTTCTCACTAAGCTTTTTAAAATGGATCTCAAATTCTGTGACAGATTTTCAGTCAAGTTGTTTCCATTTTAAAGTACTGATTTTAAAAACAAATAACTTAAAACTGCCACACACAAAACAAATGTTCCACAAAACATACTCCTTTCCTTCTGAAGGTTTTACAATGCACCGTTATCATTAACCAGGCTTTTACTATTAAACCTAAATGGCCAGTTGAGTCAAACAGTTCTGAGACCATTCTTCCACCACCAACTAAGACTAGGGTGGCAGGTATCAGGGATAATATTAAAAATATGGAACGCTTCACGAATTCGTGAGTTATCCTTGCACAGGGGCCGGGCTAATCTTCTCTGTGTCATTCCAGTTTTAGTATATGTGCTACCAAAATCAGCATCACAACACTGCTAATCAACTACGTGCTGTGCTTCGTTGTTCAGTCGTGTCCGACTCTTTGCGACCAAAGGACTGTAGCCTGCCAGGCTCCTCTGTCCATGAGATTCTCCAGGCAAGAATACTGGAGTGGGTTGCCATTTCCTTCTCCAGGGGATCTTCCCAACCCAGAGATTGAACCTGGGTCTTTTATGTCTCCTGCATTGGCAGGTATGTTCTTTCTCACCAGCGCCAACTCAGAAGTGGAAACTGATCAGAAACTATTAAAAAGGATAATGACACCTAAGGTCCTTCGACAATGATGGATCATTATGACCAAAATACACCATGGAATGTGCACAGACAGCTCCACAAGGCCTCAGAGCTGCGCGTCTCCCCGTCAGGTGGATCTTTAGCCCCCATGACCCAGGCAGTCGAATGAGAGCGATCCCACTGCTGCCCAGGAACAACTTCAACGTGGTGGAGCTCAATCCCCTCCACCTGCTTGAGAAGGCAGAAGAGAACAGGGTCCTGGGTGTGCAGGGGGGCAAAACCTCTCCTCGCCCTGCACGGATCCCCCTGCTTTGGCCAACTCCAATCACGAAACACTGCCCAGAATGATAAATTTAAACTGCTTAGACTTTGCAGAATGGCATGCATTGACTTAATGGCTTGTTCTGATTCAAGGACTGGGCAGGAACTATGGTGAAATGAAAGCAACGGCTCTCCAAGGAAGGGTCGGGGGAGAAGAGAGGCTTACAGACCCCAGAGCCCCAGACACAAAGAACCTCCCTTCCTTCCTGCTCCTCAGCCCAGGATTAGCTCTTACTCCTGGTCTCATCAGCCACCACTGGCCAGCCTGGCAGGTCACAGCCTTGGGGGTGGCTCACCAGAAGATCCTGCTTCTCCCAAAGTCAGGCTGATGACAGGTGAGATGGGGGCTTTGCCTGGCTGAGCACCAATCCGGTTCCCCGGGACAGTATGGGGGGTTGGGGGGAGTCAGCCTGCAGGTAGGCATGGGGCAGAAAATAATGGGGTGCACATGTGAGCACCCACAAAGCACTGGGGCCCAAAAAGCACTGGGCTTTTATCTCTGGGGCCCCCAACCCAAAGACTGCATGAACTCTAATGCTACAAGCAAAGTTCAGAATCTTGGGATGTGCCCAAGGCCCCCAGATCCGCCTTAACTCCCACATCCCCTCTGCAGAAGCCCCCCACTTTCATCTGTAAGGGAACCTGGTGAAAGATTCTACACAATGAGTGAACAAGGGAACCAAGAGACTTGGAATTAGGAAGATGCATTAGAGCAGAAAGACTTGGTCACTAGAGGCCGAATCTGGAATGCAGAGCTCTTGAGTGGCCAAGGAAATGGACAGAGACCAGGAAAAGTCCCAAGGTTGGAGAAGAAAGAGGAGGGCTGATTTCTCAGGGGGGGCAGCTATGATGCTAATGACGTCCTCAACATCTCGGCACAACCAAAGGGCTCTAATGAAACTTGCCTAAATCAAGGCCAAATCACAACTTCCTGCATAAGCTAAGTCCCCGACTTATACCCAGGAGGCGACGGGTGTAAGTTCACCATGACTTGGCTGTCTGGAGCTCTCAATGCACTTTTCATAGCAGTAAAGTGGTACCTACGGTTAGGACACCAGGCCAGCCTGTTGCCATCATGGCCTATGCGTTCTTGCCAGCATGGCCCATGCTTTATTCTTCTTTGACTTCCAGATACACTGCAGAGAACCTGACAAAGAGCAAGAACTCATATCTGTGCGAGGTGAGTAAAAGACTGCTGCATAGGTCAGGTACGAATTTCACACTGAACTTCCTTTTCCTAAAGGATGCACAAAGCGACATCTTCGGTTCCTAAAGGTACCTGAAGAACCACATAGAACTCCTCCCTTTAGGTCCTTGACCTAATTTGCATACTCTAGTGCCCTTGGAAAGGTAGGTATTCCCAGGGAACGCAGAAGAATGGAAGAGGAGCCAAAAGGCGGGCTCTGTATTTCAGGCAGGCTCCCAGGCTGGGAGTTTCATCCAGCCAAGCACAAATGGGGTGGCCAGAAAGCTCAGGTGAAGGACATCGTGAGATCTTAGCGACCTTCTGGACATGGAGCTTTCCCTTGGTAAAGAGGTCAAAGTCATTCAAAACCTGGATCTTTCATATTATTGCCTCTGAACTTCAATATGCCACCCCTCCCATGGTTCCCAGCCACCTCCCTCACCTCAGGCCTGGTCTCTGACTTTCAGAGGAAGAGACGCACACCCTCAGTTGCCTACCCTGCCCCCATTTCTGCTTACTTCATCTCTACACTCTGTGATCAAAGTGCAGTTTTCATATGCTAACATTCTCCAAAGCTGCTCTTCATTTATTTATGGTATTTTGCCAACTGCGGAATTTCGGGTGATTTGTGCTCCATGGGGTCATTGCCCCTTCGTAGAGTTGCAGGATGAGAGTGTGGCGTGAATGCAGGGTGACGTCAGCCCTCAGGGGAACTGGACGAGGGTGGGGGGACACCCCGATGCAGCCACGGTAGGGCCTTGAAGCCTTAAAAATAAAGAATAACTGTAAGCGACTTTTAAATGAATGGTCCTTTCTGTGGGCAGTGTTTTCAAAAGTAATTATACTCTGAAGTCCAAAGACTCAAATAACAAATTCTTCTGACCAAGGGTAATTTGCCCAAGAAGTAAAAACCTCCTGACAGTCCTGCTAAGGAGAGAGCGAGGTAAACCTCTGCCAAAAAGTCATCCCAATTCTAGGGATTTATCCTAGCAAAATGAAAATTTATGTTCCCATAAAATCTCCACCCAAATCAGTACAGCAGAAAAGGTGGTATGACTTAAAGAAGCAAAGAGATCAGCCTCCAGATCAAATGCATAGAGCAGCTTTGTTTGTAACCACCAAAACCTGGAAACCACACAGATATCCTTGAACAAGTGGAAGGATAAACAAACGTAAATGCGTGCTCAGTTGCTCCGATCGTGTCCGACTCTCTGCGACCCCGTGGACTGTACCCACCAGGCTCCTCTGTCCATGGGATTCTCCAGGCAAGAATACTGGAGTGGACTGCCATGCCCTCCACCAGGGAATCTTCCCAACCCAGGGACGGAACCTGCGTCTCCTGGGTCTCCCGCATTGCAGGCGGATTCTTTATCACTGATCCAAAACTGGTTCATCCGTACAATGGAACCTCACTCAGCATGAAAAAGGAATGAGCCACTGATGCACCTTAGATGGATCACAGGGGTATTGTGCAGAGTGAGGTAAGCCAGTCTCTAAAGGTTACATACAAATGATTTTATTTCTACGCATGGCTTTCTGGGAAAGAGCAAAGCTATAAGGAGAGAACCGATCCCTGTTTACCAGGGATGGGGTAAGGGGGTGTCTGACTACAAAGGGGAAGGCCTAGGAAATCCTCCACGTTGCTGGAATTGCTCTGTATCCTGTGGTAGTTACAAGAATTTATGCTTGTTCTAGCTTCCCTGGTAGCTCAGACGGTAAAGCGTCTGCCTACAATGCAGAAGACCTGGGTTCGATCCCTGGGTCAGGAAGATCCCCTGGAGAAGGAAATGGCAACCCGCTCCAGTATTCTTACCTGGAAAATCCCATGGACTGAGGATCCTGGCAGGCTACAGTCCATGGGGTCACAAAGAGTCGGACACGACTGAGTGACTTCACTTCACTTCACTTCACACTTGTTCTGGTGCATAACCTCCAAAAATGTACTAAATCACAATACTCTACACTTGAAATGACTAAAATACCATAAGTCAATTATACTTCAATTAAAAAGCCTATAGGTATATTAAAATTCACAGGACTGAACATCAAAAATAAAAATGAATTTCACTGTATATAGATTTCTTTTTCAAAAGTTCACAAATTCTTTGACGCTTCTCCCAGAAAACAATGGTATCTAGTTCCCTGGCCCTTGAACATGGGCCAGGCTTGGCAACTTAATTCTAAGGAGTACAGTGCAAGGAGAGTAATGGTTAGGAAAAGTGATACAACATCACCTGATCCTGGTCCTCGCTCTTTAGAGCCCTGAATGGCCACATAAGTCTAGCTATCTGGAAGCAGCCATGCTAAAGATATCTGGTAGAGAGACCAAAGAGACATAGAGAGATGCCCAAGGAACTCCCAGTTATTTGCATCTTCCTGGTTTGGACACCAAACTGAAGAGCCTCTGAGATGGTCCTGGGCCCCACCATCACCTCACTGCAGCCTCATGAAAGACCCTGAGCAAAAAGTGCTCAGAGTTGCCCCGAAATTCCTGGTCCAAGGAAATCATGAGCAATAATAAAAATGTTGTAAGCAACTTTAGAGCGCTTCTGTGCTTTGGAGTGATGTGTTCACAGCCATGGACAACTGCAATGTGACAGATATTTCCTCATATACCATCGTGTCTATTCTTCATCCATTTCACCCTCTACTAAGCACTTTCTATAGCCAAGAACTATCCATGGAATGGGGGGAGAAGTGCCAGAATCACCAGACTGTGACGGCTAAGAGATGAGAGTCAGGGTTGGGGGAGGCGGTTCTGGGTTTGGGCAGCTGGTCGGACAGTGATGTTCCTCACTGAGGCAGGACGGGTCTGGGGGAAGATATCACAATCCCACGTGGACACAGTGTGCATTCAACATCTCCAGGACACCCAAAAGAAACTGTCCAGGGCAGCTGGGGAGCTGGACTCAGGACCAGAGAGACCGCATGGGGTTCCAGATGCCAACGAAGGGGTTGTCAGAAAGCCCTGGAAGCCACCCAGGAAAGGAGATAAACTACAAGAAGTCCTGGTCCTGGGACAGAGCTGAGGCCAGGAGGGAGCAGAAAGCTTGAAGAACACAGGCAAGGTGGATCGCTCACCATCACACTTGGGACAGCGAGCATTCCTCAGAGGAGATGCTCAGGAACAGCAAGTGCTGCTTAGAGATTAAGCAAGATAAAGGCTGGAAGGTGTCTGGGCATGAGTGACAAGGTGGCGGAAAGTGGTAAAAGAATCACCTGCCAGTGTAGGAGCTGCAGGAGACCTGGGTTCAATCTATGGGTCGGGAAGATCCCCTGGAGAAGGAAATGACAACCCAGGCCAGGAGAATTCCATGGAGAGAGGAGACAGGCGGGCTACAGTCCTTCAGGTCGCAGAGAGTCAGACACGACTGAGCCCACACATGCCACGGCAAGGGCGCTGTGGCTGGGCTGGTGGCGAGGAAGCCAGACAGAGGGGCTCAGACAAGCTCGAAAGACACTTGGGTTGGAGGAGGGGTGAAGGTAGAAGACAGGAAGCCGGGTGGAATACTGGAGGAAGGTGGTGTTAGTCCATCGCAAGGCTAAAGAAGGGATCCCAGAGGGAAGCAGGGGTCGAAGATCCAGAGGAAAGGGGCCTGGCCCGGCCAGGAGAGGGGACACAGCTGCCCTGTCGGGAAGGAGGGGGCACATGGAGAGAGGCAGACAGGCTAGTGGGGGCAGGAGCTGCGGATGAAGGTTCTGCTTTGTCTCTGTGGCGGCAGGGGAGGCGGGGGAGACGAAGGAGCGGGGATGGGGGCACAGCCTGCCCAGGCCCATGGGGCAGTAGGGCTGGAGACCACGAAGGCCAAGTCGCAGTCCCCAGAGACACGCAATAGCAGGATCCATTTTTGGTTTTGTTCACGACAGCCCCGGAAGGGAGATGCTACGTTCAAAAGTGTGAGGAGAGGGAGCGGGCTGGAACTGGAGCCCAGCCACTTCTCCCACCCTTTTTTCACTCACTTTGATGCCTGCGTTGGCCCCAACAGAGTCTGACACTGAGCAGACACCCACGAAAGCGAGGAAGGTGGGAGAAAGGGTCATACGTGAAGCCTCGTTGGTGAGCCCCTCAGCCCACCAGGAATCAGTGGTGACGTGGCCGTGGGCTTTGGGAAACCCTGGCCCAGGGCCCAGGCCAGGTCCCCCCGAGTTCTTCATCCTCCCAGGCATTCGTCACAAGGTGGCTTTGTGGTCACTGCCCGACCAGCCTACTCTCTGTTTCTCCCTTCCCTCGATTTTTCTCTGTAATCATTTCCTTCCCAAATTTCTGGTTTTTCCTCCTGTTCCCTTTCTTTCCCTTCATGTTTCCACTACATGGAATGGAAGTAACTTCTCAGTCTTGTGCTCATAGCCGGTACCAGCCCAGCCTGTGGCCCACAGCTAGCAGGCCCTTCTCACTCACCCAGAGCCATCCGCACCTGATCTCCACACGCCTCCCATCTGCTTCTCACCTGCGTGGACGGCCTTCCCGTTTCCTTTCACCCACTCACACCCCACCACTCTCTCCAGGAGGGTTTCTGGACTGTGCGGTCCACACGGAGTTTTCCCACTTCTGACGTTTCTACAGGCCAGGCTGCCTACGTCACACTGAGACGTGAGTCACATGCTGCTTTTAGAGGCTGTTTCACTTTTCTGACTTATTCCTCCAACCAAGCACCACAATAAAGGAGATAATTACCATGTGCTGGGATCAGTGGTATCGATAGAAATAAAGCTTCCCACTCAGCCCCGCCTGCTCCTCCACTCTCAAAAATATATACATATAATAATAATCACCAAGTGGTTACCTGTGAGGACTATGAACTCAGCAGAAATATCCCCCCAGTTGTGTTCACTCCGTAGTGAGCCTGAAGTCAGAAGACATGTATATGAGCTCTAGCCATCTTTGTGTGTCGGTCCTGAAAGCAACATGACTTTAGTTTTCCCAACTTGGAGACAGGGCCTGCATAGCCCATCTCCCCCTCCTGCAGGGCTGTGTGAGGACCAGCCAGGCGAGCCTGCGTCCCAGTGCCTTACGAACTGCACAGACACGCCGTGGTTCTGCTCCTGGCGTATTCAGGGATGAATCACCGTCCACAAAAATGCACCCAATTCTGGGAACAAAAAACCGCTCATATCCGTGACTATTGTTCTGGACAGGGTACCCAGCTGCTCTCTTTTCCCTGCCCCCAGACACCCGGCCCTGCTGAACCTGAATGGGGGACCCCAGGAGGACTAGACGGGCCTCCTCACCTCCAGGCACGGGGCACTCAGACACCAGCCACTGAGAAACTCCCCGGTCGTGCAGAAACCAGAGGGGCTGGTGATTTATGGAAGCTGCGATCTGAAGCCAGCCAGGCTCTCCGGCGGCTGCAGCTACGATCTGATCCTGAGAAAGGGTAATAGATCCCTCTTAGGTGAGTGCCATCCCCTGAAATAAAATCTCCCCATAGCCACCGCGGTTGGCAAAGGGCTGAATCTCCCCCGGGGGCGAGAAGGGTGGCTGGACTCTGCGGACACCCCTCCAGTCTCCCAGATCCACCCTCTGCTCGGAATTCCCACCACTCACTGCGGCCACCTCTGCCTCCACCCCCCACCCCAGACACACACACACCAGCTCACAACTCTCCTCACCCTCCCCACGCCCAGCCTGGACAGTAGCAGTCAACCAGGAAGGCTCAGGGCCAAACAGGAAAACCGGCGTGAGGCAGTGCTCCCCCCCCTGGCCCTGCAGGCCTCCAGCCTGGCCCCTGGGAGCAGACCTCACGACCCCCACCCCGGAGGGCCCTGGAGCACGCACCCACCCCTGCCAACGCAACAAGAAATGCGCTGACTGACGGTGGGCCTTCTCTGGCCAACCCCAGGCTTCCTGCCTCAGAGCATGGCCTGGGCTTGGTGTGGAAGAGGCCAGAAAATAAGATTTTGAGGCTCTGAAGAGCTGATTATACCTCACCAGTTTGTGAGGGAAATTATAACATGCAAATCATGTTTGGAGATTAGGAACTTGACAAAGACTTGAGGATATTGGTTCTTGAAGGCCCTCCTGTTGGAGTCATCATGTATATAAATATATCCTGCACTTTTTTCACTTAACCTTCTTTGGTTCTTTTATTGGGGCTTATTGTGTATCAGGCACTGTTCGAGGAACTCTGAGCTGAGTGTGGAGTTGAAATGCACTTTCCGTTACTGAGGGTTTACAGCTGGTGGGGAGATGGTGAGAAGGGATGAAGAACCAGAGCGTCACAGGTGGGAGGGGGCGAGGGGCACAGCCTGCCCGGAACATGGGGAGGGGGCCGGGAAAGGCAGCAGAGGTGACCCGCAGACATGGTCTTCCTCCAGGCTGGAGGGTGGAGGGGCGGACTGGGGAGAGTTATGGGCTTGAACCAGCAGCCAGGGCAGCCTCTTTGTGAAACTGCAAGCATTTCAGCACAGCCAGGACTCAGGAGGGATGGGGAGGGAAGGCCAGTCAATGGGAGTGGGAGACAGGAGGCCAGGTCCCAGAGAGGCCTGGGTGTCCTGTAACGAGCTGCGACTTTACCCTGATAACAGTGGGGAACCACCAGCAAGGAGGCGGCGGCGGCAGAGAAAGCAGGTTGGGGGGTAGATCAGAGCACCTGTATCCAGAGCCAGGAGTCCAGATGAGAGCCCGGATGACCAGGGAATGGAAAGCAAGGGACAGGATAGGTTAGAGGACCTGAGGCTGACAAGCAGTTCTCAGGGTGTTTCCAAAGAGGGAGATGCAGAAGGGGTGTAGTGAGCAGGTCTGGAAGAAGGAAGCTACTTGTTCCATCTTAAACATTTCTTACCTATATTTACATATGTACAATTTTATAACTCGTGTTGGCTGTCATGAAGTGAATGTGTCTCCGCAATATTTGAGGCCCTACTCCTCAATGTGATGCTATTAGGGGCTTTGGGCAGTAATTAGGTTTAAATAAGGTCATGAGGGTAGGACCCCCCTGATGGGATTAGTGCCCTTACCAGAAAAGGAAGACTTCCCAGGTGGCGCTAGTAATAGAGAACCTACTTGCCAGTGTAGGAGACATAAGGGACACGGATTCAGTCCCTGGGTGGGAAAGATCCCCTGTAAGAGGGCATGACAACCCACTCCAGTATTCTTGCCTGGAGAATCCCATAGACAGAGGAGCCTGGCAGGTTACAGTCCATAGGGTCTCAAAGAGTCAGACACAACTAAAGCGACTTAACATTGAAGAAATAAACAGGACAAATAAACATTGAAGAAAACAGAGACTTTTCCCTCACAGAGTATGGGAGCAATGCTGATATGGGCCATGGTACATGCATTAAAGATGATACACTCCAAGAATATTTAGTGACTTGGGAAAGTATGCAGATATAATGCTATATTTTAATTCTGGTAGAAAATGTTAAGAATAGTTCCCTTTGGGTGGTAAGAAACGTGATTTCTATATCTTCAATGTGCTTTTTTCCATGGTCTCAAAATACATACACATGCTCATTCTGCGATGGGAACAGACGTTTGTTTGTTTCATAAGGACAGACTCTTTGCTCCCTGGCCTTTCCCTCCTTGAATCTAGCTTTGTTAGCTGGAACCTCTCCCCAGCAATGTCTCCCTGATTCCACACAAACAGCAAAATGGAACTGCAAGTGTGAAGATGCTTTAGGGTACCAGACATACACATATCAAGATATACATATTGATTTGAGTAATAAAAACAATCCACACAACTCAGCTTTAACACAAAAAGAAAGCAGCTTTTTACTTCTGTCATCACTGGGAAAAGTATACACACTTTCCATAACTCCTTCCAGCACTATCTGCAGGTCGCAGGTCACTCTACTTACCAAACCCTGAGGTCATGGTTCTTTTGCCTTATCCGTCCTATTTCCATCCTCCTGGACTCACTTAGGCAATTAATGATCCAGATCCACTTTCATCCCCATCTGTGGGGATATGAGGATCCACCTTTCAGGTGAAAATCAGGACAAATAAAGAATAAATTCTACCAAATAAAGTTCAAAAATGGAGAACCTTACATTACCATATGTAAAATAGATAACCAATGGGAATTTGCTGTATGTCTCAGGGAACTCAAACAGGGACTCTGCATCAACCTAGGGGCTTCCAGGTGGCTCAGGGTAAGTAATCTGCCTGCAATGCAGGAGACTCTGGTTCGATCCCTGGGTTGGGAAGATCCAGTGGAGAAGGAAATGGCAACCCACTCCAATATTCTTGCCTGGGAAAGCCCATGGACAGAAGAGCCTGGTCCTTGGGGTCACAAGAGTAGGACACAATTTGGTGATTAAACCACCACCAGAGGAGTGGGATGGGGAGGGAGATGAGAGAGAGGTTCAAGAGAGAGAGAACATACATATACCTATGGCTGATTCATGTTGAGGTTTGTCAGAAAACAACCCAATTCTGTAAAGCAATTATCTTTCAATTAAAAAATAAATAAATTTTTTTAAAATGGAGAAAGGCCACCATTGAAGGGAGGGAGCCAACTGCTCTCTATCACACGAGGAGAAGCAGCTAGAACATGTCTGACCAGAGGCTTCACAGAAGGGACTTCTGCGTGGACACGGCTGGGGTGAGGAGACCCCTTTTTTTCCCCTTCAACTCTAATGCCTTTGATAATTCACTCATTCAACAGCTATTTACTCTACATGCACAATGTGCCAGGCACTGTTCCAAGCTCTAGGGCTAGACACAAGCAGATCATGAAACAAACCAAGCAACCAGACCTCAGGGAGCAGCAGGCCAGCCCCTCAAGGGCCTGGGTGACCCTGAATGGCAGGGGCTGCTGAGGGAGGTTTGGAGGAGAGAAGGGCCTCTGACCCTTTCCTCCTTAGCAGGTCACACCGGCCTGATTCCTACACTGTTCCCTCCATTAAAACCCAATGAACGGACCCCATCTCTAACCTTTCACTGTTTCCTGTTAATGGCCAGGTTCCCAGGCAAGGAGGGAACGTCCACCTCACTCCATCAAGACTTGCTATAAACTAGGGTTTGTAAGACAGTGGGGCGGAGGGAGGGTGTTAGCCCAAGAATGCACTACTTAGGGGATCAGGGAGCCCAGAAACCCCCGTTGAAGCTGTGGAAAAGATAGAAGTCAGGGAGGCAGCGGAGACTGTGCCTCTCAGTTGGCGGTCAGTCGTCTGCTTCCCCGCGGGTCCGGCGCTCACATCCCTCCAGCTGCGTGCAGCCTGCGTGATGACATCAGAGGCCCAGGCGTAAGTCCCCTCACGGGGGTCACCAGGGTTGAAAGCCAGGTGTAGAAAGTCCAAGGGTTGAAACCCTTGTAGAAAGCCTGTAGAAAGCCAGGGTTGAAAGTCCAAGGTGTAGAACAGTTTATGGTAAATATGAGTGACTTTCCTTTCCTTTCCTTTCGCTTTCATTTAATAAAACTACAGACAGAGCAGTAGCGGGTCAAGGATGGGAACACTGGGTTTAAATATCAGTAGAGGCACTATAAAAAAATTTGCTGATTGGCCATCTCAGTCATAGCAAACACACTTAGGACACACAGTGACACTTAATGAAAGGACTGTGAACCCAAAGGGAACCTTAGAACCCATAACCTAGTTTTCTTATCTCTTTTATTAAAAAAAAAAAAAAAAGGTTAATATATGAAAAAGTACAGAAAATAGTATAATGACTCACCCATATATCCATAATAATTTTTAATATCAAGAAGGCACTATTCAGGTTTCCCCAATGGTCTCAAATATTTGTTTGTAATGTGTTTGTTTGAATTTAGAGTTAGAGCCACACATTGCAACTGGTGGATATATCTCTTAAATCTCTTTTAATCTAAGGTTTCCTTCCATCTCCATCTTCTCCTTTACTATTTATTTGTTAGAGAAACTATAATTTCCCACAATCTGGATTTTGGTGATTACATCCCTGTGGTGAGGTTTAACATTCACTGTAACAATTTCCCCCATTCTTTCTTTCTTAGTTCAGAACAAGGCACAGAAACATATCCCAATAAAATAGCTAAAACAACAAAACAAAACAAAAAGCAGCCTGATTGCCTCGGTAAACGACCAGATGCTGACAAACTCAAGACTGGAAATGCCCCACAGCCATGGAACCAGCTACTCAGATTAGAAAAGCAGGTTTAAAGCCAGGACACTCCTGAGCTGGCCACAGGCAACGGGGCATCGGCTGCAGGTGGCACAGTGTGGAGGCTGCAGGAGAGGTGACCGTCCTCCATCTGAGGACGGGAAGGTTCCAGGGACACTTCAGAGAGAATTAAACCATGGAGGGGAAAGCAGGCTAGAGTTGGGGGTTGGGAGTGCTCCTGAGTTGGTCTCAGCGTGTTAATCAGTTTTAAATCTGCCACCGCTAAAGACGAACATTTCAGAGTCTGGAGGAGGAGGGCAAAGGCGGTACTGTGTTTTCCAGGGGGAAGCAGGTTGGACTCCGAGGGCAAAAGGCACAGACTCCCAAGAGCGTCTGCACTGGAAGGACTTAGCAGGGCTCACCGACTTCAGTCACAGCCTGTGACAGGCAGCCCCTCCCCCCGCCCCTCCCCCAGCACGGAGAGCACGTGCTCTGCTGGTTTTCTAATAATGGGACACAGTTGGCTACAGGCTCTGGAGTAAAAAAAGACCTGACCTTAAATCCCAGCTCCTCCACTTAAAAGCAGCATGGCCTTAGACAACCTGCCTAAGCTCCCTGTGCCTCAGTTTCCTCATCTGTTAACTGGGGACACCACTGTCGGTCTGCACGAACTCTTGTGAGATCAATGGGGTTGTAACGCCGAGTCTCACTGAACAGTGCCTAGAGCAAGCCCTTTATATGTTAGCCCTTCACCCCCAAAGATTTCTGCCAGACCACCCCCACCCAGACATCCAACTGGGTTCCCAATGCAGTCTGTCGCCGTGCATGGCGCAAAGCCAACTGACCCATAAAGGGTTCAGTCCCATGAGCCTGATCTCAATAGCCCAGCTCCAACCAACTGAGCTAATTACGGTAGACTGGGAGTCAACTCTGCTTCGAGACGCTCATAGCTGTTCATACGGCACTCTCAAAACAGTTTTGTCCTAAGATGCTATGTGACACTACACACTGGCCAACTTCACTAATGACCTCATCTTTAAAAAATCTTAATGTAATGTAACAAACAGATGTGTCCCTTAAGAGGATTAAGGTGGAAATTCATTAGAGCAGTAATACCAGTGGATTTGTGTTCTAAAACGGACGCCCATCAATCAACTCGGTGCATGCTTAGCCTTAGTGCTGCTCAGCCTCAGGGAGAACCCTGGAGAACTGGGCAGCCAGGTCTTTACTCTCAAGACAGGTATGTGTGAACAGGGGACGCATGGAGAACCCTCTGAGCCCTGTACTGAGCCTGACCTAAATGACCTCTAGTCCCCGCTGCCCAGACTGCAGTGTGCTCAGGAATCTTCGATGCATCTGGGGAAAACACACATTCTGACTCCGCAGGACTGGGGAGGCCTGAGAGTGTATTTCTAAGAGCCCAGGTGACACCCAGCCCACATGCGGAGGACCAAGGTTCCAATCCTCACAGCAATCAGCTGTCTTACAGGTGGTGTAGCTGAGGCAGCAAGGGAACCACAAAAACAAAGGCAGTGAGAAAGGAATGAACAGGGCTCCGTGCAGGCTAATCCAATGAGAGGATGGAACTCTGAAACGTGGGCGGGCTGCCTGGAAGGAGGAAACTCAAGACACAAAAGTAGAGTCATTAAGGGCTTGGACCTGGTGCCAAATGCCAGTTCTGGAACTTCCCACTCACATGGCCCACTGACTTTTTTTTGCTTAGGCTCTTCGGCTTTGAGATGCAACCGTCGCAGTGCCTGACCCATGGGGTGGTCTCAGGATTGGCAGGAGGATGCATGTCTGGGACAGTGCTTGGTGCAGGCAAGTGGCCAGAACCTGGGAGCTATTATTCTCTACTTTCTAGTCCTCAGCAGCCATGGAAACATTTCCTGAATTAAATTACTAGGTCATAATTGCCATATTGACACACACGCTAGTTAGCACTTTTTTGTAATATTCTACAATTTCAGTTTGCCTCTCGAAAATAAATAAGAATCCTTAGAGTCTTTGCCTTTAGCACCAATCAATCCAAATACATTCATGCTTTGAAAGGTCCATGATTCTGTTAATTCTACTGCACAGTTTTTTCCAAATTAGAAGTCCTATAATTACTATTCTTTTTAAGGCACTAAACCAGAAATAAACACCTGTTCATGCAGCATTTGAAAACAAAAAGCCTCACATTGTCCAGATAAAATATATAACCACCAGAATAAACATCTCCCCAGTGAAAATAGGGTACCTGTTCTCTATACTGACCTTTTTGTTATCAGACTAATCATTTGTTTAACCATCTTCAAGGAACTACTATAAAAAGCTGGGGGGGAGAGCTTCAGTCTAGCAGCTTGGGAAAAAAAAAGATAAAACATTATAAGAACAATGTGTTGTTTCTGTCCAAGTCAATGGTTTAAATGAACAACTAATTTCGAATGGAGTCAGCAAACAAGAGATAAATTTATACATACTTCCCAAGGTTAGGAAAAGATACATAGGCTCAAGTTTGGTCTGGGATGGATGTGAGGGATAAACCAGTTCAGAGGTTCCCAGCACAGAGACTCCCTAGGGGAGCTTTACAAATTAAGACCCTCTGCAGGGTCTTTTGCAGAAGGAAATGGCAACTCACTCCAGTATTCTTGCCTGGAGAATCCCATGGACAGAGGAGCCTGGTGGGCTACAGTCCACGGGGTCGCAAAGAGTCGGACATGACTGAGCGATTTTGTCACACAGGTGTGTCCACTTAGTGACAATTCATCCAGCTGCTCACTCGGGGCCTGCACGCTTTTCTGTGTGTGCCATCTACTTCGAGCAAAAGTCTGCACCCCCAGGTCAGATGGCTGAGGATGCTAAGAGTTTCCAAAGTTTCACAGTCACACTTCTCCCCTCTCACCACCCAGAATGTCCCCTGCCCCAGAAACTCTCTTCCTTCCAGGCTGGGCTCAAGGAGACCCATGGCAGGGGCATGCCCACTCCCTCACAGTTAGCTAATTCATAGCCAGGTTGGTAACGATTTGTTTCCCCCTCTGGCTGTGAACTCTACCAAGTCAGCAATTCTGTCTCAGTGCTCTTACTCAAGCTAGTAGTAACATTCACTTGCCCCAGGCCAAAAAGTACCTGGCCTAGAAAACTGAGTCGGGAACTCCCCAAGTTAATGGAACGGAAGCCAGAGCAGATGCAGAGTTGGCCAAACGACTGGTCCAGGGAGCAGAACAGCAGTGGGGTCTCAAGTCACACAGACCAGGTTTCAATATCAGCTCCCCGCTCCTAGCAGAGAAACTAGGTTACTCAACTGTTCTCAGCCTCAGTTTCCTCATCCATCAAACAGGTCCAGTAAAAGTCTGCACTTCACAGATACATGTAATATGAAATGAGATCCCGCACTGACATCCCTAGTAGAGCATGCATACACCTACATACCAAGCACTCAAAACTCATTAGCTCTGTCTATCACAGATGGATCATTCAACCTGGCAGATTTCCTGCTGGAAATTAACCAGCATTTTACAGTAGTAATCGCACCTGGGCACAGAAATGCCCTGAATTCTGCTTTATAGAAACCCTGGCTAATACAACCAGCCACTCAGTCGGCTTGAGATGTGAACAATGATGCCACACATCTGACGGTATGACAGGGGTCTTCAGGCAACAGACTCTGAGACTGAGGCTGGCCGGGCACCCCAAGACAAGGGATCAAGGGTCTCTGTGGGACATCTTCAGGTTCCATTTATTCCATAAGGGTCATCACTGGGAGCCAGTGCAGCAGCTGTGCTGTGGCTTCCCAGGGGGTGGGGGTGGGGGACAGCATAACGCTGGGGCATCGGGATCTCCTACCAGACCAGGAACACTGGAGCAGGCTACCGGGCTCTTCCACGGAAACATAAAAATGTATGTCAGTTTCCAGCTTGAAAGGTCAACCCCGGGTTTGAAATCCAAGGAAACCACTTCAAGGTCACAGGGCCACAATTATGAGTCTTCTGCGGTCTCAACAAAGGATCACTATAATCAGAGACCATAATGAATGAAATAACCATGATGCTGAAGAAGCCCTGCAAAGATTTTTAACTGAATCCATTGATTGAGAAGAACCTCCTAAAGTAACTGACAAAGTGATCCTGATAAGCTGAATCCACAAGACATCTTTCTGTCTCCCCATTTCCCAACCCAACCTTTCATGGCCACAGGGGTTCCCGGGACTATCCATCCTGCACCAACACAGAGAAAGGAAACAGAATTGCCCTACTCCTCGTTCCTGAAGACAGGTTACTCATTAAGTAGTGGGGGCTGGGGGAGGGGAAGGGGGAGCCGTGATACACTAGCAACAGACACCATTGCCAAAGTTCACCGGTTTCCACATCAACCTCCCTCTCTTCTTCCAAGGCAGGTGAACATCATACAGAAACCTAAGGAATTTTTAAAAACCAGTTTTGTTCTTTTTGTCACCAAGTGTTATCTTTTCCAAATATTTATCAGTTGTTGATCTTCAAAGAATAAATCATCTACGAGCTTTGATATGAACCCTAAGGGGGGGGGGGGAGTACCAGAAAAGTAATTCAAGATGCAGTCACTCTATTTAAGTGGGAGGAAGGGTTCTCCTGGGTAAACTAAATGGTTGGCTTTCAGTGCCCAGCTCTCTTTGCAACACACATACTTTGCAAGATGCCTGTCCCGCAAAGAGTTAAAACAGAAAAAAAGAAAAAAACCCAAGCCATTCTTCCCAGGGGACACTCATTTCGGGCTTTGTGCGCGCGGGCCGCCCCTCTGAGCCCCCGCTCCTCCTCCCACGGCCACTGCTCCCCCCAAGACCACCTGCTTCTTTTAAGAAAAAGGGGGCTGCTCTGAACAGGATCGCTGCGCGCGGGCGGCGTCCTCCGCGGCGCCCCCGCGGGAGGAAGGAGAGGCGTCCCCGGGAAGCGTGCTTTATCGCGAGGGTCGCGCTGCCGCCTGCAGCGGCCCCAGAGGTCGGAAAGGTTTTGTCCCGGGCGTCGCTCGGGGCTCTCCTCAAAAAGACCAGAGTCCCCGGAGCCCGGGTTCTTTCCGCGCGCAGCTCGGCGCCCGCCCGCCCGAGTGCGGGGACCGACTGCCGGCATCCGAGCCCACCCCGCCCACCCGGCCAAGCTAACGGCGCGGCGCGGGGAACCCTCTGCATCCCGCCTCCGGTCGGCGCCGCACCTGTTCGGCCTTGCCCGCCCCCGCTCTGGGCCGGAACGCTGGGCGGTCTTCCCCTCCGGCCCGGGCGATCCCCAGCCAGCCGGCGCGCGCCCGGACCCCTCTGCCTAACGGGGAGAGGGGAGGTCTGCCCTTGAACGCTGGTCCCCCGGCCGCACCCAGCTCAGCTCGCCCGCGGGGCCCCGACCCCGGCGCGCCCCGCAGCAGGAGCTGCGCCCAGGGGGCCCAGCCCGCCCGCCCGGCAGTACCTTGTGCGGCGCCCGCAGCAATCGGTGGACCCCGGCCAGCTGGGTGCCGAGCGCGAGGTCCTCGCGGAACGTGAACAGCGGCGGCCGGCTGGGCTCGGGGAAGTTGGTGCTGTTGAAAGGGTCCGTATCGTCCAAGAACTGCACCCGGCAGGCCAGCGTGGCCATGATGCATCCCTGCCCCAGCGGGGGCGCGGGCCCCGGGATCGACGGGGGTCACCGCAAGCAGGGGAGGCCGCGGCCGCCGCTCGCTGGCTCGCGGGCTCGCAGGCTCCGGCGCGCCTGGCTGCAGCCCGGGCTCCGGCCGCGGGGGGCGGGACGGGGGCGGGGCCGGCGGGGCCCCTCCTCCCCGGGCTCTCCGGCTCCTCCCCTTCTGCGTCCCCCGCGCACCCGCCGGGACCCACGCGACTCGCCGCCGGGAACGCGAAAGGGAGAGCGGCTCGCGCAGTATCCGCAGCCCTGGGCCGAGTGGGCTGGCCGAAAGCCCCCCGCCCACCGCCCGCTCCGCGGGCAGACCCCGCAGCGAGGACGCCGCCTGGGCCCCTGGCAGCACGTGCGCCCCGCCGGCTGGGGCGCCCAGGCCGAGCTGCACCCCTCTGGGCTCGGGGAACCGAGGTGTGGGGGCGGGGTGGGGGGGCACAGCCGTCCTCGGGCATCTTATCCATCTGAAAGCAGGCTTAACTCTTTCCAGATGAAGGCGGCGGCGGCCGGGCTCCTGCTGCCTGGATTCGGAAAGCCCCAGCTGGGCACCAGGAGGCGAGGAAGCCCCCCGCACCCCCCCCCCCAACCCCGACAAGCAAGCAAGCAAGCGGGATAGTGGCAGCCACCTGGACCCCTGGGCAGGGTTCCGGGGAGGTTTCCCCCGGGGAGGAGGAAGCTAAGAAGGAGGAGGGTGAACCGGGGATCTCTGGCAGCCATTCTTAAGAAACAAGACCAGGAGGGCGCCAAGCTGGAGGCTTCAGGGGCTGAATGTCTGGATGACCCTCTGCATCCTCACGGCCTCTTGGCCAGTGAGGTCTTCGAAAGCCCTAAATGGGTCTAGTGGGGCCGCAGGGGCGCTTCCGGCGCAGGGAGCCCGCGGCGAGCGAGGGACCCACCGGGCATGGAGGGACTTGGAGGGAAGGTTTGCAGCCTGCCCGCCTTGGCCTGCACCGCGCCTCGAGGCTTCTCGCTGCTCGAGGGTGACCCCCTTCGTTTCCAATAAGAACTCCCGGTTCCCTCCATCCCCAGGCTATGGCCAAGGTCCCGGGTCTCCTCGTGCCTCCTGCAGGTCTCGTGGAATAAACTCAATGGCTCTCAACATCCGCATCTAAACATGGCGATTTTGTGACATGTGGCTCCCCTTCTGGCTTCAAGGGGAAGAAACCCCGCGTCCCACGCTAAGCCTCTTCACGCGCACCTGTGACCTTCCGTTTCCGTGGACCCTCCCCGTCGCACGTGCAGGCTTACGCCTGTTCTTAAAATAACCATGATCCGTGACACCTGCTCGTGCCTGCAGAACTAGTTCTCTCTGCCCGAGTCCTTTAGACAGGCCAGTACATCGGACTTCACCATCAGCTCTTGGGAAGAGGCTAAAATCCCATCCCCTTGGACCCTCTGCCTCCTACCCTCCCATTTTCATCACCATTTTCTTTCCTCCTCAGTGAGGGAGGCCTCCAATCTTTCTAGCCGCCCCATTTCTCACCTCTGTCCCTACATGAATCCCAGCCCATCAGTGACCACCATGCTGCATCACTTTCTTGGCCTCATCTAGCAGGTCTCCAGGTTGTTCCCACCCCATCCGCTGCCGGCAGCAGCCGCTCCTAATGACCCAACCCACTCCCCCCAGGTTTCTCTGCACTGCTCAGCATGGCCCTCCATTCCTCTCAGGCTGCCACAAGCTTCTGCCACTTCACCTACAGATTATTCAGTAAAAAATATCTTCGCTCCAGGGTGAAGTCCTCCGCTTTCTGCTCCCCACCTCTCCATCTTCCATGTCCATCATCTGTCTCCTCCATCTCAAGAGATGACCAAAGCCCTGGTTTTCTTCTTGCTCAAGGCTCTACTTCCATCTGGATCCTGGGTCCTTTCCTGGCTCTTCTGGGATCAGCTTGTGTCACTGATCTAGCCTCCTTCTTCCTGCCTTCCTGGGTTCCTGCCCCTTGAGAATCAGGACCTGGCCCACAGATCCCAGCTCTTAGAAGAGCCCCGCACTGGTTTCATGCTCTGCTATTGTGGTCCTTAAATTCATAACGATTTAACAAGAGGACTGGAATTTTCATTCTGCATTGGGATCCACAAGTTATACAGCTGGTCCTGATGAGCATAAATATTCAAGTGTTTTGTCTTAAAAACTACATCTTTATGAAGGCTGCCTCTCTGTGGCTTATCTCTTCTTCACTTCCTGATCAGCTTCTGAAAGCAAGAGCTATATTCATTTCTCAGCATCCTCACCACCTCTTTGCTCCACACCCCAAAACATCTGATGGACAGCCCTCCCCGCTATTCTGAGACCATGAATGCCATCCTCGTTGCCTCATTAGGGGGACACCTCAGCCTTACTATCCACTTTCTCAGCAGCATCTGTCACCATAGACCACACTTTTTTCAAACTCTCTTCTCTCAGCTTCATTAGTTCTACCCATTCTAAGTTCACCTTCTCCCACTTCATCAGCTCTTCTCACTTCCTCTGGGCTCTGTTCTCCTCATAAAAATAGAGCATCACTACAGTTTCTCTTAATATATATCTGTGTTCCCACTAAACTGAAAACCAGTGTGGGGCAGGGACCATGTGGTATTCAACCTTATATACCCCCCACCCCCAGTGCCTGGCAGAGTGCCTAGCACAAAGTCAGACCATAGATTCTGATGAATGAGTGAAACATCAGAGACATCTCTGGGTCCTATATCTTCCTATTGGTCTCTGTGACCTGTCACTGAATCAGCCTTTGAAATATTTCTCAACTCTCCTGCTGTCTAGCCCTCACTTCCTATGCTAGTCTTCCAATGTGTCTCCCATCCCCAGTCTTGCATCCTACATTTGAGCTTCCACAGTGTCTCGGAGCCAGTGATCTTTCAAAGATGTATATTAGATGTGTCATATCTCAGGGGAAAATCCTTACATGCCAAACCCCTTAGCATGACCCACAAGACTGTCTAAGATCTGCTCCAGTTTACTACTCCAGACTTACTCCTTCACATCTTGGCCACATTGAATTATTACCCTTTCCCAAACATGCTGAAAGCTGAGCATGTTAAGAAAAGCTGAGCATATAAATAAAGCTGAGTGCCGAAGAATAGATACTTTTGAACTGTGATGTTGAAGAAGACTCTTGAGAGTCCCTTGGACTGCAAGGAGATCCAACCAGTCCATCCTAAAGGAGATTAGTCCTGAATATTCATTGGAAGGACTGATGCTGAAGCTGAAACTCCAATACTTTAGCCACATGATGGGAAGAACTGACTCATCTGAAATGACCCTGATGCTGGGAAAGATTGAAGGCAGGAGGAGAAGGGGATGACAGAGGATGAGATGGTTGAATGGCATCACCAATTTGATGGACATGAGTTTGAATAAGCTCTGGGAGTTGGTGATGGACAGGAAAGCCTGGCGTGCTACAGTTCATGGGGTTGCAGAGAATCGGACAGGACTGAGTGACTGAACTGACTGAAACTTGCTGAGATTTTTCATGTGAGCTTCTCAATCTGGAGTGCTTTTACCTATCTAGTCAGCCAGCTGAACCCATTTATCCTCCAACACACATTTCTAAGATCAGCTCTTCTAGGGAGACATCTCCAACTCCACGCCTAAACAAGGACGGTATCTCTTTCCTTTGTGGTCTCAAATTACTTTCTACTGTGGCTATGGTAACTCTTCATGTTGCATTGAAAATACTTGCTTACTGGTATGCCTGCTCTTCTAAACCATAAGACTTTAAGGATTGGAATTTGTCTTATTCAATTTTAATTTTAAAACTTCAAATAGGGACTGGCACCTAAAATGAAACCTTTAAAAAATTTAATCATAGAGGCCATCCTCAATTCTTTTGAGGATTTCTGCCCTGACAACTCACTTGAAACTGCTCTTAGCAATAATATTTTCCTCTGATTAACAGCCAACTTTTTTTCTCAATGTATCTTTTGAAATCATTCTGTTTTAACTTCTTGTAGTTTATAAGGTCAAGATTTATAACAAAAAATACCAGCCCCCTGTTTCATGATCACCACCTACATCCCTTCTCACTTCCCAGAGGCACTCACTTTTAAATAATAAGGACACTGCTCTATTTTGATCAACTAATTTTAGAGAATATACTGACTTTATATCATGCTACATTACAGACTTCCTTTCTCCATCATCCCAATATAGTTTCATCACGATTTTAGTTAAATTCTTATTCAGTGATTTTTTTAGAGTCTTTTTTTATTATTGATGTTTATTCTGGGCTTCCCTGGTAGCTCATTGATAAAGAATCAGCCTCCAATGCAGGAGACATGGGTTCCCTGGGTCAGGAAGAGCCCCTGGAGAAGGAAATGGCAACCCATTCCAGTATTCTTGCCGGGAAAATCCTATGGACAGAGGAGTCTGACAGGCTACAGTCCATGTGGTCATGAAAGAGTCAAACATGACTTAGTGACTAAACAGCAATAACGGTTTTTATGTATTTATTTTTGGCAGCACTGGCTCTTTGTTGCTTTGTGTGGGCTTTCTCTAGTTGCAGCGAGCAGGGGCTGCTCTTTGTGGTGGTGAGCGGGCTTCTTATTGCAGTGGCTTCTCTTGTTTGGAGCACAGGTTCTAGGCCCACCGGCTTCAGTCGTTGCAGCACACAGGCTCAGTAGTTGTGGCGGGAGGGCTTACTTGCTCCATAGCACATGGAATCTTCCCAGACCAGGGATCAAACCTGTGTCCCCTGCACTGGCCGGGGGATTCTTATCCATTCCACCAGCAGGGGAATCCTCATGATTTTTTAAATGACGGTTGTGTTATTATTGTTCACTTTTATGCCACGTAGTTCACATGATTACATGGCCTTTCTTGAACACCTTTTTCGGTTTTTTCTGAAGTTAATATTTGCCTCAATTTTTTTTTCAGTTCTTTATTTTTTTCTTGAGCAGCTGGTTAGAGCTTATATCCTGCAGCAGCTCTGAAAATGCCTCTTTCAATAATATCAAATAATTTCTCAATGCTATATTTTACCCCTAGGACACGCCTCTCAGAAACATCCCTCTGGCCGTCCTCCACCCTCCTGCTCCTCCCAGCCTTTCCTGCTCAGGATTTCCTTGACATCCCTCTTGTGTGGGAACCCCTGGTTCTCAGATGGTATGTCATATTCTTTCTTGATTTACACTTGCAATTTTTTTTCAAAAAAATACATGGCCCAGTAGCTTTCTGAGAAAACGTAAATTTTTGAAACTTTCATGTCTAAAGTAATTTTTATTCTCTGGTAGCTCAAATGGTAAAGTGTCTGCCTGTAATGCTGGAGATCTGGGTTTGATCCCTGGGTCAGGAAGGTTCCCCTGGAAGAGGAAATGGCAACCCACTCCAGTATTCTTGCCTGGAGAATCCCATGGACAGAGGAGCCTGGCAGGCTACAGTCCGTGGAGTCGCCAAGAGTTGGACATGTCTGAGTGACTAGCACACAGACAGCCTCACACTTGCCTTGGTGTGGTACTGCTGTTGGCAGGTTGGCCACATCCCTTCCCACCCTTTTTTCTCCCACCATTTTGCCATGTGACTTTGCCGCTTGCCCCATCAACATATGGGGTCTATTTCCCCACTCCTTGAATGGGGATCACTGTGTGACTTACCGTGACAGCGCATGTTGAAAGTGGCACTGTGTGACTTCTGAAACTAAGGCTTCAAGAATCCTTACAGCGTCTGTTCTCACCCTCTGGGCATATGGGATTGAAACTAGCATGTGAAGAAGCCAGGTCCTAGAAATAGTGGTAAAAAAAATCACTACTGAAAACTGGGAATATGGTTACATGTGTTATGTAGCAATAAAACAATTGAGAAAACAGTTGCCCACAGAAATTGGGAAGATAGAAAATGTATCTAATGAACTTGTAGACTTGGCTGAGGAGTCTCTCCTCCTCCATCCGGTAAGTTAGACCTGGCTTTTTCCCATTGGCAGTCCTAGGGTAGCATACAAAGAGTTCAAGAGCAAAACCTGAAGAGTTTCTTGAACCTTGAGCTCAGAGCTTATGCTGGCTGTGTCACTTTCCCCACTGTTTTTTAATCAAAGTAAGTCAAGGCCAGCCTAGATTAAAAGAGTAGAGAAATAGATTGCACTCCAGGTGGCGCTAGTGGTAAAGAATCTGCCTGCCAATGCAGGAGATGCAAGAGACATGAATTCGATTCCTGGGTCAGGAAGATCTCTTGGAGTAGGAAATGACACTTCTCTCCAGTATTCTTGCCTGGAAAACCCCATGAACAGAGGAGCCTGGCGGGCTACAGTTCATGGGATGGCAAAGAGTCAGACACGGCTGAGTGACTGAGCACACCCTGATGGGAGAAGCAAAGTCACATTCCAGGAGGCCTGAGTGACTTTGCAACAGTCTAACACCCATGATAAACAATTCTAGGTTGAAAATGACTTTCACTCAGTTTGAGGCATTGCTTCATTATTGCCATTGAGAAGATGTGTGGTCTGGCAATTACCTACTTTGTATAATATATGTAACTTTTTATTTTCCCTCTCTCTGGAGGATTTTGAACCTTCTCATTATTCCCAGTATATTGAAATTGCTTGATAAATTACTCTGGTATGAGTTCATTTTCATTTATCATATTGAGACTCCACTGCTATTTCTAGCCTAGGGATCCAGTTATTTGATTTGTGGAAATGTTCTTGTATCATGTCTTTGATAATTTCCTCTCCACAGTTTTCTCTGCTTGCTCTTTCTGAAACTCCTCTTATTTGGATATTGGACACTAACCAGTCCCTCTAATTTTCTTAACTTTTCCACCCTGTTCATCTCTTTGATTATTTTGTTCTACATTTTGTGAGAGTTTTCTCAACTATATGTTCCTTCTCCTTCGCTGAAAAATTTTTTTTTTTACATTTTGGGTGTGCTGCCCAGAATGTGGGATCTTAGTTCCCCCACCAGGGATTGAACTCACACTCCATGCAGTGGAAGTGTGGAGTCCTCACCACTGGACCACCAAGGAAGTCCCTCACCTAAATTTTAATTTCAGCATTCCCATTTTTAATTTTCAA
The DNA here is from genome assembly GCF_019320065.1 of Cervus canadensis. Classification (NCBI taxonomy): domain Eukaryota; kingdom Metazoa; phylum Chordata; class Mammalia; order Artiodactyla; family Cervidae; genus Cervus; species Cervus canadensis. Next base: position 36,276,216 of record NC_057408.1, read on the forward strand.
GAACTCTTTCTTGTTTTCTGATTTTCCATACATTGTTCTTGTTTTCTGGATTTCCCTTATATTATTGATTTCATTTCTTTTTTTTTTTTTTTTTTTTTTTACTTTTTCATTTCATTGTACCATGTCTTTGTTCTTTGAGAGTTTTTTCTTTTCCCCTTTCTCTTTCTCTGTCATTTTCTATTAGAGTTGAATTTATCCTTAAATACTCATGATCCTTGGCTGTTCACTCATATTAAAAGCTGACTGGAAGCTCTGGGGTATAACTGAGGCACTTTGCCTGTTGGGCTTCACTGCAGATAAGCTGTGGACAGATGGCTTTTTCCTTGAGTATCTTTAGGTCCTCTTTCTGGGGTAGTTTACTTTATCCAGGAAAGTTCGTACCAGTACACCTCTTAGCCCAGAGCAACGGGGGCCCAGCCTTAGGCTCCATGCATTATAGGGCCTCAGTCTGCCCACCCTTCCCTTGAAGGGCAAGGAGTCCATTGTACCAAGTGTTCATACATACCTGGGACTCAAGCTGCTCTCTCTTGAGACTGGTCTCCAGGTACCTGGAACCACAGAATCCCTTGCCCAGATGGCCCTGAACATATACCCAGTGCCCACATGTGTCTCTTCCCTGGGTGGTCCCCCTACGGGTGGCCCCCGCTGCCCCCTAGCCCTAAGAAGAGACTATGGGGTGGCTGTTTACAGTGGGTGTAGGTGGTGTCTGGACATGCAGGATCCAGGGGCCACATTTCTGGAGTTCGTGTCTCAGGGGTGGGAGGAGGAAGGGTGTAGGCCATGGCAGTAAGCAGGCTGGGCCAGCTTTCTTCTTGCTGCCCTTTTCCTGTGTGGAGTGCCGTGGAGTCAGAATCCTCAACTCAGATCTGTCCTTGCAAGTCATTATGAAGGTGTATTTGTCAAAGTAGGAAGAGCATATTTTACTTAACATTTTGTTTGATTTATGAATTTTAAATGTATTTGTGGCTTTCCCTGATAGCTCATTTGGTAAAGAATCCACCTGCAGTCAATGCAGGAGACCCCAGTTTGATTCCTGGGTTGGGAAGATCCACTGGAGAAGGGCTAGGCTACCCACTCCAGTATTCTTGGGCTTCCCTTATGACTCAGCTGGTAAAGAATCTGCCTGCAGTGTGGGAGACCTGGATTCGATCCCTGGGTTGGGAAGATCCCCTGGAGAAGGGAACAGCTACCCACTCCAGTATTCTGGCCTGGAGAATGCCATGGACTGTATAGTCCCTGGGGCCGCAAAGAGTCGGACATGACTGAGTGACTTTCACTTCTTAAAATATATTTAAATGTATGCTTATGGGCCTCCATTTAAACTTTTGTCTTGGGCCCCGCATATGTTGGCACAGTGGTAAAGAACCTGCCCGCCAAGGCGGGGGATGCAAGAGACACGAGTTCAATCCCTGGGTCAGGAAGATCCCTGGAGGAGGAAATGGCAACCCACTCCAGCATACTTGCCTAGAGAATCCCATGGACAGAGGAGCCTGGCAGGCTACAGTCCATGGGGTCTCAAAGAGTCAGACATGACTGAAGTCATGCACACACAAACACACATACTCATACACACACACACACATACCACATGTTGGGAGGGGACCTCATCGTCTCACTGGGAACTGGGTGGGGGAGGGCTGAGAACACTCCGTTCATTCCACAGTTTCACTTACCCTCCCCCACCTCTCACTGCCAGGCACACTCCTACCTTCTTCAGACCCTGAAGCCCCTCTGGCTCATTTCTCCAGACTCTGCCTGCTGCCATGAACAAAAGGAACTACACCAAGAAATGGAGTGTATTTTTCTTACATCCAGGAGCACAAGCTCAGAGAACCTGAAGTGACTGGGCCAGCGCGGTATTGAAACACCACGGTTGTAAGTCAGTAACTTTCTACTGGAAAAACATTTTAACAATACCTAACAATTATCCTGGAATCCCACTCTTGTTTCTAGGAAATCATTTGGAAGAAGGAAAAATAAATGCAAAAATAAATGAATAAGTAAGTATGTAAACAGCCATGTTCAAAAGCAAAATTTACTACAGTCTCACTTATAAAATTTAAAACTAGAAACTTGTATGTCTGTTATAGGAGTATAGGAGTATGTTTTAATTATTTACAATACAGTTGCAGCCATGCATCATTTCACATACTCATCAACCTCTCAGGTCTCGGTCCCAGCTGGAGCAGTGATGAGTTCAGGGTGAGTCACTATCTCAGCGTGATGACAGAACATCACTTTTCATCCACGGGTGGGAGAGAAAAGATCAGGAAAGGTCTGCAAGTGGCTGTCTATCTTAGAAAGTGAATAAAACCTGGTATATTCTATAAACTGCAGAAAAGCAGAGTAATCTTTGAGAGGCACTTAGTTGTATCAGGAAAACAGAGCAACCAGAAAACCGTGCAAAACTGGAGTCATCGCAAATGTAACAAAGCTCAAGCTCAGGGCCCCTCACTTGCACAGACCCCTTTCTAAGCCCCGACACTTCTATGCAAGTAAATACTAGCTTTTGTGCCCAATTTTTATTTTGTATCCCTTTCCTTCAAGATGACTTTAAGATTGTACGGTCTTCGGGGCCACAAAACCTGGATCTATAGTCGACAGAAGGCATTATATATTAAATGGGATTGGGGAGAGAGGGAGAGATAGGAAGAGAACTACCAATTCAAAGCTGCATCCTTTAAAATCCTAAGGAAAATAGGGAACCTCAAAAAAATGGTTGATGCAATGTAGGTTCACAGTCCCTCTGACCAAGAAATAGTTCAAGAACGAACTTTAAGAACCACCTTTTTAAAGGACTCTGATATCAACATAGAAAAATTTATCAGAGTTGTTCCATTAAGGAAGGTAGACAGGGAGTCAGAAGCATCCTAATGTTTGCCTTCCTTCTATTTAGGAGCTGGTCACCCAATCTGGAGCTTCCCTGGTGTCTCAGACGGTAAAGAACCCACCTGCAATGTGGGAGACCTGGGTTCTATCCCTGGGTTGGGAAGATCCCCTGGAGGAGGGCATGGCAACCCCCTCCAGTATTCTTGCCTGGAGAATCCCCATGGACAAAGAAGCCTGGCGGGCTACAGTCCGTGGGGTTGCAAAGAGTCGGACACGACTGAGCGACTAAGCAGCAGCACCCAATCTGAGCTATTTTTCATCTTGAAGGAACAAAATCTGCACTTACCGAATGTTGCCACCAGGCGGTAGCCGTGGCTTATTCAGGCCCGGTGCTAAACACACAAACTGTCCCCTTTGTCAAGCAATTTCATGAGGGTTTTCTTACTTTTCAGATAAGGTTTAGAAATGTTCAGTGACTTAGTAATATGGGATGATGTTTGCCATGATTTTAATTTGGGGATTTGTAAAGTGAGATAGATAGAAGTTATTTCTATCAGTATCCCCACTCCAAAAAAAAAAAAAAAAGAAAAGAAAAAAGATTTAGAAAAGGACAGGCTGAAATTATCTGTCAGCTGGAGCCTAGATTTCCTTCTGCTTCCAGTTACTCTCTGAACTGCCCTTGCAGTGAGAAGAGCCTCAGCCTTGCTTGGAGACCAGGTGCTCTGAACACTGCCCACCGGGTGAAGCCTTCATCCACTGCCAGGGTCTCAGGTGGGCCGTTTGCATCAGTCAAAACACCATTCAAGTCCCCACAGGCTTTCATTTCTAGCAGTGGATCTCAGATCCCCTGGACCCCTGCAGCCTGTGCCCTCTTCGGCTGCTCACCAGCTGAATAAAGGAACCCGAGAAAGATGGCACTCAGTTGGTCCCAATGGCGTCTTCTAATCAGGGCAGGGTCACTCTGAAGAGCAAATGCCACCCACTGCACAGCTGACCTTGCAGGGCTTAACTTCTCTCACCACAACCTGAAGTTTGGGGCATGGTCCTAAGTGGTATTTTCAGCTCCTCCCTTGTGGAAGACGCTGGAGGTCCGAGATATTTGTGGGTGGAAGTCAACCAGTCAGCGTCAGCTTGGACAGGTTTCTGTCACCCAGAAGAGATGGCGCTGCCCTGGCCATCACTGCAGGGCTTTCCCTTCTTCTCCCCTGGGCCAACCTCCTCACTCCTAGAGTTCCCCTGTCCCAGGACCTCCTTCAAAACACCACAGTCTGGTGATTGCCTGGTAGGAACCAGCGGGCTCACTGAATGTAGGAACTGTGGCTTTTCCCTTTCTCAAGACTACCATCCGATGGGATGGAAGGTACAGAGGACCCACCGCAGATCACGAACAAGGTTTATTTCCATAACGTTTTCACTTGTATCAAAAGCAAAGCAGTTTTTTAATGAACAATATGACTTTCCTAACTTTACATCCCAGGGAACTAGGAACAAACTAAACCCAAAGTTAGTAGAAGGAAGAAATAACAGATTAGAACAGAAGTAAGAACTAGAAAAGAGAAAAACAATGGGCGAAATCAACAGAAACTAAATGTTGAGTTTTTTGAAAAGATAAACAAAATTTACAAACCTTTAGCTAGACTAAGAAAAAAGAGAGAGCTCATAAAATCAGAAATGAAAGAAAAGACTTTACAACTGATGACACAGAAGTAAGAAGGAACATAAGAGACTACTATGAATAATTATAGGATTTCCCTGGCATTCCCGTGCTTAAGACTCTGGGCTTCCACTGTAGGGGCCACAGGTTCAGTCCCTGGCTGGGGAACTAAGATCCTGTATGCTGCATGGCACAACCAAAAAAGCAAGCAACAAAAAAATGATACTCAAACAAACTGAATAATCTTTTTTAAAAGGATAAGTTGTTAGTAACATACAACCTACCAGGACTAAATCATGAAGAGAAAGTCTGAACAGACCTACAATAGGTGTGGAGATTAAATCAATAATCAAAAATCTTCCAGCAAAGAAAAGCCTAGGATCAGATGGCTTCACTGGTAAATTCTAACATTTTAAAGCTATGCTCCAAAAATGAAGAGGAAAGAATGCTTCAAAACTCATTTTATGCCTGTATTACTCTTACTAAACTGAACAGAGACACCACAAGAAAACTATAGGTCAATATCCCTGATGAATAAAGGTGAAAAAATCCTCAACAAAATACTAGCAAAAAAAAAAATCCAAAAGCACATTAAAAGGATCATACACCATGACCAAGTGGGATTTATCCCTTGGATACAAGAATGCTTCAACATATGAAAATCAATTAATATGATACATTAATAGAATAAAGGATGAAAATCACATAATCATATATATAAATGCAGAAAAGTAGTTGACAAGACTCAACACCCTTGCATGTAGGAATAGATGGGCAATAACTCAACACAGTAAACACATAAAAAGCCCACAGCTAAAATCATGCTCAAAGGTGAAAAACTAGAAGCTTTTCCTCTAAGTTGATGAATAAGGCAAGGATGCCTATTTTTGTCACTTCTATTCAAGATAGTACTGAAAGTACAATGTGATGAAAGAAAGAAAACATCAAAAAATGGAAAGACATCCCATGTTTATGGATTGGAAGATTTAATACTGTTAAGATGTCCAACTACCCAAAGCAATCTGTAGAGCCAATGCAAACCCTATCAAATTTCAATGACATTTTTTATTAAAAAAAAAAAAACAATTGTATGATTCATATGGAATCATGAAAGACTACAAAGAGTCAAATCAATCCTGAGAAAGTAGAACAAATCTAGAGGCATCACACTTTCTGTTTCAAAATATATTATAAAGCTACAGTAATCAAAATAATATGGTATTAGCATAAATACAGATGTTGGGCTGATGGAATGGAATAGAGACCACAGAAATAAACCCATGCATATGCTCAACTGATATTTGGAAAGAGTGCTAATAATTCACAATGGGGAAAGAGAGTCTCTTCAACAAATGATGCTGTGAAAACTGGATATCCCATGCAAAAGAATAAAACTGGACCCTGATTTTACATCATGCACAAAAGTCAACTGAAAATGGATTAAGGACTTAAACATAAGACCTGAAACTATAAAACTCCTAGAAGAAAGCATAGGTGAAAAGCCTCATGACATTGGTCTCAGCAATGACTTTGCGGTTATGAAATCAAAGCCACAAGCAAAAACAACAAAAAAGTAAATGAGTGGAACTATATTAAACTAAAAAACTTCTAAAGAGCAAAGGAAGCAATCAACAGGGTGAAAGGCAATCTACTGAATAGGAGAAAATATTTGCAAACCATATATTTGATAGTGGATTAATCTCCAAATACATAAAGAGCTCCTACAACTTAATAGCTGTACACATACACACTAACTAATAATCCATTTTTTAAAAATTGACTAAATGATTGAATAGATATTTCTCCAAAAAAGACATGCAAATTGCCAGCGGGTGTATGAAGAAATGGTCAATGTCTCTAACATCAGGAAAGTGTGAATCAAACTCACTATGAGATATCTCATACCCACTATCATGAAAAAAGACAAAAGATGACACGTGATGGTGAAAACTTGTCGGAAAAACTTGTTGGAAAAACTTGAACCCTTGCACACTTTATAAAAAGATATTATTTATTTATTTGGCTGCACCAGGTCTTAGTTGAGGCATGCAGGATCTTCCGTCTTCCTTGTGACATGTGGATCTTTAGTTGTGGCACGGGAGCTCTGCAGCATGTGGGATCTAGTTCCCTAACCAGGGACTCAAACCTGGGGCCCTTGCATTAGGAGTTTCAGCTATTGGGCCACCAGGGAAGTCCCCTGAGCCCTTGCACACTTACTGGTAGGAATGCAAAATGGTGTAGCTGCCCTGGAAAACAGCATGGAGATTCCTCAAAAACATAAGAATAGAACAACCGTATGATCCAGCAATCCTACTTCTAGATATTTACCCAAAAGAACTGAAATCAGTACCTCAAAGAGAAAGTAGCATTCCCATGATTGCGGCACCACGCACAGTTGTCAAAATGCAGAAACAACCTGCATGTCCACAGACAGAGGAATGAATGAAGAAAATGTGATACATACGTCCAATGGAATACTATTCATCCTTAATCTTAAAAAAGAAGGAACTTCAGCAACAAGTGACAACATGGATGAGGACATTTATGCTAAATGAAATATATGCCAATCACAGGTATGATTCTACTTATATGAGATGTCTGACTCATTGGAAAAGACCCTGATGTTGGGAAAGATTGAAGGCAAAAGGAGAAGGGGGTGACAGAGGACAAGATAGTTAGATAGCATCGTGTACTCAATGGACATGGGTCTGAGCAAACTCTGGGAGGTGGTGAAGGACAGGGAAGCCTGGCGTGCTGCAGTCCATGGGGTCGCAAAGAGTTGGACAGGACTTAGCAACTGAACAACAATATGAGATATCTAAAATAGTCAAATTCATAGAATCGAAGAATAGAATGGTGATTGCCAGGGACTGGAGGAGGAGGAAATGGGAGTTACTAATTAGAGGGCATAAAGTTCCAGTTAAACAAGAAGAATAGAAACCCTCTGTACAACATTGCACCTACAGTCAATGATGTATGTGCGTTTAGAGCTTTGAGAGGGTAGATCCCACGTCAAGCATTCCTACCACAATTACATAAAATCTTTCTTAAAAATTCCATTCATAAGTTTCAGATAATACCACCTGCTACCAACATAGCAAATCTATTAGCCTACATGCAAGTCCCTGCTTTCATGAGCCTGCTTTTGGCTTAGTTTCAGGGACACATAGGGTACCTCAGCAGGCAGGGCACCTTCTCTTGATCAATGTTGTGCTCTTTGAGGAAGAGAAAGAGAACTTAAAAGGAATAAAACATTCCCAGTAGAGCCAAAGCCCCATGTGCCCTCCCTGTTTCTAGTTCTCCACCCCTAAAATGTGTAACTTATCATCCTATCCATTTCTTTATTCTTATTCTATGGATGTATGTACCCTAAAGGGCTTCCCAGGTGGCTCAGCGGTAAAGAATCTGCCTGCAATGCAGGAGCTGGAGGAGACCTGGATTCAATCCCTGGATCGGGAAGATCCCCTGAAGAAGGGCATGGTAACCCACTCCAGTATTCTTGCCTGGAGAATCCCATGGACAGAGGAGCCTGGCAGGCTACAGTCCATGGGGTCTCAGTCAGACACAAGGGGAAGCGACTTAGCATGCACGCGTGTCCCCTAAAGCAATGCATGGTAGTGCTTTGCTTGATTTGTTGGCACTCTTAGTGCACATGTTCTGAAATGTGCTTCTTTCTCTCTCCACATGGTGTTCCGATCCCATCATTTTCACGATCACCTTTCTCCCATTCTCCTGTTAATGGACACTTAGGCCCTTACCAACTCTGGCTATTAGTAATACTGTTATAAAAGTTCTATTCTGTTTTCACATAGATAAGTCTATGGAATGTGTAGAGGGCCTAGTTCTAAATGAGTTCTTTGGCTGTGTGTCCTGGAATGCAGACTCGACCATCTTGGCCTAGAAGTCAACCTCTAACATCAGAGATGAATATTCGGCAATATTCAACTGTACTTTACCCCTCTGGAATTTTCTCACTAAAGAACATCTCCTGGACACCTTTAAATAAATGCCAAACAACAAATGCATGCTTCGGAGTATAGCATATTTTTGAAACATTCCATATCACACCGGACGATGTATTGGTCTGTCTTTCCCTTCTTGGGGTTGTCTATGGTGAGAACTCTGAATGTACATTTTGTTTCTTTCATTTCTGTAGCCATGGAACCTGTTCAGCACATTTTGAATGAAGAGAAGGAGAAGAGAATGGAGAAGGAAATAGCAACCCACTCCAGTATTCCTGCCTGGAGAATCCCATGGACAGAGGAGCCTTACAGGCTACAGTTCATGGGTTCACAAAGAGTTGGACATGACTCAGTGACTAAACCACCACCCCCCTTCAAAGGAATCAATCTAAAGCATGTAGAAGAGAACCTCTTTCCCAGCTGTAAGAACCATGAAGGGAACACCCAGAAAGACACCGATGTTGCCTATACTGAGGACAAATGAAAAACACAAATTGACTTTCTGAGATATGGTGTTAGAATTAAATTCAAGAGATGTGCCATTGCCCTTGACTTTCACATTCTTTTAGAAGCACATAGGGCCGAAGTTCAGGAGGTGGGAATTAAAGAAAGGACTCAGAATCATAAATACCCAAGAAATCTGAATAGGAAACCATTGCTACAGAAGCTACAAAATACACTTCTAGCTAAAACCACATATGAGAAATATTGAAATTAGACCCAAAATACAATTTACACTTAAAATCAACTGATTTATTATAAAAACAGGACCAGCTTTAATAAACCCAGCCAGTTAACAAATTCTACTGAGCATCCCTTATCTGCCAACCCTGGAAATGCACTGGTGAGCCAGATAGACACAGGCCCTATCCTTGTGGAGCTCACAGTCTGGTGGAGATGGATAAATGTGCAGTCGGTAATATAAGTAATTTTAAAACAATCGTGCATTAAAACATCTGAAATCATTCCCAAAATTATTGACTGCAAAAAGTGACATGGGTGTAGACAAGAACAAAATAAACTGTCCTTTGATCCTGAGAAGATGTTGATGACACGTGACCAAATTCTTGTAAAACGTGCTTTCTTACTGGGCTCCACTCATATGTGATGGTATGCAAGCTTGGGTGGCATGCTGTCTGGGAAGTCTCCTCACGTATGAAACTGGGCTGGTTGAGGCCATCACGTCAGATCATGATTCTCCCGTGGGTTAGGGGATGAGCACGGGGCCAGATACATGGTGCGGCATCACTGGGTCTCCAAAGAGGCTGAATTTTTCACAGATTCTTTGAAATAATAAAACCTTCTAACCTCATTTGCCTCTTCGTTCACTAGCTTCAGAAACTACCAAGTCAGAGGCCACTTCTTATCATTAATCCTGCCACCAAATGAGAGGGTGCGCACAAGGCTACATCTCAACAGCCTTGCCAGAGGTGCTCCTCATCTTTCAAAGCCCACGTTATGCTAGGAGCAACACAAAACCTCACAAATCAGGTAAGGAAACAAATTGACTCCTATTCTCAAGAGCTCTGAATAGATTAGGCAGGGAAGCCTGAGACTGACATGTGAAATAATTGAGCAGTAGGTAAGACCAGCTTTAGGAGTATGCTGTAGGCAGGGCTGGGCAGGGGTTTAAGGAAAAGAAGTGATGGGACAAATGAACAACATAGGTGGAAGGTATTAAAGGTCTGGCCAGCAACCTGGGATTCACACATGGACTCCATGCTTCAGAAGGACTTGGCAGGGTGGGGAGGGAGGGTACATACTCACCCTGGGTAGCTCCTGATGACAGGGCAAGACCCATGGCTGGAAATCACAGGAGGCAGAAACAAGCTCAACATGGCAAAGAACTGTTGAGCAACTCAGTGTTTTGGGTAACTTTTTTAGGGAGTGAGCTTCCCATCACTGGACGTATTCAACTGGAGGCAGCAGGAGTGCTCATTAGAGGTGGCATAGATGGGATCCTTCAACCTCCAAAGTTCCTCGTTTCACTAGCATTTGGAGGCTCTGGGTAGATAAACCAACCCTGTCTGATGGGTTTGTGGACAGGAGCACAGGTGTTCACATAACACAATTGAGTCACTGAGTATGTCTTCAGGCACGCGAGCAATGCTCAGTGCAAATCAAAGGGGGAGAGGAACGGTGGGCAGGGGTAGGAAGCAGGAGGAAGAGGGTTGCTGGCCTGTGACTTTGAGCAACACATCCTGCTCAAACCTCTCCTAAGAAAGGTGGGCACAAGTCACACTCAGCCTTGAGGAGAAACCTGCCTCCTCTGTACATGCAGTGGAGGGAGGCCATTTCTCATTTCCTCAAGATCACTGGGCACAGACTACCTTCCCCAGTACAAGAAGAGAGCCTAAACTGTCTTTCTAAAGGCCAAGTAAGAGTAAGGTAACCTCCTCCAACTGCTGCTGCTGCTGCTGCTCCTAAGTCATGTCAGTCGTGTCCGACTCTGTGTGACCCCATAGACGGCAGCCCACCAGGCTCCTCTGTCCCTGGGATTATCCAGGCAAGAACACTGGAGTGGGTTGCCATTTCCCTTTCCAGCGCATGAAAGTGAAAAGTGAAAGTGAAGTCGCTCAGTCGTGTCTGACTCTTCGCGATCCCATGGACTGTAGCCTACCAGGCTCCTCCGTCCATGGGATTTCCCAGGCAAGAGTACTGGAGTGGGGTGCCATTGCCTTCTCCAACCTCCTCCAACTGGAGGAGGTTAAGTATTCCCAGTGAGATTCACTAAAAATGTCAACTAATTAAGAATGATTATATGTCTAACACAGGCTTCCCAGGTGGCGCTAATGGTAAAGAACCTGGCTGCCAAAAAAAGAAAAAGAACCTGGCTGCCAATGCAGGAGACTTAAAAGACGTGGGTTCGATCCCTGGGTTGAGAAGATGCCCTGGAGGAGGGCATGGCCACCCATACCAGTATTCTTGCCTGGGAAATCCCATGGACAGAGGAGCCTGGCAGGCTACAGTCCATGGGGTCGCAAAGAGTTGGACATGACTTGTGCACACTTTCAATCTATGACGGAGGTGGCAAGATATACAATGTGGAGAAGACAACCTCTTCAATAAGCAGTGTTGGAAAAAACTGTACAGTTACATGCAAAAGAATCAAAATAGGCTATTCTTTAACACCATGCACAAAGACAGACTCAAAATGGATGAAAGACTTAAATGTAAGATGGAAACCATGAAACTTCTAGAAGAAAAACTAGGTGGCACTCAGTTGGACATCACTCTTAGCAAAATTTTTGGATATGTCTTCTCAGGGCAAGGGAAGCACAAGCAAAGAGAAACAACGGGACTACGTCAAACTGAAAACCTTCCGCACAGTGAAGGAAACCATCAACAGACAAAAAGCCATCTACTGAGTGGTAGAAGATATTTGCAAATGGTATATCCAATAAGGGGTTACTACCCAAAGTATGCAAAGAATCATACAACTCAATATAAATAACAAACAAACAAGAAATCTTGATTTAAAAATGGGCAGAGGACCCGAATAGACATTTTTCCAAAGAAGACATAAATGGCCAATAGGCACATGAAAAGATGCTCAGTCCCCTTCAGTGGGATTAGTGCCCTTACAAAGAAGATCTCAGAGAGCTCCCTCACCCCTTCTACTAAGTGAGGACACAGGAAGAAACGCTGGCTGTGAACAAGGACAAGGGGCCCAACCAGACACTGAATCTGCCGACACCTTGATCTTGGACTCCCAACTTCCAGAATTGAGAAACAAATGTCTGCCCCCCCCCCAAAAAAAAGAAAGAAAAGAAGTTCAACATCATTAATCATCAGGGAAATGGAAATCAAAACTGCAATGAGATGTCAGAATCATCTGTCAGAATAACTATTATCAAAAAGGCGACAAATTACAAGTGCTAATGGGTGTACAGAGAAAAGGCATTTGTGTACTATTAGTGGGATGGTATTGTGGCTCAGCTGGTAAAGAAGCCACCTGCAATACGGGAGACCTGGGTTCAGTCCCTGGGTTGGGAAGATCCCCTGGAGAAGGGAACAGCTACCCACTCCAGTATTCTGGCCTGGAGAATTCCATGGACTGTATAGTCCATGGGGTCACAAAGAGTCAGACACAACTGAGCAACTTCCAGTTCATGTAACAGTGGGAAGGTCAACTGGTGCAACCACTATGAAAAACAATATAGACGTTCCTCAAAAAATTAAAAATAGATGATCCAGCAATTCTAATCTTGAGTTTATATCCACAGAAAATTAAATCACTAATTCAAAAAGATATATGCATCTCTGTGTTCATTGTAGCATTATTTACAACAGCCAAGATATGGAAGTAACCTAAGCACCCATCAGTAGATAAACAGAAAAAGAGGTGCATATATGCATTAGAATATTACTCAGACATAAAAAAGAACAACGTAATGCCATTTGCAGCAACATGGATGGACCTGGAGATGGTCACACTGAGTGAAGTCAGTCAGACACAGACGAGTATCATATAATATCGCTTACACATGGAATCTAAAAAATGCATACAAATGAAGTTATTTACAAAACAGAAGGAGAGTCATGGACGTAGAAAACAAACTCATGGTTTCCAGGGGATAAGGCGGGGAGGATAAACTGGGAGACTGGGACGGACACATACAGACTACTATAGATGACTGATAGGAGCCCATTGTATAAAGCACAGGCAACTCTACTCAATGCTCTGTAAAGGCCTGCATGGGAAAAGAATCTTAAAGTGGACGTACACATGTGTATAACTGACTCACTTTGCGGTACCCCTGAAACTAACACCACATGGTAATTCAACTGTACTCCAATAAATTAAAAAAAAAAAAGAACGAAATCTTGCCATTTGTGACAACATGGATGCACCTAGGATATTATGCTAATTGTGAAGTAAATTGGACAGAGATAAACAAATACTGTATGGATTCACTTATATGTGGAATCTGAAAAGCAAAACAAATAAGTACACATAACTAAACAAAGTCATGGATACAAAGAAAAGAACAGGTAGTTGCCAGAGGGGAGGGGAGCAAGAGAAAGAAAACTGGTGAAGGAAATTAAAAAGCACAAATTTTTAGTTGCAAAATAAATGTCAGAGGTATGAAACAGTGTGGGAAATATAGTCAATTATGTAACATCTTTCTATGGTGACATATCGTAACTAGACTTATCCTGATGATCATTTTGAAAAGAATAGAAATACTGAATCACTATGCTGTGTACCAGGGACTAACATAATGTTGCAGGTCAATTACACTTCAAAATAAACTCATAGAAAAAGAGATCAAATTTGTGGTTACCAGAGGTGGGACGTGGGTGGGAAAATTGGATAAAAGCAGTCAAAAGATACAAATTTCCACTTATAAGATAAGTAAGTCCCAGGGGTGTAAGGTACAACTTGATTAATATAATTAACACTGTTTTATATTATATAGGAAAGTTGTTAAAACAGCAAATCCTAAGAGTGCTCATCACAAGGAAAAATTGTATTGGTTTCCATTTCTTTAATTTTATTGGGTTAGCTGAAAAAGTTCCTTCAGTTTTTTAAGTAAAAATAAAAGACACATTTTTCATTTTTACCACTAACTTTATTGAACAACACATTCACCATTTTGTTCCACTACCTTGGGCCATTTTTCAGGCAACTTCATAATTCCATCTTCCCAAAACTTTCTATCTTATTGAGCAAAGAACTGTTCCAGGTGCCTTTTACAGTCTTCCAGGGAATGGAAATTTTTTCCATTAAGAGAATAAATGGAAATCCGAAGGGGCAATGTCTGGTGAACACAGTACATGAATCAGAACTTCCCAGCCTAGCTGTAACAGCTTTTGCCTGGTCATCAAAGAAGCATGAGGTCTTGCATTATCCTGATGGAAGATTATGCATTTTCTGTTGACTAATTCCAGATGCTATTTTTTGAGTTCTGCTTTCAGTTGGTCTAATTAGGAGCAGTCCTTGTTGGAATCAATTGTTTGGTTTTCCAGAAGGAGCTCATGACAGAAAACTCCCAACCCCACCATATACACAACATCACCTTCTTTGGAAGAAGACCGGACTTTGGTGTGGTTGGTGGTGGTTCATTTCACTTGTCCCATGATCTCTTCTGTTCCACATTATTGTATAGTATCTACTTTTCATGGCCTGTCACAATTTGTTTTCAAAACAGAACATTTTTCTTTACATTTCAGTAGAGAATTGCATGTGGAAATACCATCAAGAAGGTTTGTTTCGCCTAACTTATGTGAAATTGAAACATCAAAGCAATTAACATAACGAGTGGTGCAAATGATTTTCAACACTTGGTTTGGGTATTTTGAGTATGTCAGCTATCTACCATGTGGTGTAACAGTGCTTGTTCTCAATTAATTTCTCAATTTGATCACCATCAACGTCAACAGGTCTACCCAACTGTGGCATATTGTCCAGTGAGAAATCTCCAGCTCAAAACTTTGCAAACCACTTTTCACACATTCCATCAGTCACAGCACATTCCCCACACACTGCACACATCTTTTTCTGTATTTCAGTTGTGTTTTTACCTTTCTTGAAATAATAAAGCATATTATGCCAAGAATGTTGCTTTTCTTCATCTTCAATATTAAAATAGCAATACAAAAATTCACTAATTTTGATGTTTTTTTAAATGCATGCTGATATGACAGCAGTCACAATATTTTAATCTAATAAAATTGTTTCAAAAGAAGCTAAACAACTAAGCTCTACTAGCACCATCTTGTGGAAAAAATGAACAAAACTTTTGGCCAGCCCAATATATCTATATAAGATGGTTCACTGAACTTGGGGCTTCCTAGGTGGCGCAGTGGTAAAGAATCGGCCTGCCAATGTGCAACAGACCCAGGTTCAAATCTCTAGGTTGGGAAGATCCCCTGGAGAAGGAAATGGCAACCCACTCCAGTATTCTTGCCTGGAGAATCCACGGACAGAGGAGCCTGGCAGGCTATGGTTCATGGGGTCACAAAGAATCAGATATGACTAAACACATGCGCACTGAACTTACGTGGTAATCATTTCATGATATATGTAATTGTGCTGTACATCTTAAGCTTACATAGTGCTGTATGTCAATTATATCTCCATAAAACTGGAAGAAAAAAGAATGAAGAGGGTAAAAGAGAAATTTTAATATACTGAAAAAAATTTAGGAGATAGCATCCTGAAATTTCTCAGTAGCAGGTATATCATGGTGTTCTATGTTTTCTTTCAGCAGAGGGAGCACCTGAGATCCTACGGAGAGGTAACATGGAGAAGATAAATCCAAAGACGTATGCATCAGGTACACTCCAAATTTCACCTGTGAACAAAACAGCAGCAACAGGAAGACAGGTTATTTTAACAGTTAAAATAATTTTGCAAATAATAACGTTCCACTAAAATTAAGTCGGGTCTTTAAAGACAGGTCCTGGGACTTGATATGTCCTGTCCGTCATGTAGTACAAGCAGTGAGAAACAGGGAGAACCCTGGTCTTCCCTGGTGGTCCAGGGGTAAAGAATCCACCTGCCAACGCAGGGGACACGGGCTCCATCCCCGGCCCAGGAGGCTTCCATGTACTGCCGGGCAACTAAGCCCATGTGCCACAACTACTGAGCCGGTACTCTGCAACAAGGGAAGGCACTGCAAGAAGCCTGTGTGCCGCACGACAGAGTAGCCCCCACGTGCAGCAACAAAGACCCAGCCTAGCCAAAGATAAGAATAAATTAAAAATTAAAAAAAAAAAACATGACACCACAGATTCTCATTCTGAAGAGTTTTTTCCTAATAGTCTTCCACACCTTTTTATTGCTGGACCTTCTATTCTTTCTTCCTGCCTGTATCCCCTGAGTTTCCCACAGGAGGGCTTTGTCCTGCTCTGGGCTTCTGACCCACTGTCAGGCTGATTTCTGCTCTGTTCCCTGATGCAAAAGCCATTTTGTGAAAATATGGGCAAAACTCTGCATTTTCTATAAGACTGTGTGATATGCACTGAGTTCTCCAAATTCTCCGGAATAAAGATGGAAGGTCCAAAATGAAAAGTCGTGTGAGTTTACTCCAGGTTTGCCATCAGTGCGAGTGAGCCAGGAGCAACCCTTTGGAATATGAGACATGCTCCCAGGTCTCTTCATTCCTGGGATTATAGCAGTTGGCCAGCACCGTGGTCCAGGCCCCAGGCTAGGGACCGGAACCAAATCAATTCCTTAGTATTTGTGTACATGTAGGTGAGGAATACATAGGAGTTCTCTGTACTTTCTTTGCAGTTTTTCTATAAATCTAAATTTATTCCAAAATTTGAGAAAATAAAAGACTTGCACACAAGAATTATAGTGACGCTGAGAAATACCACTTCCATGTCTAGCAGCATTCGTGCCCACCCGTCCCCTCTCCTGACAACCTGTGTGGGGCAGACTCAAGGTCCCCATGCCCCCAGCTGACAAGGCTGGCTGCACCTGTGCAGAGAGAGACACTAGTGTAACACTCAAGTGCAACCGCTCTGCAGACCACACCTGTGCACATCTGCAAGGAAAGTACTGTCGATCAGTGGCTGTGAAACAAAAACTCTGGCTTTGGAGAAACACAAGAAACAATGCAGACATTTTACCATCAGTTAACTTGCCAGGCTGTTACTGGAAAGAGATGAAACACTTGCCTTATTTCTATTAATTTTCAAGAATTGTTCCATGCAGCCTGACTGCTTACTTGGCTTTCTGGAATACTTTGCAAAGAGAAAGTCCTGACAGAAAGAGCGAGCCCAGAATGAGTCTTCCTAATGAATCATCTGTTAGAAAGTCAGCTTTTATCATCTAAACTCCATAATAACAGTCATTTTAGCCTCAAGAATATGACTTACAAACTTATTACAGTGAAATTTATTGAATCTTTCTGGGCAGCTATCCTGTTCACTCTAAGGCATTTTTTTTTCTTCGTGAGATTTCTGTGACAAAGAAAACAAGATGACAGAATTACTTTACTTACTATTTCTTCCCCGCTCTTGGCCACACCATATGGCATGCAGATCTTAGTACCATGACCAGGAATCTAACCGATGCCCTCTGCAGTGGAAGTGCAGAGTCTGAACCAGGACCACCAGGGAAGTCCCTTTTTTGCCCTTTTCTTTTTTGTAACTATTTCTTATCTATACTCCTTATCTCTTCAAAAAGATTTGAAAGCATCAAAAATATATGTAATAAAAAAAAAGTGAGACCTAGATGGGTGGGGTGGGGTAGGAGGTAGAAGGGAGATTCGAGAGAGAGGGAACATATGTCTATTTACAGGCTGATTCATGCTGTTGTATGGCAAAGACCAACACAACGTTATAAAGCAATTATCCTCCAATTAAAAATAAACAATTTTTTTTAAAGTGAGGAAATGAATGGAAAGGAAAAATAAGATAGTGTCACAAAGTCTGAACCTTGATGGTAGCCCATCAGCCTTAGAATGTTCTCCCACTTCTAAAAATCACAGCATTATTAAGGATTAATTCCAGTGTAGACAATGCATCAGGATCTTAAGATGGGGTGTCATATTTAGCAATCATGCTTACCTTTCTCTCTCGCCTCTCAGAAAGCTTTTGGAAAACATCTTGGTTTCGTTGTCCAGTTTGCTGATCGATGCAAATCATCTGACATCTGTTACAAGGTCCCAAAACCTGGGCGGTAGGAAGGGAAAAGACAGCATTGTCATGAAACTGACCCGACTGTCCCACTCTGCAGGGAGGAATCTGGGTCCAAGAGGAATGGTTGTAAACAGCCAATTTCAGACTCTCAGAGAAACACTCCAACTGCAAGGAGCCAAGAGTGCCACCTCTTCCCAATGCCCACTAGGGAATCACCCACATATGTTTGCCAGCTGACAGACCACTGCAGCAGGGTTTTGTAGAAAAAGAAAAGGGTGGTTGTGGCTCTCAGGTGGTTATCAGGGGATGTGGGGGTTCCTCCAGGGAAGACGAGCACTGATGGCAGGACTTTCTGGGAGGAGATGGCCAGCCACACTCCCTGTGCTGCTGTGATGGCCACAGATCACTTGAGACTTGGGCAAATAGCTCACGCAACCACAGGTGCCCCTGTGAAACACACTGCAGTTTGCACCAAGGCCTGGCATGCCTGTGCGTGGATACACTCAGCTCTTCTCCTTTGAAGCCAAGTGCATGGCTTCTCATGCTTTGCTTGATCAATAATCTTGCCATAAAGGTCTTAATTCACATAACTCTCTCATGTTTGAATCTTTTAGGCTAAATCTCTCAAAATGAGGTTATAAAGTCAATACGTATAAAGCTCTTATGACTTGATAATACCCAGTGAGAAACTGCTTTCCAAAAGAGATGTGCTGGATTTTTTTTGCATTGTAACTACTTCAGCACTGAGTATTACCACCAATAAACATCTCTTAAGCATTTACTTAAAAATTTTGTTATCACTGAAGTATAGTTGATTTATGATGTTTTGGGTATACAGCAAAGTCATCTGAAAAAAAAATAACCCATTGCAGTTTATAAGATTCTGAGTATAGTTCCCTGTGCTATCCAATAGGTCCTGGTTGTTTACCTATTTTATATATGTCATCGTGTATCCATTAATCCCAGGTTCCTCATTTAGCATTTACTTTTTGAAAGACACAATATTAACTATAGCTTATAATTTTTAATGCCTGCATAGGACAACATTGTATGGATATAGCCCAATTTATTTAATCAACCTCCCTCTTATGGATATTTAGGGTATTCTCCAATTTTTATATTTATAAAGTATTGCAATAAGTAATTTTTAATATATCTTCACCTATTTGTAAGAGTACTTTTTACAGGATATACTTCTACAAGTAAATTTATTGGGTCAAAGGGCATGTATATTTTGACTTTCATTAATTAATGTTTATTAAGTATCATGACCTAAAGAAAGCAAAGCATCTGAGAGAGGTTTTTTTAAAGTCTTTCTTGTACTCATGTCCCCAGTATCTTACAACTTACGTGTTACAAAGTAAGTTTCTGAGAGTGATCCTAGTCTAGTTGTAGTTCTTTCTCTTTCCTTTTCCTTCTTTTCTTCCTTTCTTTCTCCCTCTCTCTCCATCTAACATACATTTAGTGTTTACTCTGGACCAGGCAGGATAAGTCAGAGCAGACGCTTTTACATGGCCAGGACACAGCAATAGAAAATGAAGAAGAGGAAGTCAGGATGGACAGATGAGGGGAAGGGCAGGAAGGCTGGTGCAGAGAGAGGTCTGCGGGAGAGAAAAGAGATCGCTTTTTCAAGGGGGAGCAGCTTCCAGCATAAGAGGAAGTTTGGAGAGGCAAATGGATAGAAAAGCTCTTTGGGGCATTCGTGTGCGTGTCTATGTGTGTGTGCCCTGCAGTTTATCGCTACCCCCACCTGCAGGGCTTCCCAGACGGCACCAGCGGTAAAGCACTCACCTGCCAATGCAGGTGACATAAGAGACGTGGGTTCCATCCCTGGCTGGGGAAGATCCCTTGGAGGAGGGCATGGTAACCCACTCCAGTATTCTTGCCTGGAGAATCCCATGGACAGAGGACCCTGGCGGGCTACAGTCGATGGGGTTGCAAAGAGTCAGACACGACTGAAGTGACTGAGCACGCACAGCATACCCAGCACCTGCAGAACTCTGAAATCTTCCCTTAGAGGTTAAATCACTGTGTACTGCCTTCCTGGAAGTTAGAGTGATGTTCTGTGCAGAGGACCCGTCCTTCCGTCCCCAGCTCATCCTTAGCTGTCCGGGCCATTCATTTTGTCAGCAACCATGGTGCACTGACTCTGGTCAGGACTGTTCCAGGCCCTAGACGGACAGTGGGGAATAAACAGACTTGGTCCCACTCTCCTACACTCTGAGAAAATAAGCATACACTGTGTGGAGCGTGACCCCGGGTGGGTCAGGAATAGTCTTCCCAAGGAGGTAACATCTCAGCTAGACCTGAAGGAGCTGCAGGAGAAGTGCGCCAGGCAGAGGGGACAGCAAGGGCAAAGGTCCTGAGGCAGGAATCTTGGCTTGTTGAGGGGATGGAGAGAAGGTCCGCACGACAGGCAGAGGAGGAGGGGTGCTGACCCTGGGGAGATGGGAGAGGCCACGGGGCTTAGGTCTCGGGGGCCTTATCCACTCTCGTGAGGAATGTAGATGTCAGCTGAAGACTTCGGGTTTGGGGACCCCAAAGCCTGGGGAGGTAGGGCAACTTGGTGCCTCATCCTTTGACTGCAAGCTCCTCCCCAGCTTCCAGTGAGGCCAGAAGCAAGATCGTGAGAAGTATAGCCGCCCCGGGCACTGAAGGACCATAAAGTATCTGGGATGTCCTCCAGGAGCTCCAAACAGCAAGTTTCAAGAGGAGGAAGTTCTCACAGACACAAGCATTCCAAGAAATAGCTAGTCTAGATACAGCGATGAGGTCTGTACCTCCATCACCTGTACATTCTCTCTTCTTCATGTGAAACTGCCACCCACCCCCTTGAAGGAAGGATGGATAGATCATTCCAAGGGGTGACCCAGGATGCAGATGTCACATACCCTCCCACTGAGATTTTGTAGGGAAGAGTCAACCCCAAGGGTGGGATTCCCTTCTACCAGCTACTATCCCAGCCAAGGGTTGAGGTCAATACCCACTGACAACCCTTAAGGAAAGATAACAGGACTTCTCAGAACTTACCTGGAAACGCAAGGAACCAACTGAAATTTCATCCCATTTCTCTTCTTCAAAAGCCCTTGTTCCATTGGTAATAATATTGGCACGGAATCGTGAGATGAGATTGTTCATTGGGAATAATTCTTCTTTGCCATTCTCACAGCTATTTAAGACACACCAGAAAGAGAAAAGGTGGGGAGGCATGGATAATTGCACTAATGTAGTAAGTCAACATTTCTGCCATTTCGATGCCTGAGTTCATCAACGGTACTGTGGCCTGAGGCTTAGATGATCAGAACAAGCTTTTATCATGAGTGCAAGGCTAAAAGACACACCTCTGTTGTCGGACCTCCAGGATCTCCCCTGGAATGTGGTCCCACCTCCAATGAAGATGCTCACAAGAGGCAGCGTGATGGATGAGTCGATCCTTCCTGACAAGATGAAGAACTTTGGTAACCCAGTGAACAGGGGTCAAGTGGATAAACTTGTGAGAAAATACCAATTCTACAAGGTGAGCCAGGACAAGGCATTTAAAGAATGTCAACAGGCTTAACTACCAAGGACCTAAAAAGTACCAAGAGCTCACACTCTTTTTGGATATTTTTGGATATTAGACCATCATAAAGCTATATAGAGTATATACATGGGAGGTTTTAATATGTATTTTCTATGGAGAACAGATTGGTGGTTACCAGAGGTGAGGGGTGGGCAGAATGGGTGAAGGGGGTCAAAAGGTACAAACTTCCAGTTATAAGCAAGTCATGGGGGTGTAATGTACAGTATGGCAACTATAGTTAATAATAACTGCATTGTCTAAAAAAACACTTATTGCATATTTAAAAGGTGCTAAGAGAATAAAACTTAAAAGTACTCATCACAAGAAAAAATTTTTGCAGCAATGTGTGGTGACAGATGTTAACTAGAATTATTGTGACCATTTCTCAGTATATACAAATATGGGATCGTGTGGCACACCTGAAACTAATATAATGTTGCCTGTCAACTGCACCTCAATTAAAAAACTTTATTTCCTAACTTCCATCCTGTTTGCAGTTTTAACTGCTGCTGCTGCTGCTAAGTCGCTTCAGTCGTGTCCGACTCTGTGTAGCCCCATAGACGGCAGCCCACCAGGTTCCCCCGTCCCTGGGATTCTCCAGGCAAGGACACTGGAGTGGGTTGCCATTTCCTTCTCCAATGCATGAAGTGAAAAGTGAAAGTGAAGTCGCTCAGTTGTGTCCGACTCTTAGCGACCTCATGGACCGCAGCCTACCAGGCTCCTCCATCCATGGGATTTTCCAGGCAAGGGTAATAGAGTGGGGTGCCATTGCCTTCTCCAGCAGTTTTAACTAGGTGTATGTTATTTATGTAATTTTCTTGTTTAAAATTTTTGTTTACTACCATGAATGAATGAATGAAGTTCGCTCAGTCGTGTCTGACTCTTTGTGACCCGATGGACTATACAGTCCATGGAATTCTCCAGGCCAGAATACTGGAGTGGGTAGCCTTTCCCTTCTCCACAGGTACCATGAAAACGTTCCCTGTACCTCCATGCATCCCATCCCTAAGGTAAAAAAGCACTGAAAAAGCATCTGAAAACTTCAGCAGACAAGCATACAATATAAGCCCATTAAGTTGAGTTCAACCTTTTTGGTACCAGGAACTGGTTGCATGGAAGACAATTTTTCCTGGATGAGGGTTGGTGGGGGCATGGCTTCAGGGTGATTCAAATGCATTACATTTATCGTGCACTTTATTATTATTACATCAGCTCCACCTCAGATCATCAGGCATTAGACCCCGGAGGTTGGGGACCCATGTTCTAGAGTGAAAGAAGCCATACTGGTGATGTTCCATGGGGCTGACTGAGAGGGGCATGAGGAAGGGGTCTGGTGCACTAGAAATGTTCACTGCCTGATCTGGGCGGTGGCTCCACGGGTATACAGACATCTGTAAACATTCACTGAACTATGTACTTATGATTTTTGCACTTCATTGTACATTAATAAAACTTTTAAGTTTCGGGGGAAATCCTTGAGCATACTGGAGTCTGCCTGGAGATAGAACTGAAAGACTCTGGGGGAGAGAAATGGGTCCGTGTCTGTATCCCAATCCCCTCCAAACAGTGGACAGCCAGAAGAAGCCAGGGACCAGAATAACCAAGTCCAGCTTTGCACTATGTGTAATTCCCAGGACCAGTGACAACCGCAGGGTCCCTGTGGGAAAGGAGAGGGTTAGCAAGTTCCAGTCCTAATATCCTTTGATTCTGGATTTATCCTCCAGGTGATAAACCCTCCCTTGTGCTTTATAAAAGGGAAAGTTTTATGTCTAAAAGCTATCAGCATCAGTATGTATACAAGAGCATCCATCAAATTCGAAACCAGAACCACGGACGCTCACCATGTACTAACCACAGGCTGTTTCTCTTATCTTTGATCACCTGTCCTTCCTACCCCCCACCACTTGTCAGCTTTTCACTAAACCAGCTGATAGGAACCAGAGCTGCATCAAGCCACGTCTTCTTCCATACCAAGAATTCCAAAAAACCACAAACTTGATCCCTCCAGGGCTCTGAGCACCTAAGAATGAAGGTAACTCAGTGCTGGGAAAACTCAGTGAACACCCAGGGACCATGCATCACGTTACTGCCCCCAAAACAGGGCAGGCTGGACCTCAGCAAGGGAACACCATTGTCTGTTTTTGCAGATGATGATAAACACGAATTGGGAAGCCCATGTGACGCAGTGGTAAAGAATCCACCTGCCAATGCAGGAGACACAAGAGACACGGGTTTGATCCCTAGGTCAGGAAGATCCCCTGGAGTAGGAAATAGCAACCCACTCCAGTATTCTTGCCTGAAAAATCCCACAGACATAGGAGCCTGGTGGGCTACAGTCCATAGGAGTCACAAAGGGTCAGACACAACTGAGCGACTGAGCACACACATAAACAGGAACTACTAGGAAAGTCCATCTTTGTTGTTCTTATTAAGCTACATTTGTACATGTTTGTGTGTGTGCACACAGGTGCCGAGGACCACACGGCATGCGAGAGTCACAGGAGCCTGGCTCAGGGCACAGACGGGTGTAGACGAATGAGCCGCCTGTCTCTGACATAATAGCTTACATAATAGCTCTTTTTGTCCCAGTGGTCTGATTACCTTGGGATTTCAATTTCCTCTTTGGAACAGTGAGGGGGCTTGAACCACCCAAGACCCTTTCTGGAGCAGACTTTTCCAGAGTCTTTGGGAGATCTCTGGGTGGGAGTGAGCAGGCAAGGGTGCTAGTTCTGTATGATGATACAAATGATATCTACAGTTATAACTGGAAAAGCATAACTGCTATTTTCACTCAAAATAACTGTGGAAGTAGGACAAGGCTCCTAGGGGCCAGGGAACAGTGGGAGGGTGGGCAAAACAGCTATGTCAAATTGCTGACAATTCCATTAATTAAAGCAAATGTCAAGAAATGAAATGATTAGACAATAAGAGTTGGGATTCTCCACTAAGCATCTTGAAGGCATCAAGAAGAACACTGGAAGAGAACCCTCTAAAAGATTAAGGTAAACTGGCCCAAAAAGTTTTGTGACTTCTGTGGACCTTAGGTTCTCAATGAAGGGTCTGGACTCAAGATTCTCAGAATTTTTCTCTCTGGGCAGGTAACTGGCTCACTCCCAGGGGCAAGTGGTTACACCTGTCTGCTATTCTGAAAGTGTTAGTCACTCAGTCATGTCCAATCTTTGTGAACTTACGGACTGTAGCTTTCCAGGCTTCTCTGTACACAGAATTCTCCAGGCAAGAATACTGGTGTGGGTAGCCATTCCCTTCTCCAGGGGATCTTCCCAACCCAGGGGTCGAATCTGGGTCTCCTGCATTGCAGGTAGATTCTTTCCCAAGGCAAATAGCAAATAGTAAAGGAATCTTACCTTGTGCTTAATTGCTGCTGAAGTTCCAAAATACTGGATCTGTTTATGAGCAGATATTGTGCCTCATTCACCAGAGAAAGGGCGGCTGTTGTACGAGCAGACTGATCTAAAAAGGATGGAGTATTTAAAAGAAGGGCTGCTGGACAGGGAAACAACTTGTATCCACTGATGGGTAAACACATGAGGAAAATGTGGTATACATGCACAATGGAATATTATTCAGCCATTAAAAATGAAATCTTGCCATTTGCAATAACATGGAAAGACCTTAAGGGCATTATGCTAAATGAAATAAGTCAGAGAAAGGTAAGTTCTGTATGATCCCACTTATAGGCGGAATCTAAAAAAAACAAACAACAACAAAAAACCCACCAAAAAACAAGCTAACAAAACACAACAAAACAAGCTCATAGAGCAGATTGGTGGTTTCCAAAGGCACAGGGTGGGATGGGTGATATGGGTGAAGGGGATCAAATGGTACAAACATCCAAGCACAAAATATATAAGTCTTGGGAAGGGTAATGTTTACTGTGGCAACTATAGTTAATAAAACTGTATTGCCTATTTGAAAGCTGCTAGGAGAGTAAATCTTAAAAGTTGTCATCAAAAGAAAAAAAAAATGTAACTATGTATGGTGACTGATGTTACCTAGACTTGTGATGATCACTTTGCAATACATACAAATATCAAATTGTGTCATACACCTGCAACTAATATAATGTTGTATGTCAATAATACCAAATTCAAAAATTTAAATTAAATAAATTTTAAGAGAAGAGTTGCTTTCTTGGAATGCAAATGAATTGTGTTTCTATTGACTTGCATTTTTAAATAATACAGATTATTTCTACAAGGGAAAAATTGGTGCCCGTGGGAATAATAAAAATGTTCTAAGCATAATTCAAACAGAAAATTAGCTCCTAGAAGATTCTGTTACTAATCTAGAAAAAAATAATAAAATGCTGATGTTAAATTGTTCTAGCAAAGGAGACTTGGAGGCAACATTTCGAGAAGAGATGGAGCTGTGGGGAAGTAGCGGGGCTCTTCCCCAAGGAAGAAGAAGGACCTTGATGAGGGTCCTGGGTCCAGGACGATCTGTATCTAGTCAGGGAATCTAGTTAAGGAAAAGCTGGGTTTTGCCCTTGGCAAAGTTTGTAATATTGACTTTGCTGTTATTCAGTCACTAAGTTGCATCCAACTCTTCATGACCCCAAGGACTATAGCCTGCTAGGCTCCTCTGTCCCTGGGATTTTCCAGGAAAGAATACTGGAGTGGGTTGCCATCTCATTCTTCAGGGGACCTTCCTGGACCAGGGATCAAACCCGCGTCCACTGCATTGGCAGGTGGATTCTTTACCACTGAGCCACTAGGGAAGCCCAATATTGACCTTAGATATATAGAAATAAGACAAGTTTTGAAACTACAGAAATTTTTTTTTTAAAAAAAGGAGTGGAAGAAAATATCAAAGCCATGCAGAGCTGCCTCAACCTGTCACCCAGCTTTGATCAGCCGCTTGTTGGGTGCACCATAGCTGTCATTATACAAGATGTTGATATGAAAGTGTTGCCTGGACCAAAACCTAGGGAGCTGTTTCAGATTCAGGCCTGTGGATGCCAGATTACAAAAGAATGGATAGTGCCAAGAGAATCGCTTACAGGTTCTTTACCTCCATGGCTTATTTGCTAGAACAGCTCATCAGAGCAGTGAGGTGTCCACAAAAGGCCCTTCTCACCCTTCACTGGGAAAGACCGCACCTTTCATGTGGCATATTGGCCCTGGGGCTAAAAATCTCCTGGGTGGAAAAACAAAAGCCCCATTCACAGCCCTGGAGTCTGTGCCGAGAAAATAAAAGTCTCTCAGGTGTGGGTGAATGATTCTCCTGTAGGTCAGATGACTTCCAATTCTTTGCTAACCACAAAACTGCAGGAACTAATTAAGCTGTCAAGTGACAGATGATTAAGATCATCTGATCTTAATGATGATCAGATCATTAACATCAGATCATCTGATGTTAGATCCCTGTGCCTCAGAAGAAAGGTCTGAGTGACAGCGCGCTAACCAAATTCCATCATCCCCAACTCTTTTTTTTTCATTTATTTTTATTAGTTGGAGGCTAATTACCTTACAATATTGTTGTGTTTTTTGCCATACATTGACATGAATCAGCCATGGATTTACATGTGTTCCCCATCCTGAACCCCCCTCCCACCTCCCCATCCCCAACTCTTTATTGACTTAAATAAGATTCTTCAGAAAAGAACCAACACCCAGCACCAGCTATTCCAATCATAGATGATAGCAGTTCATGGACACGGGAATTAATCATGGGCAGTCAGTCATCTCATTAAGAGATTTATTTTCCACTATTTTTTCTCTTTATGTTTAATAGCTATTTTTCAAATTTTATAATATACTTTTTATTGCTTTGATCAACTGTGTTGATTTTTTTTTAAATTACTACAAATCATGATAAGAACTCAAACTGGAAAAAATGTCCTAACACTGAGACTCTACAATCACCGTAAACTTTAAAAATTTTTATGCATTTCATTTCATATATAATTTTAGTTTCAGGTAAATATGATAGGGTGACCAAGGAAAGATTTTTCAAACCTAAAATATATAACACTAAGATGAAATTCCATCAAGGAAGTGGAATGGCAATCCAAGTTGAAGAAGGAAAAGGAAAGAAAGATAATTTCTGTACATTAAAAATAGTTTTTCAGGATTTCCGTGCTGATCCATTGGCTAAGAATCCACACTTCCACTGCTGGGGGTATGGATTAGATCCCTAGTTGTGGAACTAAGATCCTGCATGCCTCAAGGTGGGGCCAAAAAAAAAAACAAAAACAAAAAAAATAGTTTGTCCATATACATATTTTTAATGAATACTCATAACAATCAAATTATTATGATAATGAGATCCCACTGGCTTATATTTAAAAGGGCAAAATACGTGTTTTCATTTTAATGACTACAAGTGTACTTTGTTTTGTGTTTCCCAGGCGGCACTAGTGGTAAAGAACCCACCTGCCAATGCAGCAGACGTAAAGAGACACAGGTTCAATTCTTGGATCTGGAAGATCCTCTGGAGGATGACATGGCAACCCATTCCACCATTCTCACCAGGAGAATCCCATGGACAGTGGAGCCTGGCGGCCTACAGTCCATGGGGTTGCAAAAAGTTGGACACAACTGAAGCAATTTAGCTCACAGCATGCACAAACTTCGTTTTATTGAATTCCACCTTAATCGAACCTCACAGGTACCTAGCAGGTATTATACTTTTTATAAATTGAAGGTCTGTGGCAACCCTGCATCGAGCAAGTTTATTGCACCGTTTTCCCAACAGCACCAACAGCTTTTGCTCACTTCATGTCTCTGTGTTGCATTTTGGTAGTTCTCGCAATGTTTCAATCTTTCTCATTATTATATTAGTTACAGTGATCTGTGATGTTACTATATGATCTATGTTCCTAAGTTATGTGATCTTTGATGTTACTATGACTTGCTGAAGGCTAAAGTATTTTTAATTAAGGTATGTACACTGATTTTTAGACCTAAAGCTATTATATACTTAATAGATTATGGTAGAATATAAACATAACTTTTATATGGACTGGAAAACCAAAAAAATGTGTGACTTGCTTTTGTGGTGGTCTGAAACTGAACCCACAATATTTCCAAGGTAAGCCTGTATATATGCAATATGCTGGAAATCACATCCTTTGCAACTGCTTAAACTACTTTTAAAAAATTTAGCTGACAATGTAAAGGGGTAGTGTAGTTTAAAAAATTTAAGTGTTCAAAGACCTAGACCCAGACCATCAGAGGCCACACCACCATAAATGGCATCCTTGAAGTGTAATGTTCACAAGCTGACACTCCCTGATCTTGTATCGAGCAGGCAACAGATTCACTCTGCTGCCCCCTTCACCTGCCCAGGTTCCATATCCCATCAGGACAGTCAGAGCCTGTCTGACCTCTTTGCTTCCTTCTTCTCTCTCTCCATTGCAGCCTCCACACCTCACCAGGGCTGTCTTTCTGATACAAGCAGCATCATGAAACTCCCCAGCATAGAATTCTTCAATGAGTCTACCACCCACAAGATAGTGCTTCTGACTCAGCAACACGTTCATCTCATCTCCCCAGCTCTACCCCCAACAACCCCCTACCCACATCCCACCCTCTTAAACCCTTCCCTGAACCCATGAAATGCCAAGCCCAGCCAGTAGTCTTCAGCAGTCTTCTTGCCTCTCTCTTCCTGGAATATTCCTACTCTCCTGTTAAAATGTAACTCCAAACTCACCTCTTCCCTGAAGCCCTCCAAGACTCATTCCAGGTGTAGACTTACAAGCCAGTCTCCCTGAGAGCCAGTGACTAAGCCAGGTCATTCCTGCCCAAATCAGGAATGTAGCAACTATCCAGTCTGTTGATTTAGTCATCTAGTATTTACTGAGCAACTACTAGTCTGCTCTAAACACTGAGGACAAAGCACTGAACAAAGCAGAGAAAAACCCTTCCCTCACAGAGTTTATGATCTAGCAGAGGGAAGGCAGAACACAAACAGGAAAACCGAGTAAAATGTTTGCCTTACAGGATGTGAAACATGACACAGAGGGACCTCCCTGGTGACCCAGTGATTAAGACTTCACGCTGCCAGTCCAAGGGGTAAAAGTTCAATCTCTGGTCAGGGAACTAAGATCCCACATGAACTGTGGCACGACCAAAAGATTTAAAAAAAAAAAAAAGAGCCACAGAGAAAAATAAAACAGGGAATGAGCTGGGAGGTTCAAGAGGGGGCTCTAGTTCACAGGAGGGCAGTCAGGCAAGGGTCCCCTGAGAAGGCGACATTGGAACCGACACCTTGAAAGCTCACTCTTCGCATATGGTACTGTGACCTCAAAGTACTTTCTTCTCTAAAGTCTCATTTTATGCTCACAACAGCTTACGGCAGGAAAGACTGTCAAAACCCTTAAATCTGAGTAATTGAGGTCTGCAGAATTTCAACACCATGAGGTTCAAGGATTTGCCAAGCTCTCACAATCACTTGGTGTCAGGACCAAGACTAGAAATCCAGATTTTCTTAGGATCTAGCAAGCTACCGATGTTTTTATTTAAAAAACAAAAACAAAAAACTAACCCATGTTTCTAAACATACAGGACTTAGGCAGAGAGCTTGAGCGGAGCCTGCAAGCCCACCTCAGTCTCCTCAGGGTCAGTCTGAAGACCACGCATGGGTGCTGCTGACCTGTGGGATGACCTCGGCACCTATCTGCCAAAAGCCTACCACCCCCACTTCATGAGCAGATTACCCTGTCAACCCATTTTGTGGACTGATGTTCATGCCTGCAAGTGTGAGTTCAAGTTCCTGTCCCTTAAGAAGCAATCCAAAGTGTAATACCTTTGCCGTGTTTCTTCTTTGCATTTCTTTGAAAGTCTGAACTTTGTTTGATCAAATGATAGGGACGGCCAAAAAACTTTGACAGCCAGTTGGAAATTTTTTCTCCACAATCATATGTGTTTACCCTGCCAAAAAAGAAAAAGGATGGATGGTGAACGTTACGTAGTATTCCTTTAAGTAATTGAAATAGCAAAATGTTATATAGTATAATATAACAGAATATAATAGAATATAATGAAGTCCCCAGCAATATAGACACCTATAGTGACAGGTGTGCTTAGGAAGCTGCAGAGAAATTTCCAAGGCATGGGAAGGCCTGAGGTTTGTGCCTTTTACAAAGTTTTCAGATCAAATTAAAAGCTTTAGAAATTTCTCTTTCTACCTCTCCTTTTACCTAAATCTAATCTCAACCAGAAAACATGTGGAATACAAATGTTCTGATTGTGGGTCCCAATCTTATGGTTCCTAGCCCATCTAATACCCCAACCAATTAAAGCCCCCAAACACAAAAATTATTAACTTCACAGTTCATGAGTGATTCATATACTAGTAGAAGACTTTTAAAATGCCAGTGGCTTTTAGTGAACACAGTAAAGCAGTCAGTGGGTCCAGTTGTGTTCAGGAAATGATGATATGCACAGTTCTGATCAGAGTGCATTTCCTTCTGCACTGTGAGCAAGTAAGCCATGAAGGGATATGTCAAACACTTAAGCTACACACATCCAAACTGGACTCAAGCTGTTAGCACCTCTGGAAGTACATGCTTAGGAAAGGTGGGAAGGTGATAGTGTGAGGATGGTGCTCTACCCAATTGGGCATTGTGGGCCCTGGCCATGCTGGAGGCCCATGGGGTGAGCACACTCTGCACCCTCTTGCCAGTTCTTGTGTAGATTTAAACACTCATCAAAGCACATTTTCAATCAGAGTAATGAATTTTGGGTGAATATTTTGGAAATGTACTATAGCAAATCTTCCATGGAGAGATATACAGCCATTTCCGGGTGAAAGTGAAGTGGAAGTGAAAGCATTAGTCACTCTGTCATATCCAACTCAAGACCCAATGGACTGTAGCCCACCAGGCTCCTTTGTCCATGGAATTCTCCAGGGAAGAATACTGAGTGGGTTGCCATTCCCTTCTCCAGGGGATCTTCCTGACCCAGGGATTGAGCTCACAACTCTTGTACTACGAAGCAGATTCTTTACCATCTGAGTCTGCAATTATTTATCCCTGGTTTCATGTAGCTGCATCTGAGAAGACTGGCATTTTCTGGTTAATAAAGCCTTTTGGATAGCGTGAGCTCAGGCTTCTTATAGTGGGAACCATGAGTGCTCAATATAATGAAAATGGCCTTAGGTGCATCTTTCAAAGCACCAGAGAGAATGTCTACAAAGTGAGGTTTCGTTCTTCCCTTCCCTGAGAGTTTCACCTGCCACAGCCTCACCTGTCCGCACAGACTTTGCTTTGGCAAATCTGAACCTGCTCACTGTTCTCCTCAAGAGGCACCTCTATAGGCTCCATCCCTAATGAACAAAGGTTAGAGACAAATTTATCATCATGCAAAAAAGAACAAGGATATGTTTTTAAAGTCCATTATTCTGAAATATACAAGAATTAATGAGCTGGGCAATTGGTTGAATCAAATAAGTGGCTGGGTCTTAGAAATCTCTTTTTAACACAGAGATTCTCTTCATCGCTGTTAGCACCACCAACAGCAGGTGCACGGAGCAGCTTTCTTGTGGGAGACCCTGCACTGGGGCAGTCACATCCATAGTCCCTGCGATGCTGTAAATTCCCTCTGAAAGATGTCTCTCCCTCTGGATGACTCCACATCCTGACGTCATTGCTCTCTAAGCTACCTAGATCTTCTAGAAATAGACAGGCCGGCATGAAGGCTCGCTCTGAAAGGATGTCAGCATAGAGTGTCAATTCTCCTAGCTCCTAGGAGTCAGCATCAAATTGGATTCCTGAATCAATCATCATTAGCGCTAAAAAAAAAAAAAAAATCTGTTACCACGTCAGTGGAGCTGGGAAGTGATTCTTTTCTAAAAAGTTTTTATACACATTATACATACAAAGGAGCATATAACATATGTATGTAAACTTAGAATAAAATATGTGGAAGAGACTAGAGGAAATTGATCCAAGGCCACTGAAGAGTGTAAGATTGTTGATAAAGGCTGGAACAGCTGAGACATGCTGCCACTCTGCATGCCTTCTCATCCTTCATGAGTTATTAAAAATACAGGGAAAGGCATGAAGCCAAGACGCCTGAGTAGAATTCGTGGTGGCCCTTCTCCGTGGATACCTCCTCTGTGGCCCACCAGTGCCATCCAACCATACAGGTTCATGTTGATGTTTCGTAGAAAGCAACACAATACTGTAAAGCAATTATCCTTCAATTAAAAATAAGTAAATTTTGAAAAATTTACACACAAGTGTTCATAGTAGCATTATTCATAATAACCACAAGTGGAAACAATCTAAATATCCATCACCTGATAAGTGGATACAAAAATAAGTATGTCTAATTATTCAACAGTATGATGACCCTTAAAAACATTATGCTGAGTGGAAGAAGTCAGTCACATATTGTATGATCCCAATTACATGAAACATCCAGAACAGGCAAATCCATAGAGACAGAAAGTAGATTAGTAGTGCCAAGGACTGGGAATGAGGTCGGGAATGGGGAGTGACTCCTAGTGGGTATGGGCTTTCTCATTTAGGGTGATGAAAAAGCATTCTAAAATTTATTGTGGTGATGATTGTGAATATACAAGAATAATAATAATTGAATGGTACAGTTTAAATGAATACATTTTGTGGAATATTATGTAAATATTGGTAAGGCTAGAAGAAATAAATAAAAAGGTGGAAAATGATATACTGTGCAAACACTAACCAAAACAGAGATGAATGGCTGGATTTGTAACAAAGAATTTCACACTTCAAACTTTGAAACAAAAAGAATTATGATATATAAAGAGGAACATTGTTTAAAGAGGGGACAACTCACCAAGAAGTCAATAATACTATGTGAAGCAAAAACTAACAGAACTAAGGAGAAAGCAGATAAATCTACAATCACAGCTGAGAACTTCAACACTCTTCTTTCAGTCATTAACAGAACTAGTAGCAAGTGCATAAAAAGTCAGCAGGTATATAGAAAAACAGCATTACTGATCAACAAAGTGGATATAACTAACATGTATAGAACACTCCACCCAACAACAGAATACACATTCCTCTCAAGTGTATATGGAACACTCAAGGCAATAAAACACATTCTTGGTTATAAGCTAGAACTTAACAAATTTTAATGAATTTAAAATCTACAAAGTAAATATTCTCTTTTGGAGAGTTTAATGGAATTAAACTAAAAATCAATAACAATGAAAACAAGAACATCTCCAAATACATCGAAATAAACACACTTCTGTAATCTACGGGTCAAAATGAACACATAGAGAGCAAGTAAGGACATCAAAAGATGCTTAACATCATTAGCAGGTAGGGAAACCAAATTAAAATCATGATGGGATGCCATTACACACCTATTAAAATAAATAAAAACACTGACAAAAACTGACCAGATGTGGAGCAACTGGAATTTGCATACATTACTGGTGGGAATGAAAACAATACATTCCAGAAAATGGTCTGGAAGTTTCTTTTAAAGGTAAATTATCCTTACTATATGACCCTGCAATCAACTCCTAGTATTTATTCTAAAGAAATGAAAATTTCTGAGCACCCAAAAACCTGTACATGAATGATAAAAGCATCTCTAGTCATAATTGCTTAAAACTAGAAATGACTCAAATGCCCTTCAGTAGATAAAAGGAGGGCATACCACACTCTGGAATGTCCATACAATGGAATACTACTCAATAATAAAAAAGGATAAACTACTGATTCATGCAGTAACTTAAATGGGACTTAAAGGCATCATGCTGAGTGAAAGAAGCCAATATCAAAAAGTCACAGATTACGTGATTACATTTATATAACATCCTCAAAAAAACTAAGAGTGATAATTTTTAAAGGGTATATTAAAAAAAAAAAGCCATAGTGATAGAGCTTTGACTGCCAGGTGTTAAGGATGGGGAAAAGAGAGACTGAAAAGGGATAGCGTGAAGGAGTTTTCTGGGGCTTTGTTTCTTGTTTTGTATCTCGTTTATGGGAGTGGCTATACAATTGTGTGCATGTTTTAAAACTCATACAGAGAACAAAAGGCCAAGAATAGCCAAGACAATTTGGAAGCATGAGGTAGGACAAGCCCTATCAGTTCTTGCTGTTGTTTTTCAGTCTCTCAGTCATGTCCAACTCTTTGTGACCCCATAGACTGCAGCACACCAGGCTTCCCTGTCTTTTACCATCTCCTGGAGCTTGCTCAAACTCATGTCCATCGAGTCAGTGATGCCATCCAACCATCTCATCCTCTGTCATCCCCGTCTCCTCCTGCCCTCAATCTTTCCCAGCATCAGGGTCTTTTCCAATGAATCGGCTCTTCCCATCAGGTCACCAAAGTATTGGAGTTTAGCTTCAGCATCAGTATTTCCAGTGAATATTCAGGACTGATTTCCTTTAGGATTGACTGGTTGGATCTCCTTGCTGTCCAAGGGACTCTCAAGAGTCTTCCCCAAAACCACAGTTCAAATGCATCAATTCCTAGGCACTCATCCTTCTTTATGGTCCAACCCTCACACCTGTACATGACTACTGGAAAAACCATAGCTTTGACTATATGGACTGTTGTCAGCAAACTAATGTTTCTGCCTTTCAATATGCTGTCTAGATTTGTCACAGCTTTTCTTCCAAGGAGCAAGCATCTTTCAATTTCATGGCTGCAGTCACCATCTGCAGTAATTTTGGAGCCCAAGAAAATGAAATCTGTCACTGTTTCCATTTTTCTTCATCAATTTGTCATGAAATGATGGGACCAGATGCCATGATCTTAGTTTTTTGAATGCTGAGTTTTAAGCCAGCTTTTTTGCTCTCCTCTTTCACTTTCATCAAGAGGCTCTTTAGTTCTTCTTCACTTTCTGCCATTAGGGTAGTATCATCTGCATATCTAAGGTTATCCATATTTCTCCTGGCAATCTTGATTCCAGCTTGAGCTTCATCCAGTCTGGCATTTCGCATGATGTACTCTGCATGTAAGTTAAGTAAGCAAGGTGACAATAGACAGCCTTAACGTACTCCTTTTCCAATTTTGAACCTGTCTGTTGTTCCATGTCTAGTTCTAACTGTTGCTTCTTGACCTGCATACAAGTGTCTCAGGAGGCAGGTAAGGTGATCTGGTATTCCCATCTCTTGAAAACCTTACCAAAGTTTGTTGTGATTCACACAGTCAAAGGCTTTAGCATAGTCCATGAAGCAGAAGTAGATTATCAGTTATTAAGATTCAGTATATAGTTTTAGTAGTAACATTGGCTCATTGGTTCAAGAAAAAATAAACCAGTGGAACAGAATGGAACACCTACAGCCAAGAAACACAATCACTGAATATATGGAAATGGGATATATCACAAAAGTATAGCTATAAGTTAGGAGGGAAACTGGAATATTCTGTAAATGGTAGGTAGGGTACAGAAGAAGGAGTGAGAGCACAGAGAAGTACATAGGGAATTTCATCTATTCTGTAGTGTTTTTATTTCTTAAAAGAAAGAGGAGGAGAAAGAGGATGTGGCAAAAGGAGAAAGGCGGTGGGTAATAAGAGGGGAGAGGTAGGGGGAGGAGGACGGAGAGGAGGAGGAGAAATTGAAGCAAATGTGGCCAAATGCTAAGTTTGTTAAAACAGGATGATGTAAGTATGTTGTTCTTCACATTTGTGCTGTCCAACGCTGTAGCCACTACATGTAATACTTTAAATTAATTAAAATTAAATAAAATTTAAAGTTTAGCTCCAGCATCCTGCTAGTCCCATTACACATACTCAGTGGCCACATCAGATTGATGGCTACCAAACAGCACAATGAAGATGTTGAACATTTCCATCATCACATAAGGGTCCACTGGACAGAGCTGGTCTACATTCATATGTGTTAAGACAGTTCCTAATAAAAATCCACAAAGAAGAATTAAAGCTTGCAGAACCTATGAAGAGTGAAGGAAATAAAATTAATGTAAGTGAAAGGACAACATATAATTTCAAAATCGACACCTCTTTACTTTCTGATTGGGTTATCAGATCTTTACCTTTTCCCAGAAATACCCTCCACACACACACAAAACAAAAAACACAAGAGGAACAAACTTCCCGTTGTCTCTTCTAGACATCATTTCACTTCCTTTTGGACTATTTTAATATTTAGTAGAAGAAAAGCCGTGGTTTTACTTTATGAGAATAAAGCTACTCTGGACAACCACTCTGTAAAAGTGAACCCCGTTTTCAGACCTTGGGCTTTGATGACCATGACCCTCCGCTGCAGGTCAATGAAGGGCTGGATCAGGCAGAGCCGGGGCTCCTGTTTCTGACTCAGGCAAACGCCGTTGTGATTCACAACCATCCAACTTCGGTCATACAGCAGCCCTTGACTTCCTAGAGGCCACCTGGTCACCTAAAAAAAAAAAAAGTCAGTGTATTTTAAGCCAGAGCTCCTCAAAAATGATCTTCTCATTTATTGTACAGGGGCTGCACAGATGCAGATGGACTTCAGGAATTCAGCACAGACTCTTGAAGGAAGAAAGTGTGGAAGAGAAGGAAACAAAGAAGACAGGGACTTTCCTGGTGGCCTTGTGATTAAGAATCCACCCCGAAATGCAAGAGATGCAGGTACGGTCCCTGGTCAAGGAACTAAGATCCTATGTGCCTCGGAGTGGCTAAGTCCTCAAACCTCAACTCCTGAGCCCTCACTCTGGAGCCTTCATGCTGCAACTAGAATGCCCGTGAGCCGCAATTACTGAGCCTGAGAGCCTGCCAGGAGTAGAGAGTCTGTGTGTCTGTGCTCAGTCATGTCCAACTCTTCAAGACCCCATGGACTGTAACCCGCCAGGCTCCTCTATCCATAGAATTCCCCAGGCAAGAACATTGGAGTGGGTTGACATTTCCTTCCCCGGGAGATCTTCCCGATGCAGGGATCGAACCTGCATCTCTTGTGTCTCCTGCATTGGCAGGTAGATTCTTTACCACCAGAACCACCTGGGAAGCCCATGTGCTGCAACCGAAGATGCCGCATCACACAGCAGAGACCTCGTGTGCCTCAACTACAACCTGACGCAGCCAAATGAATGAATGTTTAAAAAGAAGAAGACAGTGCAAAGGAGACTATGGGATCGAGGTACCTTCCATTTACCCTCCAGATCCAGTCTCCATCCTGTCCACTTCAGCGTGCTTTTTGAGTGGGCAATAGGTGTGCCTAGCCGGGACGTGGAGAGCAGGTCTCTGCCCCAGCCTGTGCTCCACTCCCCTCCGCACAGGTCTCTGCTGCTCCTACTGTGTGTCCTTCCACAGTGGTGGACGCCTGAGGCAGGCATGTCCTGGTAATATAGACGTGTTTCTTGCACAAATTGTGGCTCCACTGAAATGGTCACTAAGCTGATCCATTTTAAGTGCATAAAATATGTATATTCCTCAATTCTTCATATTTCTACAAAATTAAAATACAAATTATGCCCAGTGCCCAGATCTTGCACATAGTACCATTCTCCAATAAAAACAACCAGGACTTCTTGGAGAAATGGTTTATTCTAGGGCTGGGTCAGGAAATATACAAGATGAGCCAGGAGTACTTTGTAGTGCTGGAAAAGTAAGGAAGTGCTCAAAAAAACAAAATAATGGGGGTACATCAAAGGAATGCAGGAGTTAACTGAAAGCATGTCCAATGGGGGGAAAAAAGCAGAAACATTTGAACAACAACAATAATAATAATAATAATGTAATATTGGATTGGGCTTCCTGGTGACTTCCCTGGAAAAGAATCTGCCGACAGTGCAGGAGACCAGGGTTCAATCCCTGGGTCGGGAAGATCCCCTGGAGAAGGGAACAGCAACCTGTTCCAGTATTCCTTCCTGGAGAATTCCATGGACAGAGGAGCCTGGCGGGCTACAGTCCACGGGGTCACAAAGCCTCAGACACAACAGCAACTAACACATATATACACAGCATTGGATTATACTCTAAAATATAAAATAAATACCCATGAGTCCATACTGATATAAATAAATGATTAAATAGGAAAGTCAACTCTCTTATATAGAAGAATTCCAAATTATTGATGTAAATGGCCCCCTCTCAAGAAGGCAGAGTGTAACTCCTTACCCATTAAGTGTGGGCTACCCTTAGTCACTTGTCTCTAAAGGGTATACAGTATGGGAATGGGTGGAGGGGGAACTGTACAGTGAAGAAATCTGGCAAACACTATGAGACCCAGGTTATTATCAGTAGTGATAAACCACAATGGTAACTATGTACCCTGACACGATACGATGAGAACTTTATCTCTGTGGTCCTCCTGCCATAAAACCCCAAACCCCAGTCTAATCCTCAGAAAGACATCAGATAAAAACAAACTGATGGGTATTCTAACAAATATTTGATCAGGATTCCTTAAAACAATCAAGGTTCTGAAAACAGGGAAAGCCTAAGAAACTGGTACATCCCCAGAGAAGCGTAAGGAGACACGAGAGCTAAACATAACATGGTGTTCTGGATGGGATCCAGAACACAAAAAGCACATTAGGGGAAAAATAATGAGATACCAATAGTGTGGGACCAGGTCTTTGCAGTTTCGTCCACAGGTTAAACCCACCGCTTTCAGCACTGTTTGTGCAGAAGTCCCACCCAGCAGGGCTCTTCTGGAGCCAGCTGTTTGTTAAAGAAGGGTGCACACCAACCACTGCTTTTGAAATAGTATTATGATTAAGAGACCAGGGAACCCTCTTACACTGTTGGTGGGAACGCAAAGTAGTACAGCCGCTATGGAGAACAGTGTGGAGATTTCTTAAAAAACTAGAAATAGAACTGCCATATGACCCAGCAATCCCACTTCTGGGCATACACACCAAGGAAACCAGATCTGAAAGAGACATGTGCATCCCAATGTTCATCGCAGCACTGTTTATAATAGCCAGGACATGGAAGCAACCTAGATGCCCATCAGCAGACGAATGGATAAGGAAGCAGTGGTACATATACACCATGGAATATTACTCAGCCATTAAAAAGAATTCATTTGAATCAGTTCTAATGAGATGGATGAAGCTGGAGCCCATTATATAGAGTGAAGTAAGCCAAAAAGATAAAGACCAATACAGTATACTAACGCATATATATGGAATTTAGAAAGATGGTAACGATAACCCTATATGCAAAACAGAAAAAGAGACAGATGTACAGAACAGACTTTTGGACTCTGTGGGAGAAGGCGAGGGTGGGATGTTTTGAGAGAACAGCATCGAAACATGTATAGTATCTATAGTGAAACAGATCACCAGCCCAGGTTGGATGCATGAGACAAGTGCTCGGGCCTGGTGCACTGGGAAGACCCAGAGGGATGGGGTGGGGAGGGAGGTGGGAGGGGGGATTGGGATGGCTGATTCATGTTAATGTATGGCAAAAACCACTACAATATTGTAAAGTAATTAGCCTCCAACTAATTAAAATAAATGGGGAAAAAAAAAGAGAGACCAGCATTCTTGCACAACTGTGCAAGAATCAACTTCACCCTTCTGTTTTCCTCTGAGCACTCAAGTCAACCACCCAAAGGAGTCTGAAAACTTCAACCGGGGGTAATGATAAAAGGGAAGAATATTTAATCAGGGGCACTTTGGGGTGGGTCCTCGAGGGAGGGACCTGAGTTGAAGACAGAGGCTTCAGGGGAAGGAAGTGAAGGAGAGGAGCTTCAGGCCTGGGGTGAAAGGGGAGCAGATCTCAAGGAGGGGAAATGTGAAGGGAAACTGCTCCTTCAGCCAGGGAAGCCCTGTACCCAAGAAGCAAAAATGTGGTGCAGCGGGGGGTGGGTGGGGTAGGCACTTCGAGGGCTGACAAGCCTGGGCTTAGATCTCACCTCCTTCAGTTATCAGCTTTGGACAACTTCCCACCTTCCTGAGCCTTGGCTCTGTCACGTATTATATAAAGCGGACATTGTTATCATAGGATTAGGTGAAAAACAAAACAATGTATAAAATGTAAAGCAAGTGAATATAACAGATGATCCACAGATGGCTTTACCTCTGCCCTTCACTTGTCTTGTGTACCAGACATCCTCTCCCCATAGACCATGGCTGCTTCTGCTGGTAGAGCCCTTGAGTTCAGCGATATTAGAGGCTAAGCCCAGAATCCACCACTAAGTCACTATTTCTTTTGGAAAACATGTTTTGAATGACAAATAACTTTTTAGAAGACAATCTATTATTGGGTAGCATTTCTCCCTAGATCTCTCATTTCTGCATGTCTGTTTTAACAAGCAGAAACTCTCCTCTATTCCAGACTCTCCTGTCAAGGATGTTTGTATAGTGACCAGCTCTACAACTCTCTGGAGTAGAGGGAAGGTTTGCTCACAGCCCAGTATCACAAACGTATCAGCTCCTCCCTGACTGAGGACTGCACAGCTTGGCTGGCGTCCTATTATGAAAGAGGTTTCCTGAGTTAGGGGCTCCCAAATATGAGTAGAGCATCCACCAGGACCCCCCTGGACCCTTTCTTGGGGCTTGGGGGGAAAGAAAAGCAACACAAACATGAAGCTCTTGCTACCTGCAGGCTGTGAGTAACAGCCTTTTATCTCTGACCCAGGAATCTCATCTTCCCCCGCCCCCCAGCATGTGAAGTCCTAAAGCTGCATCCCCCGCTTCGGAAATGCAGAGTCTTAACCTCTGGACCACCAGGGAAGCCCCATGGAAACTCTTGTCTCTCGTCGTCAGCATCCAAGACACTGAGGCAGGCTGGGTTGTGAGCTTGCCAGGAGGGCAAAGTCTCAGGCCCGTCGCTGTTCCTTATACCCACTTGTCGGAACATGTCTATCATTTTCAATCCTTTGATTTGCCACCTAAACATTGAATTTACTGGCTTCCGCCTTCCTTCTTCCTCTTTGTCTGGGTCAAGCTTTCAGCCACCATATCTGTGTTGGCATGTGAAGGGCAAACTTTCAGCTGTTGCAGCTGGAGGTTGGGTTACAGAAGGATGTGAGCAAATAAGTATTCACTGAGGGCAATGGGAGCCAGGTTTCTCACAGGATTTACAAGAGCAGAAGATGGCTAAATAAACCCTGTGGTGTTGGACTGGAATTAGAGGTATCAGTGTGAAATCATGGCTATGCATGGATAGACAGATAAATGATAGGTAGACAGACAAACAGACAGACAGATAGATAGATAGATAGATAGATAGACAGATAGATAGATAGATGTGTGTGTGTGTTGTAAAGTGTCTGTTTTCCTCCTGAGATACTGCCCTCCCTGAGGGAAGGAACGATTTCCATTTTGCTCATCACTGCACCATAGGTGCAGGCCCAGCAGGTAGTAGGCACTCAGTGTATAGTTTCTGAATGAGCAGATGGATGGGAGACTTTTAGCAAGATATGAAACCTTACTGAGTCCGTGTCTTCGTCTGTAAAACGGGACACTGATTCCTGCTGTGTTTCTGTGTGCAGCACGGTATTCTACAGGACATGACTC
This sequence comes from Cervus canadensis, assembly GCF_019320065.1. Classification (NCBI taxonomy): domain Eukaryota; kingdom Metazoa; phylum Chordata; class Mammalia; order Artiodactyla; family Cervidae; genus Cervus; species Cervus canadensis. The sequence goes on from NC_057408.1 coordinate 36,318,206, forward strand.
ATCTGAGAAAACAGAGTCCTGACACTCCTCACCTGCTTGCTTTCAGGGGTGGAGAAGAACTTGCCTGTTCATGGTCTCAGACTGGAGGACAGTCTCCTTCAGCATGGAATATCCAATGAGGAGCTAGGGAGCCTGGGATCCCAGAGGCTCAGGAGGTTGGGACTCTGCCTGGGACTTGGGACACACACATATCATAGAAAGATAGTCTCATAGGAAGTTCAGCCATTGCAGGAGGGGTCAGGGCCAGCTGGCCAACCAAGGCAAGCACTCCCGTCTCCCAGGTCGGGTGACTGCCAGGCCAGCTTGTTTGCAGACATTATGTAGTTCACCTTCACAGGGAAAGCTAAGCAGATGGACTCAGGAAAGCGTGGACCCAAGGAGTCAGTAGACCTGGGTTCAAATTCTTTCCCTATCATTTATTAGGGGGTCATGACCTGGGCAGAGTGCCTAACCTCAATAGCCCCCAGGCTCCATATCTATACAATAGGGATGATATTACCTAGCACCTCATATTATTGTTTTGATGATCAAATGAACCAAAGTTATGTAAAATGCTTCTGCATGAAAGTTACATCCATAACTATCAACAGTAACTAGGTAGTCACACCCAGAAACAGGGTCCTCCCGGGGATTCCCATAAGCAGAGTCATGGTCAAAAGTCAGCCCAAACCAAGAAAGGCAGAATGAGGACTTCTCTGGTGGAGCAGTGGATAAGAATCTGCTACCAACCCGGGGGACACGGGTTTGATCCCTGGTCCGGGAAGATCCCACATGCTGCAAAGCCACTAAGCCCATGGGTCACAACTACTGAGTCTGTGCTCCAGAGCCTGGGAATTGCAACCATTCAGCCTGTGTGCTGCAGGTACTGAAGTTTTGATTTTCTGCATGCTTCCCTTCACTTCCTGAACTTTTCTTCTTTGCTTTATCAAAAAACGTTATACAGTAAACACAAAAGAAGCAATCTCTTTAGCTGCCATTGAAACCCTCACCTCAAACGCTGCACAGGACTTGATCGGGTAGAGATAAAGGTTGGTGACAACGTGTGACCTGAGGTCCCCATCCGGGACGTCAGCAGCTTTCTCTGAAGTGGTCTGCTGGGTTCCGGTGGCCTCCAGCAGGGGCAGACACAGACCCTCTGCGTCCACAGTGGCGGGCAAGTTGTTCCAAACCCCAGAGTGTGGGGAAGCGTCTTCCTGAGGTGAGGGGCTGCCTCTGGCCCGGGTGGCAGGCACGGCGTCCTGAGCCTCGCTGTCTTCTGGCAGGGCTCCAGCCTCCCCGGGGGTGGCCAGAGGGAGAGGCTGGCCATGAGACGGGCGCAGTCGGGTTGCTATGATGAACCTGAGGAAGGCCTGGGCATCCTCAAGCGTGGACATGTATCCAAAAGAAATCCTCACAGAGCCCGTCGGCTGCCCATCTATGAGGTCCACATCATCTCCGCAGACGTGACCAGCCTAGGAGAAAGAAACAAGTCAGCCAGAGTGAACATTCCTCACGGATGGACCAGAAACCATTCTGTAAAACAACTTCTGTTGATAATAGAAGGTAAAATTAACACTGGAAAAAAGAACTGCAACACGAAGAAGAGCTGCGTGCCTCAGGCATAGTTCCACAAGCACAAGGGACTCCCTCTCTGGATATCATGTGGCTCACTGTGAACGGGGATCTATACCAATCCCAAGGGGCCATTAAAAAGTTTAAAAGACACAACATTGTAAACCAACTATATTTCAATATAAATAAATAATTTTTTTTAATTTAAAAGCAATTGTTCATGTAAAGCATTTACCAGAGCCATATATACAACGCTGACCCATAGCAGCATCAAAAGACATACCGAAGTTTCAGAAGCACAGATGGGTCAGCTCCTTGGTCTACCCTGGGCTGAAGGGGGAGGAGAGCTTGCTGGCCGTGCCTTTTAGACTCTCTCAGGATCAAAGGGAGGCCTGTATCCTTTGCCGCTGCCTTTTGACAAAAGGGCAAGACAGAGATGCTGCCCCAGGGAATGACTGGCCCAAGCCCATAATGAAAGCCAAAGGCAGCACCAAGGGCCTGGCCGGGAGGTGGGGAAAGAAAAGCAAGAAGTCCCCAAGCCTCTCCAAGCCCTGTTGCCATGTATTGGTCACTGCTCCAGTGGCCTACCTCTCCAGAGCTGAAGCCAAGTCAGATACCCGAAGAGATGGGTCCATGGCATTCCTCAGGTTCGATATCATATCTGGAATTGCATTCATTTGTGTTTTGAGACTCCCTCTCTCTTTTTAAGCAGAACACAGTTCATGGTTGGTTGGGATCTAATATATTCATTATTTAGCGGTAGCCAAAAGAGACTATTTATAAACTATTCTGATATAAATAAGGCTTTTTGCCACTCAAACTAGGCTTAGGAAATGGTTCAAATTAAAATGTACCTTGAAGTGACAAACCCCACCTCAGGGAAGTGGCCGGAAGGGTGGGGACCTGAGTAATGCAGAATGCCCGCTGGAAAAGTTCCTCTCCTCGCTCTGCCAGAGGATGAGCAACTTCTAGCTTGCAGATTTCACTCTGGCAGGACTGAACTAGTTAAGGACCCTCTGCATGTATGAGCACATTTTCACACTGGCTTGTCCCTGTTAAAAGTCATCTTCTGAATTAAAAAACAAACAAACAAAACAAAAACGTCCTCTACTGCCTTTAAATTTTTGCCCTCAAACTAAAAAACGCCTGGCATGGAGTCATTATCTTGAAGCATTTTCTAATTTCATTGACCCTTTTTTCTTTGCACGTTCACAGGGTGGGCTCAGAGAAATGAACCCGAAGACCAGCCCCCACCCCAGACACGGGTCCAGCCTCTGGAGAAGATTAGGCACTAGCATTGGGTCTGGCTGGCCAGCGTTTGGGCCACCGGCTCCAGTACCAACCTGAAGATGCTTCTTCACCATCTCATCGCTTATCCCCAGGTGCCTCTGGCAGGCCCCAGTGTTACAGAAGCAGCCGGTTCGCACATGGATGTTGTGAAGGCTGGCCATTTTATCCACCTATGGGTTTAATATGACACAGAACTAGGGTTAGGAGTGTCCAGTTTTACTCTGACTGCCTGGACTGAAAAGAGTTTCAGGTCCATATTTGGGTCTCTCTTTCCTAACAGTAAAATGAAAATATGAGCTTGGAATTTTTCTCTAAAGTGCTATGATCCATCATGGGTTTACTAAATACATTTTATAAAATATTACTGATAATTAAAGCTTATCCAGTTGGGTAATAGACATATGACTGCGAAAAGTGAAAAATATTGCACCAAATTCCAAGTTGAGAGCTCACATTTAAAATAATCTGATTTCTTAAATGAGCCAAAAATCTGTATAGACATTTATCCAAATAAGACATTCAAATGCCAAAAGGTGCATGAAACATGCTCAACATCACTAGTTATTAGGGAAATGTAAGTTAAAACTAAAATAAGATATCACCTCTCAAATATCTAGTATCTAACATGTAATATCACACCTGTTAGAAAGGCTATCATCAGAAAGACAACAAATAACAAGAGTAGGGGAGAACATGGAGAAAAGGGAACTCTGGTTCACTGTTGGTGGGAATGTAAATGGGCACAGCAACTATAGAAAACTGTATAGGAATCCTTCAAAAAATTTAAAGTAGAACTAATTGCTGTATTTATCTGAAGGAAATGAAATCACTGTCTTGATAAGAGATCTGTACCCCCATGTCTACTGCAGTATTTATAAGAGATAAGACATGAAAACAATTTAAGTATCCATCAAAGGATTAATGGGTAAAGAAAATGTGATGTATATAAACACACAGTGAAATATTGTTCAGCTATAAAAAAAAGGAAATCCTGCCATTTGTGACAAGGATGGACCTTGAGGGCATTTTGGTCAGTCATAATGAAATATGCTAAGAAATAAGTCATACAAAGACAAATACTGTATGATCACACAAGTGGAATCAAATCAAAATTCTGATCGGTGGTTGCCAGGGGCAGGGGAGGGTGGGATGAAGTGATGGTGATCAAAAGCTACAAACCTGTACTTATAAGATAAATAAGTCTTGGGGATATAACATACAGCATGGTGACTATAGTTAACAATAATGTATTATATACTTGAAAGTTGTTAACAGAGTAAATCTTAAAAGTTGTCATCACAAGAAAATACATTTTTATAACCATGTGTGGTGATAGATGTTAACTAAACTTGTAGAAATCATTTCCCAATGTATACATATATAGAATTACTGCATTGTACACCTAAAACTAATACAATGTTATACATCAATTTGATCTCACTTGTTAAAAAAAAGAATTTTAAGGAATTAATTTTTGAAAAAAAGACCCCACGGGTTTCAAGTGATATTCACAAGAATAAAATCTGAGTGTGGCTGGGACGTGGGGCAGCTCCTCAGTGTCCTTAGCCAAGGCAGACCAGGACCATCTGTCCTGATCCCAGAGCAGGCCTTGGCAGAGCTGCCACTCATAGGAGCCCTGCCTCGGCTCCCAGCCCAGACTACAAACATCACTGTGTTGACCCTGCCTGTTACCGATGTGCTTTTCATAATATCCTAGACTTTAGGTTCAATCACAGAATTGCAATTCAGTCCAGAAGTTCCAAGTCTTTTTCCTCTCCCCTGGAAGCCGGACAGGTGATTCTTGCTCACGAGGCTCAAAGGTGAGCTGGCACGAGGGATGTTTGTGCCAGTTCCTCTGTTTGTGGGTCCAGGGTTCCACTCCCCCAAGGGCCTGGGGGCCCAGGGAGGGCCCTTAGCCCTGGTGACTCAGGCTAAACTCAGAGAAGTCCTCTAATTGCACTTGAGGAAACAAACACAACTTGCCCAGCTGGGGAAGGCTTTGAAACTTTCCTTCCTGGGAAGAACATGCAGGGTGGCCAGAAACCTGTGTCTGCAGACACAGGTCACCACGCACAGGGTCCGCCTGGCCGCCCTGCTGGGCGGGCACAACGGTGGTGCCTCCCACACACCTTTGTGGAGACCACATTGTCGGCACTTTAGCCATCACCCTGGACTGTCAGAGTGTGAAGAAGCCATTTCTGCTGATGAAACCCAGGAGTTCCCTGCTTTCTGTGCTGAGGCCTGGCGGCCCCACTGGGTCTGATCAACTCCACCTCCAGGGTCAGGTGACCTCCACTCAAGGGACAGCCTCTAGGAAAGCTCCCCGACCCCAGCTCCCGCCAAGCTGAATTAGAAGTCTCCCACGCACACCCCTCTCCCTGACCCAGAGTGTATTCACTATTCCAGCTACCACAGCCACAAAACGAGCCACCCAGACATTGTGGCATGGAACAGCAACCATTGACTTGTGCTCATGGCTACAGGGGGTCAGATATTCAGAAAGGGCCCAGAGATGGCTGATCTCATTTGGCAAGACTAGAAGGCTGGGAGTGACGTGCCTGGGGTTGGAATTCCTTCGAGGTTCAGTTTCTCAAAGATGGATCTGGCCTCGCTCAAACCAGGACAGTCACCAACATGCTTGCTTGTGGCTTCCTCACAGCATGGCCACTCAGGGTAAACCTCCTTCCACAGTAACTTGAGGCTCCGAAAGTGAATGCCCCAGGGAGCAATGCTGATGCTGCATGGGTTTTTCTGGCCTAGCCTCCAAAGCCAAGCAGTGTCACCTTTGGAGGTGTGCTATTGAATATGAGTGAATTACAGACTGCAGAGGTTCAAGGGGAAGAGACAGGGACCCCACCTAGAAGAGCATGTGGGTGGAAGAGGCTGTTTGGGCCACAGTTGCCCTTCATTCTACTTTCTCATCACAACTTCATCTTTTCTCTCCCTGAGACCTTTGGAATCCCACAGAGGCTTGGCCAGTGCCCAGCCAGGTGAAGGAGCTGGCTGCTGGTCAGGATGAGTGCTGTATTCACCGTACAATGGGGCACTTGCTTCATGCCAGCCCGACACTGCTGCTGCTCCTGCTAAGTCATGACACTAAGGAGCTATATACTGTATCTCATTCAATCCTCATGACAAACTGTCATCAGGGTACATTCTTACCTCATTTCACAGAGACTTGGGGAGCTGACATTACCTCACCCGAGCTCAAAGAGCCAGTGCAAGGCAGCCCGAATCTGAACCCACCCACTTGACCACTGGGTAGACTGACTTTCACCAGAGGAGAAAATGAAATGAGGAGGTGCTTGTGTTAGTTCAGTCACTCAGTCATGTCTGACTCTCTGCGACCCCATGGACTGCAGCATGCCAGGCTTCCCTGTCCATCACCAACTCCTGGAGCTTGCTCAAACTCATGTCCACTGAGTCGGTGATGTCATCCAATGAGGCATCACTGAAATGAGGAGGCCTGGATATCAAAAACAGGTACCCAAAAGCTTCTCACAGAAGGCTCAATTCCTTCACAAATCCCCTGAAAAAGAGACAGCCAACCCAGCCATGATGCCATGTAATATTTCCAAAGACTCTCCAAATCTCTGTGGAATTCCCACATGTGAAAAAGACCAGGCAAACCCATGATTCTCCTGAGATGACACAGCTGGCCATGCCCCAGCTATGACCTCTATTCATGGAATGAGCTTCCTCTATAGATACACAAGGGAGAAACTCCTGTGGGAGACCTCAGGGTTCCAGTGAAGTCAGGCAGACACCAAGATGGGCAGCTCCCTCTCCTTGGGGAGATCTTCCTCTTTGCTTCTCTGGGCAAATAGGTGATTCTTTCACCATTCTGCCTGGAACTGAACCCCACTCCCACCCAAGTACAAAGTCTCCTCTATGTCCCCTGACTCTTGTTCGCAGAAAAACTGAAACCGCCCAGGCCTCCAAGAGTCACAAAAGAGCAGGCTCGAGTCGTCAACAAATAGGACAACAGAGTCACAGACTCAGTGTCTGATGAGAGAATGGGATTAACACTATTGCTCATAATAATCTATATCTTTGTGGGCATTAGAATAACTGTAGCTTGCCCTGCCCACATAGGTAAGCCAGCAACTAAAATGGCCAGCAAAGAGATGCCTCAGATCCATGTGGACACCTTTCACTCTAAGACAGACACCCTTTCTCAGCATGGAGCAGTTACAGAAGAGAGACCTTTGCCCCTGTTCCCACAGAAATGGAATGATCCCTGAGAGTGGGAATTTGTAAGCAGTTCTTTTGTCCCTCTTCTATTTGTTCATCTCTGTTTTTCTCAGACTTTAATTACAAAAATGAGATCACGATGTAACATTTAACCTAACTTCTGACTTACACTCTACTGAAGGTACACAATGCCTGGCCTAACCAGTTGATCCCTTTTCTGGATTAAAAGGAGTAAGAATGAAGAATTACATAGTTAAAGAATGGCTCTGTACCCCCAGCTCCCCTTGGCAAATCTGCAGGTGGACCATGCAGGCAAGACAGTATCCAAAAGAAGATCAGGAGACATCAACGGGTCTACACATGATGAGAAATGACAAAGAACCTGACCTCTTACCTTAATGATTAACTTGGATTTTTTTTCCCTTTTTCCCATTAAAAATTTTCATGGCTGAGCAGAATCTTTGGAGTTAGTCTTCAGACATGAGTCCACCATCTCCCTAGATTTCAGCTTTTCTGACTCAATAGCTTTCCATTCTACTGACACTTGCCCCCGCTTCACTGACTTTTAAGTGGTGAGCAGCCCAACCTGAGTTCCATATTATGCTTGCCACAGCACATTTCAGAGTCATCGGCCTGCCCTCTTCCACACCCCTCAAAAATACACTTATTTTGGATTCAAGAAGGAAACTTATTGTACCAATTACCCAGAATAACGTATTTGAGAAGGTAAACCTTTGGCCCCAACGTATTTTATACCACCCCTCAAAAGCATTTAAAATTGCCTGCTTCTGAATGACGCTGGGCTGCTTCTGCTGCTATATATGTAAGGGGTGGGGGTGGGGGGGCAATATCTTCACAATCAACTCACCCAAGAGACAACTAATGATTGTAGAGTGTTGATCCCTGGACACCAGTGAGAACCAACATTTCTTCCAGAAAACAGTTCTCAAGTTTGTCCTCAGAAAGTTTATGGATCTTCCAAAAAAATTTTTTTTCATTGAAAAAAGAAAGTTCATGAGAAGCAGAGACAGGAATGAATTCCTTGAGAAAGGAACTCCGTCTGAGAAAGTCTGGATTTAACATAAGTGTATGGAAAGAGTGTTTTTCAAGGGATGAGAAGCAGCATTTACCAAACTGATGTGATGACCAAATCGCTCCTCACAGCAGTTCTAGAAACCCGGGCTCTGGGAAGGGTCTTGGGCTCCCCAGGCCCAATCTGTCACAGCCCACCTGGTGACCACCTATTGCCATGTCTGAGTGTTCAGTGTGACTCTAGGTTTTTAATGTACTGGGCAGTGACCAGCTTATTCAGTATCACAGGGATCCAAGCAGTCCCCAACCTGTAAACCACTACCTACAGTGTTTTCTTGAGAAAATGCATACAAAGGGTGTATCTGCAGAAACAGTTTTATAACCAGCTTACCAAATACTTTGAACTTATTATAATGAACTACAGCAGAAATAAGGGCTTTTGCGCTACTAAGGACATCATTTCTACTTGTCATAAAAAAAGAGTAATGAGTTCCAAGAAACATGTAAACAAACAGTGGTAAGAGGCCCAGGATTTTGTGTGCCACTGCAATACGGTCTGATGTAACGGTGGGGCTACCAAGCTGTTGGTATGTGAAATGACCTCAGACAGGTTGCTCTGTCTACACTGTGTTAGGGTGTCTTCCCTTGCTGGCAAGCTGTCAGCTGTCCCCTCCCACTGCCATCAGAGACTCAGCCTCTCTTCCTAGTTGAAATTGACTACCAGTGGCTGAATAAAGTAGGCTAAAGAACTAAATAGCCCATGCTTGTTAGAACTGCATGTCAATGGAAGTACAGAGACTCTAAGGGGGGACCAGTGGCCTCTCCAACAGTACACAGGATTTATCATGACTATTGCAAGGGCTGAGAGGCCTTGTCTTCAAATTTCAGGGCTACAGAATTGCAGACAAGAGTGATTCTGATATGCACAGGTTGGCAGGATGAAAAGAAAACCCACCTGGGAGTAACCAACGATGTTCCCATTGTCATCGAGCACGTTGAAGCTGATGACTGGACCCTGCACCTCTGGGCTGCTGAACTCAGAGTCAGTGTAAATCTGCACGACCGGGGCTCCGTTGGGGTACCGCAGGGAGGACAAGGCCGCGTAGGTGTACTGAGCCAGGGTAAAGGTGTGTTGCCGGACGTTCTCCATCCCGCCTCAGAGCAGTAAGTGGAAGTGAAAGGGAATCATGAACTTTATGTAAAATTCACCGTCTCAGTTCTATGAAGATGAGATCATTATAACTGGCCAACTTGGACCTCATATTGATGATTTTACACACAGTGAGTCCTCTACATACAAATGAGTTCCATTCCGGGAGTACATTTGTAAGTCCAATTTGTTCATAAGTCCAACAAAGTTAGCCTATGATCGGCTATATAGTACTGTACCTACATAGGTTTTTAATACTTTTCACACAAGTAATACATAAAAAACAAACACAAAAAGAAAACATTTTTAATCTTACAGTATAGCACTTTGAAAAGTACAGTAATGCCAGCTACATCACTGCTGCTTTTAACCTTGTTTCCAGACATCCTGGTCTTGAAGTAAAGATACTGTACCATCACACTCTACACCGTACTGTACAGTACACAAAGGTACAACTGCTTGTAGAGCATGCAAGCACATGAAAATATACACGAGACACGTGAACTAACTTAGGTGACTAGATACAAGAACACATGTTCGAATCTTTGAAAGTTTGCAATTTGAAGGTTCATAGGCAGGGAATTTACTGTACTTGTAAACAGAATATGGTACTCCCCACACAATAAATGTTTAGGTCACTGGTACTGAATGACAATTTACCACTACTGCTTCTATGGAATTTTTCCATAGAAATTGCTATCATCTTCCTTTTCAAAATTAAAAAAAAAAAAAAGTTACTTAAACATTCAGCTAATTTAGACCCTTTTGTAACAGACTGCAGAAATGTATAATTTTGTCTTTAAATGTATTTCTTTTTTGCTGTTTTTTTTGTGAGTGTTTAAATCATACAAATTGTGAGTGTTTAACACTATACAAAGCAGCGAAGAATACTTGTTATACCACGGATGAACTCTGAAAACATTATGCTAAGTAAAATAAGCCAGACACAAAAGGACAAATATTGTATTATCCCTTTTATGTATGGTGCCTAAAATAGGCAAATTCATAGAAACAGGAAGAATAGAGGTACGATGGGTTGGGGAGGAAAAGTTGAGGAGGTACTGTTTTTTAAGTTTGGGATGATTAGAAATCCTGGACATGGATAGTGGTAATGATTGCTCTATAGTGTGAATACACTTAATGCCACTGAACTGTACACGCTTTAAAATGGCTAAACTGGCGCCATTTATATTACATAGAGTTCACCACAATTTTTTTCTAAAAAAAAGAGCAGTTAAGTAAGGAAAAATCAGGGTCTGCCTTACTGCGGAGTTGACACTGTCAATCTGCTTTCAGAGGTACCCCAGCTCTGTCAGACTCTGTCCCTTGTGGTTTGGACACCTTGTTAGCATCTTTCCTTGAAAAAGTGCCTGTTTCTCAATGTCTGTCTTCACGGTCTTCACTTTGTCTGGGTGATGCCCACTCACCAGCATGCATTACTGTCGGGACAGCCCTTCCGCAAGTCCTGTATGTTTGCAATGCTGGGATTAGGCTGAGGACCTAAGGGTTACATTATTTTGACGAGAGAGAGAGACAGAGAGAGAAAGGGTTGCCTAACTGCTATGCCGAGTCCCTGGTTCAGCACAACTCCATCCCCATCTGGACAGAACAAGCAGTGCTGCCCTGTCCTAGAAGCTCAGCCTCTGAAAGGAGCGACTGGAGCATAGCAGGAGGGGGGAGGCCCGGCTCACCAGGCAGAGCTTCTTCCAGCCTGTACCCTGTGTCAACCACACAAGATGGGATGTGGCATCCATCTGTGTGTCGGACTATGGGGACTGTCCCCCACCTGCTCACACACCCCAAGCTCTTGTCAGGAAAGAAAGCACATGTCATTGCAAAAGCCAGCGGCAGAGACCACATCTGGGGACTCGGGTAAGGCATTAGGATTGCGTGGGTTTAAACCCTAGCCCCCCCAGGTTCCCCGGCCCCGGGGAAGGCATCTAATCTCTAAGTATAAGCTCCTTTGTGGGCAAAGTGGGCTCATCACAAAGCTCCCCTGTGGGAAGACCCAGTGAATTAAGAGCTTTGTAAGTTCTCAGGATCTGTAAGCATTCCCAGTGCAGGGACCAAGGATGGCTCCTCTGCTTCTATGAGGTTACTAATCTCAGGATTTGGAAAGTCTCTATTCTTATAACATTCTTTTAACCACCAAAAAAAAAGAAAGAGAGAGAGAGAAAGGTCCAGTCTCTCGCTCTTGCCGCAAAATCATTTCTGGAAGTTGTTCAGAATCAGCTCTGCCTGCATCAGTGTGGAGCTGCGGGTCACTCACACAGACTCTCTCCTCATCTGGATCCCATCCGTGCCAGGGCTCCCTTCAAGGACACAGGCAACAGGAGCAAACGCCACACGGATAGAGATGTGCATTGAGGGGACTTCTCTGTGGTCCAGTGGCTAAGACTTCACACTCCCCATGCAGGGGGCCCGGGTTCGATCCCTGGTCTGGGAATTAGATCCTGCATGCCTCAACTAAGCGTTAACATGCTAAAGATCCCACGTGCTGCAACTAAGACCCGGTAGAGCCAAAAAAAAAAAAAAAAAAGATGTCCACTGACCTGTGAGGCGCTCTAGGGCATCAAATCCATGTTTTAGTGCTATCACGTCAAGGAAGGAGATGGTGCCATCTTCAAACCTGCAACCGTGGGGAGAGGGACAAAGTCAAGCTGTGACCAACGCCTCCATGTGCATTTCATGTTATGTGACATCAGGGCTTTGCGCCTCCGGTCTATGGAGACTTTGCCTCTGCTGCGTTATACACTGTCTCCCCTCCCGCCTTGAGACAGATGGTTGTCACAGCAAGACACGCAGGCTACCTCTGGCTCTGACCTGTTCTGCAGCTTACGTCAGCTGGGCTAGCAGTGATGATGAGGGGCCCTGAAATACAGTCATGACCTCGGAAGACTTCAGACTTGACGAAATCTCAAGTGCTGTGGCTCCTACAATGCTGCCCTTGACCCCGAGATAACACCTCTGACAGGGCATCGATTCAGTAAGATCCATTGTGTAGCCACCAGGTTCTTAACAAGAGCCCCTCATTCCAAAGTCTACAAGACCACAGTTATTAGAAGGCTCTCAATAAACTTCCTTTTATCAAGCTGTGCATTATATTTACATTTTTTTAATGGTTCATTTAGACAAAATCCTCATCAAATCTTTATTGTCCATGGACCGCATGCCAGGCAGTGTTCTGGTTGCTAAAGATACAGCGGTGAACATGACAAGTAGGATTCCTGCCTTCACAGGGCTCCATCCTTCTAAGGACACTGAAATAAAGGAAGCCAAACACACAGGGAAGCCAAATAAGCGCAAGCCAGGGGCGACAAGTGCACTGAAGGGCCGGCGGCTGCTTTAGATGAGACGGTCAGGGGACGTCCTCTCCGAGGAAGATCACTCAAGCAGAGGCAGAGTGAAAGTAGGGAGCAAGGGAAACTGCTCATTTTTGAAATCGTTAAGTTCATAGTTTCAGAAGGAAACAGCATTCCGAGGAGGGGGTGCAGCAGAGGCCCTGAGCAGATGGAGTCAGAACAGCAAGATCAGTGGGTCTGGGAGCACTCAGAGGGCAAGTCAGAGAATTTCACCCTGGGTCAGAGGAGTGGCTGGAGGGCTCTGAACAGAGGAGTGACTGGATGGGGCCTGGCTTTTGATAAGATGCCTCTGGCTGCTGTATTATCGAGGGGAGAGCTGGGGACAGTAAGAAGTTTCCAGCAAGCATCCCATGGACTGCGGCCTGCCAGGCTCCTCTGTTCATGGAATTCTCCAGGCAAGAATAGTGGAGTGGGTTGCCATTCCCTTCTCCAGGAGATCTTCCCAACCCAGGGATTGAACCCAGGTCTCCCGCATTGCAGGCAGATTCTTTACCATCAGAGCCATGAGGAAAGCCCAAGAACACTGGAGTGGGTAGCTTATCCCTTCTCCAAGGGATTTCCCAACCCAGGGATTGAACCAGGGTCTCCTGCATTGCAGGCAGATTGTTTACCAGCTGAGTTACCAGGGAAGTGGTGAAAAACAGCAGCCTTATGCAGGTTGAAGCTTTCAATGGAAATACCGTGTTTTGTATTTTAATACTCTAGGAATAAGAGTTGCTCAAAATATCATTACCACAATGTGAATTTTCTTATAAAACAAATGGCAATTAGTAAAGATACAGAATTAACAATGAATCAATTGATAATTAATTGACCATATGAGTCTGTAATAAATTAAACATGATGACTGGATGGCATCACCAACTTGATGGACATGAGTTTGAGTAAACTCCGGGAGTTGGTGATGGACAGGGAGGCCTGGCGTGCTGCAATGCATGGGGTCACAAAGAGTCGGACATGACTGAGCGACTGAACTGAACTGAACTGAGGCAATACTGACTTCAGCTATTAATTGATCAATGGTAAATAAGTATTTATTGATCAAAAATTAATAGACTCGGGAGAAAAGGGAGGTTTTATGTTTCCATCAAAAGTTGTTTTCATTGGGTTATGAAATAGAAAAAGTTAAGAATATGGGACTTCCCTGGTGGTCCAATGGCTAAGACTCCACACTCCCAACGCAGGGAATCCGAGTTCTAGCCCTGGTCAGGAAGCTAAAATTCCACATGCCGCAACTAAGAGTTCACATGCCACAACTAAGACCTGGTGCAGCCAAGCAAACAAATACATAAATATTTTTTAAAAGAGCATGGTCCAGGTACATGCTCAAGAAACATTTGGATTGGGTATTAAATCTCGTGTGCTCTAATCTAGGCTCAGAAGGAAAAAATAAATTTTTTTTTTTTTTTGGCCACGTGGCTTGCAGGATCTTAGTCCATTGACCAGGGATTGAACCTGGGCCACCAGAGTGAAAATGTCAAGTCCTAACCTGAGGACCGCCAGGGAAACTCCCCAAATGAGACTTCTAATGGTAAATAAATACATTCAGCTATCTGGGAATCTTGGTGCAGCACCTGTGAGAAGGCAATTCACCCAGACTGTAAGAGGCAGCCCACCCACACCCACGCCCCACCTGTAATGAGCAGCCCTGTTCCTCCTCACCTTCAGGTGCCCCTATTGGCTTAACAAAATTTCAGCTGTTATTTTGTTCTGCCTTTAATTTATATGATGTGCCTGTCATTTTTTTCTCACTTGGTTACATTACACGCTATATTATCACACTTGGATTCAAGAGGTTTTACATTAGCATTCCTGTTTTTAGAACTGCCCATCTATGGAGAAGTTCTAAATAAGAGAGACATCGGATAGCTTCATAATGTATTGTTGCCAACTCAATTTTGGTGCTTCACCTATGTTAGTGCTAAAGAATTATTTCCTCTAAGAGATGAACTTTACAGGACAAACATGAGGGGCAGAGGTCAAATCAGAGGCCCCGATTCCCACAGCTAGGGGCAGAGGAGCCGCCCCCCAGCAGCCCAGCTCCGGGACCTACACTCTGGGCTATGACCCTACTGTCGAGGCCATGCCCCTTCCTGCAGGACCCTCCAGTCTGACCTGGGTCTGTGGGGGATCTGAACCCCCTTCCCATTCAGGCCCAGTGGCCTTCTCAGGCCCCAGCACAGTGACCAGGTCCTGGCCCCACCTCATGGTACCTGGCCACCACCCGCTGTTGGCCCCCGCAGAACCCTGGATCGACTGCCATTTCCACCCTCTCATACCTTAAATCTTCATGCCCCAGCCATTGCCATTTGGGAGATTCCCACACAACCTGCCCCTGCACCCTGAGAAAAACACATAGATCACCAAACCCAGGCTGCAAGTTTGAGGAGCTGCAAGCCCTCAAACTTCCCTGGTAACCACCCCCTGGGGTGGGGGTGCTCACAGAGACTGCTGTTAGCAGCACTCCTGAATCTGGTGGCCTCTCATTTGACTGACTCCTCCTGCTGACCAGAGAGCAAGCTGAGCTGCTTCTAGCTGCTGAAATACAGCCATGCTGTCAACACGTGTGCACACTCGTGCCAAATGGTACCAAATTCTTAAATCACTGCTTCAGCACCTTGTTTTACGTCCCTGGATATGTTCCAGTATCTCCAAGTTTACAGTCTATGGGAATTGAATAGAATTTGTATCCTACTGCTATGCAAAAATCATACACCTGCATGCTCAGTTGCATCAGTCGTGTCCAGCTCTTTGCGACCCTATGGACTGTAGCATGCCAGGCACCTCTGTCCAAGGGATTCTCCAGGCGAGAATACTGGAGTGGGTTGCTCTGCTTGTTGAATTGGTTCATAGTGCTTTTCGGGTCTTCTATATCCTTCTACTTCTCTGTATATTCATTCTATTAATTTTTGAGAGTTTGATATTGAAACTCCAACTAAAAAAATCTTAATTTATCTACCTAAAAAAATAATTGCAATAGATAGTGGAACTACATGTAACTTTGTTCTGTGTTATCCAAGTCTCTTATTATTGTGTTATCGTGTCTGTCCGTGGCATTTCCCAGGCAAGCATGCTGGAGTGGGTTGCCATTTCCTTTTCCAGGGAATCTTCCTGACCCAGGAATTGAACCCATGTCCCCTGCATTGCAGGCAGCTTCTTTGCCACTGAACCACCGGGGAAGCCCCAAGTTATCATACTTTCATCATTGAAAAAAATAAAAATTATAATTAAAAAAAGTCACTGCTTCAGTAGCTTCCCTTCATATCGGTGCTCTGGGCAAAGGCCTGGTGCCAACCCTTCTTACCCCTGGAAGGCCTTCATGTCTTCCGCTCGCAGCCCTTACCCGGAGGCCCTTGCTCTCCCACAGCTGTGGAGAGGCCCACACACGGGCTTCACAGGCCTGGTGTGGACGAACCAGCCAACACCTGCCTCCTCTGCACAGTCCTACAGGGGGCACGCGCCAGGCCCCAGCCATGCTGACGCTCAGCATCCACTCCCATCACCAGGTTACCTCTCAGCCACCGACTCTCTCGGGACGTAGAAGTCATCTCCCGCGAGGTACGCAGCGGCAGTGCCTCCTCCAAAGTAGGTTTTCCTCAGCAGAGGAGCCAAACGGTTATTCACCAGCAGAGCGCCCAGGCCAGTAGGGAAGCCAAAGATCTTATAGAAGGAGAGGGGGACAAAGTCGGCCTGGTGAACCGACAGGTCCAGAGGCGAGGTGCCCACGAAGGCGGCCGCGTCCAACAGCACGAACCACTTCCCAGGCCGGCTCGCAGGGCGCCTCCGCCCGGACTTGACCTCGCCTATCCAGGACAGGGGGTATCTGGTTCCGGAAAAGTTACTCTGAGCTGGGTAGCAGAAGAGATGCAGAGGCTGGCCAGCGGGGTCCCCAGTGGGGTCCCCAGTGGGGTCCCCGGCCGCAGCCATGTCCTGTCTGTCCGCTGACCACATGTCCTCTGGCCTGACTGGGATGGAAGTGACGTTCATGGCCGCGGTGATCTTCCTCATGCCCACCACAGACGTGTGGCTGTCGGTGAGGTAACAGAAGCAGCTGCCGCTGCCCTCTGGGCCGGGGGACACCCATGGGAAAGCCTCTGCCACCAGTTTAAGAGCAGCCGTGCTCCCGGAGGTGAAAATCACCGTGTAGTCCTCTGGGGAGGTGTGGAAGTGCGCCAGGATCCTGGAAGAAGCACAGCATCAGGCAACTCCATGGTCTCCATCCAGTGTTAAATATTCAGAGGTAGCTGTATTTCTACTTAATAAGACATCTCTCTACCGTGTGTGTGTGTGTGTGTGTGTGTGTGTGAGTGAGTGCTCAATCACTCAGCTGTGCCTGACTCTTTGAGACTCCCATGGACTGTAGCCCACCAGGCTCCTCTGTCTATGGAAGCTTCCAGGCAAGAATACTGGAGTGGATTGCCATTTCCTTTGCAGGGGCTCTTCCCAACCCAGGGATCAAACCCACATCTTCTGCATCTCCTGCACTGTAGGCAGATTCTTTACCACTGGGCCACCAGGGAAGCCCCCTCTCTATCTTAATAGCTAGAAAAAAAAAAACAAAACGGATAGCCTTTGCCACAATGGTGAACTGAGGTCAGGGGCAGAGGTAGCTGGGGGAAGAGAGGCAAAGAGATGCAAACTGGCAAAATTACCCAGCTTCCCAAATCCCCACCCCCAAGTGGATAAGACAAAATCCACAACTACCTTAAACTCAGCTGAAAACACCACTTCTTGGTTTACTGTCTGGCTCCGTCATAACAAGTTCTAAGTCATCAACTTGTTTCATGTTGCTTTTAACACAGGCAACCCTATAGCAAAAGGTGTCACTTTCAAGTAGGAAATAATTTGCAATTGTGTTGAGTCAAGTATCTTTAGGTACCACCTAAATTATTTGCAAAACTTGTTATGTGCAAATATTAGTAAAAGGGAGGGGAGAAATGGAAAAAACAAGGTGTCTAAATCTGAAATACGTAAAGGAAAAAACCAGAGAAAGCACTTTTCTTCTCCCCGAAAACAAGACTTAGGAACTAGGGTCACTCCTTGTCACTCTGACCCCCAGGAATGATGGCACCAGCCCAGAGCCACACACAACAGCTTGGACACCTCAGAGGCGCCTGCCTGCGCTTGTGATGGGCCCTGCTCTGCACCTGCTCACGCTCACCTTCCTGACCTCTGACATGGTGGTTAGCAGTGTGCATGTGTGGCCATTTAGCTGAACGTGGTCTTCCCAAAACCAACTCAGCACCTCTGTAGGATGTGGGCAGCTGGTAGGAAGTCCATCCACCCACAGGCACCCACGCAGGCGGGTGCCCCGATCTGCTCACCTGAAGCGCACGTGTTCCACTGTGTCGTGGGTGAGCTTGCTGCTGATGTTCTGGCTGTGAGGGTTACCTGGCAGGTTATAAAGACAAAGTTGCGGGGTCACTAATCAGGGTCTCTCCCGGTGTGTTCCTCCAATACCCTCCCCTTCAGTTTCTCAAAAAGCTAAGCCAAAAAAATACTGTATGACCCAGACTTCCCTGAGTTCCAAAGAGTATATTTAATCAGAGAAGTGAAAAAGTGCAGAAAGATAGGAAAACAGTCAAGCAGGACAAAATAATAATAGTTGAGCCATTAAACCAAGTTCCTCCTCACGGGCTATAGCATAGATTCTGGGCCATGTCCTTTGAGCTGTTCTGTAGATTCCACACCCCCACCAAGTGGAAGAAGTGAACTGAATACCGTGCCTACCCAGCTCTCTGTTCTCTCCACAGTTCTCCTCCCCTCCCTGTTTGGGGGCTGGTTCCTAAAACCACCACTGCAGGCTCCTCGCGCATGCTGCTGCTTCTGCCTGAAATGCCCTCTCCTCCTATTTTCCGAGTGAATTCCTGCTCCTCCTCCAGCATCCGTCCCCTCCTGCAGAAGCTTTCCCTGATAGCCACACTGCCAACTCACCGTCACTCTGCACAGACCACCTCCCCCCACTGCCCGGGACTGGGGCCTTTGGGTCACAGCCCTTCATACCATTAATAATTTACTTTATTTCTGTGTTACACTACTTTACTTTTTCTTTTCTTACATTTATTTGGAATCACTTGATTGAGGTCTTGTCTCTCCTAGACCGCAGTCCATGAAGGCAGGGAATGTATTTAATTTTTCCCATTACAGTGCTATGCTCCCAGCCCCAGGGCGGCTTGATAAACATTGATGGAGTGAATGAATGCATGCTTCCCGTTGTCCCATCCTTTGCACAGCGCTGGCCCCACAGGGCCACCCCACCACCAAACGCAGCACCTTCGTACCCCAGGCCTCCTTCCTGACACCGACCCCTTCTTCTGGAGGTTACCCGTGTATCCCTAAACCAGTCCCTCCCACCCAGCAGCACATGTGTTCCGGGACTGACCCTAGGTGCTTGCCTGACCCCATCTCACGAGGGGCTTGCCCAGTGCTGTGTATTCAGTGCTGTTCCCACCTGTCCATCTGACATTTTATTAGGAATAGGAATATCAGTTGAATGTATCGGGTTGGCCTGAAAGTTCATTCAGAGTGAAACAGAAAAACTCAAATGAACTTTTTAGCCAGTCCAATAGCTGGCTGAAGTTCAATGCAAACAATCAGTTATACTGTGTTTTTCATTACCATAAATGTTTTCCATGAGATCTTTCATGAAGCTTGTAATCTGGCTCTGGGGGAACAACGTGGTTCCTGCATGGTCAAGATAGACAGTTCCTGAAAGAAAATACAAAATAAAGCTTCAATTATTTTCAGAGGTATTTCACTCACTTTGTCCAGATCTGCTTTGTGTGAACCTAGCCAGTGCCTATTTGATGTGTTTAGACATAACAACAGGACACTGATTCTCCCAGCCTCTTGACATGTGCTTCTTCTTTTTTAATATTCTTTTCACATTCTTCTCCATTAGAGTTTATCACATGATACTGAATACGGTTCCCTGTGTTATACAGTGGGATCTTGCTGTTTCAGTTCAGTTCAGTCTCTCAGTCTTGTCCGACTCTTTTCGACTCCATGGACTGCAGTACACCAAGCTTCCTTGTTCATCACGAACTCCCGGAGCTTGCTCAAACTCATGTCCATTGAGTCAGTGATGCCATCCAACCATCTCATCCTCTGTCGTCCCCTTCTCCTCCTGCCCTCAATCTTTCCCAGCATCAGGGTCTTTTCCAATGACTCAGCCCTTCGCATCAGGTGGCCAGAGTATTGGAGTTTCAGCTTCAGCATCAGTCCTTCCAATGAATATTCAGGACTGATTTCCTTTAGGATGGACTGGTTTGATCTCTTGCTGTTTATCCACCCTATATATAACAGTTTGCGCATGAGTGCTAAGTTGCTTCAGTTTTGTCTGACTCTGTGCAACCCTACGGACTGTAGTCCACCAGGCTCTTCTGTCCACGGGAGTCTCCAGGCAAGAGTACTGGAGTGGGTTGCAGTGCCCTCCTCTAGGGGATCTCCCTACCCAGGGATCAAACCCGAGTCTCTTACGTCTCCTGCATTGGCAGGCAGGTTCCTTACTGCTAGCACCACCTGGGAAGCCAGT
The DNA here is from genome assembly GCF_019320065.1 of Cervus canadensis. Taxonomy (NCBI): domain Eukaryota; kingdom Metazoa; phylum Chordata; class Mammalia; order Artiodactyla; family Cervidae; genus Cervus; species Cervus canadensis. The sequence continues at coordinate 36,338,319 of NC_057408.1, forward strand.
TTACATCTGCTAATCTCAAAGTGCCAGTCCTTCTCCACTCCCCAACCCTCCCTTGTCGATGTGCGCTTCTTAATCCAAGTAAAGTCATGAGCAATGGAAGAACTGCACTTCAGCACTTACCAACCCTTAGGGCCCTGAGAGCCTTCCTGATGAACCAGGTCTCTTCTGAACCTGGAGGAGCAGCCCGTACGGGGGAGGAGGAGGAGCCTAGCAGACGTCCCTGATTCAGGACGGCAAAGCTATTTCACGCTGTGACTCACACCCCATTCTGGAGTTTCCGTGCAGCCTCCGTGGCCGTCAAGCCCTGATTCTACTTTCCCACAGTGACTTCCACAGTCCTCAACCTTAGAACAGCTCTGAAGCCTTCAGAGATGCCTGGGAATGGAGGCGACCTTTCCAGTCTCTCCCCTAAATAGAGACAGGCAAATTTAGATGACAGCGAGATACGGAGCCTTACCAATGAGACTGCCCCAGATCAAAGGGTTGGATAACTCACTGTGTGGGCGAGGTATGGGCAAAAGGCCCACTGGGACGTGGCTGTAGGAGGGAAACTGGTACCAGTTCTTTATGAACAGCAACTTAGCAGTATCGCTTATGCTTTCAAAATGCAAACTCTCCGTCACCTAGCAATTCATCTTCCTGAAATCTATCTTACAAAACTGTGAAATGGCCTGTCAATGAGGACATTCAGTGCAGCACTGTCTATGTATTTAAAAGAAAGAATTTGAATACTTCCATCTGGTAATTTGTAAGCACTGCCATGCAACAAACACCAAGACATATTTTCAAGAACATACATGTGAATGGATTCATTCATTCTTTCACGTACTTAACAAATATTTTTGCTTTGTGCAGAATACATTTTTCATATATTTTATAATGGCTTTACTGAGATTAATTCACATACCATAAAATTTGTCCTTTTAAAGTTTACAATTTAGTGTATTCATATAGTTGTGCAACCATGGCCACTATCTAATTTTAGAACATTTCATTCATCCCAAAAAGAGACCCCACAGCCATTACTTCAATCCCCAAATCCAGCCCTAGCCTTGGCAATCACCAATCTATTTTCTGCCTCTATAAGTTCAAAGGGTAAAAGAATCCACCTGCAATGTGGGAGACCTGGGTTCAATCCCTGGGCTAGGAAGATCCCCTGGAGGAGGGCATGGCAACCCACTCCAGTATTCTTGACTAGAGTATCCCCTTAGAATGTAACCCCCTGGCGGGTTATAGTCACGGGGTCACAAAGAGTCAGACATGACTGAGTGATTAAGCACAGCACAGCATAGATTTACCTATTCTGGACTTTCCATATAAATGGAATCGTGCAACATGTGGGCTTTTGTGGCTTCTTTCCTTTAGCATAACAGTTTCAAGGGGCATCCATACTGCAGCATGTATCAGAACTTCATTCCTTTTTTATGACTGAATAGTATTCCATTTTATGGCATGCCACATATTTTGTTTAACTACTCATCTACTGATGAGTATTTGGTTATATTTTTGCCCATTACAAATAATGCTGATATGAATTATGTGTGTAGAAACTTCTGTGTGGACATATGTTTTCTCCCTGGTTAGCTGTTCTTTCACTTTCTTGATGGTATCCATTGAAAAAAAATGTTTTTTATTTTGATGAAGTACAATCTGTCTATTTTTATTGTTTGTGATTTTGGTGTCATAAGAAACCATTGCCTAGTCCAAGGTCCTAATGATTTATACTTATGCTTTCTTCTAAGAGTTTTCTACTTTTAGCTCTTATATTTAGGTCTTTGATCCATTTTGAGTTAATTTTTAAATACAGTGTTGAAGAGGGGTCCAATTTCAGTCTTTGGTCTGTGGATACACCTTTTAAGATATTGTTTTTTTCTCCTATTGAATAGTCTTGGCATTCTGATGAAAATAAATTAAACATAAATGTACGGGTTTACTTCTCAACTCACAATTCTACTTCATTGGTCTATGTTTCTATCTTTATGCCAATACCACACTGTCTCGATTATTGTAACTTTATATAAATCTTACTTACCTTTCCTTTTATGGAAGTGTAAAACCCTTCAACTTTGTTCTTTTTCAAGATTGCCTTGGGTATTCTGAATCATTTGCATTTCTATATGAATTTTAGGATCAACTTGTCCAAAAAAATACCTGGGATTTTGATAGAAATTGCATTGAGTCTTAGGTCAATTTCAGGAGTAGTGACATCTTAACAGCATTAAGTCTTCCAGTCCATGAATGTAAGATGTCTTTCCATTTATTTAGGTCTTCTTTTATTTCTTATTTCTTTTATGTTTTGTAGTTTTGTATTTCTTTTGATAAGTCTTGTATTTCTTTTGATAAATTTATTCCTGAGTATTTTATTCTTTTTGAGGCTTTGGGAATTGTTTTCTTCATTTCACTAGCGTAGTGTTCATTGATACTGTATAGAAATTGAACTGATGTTTGTATACTGATCTATACTACAACTCTGCTGAACTTGTTTTTTAGTTCTGTTTTGTATGTGGATTTTTTTTTAGGATTTTCTGTATACAAGATTATACTCTCATCAAGTAGAGATGTTTTACTTCTTCCTTTCCAATCTGGATAACTTTTATTTCATTTTCTTGCCTAATTTTCCTGGCTAGAACTTCTAGGACTATATTGAATAGAAGTTGTAAGAACAGATTTCCTTGCCTTGTTCCTAATCTCAAGGGTAAAGTTTTCATTCTTTCACCTCTAAGTATGAGGTTAGCCATGGGTTTTTTGGTAGATGGTCTTTATCTGGTTGATGAAGTTTCCTTTTATTCCTAGTTTATCATATTCAAGAAATATTTTGGGGGCACTTACTGTTTCAGGCACTGTTCTAAGTGCTGGGAACATAACAATAGACAAAATCGAAGCTGTATGCTAGTGACAGAGAAAGACCATAAATAAATGTGAACTATGTCAGGTGGTAAGAAACGTTATGGCTCAAGCATGTGGAAAAAAAACAAACATGTGTACATACATGTAAATATAGACAAGCACTGGAAAGGCATACAAAACATAAATGGCAGCAATTGACTGTGGGGTGGCCCCGGTGGCTGCAGCTGGAGTGAGAGGGGGGCTCCCCGGCCATTCTTCAACCTCTTTTGGCACCTTTTGAATTTGGTACCATGTTAAATGTATTACCTAGTCCAAAACATTAGTTTTCAAATAATGTTCTCATTTACTGAAGATTCAGAAATAGAAAGATACCACACCAAAAGAAAGGCTGTTGTCCACCCATCACTAGGGAGAGCTACAGTGCACTGCTGCTATTATTCGAAGAAACAGGCAAAACACCCCTAAACTAGCTGGCATTAGGTCTTCAAGAAAGCAAATCCCAGGGTCCGCTCTGGCTCCTCTAACTTCAGTTCTTGGTTCCACGTAAGGTGAGTGGCCGTCAATCAGCACCCAGAGGCTTTAAGAACCACTTGAACCACATCTGTGGAATCAACAAGCTCATTTCAAGAAAACAAGGATGTTCCCATTCAATGGGTTGGGAAATATTTTAGCACTTAAAGGTTAAGCATTTAATTATCCAGGGCAAACCACTTAACCAGACAAATTCTCAAACCTGCAGGAAAACTTTGAGAGGGTGTGGATAGGGGTCAGGGGAAAGAAGAAGAGGAGGAATCTTAAGTTATTTTGGTTTGCTTATTTTCCCCTGCCCTCTTGCTGGTTCATTTGTTTCCATGTGAAAAAGGGGGGGATATTTTCCAAGACTCACAGTGATGGGAAGGGTGAGTTTAGTCCATAAATGTCTACCACAATCATAATGTAGAGGAAATGCTGGGAAATTGTACCAAATAGATGATAGACAGATAGACAGATAATCACAAAACAGTACCACAAACAGAGTAGATGTTAAAGGGGCACTTCAGGCTAGCCTGGGATCCTATCACAGCTAAATTTTACACTGGGGAAAAGCATGCTGTTCACTGAGAGACAAGAATGAAACAAAGAGACACCTACTTCCTACTTTCCCAGGTGATGTTGAGAGGAGGGGTCAGCTAATGATGGGTGTAAGAGATCACAGCTTGGAGGGTATCAGGGGATTAAGGAGGAGGGATGCTGAAATAATTACAGACTGAACAATAACAGCCTCTGGGATTTGCTTGAAAAGAATGGGACACCTTTCTCATTTCCTCTGCACCTGTGGGGTGTTTATTCTATAGCTGTCTCTATATCTGTGGGTGGAAAGTTTCCATAACCAAAAAAATTCAGAGGAGAGGGAGATTGGGAGGGTAAAGGGGAACTGTCTCCAGCAGGTGAATGTGGGACTGGGAAGATCAGGGAGAGAAGAGAGACGGCCAGAGGGCCCCTGTCTCCTCCTGGAGCCTCTCCAGGTAAGTACAGACTGGACCACAGCCCTTAAAGCTCCCAAAGGAGGGAAAAAAAAAAATCGCTTTCTGAAACATGAGAAAATGACGCAAAGAGCTGATTAATGAAACATACATCATGATGCTGTTCTGTCACAAGCTGGAAAGTGACACTGTTCACCAAGACAGAATAAAGCGAAAGAAAGTGAAAATGTTAGATGTTCAGTCCTGTCCTGCTCTTTGCAATCCCATGGACTGTAGCCCACCGGACTCCTCTGTCCATGGAATTCTCCAGGCAAGAATACCAGAGCAGGTAGCCATTCCCTTCTCCAGGGAATCTTCCCCACCAAGGGATCAAACTCCCGTCTCCTGCATTGCACACAGATTCTTTACCGTCTGAGCCATCAGGGAAGCCCAGAATAAGTGCACCTCAAATCCCGGTGCCCGGCGCCACAACCTGCTCCTTACCCCTCATACCTCCCAGTTCAACCAGCACACCGTTCTAAGGCTTGGCGAAGCCCCTCATACAAGGTCCCCGGCAAAAGGATGAGTCCCGACCCAATGCGTGTGGTCCCCTCCCGCCCTGCAGCAATGGGCTGAGAGGACCGCGGGCCACATGGAGCTTGACTGTTCAATTTAAACTGCCTGTTCCGCCTTGCAGAACTCCAAGGCACGATGTGATCCCGGTCCTCACGCCCAATATACAAGCTCGTCCTGTACTTAAAAGTCCAAATTGCACGGTTTGCTAATTCTTCAGGTCCCCCACCGAGCTGCACTTCCGAGGCATAGTTTTACGTACACGAGTGAGAAAAAAAATGAGACTTCGAAAAGAAAAGTTGCTGCGAGGCAACCCAGAGTCTGGAGCGCAGCCCATCGGTCCCCACCTCGCGCGCCCGCAGAGTCGCGGTCCCCACCCCGCGCGCTGGCCGCTGGAGCGCCGCTCCCGCCCCCGGGCGAGCAGACGAACTGTCACAGCTGCCGGACATTCCTGCATTTTGCAACCCTGTCTCCAGTTGGACTTTTAGAGCCGGGAGTCTCTCTGGCCAGCAAAGGCCAAAAGAATCCTCAGTCTTGTTCCCGGAGGGCAGAGACAGGTAGCAAAGGATCACGTCGGTCCAAGAAGCAGCAAACCTTGGGGTTGCAGGTAGGATCTCAGCGAGCCGCGTCCACGAAGAGGGCGCGTGGACACATCCCTCCAGTTCTTTCGATTCAAAATGCGACGCCACTGAGGTAACGCCGCTCCCGCCCGGAACAAAAGTTCCCCCCAACCCCGCACGTTGGTTGTAGAAACCTCTTGTCCCCTACCAGCCCCGCACAGGTTCCCCTCGCCGGTCTCACCTGCCAGGCGGCCAAACTCGCGCGCCCGGAGCTCGCGCAGCCTGCCCGGGCCGTACCCGTAGACGAGAGGCTGCAGGCTCGAGTCCAGGAACCGCGCAAAGGCCAGCAGCTCGGCCCCCGGGTGCGCGGCCCCGCCGGCCATGACCCAGGCCTGCCCGCCGCGCCGTCCAGGCTGGTAGCAGCCGGGAAGCGCCCGGGCCAGCCCGCGCGGACTCCGCCCCGCCGCGCCCCGGCCGCGCCTCCTGGCCCGCCAGTGGCACCGCGTCCCCGCCGAGGGGCGGCGCCTCTCCGGGCCTGCCGGGCAGGCCCCGGGTGAGCTGACTCAAGGAGTTTCACTCCTTTCTGCCCTTTTCCCGCCTGGGGGCCGGGGGAGGCAGTGCCCGTGGTTGTCCGCTTTGCATTGCAGTCCATGGAGATGCCCCCAGACCCTGGGAACGCAAAGTTCTCCTGTATCTGCGGTCCCACGGACAGGCGGATGGAAGATGCAATGAACTGCTTTTGCTGCTGGGAATCCTGGAACCTGGAGATCCTCCCGGCCCGACTTTCCCTGGCCCGAGCCCAGCGCAGCGCCCGGGACCCTCACTCTCCCCGGAGGAACTCCAGGGTGCGGGGCGGGGCGTTTGGCAGGGCGTTGTCCAGGGTTGCGGCTCCCCAGTGGGGCGTGCGCTCGGCGTCTCTGAGAATGCGGCTGAGCAAAAGGTGAAAGAGGAGAAACACTGAGGATCCAAGAGTTTGGTTAATGAAGTCTAGGCAGGTGCGCACGTTCGGAACCGGGTAGTTCGAGTGCAACCCAAGCAAAAGCTCCTCCTCCACTCCATTTGGGGCCCTGTATCCGAGGGGATCACTGCCTCGAGAGTGGAGGGCCGGGTCACACCCACGTGCGCGAATTGCCCGGCCAAGAGAGAGTGAGGAAGCCGGGTGGGCAGGTGCGGACCGCTTCCCAGGATGGAATGAAAAGTCCTGGAGGCCCAGGGAAGGGAAGGCGCCGCGGATGTAGAACCAAGCGGGGGCTGTGCTGAACCCACTGTGGGAAGCCGGAAAGTCTGGAGGGAGCTAAGGTGAGGACTCAGATTCCGGTCCTTGGAGACCCACGGTGGGGCCCCAGGAATGGACTACTGGCTCTGTAGTAGGAAAAATGGGGCATGAGAGGATGATCATGGTCATATCTATCCTCGGGGCAGGTTATGCAGATAAGAATTCAAGAGCAAGCCACAGGAAAATGAAAGGTTTAGTTAGAGGCACAATCCATAGACAAGCGTGTGGACTGTCTCAGAAGGTGGGAGAGGTGCCTGAAAGTGTGGGGTGCTAAGTTTTTAGTGGGCTGGGTCATTTCATAGGCTAATGAGTAGGAGGAATATACTGTCTTGGAGAAGGGGCAGGGATTTTCAGGAACTGGGGTAGCATCCACTTGACTTTTTATGGAACTGCTGTTGGCACTGGTGCCTGTGCCCTTTAGCAGAGGCTAATGTACTAGAGTGAGTGTATGAGGCTCAAGGTCTGCTGGAGGTCAAATCATCTGCCATCTTAGGCCTAGGAGGTTCTAACCAGTTTTGGTTACATCCTGTTCCTCTCAATAGTTTCATCATTCTTTTAATGGTTGTGCTCTGCCCCCTTCCTTCCTGTCCCAGCCCTCAAGCAAGCTGTGGTGGGAAGGGAGCCCAGGAGACAAGTTCATCGCCTGTGCCACCGCCAGGCCTGCGGTCACTTTGGGATACCTGACAATGAGTGGAGCAGACGCCCTGGACCAGCCTCTGTGTGTATAAAAAGCACCCCCGAGGTTCCTGCTGCCCATTGGCCCCCTGTGAGAGCCAGCCCTCCTGACTGAGCCCCCAGTACCAGATCTGAGACAGACCCTGGTGGGGAGCGGGGTGGAAGTGGTGGTTGTTGTGGCCCAGGCTGGAGGCATTGGGTACAGAGGCTGTAGCACTAGAGCCGGTGCCCAGACTCGCCCTTGCCTGGGTGGACTCTGCCCAAACACTGCTCTGGCTCATCTCACTCACAGCAGAATCCCTGGGATCTTACTCTGGAAGGAATGAATGCATCGATGGATGGGTGCCCCAGTTTGCTCTTTAGCATCATCACCCAACCCACCTCCCTGTGCCACACCTTCTAGCCACGCTTGGAGCAGGAACCTTGGGCATCTTGGCCTCCGTTTCCCTACCTCTAGGTTGGTGGAATGGTGGGGGGTGGTGCTCCTCTCACCCCTCTTTTTAATGCCCTTCTTCTCCTTGAGGACAAGTTTTTCAGGAATTAACCTGCAAGAATTATCTGGAAATCTATTAAAATGCAGATTCTAAATAAGTTTGGAAGGAGTGGGATGGGTTCTAGGTTTCTAACGAGCCTGGGTGATGCTGACGTTAACGTCCTTGAACTGCACCCTGAGGAGTAACAGCCTAGGTCATTTCACGGGGAATGGACGGAGTACTTCTCAAGATGTTATGTGGCCGCGTAACAAGTCTGAAATCCACAAGGGTGCTACTTTAGGACAAAGTTGCTAGGAAACAATCTGAATAGGCCAAGTCAGAACTCCTTAAAAAAATTTTTTTTTAATTGTGTTAAATATACATAACATGAAATTTACCTTCTTAGGAATTTTTTTTTCTTCAGAAGCCAGAGCTCCTTTTTTCTTTATTTTTAGTCACAAGGCATATGGGATCTTAATTCCCTGACCAGGGATCTAACCGACCCCGGCATTGGAAGCTTGGAGCCTTAACCACTGGACTGCCAGGGAAGTCCGTTCTTAGCCATTTTTAAGTGCACAGTTCAATAGTATCAATTTCATCCACCTGCTGTGCAAACAATCTCCAGAATTCCTTTCATCTTGCAAAACAAGTTCTGTACCCATTAAATAAGAACTCCACTTCCCCCTCCCCCAGCCTCTGGCAACCACCATTCTACTTTCTGTACATAAAAATTTGGCTACTCTGAGTACCTCATATGAGTGGAATCAAACAGTATTTGTCTTTTTGTGACTAGCTTATTTCACTTAGCATAATGTCCATGTGGTAGAATGTGTTTAGAATTTCCTTTTTAAAGGATCTTCCCTGGTGGCTCAGACGATAAAGTGTCTGCTTATAATGCAGGTAGAACCCGGTTCAATCCCTGGGTCCAGAAGATCCCCTGGAGAAGGAAATGGCACCCCACTCCAGGACTCTTGCCTGGAAAATTCCATGGACAGAGGAGCCTGGCAGTCTACAGTCCATGGGGTCACAAAGAGTCAGACACGACTGAGTGACTTCACTTTTTTTTAAGGCTGAATAATATATAGGCTTCCCTGGTGGCTCAGAGGGTAAAGCGTCTGCCTGCAATGCAGGAGACCCGGGTTCAATCCCTGAGTCGGGAAGATCCCCTGGAGAAGGAAATGGCAACCCACTCCAGTACTCTTGCCTGGAAAATCCCATGGACAGAGGAGCCTGGTAGGCTATAGTCCATGGGGTTGCAAAGAGTCGGACACGACTGAGCGACTTCACTTATTACTTTACTTCTTATATATATATATGTGTGTGTGTGTGTGTGTGTGTGTGTGTATATGTGTGTATATAGGTATATATGTATATAAATATGTGTGTATACATATATATAGGTTTAGGTTCCACTATAGGTATATACCTGCTATGTGTATATATATATATGTATAAATGTGTATGAATGTGTGTATACATGTATAGGTGTATATGTGTGTGTGTGTGTATATATATACCTATATATATATATACCTATATATACCTATATATATATACCTATATATATATATATAGGTTTCAGTTCAGTTCAGTCGCTCAGTCGTGTCCAACTCTGCGACCCCATGAACTGCAGCACACCAGGCCTCCCTGTCCATCAGCAACTCCTGGAGTTTACTCAAACCCATGTCCATTGAGTCGGTGATGCCATCTAACCATCTCATCCTCTGTCGTCCCCTTCTCCTCTTGCCCCCAACCCCTCCCAGCATCAGGGTCTTTTCCAATGAGTCAGCTCTTCGCATCAGGTGGCCAAAGTACTAGAGTTTCAACTTCAGCATCAGTCCTTCCAATGAACACCCAGGACTTATCTCCTTTAGGATGGACTGGTTAGATCTCTTTGCAGTCCAAGGGACTCTCAAGAGTCTTCTCCAACACCATAGTTCAAAAGCATCAATTTTTCGGCGCTCAGCTTTCTTCACAGTCCAACTCTTACATCCATACATGACCACTGGAAAAACCATAGCTTTGACTAGACAGCTGTTTGTTGGAAAACTAATGTCTCTGCTTTTTAATATGCTATCTAGGTTGGTCATCACTTTCCTTCCAAGGAGTAAGCGTCTTTTAATTTCATGGCTGCAATCACCATCTGCAGTGATTTTGGAGCCCCTCAAAATAAAGTCTGACACTGTTTCCACTGTCTCCCCATCTATTTCCCATGAAGTGATGGGACCAGATGCCATGATCTTAGTTTTCTGAATGTTGAGCTTTAAGCCAACTTTTTCACTCTCCTCTTTCACTTTCATCAAGAGGCTTTTTAGTTCCTCTTCACTTTCTGCCATCTGCATATCTGAGATTATTGATATTTCTCCTGGCAATCTTGATTCCAGCTTGTGTTTCTTCCCGCCCAGTGTTTCTCATGATGTACTCTGCATAGAAGTTAAATAAGTAGGGTGACAATATACAGCCTTGATGTACTCCTTTTCCTATTTGGAACCAGTCTGTTGTTCCATGTCCAGTTGTAACCGTTGCTTCCTGACCTGCATACAGGTTTCTCAAGAGGCAGGTCAGGTGGTCTGGTATTACCATCTCTTTCAGAATTTTCCACAGTTTATTGTGATCCATATATAGGTTTAGGTTCCACTATAGGTATATACTTACAATATATATGTGTGTGCATATATGTATATATATGTGTACACATATGTGTACACATGTGTGTGTGTGTGTGTGTGTGTGTGTGTATGTTTAGGTTCCACTATAGGTATATACCTGCAATGTGGGAGACCCAGTTTTGATCCTTGGGTCAGGAAGACCCCCTGGAGGAGGGCATGGCAACCCACTTCAGTATTCTTTCCTGGAGAATCCCATGGATAGGGGAGCCTGGTGGGCTACAGACCGTGGGATCACAGAGAGTTGGACACGACTGAGCAGCTAACACACACATAGGTATATAGCATATTTAACACATATAACACACATATGTAGCATATTTTTTGACCCATCCAAACTGATGGACAACTGGAATACTTCTGCTGCTTGACTATTATAAACAATACTATAAACATGGGTATGTGAGTATCTCTTTGAGATCCTACTTCCGGTTCTTTCAAATATATAACCAGAAGTGGGATTGCTGGATCATATGGTAGTGCTATTTTTAATTTTTAAGGAATTACCACTGTTTTCCATAGAAGCTGCAGCATTTTACGTTCTGACCAGTAGTGCACAAGGGTTCCAATTTCTCCACATTCTCACCAGTCCTTACTTTCTGGTTTTATTTGGTTTGGTTAGATTTTTGTTGTTGTTATAGTAAAGCCATCCTACTGGGTGTGAGGTGGCCTCTCACTATGGTGTTGATTTGCATTTCCCTCCTGATTGGTGGCGTTGAGTATCTTTTCAGGTGCTTATTGGCCATTTGTATGTCATCTTTGGAGAACTGTCTGTTCAAATCCTTTGCCCCCCTTCTTTTTTGAATTGGCTGGTTTTTTTTTTTTTTTTTATTGAGTCGTAGGAGTTGTTTATATAGTGTGGATATTAACCCTTCATCAGATACATCATTTGTGATGTTATCTCCTGTTCCGTAGGTTGCCTTTTCACTCTGTCAACTGTGTCCTTTGATGTACAGTGTAGAACACTTAAGATCATTAAAAACCACTGAACTACCCCTTAAGTCAAGAAGTATCTTTAAGCTCCCGGTTCTGCCCAGGGCCCCGTGTGCTCCGGAGGATGTGAAGATATTGTGCCTATAGCCACGTAGGGACAAGACTCAGAAAATGGGATCTGAGTGCCCTGTTGCTTGGCTTCAGAATGCAGGTTAGAACGGCAGGAGGGAGGACAGAAAGGAGCTACTTCCAACCAGGAGTCCAGGGAAGGCACCCCAAAGGAAAAAGCCTGAGACCTGGGCCACAGTGAAGAAGGGAGGGTGGGGCAGAGGGGGACATCGGGAGTGGGCGCCTTACCTTCACATGCATTTCACAAAGATTCTCTGGGCCTCTCCTGCCAGAATGAGACTGTCAGAAATCAGATTGCTCACTCCTACCCCGCCTGAAGTAGAACCTCCAGTCCCCACCAGTGAATGCCTTACACATGTTCATCATTCAATAAACTCCTGTGCTATAGGCCTGCCACTGCTTCATCCTCCCTGGTCTAGCTGCTGGCCCTGGGACCTCAGAAAATGGTTTGGTCCATGCTGAGGTCTCGGCAGCTAGCCTCAGGACCCAAAGTTTAGAACTTGGTAGTGAAACGACTCTTCAGATCCCCTGGATGGCCCTCTCTCACCAAGAACCATGAAAAATATGTGTGGTGGTTCAGGCAGTAAAGAATCTGCCTGCAAGGCAGGAGATCTGGATTCAATCCCTGGGCGGGAAGATCCCCTGGAGAAGGGCATGGCAACCAACTCCAGTATTCTTGCCTGGAGAATCCCATGGACAGAAGAGTCTGGTGGGCTACCATCCACAGGGTCACAAAGAGTCGGACACAACTGAGCGACTAACACTTTCCCTTTCATAGCCAGATTGGGTAGACAGGTGAGGGAGCCCTGTCCCTCCTCCTTGGTGGGGCTTTGTCCCTGATCCAGTCCACTAAGCCTTTGTCCCTGATCCAGTACCACTAAGTGGTACTCAGGCCACATTCCCTGGCGATGGGCTCCGCCCTCGAGGATCTCCACTCTACAGAAGACTTTCATTCGTGTAGTATTCATTCATGTGCTCGTTTGGCAACAGAGTGCCTCTCAGAGTTAGAGACTGTGGAGGTCAAGGAAGGAGGTAGGGCCGGTTTGGGGGTTGGGTTTTGAAAGGCTGTAAGTCAGGCCAAGGGACTGGAATATCATTCTGAAGATTTTTGAGCAAGAAAATGCCCCAAAGAGGTGAACTGTCTAATGACTGTGACCAGGCCGGATGGTGGGGTGGTCCTCTTGCAACTGTCCAAGGCTGAATTACTGCAGATGAAAATGGGCTCTGGCAGGGACAGTCGTTCAGTGTCCACTGGGGAGCTGCTCCCTGCTGGGAACCTGGTGGGCACTGGGAAGACGACAGTCCACAAGGCGGCCTCTGGGCTGAGAGGCCCCCAGGACAGTGAAGATGGGTCTGCAACCAGATCACCCCTCCATTCTGCAGAGTGCCGGAGAAGGGGCCTTCCTTCAGAAGGTTGCGCCTCCCTCACCTGGGACTCCAGAGGGTCCTGGAGAAGGGGGAGGCGGGGAGCATTCCGTGTTCAGTGGCCTGGAGGCACAGAAGGCTCGGAATATTCCCAAAGCAGGACCTTGGTTGAGGCTGGAGCACAGGCTGCCGTGTGGAGATGAGGGGAGGGGATGGAGAGGAAGGTGAGAGAGCTGTCAGACCCTCCAACGCCGAGGAGCCTGTCTGGGGTACAGGAGGGATGGGAGGAGGTGTGTCTGAGACCCTGGCAGCACTGAGGAAAAGCCTGGGGAGGCTCTTCCTACCCAGGAAGGCTGCAGGCAACGCTGCCCGCCAGAGGCCAGGCAGGAGGCCCGACAGGAGCAGTGAGGGCCTGACCTGAGGCCCAGGTGGCGCGGAAGTGATGGAGTTCAGCAACAGATGGGGACTGAGGGGGGCTGGCTCAGGAGACTGGGGGAATGCAGGGAGGAGGGGCCGAGGTATATTGGAGTGAAGATGGGGCTCAGTTCAGGACGTCTAGGCGAAAATTCGGGCCCCAGCCTCAGGAAGGACAGTGTCAGTTGGAGACACAACTCATGGGAGGGGCCTGTGGACAGGTCATCCCAGGAGCTCTGGAGTGTTCAAGGGAAGAATCACAGTCCCAGGGACAGTGACATTTAGGAGTCACCTGCCTCCACCCCACTGACGCGTGATAAGGTACCATCAGAGACGGGAGGAGAGCCGGAGCAGAGCACCTTGGTGGTGACGAAGCCTGAAAAGCCAGTTAGGACGAGGACAAGTCAGACTATTGAACTTGCTGGGTGAGGTCGCCTATGCAGTGACCTAAGTGATCATTTTCGTTGTCTGGGTGGGGATGGAAGCCCCATTACAAAGGCCTGGTCTTAAATGGTGAGGAAAGGTAGAGGTTTTTCTATTGGCTAAAACCCCCCAGGCCTCTTGATTGTGGAGAAGGTTGGAGGCTGCCAATTACAATGAATCATATTTCCTGACAGGTAAAATGAGGGTGGATGTTTCAGAGGAGGCTGAATTTGGTTTGGATGATGAAATTAGCGTTTCCTGCTTGAAGTGAAATGCATACCTCCCCAACAATGAGAACAATGACCTAGATATCCTGGTACCAGAGAAATCAGAAGAGGGTCTGGTGGTCCAGTGGTTAAGAATCTGCCTTCCAATGCAGGGGACTCAGGTTCAATCCCTGTTCAGGGAACTAAGACCCAACATGCTGCAGGGCAGCTGAGCCCCAGCTCTGCAACTACTTAGCCCGTGTACTCTGGAGCCCTCGAACCATAACTAAGACCTGATGCAGCCAAATAAATAATATATATATATATAATTTTTATTTATATATAATTTTAAATATATATATGTATTTTTAAGAAAAGAACCTGCACAGCAGGAAGTAAGAGAAACAGCAATGGAGCGGGTTCTCAGCAGAGCCTGGTAGGGTGGAAGCTCTGGTAGAAATAACTTGAGAGCAGTGGAAAGAAAGATCAGAAAACCCCAGGAAGCTCCCTTCCCTGGAGTGACAGGAGACCTTCTCTGTGAATAGAAGCTGAAAGGGCAGCTCAAAATCACCATGTTTGGGAACAAGGCTCTATTATATCCAAGTTCATGTCCAAAACAACCCCCTTGACCCCACCCAGTACTAGGCAGACCACAGGAGCGAAAGGGTGGGTGGACCCACAGCAGGCATCTTCCTGAGGCCCTTTCCCTGGGGTCCTGGCTTCTCCCTGTTCATTCAAGGAGTGAATGAACAAGGCCAAACCACTCCCTTCTTGTTCCCCTCTGCGCTGTCATCTTCTTCCTGCTCTTTGTCCCCTCTTTATGCCACCAGGGCAGGGAAAGGGTTTGCTGCCAATTACTCCGTTTACTGACTGGTGGCTTACACTGGAGAATGCCCCCCCCACCAGTCAGCTGTGTTATCAAACCTATTCTCGAAATCAGCAACTATTTGACAGTACATGGTGCTAGACAGATAAACTGTGCTAGATGCTATGGAAAACAAATCAGATGCCCTGATGTTCAGGCTTTCATAGGCTTGTACACTTGGCTTTCACTACCTAGCCAGCACCCACTGCCCCTCCGACTCTGCTTCGGAAAACAGCCCCGTGTGGTCCTAGCGGGGCTGCCTCTGCCTCCAGCCCCAGCACAGCTGATCTCACGCTCTTGCCACAGCAGGTGGGCAGGCTCCAGCCAGAGGTGTGCTTGCCTCTGCCCACTGTGGTTCGTCCAGAGGCTCACTCAGAGTAAAGTCAGGGTCTTCATCTTTAAAAGTTTATTCTTTTTTTTTGGCCTTGTCGCATCTTGCAGGATCTTAGTTCCCCAACCCAGGGACTGAATCCAGACCCTTGGCAGGGAAAGCTCTGAGGCCTCACCACTGGACCACCAGAGAACTCTGAAGGGTTTATTCTTTTTGATGTGAATGAGCAAGGCAATCTGTCACCTCAGGGGCTGCCCTCATCCCTCTCGTAGCCACGAGGAAGGGCAGCCTCAGCAGACTGACATGTGGAGAGGGCAGGGCTGAGAATCAGAGGAAGGAAAACGGCCCTGGTCAGACCACCCCTGTGCTTTGTCCTACCACTGGACTTCTTTCCATTACATGAGCTAATAATTCCCTGCATCTTTTTTGAGACAAACTTTTCTTATCACAGAAAGTATCTAATTTATACCACTTAGGATATATGAGCTTCCCTTGTGGTTCAGACAGTAAAGAATCCAGTTGCAATGCAGGAGACCCAGGTTTGATCCCTGGGTCAGGAAGATCCCCTGGAAGGGAATGGCAACCCACTCCAGTATTCGTGCCTGGGAAATCCCATGGACAGAGAAGCCAGGTGGGTACAGTCCATGGGGTCGCAAAGAGCTGGGCACATAAGATACACGTTAATAAAGATAGGAAGCAACCAAGGCCATAAAAGAAAATGAGAATAAAATACTATGAATTCAGAGAAAGAATCCTTGAAATGAGGGAAAATAAAGGCTCTATGGAAAGGCTCTTTCCAGTAGTCATGTATGGATGTGAGAGTTGGACTATAAAGAAATCTGAGCACCAAAGAATTGATGCTTTTGAACTGTGGTGTTGTAGAAGACTCTTGAGAGTCCCTTGGACTGCAAGGAGATCTAACCAGTCCATCCTAAAGGAGATCAGTCCTGGGTGTTCATTGGAAGGACTGATGTTGAAGCTGAAACTCCAGTACTCTAGCCACTTGATGCGAAGAGCTGACTCATTTGCAAAGACCCTGATGCTAGGAAAGATTGAGGGCAGGAGGAGAAGGGGACGACAGAGGATGAGATGGCTGGATGGCATCAACTCAATGGATTTGGGTTTGGGTGGACTCCAGGAGTTGGTGATGGACAGGAAGCCCCGGCGTTCTGCGGTTCATGAGGTCGCAAAGAGTCAGACATGACTGAGCAAGTGAACTGAACTGAAAGGCTCTATGGAGGTGACACAAACTGAACTTTATTTAATTGTAACAGTTAACAATTATTGGTGTCTTACTAAATCCAGACCTCGGACTATCATTTTTAATGCATTGGTTCATTTAATCCTCGAAACAACCCCACAAGGTGGTTACTTTTTATGAAATGAGACTAACATTTGTCCTCTCTTCCAGAATAAAGCAATTCAATTCTCAGCTAAGAACCACCTGCAATAAAGATTTCATTTCCCAGCCTCTCTTGAGGTACAGCTACAAGATAAAATTCAGGTCACAGAGATTAAGCAGAACTTGTGTGGACTTCCAAGTTTTCTTAAAGTTAGGGGCCTCTTATGCCTTCCTCCTTTCTGCTGGCTGGGATGCAAAGATCATGGCAGGAGGCCAAGCAGCCATCCTGGAGAGTGAGGAAGCCACACACCAAGGATGAGGGCAAAGAGCCTGGGTACCCTGATCATGTTGCGAAGTCTCCCTCCCCAACCTGGCCTGCCTACCTAGATTCCTTTTTAGAGAGAAAACTTTGTTCGTGCAATAAGCCACAAAGAATATTTTGCGTCTTCTTTCAGAGTTGAATCAAGGTCAGACTGACACATTATCTCCACTTACAGAGACGAGAAAAGCTTACCCAGACACAGCCAATGTGAGCCAGGGTTCAAAGACAACTCTGATTCCTTACCTCTGGGTTCCAACCCTCACCCAGACTCCCTTGAGAAGTACACAGGATTTGTAGAGTGGGTAAGAAGGCCTTGCATTTTCCTTACAGACCGCCAGGATTTCCTGGCATGGCGAGGACTTCTCATTTAGGAGAGGATGATTCTGTCCTTCTGTTTTATCCCTGAATTGGCACAGTCTCCCCCCAGTCCCAGTCTGTCTTTGGAATCACTAACCACAGCTGCTTCCCCCGAGGCTGCTGCGAAGGCAGGGATTTAGCTCTTAGTTGTCCAAGATAAACACTGCCGGGAACACAACCCAACCACCTCGCCTCCATCCAGGAAAGTCCTGCAGGTCAGAAGACTGCTTAGACTGGCACTTGGCATCAATCTGAACTTTGATGCTGTAAATCAGGCAGAGAAATGAAATGATCAGGGCAAACCGGCATGGGTAGATCTGGGATCCTGAAATACTCTTCAGCTCCTCCAGAGCAAAGCTGCAAGACTGTCCCTTTGCTTTAGATGTTATGAACTACCAGAGTATGGTTCAAAGTGTTCCCTGGGAAGAACAGATTAAGACCATCATGGACTTCCCAGGTGGTCCAGTAGTTAAGAATCTGCCTGCCAATGCACAGGCCACAGGTTCAGTCTCTGGTCTGGGAAGATCCCACAAGCCACAGAGCAACTAAGCTGGTGGGTCACAACTACTGAGCCAGTGCTCTAGAGTCCGTGCTCCACACCAGCAGAAGCCACCACCACGAGGAGCTGGGGCACAGCTAGAGAAAGACTAGCAAAGACAGTGCAGTGCAGAATTTTTAAAAAGAAGATCATCATCGTAAAATTGCAGTGTGTGTGTATGAAGCTCCTGGGAGCACGCACTGAAACTGAATGACACAGATGCGTCAGGACAACTTGGGAAAACTATTTACAACTGGTAAAACAGTAACCATGAACTTGGCCTCCCCAAGGCCAGGGCTGCTTTCAGGAGAACTTAGGGTGTGCTGGAGAAGGTTCCAAAGGACTGTTAAGTACACTTGAATCTGCTCTAAAGTCCCACACGCGAGGTAACTGAACAAACTACTGTGTGCCAATGGGGAGATCCAGATTCTTCCCCAGATTAGCAGAGAAATCACACTTCAGGGCATCCTGGTTTGAGGTTAAGACGCTGAGGTGCTCACTGCCTTGGTGCATACACGCTCACACACGTGTGCTTACACACACACACCACTAAAGGTCTAAGACAAATTTATAGAGATTCTGTAGTTCAGAACTGCACTGTCCAAATATGGGTATAGCCAGTAGCCCAAAGGTGGCTAGTGGACACTTGAAATGTGGTCAGTCCACGCTGAGATGGGTTCTAAATGTAAACTGCACTTTGTAGGATACAACGATTTCATATACAAGGCTAAAATATCTCTGTAACTTTTTATATTGTCTGTTAAAATGATCCTATTTGGGATATACTGGGTTAAAACAAATGGGTCATCAAAATAAATTACACCTCTTTTTACTTTATGTGGGTACTAGAAGAATTTAAAGTATATAGGTGGCTCACACTGTATTTCTGTTGGACTAAAAATAGCAGATAGTTCTGCTCTAAAAACTTTCATTTAGACTAAGTATCACTGAACAACTCTGGAAGCAAAATGTCCTGTTAGACAACAGCATAAACTCCCACCGCTCCCTCTTCCGGCACATTTATTACGTACAGTGTGCGTTTAAGGGGCAGTCTGCCAGGCAGCTCGTTTCCATGGGGTCAGATGCCTCCAGCCTCACAGGCTCTCCCACCCCATCTGAACCTCTCCCCACCCAGTTCCCGAGCGAGTGTTCAGCTCTGGTGGCCCACTTCCCAAACCTCCGCGGGCACACCCAATACTCTCTCTGGCATGTTGTTCTGTTCCTACTGCTCACTCCCCCTGGGGACATCCTTCACTCTCATGACTTCATCCTTCCTCTCATGATTCCTCCACGTGACCTCACAGAGGTTCAGATGATTCGGAACTCTACTTTCCAGGCCCTTCATCTGTCAGTTTAAATGCTGGGATGTTCTACTTTAAGTCAAACCCTAAAGGAACAGGAGAAGGGAGGGACTGCAGTTCAAACTCACAACCACCTGCCAAGTTCCTAGAATGGCTGGTATGCACTGGGAGGAAGGAGTCAAGACCACACAAAGTGTGGTCCGTTTATTTACAAAGACTGTTAAAATCTGGGTTTTATCTCTTTACTTTTTAGGTCCTCCCTCAGAAGAGGGCAGTAAATAATAAAATGTCCCAAATAGCAGCATATGAAAACAGAAGACGAAAATAACAGAATTAGGCAAATTTGGTCATGAAGAAAGCAGGGACAGAGGCTCTCAATCAGAAACACACAGATGCAGGTCTGAATCCCTGAAAGCAAGGGTGAGGTTCTGAGAGTGTGTGCGTATATAAACATTTTGAGAAAAGAGTCTGCAGCTTCCATCTTATTTCAGAGGGTCTGAGACTCATATAAGGACTACTGCCATAAGGCTTAAAAACGAAACTTGATGCAAGTACGAGGTAAAGAAAGGCTGTCCATTTACACGTTGAATACTTTCAGACACTGATGGGTACACGCTTGTATTCACTAAGCCCACTACAGCGCACACCTGTCGACTCTGTGTATCTTCACAGTGTGATCTTCACCACAGCTTGCAAACTGTAACCATTCAGCACCTTCTCCTTCATTCTGTTCAGTCTTTCCATTACAATTCTTCCAGCATAATTTTTTGATAGCAAGTGTATGACTTTGGCTAAAACAAAGAGAAATCATGAGATGAACATATGCTACGACTATGAAACATTTTACTGGCTGCTCAATTCATATTAATAAAATTAGTATGCTCTTCCTATTAGTGTTGTTAACATAAATGGAAGTCAAAACCTGAACATCAAGATGTGCTATCACTAACAGTTTAGCAATTTTATTTTAACCTTGAAAACATCTTAATTACCGACCAAGGACACCACCAAAAACAGCAAGAAATAGACAATGCATTTCTGTCAAATTTTGCTTTAATGATCAGTGGAATTCAAGAAATGGCTATTGAAATTAAGTCTTTCAGGTAACATTACTACTAATTTGGTAACTGTAATGTTAGCAATCCAAATAATATAAAGTAAGTCAGGAATCAATTCTTGCAAATCCAAAGTCATCATAATGACACAAAAATTTTTTTAATGAGAAATTCAAATTCTGTACACGCCCCCTGCCCGTGCCTTCTAAGGGGCTTCCTGGCAGTGTCGCACTTTCAGGTCACGGAAGTGGTCTGGGCACCAGGCAGAGGCAGTGAGCACCGTGGGCAGGGCAAGGTGAAAGGAAGGGAGAGAAGGGAGGGGAGGCCGGCTAGAGAGAACATTTCAAATGCCTGAAATATGGAATTTCATTGGCTACCTCTTAGGTAAGCCAGCAGCATGAACTGTTTCAACAGCCAAACCCAGCCTCAGAGAAGTGGGAGTGAAGCCATGAGAGAAGCAGTGGCAAATCAGATCTCATTTTAATATACTTAAATAAATACAATCATCATAAGCATTAACATGCTTTGCTGATAAGGAGACAAACTCCTCTGGAAGAAATAGCTTATACAACACATGTCTCTTGTCATCAAGTCAGTGACCTTCCTCATGGTGCTGCTGTTTGGAACTGCATTTGAAGTTATATTTTGGATAGTTTAAACATACGAATGTTGAAGAATCCTAAAAAAAAAAAAACTAACAGAATGATGTGTGACATTTTTTGCAAGTCTTGTCGTTTCTAATGCATAAACGGGTGAAGTTGATTGACAAGTGATCCCTGCTGTCCAGGCAGGCGTTTGAGGAGGCGGCAGTGAGCAGCAGGCGCTCTGAGCCAGTAGAGGTGGCACCCAGGCCCAAGGCTCGGAGCCCTCGCTCCGCCCGAAGTGGGGTCACAGGGCTGGGAGCGGCACCTGGTGGTTTGCTCCATTTCAGGAGCTGAGCTGAAGTGTTCAAACATGAGATCTGGCTACCAAACACAGTCTATAATATTTCCAAAAAAATCACCAACATTCTGAATCAAATTTTCCTAAGATTCTACTGTGGTCACATTCTGAAACCCATCATTTTGAAATTCATTTTCATCTCCAATGTGTTATCTCTAAAGATAATATCAGGCAAACCAGCCATGTGGTCAAATAAACTTTTTAAAAATAAGTGCAATATAGTAACAAATGTCAATTTCAAGAGACTGTCATAAAACATAGAGGTACTAATTGGAGATAAGCACCAGGAATGGATTTGTATTCTTCTCCACACAAATGAGGCATGAGATTTGCTGCTAAAGACTCCAACGATGTCTATCTGATCTGGTGGAAGCAAAAACAGGAAAGAAATACCTTTGACTTGTTTCTACACAGCGGATCCAGTCGTTTATTTCTGGAACTTGATCGGTCTTTTTCCAGGAGTATAAACAAATCTTTCCACACTCTAATCCTACTGCAACCACGTATCTGTTTTTAAGAGAAGGGTGAAGACTGATTAATTTAGCATGAATTTCTTCAGGGTTCCTGACTACCTCTGGCTGAAAGGACTCTGTTTGGACCCAGGATCCACGCGCTGCTCTGCTGTGCACTCGAGAAGCCGCCTCTCCATCAAGGGTGCACAGTTCTACCTCTGGTGGGCAAGGCCCGCTAGCCAGCGCTTCCCTGGCTGGCTGTGGGGCCCTCAGGCTACTAAAGATACTCGTTACAGAGAAAGTATCACCATCTACCATTTGGTAAAATAAGAACTTTTGAGCAACATTCCCCATCTCTATTTCACCACTCTAAATACCATCAAGTTAAAAAAAAATAAAATAAAATAAATAAATACCATCAAGTTCTATCAATCTAGAAATTCTTATGAGAAACATAAGCATTATTTTAAAAAAGTTAACTTGGAAGCTGAAAGAACCCACAGATTAAAGTATAAGAGGGCTATACACTGAGAGACTAAGTGGTCTTCTTAAAGAAACATGAGATGAGGCCCCCACACCAAGACTGACCGTTGGGAAAGGTTAAGCAGCGGGCAGACGCTGACGGCGGTCACAGCTCCACCCACGTCCAGAACGGAGGAGCAGGGCCCGATGCTCTGCTCGATGGCGTCGTCGCTGGAGTCGCACTCACCCCAGACAACCACCTAGCACAGACAGATCAAACTCTGTAACGCTTTCTCTCTGCAAGGTTTCTGTTAATGGCAATGCGTTAGAGTTTCAACGGCATAGGTGACACTCTGAAATTTTTTAATTCATCATTTTCATTTGTGATCCAGGACTTCTGAGCATTTCAAGCATCACAGAGAAGCCACCGTGTAGGAGATACAAGTCTGAGATCTCAACTACCCAAGTGTGCTGGGCCAAAGTCGACTGTCCCTGCTCAGAGGCCTGCTCTTTATACTCAGGAAACCAGTTCTGATCCAGTGAGATTAGGTCCACCGAGGTGCCTATGCCTTCTCCCAAGAAATTACCTTAAAATGTATGAAACCAACCGAGTCCCTGGCTCTTCCTCTACGCCCCACCCCGGTTCAGAGAATCAGCTCAGCTCTCAGGAGGCCCCAACCTTGATGATACTAATCTAAGAAATGAGGCTTTCTTGGAAGCTCAGGCCTTGAAGGGGTGTGAATGGTCACAAAGAAATGGAGAGGGCAGTGAAACAGACAAGAGCTGCAACTTTAGGACCAAAGAGACACTCTGAGCAGAAGACTCTGCCCAGGCAAGCAGAAAGGCATTCCTGAGACTGCCTGATGGACAATGCTTCGTCCATTTCAGCCGTGACCTGTCTCTGAGTCACAGCCGGGCTGTCTGCTGCCGGGCCTGACCATGGAGGGCGGAAGCAGCCCTGCTGCCTGAGCAGCTTGCAGAGAGTAGGCAGAGAAACGCCGGGGAGACACGGATAGGCCAGTGAGAGGGGCGAAGGGCTGAGAGAGCGTGTCAGGGGCCGACACTTCCGTGTCACTGAGTAACATGCCGTCAGTCCTCTGCTTCAGTAATACCACGATTAGGACTGAGAGGGCAGGAGAGGAAAGGAGACACTCAGGTGCCTCAGACTAGCTCTAGTCTGCAGCAACTGCAGAGAAGGAAAGGATATATGTATTTTTTTTAACATTTTAAAATAACTTTTATTTCTAATCACAGTTACACACAGAATTTTTAATAGTAAGAAATAACAAACGATATATTGGAAATGAAAATTTCCATTCAAACTCCCCAACCCACCCCATCAACATCCTCATCCACCTAATCACCTTCTCTCTATAGCCATGCTGTTTAGTTGCTCAGTTGTGTACAACTCTGTGATCCCATGGATGTTTTAAAGAGCATCAACACTAGAGGAAAGACAGGGCCAGGCAAACATTTCCCAGAGAACAAGGGCAAGAGGCAAGGCCAAAAACCTATTGCTAGCTCACTTATCCTGATTTTTTTCAAAGCTTGGGACACACACACTCACACACCCCACCTCCTCCAATGAATGAAAAGGTAAAACAATTATTCACAGAATTTAAAATTCATACAAGTATGAAAAAGAAAAGTGTGGATAGTCTTAACCCATTTCATTGACTACTTTTCTCCCACTGGGACCATCTGATATTAGTAATGAGTCTGAAGAGTCTCCTCTGTAGGTGATATTACAGAGACATGTATTTATAGAATTTAACAAGTAAGAAAGTCTTTTTATGTATGCATATGAAAAATACAGGAGGGAATACATAAATGATTTTAAAAACAATATTAGAAAATTAGGATTATGTGTTTTTTTTTTAATCCAAAGATACCTGTAATATTATTATCTTACATTTGAAAAAATACAAAGTTAAAACAAAATTACCTTTCTGTCCCGACTTCCAGTAAAGAAATACTTGCCATCTGGACTCCAATCGCAGGACCAAATAATTCTGCTGTGCACAGCAGTAACTTTGTTAGTGAAGGCAAAGAGGCTGAAGACTGGGTCTGAAAGAAACACATTTACGCACTACTCTCAAAGTGGAGAAACCTGGTTTTTCCTTGTTAGAAAGTTATGTTTAAGTGCCATATAAATCATGTAATTTAGTCATCAATCTATACACATAAATGGATGTCTTTTACAACAGATCAAGGCCAGGGAGCAGACCCCTCACCAGAAGACTATGGGAATACATTTATTTTTTTCTAGTAGGAAATGATATTATACTGATTAGTCACTCTTTAGTGACTGATGTGAACTCTTTATCACCAAATTCAGACTTAAATTGAAGAAAAGTACAGAAAACCACTAGACCATTCAGGTATAACCTAAGTCAAACCCCTTACGATTATACAGTGGAAGTGACAAACAGATTCAAGGGATTAGATCTGATAGACAGAGTGCCTGAAGAACTATGGATGGAGGTTTGTGACACTGTACGAACAGGAGGCAGTGATCAAGACCATCCCCAAGAAAAAGAAATGCAAAAAGGCAAAATGGTTGTATGAGGAGGCCTTACAAATAGCTATGAAAAGAAGCAAAGCTAAAGGCAAAGGAGAAAAGAAAAGATATACCCATCTGAATGCAGAGTTCCAAAGAACAGCAAGGAGAAATAAGAAAGCCTTCCTCAGTGATCGCCGTGCAAAGAAATAGAGAAAAACAATAGAATGGGAAAGATTAGAGATCTCTTCAAGAAAATTAGAGATACCCCTTTTCATGCAAAGATGGGCACAATAAAGGACAGAAATGATACGGATCTAACAGAAGCAGAAGATATTAAGAAGCGGCAAGAATACACAGAAGAACTATACAAAAAAGATCTTCATGACCCAGATAATCACAATGGTGTGATCACTCACCTAGAGCCAGACATCCTGGAATGTGAAGTTAAGTGGGCCTTAGGAAGCATCACTAAGAACAAAGCTAATGGAGGCGATGGCATTCCAGTTGAGCTATTTCAAATCCTAAAAGATGATGCTGCGAAACTGCTGCACTCAATATGTCAGCAAATATGAAAACTCAGCAGTGGCCACAGGACTGGAAAAGGTAAGTTTTCATTCCAAACCCAAAGAAAGGCAATCCCAAAGAATGCTCAAACTACCGCACAATTGCACTCATCTCACACACTAGTAAAGTAATGCTCAAAATTCTCCAAGCCAGGCTTCAACAGTACATGAACCATGAACTTCCAGATGTTCAAGCTGGATTTAAAAAAGGCAGAGGAACCAGAGATCAAATTGCCAACATCTGTTGGATCATTGAAAAAGCAAGAAGTTCCAGAAAAACATCTATTCTTTTATTGACAGCCTTTGACTGTGTGGACTACAAACAAAACTGTGAAAATTCTCTCAGAGATGGGGAATACACCCACTTTTCTGCCCTTTGAAAATCTGTATGCAGGTCAAGAAGCAACAGTTAGAACCTGGACATGAACAACAGACTGTTCCAAATCAGGAAAGGAGTACATCAAGGCTGTATATTTACCCTGCTTATTAACTTGTATGCAGAGTACATCATGAGAAACGCTAACTGGATGAAGCACAAGCTGGTCAAGATTGCAGGGAGAAATGTCATTAAGCTCAGATATGCAAATGACACCACCCTTATGACAGAAAGTGAAGAAACTAAAAAGCCTCTTGATGAAAGTGAAAGAGAAGAGTGAAAAAGTGGCTTAAAACTCAACATTCAAACACTAGGATCATGGCATCTGGTCCCATCACTTCATGGCAAACAAGTGGGGAACAGGAAACAGTGACAGACTTATTTTCTTGGGCTCCAAAATCACTGCAGATGGTGACTGCAGCCATGAAATTAAAAGATGCTTGCTTCTTGGAAGGGAAAGTTATGACCAACCTACAGCATATTAAAAAGCAGAGATACTACTTTGCCAACAAAGGTCCATCTAGTCAAGGCTATGGTTTTTCCAGTAGTAATGTATGGATGTGAGAGCTGGACTATAAAGAAAGCTGAGCGCTGAAGAACTGATGCTTTTGAACTGTGGTGTTGAAGAAGACTCTTGAGTCCCTTGGACAGAAAGGAGATCCAGCCAGTCCATCCTAAAAGAAATCAGTCCTGAATATTCATTGGAAGGACTGATGCTGAAGCTGAAACTCCAATACTTTGGCCACCTGATGCGAAGAACTGACTCGTTGGAAAAGACCCTGATGCTGGGAAAGATTGAAGGCTGGAGAAGGGGACAACAAAGGATGAGATGGCATCACCAACTCAATGGACATGAGTTTAAGTAAGCTTTGGGAGTTGGTGATGGACAGGGAGGCCTGGCGTGCTTCAATCCATGGTGTCGCAAAGAGTCGGATACGACTGAGTGACTGAACTGAACTGAACTGAAGTGACTGATGTAAAACATCTTCTGGACACTTAACTAAAAGTTCAGTTGATGCCTACAGAAGAAGCCTCAAGAAATTTAACTTACTCAGGAAGTAGCCAAATCTGTGTATTAAGCTATGGAAAAAAAAATAATGCACCCTTAAACAATGTAAAAAAACAAACAAACAAACTTAAAAAAATATTTTCCTTTGTAAGATTCTAAGTGTAGGGTAACTAACTTCTAGCCCTCACAGGGACTAAAACGTAAATGACCTAACTGTGTATCAAGGGAAGACTAATGTATCTATTAGCCAACAATCCACAAAGATGTAACACATTATAATATAGATATGTTATTAGCCTCACTTTAACTTTAAAAAGTAAAGTATATATGTTAGGAAATCACTGGTTGCAAATGAAATCAGTCTGTTTTAACATATACTGCTCAGTATCTGTCATAGTACTTGGTATTCTCTAAAATATAAAAAACCCAAAGAACTGAAAACATCGTAAGACAAATTGATATAGGTTTTAATTGATGAAAAAATTAAAAGCAGCATTAAATAACACAAAAGTACTTTAAACACTCTCTAGATTTTACCCACTCACTGAAACGGGAAGAATAATAGGCTATTGCTCTAAGTACACAAAGGAAACTTTTTTTTCCTTTTCAGTGTTTTTTCATTTTATGCCAGGTCCAAACTAGAAGGCAGGTAGGTGTGTTAACATCTTGCCCAGGGGTCATGTTATTCACAAATATTAGTTCCTCGGTCATGTCCAACTCTTTATAACTCCATGGTCTGCAGCCTGCCAGGCTGCTCTGTCCATGGGATTCTCCAGACAAGAATACTGGAGTGAGTAGCCATTCCCTTCTTCAGGGGATCTTCCTGACCCAGGGATCAAATCTGGGTCTCCTGCATAGCAGGCGGATTCTTTACCATCTGAGCCACCAGGGAAGCCAAGTGGATGTCTAAATTATCAGTGTAAAAGAGGTGGATAATTTAACTGTATACTCATTATTCCTGTCCCATAAAATCCTCAGTATATATCATCCATTTGGTTTTAAGGTGGCATTCTGTAACCATCTGCAAAGTCTAAATTTTGTTCATACAGATTTTTATGCTTCTTAAACTTAAGATATTTGAAAACATTATCATCCTTACAAGGAAGGTCAAATCTTCCTCAATTGTCACAAAACTCTGAAAGACTCCCAGTAACCAGACTCTGGCCTTCACCCTGCTATCATTTCACTTTACCCACAGCCGCTCAAAGTGGGTACATGGACATAACCGTCTCACTACTACTCTCCCCAGCCAGGAGCTGTTTACCTAACTCGGGTGGGATTGTGTCCTGCCTCTTCCACAGTGACCAGGTTCGATCTCTGGAAACAGCTAGTAAGAACTTGTCATCAGGAGAGAAGGCCATCTGTGTGACAGTCAAACTGTGGAAGATTAAATTCTGCACCTGCTTCCAAGATGCAGTGTTCCAGAGAATGATAGCGGCATGCTCTTTCTTGGCTGCCTGTAGGACAGAGATGAAACAATAAAGCAATGTGAGTGAAATAAACTGGAAAAAACAAACAAAACCACTTTTCAAAGTAACACATTGCTTCTACAGTATTCTTCATGTATCTGCATAAATAAAAACCACAAATTCTGAGAAGATACTATAAATTCTATAACCAGATAGTAACCCCTGAGAAGAGATAGACTGGGATTTGAAATGACGAATGATTAGAGACTGGCAGTGGAATCAGAATTTTTAAAATTATAATTAACATACAATATTTTACCTTGTTATTGACTGTGTTCCCTATGTGCACCTTACATCCCTGTGACTTAGTTTGAAACTGTGAATTACTGTGTAACTGCAAGTTTACACGTCTTATACCCCTATTTCCATCATCCGTCCACCCCGCCGAAAACACCCTGTCTGTTCCCTGTATCAACGAATCTGCTTCTGTTTTGTTTGTCCATTTGTTTTGGTTTTTTGGATTCCACATATAAATGAAATCATTGTCTTTCTCTGTCTGACTTATTTACTTATTTCACTTAGCATAAAACCCTCCAGGTCTATCCATGGTGCCACAAATGGAAAGATTTCATTCTTTTTTTAATGGCTGGGTAATACTGCACATTCAAGTGCACACACACCCCACCCCTTCCTAGTCATTCCTTTATCAACAGACACTTTGGTTGCTTCCATATCTTGTCTATTGCAAATAAAGCTACAATGAACATAGGGGTACATTTATCTTTGTAAATTATCATTTTTGTTTTCTTTGGATAAATATCCAAAAGCAGAATTGCTGGATCATATGGTATAGTTCTATTTTAATTTTTAGAGAAGCTGCCATATTATTTTTTCAAGTATGTATTTTACATAATTTTACAAGCATGTATTGTATTTTTACAAAATACATTTCTGTATTAACCGTGTAATTAGTAGTTAAGAGACTTTCACTTCTGGTCCATACGAAGTAACAGGGACCAGATTTACTATCTTGTCTGAAAAAAACTAAAAGATCAAACAAAATACATGAAACAATGGCACTCCAAAATACTTGATGTCTGGCAACAATGAAGAGTTACCCCTAAGGGACAAAAAGAATCACAGAGTAGAAAAAACAAAAAAACAAAAGAACATCACTGAACCCTATGACAACATCAAGCAGCCAAATATAGGTGTAACTATGGTCTGCAAAAGGATGAAAAGAAAAAATACTTAAAAAGCTAATGGCCTTCAAATTTGATGAAAACAATAAACCAAAAGATCCAAGAAGTTCAATAAAACTCAAGCACAAGAAACAGGAAGAAAATTATACCAAAAATAATCAAATTGTTTAAAATCAGTGATAAACAAAAAACTGCACATGGAGGGGGAAAAACCCATTACTGAGTAACAAAGAAAAATTACACTGGACTTCTCATCCAAAGCAACGCAAGTCAGAAGAAAATAAAACAACATTTTTAAAGTACAGAAAAGAAAACAAACAATTCTTTACCTACCATAAGTACAGTTTAAAAATGAAGGAGACATATATACATTTTTCCAGGCAAGCAAAAACTGAAAAAATTCCTAACCAGCAGAACTACATTACAAAAAATGCTAGAGAATATCCTGCAAGCAGAAGGAAAATTATATCTGATGGAAAAACTTTTTTATTATTTAAATCTCTTTAGGGATAATTGATTATTAAAGCAAAAATAATAGTATCACGGGATTTCTGTAAAGAAGCAAAATGTACAAAAACAATACCACATGGAGAAGGAAATGGCAACCCACTCCAGTGTTCCTGCCTTGAGAATCCCAGGGACGGGGAGCTTGGTGGGCTGCCGTCTATGGGGTCACACAGAGTCGGACACGACTAAAGCGACTTAGCAGCAGCAGCAGCAGGCACAAAGATACTGTTTAGTCATGCTTGTTTTTGATGTTTATAAAAATGCATCATATGTTTTTAAATCTGTGAATGGTTTTTTCATTCATCACTATGTATCCAAATTTTATTTGTATTATTTTATATGGGTACAGTTTATTGTGACTTCTATATAATAGCTCATTGGGGGAATATTACAGGATGTATTTATACATTATTTTATAGAAGGACATTTAGATCGTTTTCCCTTTTTGGTAATACGGAAATTGCTACAATGAACATATTTCTGCATGTTTCTTAGTATAATGAGTTGAAATCTGAGGATATGTATAATAATGCGGAATTGCTGATCAGGATATGCAAGTGTTCAGATTTATGAGATATGTCAAAATTGTTGTCTCAGCTTATATTCTCACCACATTTTCAATGACTTGCTATTATCCTACTTAATCTTTGCCAATCTAAATGAAAATTGTTAAAATGAACTTGTGATTTTAATTTGTATTCATCTGCTAGCCATTTTGACTTAGTATCTTCCTATTTTTTAAAATAAATTTGCCTTTTGTGTTTTCAAAAAAAAAAAAAACCACAAAGTAGGAGGAAATGAAAGTATACTTATTTTCTCATGAACAGTGCAATATTACTTGATGCTAAACTGTGGTAAAGACACATACTATAAACTGTGAAACAACCAATAAAATAACACAACAAAGAATTATATCTGCTAAACGAAAGAAGTGAAATGGAATTATAAAAAGTAATTATTTCACCAAAAATAAGTAAAATGGATCAAAGAACAGATGGATTAAACAGAAAACAAATGGCAAGATGATAAAGTAAATCTATCATATCAATTATTACATTAAATTCAAATAGTCTAATAAACACCCCTATTAAAATGAAAGATTATCAGGACAAGAAAAACATAAGATCCAACTATATGCTGCCTCCAAGAAATCCACTTGAGATAAAAGTTAACAAATAACTTAAAAGTAAAATGATGAAAAAAGACACATAACTCAAGCACTACTCAAAAGAAAGCCGGGGAATTCCTGGCATCTAAGGTAAGGACTCCATGCTTTCAATGCAGGTGACATGGGTTCAATCCCTGGTCAGGGAAATAAGATGGTACAAGCCTCGCAGTGTGACCAAAAAAAGAAAGAAAGCTGGAGTGGCTATATTAACATCAGACAGAGTGGATTTCAGAGCACAAACTATTATCAGAAATAAAGAGTTTCATTTCATAATAATAAACTAATCAGTTAATTAAGAGAACATAATGATCATAAATGCTTAGGATCTAACAACAGAGCTTCAAAACACATAGAGTACAAACTGAATGCACTGCAAAGATTAAAAGACAAGTTCATAATTGTCATGAGAGATTTCAAAATGCCACTCACAAAAGAACCAAACAAGCAAAGACAGTAATACTATCAACCAATATAAGTCATATTTTTCAGAACACTCCACCCAACAGACACAGAATCCACCTTCTTCAATAGAACATGGAAATTTACCAAGATTAAATTTCAAATGATAGAAGCTATACTTTACTTTTTAAACAAAATGAAATTAAATTAGAAATCAGTAACAGAAAGATATCTTAAAAATACTCAGTATATGGAAATTAATGTATTTCAAAATAACCTATAGTTAAAAAATAAAAGATGGAAGAAATTAGAAAGTATTTTTAACTGAATGAAAATGAAAACACAACATACCAAAATTTGCAGAATGCCTCAAAAGCAATACTTACAGGAAAACTTAACAGCACTAACACCTATCCAGAAGCAAGGATTGAGGGCTGGATGAAATGGGTGAAGAGTCAAAAGGTACAAATGTCCAGCTACAAATAACTAAGTCAGGGGGACATAATGTATAGCATGGCAATTATCATCAACACTGCACTGCATATTTCAAAGTTGCTGAGATCTTAAAAGTCCTCAGCACAAGAAAAAACTTTTTCTTCTAACTATGTATGATGATGGATGTTAGCTATGGGGGATCACTTCCCAATGTAAACAAACGTCGAATCATTATGCCGTACACCTGAAACTAATACAATGTTATATATGTCAGTTACACCTCAATAAAAATAATCATTTTAAAAAATGTATATACATATAGATCATGAGCAGGAATGCAAAGCTGGTTCAACATTTGAAAAATCATTCAATGTAATTCATCATTTTAATAAATTAAAAGGGAAAAAACATATGACATGCCAACAAAGAAAAATATTTGACAAAATCTAACATCCATTCTTGATAAAAACTCTGCAAACTAGGAACTGTAGTGAGATTTTGCAACCTGATAAAGAATTAGAGTCATAATGCATAGCAAACATCATGCTTAATAACATAGACCTGTGAGTCAGGTGAAGGTACTTCGATTCTACATAAGAAGCACAAACTCAACACAGAACAAAGTTGATAAATTAGACCTCACCAACACATAAACTTCTGCCCTCTGAAAAAACACCGCTGAGAAAATGAAAAGGCAAGTCACTGGTGAAAATCATCTACACAGCAAATACCTGATAAAGGAGTATCCAGTGTATACAAAGAACTTTTCAAAATTCAGTAATAAGAAAACAATAGAGAACTGGGCAAAAGATTTGAACGGATGCTTCAACAAAGAAGATACACAGATGGAAAACTAGAGCATGAAAAATTCCTCAACAGCATTAATCATTAGGGAAATGCAAATTACAGGTACAGTGAGATATTACGAAAGTATCAGAATGGTAAAAGTTACAAACATTGACAATATCATGTACTGTTGAAGGTGTGGAGCACCTGAAACTATCATACATTGCTAGTGGGACTGTAACGTAGTACAACCACTTTGGAAAACAGTTTGTTAGTTTCTTAAAAATTTAAATATATATCTACCATACTCAGCAATTCCACTCATATGTATCTGCTCAAGAGACATGAAAGCATATTCTATGCAAAGACTTGCACACAAAGTTTATAACTATACTGGTAAATAATCTCCCTGTAAAGCGGGAGACCTGGGTTCAATCCCTGGGTTGGGAAGATCCCCTGGAGAAGGGCATGGCAACCCTCTCCAGAACTCCTGCCTGGAGAATCCCTGTGGAGGAGCCTGGCGGGCTACGGTCCATGGGGTTGCAAAGAGTTGGACATGACTGAGTGACTAAGCGCAGCACAGCACAGGATTGGGGGTTGATGGTATCTTCATTATCATGACTGTAGTGGTGATTTCACAGGTGTAAACATATGTCAAAATTTATCAAACTGTCCAACTTACAGTACTTTGTTGCTGTTCATTTGCTAAGTCGTGTCCAACTCTTTGCCATCCCATGGACTGCAGCAGGCTTCCCTGCCATCCATAATCCCCCAGAGTTTGCTCAAGTTCACGTCTATTGAGTCAGTGATGCTATCTAACCATCTCATCCTCTGCTGCCCTCTTCTCCTTTAGTACACTCATGACACCTAAATAAAACAGCTACAGAATGTTAGCTTAAAAGAGAAATGCCCATAGTTGTTACAAGTGAGCCAACTTGAAAAGGAGAAAATAATTATATGGTTAACAGTGCTCTATGACACAAAAAAGTTTGCTCAATAGAAGCACAGCTGTTATTGCTATTATTCCCTATTCCTCCCAAAGGCCCCTGTTATTAACAGACAGAAGAATTCTCAGGACCACCCTCACAAAGAGGACAATAAACAGAGGGGTGGGGGAAAAAAAGCATGACACTGTTTCTTAGGATGACCCTCAACTCAACACAGGCAAACAGCAAGAAGCCACAGCAAGAGCACGGATAAAAAACAAACATACAGAAAGAAAACCAAAAACAAAGAAACCCAAAGGTGGCCATCCAGGTGGGCAGCTCTCACCATCATGCTTAAAACAAGTAAATAAATGTATTTTCTTGTTTAAAACAAGTAGACAAATTTGAGGAAATTCAGAGGAATATGTGGGTCTCAGATCCTTCACATAATCCTCCACAGTATATAAATACTGAAGAGCAAGTTCAAGATCATTCTCTCAGGCCAGTGTCTCAAGTGTACAATTCTGCAGAGCCCCCTGCTGGCGGCTCGCTGAGCGGGCTGCCCCCTGCCTCACCACGGCATGGGGCAAGGGACTCGGCTCCCTTAGGTCAGCACCCGGAGTGGCCCCGAGAAATGGGCAGATGGAACGCACATGGAGTTTTGCCTTCCCCTGTGTCTCCAGGACTCCCATTACTAAAAATTTTTATCACATTTTAGGTCTAATTTTCAGATATTTGATTAAATAGCTTTTGAGTAGGGGAATACTCGGCTCAAGCCAAGTACTGAAAAACAAAAATGTGCAGCTGAGACAGATTTAAAAGGCAACTGCAAGCTTTTGCAGAGACAGATGGAAAAGAGGCAGAGAAAGCAAGATTCAGAAAAATCAGGCACCTGTGGCCTTTCATGTTGAATTCTGCCTGCATCACTAAGCTTGCAGGAGCCTGATTTAAATAACCTATGACCAAGCAGAATAGAAAAGTAACATTCCCTACCTTACAAGCTGAGGCAAGCAGAGTCTTTGAATTGCTACAAGCAACACAAAATATTTCATAGCCATGTCCATATCTAAAATTCAAAAAGAGAAAATGGATGACCCTGTATTATGAAATGTATCTATTCTCATGCTGCAAAATTTTTTAATGTGAAAAGATTAATCTCTCTAGCTAACACACAGTTCTTTTAAGAAACATTTCTGTAAAGCAGAGAGTAGAGAAAAATCTAACTTCCTAGCAATAATATAACTTATTCAAACTTCTAAATTAAATACAAGTTTCAACCCCTAGCCAGTCAGTACAATAAATATTAATAACAAACCACAGAAAGGTTCAGATAGGGAACCACTGTAGGGGAAAAAAAAAAAAAATATATATATATATATATACATATACATATTTTAAATGGTGCTATGCCTCTCTACTTTAAAAAATCAAAACCAATAAATCTAGTAACTATAATACACAGCATTATAAAAACCTAAGTAAAGCTTGATTCTCACCCCTTATGAAGGCAACCAAGAGATCTTTAGATCTGGGGGTGGGGGAATGTAGCTAAGAGGAAAGCAAAAGAGAAAACCAAATTTTGGGGGGGGATATATCACAAGTTAGGATAGAATCAGACCAAACAGCTAAGTGTAGTTTAACTTACAGTTTTTGAACTTCAGGCCACAAAGTATTTTGCAGCAGATGGTCCTCAGTGGGAGGTTCTATAATAAATTTACAGTGTTGCAGTTAATTTTCCTATCTTCATGCAAGTGAATTCTGA
Organism: Cervus canadensis; assembly: GCF_019320065.1. NCBI lineage: Eukaryota > Metazoa > Chordata > Mammalia > Artiodactyla > Cervidae > Cervus > Cervus canadensis. Next base: position 36,373,313 of record NC_057408.1, read on the forward strand.
AGCACGTATTTAGGTCAGCAGTGACAGATACCACACTATGTGTACTAATGATTCTAGTAAACCATACTTTTGCCTTTTCTTACCAGTAAGTAAGGAGGGTTGGAAGGCCACCTGGTGATACTCGAAACCAGCACTATTTAACAGCTCCTCTTCATCAGAAGGCTGAGAAGCCATATCTCCTAGTTTAAAAGAAGCATCAACATCATGAACATGGTCCCATCTTTATGTCTCCTACACACATCCCAATGTTAAGGCCACCAGTGAGAAAGTGGTGGCACATCAAAAGAGGGTAATTCAACTGTATTCACGTGATTGCAAAGCCAAGGGTATTTCCACTACTCTGGTATTTTCCATATGTGCTGTGGTCAATCTCACAAAAATTCCTCCCTTTTCCTTTGACCGATTATTTCCCAAACTTTTTATAAACTATGGAACACATTTTTCAGGCAACCCACATTAGTATCTGGGGTTGTAAGTGCTCCATGAAATACACTTTGTAAAAGCAGCACCTATTTCAGGGTATGCAAGGGTACACAGAGTAGTTACCATGAAATATCTGACAGAGAGCAGAGATGCCTGTACTGTGATTTATAAAGAGAGAAATCACCTGTAACGAACACTAGTACATGTTATACAAGTGTGTAACTAGGTGGTAAGTACCATTATAGGTTCAGTAATTCTGGAGACGAATTCAGATGAACTCAGCCTTACCCTGAAAGACAGCTTTATTGGATAATCCCAAAGCAGGGACGGTAGCTCCTTCTGGAAGATCACCATCTTGCTGGAATAAAAAGTGTGAGACACGTCTTAAATGCTAAAAGATACTGTTACTTCAGGCACCGTGCGGGGGGCGGGGGGGGGCGGGGAATGCTATGCTCATTAGTGCTGAGAAGCGGTGTAAAGACCACTTACACTGAGGGCATCTGCCCAGACTTCCATTTCCTGAACCAAGAGATGAAATGCTAGTCCAGCGGACAGGTCCCAGCTAGCCCCAGCCCCAGCCCCCACCAAACCCATAAAGCTGGGTATCCTCTCATCCACCAGCTCACTGAACCCTCGCAGTTCAGCGGGTTTCAGGGTTTGACAAGGAAAGCGCTGTGATGGCTTCTAGCCAAGAGTGGGCCGAAAATGGAAGGCTTGAACCTTTATTTACAAGAGAGTCTCATGGGTACATCCCTGGTGATGCTCATGCGAACATACGTTTCCCAGGAAGCCACAGTCATAGTATTTTCATTAAACATACCTAAAATTTTGCGTATTTTAAAACTTTATAACAGACTACTCTTTAAAGTGACAATAATGTTTATATGCTGCATATCAATTAAGTTATTACAAGTGAAACAAACACTAACCATCAAAATTGGCACATGTCCGTAAGCTAACAGCATTTCTTAAAATCTAAACTTTAGTGCAGGGGTTGGAACTGAACACAAACATGAGCAATGGGAATTTAAACTCACCAACACTGGTTACCTGGATGCTTTATTTTAGAAACCAAGAAAATGAAACACCATGGAAAAGTGTAAAAAAGAGGCATTCCTACATATTTAATATGGCAAAAAAATCTAAAAAGCAGCAAGTGGCTTTCCAGTCTATAGGATCTCTGTATCTTGGGACACAGAACTGAATATATACCAGGGACTAACCTCTCACGAAATCCCACCACCACATTTCAATCCCTAGAATTGTTAGATCCTCAAACCAACCAGCCCTCCACCATCATGCTCCATCTAATGACCACAATCCAGGCCCCTCTTTTGATATTGTTCTACTGTCCATTAGCATTAGAAACTATGTAACAGAATCTTTCCTCTTCTTTAGCTAATCAAGAGAGCCTGTGGCCAGAGGTGTCCATGATACACTCTAGGAAGCGCAGCTGCACATTTCCTTTAAAACAATTCTCCTTTTCTTCTCCAATCTCACCCAGATTGGTGCTAACATCCCTGCCTTCAAAGTCTTTGAGCTCAAAGGTATCCTGCTCCCACATCACTCTTTCCCACAAAGCACATTTCATCACTTCCTTTGTTCAGGACCCGTCGTCAGTACCACTCTGAGACCTTTCCCCAGTTCTCCATTTCCCTTGATAACACTTTTCATTCAAGCAGCTCTGACCACTCCACAGCTCTCTTTCTCTCCTTCCTTCTGCCTATTAAAAGTGTACTTACCCTTCTCAAGCTCAGAAGCAAATTTGTGACCCAGCTCTAAGGATTGCAAAGGACTGTATGACATGCATTTCTGTGTAACACAACTACCTGGCTACTTGCTTTCCCTTCCTTCAAAACTGGTTACTTGATAATTTTTATATATTTTTTATAAGTGCTCAAATCCTTTGTAGAAAGAGGGTAAAGATGAACATTAATAAAACTTACCCCTTTCAAAATTCTAATGAAGCTCCATTTTCTCAGTGACACTTCCCTCTATGACTATTACTTTAGCCAACACAAGATTCAGCAATTAACTGGTTTTATCTAACAATTGTAAGTACATTAGCTCCATACCCACTACCCCTTATCTACATCGAGATGATAATCTCCTTGAAAATATAACCCATTGTGTTTTATCAGTTACCGAACACAGTGAACATACATAGTATTTGTATCTTAATATTTTAATTCTTTACAGTGTCTTGGGCTTATCTGTTATAAAATTTCTTATACTAATATTTAAATTATTGCAGAATATATGCAGAAATTATCAAGCCAATGATAAAATGATTTGACTTCCTTTCTACCCATATTCTCCATTTACAGCCTTAGGTAAAACTTCTTTAAAATGTTATATGAAGTGGCAAGATCTACTTAAAACATTTAGGGGAATACTCACATTACAAAGCACACGATTCAGTGACTGACCCGTAATGGCACAAAAATTTTCCACAAAATTCCGAGGTGCAGAAAATACTCGAAGAACTTTTTCATCTGCTCCAGACACAAACTGAAACCTATTGATCATTGCCAAACATTTAAGGTCATATCCATGTATCTGAGGCCTTGCAATTTCATGCCAAGTCACCTGGGTGCCAAAAAAGATTAAAAAAAAAAATGATCACACAATTCAAAAACTGAATTCTTTTCAACAAGCAAAGTATCAAACACAAAATCATTCATTATGCCACGGAAATGTGACCATGGGGCAGATTCATCCATGTTGTTGTGTTCATCAACAGTTCAATACTTTTTCTTGCTGAGTAGTATTCCTTTTGTATGGCTATACCACAAATTGTTGATCCATTCACCTACTCAGATATCTGGGTTGTTTCCAGCTGTCTTACTGAGAAAACAGTCACAAACTTTCATGTACAAGTCTCTGTATGAATATATGCATCTATTTCTCTTGAGTAAACACTTCCTATGGGTATGATAATTGAATGATGACTGTATAACTTTTAATAAACTGTCAAATTATTTCCCAAAGTGCCTATACATTTTACAATCCCACCAGCAGTGTAAGAAAGATCCAGCTGCCCACACCTCATCAGCACTTGTGCAAGTCAGCTTTCCACATTAATCATTCTAACAGCGGTATAATGGGATCTCACTGTAGCTTTAATGTGCACTCCCTAATGGCTAATGGTACTGAAATCTTTTCCTGTTCTTATTTTCATTAATATATCATCTTCAGAGAAATATCTTTTGCCCCATTTACTATCCCCCCACCTTTTTTTACTGGATTGTTTGTTTTCATTTTTACTGAGTTCTAAAAAGTTCTTTATAGACTCTAGATAAAAATCCTTTATCAGATATGTGTTTTGTAAATATTTTCTCCCAGCTTGTGACTCATCTTTTCATTTTCCTGACAGTGTCTTTCAAAGGGCAGAATTTCACATTTTGGATAAAGTCTGATTAACTGATTTTTTTTTTTTTTTTAAAGGATCTTGAGTAAACAACAACTGAGACATATTGGTAGCAAATTACCAAGAGTCACAGAAAACCACTCCAAAATCATCTGCCTTTTTTGCTTGACTATAGTACTGCTCCCAATGTTCTCTATTAATTTTAATCTACCAAAGTGCTGCTAAAGCAGAAATGCCAATGGCCAATTTCATTAGCACTCACAGTCTGACCCACAGTCAGTTTCATGAATTTTCATCAGAAACTGAGTATACTTTGTAGTATAGCACAGTTCAATGATTTATCAGTGGTAAAGTTTTATTGTGGTTTTTGAAAGCTTAGGGCAAGACTGAAAAGTTTCTTTAACAAAAACTGAGCTCAACAACTATTAAGTGACACTATATGATATTAGAAATTAGCTTTTATTGCAGATCTGACAGAGTTTCCTAATGAATTAAAACTAAAATTACAAGGTATAAGAGAACTTTGTGGAACTAAAGTAAACACATTTTGGTAACTAACATTTTAATTGTTTGAATTATAAAGAATATACATATGCTTAGGTTTTTTACTGAAATACAGTTGAAATATGTAATATTATGTTTCAACACAGTGTACAACATAGTGATTTAACATTTACATACATTACAAAACAGTCACCATCATCAATCTAGTAACCACCCACCTGTCCTTACACAAAGTTATTAAAACATTATTGACCATATTCCTTATGCTCTATATCATACCCCCGTGGCTTATTTATAACTGAAAGTTTGTGCCTTTTAATCCCTTCACCTATTTCGCCCAGCTTCACACCTCTGGAAAACACTCATTTGTTCTTTGTATAAGTTTGTTTTCACTTTGTTTGTTCATTTGTTTTTTAGGTTACACATATACATCCGATTGTCTTTCTCCATCTAACTTGTATCACTTAGCATAGTATCCTCTAGATTCATCTATTTTATTATAAATGGCAAGACTTTATTTTCCTCTTTAAAATTGTTTTTTACTTTTTAATTTCACTGAAGTGTAGCTGATTCAAAAGGTTGTGTTAATGTCTGCTGTACAGAAAGTGACTCAGTTATATACATATTTAAGACTTCATTTTTTAATGGCTAATATTCCATTGTATATATACCATGTGTTCTTTATCTATTCATCTATCAGTAGATACTTAGCTGCTTCCATATCTTGGCTATTGTAAATATTTACAATAATTACATTAAATAAATACATGTAAATATTGTAAACAATGCTTCAATAAACATGGGGGTAGATGTGTCTTTTCAAATTAGTGTTTTGTTTTCTTTAAATAAATACCCAGAAATGAAACTCCTAGATCATGGGGTAGCTCTATTTTTAATTTTTTGAGGAAACTCCACTCCATTTTCTATAGCACTGCTCCAATTTACGATCCTACCAACAAGGCAGGAGGGCTCCTTTTCTCCACATCCTTGCCACCATTAGCTGTTTATATATTTGATGACAGCCACTCTGAGAGATGAAAGGGAGTATCTCATTGTGGTTCTGATTTGCATTTCCCTGATGGTTAGTGTTGAGCATCTGTTCACACATCTACTGGCCATCTGTACGTCTTCTTTGGAGTGCTTCAGTTTTTAAGAAATGTATTTTCCAGGGTAACTATAACATTTTGCATTCCCATTGGCAATGTATGAAAGTTCCAGTCTCTCTGCAACCTACTACACTTGCCACTGTCAGTATTTTATACCTCAGATATCCTGGAGGGTGTGCAGTGACATTCATCATTTTAATTTGCATTTCCCTAATGGCTAATGTTGCTGCCCCTCTCTTCAAGAGCTCAGGGATGTTCAAGTGGATCCGTCAAGAAGGAAGATATTTTACCTGTGACTGATCTTTTCTCTTCCAAGGAGCAAAAAGTCGAGTTGTCTGGTCAGTACCAACAGTGATGATAAATTCTCCTTCTGGATCCCACGTTAGGTCTTGGACACCATCAAAGTGTCCTGAAATAACAATCTCTGGAGTCCACTCTTTCTGCAACGAAAGTGCTCACGATACATCAAAATAATCAATGTATTTTCATTCAAAATTAAGTCTGATAATGCCTTCAGTCCTCAGGTCTGATATGGAAAAGACCGCGGCTCCCAAACAAGGTGAACAGTTAAGTAAAAAAGATAGAAATTCACAGTAACAGGATCTGTTTTCCAGTCAAACAGATTTGAACTTAAACATTCAAATATGTGTTGGGTCCTTCAAAGCAGTTTCCTTGGGGAACTCCCCTCCATTCGTCATTTGTGAATGCCTCCTGGAACCCAGACATAACCCAATCTTTCTGTGCCTCAAATAACTCTTCTGAAAAAGAGCTACCTAGCTCCTACAGTCATTACGATAGTCAGATGAATTTATATTTACACAACACTGGCACATACTAGGTATCAATAATACACAAGTACTTATTTGTCAAACTAAATAATAAAGAGTACTGGGTAACACGAGCCTGTAGATTCTGAGTGTATGCCTGACCAGCTCTCTGTTAAGTAGAAAGCCGCAGGTGTAGAGGACAGAGGTTAAATTAAACCTAGTTAGTCTACCTCCTGAGGGAGCCAGCACCAGTAACCAGTAAACAAATAATGAAATGAAATACAGAAAATGTCCACCAAGCATCTTTTGGAACAACTCAAGTGGTGTAAAACTTGAACTTTAAAGAAAAATCAAATCTGTATAAATAGCTAAAAGGTCATTCAAAGCCAACTCTGATGAATGTGGTTAAGCCATATTATTTTCTGGCCAAAAACATAAACAGGCTGGAACAAAGAAATGCTATTAATTTCTTCTGTGATATAAAAATTGACTCTAAAGTTAGCACTAATGGGAGTTCCCAAAAGATTTTGAAAAAAGTACAGCACTTTTGACTATCAACACAGTTCTGAAGGGCAGCATCTGTTTTTAGAAATTGCCCTTGATTGTAACAAATGTGTGGGATGCTGAGGGTGGAGGCAGCTGTGCATGCTTGGGGGGGCAGGGGTAAGTGGGAGCTCCATTTTCTGCTCAACTTTTCTGTAAATCTAAAATTTCTCTAAAAAATACAGTCTATTAAAAAAATTACTCTATTTGGTAAACGCTATTATAAATTTGAAATCAAGTTATAAGCAAAAGTAAGTGCAATTCTGTCCTCTGGCTTGAGTAGAAGAGTTCCTCCCTACTCATCTGATGCTTTTTCAAATGAAGGCCCTCTAAGACCAGATAAAATATGGCTCAGAGAAGTTCTTAAGAACAAAATTAAATTTATCCTAAAAAAATTTTATTTGAAAGTGTCATAGATAATGATTCCCTGGTTCATTTAATAGTAAAAACAATCTTAAAGGTCAACTCCAAATGGCAGATACAAAGGAGAAAAGTGAATCACTGCATGTACTGAGAATTCAAATCCTTGTATATGACACAACTATTACAAAGCTCACAAACTAAAGGTCAAGCAAATTCATGAATCTGTACTTAAAGAAGTATCACACACTGATCAATTGCACCAGTCGGGATACATAAATTTTTACTTTGGAAGTTACTAGATGCACATTCAGACTCTGCTGACTCAGTTCTGCTCGATGTTCTGACTTCTTTCATCTATTTAAAATATATAGTATCAAATATGTGTCAGGCCCTGCTTTTCACACTGTACAAGTATTACCTCATTTTAGCATCATAAAATCCCTCTCAGTTCAGTTCAGTTCAGTTGTTCAGTCGTGTCTGACTCTTTTCGACTCCATGGACTGAAGCATGCCAGGCCTCCCTGTCCATCGCCAACTCCCGGAGTTTAGTCAAACTCATGTCCCTCGAGTTGGTGATGCCATCCAACCATCTCATCTTCTGTTGTCCCCTTCTCCTCCCACCTTCAATCTTTCCCAGCATCAGGGTCTTTTCAAATGAATGAGTTCTTCACATCAGGAGGCCAAAGTATTGGAGTTTCAGTTTCAGCATCAGTGTTTCCAATGAATATGCAGGACTGATTTCCTTTAGGATGGACTGGTTGGATCTCCTTGCAGTCCAAGGGACTCTCAAGAGTCTTCCCCAACACCACAGTTCAAAAGCAACAATTCTTTGGCGCTCAGCTTTCTTTATAGTCTAATTCTCACATCCATACATGACTACTGGAAAAACCATAGCTTTGACTAGACGGGACCTTTGTTGGCAAAGTAATGTCTGCTTTTTAATAAGCTGTCTACGCTGGTCATAACTTTTCTTCCAAGAAGCAAGCGTCTTTTAATTTCATGGCTGCAGTCACCATCTGCAGTGATTTTGGAGCCCAAGAAAATAAAGTCTGTCACTGTTTCCCCATCTATTTGCCATGAAGTGATGGGACCAGATGCCATGATCTTACTTTTCTGAATGTTGAGTTTTAAGCCAACTTTTTCACTCTTCTCTTTCACTTTTATCAAGAGGCTCTTTAGTTCTTCACTTTCTGCCATAAGGGTGGTGTCATCTGCCTATCTGAGGTTAAGTGATATTTCTCCCAGTAATCTTGATTCCAGCTTGTGCTTCATCCAGCCCAGCGTTTCTCATGATGTACTCTGCATACAAGTTAAATAAGCAGGGTAACAATATACAGCCTTGATGTACTCCTTTCCTGATTTGGAAGAGCCTGTTGTTCCATGTCCAGTTCTAACTGTTGCTTGCTGACCTGCATACAGATTTCTCAAGAGGCAGGTCAGGTGGTCTGGTACTCCCATCTCTTTAAGAATTTTCCACAGTTTGTTGTGGTGCACACAAAGGCTTTGGCATAGTCAATAAAGAAGAAATAGATATTTTTCTGGAACTCTCTTGCTTTTTCAATGATCCAACGGATGTTGGCAATTTGATCTCTGGTTCCTCTGCCTTTTCTAAATCCAGCTTGAACATCTGGAAGTTCATGGTTCACGTACTGTTGAAGCCTGGCTTGGAGAATTTTGAGCATTACTTTACTAGTGTATGAGATGAGTGCAATTGTGCGGTGGTTTGAGCATTCTTTGGGATTGCCTTTCTTTGGGTTTGGAATGAAAACTGACCTTTTCCAGTCCTATGGCCACTGCTGAGTTTTCCAAATTTGCTGGCATATTGAGTGCAGCACTTTCACTGCATCATCTTTTAGGATTTGAAATAGCTCAACTGGAATTCCATCACCTCCACTAGCTTGGTTCTTAGTGATGCTTCCTAAGGCCCACTTAACTTCACATTCCAGGATGTCTGACTCTAGGTGAGTGATCATACCATCGTGATTACCTGGGTCGTGAAGATCTTTTTTGTATAGTTCTTCTGTGTATTCTTGCCACCTCTTCTTAGTATCTTCTGCTTCTGTTACATCCATACCATTTCTGTCCTTTATTGTGCCTATCTTCACATGAAATGTTCCCTTGGTATCTCTAATTTCCTTGAAGAGATCTCTAGTCTTTCCCATTCTATTGTTTTCCTCTATTTCTTTGCACTGATCACTGAGGAAGGCTTTCTTATCTCTCCTGGCTATTCTTTGGAACTCTGCATTCAGATGGGTATATCTTTCCTTTTCTCCTTTGTCTTTCACTTCTCTTCTTTTCACAGCTATTTGTAAGGCCTCCTCAGACAACCATTTTGCCTTTTTGCATTTCTTTTTCTTGGGGATGGTCTTGATCACTGCCTCCTGTACAATGTCACAAACCTCCATCCATAGTTCTTCAGGCACTCTATCAGATCTAATCCCTTGAATCTATTTGTCACTTCCACTGTATAATCATAAGGGATTTGATTTAGGTCATACCTGAATGGCCTAGTTGTTTTCCCTACTTTCTTCAATTTAAGTCTGAATTTGGCAATAAGGAGTTCATGATCTGAGCCACAGTCCACTCCCGGTCCTGTTTCTGCTGACTGTATAGAGCTTCTCCACCTTTGGCTGCAAGGAATATAATCAATCTGATTTCAGTATTGACCATCTGGTGATGTCCATGTGTAGAGTCTTCTCTTGTGTTGTTGGAAGAGAGTGTTTGCTATGAGCAGTGTGTTCTCTTGGCAAAACTCCGAAATCCCTCTCAGTAGGTGTTATTACTGTCCATATTTTACAGATGAGGAATTGGAGACAAAGGTTCAGTGATGTCCTCAGAAACATAGCTAATAATTTCTGGGGCCAAGATCCACGTGCTCCTAACACTGTTCGTGTTATCCCCTTTCCCCAAATCCAGAGAAGTAGGTAGGAAGCAAATTAGGAAGCAAGAGATTGGAATAATACTGTATAGCAGCTATTACACTTACCTAGAGGAAGATTATCCCTCTCCAAGAGAGTAAAAAGTGTAAGAAAGATCTAGAAAAGCCCAATATTTGCAGGATCATTTAGAATTACACATATCAAGAGCCCCTGAGAGCATTAATATATTCCATCATAAAATAACAGGTCCTTCTAAATGCCCTTATGTCAGTCAGTCATTCAACAACTCAACAAATTATCAGTGGAGCACCTAGCTATCCAATAGGGAAAACATCAAATTATGTTATATTGCAGAAGACAAAGAAATTAAACATTTTAGGAAAAACTCATCACAAAATGTATATAGCTTAAGGGAGAGCTTAAAATTTATGCAGTTTAAACTTCACTTATGTAGAAAATTTAACTACATGCAAATTTTAATATTGCAACAATGCTAGACAGTTGAATTTTATTCTCAGAAAAGCATAAGTTTCTTACTTAGTATAACAACAGAATAACATCTACAGAAAAAGTGACGTCATCTGAACTCAAATGCCTCTACTATGTTTCTGAAGAGTGTTAGAGGTAAAACATCACTGTTTCCCAAGGTTTCACTTACGATTTACTCTATTTGATCAGAAATGATTTAAAAGCATTTTCCTTACTGGGTTGGTAGCACTCTGTTTCCAAAGGTGCAATGCTCCGTGGAAAGCATGAGCGATGATCATGGAGCCATCTTCACTGAACTGGCAATCATAAAATCCCAGGGTATTGCCACCTACTTCTCCTACTCGAACCTACTCAACAATACACAGAAAACAAGTCATAAACAATTTCTCACAACAGAAACCACTGATTCCAGAGATTAGGTTCTTACCTATTTAACATACACAAAAGGGAACACAGACTTGGGATTTACTGCTTAATAAACTCATTTTTCTGTTCCTTAAATATTCACATTTTACCTGTTCTAGCCAAACTCCTGACTCTTCATCTGGAGCCCAGAGAATCATGGTTTTATCCATTGAGGCAGACAACAATCTCATTGGCTGTTGTAGGACACCATCTAAAGAAAAAAAACAAACTACACTAAGTCCTCTAAATAAAAATACAAACTGCACACTTTCACGAGGCAGTGTTCGCCATGTCCAGCCATGTAAGCTGGTTCACGTGTCTAGCACACGTTTGTCACCGTGTGCATCCTCTATGGGCGGTCATGCTTTTGTGTGCTTCACAGCTCTGTAGGGTCCAGGGGTACAGTGTCTTTATTTCAAGCTAGATTTAAGAGGGCGACTTCACTCAACTTCTTGGTGTGCGATGCGAGGCACTTTCTAATGAAGACCTCCAATGAAGAATTGGGAGGCCCACAGAAAGGACGAAGAGAGAAGAGAGGAAAGAGAAACTGAAGAACTGAAGAGATTCATGACACAGGAAACGGCAAGACGATTTTATCTGAGGAGGTACTGTTGGTTTTTCAGGCACAGGACCTGAACGTAGACCAGGACACACGAAGGCTGCAGCAGCCATTCAGAATGCAATCCAGTGCTACCTTGTCATCTATGACAAGAGAAGAAGAGCTGCTACCCAGACATCACTGGATCATTTCTTCAACAGGCTTAGATAGACTTGAATCCAGTAAAGAACCAATCCTTTGCCATCAACATCAGGTGTTGAGTGAAACTGCAGCCTGGCCTTCATCTTTTGACAACCCTTCAGTTCTACCATGTCTCATCTCTTCTCCCTCCTCCAGTCAGTAACTCTTCTTGCTTGTTCACTCAATGCCAGCCCCTGTATGCCAGCCGTTGTGTTGCACTACCGTACTTTTCAAGGTACAGTGCTCTTAAAGATGGTTTATTATTTGTGTGAAAGTATTATACATTTATCACAGTACTATAGAGCTGATTGTATTAAGCTAAAAAGGCAGGTTGTACAAGCACAAGTGCATATTGATATCGTTTTAACAGGTATAAAACAATTTTGTTTATGGTTACATAAATGTACAGTATAAAAGGATAAAAACTGCATGGGAATAATGTACACTGAATTCAGCCTTAAGGGAAGGATGGAGGGGGAAGGGTTCAGGAAAAACTACACAGGGATCCCCAATATCTGTATCTAATTTATCTCTTACTTTAATTAATCATTGATTTTAGGCTGTGCTGGGTCTTCGTTGCTTCGCGGCTGTCTCTAGTTGTGGCGAGGAGGGGAGCGAGGGCCTCTCACTGCGGAGGCTTCTCTGGCTGTGCATCACAAGCTCTAGGCGCACGGACTTTGGAGGCTCCAGCGCGTGGGCTCAGTTGTGGCTCGCGGACTCAGTAGTCGGGGCACACGGATTCAACTGCTCTGCAGCATGTGGAACCTTTCAGGCCAGAAATCGAACCCAGGGCCCCTGCACTGGCAGGCGATTCTGATCCACTGTACCACCAGGGAAGTCCTATAATACCTAATTTATCTTTTTTTCAACTGCAGCAAATATGACATAATGTAATAAAAGCTGGGTGGTGTTACCTGAGCATTAATTCCTGCTGCTCTCTACTCTTGTCTTGGGGAAGGGGTTGGGAGGAGAAAACGGGGCTGCCGCGCTCAGCTCTACACCTCAGTGCCAACTCGAACGGGCACACAATCATCACTCCATAAACAGAGGTTAAGGGCAAAAGACAGAAGGAAAATCTTTACTTAGTCATAAATGATGTAGCTTGGTATTACCAACTTTGTATTTCCAAGGGTAAAGGATCAAGTGAAGTTGACTTGAAAGTTAATTTCTCTTAAACCCCACAAGGACCAGGTAAAAACTTGAAAGATAAAAAGTTAAAAGCCATATGGCAGTTTTGGCATCAAAGCAGGAATCCTACTTTTCCCTTTGAAATACAACTTTCAATGAAACTGAAGAGCTAGCTGAACGGGTTACAGTATTATTATACTTTGCCCACATGAAAATGTCTAATACTTGAGATTTCTTTTTTTTATTGTTTGTTTTGGCTGGGCTGGGTCTTCATTGTGGCACCCTGGCTCTTCGCTGCTGTGCTAGGGCTTTCTCGAGTTGCAGCAAGCAGGGGCTTCTCTCGAGTTGTAGTGGACAGGCTCCTCATTGCAGTGGCTTCTCTTGTTGCGGAGCACGGGATCTAGGGTACGTGGGCTCAGCAGCTGTGGTTCACAGGTTAGTTGCCCTGTGACATATGGGAACTTAGTTCCAGACCAGGGATTGAACCTGTGTCCCCTGCACTGGCAGGCAGATTCTTAACCCCTGGACCACAAGGGCAGTCCCTGAGATTTCTAATTACACTCAAAAATATCCTCTACTTCATTTGGTCGGCTTAAAATTCTATCAGTCAGATTTAATTGAAATGAGGGCTTTGTGTTTGATTTTCTTCCTACCTTTGTAAAATGAAGGCTGCCAATGAACTGCATTTACCCAGTTTTCATGACCAGCCAGTACAGTCTCCAGAGTAACCGCAAATGTTATTTTAATACCTACAACCAAAAAAAAAAAAAAAAAAAATAGATTCTTCCCACAAAGCTCTTTTTAAAAGGAACATTTTCATAACCAACTCAGTTATACAATTACATTAAAAAAAAAAAAAAGAACAGAACATGATTTAGATTCAACAAAAAACATTAATTCTAAATTTCATTAACTTTACCCCTTGTTCAAAATTATAGGAGAAAAAAGATATATAAATTCTAAAGATGCATAAATTTTTCTTTATGTTTTGCCTACTTAGCTATAAATAAAAATTAATGTATATATTCTATTTTAAATTTTCAGGGACAGTGACTCTTCTTCTGTAATTAAAAAAAAAAAAAAACATGCCAGCCTCCTTTGCTATCCTCACTCATTATGTGAAATAGTCTAAACTACCACTAAAAAGAGACAACACCCCTAAGATAAACGTAAAAATAAAGGAAGTCAAATCAGTACTATGAACTTTTAAACAAAATAAATAATGAAAATATCACAGAAGTTTTCATATTTGGAAACAATATGCTACTTATAGTATTTCCTGGTTCTCTCCATAAATCTGTCACTAAATCTCAACTCTAATGGGTGTTATAACCAAGAAGAGTAATAACAAAGAAGTGTATTTCTGGATGAACAATGTTTAATAAGGATTAACATTATGATTTTCATATCCATAGAAAATTATCTCCTTTAAATACAACATTCCAACAGAACCTACCATGGAGCGGTACTGTTCTGATGCCAGACAGTAAGAAAATCAGAACTACATATACCATTCAAATATACGAATTTAGTTGTCTCTTATGAACATCCTCCAACAAAGGTACGAATAATTCACATTATTCCTTCAGATCTTCCTATGCTAAAACTGAAATTTAAATAAAATTTTACAAACTAACTTATTGACAAAATACTAAACCTTTTTAGCAACTAAAAAAACCTAACATGGTTTAGAAAAGTAAGTTTCATATATTAAAAATGACTTACTCTCACATAAAAATAAAAAAGGAAAAATGCATAGTGTAAGTTTCAGCTAGGGATCTGATACTTCTGAAAACGTAACCTTCACATATGTGTGTAGTGATACAGATAAATAAATCAGCTAGGAAATCTAAGAATTACTGCATTAAATATTTTCCTTATTACTCACTTTCATTTTCTACAGTAAAAGTATTTTCTTTCAGTTTTATATTATCATCTTCCTGAGTTTCTAAAGATGTTGATTTTATATACAGTTTCCATATGCGTATCAGGCAATCTTGCGAACAGCTTGCTAGGAAAAGATCTCTTCCTGGTTAAAAAAACAGATATTATTATTTTTAGAACATTCTATTCTTAAATTTAAGTATGAGTTTTTCTTCTACAATACACACATTTCTAAATTTCCCGAAAAAATTAGACTGTGCTTCCCTTTCCTTCATTTGACCTATATTCATTTTCAATGACATTGACAAATACACATAAAATGCTAATAGTCATAATATTTGGTATTCCTATACAATCTACTAATTTCCACGAAGAACTTCTCAAGACTGTCTGCACATGTAATAGCTAGTGTCCTCTTGTAAGGATCACCCTATGTCATCCTCTGACCCTATGTCATCCTCTGCCATCGCAACTAATACTTAATACAAAGGATAAGTATCCTCTTTTCTAATTGGGCCAACAGAAAAATGTCACATACAAAGAAAATGTTAAACGTTAAGAGGCTACTTTTTTGAAAGTTACACATACTTGTCTGCATTATATGTACTTTAGAAATATTTCATACTGACCAAAGGCTGCCCATTCCACGCCTCTTATCCAATCCTCATGTCCAGAGAGAAAAAGCATTTTCTGAAACTAGGAAGATAACAAAAATCACAGGACTTAATGTAAGAACTTAATATTTTTTTTTTAATTTAATATTTTAATGTATATCAGTGACTTCATTTGATCTCAGCCATTCCTCCTGCATTTTTTTAAAAAAACTGGGAACCCTATTTGATCAGTCGTAAGATAGAGTATTCACTTGGGAATGAAAAAAATCTCATCTTCTATATCCTTTAACTGAGGAGTCATGAGTAGATAATATCTGTAGTCCCCAAATACACCAACTGTTCACAAGGTAAAATGACATATGCTGTGGATACAATATAGAAAAAAGCTGGGCGGCTGAACACAATGATTTTTAACTTTCTTATAAAATGCAAAGAAACAAGTCTCTCTATTATTAACTAGGGATTCCCTGGTAGCTCAGCTGGTAAAGGATCCACCTGCAATGCAGGAGACCCCGGTTTGATTCCTGGGTCGGGAAGATCCACTGGAGAAGGGATAGGCTATGCACTCCAGTATTCTTGGGCTGTCCTGGTGGCTCAGCTTGTTAAGAATCCGCCTGCAATGCGGGAGACCTGGGTTTAATCCCTGGGTTGGAAAGATTCCCTGGAGAAGGGAACAGCTACCCATTCCAGTATTCTGATCTGGAGAATTCCATGGACTGTATAGTCCATGGGGTCACCAAGAGCGGGCACGGCTGAGCGACTTTCACTCACTCACTACTAACTAAATGAGCACAGGGTTAACCAACCCTCTTTCTGAAACTTCCCTCTGGTTTAACCACTCCAAGAACAGGAAAAGATTACAAGGATAAATAATCACTGCTAGGGGTGTATTTCACGGTAGGTATGTTACACTTCATTTAAATTTCTTTAAAAAAAATACTACTACAACATTTCCCTCTCTTCTTCCCCACCTAACGACCTGTCTTCCACAACAACTCTGGACTTGGAGGCCAAAGCAGCAGCAGAGTACCTGGTGATCAAAGAGTGACAAGCGGTTTAACAGAGGACTGTCAAAAAGATTTTCCTATTGGATTGGTCAGCTTAGATTAGAACACCCCCCAAATTCTATAACCTAGAAAGTCTGTCTTAAGATATGGAATTAAGCAGAACATAATTCTAGCCTCTTAAAGAAACATGAACAACTACCTGATTGTTTTGTTGAACAAATAAGTGAATTTTGCGGTCATCATCGCCACATGCTAATACTGGCACTGGGAGGAAAAAGAGGCATCACTGTAAGCATCATATATATATATATATATATATAAAACATCATACAACATCATAACATCCATCCTATGTTATGACAATCACCTATGCGGGGTCCTAAGTTCTAGGTAGAGCCTCGACTTCTATTTCCCACATCACTGAACAAATAAATTGAAAGCACTCAATAAACATCTTTAGGAATAAAATGAATATTCTAGAATGTTCCATTAAATGGATACTTGGCAAAGAATGACTATTAACAGAATCCTCTCCTCTGTTCTGTGTCATTTACGATAGAAGGAGCAGTAAAAAGAGCTCAGCAGTAAAAACAAGCTGGGAGCACTTAACCATGTCAGCCAGAACACTTAATAGGAATCATTAGCCCAAGTGAGTAATAAAAAATCCAGGAGAGCGACTAAGAGCCCAGCATACTGGTTACTGCACAAAGATTTAAGGGTATGTTTGTTACTTTGAAGACCGTATGTTTCAATAATTTGATAATAAAACAAAATCTATGGCATAATTAAAGAACAAAATAAAAGCACATATATAACTATGTGGTTAAAAAGCTATGAAAGTTGTGACTGTAAAATTAGTTTTCTTTAAATCAATTTTTAAAAAAAGCCAAAAAACTCCAGTCACTCAGCCTCAATGCAGATGCTAAGAAATGAAATTCTATGTAACGAAAACCAGAACAGAACGTGCGCAGTTCCTCCTCCAGGGGAGCCCTGGCAGAAAGTGGAACATCACGTGAGACCACGGAGTTGCAGTTCCCACTGCAGAGGGCAAAACAGCTTGGAGGTTTCCAGGCCCAGCCTCTGCCCACCAGCTCTGTCCTCCAGGCAACTGAGGAGCCACAAGACTGTCTGACGTGTACTGGCCACCATCCCGGTGGAGAATAATCAAAGACAGGTACAGACGGGCTTCCCAGCAAAAGGACATTTTTCGTTTAGAGATTTTAAGTGGTCTGAGGCAAACTGTCACTGTGCACGATGGGAAGGGGCTGTCACCTTGAGAGAAATGCTCACAGGGCCCATCCCTAGTACTTTCTCAACTTATCCCAGACCTCCACCTTCTGCAGAGGTAGGCAATTTTCCCAAATTACATCTACACTGACCATATATCTGATAAATAGGAGTATCAATCTTGAGTTCACATTAAATCACTTAAATTTTCAACAACTACTGACGTTTCTAACAGCCACCCCCTTTACTTTATGTTTTATACACAGATCATTTGACTACTGAGAACAAAAGTATGTTATTCATGTCTCTCAACTTGTCTCCTAAAAATATTTAGACACAAAATTAAGATCCAATATGTTTCTTTTAGGTCCTGGTTGTATGAAGATAGAAAAATATGTTGCTCTTTTAATATACACTTAGCAGGAAACTCACCATCAGTATTAGGCAAAAAAGACAAGCAGAGAGCCAGAGCGAATCCATTGCCAAAGTTCAAGGTCTGAAGGCATGTCACTAAGAAATAAAACACACCATGAACAACTAACTCAGCTTATCCACCTAGAGAGGTCCAGTGGCATCATCAGAACCCTGGACGTCAGCAGGGAGATGAGAGAAGTCAATCCTGAGTCCCCAGTGACAATGGGAATTTAAATGGTCAGCTTTTAAGGTTACAAGAGAACAAGGTTACAGAGAACAAAAAGACTTAAATGAAAACGCTTTGAAGGAATTTACATTATCAACAGTTTGGTAAACAGGAATTCTAGAAAAGTGCAAAAGAAAAAAACATGCAGATTAGAAATATAACATTTCAAAAACTGCTTGAAAGACTGAAAAAATTATGAGGATGCTCTTCTAAGATGCTGTTCATTTGATAATTACTATTTCACCCGTTTGGAACAACGTCTGTAATCCTACCTTCAGAACCCTCTTTAGACCAGATCCGAACAGTAGAATCGGAAGCCGCGGACACTATCAGTGTGTGCAGTGCAAGGTCTGGGGCCCTCCTCTGGTAAACAGCATGCACAGCATAAACAGGGCCTTCATGGCCGTAGATGGGGACTGCTTTTAAAAGCTGAATCACAAAGAAAAACAAAAACGCTGTGTTAAACAAAAGAATGATCAGTTTCACCTGCACTTAACTAGAATCAGAGGATTAAAGGCATTGTTAAAATGCCTGACCCAGAAGTCAGTCCTCTCAAGCTGAGATAGTGAAGGACAGGGAAGCCTGGTGTGCCGCAGTCCATGGGGTTGCAGAGTCAGACACAACTTAGTGATTGACCATGAACAAGCTGAGAAGAACATAAACTTGTGAGAAGTCTGTCTGATCATATTAACAACACACAAAATGTGCACATCCCTTGACATAGCAATCTCACATCTAAGAACCTACTCTGAGAGAGCAGCACTAGTTTAACAGATAATAAAAGACAAATGTAAAAGGATACTTATCATACACTCCTCAGGAAAACTGCAATCAACTTAAAAGTATTAACAGGAAAAAAAAAGTATTAATAGGAAACTGATTAAATAATTTTAGACTTATATTCTAAGCCAACAAAAATCCATGACATTGATACTTTTGAAGACTGCAGGCCAGATTTGTGGACTGCTCCTCCTCTAGGATTGGTCTGATGTCTTCCCATGAACAGATTCAGGGCTGACATTGTGACATCATCACAACATCAGTGTAACACACCAGGAGACATGCAATGTCAGCCTGTTCCATTATCAGTGAAATTACCTTTGATATTTTAGCAAAGGTAGTGTTAACCACGTTTTTTCACTATGAAATTTTTTTCTGTGGTAATATGTGAGATTATGTTTTGGAACTGAGTAAATGTTCTGTTTTCCATCAAACTTTTACCAAGTTTTTCAGCATCCACTCATAATACTTGCATGTATCAAGCAGAGCTACAAAACAAAGAACTGGCAAAAACTGGAAAATCCCACCTGATTATCAGTCTTCCTGCTTGTGATGCAAGATTATGCCCTGTGGTAACATTTCTGTTATTCTGTTGTTCTGTTATTGTGTATTTTTAGAGTTCCAAATATGTAAGATTTACCACTTTCCTTGAGAGGTATGTTTTGTAAATTGTTGTCTGCTGAAATAGAGTTATCTTAAATATCTCAATTGTTTTTCCTATTACTTAAGTAGAACTCTGCCACTCAAAAAGGCAATTAATAGTTATGTATAAGGCTTTGTACACTAACTTCCTGTAGTCATTAACCTTTGACTTCTCTGAAAAAAAAAAAAAACTTTTTTTTCTTTAAAAAAACACTTTTTAAAACTCAAGTAAACAAAATCACTTTAGTACACAATTAAACACTAGAGATATGGAACAATCTTCATTAGAATGTTAGCCACGGAAATTTTGTGTCTTTTTCCTTCTTTATACTTCCTGGTATTTAAAATTTACTGTTACTATTGTTGCTCAGTCACTAAGTCATGTACAACTCTTTGCAACCCCAGGAACTGCAGTATGCCAGGCTTCCCCATCCTTCACTATCTCTTGGAGATAGCTCAAATTCATGTCCACTCAGTTGGTAATGCTATCTGAGTCTGTATAATTACCTCCCAAATGTTAAATCTGTGGAAAAACTCATTTCACACCTGTTTTTTATCTTTTATTTTATACTGAAGTATCATTGATTTACAGTGTTACATTGTGTTATACATATTCTTTTTCATATCCTTTCCTATTACGGTTTTGAATAAAGATCCCTATGCTATACAGTAGGGACTTGTTGTGTTATTCATTTTATATAGTTTCTATCTGCTAATCCCAGGCTCCTAATTTTACCCCATCCCCATCCCCTTCCCCCTATGGCAATCATAAATTTGTTTTCTATGTCACTTCACATCTTTAAGCATAATTTTATTTCAACCCTCAGAGAATCTTAAAAGATCAAACAAAACAAATCTCTCAAGTTCACTGGCTTGTTAAAAAACAATGCCCACTGGTCAAAGACTCAAATCTCTCATTATGCCAGCTTAGAACTATTTCCTTTTATCAGAAGTCAAGATGCAGTGAGCACCTGTGTGCGTGAAAATGCATACCAGACGGAACCTTTAAGCCTCTCAAGTTACAATGTGTGACTCCTTCCCCCAAATCCTTTTATTCCCTTCATCCCTCTTTGATGCCTTTCATCTTCCTCCTCTTCCTGTTTGGCCTCAAGCCTCCTTTCTGGCCATGTCTAAGTTCTCTGCCATCAGATACTTAGCCTGCAAGTCTCTCTACTGACAGAAGCTTAGAGCACCCCTGACGAAAGAGTCTTGCAAGTCTCAACTCAAGGTCTCAAAAACGAGTGCTCAAGTGGTTCTCTCTGAATTCCTCTGTCAAGATAAGTCCAAATAGGAACTGCTTTGCTACATAAGCCTTTGCAGTTCTCATTCAAGTCTAAGTGACTCCACAATCCCCACCTCCAAACCTGGCCCCTTTCTCTGGAGACAAGTCTGGGTGTCTGGCCAGCAATACAAGTAAAATGTTTACAACATCTTCCCTCCCACTTGCCTATTTTGCTTTGTAGAAGCATCTTTCTTCCAGGGCCCAGAGACAGAATCCCACTGTTTTTGATTTCTCACTTCTCTACCCACGAGCTTCCCACTCCTTTGGCAACTATCTAGTCAATGCCAAAATCATTTTGCCTTCAAAAATACATTTCATATCTCTTCCTTCATATTTTTTCCTACCCCAATTTGGCACACTCCTGTCAGACTCATTTTCCTTTGACATACATACTCCACTGCCTAGAAATCCTGCTGCTGCTGGTGGGTTTAGTTGCTAAGTCGAGTTTGACTCCCGTGACCCTATGGACAGAAGCCCACCAGGCTCCTCTGTCCATGGGCTTTTCCAGGCAAGAAATCCTGAATGACTTCCAAATGCCTGTTCATAAAGAACAAACTCTTGAACCCAAAGTCTCACAAGATCGTCTCCTCCTCTTCTTACTAGAAAAGTAACACTTCTACTGCCCACTCTGTGGTATCGAGAAATATTTCCAAAATTGTGTTCCTCAAAGTTACAATGGATGCTAAGGGACTTAAAGGCGGGTGGGGAATCAGTCTTGAAGGAAACACTGGTTGAAAAAAGATGAGCAGGTCTGTCCATGTCGAACTTTTCAGAGCCTTCACTATGCTCATGTACACTTAATGATTCTCTAAGAGAAGTGTATGTGTAGTTTTTCCACAGTGACCAAAGATTCCTTTTTACAGAGCTTAAAGATGAATAATTCTCTGAACGAGCTCGAAAAGCCCTGCCCTTAAGACATATTAGGCTATGGTGGAAACTGGATACTTCTGAGCAAATGGTCTCCTTTCTTACTTGAGCTTTGATTCATGCATTTTTCCTACCTTAAGTCCTCAACCCTTTCATTCTTCCTAAGAAAATCATCTCATACTATTAGACTCAACTCACGGGCTGCCTCTTAAATCCCTATTGAACTTTCACAGCAGCATGGTTGTGATTCAGCAAGTGCAAGCACTCACCCACAGAGCCACCTTTGTACTTATTAAACAAATCTGTAGTTATTTAAGCATATTTTGCCCTCAATATATATGCACAACTCATGAATAGGATTCTGCCTCACTTGTATCTTCTGCATGGCAGATGTTCAAATATCTGATGCACCAACTTCACATTTTTAATCTCTGCTTCCAACTAGAACCAACCTAAACGTCCATCCACAGAGGTCCATGCACACCCAGTACTGCATATAACAACATTATGCAAAATTATATAAATCTATATCCACAAGGCAACCATTGTCCTATGCACACAGCAGTATGAATTTTTGCGGTCACTGAAAACAAAACAGCCCATGTAAGAGCACTTTGTAAATTATTTCAAATGATAAGAAATTCAAAGAAATGACTGACAGCCTATGAATATGGAAGCAGGTATTAGAAGGAAGGGGACAGGACCTATGACATGGAAGATACAGGATCTGGATTACTGATAAGCAAGAATGAGGCACTTCATCAAGGAGGAACACAAGAAAAATGACAGGAAAAATTGAAAATAAATGTAGATATGACAGTCATTTCTTATAACCATAAACATATCTACCCACCTGATTATTCTCTATTTCCCAGTGAATCACTTGATTATCAGATCCTCCAGAAACTAATTCAGTTGAAGGAGCTGAAAAAAAATTGTATCTCAGTGAACATTTTCTTCCCAGCTATTTTAAAAAACTTCAAAGCTATGGAAAAAACAAAACTCATATACCTTTACCTGTATTCACCAACTGTTAAGATTTTGCCATATTTGCTTAATATCTTGCTCTCTGTATGTACATTTACACACACCTCCATTTTTGCTTTTGACAAACCATTCAAAAATAAGTTGGAGGCATGATGACCTTTGATCCTCAAGATATTTTACCCTAATCTTCTCAAAAACAGGAACATTCTCCTACATTGTTGTAGATTAGTCGTTCAGTTGTGTCGGATTGTCTGCAACCCCATGGACTGTAGCCTACCAGGCTTCTCTGTCCATGGAATTTCCCAGGCATAAATACTGGGGTGGGCTGCCATTTCCTTCAATAGGGGATCTATCTCGCCAATGCAGGGATCGAACCTGCATTTCCTGCATTGACAGGTGGATCTTTTACCCACTGAGCCACCACATATAATTATCACATTCAAGAATGTTAACACTGACATAGTAATGTTATGTAATAATACATATTAAAATTTCCCAAGATTGTCCCAGTAATGTCTTCTGTAACTTCATTTTTAGTCAAAAATCTAAGGACCATACATTATGTGTTTGATTGACACATCTTTTAAGTCTCCTTTAATCCTGAATAACTTTCCAGTTTCTCCTTTTGTTACAATGCAAGTCCGGGTCAGTTGTTTTGCTGAATGTCCCTCAATGTGTATCTGTCTGTTTGTTTCCTTATGAGACTCAGGCTAAATACTTTGGGTGGAAATAACATATACCAGCCATTACAGTTAGCTGGTGCTATCAAGTACATGAAATATTTTTGAAATCAAACACATATTTCAAAATAGCTCCTTCAAACATTTACTTCTTATTGATAGAAGAAAATGAATAAGAATCAAAAAGGGGGAAATAATCTAATTTTGGTTTGGATTTTCTGTTTATTTATTTCTGCTGGTTTATGTTTAGATAGGTGAAACAGCTGGCAGACTATCTAAACACATTAGATTTGTACTCAAAAGTCCCAGGCTCATATCCTAACC
This sequence comes from Cervus canadensis, assembly GCF_019320065.1. Classification (NCBI taxonomy): domain Eukaryota; kingdom Metazoa; phylum Chordata; class Mammalia; order Artiodactyla; family Cervidae; genus Cervus; species Cervus canadensis. The sequence continues at coordinate 36,396,962 of NC_057408.1, forward strand.
CTGCTGCCAGCCAGCTGCGATCTTGGCCTTTAATTTCTTCATGTGTCATGGCAATTAAGCCACCGACCTAACTATATGATTCTGATAATTGCTCTAAGATACACGAAAGTAATGTGATAAGAATCAGATGTTTTAAAAATATAAAATAATATCACTAGAATTTTATGTCACTGATATATGAGTTAGAAAGAGTACCTGAATTATCTGGCAATAGAACCCAATTCTGAGAAAATCAATCATAACTATAATAGATTTCAGTGATACACAAGCAATTCATTTTATGTAACCTCACTTTTAAAGGGAAGATAAAACATACAAGCCCAAATTAATACTTTAAAAGGAATCCCTATACTGAGATTCAAGTAGACTTTGATGTCATTTGGTGGCAATTAATATAATTACAATTGTATTTTAATATATGCACTAACAGCCACTCTTTCTACTATTTAATGGTTTTTACTGACCTAATGTGACTAACCTTGCATTACCAACTGTAATAAATAGCTTATTAAACTTTTTTTTAATGTCACAGATAAAACCATAGCCAAGTCTCACTAATTCAGGAAATTCTGCCTTTGGGCCTGGCTCAGAATCCACTCTAATGTTCTTGGCCTGGAGAATCCCAGGGACGGCAGAGCCTGGTGGGCTGCCATTTATGGGGTCGCACAGAGTCGGACATGACTAAAGCGACTTAGCAGCAGCAGCAGAATGCTCTCAATAAATAGTTGCAAAATCAAAAAATAAAATTAATTCAGAGTCCATAAAAACACGATAGTAGGTATAGTTAAGACATGAAGAATTTCCACAGGATTTTAGAAGCCCATCTAAAAGCAATGTTAAATAAAAATTCTGGAGTCGTGGAATCTCAGAGATGAAAGACACCTGGAGATAATCTAGTCCAGCAATTTCCAAATGTTTTGATATCAGGACTCACTGACACTCATAAAATTTTTTGAGGAGCCCAAAGACCTTTTGTTTATATAGGCTATATGTGCCAGTATTAATCACAACAGAAATTAAAACTAAGAAATTTGAAAAATACTTATATATTAGTTCACTTACAAATAACAAGAACATAACTTTTTTTATAGGGAGAAACCCTGTATTCTCCAAAACAAAAAAATTAATACGAAGAAAGGCACTGTTTAATATTTCAGAAAACTTCTTTAAAGTCTGACTTTATTAGAACACACCTGAATTTTCATATCTGCTCCTGTGTTTAAACTGTGGCAACATCACACATTATATAGCCACTGGAAAATGGCACTGCATACTTGGGACAGAATGAAGACTAGGAATAACTTCTTAGTATTATTCAGAAAATAATTTTTACCTCATAGGTATCAGGAATCACTCACTGATTTAGTCCAAAGTTTTACTTTTTGTATATTACTAAGATGCAAACTAGGGTCAACAAAAATGCAATGCCTTGCCTAAAAAACCGATTGTTTGTCTGTGGCAGAAACAGACTACCTACAGGCTGAGTTTTCTGAATCCCAGTCCGGGCTCCAATACAAGCCCTGCACACAGGCTTTGGATCAAAAGCTGTGGGCAATGGCAGGGCTCTCGCCTCAGTAAGGGGCTGCCTCTACCCTCATCCCAAGTACTGCTGTGTCATCCATGCTTCAGTTGCTACAAAGCAGAAGTAGTATAAGTCAGATATTTCATTGGGCATGTCAGTTTTCTTCTCTTTTTCTAAATACATAATATCAGATACAGTAATGCTAAACTAAGAGAAGTCAGATTGATACTTACAACCATCCTGTTTACAAATCCACTGGAGGCAATTGACTCGAGCAGCATGACCATTCAGGTTGGTGATAACAACCCTTTTCTTTAGAGGAGAAAACACCAGTTAGTATGTTGGAATGTATCCCACAGAGGAGCTGATAAATTAATAAAAATCATATTTCAGAAAATGTTCAGGATTACTTCAAACAGAATCACCTTAACTCATAAACTTAACCATGGCTTAAGTCATCCATTCACTTTTTAAAATTCATTCTTGCCTTTTTCCCCACTCCACATTCACTCAGCCCTACTCTCTTATTTAGGGAGTCTGTCTCCAAAACCCCAGACTAGACAAGAGCCTATGTTCTCACTGGTCTCAGGGCCTACTTTTACCATGCTTGTACAGATTCAAGAATTTGGTTGACCAAAAGAAAAATCCCTTCATTCAGAGAATGCATGATTGACGGATGCAAAACCATGGCTTACTTAGCATGCCATGGCTGATCTGGTGTTGGGTTCTTCAGCCTTAACGATACAAGGTCACTAGGCCACAACTACGAAGGTCCTCAGACATCAGATCCCTTCAGGGCCTATGGCCAGGTTGCCTGCAGATCCTCAGACTGCTGCTTTCACCAGATCACTCCACACCTGGGCTTTCTCTACTTCCCCCACTGCTGGAGACTCTGTGCCTACTGGGCCCTCCTCTTACAGCCCTTCCTCTACCGGTTGCCTGGAGCACTGACTTCACACCTGCTTGCAGGTCAACTGGAACTCTCACAGCTGAGAAAAAGGTATACAAAGGGAAATGTGAATAAGCTAATATAGTTCACATATGGGTTATATGAGTTTGGGAAACAATTTAAAGCAGGGGCTGCCAGCTGCTGGGATCTAATGCCTGATGATCTGAGATGGACCTGATGTAATAATAATAAACTGCACAATAAATGTAATGACCTTGCATCATTCCAAAACATACCCTCCCATCCCTGGTCTGTGGAAAAACTGTCTTCCATGAAACCAGTCCCTGGTGCCAAAAATATCGGAGCCTGCTAAAGTATTTCATTGTCTTTCTCACCAGAATGAGAATTCCTTGATGGACAGGAGTCATAACTCATTATTTTTGAGTCATCGCCCTCAGTTCAAGGCTAGCCTCAAAAGTTTGCTGAATGAACATCATCTCCAAAGTTTCACTTTAGCATCTGACACATTTAATCCTATATTTAATTAAATACCCAGCCAACAATACTTAACAAAACTTTCTAGGATCCATACACCTTTTTTCTTGATGTTAAAATCCCCTGAGATAGCCACCAATTTATCATTAAAAATAGAAATGTGGTAGAAGAGATGGGTACAAATCCATTAGACAGCTGCAGAAAGATAGGCTTCTACAGTCTTAGTTGATGGCCAATGTAAAGCTTACCCTTGGTTTTATGTGCTTTATCTTGCCAGTTAAGAGTGCATGGAAAAGAACAAAGCAAGAAGCATAACCCTCCCAGACATCAGACAATGCTACAAAGCTACAGTAATCAAAACAACATGGCACTGGCAAAAAATAGACATATGGATCAATGGAACAAAACAGAGAGCCTAGAAATAAGCCCACACACCTAGGGTCAATTAATTTTTGACAAAGGAGGCAAGAATATACAATGCAGAAAAGACAGTCTCTTCAGCAAGAAGTGTCAGGAAAGCTGGACAGCTGTATGTAAATCAATAAAGTCAGAACACATCCTCACATCAAACCCCAAAATAAAATGGCTTAAAGACTTAAATATAAGACATGACACTGTTAAACTCCTAGAAGAGAAAATAGGCAAAACAGTCTCTGACAAAAATTGTATCAATGTTTTCTTAGACCAGTCTCTCAAAGCAACAGAAATAGAATCAAAATTAACAAATGGGATCTAATTAAACTTATAAGCTTTTATACCATAGCAAAGGAAACCATAAACAAAACTAAAAGACAACCTACAGACTGAGAGAAAACATCTGTAAACGTTGTGACCAACCAGGGCTTAATTTCCAAAATATACACATAGCTCACACAGTTCAATAACAAAAACAACAACAAAAATTTTCAAAAAATGAGCAGAAGATCTAGACATTTCTAGAAAGAAGACACACAGATGGCCAAGAGGTATGTGAAAAGATGCTCAACATCGCTAATTATTAGAGAAATGGAAAGCAAAACTACAATGAGATATCACCTCACGCAAGTCAGAAAGGCCATCATTAAAAAGTCTACAAGTAACAAATGCTGAAGAGGGAGTGGTTGTAGCAGTGGTTTACCCTGCTACACTGTTGGTAGGAATGTAAATGGATGCAAGCACTATGGAAAACAGTACAAAGGTTCCTTAACAAACTAAACATAGAACTACCAAATGATCCAGATATTCCACTACTGGGAATATACTCAGGAAAGGTGAAAACTCTAATTCAAAAGATGCATGCACCCCAATGTTCAAAGCAGCATTATCTTTACAATAGTCAAGAAATGGAAGCAACCTAAATATCTATCAACAGATGAATGGATAAAGAAAATGTGATATACATACAAACACACAAGGTAATATTACTCAGCCATAAAAAAAGAATAAAATAAGGCCATTTGAAGCAACATGGATGAACTTAGAGGTTATCATACTAGGAAAGTCAGAAAGACAAATATCATTATGTGGGATCTAACATATGACACAAATGAACTTATCTTCAAAACAGAAACAGATTCACAGACACAGACTTGTCATTGTCAAGGGGAGTAGAGGGTGAAGGATGGATGGATTCAGAGTTTGGAATTTGCAAAAGCAAGCTACTATATATATGTATAACTAAATCATTTTGCTGTACACAGAAACTTACACAGCATTATAAATCAACTATACTTCAATAAAATAAAGTTTTTGAAGAGTGCATGGTAATAACAAAACAAAAACTGGAAGGAGGCAAGCAAGCTCAAGAAAAATGAGTAGAACTATTTCAAAGTTCTCTGCATTACATAGGAGGATGATGGAACTTTTAAAGTATGACTTATTTACAATGATTTAGGTGTAAAGCAAAGTGATTCAGTTATTCTTTTCCAGATTCTTTTCCATTATAGGTTATTGCAAGATACTGAACATAGCTCCCTGTGCTATACTATAGGTCCTCGTTGTTTATCTATAAGATATATTGTAGTACATATCTGTTAATCTCAAAGCCCTAATTTATCCCTCCCTGCCCCATTCCCATTAGGCAAAAAAAGTAAGCTTGTTTTCTGTCTTTGAGTCTACTTCTGTTTTGTAAATAAGTTCCTTTGTAACATTTTTTAGATTCCACATGTAAGTGATACCATATGGCATTTATCTTTCTCTGTCTCACTTCACTTAGTATGATAATCTGTAGGTCCATCCATGTTGCTGCAAATGGTATTACTTCATGCTTTTCATGGCTCAATTGCATTCCCTTGTGTGTATGTGTATGCGTATATATATATCTCACCACATCCTCTTTATCCATTCATGTGTTGATGGTCATATAAATTGCTTCCATGTCTTGACTGTTGTAAACAGTGTTGCTATGAACATTGTGGTACATGCAACTTTTTGAATTACAGTTTTTGTGTTTTCCAGATATATGTCCAGGAGTGGGACTGCTGGCTCATATGGTAACTCTAATCTCAGTTTTTTAAGGAACTTTGAACTGTTTTCCATATGGCTGCACTAGTTTACATTCCCAACAACATCCTAGGAGGGTCCCCTTTTCTCCACACCCTCTCCATATTTATTATTTGTAGACTTTCTGATGACAGCCATTTTAACCAGTCTGAGGTAATACCTCACTGAGGTTTTGATTTGCATTTCTCTAATTAGTGATGTTGAGCATCTTTTCAGTTGCCAGCGGGTCGTCTATGTGTCATGTGTCCGTAGTTGTTCAGTCACTAAGTTCCATCTGACTCTTTGCAACCCCATGGACTGCAGCTTGCCAGGCTCCTCTGTCCTCCACCATAGCCCATACCATGCTCAGATTCATGTTCATTGAGTCAGTGATGCTATCTAACCATTTCATCTTCTGTCTGTATGTCTAGGATGATGGACTTTTTAATAAAATTAATAAACTCAGTTCAGTTGCTCAGTCATGTCCCACCTCTTTGTGACCCCATGGACTGCAACACCCCAGGCCTCCGTGTCCATCACCAACTCCCGCAGTTTACTCAAACTCATGTCCACTGAGTCGGTGATGCCATCCAAACATCTCATCCTCTGTCGTCCCCTTCTCCTCCTGCCCCCAATCCCTCCCAGCATCAGGGTCTTTTCCAATGAGTCAGTTCTTCGCATCAGATGGCCAAAGTATTGGAGTTTCAGTTTCAGAATCAGTCCTTCCAGTGAACACCCAGGACTAATGTCCTTTAGGATGGACTGGTTGGATCTCCTTGCAGTCCAAGGGACTCTCAAGAGTCTTCTCCAACACCACAGATCAAAAGCATCAATTCTTCAGCACTCAGCTTTCTTTATAGTCCAACTCTCACATCCATACATGACTACTGGAAACACCATAGCTTTGACTAGACGGACCTTTGTTGGCAAAGTAACATCTCTGCTTCTTAATATGCTGTCTAGGTTGGTCACAGCTTTTCTTCCAAGAAGCAAGCGTCTTTTAACTTCATGGCTGCAGCCACTATCTACAGTGATTATGGAGCCCAAAAAAATAAAGTCCGTCACTGTTTCCCCATCCATTTGCCATGAAGTGATGGGACCAGATGCCATGATCTTAGTTTTCTGAATGTTGAGTTTTAAGCCAACTTTTTCAGTCTCCTCTTTCACTTTCATCAAGAGGCTCTCTAGTTCTTCATCACTTTCTGCCATAAGGGTGGTATCATCTGCATATCTGAGATTATTGATATTTCTCCCGGCAATCTTGATTCCAGTTTGTGCTTCATCCAGCCCAGCGTTTCTCATGATGTACTCTGCATAGAAGTTAAATAAGTAGGGTGAAAATATACAGCCTTGACATACTCCTTTCCTGATTTGGAACCAGTCTGATGTTCCATGTCCAGTTCTAACTGTTGCTTCCTGACCTGCACACAGATTTCTCAAGAGGCAGGTCAGGTAGTCTGGTATTCTCATCTCTTTAAGAATTTTCCACAGTTTACAAAACAAACAACACAACACAGTCAAAGGCCTTGGCATAGTCAATAAAGCAGAAATAGCTGTGTTTCTGGAACTGTCTTGCTTTTTTGATGATCCAGTGGATGTTGGCAATTTGATCTCTGGTTCCTCTGCCTTTTCTAAATTCAGCTTGAACATCTGGAAGTTCACAGTTCACATACTGTTGAAGCCTGGCTAAAATTTTCAGCATTACTTTACTAACGTGTGAGATGACTGCAATTTTGTGGTAGTTTGAACATTCTTTGGCATTGCCTTTCTTGGGGATTGGAATGAAAACTGACCTTTTCCAGTCCTATGGCCATGCCTGAATTTCCCAAATTTGCTAGCATATTGAGTGCAGCACTTTCACAGGATCGCCTTTTAGGATCTGAAATAGTTCAACTGGAATTCCATCACCTCCACTAGCTTTGTTCATAGTGATGCTTCCTAAGACCCACTTGATTTGGCATTCCAGGATGTCTGGCTCTAGGTGAGTGATCACACCATCACGATTATCTGGGTCATGAAGATCTTTTTTGTATAGTTCTTCTGTGTATTCTTGCCACCTCTTCTTAATATCTTCTGCTTCTCTTAGGTCCACACTATTTCTGTCCTTTATTGTGTCCATCTTTGCATGAAATGTTCCCTATCTCTTCTTGAAGAAATCTCTAATCTTTCCCATTCTATTGTTTCCTCTGTTTCTTTGCACTGATCACTGAGGACAGCTTTCTTATCTCTTTGCTATTCTTTGGAACTCTGCATTCAAATGGGAATATCTTTCCTTTTCTCCTTTGTCTTTCACTTCTCTTCTTTTCACAGCTATTTGTAAGGCCTACTCAGACAGCCATTTTGCTTTCTTGCATTTCTTTTTCTTGGGGATGGTCTTGATCCCTGTCTCCTATACAATGTCAAGAACCTTCGTCCAAAGTTCTTCAGGCACTCTGTCAGATCTAATCCCTTGACTCTATTTCTCACTTTCACTGTATAATCGTAAGGGATTTGATTTAGGTTATACCTGAATGGTCTGGTGGTTTTCCCTACTTTCTTCAATTTAAGTCTGAATTTGGCAATAAACTAGTAAAAAAAAAAAAAAGCTATTTCCTACATTGCATTTTAATTCCCAGTATTTTACTTTTTATATTTAGGCGTCTTTTGAGAAGCAACACTAACTGTATTGTCCAAAATCAGCCAATGGGAACGAGGTCACAATGAACTCAGGGAAGAATGCAGAAACTAGTCACTTGTGAAGTTTGGTAGCGAAAAGGCCAAGAAAATAATCATCTGGGTGCAGTTCTGGGAATGGATAAGTGCTTAGGAGCTCCACCTGCTAGGACCTTTGCCCTAATGGCATATTCCTTAAAATGTCCACTCCCGAAGCTAAACTGCAAGAAATATTTCTTTGAAACTGAAAACAGCAATAGTTTATTAAGTAACACTTAGGGAAATACAAAAATGAGATAGCCCCAGATACATGTATATGTATGGCTGAATCCCTTCACTGGTTACCTTAAATTATCATAATATTGTTCATTGGCTAAAGGCAAACAGAAAACAAAAACTTTAAATTTTAAAAGAATGAGATGGCACCTGTGAGATGGCTTTAACCCACATTTAAATGCAAATCTTTTCAAACCCAAATTGATTCCTTAACAGTGTTACAGTTCCACAGAATGCTTCAGAAAAGGTTGTCACCGTTTGAAATTCTGTGTGGCTTACAGGCCACCTGTAGGACACGGTGACCCCAGGCTGACGCAGCGCAGGAGACTGGCGAGAGGCGAGTGTCGCGCGCCAGAGCCAGACCCACCGCCCAGACACCCTTCCCGAAGTGGATCCGGCCGCACACCGGATCTCCAGGCTCCGGAGCAGCGTCTACAGAGTCCGCCCCCGAGCATACGCAGCAGATGGGGCGCCAGAAGCAGACCGGGTCCGGCCACTTCTCTCACCTGAGGGTCATAGAGCACCACGGAACAGGACGTGCCGAAGGCCAGAAGCCCTCCGGGCCCGGGGCTCCAGCTCAGGGCTCCCCGCACCCGGTTCGGGCAGCAAAACACGTGAGACGTCTCCAACACGGGTGCCACCATGTTGCTGTCTGGTCAGCGGCCGAAACCTGGGCACGCACTTCCGCCCTCGGAGCGGAACTGCCTGCCCGCCGCGTCTTCCCGCGGGCGTTATCCGGACCGCGTTTCCGAGGCGGCCGGGGGCGGGGCGGGGGCGACCCCGCCTCCGCCGGGCCCGCCCCACCCCCACCCCCACCCCACCCCCACCCCAGCCCGAGCGGCCCAGAGTGCGTGTGGTAACCTCTACCAGCCCTCGCGTCGAGGATCGTGGCCCAAGAACGGCCTGCGTCCTGGGAACACAGACGCGACCGGAAGCGCTCAGAACCCCCCAGAAAGACCCAGGACTCGTGTGCCCAGAAAACGTCCCGCTGCCCTCACTGCCGGGATCCCAGCGGCAGACCGGGCTGGCTTGGTGTGGTGGTGGGGGGTTGAGGAACGAGTCTCTTAGAGAGGCGGGCGGCACGGAGGAGCTGGAGGAAAGAGCCCCGGGCAAATCTCTGCGCCCCGCGCGCACCGGGACCGCGTCTCCGCCCCCCTCGAGCCCCGCGGCTTCGGAGAACAGGCGGACCCGTGGATCCGCCCGCCGGGGACGGGGTGGAGCCGCACTGCGCATGCCCCGCGGCAGAGGCCGGCGGAGGCGGTGGCTCCCGGCAGCGTGCTGCGCGCGGCGCTAATTAGTAATTGTCCTCCTGCTCCCGGGAGGCGGCGACGGCGGCGCGTGGGGCGCGGCTTGCCGGGTTCTGCGCGGCGCTACCCCGACCGAGGGGCAGCCGGGCCGATGAGACCGCCGCCCCTCCCTGCTGTGTAGAGATCTCTAGGGAGACAAGTAAGGGTCGGCTCCGCACCGCCGGCGGGAACTTGAACCGGCGCGCGGGAGCGGCCCGGGGGTCGGCGAGGCAGCGGAGAGGTGAGTCCCGCAGGTCTAGGAAGGGCGGGCGGAGAGGGGAACCCCGCGGGGCCGGCGAGGCCGGACTTCCCAGTTTGGGTGCACAGCGGGCTTCGGGGTCCAACGGGATAAGGAAACGGTTTGTCCTGTTCATCTCAATTTTCCGAGAGAGTACTGTGGTGTTTAAAAATAAAAAGCCCTTCGAGGCAGTTTTGCGCGCTCTTTCCCGTTTTCCCCGCTCACCCCTTTCTCAAGGCCTTTTCCTTCCGCTTTTTTCTCCCCCACACGTCTTCTTGCGGGGAAGGAGATCCGTCGTCGGGTCTGGGACCGCCCTAAGCATCCTTCCCTCCCTTGGGAAAGGCACGGAGCTGCTCCTGAGCCATTCGTCCGGGCTGTCCCCACCCATCTCGCTCCTCGTGTATTTCTTAAAGGTTTTCTTCTGCCGGTTAAAACTTCGGGCCCCAAGGATTGTTCTTTTAGGAGTCTAGCCTGGTGACAGTGCGTACGTCCTCTTTTCACAGTACGATAAGCAGCAGCTGTGCAATACTGCTGACAGCGTTTGGAGCACTTCCACATACATCCATGCGAGTGGTTTCCTCTCTCTCCGTATAAAATAGGTATTACCAGCTGGTCCAAGGAAGAAGAGCTGAAGGTGGTAGAGCTCGATTGCTCCTCGCCCTTGCCATCTCACTCTGGAGACCAACCTCCTCTTACTTTCACTGGAGGCAGACCAATTTGGTCACCATCACCACCCATCAGTGGTGCTGGGCATCTGCTGGCTGGGTCCTGAAATATTAGTCTAGCTGCTTCTTTGGCCTATACTACTTAGTCTGCTTAACTGAATTCTGCTTTTTCAAGGTTCAGCTGGATCCCTAACTCCTCTTTGGAACATAGTTCTTTGGTTCCCAGCAGTATTATGCGGATGAGTGATAGCAAAATAAGAGCAACACAGTTTTTTAATAAAGTTTAATTTCTTTAAAAAACTGTTACTGTGCAGTCTTTCAAAAAGATGTGATCACTTTGAATATACTCACATGGAAAGATGTCATTTGTTGAGTTTAAAAAACAAAAGATCCCACTAGTATGATTAACGCGCACATGTACCTGAGTATGAGTGAGGGATTCTCAAGAAACTGGCCAAATTGGTTGCCTCTGAAGAATGGGTTTGGGGGAGAAAGGCCTCAAATAGGTTTATATATGGTTTAAGAAAAAAATTTTAAATGTGGCTTATTCTGATTGCCATATTTACTTTTTTTTTTGATGTTAAAAGATTGTTCTATGAAATGGTAGTAGTCGTGGTGGACGGAGGTAGTTTGGATTTTGTGTTCTTTTGTTTCGAATTCTTGTTTGAAACATGATATAATGCCAATATGGCTGTGACCACGTGGGTCCCTCCTGTCTCTGAAATTCTATTGCTTTTATAGTGCTAATTACAGAGTCTTAGCACTCAACTGCTCTCCAGTTGTTTCCTGGTTTCAGCAATGCAGACATAGAGCCCAGGACTCCAGTTTGGTTTTTTGTTTGTTTTTTACAGTATCTAGCACTACACCGATCACTGTAGATAGTACTCTGTTAAACTTGGTTATTTGATTAGACATCAGTTTTCAGCATGAGATTTCTTAATTCAAAGTGTTTTGGAAGTGAAGACAAGGTTGTTGTTTCTTTCCTTTTGTTTTCTGTCTTCTGTAGGAAGGTGCGATGGCGAGGAGTTTATCAGTGATCTTGATCCTGACCTTGACTCTGTCAGTCACAAATCCCCTTCATGAAGTAGGACCAGCCACTGCTTTCCCTCAGACCACTGAGAAAATTATTCCAAGTTTGGAATCTGGCATTAATGTTGACTTGGCAGTTACCACACGGCAGCATCATCTCCAGCAGCTTTTCCACCGCTATGGAGAAAATAATTCCCTGTCAATTGAAGGGTTCAAAAAGTTGCTTCAGAATATAGGGATAGATAAGATTAAGAGAATTCATATACACCATGACCATGAGCATCACTCTGACCATGAGCATCATTCTGACCATGAGCATCACTCTGACCATGAGCATCACTCTGACCATGAGCATCACTCTCACCATAATCATGCTGCTTCCAGTAAAACTAGTCGGAAAACTCTCTGCCCAGACCATGACTCTGATGGTTCAAGCAAAGACCCAAGAAACAGCCACGGGAAGGGATCTCATCGATCAGAACATGCCAGTGGCAGAAGGAATGTTTTAATCAAGGAGGGTGTTGGTGCTAGTGAAGTGACCTCAACTGTGTATAATGCTGTCTCTGAGGAAACTCACTTTCTCGAGACCATAGAAACTCCAAAACATGGAAAACTTCTCCCCAAAGATGTGAACAGTTCCACTCCACCCAGTGTCACAGAAAAGAGCCCAGCAAGCAGACTGGCTAGTAGGAGAACCAATGAATCAATAAGTGAGCCCAGAAAAGACTTTATGTATTCCAGAAGCCCAGGCGAAAATACTCAGGAGGTAAGATGTTTCTTGTTATTTTAATCAATATGCCTGCTATCTATCCTGTCATTGCCATTCTCTCTAAACTAAAAATAAAATGGCGAGTTCATTGAAAGGGGAATTTCTCCTTTCTCAGCAAGACACTTAGCTCAAAGTGTCTCCACTATGTTGAAAACATTCCTGATAAAAAAAACTTGTGGGGTAAGTTCTTCAGTAAGAATAATGCTGCCTGGTGAAGCTATTTTCTAATATAGAACTTAAAACGTATCAAATTATTTTGGGGAGAAAATCTTTAAAGGTGAATACTATTAATTAAAAAAAAATGTAAAATGGAAGATCAAAAGAGCAGGAGTTAGAATTCATGTTTTAGGGAAAGATGTGCTTTAAAGGGCCAGAGAATGCAAGAGCAGCTTTGCCTCCTTGACAAAGGGATCACAGTGACTTGTAGAGTGAGGGAAATTGGAGCTGCTACCTAGAGTGACATGCTGGACAAGTGAAAAGTCTGGGCAGTGAGGTCCTGAGTTCATGTGTTTTTCTTCTGCGAGGCTAGACTTCCAGGCTCTACACAGTTTGCCTTGGCTAAGAGATGTCAACAGCAAGGCATTCGTTGGTATACGTTAATGGGCAGAACTTAAGTATTTCATTCAGACCATCACATGACTGTGCTAATTCTGGGATAATCCTACTAATGGTCATTCCCATAGCGACACTAGTAATAAAATCTGTTTGGAGTAGTAGTGGCCAAGAATTGTGGGAGTTTGAAATAGCTTTTCAGAAGATGAGAAACGTGCTAGTGCCAGTGGTTTTTTTGTGGGTTTTTTTGTTTGGGTTTTTTGTTTTTTTTTTTTCGGTGAGAAGAGGGAGCTTATATTCTCCAGCAGAGATTCTCTTCAAACTAAGCTTGTCATCTAATTAAATTTTTGAAACAACTGCATGCTGGTGCAGGTTTGTTTCATTAACCAGTGTTGCCCTCTGCCAGAATGAGTGATCTACAGAATTTAATATTCTCTCGTTGTGAAGTGTTATTTTGCCAAGTATGTACACAGCACTGAGCTAAGTTTTGCAAGTACCGTCATTGCTGGAAGAGTGACATGTCTTGGGCTTGTTTAGACCAGGTATGATAGCATTAGTACAGAAACAACGTATTTCTCAATCTCTAATGAACCCATCTCGAAATTAAAGCTCATTTCCTTAATAGGTTTATACAGTGAGTTAATAGGCTTGCAAATGTCTATTTATCCTCAAACTTTTTCCTCTTGAGGCTCTCTGCAGAGGTGACTAGTGACGTGATTGCTTCTCCCAAGAAGAAATATTCAGAAGAGATGGGAAATCACCCCTATGATATAGTATCTCCAGGTAGCTTGAGGCAAATTCCAAAGTGCTTAAAGCAAAAGTCAGTCTTGATTTATCTTAAGTAAAGAAGCAGCTTCAGTAAGGAAAGGGTGTTTTGTCAGCAGCTTTTTTAGATTCTCTAACGGGAATGCCTTTCAGAGATTTCACCATTTTCTTTTTTCTTCAGTGTTTCAGTGCCTCGAAGCTGCTTACATCTCATGGCATGGGCATCCAGGTTCCATTGAACGCCACCGAGTTCAACTATCTCTGCCCAGCCATCATCAATCAGATCGATACTAGATCGTGTCTGATTCATACAACAAGTGAAAAGAAAGCTGAAATCCCTCCAAAGACCTATTCTTTACAAATAGGTAAAATTGCCTTTTTGGGGTAAAAATCATTGCCAGTAGATGTATTTATGTTGTGCTTTTTCTTCTATTTACATCATCCTACTCATTTTTCAGCATAATTCCAGATATATCATCTTTTTTTTTTTTCAAATATATCATCTTAATTGTTCTCTGCCTTGGATGTGAAGAAAGGAAATATGTTAGCTTTACCCTTAAAAAAATAAAAACCAGAAAATACGTTAAATAGTAGCTTGTTTGAGGTCCTCCCACAGGATATGTCAAGGTCATTCAAAAAGTTTGGGTTCTATTGAAACATATACCTTACCATATGTAAGATAGATAGCTAGTGGGAAGTTGCTGGGGGTTTCCTTGGTGGCTCAGTGGTAAAGAATCCGCCTGCCAATGCAGAAGATTCGGGTCCAATCCCTGGGTCGGGAAGAGCCTCTGGCGAAGTGAATGGCAACCCACTCCAGTATTCTTGCCGGGAAAATCCCATGGACAGAGCAGCCTGGAGGGCTACAGTCCAGGAGGTTGGAGAGTCAGACGTGACTGAGCACGTACACACAGGAAGCTGCTATATAGCACAGGGAGCTCAACCCAGCATTCTGTGAGGACCCAGAGGAGTGGGATGAGGTGGGGTGGAAGAGAGGTTCAAGAGGGAAGGGATATGTGTATCTTTATGACTGATTGATGTTGTTGTACAGCAGAAACCAACACAACATTGTAAAGCAATTATCCTCCAGTTTAAAAATTGGGATTGCTAAAAAAAATAAAAATAAAAAAGTAAAAATTGGGATTGCTTTGTATGTTGTCACATTGTTTAGAGAATGGTCAGAGTTGTTTAGGAGCCTAATCCTAGTGTGTTCTTATTAATACATGAAACCAGGATACAGTCTGTTATAGTGTAAGTTGTGTTGCTCAGAACCTATAATGAAGAATTGATTGCTTTGTTTCCTGAGGATACTACTGATTCCCAGTTTCCTTTCCTTTCTCCTTTCTTCCCTCCTTTCCTAACTTTTTCCTCTTCTCTCTCATAATTTAACTGTTAGAGGAGTCTGTAAGCTCAGTTCCCAAGTGATTGAGAATTCATCCTTGGTAACCATACCTTCCCCTTCCTTCACCCTCAGTTCAGTTCAGTTGCTCAGTTGTGTCCGACTCTTTGCGACCCCATGGACTGCAGCACGCCAGGCTTCCCTGCCTGTCACCAACTCCTGGAGCTTGCTCAAACTCATGTCCATCGAGTTGGTGATGCCATCCAACCATCTCATCCTCTATTGTCCCCTTCTCCTCCTGCCTTCAATCTTTCCTAGCATCAGGGTCTTTTCCAATGAGTCAGTTCTTCAAATCAGGTGGCCAAAGTATTGGAGCTTCAGCATCAGTCCTACCAATGAATATTCAAGGTTGATTTCCTTTAAGATTGACTAGTTTGATCTCCTTGCAGTTCAAGGAACTCTCAAGAGTCTTCTCCAACACCACAGTTCAAAAGCATCAATTCTTCGGCCGTCAGCCATCTTTCTAGTCCAACTCTCACATCCATACACGACTACTGGAAAAACCATAGCTTTGACTAGGTGGACCCTCTCTGAAGAATGTTCTCCTAGGTTTATGCCTTTTGCCCAGAGGGTTCAGTCACATTTGATCCAGCTTCTTGGTTATTGCTCTCTTACCACAGTTCTGTTCCACTGCGTTTGTATTTCTTTAGCCCCACTTTTTAAAAAATTTGTTTATTTTTAGTTGAAGGATAATTGCTTTACAGTATTGTGTTGGTTTCTGCCAGACATCAACATGAATCAGTCACAGGTGTAAGCGCCCCTGCTTTTACAGATGACTTTGTGCCGCTCCGCAGTCTCACTCTGAAAGTTGATCAGTTGTTTGCCTTGCCGTCTGCTCTGTCTCGTTCTGACAGCCTGGGTTGGTGGCTTCATCGCCATTTCCGTCATCAGTTTCCTGTCTTTGCTGGGCGTTATCTTAGTGCCGCTCATGAATCGGGTGTTCTTCAAGTTTCTTCTGAGTTTCCTTGTGGCCTTGGCTGTTGGGACACTGAGTGGTGATGCTTTCTTACACCTTCTTCCACATGTAAGTAAATAATTTATCCCATGAGTGTGTTTTATAGGGCTTCCCTGGTGGCTCAGTTGGTAGAGATTCCACCTGCAATGCAGGAGACCCCGGTTCAATCCCTGGGTTGGGAAGATCCGTGGAGATGAGAACAGCTACCCACTCCAGTATTCTGGCCTGGAGAATCCCATGGACTGTAGAGTCCATGGGGTCGCAGAGAGTCGGACAGGACTGAGAGACTTTCACCTTCAGTGTGTTTTATTATTCAACATTAAGTACTAATATATATGCATGCATCTATAAATTTATATAGTGAGTGTATATATTTTCAGTTTGTGCTCTGTATTGATATGTATAAAAGGCTGGGAATTTAGTTTCTAGGAGTGTTTGCATGGGTTGTATCCATGACCCCCAGTCTCACCTTGGTGTGCACCTCACCTGGGTCCCTGACACACAGTGACAAGTTCCTGCTGCACGCAGCTGCAGGCCGCTGGGGCAGGGTGCCTGGGTCTCAGGCACTGGCCAGGGCCCATTACCCAGACTGGGCTTCTTGGACGCACCCTGAGAACAGTGGTGGGGCTTTTCCACTGGAGGTATGAGCAGTGGACACTATATGCCTGTTGAGACCTATTTGTGGCCACGGAGGAACATTGGAAATACTCTCTACCTGTATGTTATGAGGATCATTGGAGAATGTGTTTGTCTCTATACTGAGTAGATCCACTCCACTAAAGTGCCATTGTGCGTCATATATGTTTAGCTCTGGGTCACTGCTGCTTGTTGGTAGTTTTACTTTTAATATCCTAAACTTCCCCTCATTCTGAAGTAGAACGTTAATTGTGTAATTCTGAATGGTTTCATATTTGATGTTAATTATCTTAGCCAGTTTTTCTGACATGTGAAACGAATTTATAAAATCTGTATTATTTTGCCTTTAGTCTCATGCAAGTCATCACCATAGTCACAGCCATGAAGAAGCAGCAATGGAAATGAAGAGGGGACCACTTTTCAGCCACCTCTCTTCTCAAAACATGCAAGAAAATACCTATTTTGATTCTACATGGAAAGGGCTGACAGCTCTGGGAGGCTTGTATTTCATGTTTCTTGTTGAACATGTCCTCACGTTGATCAAGCAATTTAAAGATAAGAAGAAAAAGGTAAGAAAAACTGTACTGAGTACTTACTATGCATTGGACATTAATTTAGAGCAGCACTTGAGCTGAAATGTTCGCAGAGCTTTTCCAAAGTGTATGATCTTCATTTGTGAGGAGGTTCAGTACCTTTTTGCTCCCAGAAGCATTCATGGAAGTCAGTAACCCTGGACTTCTCTGTCTTCAGTATTCCCTTCAGAGTCACAGGCAAGGGTAAATATCTATATAAATAACCAAACAAGGCATTGATGGTGGCAGTGGTTTCACGGGTGTGTACTTACCCCACACTCTTTGAGTTATGTACAGTAAGTATGTACAGCTTTTAAATTACTCAGTAGCTAAATATTATGTTTTGTTTGAAAGACTGTCTGACTCACTCAGACTTGCCATTTGCAAAGTGCCCCCAGAAATAATATGAAGCTCAACAATAGGCTCTGTATCTGGTGAAAATATCTTTGGAGTTGCCTGTGGTTATCTTCCTCTTCCTATCTGATGTGACTGGGTAAATCAGTCAAAAGACTGTCCTCATGGGGACTGTTAATAATGACATGTACACGTTTGGATATTTGTGTGCTCATATTCTGATCATTTGATGTTGACCAAGATGTTCTTGGAGTCAGAGTTCTATAATGATCATTTTTTTCTCTGCAGCCCTGCTACTTCTTCTAAATTTCCAGTTTTGGTTTCTCTTAAATTGAGCAAGAGGTTACATACTTGTAAAGCTATTTTAATGTCGAATCTAGATTTTTTGTAAATTAAAAAGATTTATACAGTGATTGCCTTATATAATTAGCAACTTGCCTTTGAATCTTTCAGAAGCATTCAACTTAAATTTTCATGGCAGTAACTCTTCTCACTGGCATTTCATAGTCTGAATAACATGTAATTAAATCGTGCGCTTGCAATAGCAGGTATAGCTGGCATGAAGAGACTTGACAACTAACATAGTTGATTCTTGCTGAGCTTAGAGCTCAGGTTGGGAACCCAGTGCATGTGAGCAGAGTAGCCTCCTCCATCCTGTGAATATTTGCCCTTATGGATTTTATAGTCACTAAAATCTCAAACTGCAGATTTTGAACTGTTACTGAATGTCAATTTACAGGGACAGGTGAAGCAACAAGAGCTGACTCCTTAATCCAGGAAGTCTTCCATGTTCCCATTGTCCCTGCTGCTTCACTTGGATGGCTTTGAGGCTATATCCTCCTCTTTTGCATTCTCTGGGATTATTCTCACCTTAAAAAAAATCATTTTAAGGAGTTTTTTTGCAGGGGAGGGGTTTGTGTGTTTGTTTTACTGCATTTCTATTTCAAATGCCATTCTAATTTCAGTGTAATTTTCTAGTTTTACCTAAAGAGTGCTGTTTATTAACTTGGTGCTGTAACATAGGACTCTTAAGAGGTAGGCTGTCTGTGGTCTAATACAGATCAATGTTTTTCAGACTCTTTAGGTTATAACTATTTGTGAGTTGTGAAATCAGTCTTGTGTCTTGATGCATGTTTTTAAATGCAACAGTGATATTACAGTACATTCCATATATTACTCTTTGTGTTACATATATATTATTGTGGATGGTAGTTAACGAAGTTTGGAATTTCTGTTCTCAGATAACTTCCGCTAGAATATAAGCTCTTAAGGGCCAGGACCGCTCCATCTTCTTTACTGCTATATCTCCAGTGCCTCGAATAGTGTCTGGCACACAGTAGAGGATTGGTAAATATTTGTTGAATGTTTAAGAAGCATTAAGGGCTTCCCAGGTGGCAGTAGTGGTAAAGAACCTGCCTGCCAGTGCAAGTAAGATGTAAGAGACTCAGATCGGTGCCTGAGTTGGGAAGATCTCCTGGAGGCGGGCATGGCAGCTCACTTCAGTGTTCTTGCCTACAGAATCCCATGGACAGAGGAGCTTGGCAGGCTAAGTACGGTCCATAGGGTCGCCGAGTTGGACACAGCTGAAGCAACTTAGCACACACACACAAGAAGCATTAAATAGTAAATAAGCATAATTTCTAGGCAAAGACTTCCCACAGGTGTTTCACAAACATTTCATGTTCTCTTCCTTTTTAGAAAATACTGCATTTATCTTTTTTCAAGGGCATCCAGATCTTAGTGTTACTTATGTAACAGTTTGAAATCTCATTTAGTTCTCTCAAAAAGAAAAAACTACTCCTTACATGGTAAGCATTGATAGCTCTTCAGACCCATCAGTTTAGTTCAGGTCAGTTCAGTCGCTCAGTCATGTCTGACTCTTTGCAACCCCATGGACTGCAGCATAGCAGGCTTCTCTGTCCATCACCAACTCCCAGAGTTTACTCAGACTCATATCCATTGAGTCAGTGATGCTATCCAACCATCTCATCCTCTGTTGTCCCCTTCTCATCCCACCTTCAATCTTTCCCAGCATCAGGGTCTTATAATGGAACATTTTACCTAGGATTTCCCTTAAGACATCCATATATGTCAATCTCTTTATTTGAATTAGGGTTGAATCACATACTTGGTGTGTAGTTAGGCTCTTATGATGCTTCTACCTCAGACTTTCTTTCTACCGGATTCTCAGGTTTCTTGCTTAGGCTGGAAACCTGAAAATCATCTATGAATCTCCCTAATCCTCATATTCAACCTAGTTTTATTAAGTGTATCCAGAAGTGAAATTATTTGTTTCTCTCCATCTTCCTTGCTGTTGTTCTGGTCTAAGCTCGGCTTACCTGGCTGACAGCAGTTGCCTCCTGACTGGACTGTCTGCATTATTTTGTTATCCTCTTCTAATCCAGAGTTGGGGGGGGGCAGAGTGATTTGTTTAAATGAGTCTGATGAGGTTGGACACCACTGCTGAAAATCCCTTCTCTCGTACATCTCATTGCTTATAGGATGAAATCCATAGCTTCATGATGGATGAAGTCCATGATAGGATGAAGTCCATAGTCCACGGTTTGCACTGTCTGGACTCCCCGCTACCCGGCCTTGCTTCTAGCCGCACAGTCTCTGACCTACCAGACCCCACCCACCTTGCACTTCTTTCAGTTAAAGAAGGGGCTGCTCCCTTTCTGCTTTAGGGTCCTCCCACATGCCATCTCCCTGCCTGGATTAATCCTCCCCACCCTTCTCCAGCAAACTCCTGCTCATCTTTAGGTCTTGGCATAAACATCACTTTCTCAACAAATCCTGTCGTGGGAATTATTTAGGTCATGTTATACACTCTTGTAGTACTGTATGTTTGTCCTTTGTAAAGTGTATCAAAGATTGCAATCAAAAAATTGTGTAATCATTACCTGTATAAAACTTCCCTCCCTGTGGATGATAAGCTCCATGGGAACAAGGACTATGTGTATCTTGGTTTATGGTGTATTGATGTATTGCCAGGATTCAGCACAGGAAACATTAGAGGCTCTTAATACTTGTGAAATGAAAGAGTTGGTTAAAAACTGAGATATTCATCGCTCAACAAGAAATGAAACATCAATTAAGTGATTTAAAGTATCCTGAATTCACTTATTTTCACAAATATTTAAGTACTTTCTGTGTTTGAGGCATCATGCCAGGGGTAGGTATAAAGATTGGTATGTGCTTCCTTTTAAAAACTCTTATAACCTAAAAATGTGCAGGTATTTTATATATTGTTAGAGTTAAAAATGAAATCTCAGTTATGGTGGGGATTGAGTCATATTCAAAAGATACTGCAAATAAGATGGTGATTATTTTTGTGACAGTTTTCCTTATCTTAAATATTCTACATAAGTCGGTAATACACAGGCCCCATTGTTCTAACAGTGACCTTCATTCTTGGGTTCTGAGATATGGATAGTATCTCAAGTATGGTATTCAGCTGGTAAAAATCTAGTGATAAATTCAAGACTGACTACTAGAGATTTGTTTCAAAAGAGAAAACTTGGTAATGGTGTTTTATGACAGCAAAAGTATTTTAGTTTTAGTAACAAATACATATCAGTATCACAGTATAATTTAAAGTTATAAGAAGTGTGGCAAGTATGAGGTAGTTTTAGTAACAAATACATATCAGTATCACAGTATAATTTAAAGTTATAAGAAGTGTGGCAAGTATGAGGTTTCATTGCCCAAAAGAGGCATTGGAGGAAACCAGGCAGTTGGTTAGCAGATCACTACTTGCCAGGAGGACTTGCTTGTTCTGAATTGATGGCCTGAGGCAGAGCTCAACTTTAATGTGTGTATGAGTCATCTGGAGACCTAGTTAAAATCCAAGTTCTAATCCATTTGCTCTGGGGCGTGGCCTGAGATCATGTGTTTCTAAATAGCTCCCAGGGGATGCAGTGCTGTTTTCATGGACATGCAGAAAGATGAGTGTGTGATTTTTCTTTCATATTACTGATGCATAATCCTTTACTTTTCTGAACAGTTTATGCCTAAAACAAACTACTAGGTGCTGTGAAGTTAAGTGCAGGCCTTGCCCTTAGATGGGGTTTATTCCTTTTGAAGTCTGTTACTTTGTTGTCTTTTTCTATGAAATCTTTTTTTTTTTCCTCTCTATGAAATCTTTTAACTGTTTAACTGAAGGTGTATGCATAACTAAACCACTTATTTCAAGTATTGCTTTTCCTTGCTGTTACAGAATCAGAAAAAACCTGAAAATGATGATGATGTGGAGATTAAAAAGCAGCTGTCCAAGTATGAATCTCAACTTTCAACAAATGAGGAGAAAGTAGATGCAGATGATCGTAAGTCCTTATAAATCTGAGAGCTAGAGGGAGTCCATTGGTCTGTGATTTGCAGGCAGCTTGGACTATCTGGAAGAGATGGGACCATATACCACCCCCATTAATCTTCCCGTCTTTTTTCTTTTTTTTTTTTTTTACTGTGCCACGAGGCTTCTGGGATCTTAGTTTTCCAACCAGGAATCAAATCTGGGCCCCAGTAGTGAAAGTGCCAAGTCCTAACCACTAGACCGCTAGGGAATCCCTCCCCTTTTTTTAAAACTTATACGTTCTTTTAATTGCCAGTGAGTTGGTTATTTCTATGTATATTTATATGTCTTCTTTGTATAATTTTTTTATTTTGAGGTAAATTCAAACTTAGAGAAAAGTTCCAGGAATTCCTCTGCCTCTTCGTGTATTCCCCAGTTATTTTATGTACATTTATCTTTCTCTCTTTCTCTGTGTATGCATACTACTCATTTTGTTTTCTAAACCATTTGAGAGTAAGTTACAAGTGATGCTTCTTTGCTTCTAAATACTTGTTCTGTTTCCTAAGAGAAAGGACATTCTCTTGTGCAATTACAGGTCAGTGATCAACACCAGGAAATTAAAGCTGATACAATGTCATTTTCTAGTCTATAGACCATTTTCATGTTTTTCCAATTGTCTTAATAATTTCTTGAGCCTCCCCTAACCCCCAAAAGGAAAAAAAAAATCATCCAGAGTACAATTCAGGGTCAAATGCTGCCTCTTATTGGCCCTCATTTTGAGTTTGTCTGTTTTTGCATTCGGTTGATCAGTTGGGGCAGGAATAGCACAAAGTGTATTACATCCTATTCAGTGACGTGACCTGCCTCCCACCACGATGCTTGGTCACAGAGCAGTGATGGCAATTTTGATCACTTGGCTAAGGTTGTGTCTCCCATGTTTCTTCACTATAAAGTTACTGTGTTACTGTGTTTCCTAGAACTTGTTAGAGTGGCATTTCTTGTTGGACAGGCTCTGTTAAAATTAAAATTTTAAACCAAATGGCTCATGATGACAACTCTCCCCGATGGTTCACTCTGACCAGCCGCACAGCCTCCTTTTCATCCTGTGAGCTTACCAGGTCTGTCTCAGAGGCTAATATTCAGTTTCTTCTGCTTGGAGCACTTTTCTCCCAGGTCTTCATATAAATTCCTCCTATTGTTTCAATCTCAACTCAGACATCTCCTTTTTAGAGGCCTTCCTGGATCATCCCAATACAGAGGTCTCCCACTCACTCTCCTCATATTCCCCTTTTCTATTTTCTTCCCATGCCAGCCAGTGCCTTAATTACCTTATTTATACCTGTGTTTCCTTGTTAAGTGTCTGTCTCCCCCAAGAACATGAGCTTCCTGAAAGCAGAGACTTTGTCCTACTACACTGTGTCCTAGTGCCTGTCCCAGAGTAGACATTCAGTTGCTGACTGAGGAGGAAGAACAACTTTATTGTTGCTACTGGGCAGTCCTAAGATTTCCTGTTCACCCTTTGTTTCCAGCATGCTGGTCTTCTCTAAAGAGCAAGCGAAGTACTCTCACTTGTCTTCCCGCACCTATTCCATCTTCAGAATTTCCAGTGGAATTTATAATGATGAGAGGAAATAACTTTTAAAATTGGACCATAGTGTCAGGAATGCTCCCAGGAAAGTTGATGCCAGTATATAAAAAAGACAAAACAAAACCTATTGTTGCAGTTTACTTTACACAGATAAATGTTTCTTGGTGATGATGGTATTTCACATTCTTCTGCTTTTCCTTTTTAATTTTTGTTTGGCTACAATACATGGTTTGCAGGATCTTAGTTCCCTGACTGGGGATTGAACCCAGACCCCTGACAGTGAAAGCGCAGAGTCCTAACCACTGGACCACCAAGGAATTCCCCTCTTTTGCTTTCCCTTGAATTTTGAAAGGAGCTCAGATGACAGAATTATGCGTGTTTTTTATTTCCAATTTTTCTGGAATATTTTTCTAAAATATTTTAAATGTCAGCAGTGAAATATTTTTCTAAAATGTGTGTGCTTCTTTTATAATCAGGAAGAAAGACTATCTTCAAAAACATAGGGAAGCAAAAGAATTTAAGGGAGGCTCTGGGGCGGTTACTGAAGGTTACCATTTAAAATCCACTCTTAGTGAAATCATTTAACTTCTAAAATTCACTAAAACGTACTGATATTTCTCATCAACAGTACTCTAAAGTCTAGTCTGCCAGGTATATGTGAGAGAGTTGACATGCTTTGAAGTCTTGTTGACTCTGTCAGTGGAGATTTTGAAATGTGCGCATTAACAGAGCCATTTGATTTTGTCTCAATGTCCTTTATGTTTACACCTAGGACCTGAAGGCTATTTACGAGCTGACTCACAAGAGCCCTCCCACTTTGATTCTCAGCAGCCAGCAATCTTGGAAGAAGAGGAGGTCATGATAGCTCATGCCCATCCGCAGGAAGTTTACAATGAATATGTACCCAGAGGGTGCAAGAATAAATGCCATTCACATTTCCATGATACACTCGGCCAGTCTGATGATCTCATCCACCACCATCATGACTACCATCATATTCTCCACCACCACCACCACCAGAACCACCACCCCCACAGCCACAGCCAGCGCTACTCTCGGGAGGAGCTGAAAGACGCTGGCATTGCCACATTGGCCTGGATGGTGATCATGGGAGATGGCCTGCACAATTTCAGCGATGGCCTCGCAATTGGTATGTCTCTACATTTCGGCCCTTGTTCGTTTATCTCTGAAAATGCCACTTTAAGCTGCTGATTTTAACAAAGGGTAGGTTGGTTTGATAAGGCTATTAACATCCAAGGTTTTCAAAATGTTATCTCTTTGACTGCTTTGACAGTGATGTACTCCATAAATGTGAGATAAGATGAAAAACTGCTAGAAATTGTGCTTGACCCTTTAACTAAATTGTAACTGCCAAAAGTTACTTTCCCTTATCTGCAACATAAATAGTATGTGTTAAAATGAAAGTATCTTTTCCACCATCTTTTCTTTTATGCTAAAGGAACCTCTATCTGAAAAGTTTAAATTACTAATCCCTACCCAAAGAAGAATTATAGACTTTTTGTAAGTTTTGTAAGTTGTAAGTTTGTAAGTTGAGAGATAATAGAATACTTACGAATTGTAGTAATTTAGTGCAGGAAGGGAGGGGCTTCCCAGGTGGCACAGCACAGCAGTAAAGAATCCACCTGCAAAGCAGGAGAAGCAAGAGACAATTCCTGGGTCAGGAAGATCCCCTAGAGAAGAGAATGGCAACCCACTCCAGTATTTTGCCTGGGAAATCCCGTGGACAGAGGAGCCTGGTCAACTATAGTCCATAGGGTTGCAAATAGTCGAACATGAATGAGCACGTGTGCTCACAGACAGAATTCTAGAAGGAGCCATGGAAATAATTACAGAGCAGACAGGCGAGGTCCAACAAGGCAGTGTTGTTTTGTCGCCCAGCTGAGATGAGCCCAGGCCCTGCTCCCTGCACTGTGCACGTCCTCCTCTGCACCATGCACTTCCTCCTCTGCACCATGCCCTTCCTCCTCTGCGCCATGCTCTTCCTCTGCATCATGCACTTCCTCCTCTGCACCATGCACGTCCTCCTCTGCACCATGCACTTCCTCCTCTGCACCATGCTCTTCTTCCTCTGCATCATGCACGTCCTCCTCTGCACTGTACACGTCCTCCTCTGCACCATGCCCTTCCTCCTCTGCACCATGCCCTTCTTCCTCTGCACCATGCCCTTCCTCCTCTGCACCATGCCCTTCTTCCTCTGCACCATGCACTTCCTCCTCTTAACCATGCTCTTCCTCCTCTGCACCATGCTCTTCTTCCTCTGCATCATGCACGTCCTCCTCTGCTCCATACACGTCCTCCTCTGCACCATGCTCTTCCTCCTCTGCACCATGCCCTTCCTCCTCTGCACCATGCCCTTCCTCCTCTGCACCATGCTCTTCCTCCTCTGCACCATGCCCTTCCTCCTCTGCACCATGCTCTTCCTCCTCTGCATCATGCACGTCCTCCTCTGCTCCATACACGTCCTCCTCTGCACCATGCCCTTCCTCCTCTGCACCATGCCCTTCCTCCTCTGCACCATGCCCTTCTTCCTCTGCACCATGCACTTCCTCCTCTGCACCATGCACATCCTCCTCTTAACCATGCTCTTCCTCCTCTGCACCATGCACAACTTAAGGGACACAGAAGGATGTGCAAATGCTCAGTCATGGTTTTACAAACAATCAGTTGTATAACGTGTTATCTTTTAAAAGCAGGGAGTTATTTATCTTAACCGTCCCTTATCAAGACATTGAAAGAATAAATGTAAAAAAGTCTTATTACACAGTGGATTCCTCTGAGGCTAGGAAACATATTTGTACTCTTGATTCCTGAGGTTTTTTTCCCCATAAACCTTTTAAATCAGTTTGTTTTGTATTTCTCAATAAGTGCTTTATGTGGTAGCAGTTACTTCTCAGGTTTGTATAAGATCATTCAATCACTCTAAGGCACAGCCCAGCCTTCCCTTCTCAATCATATCTGCTTGTGCTCCTTTGGGAAATTTAAGCCTAATTGAATGTAATCTAAGATTAGTTATGAAAAAGTTACAGAGTGCAGTTGAGAAAGTTCTGTTTATTCACCACCAGAATATAGTTTATTTCTTTTACCTCATTGTATGTGCTATACAAATTTTAAAAATACACACCTACAAAATAATGCAGTGATTTTTTTTTTTTTACACAGGTGCTGCTTTTACTGAAGGTTTATCGAGTGGTTTAAGTACTTCTGTTGCAGTGTTTTGTCATGAGTTGCCTCATGAATTAGGTAAGAGAACCCTATAAACGGTATTTTTAGGTGGATAGCATATCTCAGTGTCACTGGCTTTTGCTAACGATAGTTTCCAGCAGGCTTTCTCATTTATGGCTTCTCGTAAGTCTACTATTCTAGCTAGCTTTGTTTCTTACTGAGGACGAGTCTGTTTCCAGCCTGAATTCTAGCCCTGCACCTGTGATTACACAATTGCCTGTGTTGGGTTGCCAAACAGATCCCTGAGCCCCGTCTCTGGTCCCCTTCCCCTGCCAGATACCTTCTTTTACCAGCCTATGGTGACGTGAGGCCCTGCTTTCGTTGTACACAGAATAGGAATAAGACCACAGGCAAATAAAGAGTCATCTTCCGTTAACAGAGAGAACTTGACAAAGAGAATTTCATTGGAACTAAAAAGAAAGAGAAGTTGTTGAGTTGTGTTTTGAATATTCTTTTTCTCTGTCACCAGGACTTAAAGCCTTCCCAGAGTTGCCCTGGTTCTGTGTGTGTGTCCCTGTTTTGCTTCTTACGGGTGGCTGCACACCTGTAGCACCATTTTCACTTTTGTCCCTTGGCGTGTGTTCTGCCATTTAGAAGGCATCCCACCTTCCTGTTCAATGCTTGTAATCCTCAACATCTGATTTGTGCTCACATTCTAGATCCTTCAGGCTTCATGAAGCCTCTCTTAAGTACTTTGATCTTAATTTCTTTTCTTCTTTTATAACCAGAACATTAGATTCTTCAGCTCTTATTTTTTTTTTTTTTATTTATTTATTTATTTATTTTTTTCCCCCAGTGGGTTTTGTCATACATTGATATGAATCAGCCATGGATTTACATGTATTCCCAATCCCAATTCTTCAGCTCTTAATTATAATGTATATTGCCTTCTTTAATCATTTGCTGATCATTTCCTGTGTGTTCTCTACTCCCTCTTCCTGCTTGTGGTCAGTTAAAAGCCCCTTGAAGACAGTGTAAGAGCACAGTAGTAGATTCTTGGTACTGCTGTTCTTTGACAAACAAGAAACCTTAAGAAAAACTTTGGATAAAAGATATCTTAGTTTATAAAACTGTTCAGTTCAGTTCAGTTCAGTCACTCAGTCGTGTCCGACTCTTTGTGACCCCATGAATCACAGCACGCCAGGCCTCCCTGTCCATCACCACCTCCCGGAGTTTACTCGAACTCATGTCCATCGAGTCGGTGATGCCATCCAGCCATGTCATCCTCCGTCGTCCCCTTCTCCTCCTGCCCCCAATCCCTCCCAACACCAGGGTCTTTTCCAAAGAGTCAACTCTTTGCATGAGGTAGCCAAAGTATTGGAGTTTCAGCTTCAACATCAGGCCTTCCAATGAACACCCAGGACTGATCTCCTTTAGGATGGACTGGTTAGATCTCTTTGCAGTCCAAGGGACTCTCAAGAGTCTTTTCCAACACCATAGTTCAAAAGCATCAATTTTTCAGCGCTCAGCTTCCTTCACAGTCCAACTCTCACATCCATACATGACCACCGGAAAAACCATAGCCTTGATTAGACAGACCTTTGTTGGAAAACTAATGTCTCTGCTTTTTAATATGCTATCTAGGTTGGTCATAATTTTCCTTCCAAGGAGTAAGCATCTTTAAATTTCATGGCTGCAATCACCATCTGCAGTGATTTTGGAGCCCCCCAAAATAAAGTCTGACACTGTTTCCACTGTTTGCCCATCTATTTCCCATGAAGTGATGGGACCAGATGCCATGATCTTAATTTTCTGAATGTTGAGCTTTTTTTTTTTTTTTTTTAATTTTTTATTAGTTGGAGGCTAATTACTTCACAACTGAATGTTGAGCTTTAAGCCAACTTTTTCACTCTCCTCTTTCACTTTCATCAAGAGGCTTTTTAGTTCCTCTTCAAACTGTTAGGGTGTTTTATACTGATTAACTCTGTTAACCCTGGGTGATTCTTAATTTTGCCTTTTTTTTCCCCACTCCTCAACAAAATTGGAGGATTTCTTAAATCTGGAATGTCTTTTGGGTATATGTCTTAAAAATGATTTTTTTAAATGATTTTAATTGCCTTTTTGTGTTTTCTGTTAAAGGTGACTTTGCTGTCTTACTCAAGGCTGGCATGACTGTTAAGCAGGCTGTTCTTTATAATGCCCTGTCAGCCATGCTGGCGTATCTTGGAATGGCCACAGGAATTTTCATTGGTCATTATGCTGAGAATGTTTCTATGTGGATATTTGCACTTACTGCAGGCTTGTTCATGTATGTTGCTCTGGTTGATATGGTAAGTTTTTAAGAAGTCAAATTACAGAATTGACTAACAATGAAATAGAAATGTTCAGTGAAACAGCATTTTTTAAAAGAGTGTAGCATAAATGTAGTTTCAGTGAGATTCTGTGCTCAACAAAGTAGCATATAAAATATAAGTCCTTACTGGTTTATCTTTTTGGATTGTTGCTCACACGCACATCTTTGTCCTGCCTAATGTGTATCAGGATACACAGAAGTATCTACCCGCTTCTGCTGTGTCTTTCTGAGAGTAGAGTTTCAGTAATCAGGCAAAAAATTGTACATAGACTTGTGAGAAACCTAGTACAAGCCACATACTGTTGGCAAACTGTGTATACATCAGAACACTTAAAGGATCCTTACTATCAGATAAAGGAGTTATGTCTTTTTGTCACCAAAGTCCACTTAACAGTCTCAGCCAGTCTTACTGCTAAGATTATATTTTATATGTTAAAAGATTTCCGTATCTCTGAACTTTGAGTGAACCATATGTTATGTACAAATACAGACAGTAAGCAGGGTAACCAGTGTAGCTCTCCATTTTACAGTGGAGCAAACTGGATCAATATAATTTTGACTTGCTGAGCAGACCATGAGTAATCATTGTTAATTAACTTAGGAAATGCTATGTAACATTATTAGCTAGAGTCATGTTTTAGAAAATTGACTGATGGTATATCCAGCTACATATAAAGCTAGTACAGTGTCCTGGAAATTCTTCTAAAATCTATGGTTCTGGAAACTTAAAGGTTGCTCTTTGTTTGTTTGTTTTAAAGGTACCTGAGATGTTGCACAATGATGCTAGTGACCATGGATGTAGCCGCTGGGGCTATTTCTTTTTACAGAATGCTGGGATACTTTTGGGTTTTGGAATTATGTTGCTTATTTCCATATTTGAACATAAAATTGTGTTTCGTATAAATTTCTAATTAGGGTTTAAATGCTGGAGTAGCTTAAAGCTATAGTTTGCTGTCTGTAGTTTGAATAGGTCATAGGGAGATGAGTTCGTACGATGTGATCCGTAGCACTTAAAGTTAGTGGATTTTGTGATTTTTTTTGTATTGAATATTGTCATTTGTTATGCTTATAAGGTCAGTTATGGTGGTAACATAAAGGTACGTTTTAATATTTAAGTTATTCTGTTTTGGGAATATAAGCTGTATGTGCAATTTACCAATATTACCAGTTTATTGTATAAACAAGAGATTTGGCATGACATGTTCTGTATATTTCAGAAGAAAATATCTTTAATTTTTTTTTTCTAGAACTAATTTAATATAGTGATTCCCATGCTGGATTTTAGACCTCTGAAGAACTGCTGGTGTTTAGGAGTAAGAATACACATGAAGCTTAAGATACCAATAAAGCTTAAACTGAATTTAAACTAAGAAATAAGCAGAAAAAGAGAAGAATCTATATGAATTAAGAAGTTCTAGATTTTGTATAAAAAATCAAAACTGGTTATTAAATAGAAGGGGAAATTTAGACATAAATGAGAAAAGGCAGTATTACTAAAGTACAGAGTACATTCATAAACATTTTTGTCAAAGAGTATTAATTTCCAATAAAACCTCAGCACTTTTTACTAATTTAGTTGTACGTTTAACTTCGTATAGCAAAAGCATCTAAATATATTTAATAATTTGCAAAATACATCATTTGACCAGGAAATTAGAATTTTAAAATATGTGTGGAGATATGCCAGATGAGTATGAGTAAGTTTATGTATTGTCAAAAGACTTGGATATCACCAAGTTATATATCACCCAAAGGTACATTATTGGATGTTCTAGTTATCTGGTTTACCACTTGTCAGCATATTAGAATTTCAATATATGTAAGAACATTAAAACAATACTGATTATAATTTGACTTCTTGGATTCAGAAAGTAATTTGGTATCTTTCAGTGCTTCAGTGTTGTTGTTGTGAGCAGTTGTCCTTTTTATATATAGTACTTTAGATGTACTAGGGTTGTATGGCATTCTCTAGTTGTTGCTTTTCTACAAAATAAATTCCCATGTCAGCTTCATATCATATATTCTGATTTCTTTGCCTGTTTTTTTTTTTTTACCATCTTAGCCATTTTTAAGCATAGAGCTCAATAATTTTACATATATTCACAGTGTTATACAATTTGTTTCCAGAACTTTTTCACCTTGCAAAACTGAAACTCTTCATTTCCTTCCCATAGCACCTGGTAACCACCATTCTACTTTCTATTTCTATGAATTTGAGATGTCTGATTTTCTTAAGTATAACCCAGATTATATATACTTGTCGATTCATTTGTATTATTGTATTAGGTGGCTTTATTCAATTTTTTACATTTTTATCACAAAGGACACTTCAGAAAATACTGGTCCACAGTTTGTTCAAAGCTGTCCCTAACTTTAAAAATCCCCCCCAAACAAAAAACAAACCCCAGAACTTAAGCTTGAGAAGAAGCACTGATACCCTAGATTCTAAGGAGAATCAAGAACAACTGGGCAAAAAAAAAAAAAAGAACAACTGGGCAAGACTGTACAGCTGTGTACTGAAAGACAATTTTGGACCAGCATTTCTGTTCCCCAAACCAAGTGAGAGGGGTCTGACTAATGAAAATTACTTGGATTGCTTGAAAGGATGAAATGGGAAATCTTCTCAGGCTAAATGATTACTGTGCTCCCGAAAACCACAGACCCGCCCTGATGCCACTGCTGCGTCAGTGCAAGATGAAATTCTGAACACTGGAAACTGTTCCTCCAGGAGTTTGGGAGACGACTTGTACCTACTTCTTTCACAGAAATTTTGAAGATTGAAGGTGTGCTGGACCAGCTCACAAAACAGGATGATAGCAACCATAGTTTGCACTCCAGTTTGAACTCACTAGTGAGTATATAGAAGATTTAAGGAGTTGGTTCCCATGGCTCCATGTGGGAGAGATTGAAGATCAGAGGACAATGCAGAAACTAGAATATGAACCAAAGGCTGTTTGGGGGAAAACACTTAACAGACTGATAGAAAATGAAAAGGTACAAATAAATAATATCTTGAATAAAGAAGGAGACATAAATAGAGATGTAGTAGATCCAAACAATCATTAATTGTTTGGATAATTAACATAATTAACAATCATTAATTATGAATATTTCTAGAAAAAATATCAATGTCCACTCCAGGAAAAAATTGAAAATCAGTAACTGTTAAAATGACCACCACATCACAGTTGTCCCAAGCCTCTCTCAAAATACCCTTTTGCTGTAGATTTACCAAAACTTCAAGCAACACATATTACCCAAGTAGAATATGGAATTAGAAAAAAAGAATACTCATCATGTTAATTGAGATTAATGTAACTTGATATAAAACCATTCTGGGAAAGGCAATCTGCCTGGTACCTTAATACTCCCTATACGTTCTTGCAGTTAAGTCAAGAATGAAAGGCCTTGAAAATTCTGTCTGGGCCAGTTTTCAGTGAACAACCTTGCAAGATGAGGGGGAAGACAAAGAGCAGACCATGTATAGGAGAGATGGTTTCCACAGACTCAGTGTTCCTCAGTGCCACACAAACTCAGCATGTGCACCATCCACCTGCGACCTTTCCCTTGGCTCGTATGAGACCTGAGGCTCAAGAGGGTCTCAAATGCTGCTCATGCTGCTTGCTATGCTATCAACAGTAAAGTCTGTTGTGTCCCAGAAGTTCATGTCTTATGTCCTAATCCACAAGACAAACAGGCTAACTTATAGATTCTAAATTGGATAAAATTCCAGACCTTTACAAAACCTCACAGGATAGTACAAAAAGGGAAAGCAAAAGTGAATGCATGGTCACTTCAGTCATGTCTGACTCTTTGCAACATTATGGATCATACACAGCTCACCAGGCTTCTCTGTTCATGGGATTCTCCAGGCAAGAATACTGGAGCGGATTGCCATGCCCTCCTTCAGGGGATCTTCTCAACCCAGAAATCAGACCCATGTCTCGTACGTCTCCTGCAAGAATCCTAAATGAAACAGCAAATCAAACTCAGAAGTGTATGTTTCAATCAAGTAAGGTGGCCCTGGGAATACAAAGATGCCTAAGCAGAATACCCATTACTGTAGTAAACCATGTTAACAAAGTGAAGTGGAAAGATACAAGTTTAATATAATTCTCATTCAGGATTAAAGAAAAGCATTTCAGCATATTAGAAACAAACTTACTAGAATTTGAGAAGTCTAGAGACTTGTCTCCTTGAATATCCCCATCCTATGAAGTCAAGGGTTTAAGAAAGAGTAGCAGTGGAGAGGAAGGGAGAT
Source organism: Cervus canadensis (assembly GCF_019320065.1). Taxonomy (NCBI): domain Eukaryota; kingdom Metazoa; phylum Chordata; class Mammalia; order Artiodactyla; family Cervidae; genus Cervus; species Cervus canadensis. The sequence goes on from NC_057408.1 coordinate 36,430,149, forward strand.
GTTCAGAGAGGGAGGAACTTATAAAGACCAAAAAGAAACTCCTATTCCAAAGATGGAGTGGCGCTTGAAACTCCCAACTTATATGCTTACATACAAAGTATAATGAATATTAAAGGAAGTAGCAAGCTGCCACAATTCTATAGCTATGTCATTGATAGCTAGCATGAATTTTTTTCCTTTTTTTAAAAAAAGGAAAAGACATAAAATTCACTATTTAAACCAGTTTTAAGTACAGTTCAGGGGCTTTACATACATATGTTCACATTGTGAAGTCATCACCCACATTCAGCTCCAGAATTCTTTCCTCATCCCATACTGAAATGTGCATTGCATGCTAAGTTGCTTCAGTTGTGTCAGACTCTGCGACCCTATGGACTATATATAGCCTGCCAGGCTCCTCTGTCCATGGAATTCTCCAGGCAAGAATACTGGAGTGGGTTGCCAAGCCCTCCAGGGGCTCTTCCCCATCCAGGGATTGAACCCACATCTCATGTCTCCTGCATTGGCAGACAGATTCTTTACCACTAGCGCCACCTGGGAAGCTCAACTCTTTAAACAATAATTCCCCTTTTTTCCCTCCTCCAGCTCCTGATAACCATGGCCCTACTTTCTGTCTCTGCTTACTGCTTGACTATTCTAGGTACCTCGTATAGGTGGAGTCATACAATGCAATATTTGCCCACATGAGTCTGGCTTATTTTGCTTAGTATAATGTCTTCAAGGTTCATCCATGTTGAAACATATGTCAAAAATTCTCTCCTTTAAGGCTCAGTAATATTTCATTATATGTATATAGCACATCTTGTTGATCCATTCACTCATCAGTGAACATTTGAGTTGTTTCCACTGTTTGGCTATTGCAAGTACCCTACTCTTAATATGAACATAAGTACAGATATCTGTTTCCCTGCTTTCAGTTCTTTGAGGGGTATATAATATACCCAAAAGTGAAATTGCCGGATCATATGGTAATTCTATGTCTGTTTTTTAAGAGTTGCCATATGGTTTTCCACAGTGACTGCACGATGCCACATTCCCACTAGTACCAGGGTTCCAGTTTTTGGAACCTCACCAGTATTTGTTTTCTGTTTGTTGCTTTTTGGTAGTCATGCCTCATTGTGGTTTTGACTTCCATTTCCCTAATGTCTAATGGTGTTGAGCATCTTTTCATGTGCTTATTGGACATTTGTATATGTTATTTAGAGAATTGTCTACTCAGATTTCTTTGCCCATTTTTAAATTGAGTTGTTTGGTTTTTGTTGTTAAGTTGTAGGAATTCTTTACATATTCAGAATATTAATCTTTTATGAGATAATGCAATTTGCAAATATATTCTCTCACTCTGAGTTGCTTTTTTACTCTGTTCATACTGTCATTCAGCACACACAAAAAAATTATTTTGATGAAGTCCAATTTGTTTTTTCTTTAGTTGCCTGTACCTTTAATTTAGTGTCATGTCTAAATCATTGTCATGTCCAATATTATGAAGGTTTCCCCCTATGTTTTCTTCTAATGGTTTTATAGTTTTAGCTCTTTGACCCACTTTGAGTTAATTTTTCGGAATTAACTGTGTTACATAAAGGTCCAACTTCATCCTTTTGCATGTGGATATCCAGTTTTCCCAGCACCATTTGTTGCTGTCCTTTCCTCCACTGAACAGTCTTGACACCCTTGTTGAAAACCGTATTTTGTAAGAGTTTATTTCTGGGCTCTCTATTCTGTTCCATTGGTCTATATATTTATCCTAAAGCCAGCATCACACTGTTTTTATTACTACAGCTTTTGGACCATATTTGTTTGAGTCTATTACTGAAGTTTTTATTCTGTCTTTATTACTGTAGCCTTATAATAATTCTTGAAATCAGTTAAGTCTTGAAATCATGGATTCTCCAAGTATGCATACCTTTTTCCCCAAAATGTTTAGGCTATTCTATTTCCTTGATTTCCTATGTAAATTTTAGAATCAATTTTTCAGTCTCCAAAAGTATTATGCTTGGCATGTACCCTCATTGTACACTATTTACAATAGCCAGGACATGGAAGCAACCATATCCATCAGTTCAGTTCAGTCGCTCAGTCATGTCCGACTCTTTGCGACCCCATAAACCGCAGCACGTCAGACCTCCCTGTCCATCACCAACTCCCGGAGTCTACCCAAACCCATGTCTATTGAGTCGATGATGCCATCCAACCTCTCATCTTCTGTCGTCCCCTTCTCCTCCTGCCCTCAATCTTTCCCAGCTCAGGGTCTTTTCCAATGAGTCAGCTCTTCACATCACGTGGCCAAAGTATTGGAGTTTGAGCTTCAACATCAGTCCCTCCAGTGAACACCCAGGACTGATCTCCTTTAGGATGGACTGGTTGGATCTCCTTGCAGTCCAAGGGACTCTCAAGAGTCTTCTCCAACACCAGAGTTCAAAAGCATCAATTCTTCGGCACTCAGCTTTCTTTATAGTCCAACTCTCACATCCATACATGACTACTGGAAAAACCATAGCCTTGACTAGACGGACCTTTATAAAGAAGATATGGTATATATATATACAATAGACTATTACTCAGCCATAATAAGAATGAGTTTGAGTCAGTTCTGGTGATGTGGATGAACCTAGAGCCTGTTACACAGAGTGAAGCAAGTCAGAGAAAAATATATTAACACAAACATATGGAATCTAGAAAAATGGTATTGATGAACCTATTTGCAGGGAAGAAATGGAGACACAGATGGAGAGGATGGGTTGTGGACACACTGGGGGAGGGAGTGAGTGGGATGAATGGAGAAAGTAGCATCGGTATACACACACTGCCATGTGTAAAATGGATAGTTGGTGAGAAGTTGCTATATAACACAGGGAGCCCAGTCTGGCACTCTGATGGCCTAGAGGGATGAGATGAGGGAAAGGGAAGTTGGCTCAAGAGGGAGGAGATATATGTATAATTATGACTGATCCTTGTTATTGTATGGCAGAAATGAACATAACATTGTAAAAAATATTTTAAGTATTGTGCTTGTATTTTCATTAGAATTACGGTTAAAACTAAAGATGACTTTGGGAAGAATTGACCACCATATTTAGTCTTTGATCATTGAGCAACAGTATATCTCTCCATTTATTTAGTCTTTGAAGTTTTCTTCCATCAGTGTATAGTGTTCAGCCTGCAAATTCTGCAAACATTTTATTGAAATTAAGTCTTTTGTGGTTTTGTATGCTAAGTCACTTTAGTTGTGTCCGAGTCTGTGACTCTGTGGACTATAGCCCACCAGGTTCATCTGTCCAGGGATTCTCCAGGCAAGAATACTGAAGTGGATTGCCATTTCCTCTAGGGGATCTTCCCGACCCAGGGATTGAATCCACATCTCTTATGTTGCCTGCATTGACAGGTGGGTTCCTTACCACTAGTGCCACTTGGGTTGACGTTATAAATCATTCTTTTTTAAATTTCAATTTTTAATTTCTTTTTTAATATGTAGATATACAATTGACTTCTCTGTGTTAACTGTATATCCTACAACCTTGCTAAACTCATTTATTCTAGGAGATTTTTGTAGATAGCTTGACATTTTCTATGTAGTATGCCTTTGGTTTCTTTTTTTTAAACTATGACTGTCACATCAGCTAAGACTCTCCCCTATTTCCCCCCTGTGCTGTGCAGCGTACAGGATCTTAGTTCCCCAAGCAGAGATGGAACCTGTGCCTGCTGTGGGGGAAGCACAGAGTCTCAACCACTGGACCACGAGGGAAGTCCCTGGCTAAGACCTTCTGTGTGATGTTGAATAGGAACAGTGACAGTGGGCATCTTTGCTTTGTTCTCATCTTTGCAGGAGAGGCAGTCAGTTTTTCACCATTAGGTGTGGTGTTAGCTGTAAGTTTTTCGGAGATGCCTTTTTATCATCTTAACGAAGTTCTCTTCTACTCAGTTTGCTGAGAATTTTTATCATGAATGAATGCTGAATTTTGTCAAAAGCTTTTTTGGTATCAGTTGATACATTTAGTATGGTAGATTAATTTTTAATTAATGAACTAACCTTGCATACCTAGGGTAAATCTCATGGTACGTGATATGTTATCTTTTTTTAGATGTAACTGTTTATTTTTGGCTGTGCTGGGTCTTTGTTACCGTGCAGACTTCTCTCTAGTTGCAGAGAGCCGGGGCCCTTCTCCAGTTGCCATGCACAAGCTTCTTCTTTCAGTGGCTTCTCTTGTTGTGGGGCACAGACTCTGAGGAGGTTGGGGCTTCAGTAGTTGCGGCTCCTGGGCTCTAGAGCACAGGCTGAATGGTTGTGGCGCATGGGCTTCGATACTCCATAGCATGTGGGATCTTCTTGACCCAGGGATCAAACCGGTGTCTTGGTACATTGGCAGGCTGATTCTTTGCCACCAATCTATGAGGGAAGCCCAGTGTGTTATCCTTTGTGTATATTGCTGGATTCAATATGCAAATATTTTGTTGAGGATTTTTGTTTCTGTTAAGTTCATGATGGATATCGGTCTGCAGCTTTCTTGTACTGTTCTTGTCTGATGCTGGTGTCAGAAGAATGCTGGCTACATAAAATGAGGAGGGGAGTGTTTCTTCCTTTTTTTATTTTCTAGAAATGGTTAATTACAGAATTGGTATTATTTCTTCTTTAAATTTTTGTTAGAACTCACCATTGAAACAATCTGGGGCCTAGAGTTTTCTTTGAAGGTTTTTAGTCTATCTATTCAATTCCTCTAATAGATAAAGGAATATTCAAGCCATCTATTTCATGTTTAATGAGTTTCGGTAATTCATGTATTTCAAAAAATTGGTCCATTATATGTAAGTTGCCACATTTATAGACATAAAGCTGTGCAGAGTATTCATTTATCCTCTTAACAACAGAAGTTCTAGAGTGATATCATTCCTACTATTGGTAAAGTCCATCTTTTTTCTTTCTTAATCAATCTAACTACAGTTTGTCAATCACAGTCATCTTCTCAAAAACTAGGGCTAACTATAAACCTACTATAATCAAGACTCTGGTGTTGGTTAAGAGATAAATATACGAATGAATGGAGTAGAACAGAGTCCAGAAATAGACCTACACAAATATAGCCAACTTATTTGTTCACAATGGAGAACTCAGAAGTTTCCAACAAATGGAATAGGGATAATTGAACATTACAGGAAAAAAAAGAACATCTACCTAAACCTAACAACTTGTACAAAATTTTACCCATAATAGATCATAAGTACAAGACCATAAAACTCTTAGAAAAAAACACATGAGATAATCCGCAGGACCTGGGGTTAGGCAAAGAGCTCTTAGACAGTCTACAAAAGAATAAATTGATAACTTGAACTTCATCAAATGAAAAATTTTGTTTTATTGAGAATGTAAGAGACTCAACAGACTGAAAGAAAAATATTTGCAAATAACATTCAATTAAGGACATGTATCTAGAACATATAAAAAACTCAGACTCCAATAAAACAACCTACTTTTTTTAAATGGGCAAAAGACTTGAACAGACATATCTCCAAAAAGGACATGTGGTGATATTTAAATAAGCACATGAAAGGTGTTCAGCATCATTAACCATTAGGGAAATTCAAACCATGATAAGATACTCACCTACCAGATAAGATAAGATACTCACCTACTAGAATGGCTAGAATAAAAAACACTGACAATACCAATTACCAGCAAGGATGTAGAACATCTGGGAGTTGCGTACACTGGCAGGTGTGCAAAGAGGTACACCCACTGTGAAAATCTCTTTGGCAGTTACTTATAAAAGTAAACTTACATTATGACCCAGCAGTCCCTCTCTGAGTGTTTACTCTAGAGTAATTAAAACTTATATTTACGTGAAAACTTGTATAACAGTTCTATACAGGATTGCCAGAAACTGGAAACCACCCAAATATCCTTCTACAGTTGAATGGATACATAATACTCTGGTGTTTGCTCCATGCAGTATTATCCAGTAAGGAACAAAATAGCAATGCTCAGGAATGGGGGAAAAAACGAAAAAACCAATACAGTTGGCCAAAAAGAACACAAAGACCCAGAAGACTGCCCCTGTTCCCTCTCGAAGTTCACCCCTGCATCATTCCACATGTACTTTTCTTTTCCAATAAACTTTTTACTTTTCTCTTTAAAAAAACTGGGCAGTTGATATATACAATTTCCATGAATATCAAAGGCATTGTGCTAAGTGGAAGAGATATAACAAGAGGTTATATACTGGATATTTCCATTTCTATGACATTCTGGAGGAGATAATAGGATAGGGAGAACAGGTCAGCAGTTTCCCAGGGTTAGTGTTGTGGTGAGGGTGTCACTATAAAATGGTAATGCAAGTTTTTTTGAGGTGATGGAACCAGTCTGTATCCTGATTCTAACAATTATTACACAAATCTACATATGTATTAAAGCTTATAGAACTCCAATGAAAACTTAAAAAGTAAATTTTCCTGTAAAACTTTTGGTAATTTAGTTGTACAATGTACAAATTATTTATTTATACAAGGGTGTGGATGTACAATTATATAAGTATATACAGTAAGGTGGGGGAGTTTTATTTTTATTTTTTTGGCTGCACTGTGAAGCATGCGGGATCTTAGTTCCCTGACTGAGAATGGGGCCCGCACCCCTCTACAGTGGAAGTGTGGATTCTTAACCACTGGACCCCCAGGGAAGTCCCATCCCATTTAGTATTCTTTATTAATTTTCTGTGGGGCTTCTCAGGTGGCTCAGTGGTAAAGAATCCACCTGCCAATGCAGGAGATGGCAGGAGATACGAGTTCAATCCCTGGGTCGGGAAGATCCCTTGGAGAAGGAAATGGCAACCCACTCCAGAATTCTTGACTGGAAAATCCCATAAGTAGAGGAGCCTGACCAGCTACAGTCTGTGGAGTCACGAAGAGCTGGACACGACTGCGCGGCTGAGCATGAGCGCATACACGAGAAGTTTCTGTACCTGAATTTTATTCTGTGATGCCTTTTTTGTGTGTGGTAAAATATAAACACATAAACGGTACTGCTTCAACCGTTTTTAAGCGGACAGTTCACTGGCATTAAGTACATTTATACTGTTGTGAAATATCACCACCGCCCATCTTCAGAGCGTTTTCACCACCCTATGCTGAAACTCTGTATCCATTAAAGAATAATTCCCTATCTTCCCTACCCCCAGCCCTTGGATCTGTTTCCATGTATTTGACTATTCTAAGTACACCATATAAATGGAATCATATGATATCTGTTTTTTTGAGTCTGGCTTATTTCACTTAGTATAATGTTTTTAATGTTCATCCATGTTGAAGCATGTGTCAGAGTCTTTCTTCTTGAAAGGTGAATAGTATCCACTGTATGTATATACCACATTGCATTTAGCCATTTGTCCAATGATGTAGTATTGGTTCCATATTTTGTCTTTTGTGAATAATGCTGCTATGAACAAATATCTATTTGAGTATCTGCTTCTGTTCTGTTGAGTATATACCCAGAAATGGAATTGCTGAATCATAATTCTATGTTTAATATTTTAAAGAACTGCCATACCATTTTCCACAGCAACTGTAAAATTTTAAATTTCCACTGGCATTTTGTTAAGAGGAAAGGTAAATATAAGGGTTCTTTAAAAAATTTTTATTTTATATTGGGGTATAGTTGACTTACAGTGTGTTAATTTCAGATGCACACAAAGCAATGCTGTTATATATTTATCTATTCTTTTTCAGATTGTTTTCCTACTTAGGTTATTACATAATGCTGAGTACAGTTCCCTGTGCTGTACAATAGAACTGCCATGTTTTTTTAAGCCAAGAATAAATATATTTGCATCGGGGCAAGAATTATATAGTTAAATCATTTTTAAGTTTATGTGTAAAATTCTATGATTCTGTTGCAACTAATTTAATGGTAAAGACTTATGAACTGATTTACAAAATTAATCATCATTTGCAAAGTTGTTTCTGGGAGAAAATGCCTTCATAGATTCCTTGTGTTGGCTCAGAAAGTTTTTTTTAACTTGGGAATGCCGATACAGACTGTTTAGATTGTATTTAAATCAATGCAGTAAACCTGATTTAATGGAACCAGTCTGCCGCCTTGTGGAATTTTAATGCAACTTCCAGTTTTATAAACAGGATGGCCATAATTTAGAGGTGATGCCACTTGTGTTCAATAATTGTTTTGTTTTGTTTTGTGTCAATTTAAAGAACCAGTTTTTAAGATTTATTTTTAATTGCAGGATAATTGCTTTGCATAATATTGTGTTGGTTTCTTCCATATAACAATGTGAATCAACCCTGAATACACATATGTCCCCTCCATCCTGAACCTCCCTCCCACCCCCCAAACCAGCCCACTGCTCTAGGTTGTCACAGAGCACCGGGCTGAGCTCCCTGTGTTATATAGCAACTTCCCGCTCGCTATCTGTTTTACACATGGTAATGAATATGTTTCAATGCTACTCTCTCAATTCGTCCCACCCTCTCCTTCTCCCGCTGTGTCTACAAGTCCGTTCTCTATGTCTGTGTCTCTATTCCTTTCGTGCAGATAAAAAGAGCCAGTTTCATTTAACATATCTATATAAGATCTATATCAGGATAACTTTGCTAATAAGTTATCCTGATAAGTTTTGCTAATGGGCACAAATATTTGAATTAATATAAAGGTATTTTCTGTTCTTGTTTAGGAGGAATATATAAAACATGAGAATTGAGTGGTCATGGAAAAAGATTCAAACCGCTCTTTTACCACATAAGAAATTGCATATTGCAGAACTTCTCATTCTTAAGAAAAAATGCAATTTAAAAATAAAATTGTCTACAATTTATATGAACCTTGAAAACATTACGCTGAGTGAAATAAGCCAGAAACAAAAGGACAAATATTGTATTTTTCCTTTTTTACTGTATGGAGTTACAATTTAAAAAAAAAAAAAAGCTCTTCCACTTTATCTTAGTTGTAAACAGTAAGCAAATGGAAAGTAATTATGAAATAATAATAGCATTGAGACTTCTCTGGCAGTCTGGTGGTTAAGACTCTGAGCTTCCAAAGCAGGGGGCAAGGGTTCAACCCGCAGTCTGGAAAATAAGATCTCATATGTTGCATGGCTCAGCCGGAAAGAGAAAAAAAAAGAATAATAGCATTTATTAAGGTCTGTTGTAGTCCTGAACATAATTCTCTCAGTCTGCATAACAACTCTGCAGTATAGACCTGATTAATTTCATACTGCAGATAAGGAAAATGAAGCTCAGTTAAGTTCACTGGTGTGATAAGTCTCAGCACCACTTGATGCCACAGAAAAGGCTTCAGGTCCTGTCAGTTTCCAAAGCTGAAACATTGGGGGAGTTCTCACGGGGCACCCCATCTTAAAAAGGACTTCCTGATCTGTTGTCTGATGTCCTTTTTTGCCATTTCCTTTGAAATACCTGATTCCACATTAGAGATGTGTCTCGTCCTGAGCTCTGCAGGGCTGGCTGGCCTTGGACTTTTTCTCCAACTCACAGGGAAGTTTGCAATGCTGAATAGGGAGGCGTGACAGAACGGGGTGATTGCCTGCCAGACAGACTGGGCTTGCTAGGCTGCACCATAAAACACCAGGCTTTGAACAAAGAGGATCCATTCTAGTATTTCAGGATTTGACCAGAACATACTCTAATGGTTCAAGAGAAACATTGCCAAACAGGTGTGTTCATAAATGTCAGGCCAACATAGTGATGGATCTGAAAACCGTTCATTCAGCAAATACTTACCGAGCTTCAACTATGATCAGATGCTAGTCTAAGTAATATTTTATTGAGTATTGAAACAGACAAAAAACCCCTCCCCTAATAGAGCTTTCATTCTAGAAGAATAGGCAGACAATAAGATACATAGGTAAATTATGGCGTGCATTAGAAGGTGATTTTTTGTTTAAAAAGGGATTATAGAATCAAATGTTTCTCCCGAAAAGAAAAGACCAAAGGAAAATATTGCTAAATCTTGCTAGTCGACAAAACATAGAATTGCTAGTCAATTCTCATCCTCATCTTGGCTAAGTAGCAGCCTTTGACATAGTTGATCATTCCCTTCTTCTAATGCATTCTTTGGATTTCAGGATTCCACACTACTGCTTTCCTCCTATCTCAATGGCTAATATCCTTTGGCTGTTTTTAGGTTATTTCTTCTCATTTTCCCGACCTCTAAACACAGGAGTGCCATGAGACCTTCTCTGTCAGTCTGCACTCATTGGTTAGTGAGTTCATGCAGTCCCATGATTTTAAATACTGTATATTACCAAACTTCAAAATTGTAACTCCAGCCCAGACCTCTCCTCTGAACTAGGGCTTCCCTGATAGCTCAGTTATTAAGGAATCCACCTGCAGTGCAGGAGACCCCAGTTCAATTCCTGGGTCAGGAGGATCCCCTGAAGAAGGGATAGGCTACCCACTTCAGTGTTCTTGGTCTTCTCTTGTGGCTTAGCTGGTAAAGAGTCCGCCTGCAATGGGAGAGATCTGGGTTTGATCCCTGGGTTGAGAAGACCCCCTGGAGAAGGGAAAGGTTGGAAAGGTTACCCACTCCAGTTTTCTGGCCTAGAGAATTCCATGGACTATGGCAAAGAGTCGGACACGACTGAGCCACTTTCACTTTCTTTCTTCATATCACCAAACTCCACAATTGTAACTCCAGCCCAGACCTCTCCTCTGAACTGTAGGCTATTCAGTTGCTTACCCAACATCTTCACTTATAATTGCAAATTTAATATGAATTTCTGTTTCTTCCTCCTTAAGGAACCTGCCTTCCCACTGTCTTCCCACAGTCAATGACAATGGTCAGCCTTCCACTTTCAGCTCGGGCTGCGAACCCTAATGTCTTCCTTGACTTTTCTCTCTTTCAAACCTTGCCTTCTTAGTAAATTTGGCCTGTTCTACTTGCCAAATATAGCCAGAATCTGCCAGCTTCTCACCCTCAGTGTTTCTGGCCTGGTCTCACTCACCATCGTCCTTCACTGGATTATCACAAGTACAGGTTTCTCCTGGTTTTCAGAAAGTTCGAGTTTTGCCACTTTGCTTTTTGGAAAATACCTACTAACTGAAAGAAATCTCAAGAGGATTTTTCACTTTTATGAAAAAAAGGAGAAAAGCAAAAATAGTGTTTAGTGTTTGTTTTGCAGCTCGCAGGTTATGGAGGCTGCACCCAAAGCTGGAGAATGGCGCCGCCAAGCTCCTTCCCTGGGAATTGAACTGCACTCAGCACCTCAGCATCAAGGCGCCTGAGCTTTTCACTGTTGGCGTGAGCATCTGTGCTTTATTGCAATTTATTTTTTCCATCATTGGCAAGATGTGTCCTAAGGCAATTGCTTTTTCGCCTTCCATCATTTCAGCTTAGAAAAAGTTTTATAGGATCACTCTGCTTTCGGATAGCTGGAGAAACCTGTGTCAGGTCTGTCCTAACCGCTTGGTCCAGCCCCCTCAATCTCTTCTTAACATGGCAGCTAGAGTGTTGGCTTTTTTAAATTGAAATGTAAATAAGACCATGTCCTTTTTCTGTTCAACACTTCGCAAGAACTTCGTATTGCAGAGTAAAAGCCCAGGTCCTCGCAGTACTATGTGATTGTTCTTCCCTCCCCCCCCATCTTACTCTCTGCCCCCCTCCTATGACTCTCCTCTCTGATCACCCCACTCCAGCCATATGAGCCCTCCTTGCTGTTTCTTGAGCCACACCAGGCATGCTCCTGTGTTATTAGCACCATTTCATTTGTCCTTCTCTCACCTTGACACATCGTGAAATAACTGCTTGGCTCATGCTCTCCCTCCTTCAGATTTTCAAGTGTCATCTCAGTGAGGCTTTCCCTGGCTAAGCCTTTAAAAACTTCTAACTCACATCAACACTCCCCCGCGACCCCATCGACCCCGTTTACTTTTCCCCACGGCACTCAACCCAACACGCCGTATGACACTTACATACATGGTTCACTCTTCACCTCCGTGTGAGTTCTATGAGGGGCAGTGATTCCTGTCCATTTATTCACTGCTCCATCCCTAGGGCCCGGCTCCTATCAGGAGTTTGCTATGTCAGTGTCCTCCAGGTGGGCCATAGTTACTCACCGGCAGTTAAACAAGGTGGTTTGCCGGCCTGTTGCAAAGTGGGAGAAAGGGTACCAGGAGGAACTGTGGAGCGACTCTGTAGTTGTTAGCAAGGACTTAGAGCAGTAAGTATATTGGGGATTTGGGAGAGGTTTCAAGGAAGTGGGGCTTTGCTCTGGATTGGACGCTGCCCGGAAGCTGTAATAACTCCCTGGTGGGGTATCTGAATGAGTTTTTTCAGGATAGAGGGAACAGTGCAAGGCTAACACCGTAATTGGTAAAGCAGCAGCAGTTATACTAACAGGGAGAGGCGGGATGTCCAGTTTTTTTGTGGTTTACATAGTGACCCTATTTTTTATAGCCGCTTAGATACGATTATTGAAGGGATCTGGTTTTTGTTTTGTTTCACCTCCTGCTGTCAAGGTCACGGGACAGTCTAGATTGAGGTAGGTGTTCTGTGAGATTGTCTATGTCCATCAAGGAAAATGCCTTGCCTGTCAGTGAGTGCCAGGCCAATGATTGATGCCACCTAGACATAGCTGAGAGGACGACACTAGTTCCCAAGGTCAGTGGTTGCTTTTTTCTTATTCAAGCATACATTTTAAAAAATGATTTAATGAGTGAATACAATGATGGTCTTCATATACCAGAAGGGCTGTCACATGAAAGTGAAATAGACTCATTTAATAAGAATTCAGAGGGTAAAGTTGGGACAATGGGTAAGTCAAAGAGTGAGCAAGTTTCCACTTACCATAAAAGCTTTTAAAAAAATGAGGCCCTCAGTAGAAAGATGAATTCCAGTGACTTGACTTCTGAACTGTGGCTGGAGATATAATGGGCTAGGACATTATAGACATGACTAAGGCACTGATTAGAAGCCTGGACAAATTGCCTTCAATTTGTATGAAGCTCTATTAAGATCTCCCAAAGCTTGTTTGGCCTTCTTGTTTGGCCTCCAGCATTCTCCCTATGGAGTTCCCAAGAAGAATCAAGACAGTGGCTCCAAGCTGTTCTAGGTCCTTTGAGGATTCACCATCTAGAAGTGGAGACGGACAAAGAAGCAAACATCTGCAGTGCAGTGCATTCTCTCCTCCTCCCAACTGCTGTAGCCTCTATTCTATTTTATGTCTCTATGGATTTGCCTGTTCTAGTTATTTATGGGGCTTCCCTGGTGCCTCCGGGGTAAAGAATCGGCCTGCTATGCAGGAACTGTGGGATTCAGATGGCAAAGAATCTGCCTGCAATGCGGGAGACCTGAGTTTGATCCCTGGTTCAGGAAAATCCCCTGGAGGAGAAAATGGCAACCCACCCCAGTATTTTTGCCTGGAAAATACCATGGACAGGGGAGCCTAGTGGGCTACAGTCCTTAGGGTTGCAAAGAGTCGGACACAATTGAGCGTCTTCACTTTCATGCAGGAACTGCAGGAGATGCTGGTTTGATCCCTTGGTTGGGAAGATCCCCTGGAGGAGGGCATGGCAACCCACTCCAGTATTCTTCCCTGGAGAATTCCGTCAGCAGAGGAGCCTGGCGGGCTACAGTCCATAGGGCTGCAAAGAGTCAGACACGACTGAAGTGACTTAGCGTGCACGCACAGGTACTTCATATAATTGGAATCATGCAATATTTGTCCTTTGGGTTGGGCTTATTTCATTCAGCATGTTTTCAGAATTCACCTGTGTTGTAACATGTATCAGAATTTCACTCCTTTTTATGGTTGAACATTATCACATTGTATGCATATACTACATTTTGTTTGTCCACTGGTCTGTTGAGTCAAGCCAATTTTATTTTGTTTATTTTTTTAATATTTATTATTTATTTGTCTGCACCAGGTCTTAGTTACAGCACGTAGCATCTTCCTTTGTGGCATCTTTAGTTGTGGCATATGGGAGTTTTTTTTTTTTTTAGTTGCAGCCTGTGCACTCTTAGTTGAGGCATGTGGGATCTAGTTCCCTGACCAGGGATCGATCCCAGGTTCCCTGCACTGGGAGCACAGAGTCTTAGCCACTGGACTACCTGGGAAGTCCCAATTCAAACCAGTTTTGAAAGGAGCTTCTTTATTTGGGGAAGGAAAGGCCAGGTGTTTGCAGGAAGGATATTGTTTGCATGATAGATGAATAAAGCAGTGGAAAATGGAATTGTATAGGATTTGGGAAATAATTAGCAAAGTTTTATCACTGCTTGAGGGCTCAAGAACACAGAGAGGGGAGCTGTGGCTGATGGGGCTGCTGAGAATGGTAGAACTGAGTTCATAAGAGCCTTGCATGCCATGCTAAGACTATGACCTTTTTCTTATAGACAAGGGATACACATTGGAGGTCCCTCCCCTACCCCAATCAAAATCTGTTTATTCTATTTATTATTTTTTCTCATTATACAAATAATATATGCTTGTGGTCAAAAAGTCAAACGATACTGAAATATAAACACTGGAAAGAAGAGATTACCATTTCTTACCCATATAGCTAACCACTTTTAAAATTCTGATGTATATCCCATATCAAAACTCACTAGCTGAAGACCACAAGAACCATCTAAAGTTAAAATTAGGTTCATTTAGCTTGCTGCAGCAAGGAAGAGCCCACCCCAGGGAATGTATAGGGATGTGTGGGGATGTGTCATTAAGAAGGAATTGGGAAGAGTTTATTACAAGATCTGAGCTTATGCTGGTGGATTCTAAGGAGTCTTTAGGGAAAGCAGGAACCTGTCCTGGATTGGGTGCTGTCAGGACACAGGGACAATTTGGTAGATCTTTGGTAATTTTTATCTGGACTGCCAAGGGATTAAGATTGGGCAGGAGCTATCATTGGTAAAGAAGCTGTAATCATTCATGTAGGTATAAGAGGAAGATTTTAGCCATTTTCATGGCTTCAGGGGGCCTTGACCCTGGCTTGTTTCACTACAGTCTCAGAATGGCCTTGTCTGGTTATTGTTTATATCCTATAAGGCCTAACTTGATGTTTTGTTAGGAACATTACTGCTTGTGGGCTCAGTCACTCAGTCGTGTCCGACTCTTTGTGATTCTGTGGACTGCAGCCGCCAGGCTCCTCTTGTCCATGGAATTTTCCAGGCAAGAATACTGGAGTGGGTTGCCATTTCTTCCTCCAGGACATTACAGCCTAGAGTGAAAATTAATAAAGGTAAATCTCACTAAAGTAGAAAGATTGAGGGCAGGAGGAGAAGGGGACGACAGAGGATGATGGTTGGATGGCACCGCCGACTCAGTGGACGTGAGTTTGATCAAGCTCCTGGAGATGGTGAAGAACAGGGAAGCCTGGCATGCTGCATCCCAGAGGGTCCCAGCGTCGGACACAACAGAGCGACTGAACAACACTAAAATGGAGTTGGGAGGCCAGAAGAGGGCGCTCTCACACACTTATCACTGGATCCCCAAAGGAAGAGAGAAACCCTGTCTCTCCAGCAGAAGCCACACTACGGCCACCAGAAGGA
The DNA here is from genome assembly GCF_019320065.1 of Cervus canadensis. Classification (NCBI taxonomy): domain Eukaryota; kingdom Metazoa; phylum Chordata; class Mammalia; order Artiodactyla; family Cervidae; genus Cervus; species Cervus canadensis. Next base: position 36,445,645 of record NC_057408.1, read on the forward strand.
GGGGAGTTTTTCCCTCCTTGCCTGACAACAGCCCAGCCAATGATAAAGCCACTGTATTTGAAACTCCTGTTTCCTTCAATGGACCTTCTGGTTCTAACGGCTCCTCCCAACTTTCCCTTCTCTGTAAGAGTTTTCTCTCTTGTTTTACTGGGCTTACTTGTGGCATACCACAGTTGTATGTCCTGAAGATCCCCGACAGGGTCGCCAGGAGTCAGACACGACTGAAGTGGTTTAACACATGCAAGCTGTTCCCAAATAAACTCATTCTGCTGGTAAAAATAACTGGTTGTTTTATTGTTTTAGGGTAACACTAGCTATCAGCTTTCAGATTATCTTTTTACTTTCTCAGTTCCCTATTTTAACCAGGGGCAGATAAAGTCAGCCTGCAGGATATTTCACTCTGAAGTTCAGATCTACTGTCAAGATCCCATTCATCAGAAGGTTGTTTAGAGAACATTAGCTGCTGTTGAACTAAAGTCAGAGCTTCATATTCCTTTTTTAGCAGATGAGCTGTTGGATCAGAGGTGACAAGGGCTTTATGGCAGTATTTATGTGTATGCGGAGAACATGTACAGGTCAAAATACCTGACCTCCTTATTTCTTGTTTTCTGAAACATTTTGGTATTATTAAAGATTCCGGAGAAGCCCATAGAAACATAAGTACATTTTTCTTTTACACTAATATATATTCTACATTGAGAGGTCAATATTATATCCAGAACAACTCTATTTTGATCATTGCCTGCTCACGTTTATGAAATTTTGAAAGAGTTTCGAAGACTTGGGTGGCATTCACTTACCTTTCCCATTACTTCTCTACCGCAACATATAGCATCCCCTTTCCTCCACTTTGATGGAGACAGAAACATCCCCTTCCTGGGTGTGAAATGACAGGGATGTTAGACTTGTGAATGTCTTGCCTATTGTGGTGTAAGCCATATAAAAAGTTGTTAGTAAGGAATCCCCTGGTGGCCCAGTGGTGGGAACTGCGTGCTTCCACTGCTGGGAGCACAGGTTCAATCCCTGGTGGGGGAACTAAGTTCCCCCAGGCCACATCGTAAGGCCAAAAAAAAAATTGTTATTAATTGAATTTAGGCTTCCCTGGTGGCTTAGTGGTAAAGAATCTGCCTGTCAATGCAGGAGACATGAGTTCTATCCCTGGGTCGGGAAGATTCCCTGGAGAAGGAAATGGCAACCCATGCCAGTATTCTTGCTTGGGAAATCCCATGGACAGAAGAGCCTGGTGGGTTACAGTCCATGGGGTCACAAAGAGTTGGACACAACTTAGTGACTAAATAACAACAAATTGAATTTAGTTAACCAGAACCAACTGATGTTTGATTCATGAGGAAAAGATACTAGAGGGGACTGAATAGCACTCATAGGAAAGTGGATACAAACCCAACAGTTAGTTTTATTATGTGTTTTACCTAAAAGACAAGAAAATCACATTAGGCGTTAGGTATTACACCAAGGACTAACTGAAGTTAAAAAGTGGGAAGCTTCCAGTGGGATGCTTGGAAACATGTCTGTGGGTTGTTGGTGCTCCCTCCATCAAGAGGAGGACTCTGTTGTGCTTCCAGCACAGAGGGCACAGGTTTGATCCTTGGTCGGGGAACTAAGATCTCACATGCCATGTGATACAGTCAAAAATTAAAAAAAAAAAAAAAAGAGTCTATGTCCTACTCCCATAAATAGGAGTGGCCTTTGACTGTGTTGTCTAACAGAAAAGATAGAAGCAACTTTGTGTGACTCCAGTTGCCCCTGGGGCACTCACTCTAGGAGACTCTGCAGTCGTCTAAGAGATCTGCATATTCTGGGGTCTCCAGGTGGAGAGATCATGTGAAGATGAAGGAGGGAGGGAGAGAGGGAAGGGGGGAAGAGAGAGAGGTGAAGAAGAGGAAGAGGAAGAAGGAGAAGAGGAGGAGATGAGAAGATAAGAAAAGAGGAGGGAGGAGAAGAGATGGATCTGAGGGCCCTAGCTCCTTCACCTCCCAGTGGTTTGACTCTCGCCAGCCCAGGCATCAAACATGAGCAAAGAATCCTTTGAGGTGACTCTAGCCACAATCTGACTGTGACCTCACAAATGCTAACTGACCTTGGTAAGTCCTCAGGTTTTTGAGCTAAAATAAAATGACTGTTATTGTTTGAAAAGTCACTGTTTTGGGATGGTTTACTATGCTTCACGAGACAACTGGAACAATGAATTGATGATGGCTTGTGTCCCTCTAATTGAGAGACTTGAACCCAGGGATCAATACCTTGGAATTTTACTGTCGTGTAACTTGATACCAGCACTTGCTTAGGTCCTTTTTATTGAAATTTTCTCTGATCATCTTCATAACCTAAAAGCTCCTGGTCTAAAATTATATAGAAGCTGGCTAGATGACTGGTGAAGACAGTAGCCATGCATACCTTTTGGTGATAAGATTGAACAGCTTTCCCTAATTTATTATATTTAGTACTATTATCAGAATAGAGGAGAATAATATATTGTATAAAGGATTAATTTGTGATAACCTGAGAGCATTGAAAAAAATCTCTATACTCTTTCAGTTCATAAAATGTATTACACATGTTATCATTTGACAAGAACATTTAAATCTGGAAACTTGTAAGTGAAATCTTTTGTACCCTGTTACTGTATGTCTTTGTATACGAACATCAGTATGCTTCCTTTAACTGGAGAAATACACCATTGAACATAAGCTTATTAATGATTTACATATACAGAGCGCAAGGAATTATAGCTATCATCTTCTAATAGAGTATAATCTACAAAAATGCTGAGTCACTATTTTGTACATCTGAAACTAATATAATATGGTAAATCAACTACACTTCAATTAAAAATAAATAAATTTTAAGTAAAAAAAACCCTCAAAATTTAACTTAAGACTGAACTTTTTTAGCTTGTGAGTTTTCTTTTATCCTAAGTTTGGTAAACATAAGAGCACTCATAACCGTTTTGGGTCCATTGCAATGTGGAGAATGTGAAATAAATGTAGTCATTGCTATTAGGTTTCTTCTTTTTTTTTTTTTTTTTACTGAAATAAAATGCACATAACATAAAATTAACCATTTGAAAACATACAATTTAATTGTACTTAGTACATCTTCGGGCTTCCCTGGTGGCTCAGACAGTAAAGAATCAGCCTGCAATGCAAGAGACCTGGGTTTGATCCCTGGGTCTGGAAGATCCCTTGGAGGGGAATGGCTATCAACTCCAGTATTCTTGCCTGCAGAGTTCGATGGATAGAGGAGCCTGGCAGGCTAAGTCCATGAGGTGGCAAAGATTGGACGCAGCTGAGTGACTAGCACTAACATACATCTACAATGTGTTGCAGCCACTGCTTCAAATAAATAGGTCTATTTGATGCCTACTTGGTGGGAAGTTCTTAAGCAGTGCTTCTCAAAACATGGCTTAGGCATTCCTGTGGTTTCTTATATACCCTATTTTTTTTTGCATTCATATTTAGAATATGACAGCATCTCCTCTTCTGTTTCTTTTGTGATGTATCATAATTCAGACAAATGCTATATCAAAATGTGCTGAATTAATTATGAGAATTCTGAAATTAGTTTTTAATTCTGTAAGTAATACATGAATATGTTCTTGTAAAAGATGAAAACAATTCAGACAGAGCTTAAGGGTGCCAATTCTTATCCTGTCTTTACACCACTATTAATGCAATGTGTATTTGTCTAGACCTTTTTGCCATGCATTTACATACTTATGAATTCTTACAAAATATACATTTTTATAAAAGAAACATTATTCTGTATCTTTTCTTTTGCAACTTAAAAAAAAAACCCAATCCACCACTGGATTTATAAATCTTTTAAACTACTGCATGTATTCTGTAATATGAACTACCACAAATAATTTAGCCATTTACTTAAAGTCCCAACCCCTCTCTGTTACTGAGCTGGACCACACAACGCCTGGTGTTCAAGGGATTTTTAATTACCCCTTTGGACACATAGTTTCTCCCAGAAGAAAGGTTCTAGGCCTGGCAAACATTCTGGTGTTTTCCTAGCATTGATAGCACTTAGAGAAATCTCAGGATCACAAGAAACGTGTATAATAAAATGGACTATATCACGCCATATTATCTTCCAAGGTGGCTGAACTAAATTTAAACACCTATGTAGAGATTTTAAATACCCCTTGGAAAAGAGAGCTCCCAGGACGAGCTTGGCCAACCCCGCCCCGCCTCCCGCCCAGGCCCGCCCCGCCTCCCGCCCAGGCCCGCCCCGCCTCCCGCCCAGGCCCGCCCCGCCTCCCGCCCAGGCCCGCCCCGCCTCCCGCCCAGGCCCGCCCCGCCTCTCCAGCACTAGCCTCGGTCCCGCCCCTTCCGCTAGGAGTTCCCGCCTCTCGGCCGCGCCTGGTCGGGGGGCGGGGCATCGGTCAGCCGTGACGTCACTGCCGGCTGGACGCCATCTTGCTGGTTTGCGGCCGGTGTTGGATGTGGAGGCAGTGGTGGTGAGGGCGTGGGGAAGGGTGGGGTGAGGGGGCGAGGCCGCGGCGGGGGCGGCGAAAGGCTCCTCCGCTCAGCCCCACCGCGTGGGACGGCGCGAACGCGGTGTCGGAGGGATGTCCGCTTTCTCTGAGGCGGCGCTGGAGAAGAAGCTGTCGGAGTTGAGCAACTCGCAGCAGAGCGTGCAGACCTTGTCCCTGTGGCTCATCCACCATCGCAAGCACTCGCGGCCCATCGTCACCGTGTGGGAGCGGGAGCTGCGGAAAGGTGAGTCGGCCGCTCCTCGCCCCCCGGACTGTTCTCTGGCGCCTCCGGGATCCCCCTCCCCGCGCTCCTTGGGATCCCCACTCCCCCAGCGACCCCAGCCCCCTGGTGCCCCGCACCGCCCCTACCCGGCGCACCGGGCTCCCTGGCGTCGGTGGGCTGTGGGCGAGGAGGAGCGGCGTGCACCGCGCCTCCTGCGAAGCTATCTTTAGTAGGTGTTGTTGGATAAGGTATAAAGGATTAGTGCTACTGTTTAACGTGGAAACAGTAGCCAGGGGCTCAGGACTCCGCTACTAACTACAGTCGGAAATTTAGGCAGTCAGGTTTTTTTTTTCATTGTGTACAATCTAATGGAGCAGAGGGGGAAGGGCAAAATTGGGAAGTATAGAAAGTAAGAGATTGTTATGGGGTTGGGAGATAATTTCATTTCTATAACACAATACTCAATCTTGTAAAATCAAGAGAGGAATCAGAGTTTTTAGACTGGGGGAGTCTAAAATAAGAAGATGTATGATGTAATGGAAAGAATCCTAATTTGTAGATTTTAGAGGACTGTAGATTTTAGGAGGACCTGGATTAGGGAGATTTCTTAATTTCTGGGTTGCAAGTGTCTCACCTGAAAATGTATTAGTTAAGTGATCTAAGGTACTTTCTTGCTCTATTATTATACGTCTTTAGGGTATTGTCTTTATTTTACAAAGCATTCGATAGTGCTTCTGTAAATGAAGTTAACTTTTTTCCAGCTGAAGTCTGCTGTCACTAAAATATGTAGAAGAATCATTTCATTACTGCAGAGCATATTTACCCAGGAGAACTGATTGTATGGTGGTGCGACTGAAAATTAAAATATTTGATCTAAAAAATTAGTCTGGATTTATACCTTAATTCTTAATTTACTGGATAAAGAGAGTAGACTCTTAATTGTTGTTTCAGGCATCTTGATGTACCTGCTATTATTTATTAAGCATTTTAGCAAACCGTTATTAATCAAACAGATGCTTGTGTATTGATCCATATGAAAGCCATATGTTGTATTAATACCATATCCAAATTGTCTATATAGAATGGAGACAAGCTGTGATTTTCTTGTGTATTTGCCCGTTGTTAATTCCTTAGAAAAAACTGATGTAGAGTCCTGTTTTTCACTTCATGTGTTAAGTGTGTGTGTATTGGCCCTCATGGAGGAATTCACTTGCGAGTGGCCAAAAAGGTTTGAGAAACACAGATATAAATGTCTGGATAATAGCTATGAACTTTGAGAAGGCAGGAATTATCTTTGCTTATCTACCTTATTAGATATGAAAATCAGCAACAGTTTTATATTGTTTATATTTGGAGGGGAGGGAGAAAGAGCATAAGAGCATAAGGATTGTTATCCAGACTATTCTTAAGAACTACCACAGATCAGTAGAAAAGTGGCCATACTGTTAAAAGCATTTCACGTAAGCAGAAACCTGAAAGACCAGTAAATGATACTCATCTTACTAATCAAGAAGACATAAATCAATGAAGTACTACATTAGACCTTTTGGTTTGCAAAGTTAAAAAGTATGACAGAGAATTCCCTGATGATCCAGTGGTTAGGCCCCTAAGCTTTCACTGTGGGAAGGGGGGAGGGTACTGAGTTTGATCCCTGGTCAGGGAACTTAAGATCCTACAAACTGAGGGAGCGTGGCCCCACAAAATGTATGACAGTGCCAAGGATTGGTGAGGAGGGCAGGAAACAAGAACTCTCTTAGACTGCTGATTCTAGTTATGAAAAAGGAAATGAACTTGGTAACCTCTAATGAAGTTGAAGGCATATGTCCTCTGACCTACTAGTTCTGTGAATATATCCTGGAAACTCAAGAAATTATTGTAGCCTGTTAATAAAATTAGATAAACAGTGTAAGCATCTCATTAGAGTATGGACAAATATATTTTTCCATTCATACAATAGTAATATAATAGTTTTCATGAATTAACTAGATCTACATGAAGCAACATGACTGAATTAAAAAACAACAAACAAACAAAATGTTGAGCTGAGAAAGCAAGGTGCAGACCAGCATGCCATATAGTGAAAGTTTGAAAACATGCTTGACGGATAGGCCAAGGTAGTGGCTACCACAAGGGAGGGAGGAAATGAAAACATCTGTGTAGCTTATAGTACATATATTTGAAACATTTTTTGAAGCACAGGGAAAAATGATAAGAAGATACTCTGTTAGCTGAGTTTGGGAATGTTTTCATAGGTTTAAATGTTCCATAAATAGAAAAAAATTAAAGGCATATAAATAGATGCTTTAGGGGAGAGAAGTGTTGGGTGTTGATGGTGAAGATAGAAATGATGGTAATTGTGGAGGTGATCATGCTGCTGCATTTTTCAGTGTGACATGGGATTTTCTGCCAAATGTTTCTTTTCTGTGACATGATTGTTCCTTTGTAGGGCACACATAACCTTTATGTCCTCCCTGTTCTCTTCAGCTTTGCTTATCAACTTTAGCATAATGATGATGACAGTAATTAACTGAGTACCAGGCGTTGTTTTAGACATCTTACTGTGATATCTTGAATTCTCACATTATCTCTGCAGAATAAGTATTTTTGAAAGGATTGATCAAATTTGGAATGTCAAGAAATAAACTAAGGAAAATTAGTTGAACATTTTGTATTAAGCTTGGCATTTTTTAGTTTCTTGAAGTGGTTAAATGACATTGGTAGGGAAAAGTACTGGTCAAAATGTAAGAATGAGTAGGTGAAATGCCGTGTCAAATGCCCTTATGACGATTTCCCCTATTGTCTGCTTATCTTTGTCTCCTTGAAAGAAAGATAAACCCCCAGAGAGATATACCCCAGGGCCCTTAAGAAGAACAAAGTAGCGATATCCTTGATACATACAACACAATGTAACCAAAAAGAGAGGTGACCATTTTGTTGTTTTGTAACAGCTCTGTTGAGATATAATTACCAAAATAAATAGAGCTCTATGAGATGCAATTAACCTACCCTACAAGCATTACTAGGAACAAAGCTAGTGGAGGTGTTAATTCCAGCTGAGCTATTTCAAATCCTAAAAAATAATGCTGTGAAAGTGCTGCATTCAATATGCCAGCAAATTTGGAAAACCCAGCCATGGTCACAGGACTGGAAAATGTCAGTTTTCATTCCAATTGGAAAGAAGGGCAATGCCAAAGAATGTTCAAACTACCATACAATTGCGCTCATTTCACATGCTAGCAAGGTAATGCTCAAACTTCTTCAAGCCAGGCTTGCAACAACAGTATATAAACTGAGAACTTCAGATGTACAAGCTGAATTTAGAAAAGGCAGAGGAACCAGAGATCAAATTGCCAACATCCTTTGGATCATAGAAAAAGCAAGAGAATTCCAGAAAAACATCTATTTCTGCTTCATTGACTACACTAAAGCCTTTGACTGTGTGGATAACAACAACCTTGGAAAATTCCTAAAGAGATGGAAATACCAGACCACCCTACTTGCCTCCTGAGAAACATGTTTACAGGTCAAGAGGCGACAATTAGAACCAGACATGAAACAAGGGACTAGTTCAAAATTGAGAAAGGAGTACGTCAAGGCTGTATATTGTCACCCTGCTCATTTAACATATATGCAGAGAACATCATGAGAAATGCCAGGGTGGATGAAGCATAAGCTGGAATCAGTATTGCGGGGAGAAATATCAGTAACCTCAGACAGGCACATGATACCACCCTTACGGCAGAAAGTGAAGAGAAACTAAAGAGCTTCTTGGTGAAATTGAAAGAGGAGAGTGAAAAAGCTGGCTTAAAACTCAACATTCAAAAAAACGAAGATCATGGTTTCCAGTCCCATCACTTTGTGGCAAATAGATGGGGGAAAAGTGGAAACAGTGGCAGATTTTATTTTCTTGAGCTCCAAAATCACTGTAGATGATGACTGCAGCCACAAAAGTAAAAGACGCTTGCTCCTTGGAAGAAAAGCTATAACAGACCTAGACAGTGTATTAAAAAGCAGAGACATTACTTTGCTGGTAAAGGTCAGTATAGTCAAAGCTATGGTTTTTCCAGTAGTCTATGTACAGGTGTGAGAGTTGGACCATAAAGAAGGCTGAATGCCGAAAAATTGATGCTTTCAAATTGTGGTGCTGGAGAAAATTGTTGAGAATTCCATGGACAGCAAGGAGATCAAACCAGTCAATCCTAAAGGAAATCAACCCTGAATGTTCATTGAAAGGACTGAAGCTGAAGCTCCCATACTTTGGCCACCTGTTTCGAAGAGCCGACTCATTGGAAAAGACCCTGATGCTGGGCAAGATTGAAGGCAAAAAGAGAAGGGGGGAGGAGAGGATGAGATGGTTAGATAGCATCACCATCTCAATGGATATGAATCTGAGCAATCTCTGGGACGTGGTGGAGGACAAAGGAGCCTGGCGTGTTGCAGTCCATGGGATCACAAAGAGTCTGACGTGACTTGGTGACTGAACAATGGCAGCAGTTGTTTTAGAATTTTAAAAATACAGTTAATATGCTATAACTAGAATGTAGAAAGCTTTTAATGATTAAAAATAATTTCACTTTATATATTTATAGTTGATGCCTTAAAATATGTTTTCGGCCATCACTCTGCTGATGATTCAGTAATTTTTTTTTCTTTTTTAGCAGTCTAAATGTCACTGGTATTTCTTGAGCACGTCAAACTTAACATGTACAATATAACAATTTATCATCTTTCCCCACTCTTGTCCCACTTCCCTGTTACTCTTCCTATATTTACTATTTCAGTGAAAAGAATTACTGTCTACCAGTTGCCTAAACTCAGAACTTAAAGGTTGTCTGGATGCCTCGCTTCATACCTGCAACTTTTTTTATTACTGTTTTAGCAGTACTTTGTGTCCTGTCCCACCCTGCTGCCTAACCCCTCATCTTGTTAGTTTTTAATCTTTTATTTATTTGTCTCATAGAGTCTTAGTTGAGGCATACAGCATCTTCTGTTGCAGGGCGGGGCGATGGACGAGCTCTAGAGCCGATAGGCTTGGTGGTTATGGCTCACGGGCTTAGCTGCCTCCTGCCATGTGAGATCTTAGGTCCCCCACCAGGAATCGAACTCATGCCCCTGCATTGGAAGGTTAATTCCTAACCAGTGGACCACCAGGAAAGTCCCGTCCACCTCTTTTACTAACACTCTTGCAGTAATTTTACTTCTAGGTGTGTATTCACAAGAATTGAAAACAGGTATTCAGACGAATACTTTACAAGAATACTCATAGCAGTACAATTCACAGTACCCAAAAGGTGAAAACAGCCTGACTGTCCCTTAGTGCATGAATAGATTTGTGTGGTATATCCATGCACAGAAATACTATTCTGCCTTAAAAAGGAGTGAAATGCCAATTCATGGTACAATGTGGGTGAACCTCAAAAACATGTGATGTGAAAGAAGCCAGGCACAAAAGGTCACATATTGTAGGATTCCTTTTTATATGAAATATCCAGAATAGATGAATCCACAAAGAGAGAAAGTCATTGCCAGAGACTGGAGAGAAGAGGAATGGGAAATGAATGACTTGAATGGGTCTGAGGTTGTCTTTGAGGGTGACAAAAGTGTTTTGGAATTAGGTATAGGTGATGGTTGCACAACTGTATGATAAATGTCCCTGGGTTATATACTTTAACATTGTTAATTTAAACTTATATGAATTTCCTCTCAACTCAAAAAAGATATAGGAAGTTCCTCAGCAGCCTCGCAATTAAGACTGCACTTTCATTGTTGAAGGTCCAGGTTTGATCCCTGACTGGGGAACTAAGATCCCACAAGCTGCACAGTGTGGCCAAAATAAATAAAGTAAAAATTAATTAAAAAGATTAAAAAATTTAAAAAGATGATTCAACACCTTTTTGTATATCTTTACGTTGTCCTCACAAACTACATCTTGTGTATGTTGTGTGCCCATCATCATATTTTTAGAAACTTCTGACATGTTAAGGCTAATAATGAACTCCAATTACAAACATTTACCTGTTTGAGGAAGACTTGGAAAAAATTTCCAGCTTTTCCAGTCTATCATATTGTTCTGCTCTTCCCATATTTATCTATTCTTAGAGAAGTGGTTCTAAAAGTGTGGTCACTGGGTCCCCTTTGGTGGATCATCAACACCCTTTTAGGAAGCATGTGAGACAAGGTAAAAATTATTTTCAAATACTAAGATATTCTCTCTCACACAGCTCTTTTCACTGTGTTGGTATGTTCTTTGATGGGGTAAAAGGAAAAGTGGGTGAAAACTGGTAGTGCCTGATCATTAATCAAGGCAGAAGCACCAGACTGTACTAGTAATCATTGTATTTTTCAAACTGCATGCTCACGGCTAAAAAATGGCACTTTCCTGACTATGCTCATCACAGTAGCTCAGCTTACTGATTTTATTAAATCTTGACACTTGTGTGCATGTGTCTGTGTGTGTGCTTGGGCTTTTTTCATTATGGTAAAATATATGAAACATAAAATTTAACACTTTAACCTTTTTCCCCCTCTTTTAGTAAAATATACATAATATTAATTTACCATTTTAACCATTTTTTAACTGTACAGTTAAGTCCATTCACACTGTTTTGCAACTGTCATCACCATCCTCCTCCAGAACTTTTTTCATTTTCCCAAACTGAAACTCCATTCCCATTAAACAGTAATTCCCTATTCTCTTCCACCCTCTGGCAACCACTCACTTCTGTGAGTATGAATTTGGCCACTCTGGGTTGCCTCATTTAAGTGAAATCATGGAATTTATTCTTTTGGGAGTGGCTTATTTAACAACATTATTTTCAAGGTTCATCCATGCTGTAGCATGTGTCAGACTTTTTTCCCTTTTTAAGAGGTAAATAATAGTCTTATATCTATATACCAGCTTTTAGTTAATCATCTATTGATGGCACTAGGGTTGCTTCCACTTTGGGGCTATTGTGAGCAACACTGGTTATGAACATGATTGTACAGATATCTGTGTGAGTCCCTTCTTTAGTTCTTTTGAGTATGTACCCAGAAGTGAAGTTGGTAGATCATGTGGTAATTCTGTGTTTAGTTTTTTGAAGAATAACTGTACTGTTTTCCACACTGACTGTGCCATTTTACATTGCCACCCACTTGCAGTGTACCAGGATTCCAATTTCTGCACATCTTCATCAGTACACATTATTTTCTGTTTTTGTTTGTTTGTTTTGAAAAAAGACATTCTAATGATTGTGAAGTAGTATCTGTGGTTTAATTTTCATTTCCATACTGACTAGTGAAGACTATATATGCAGGTGTTTCTTTCTGGGCTCTTTATTCTATTCTTTTGGTTTGTACGTCTGTTCTTATGCCTATACTATACTATTCTGATTACTATTGTTTTCTCTTAGGTACTGAAATCAGGGAATAGTCTTTTAACTTTAATTTTCTTTTTTAAGATTGTTTTGGCTATTTAGGATCAGTTGGAAATCTATACGAATTTTAGGTTAGGTTTTTTGATTTCTGTCAAAATGCCATTGGCAGTTTGGCAGGGATTCCATTTAATTTGTAGGTTGCTTTGAATACAGTTATCTTAGTAGTATTAAGTCTTCCAATCCATGAAAATGAGATATATTTCCGCTTATTTGTATCTTTTATTTCTTGTTACGGTTTTCAGTATACAAGCCTTATATCTGTTTGGTTAAATTTATTCCTAAATATTTTATTCTTTTTTGATAAAATTATAAATAGAATTCTTAGTTTATTTTTTCTATTGTTCATTGTTAGTTTATAGAAATGCAATTCATTTTTGAATGTTTTATATTCTGCAAGTTTGCTGAATTCATTTATTATTTCTAAGTTTTTTGTGGACTCATTAGGGTTTTATAACAAGTAACATCGATGAACAGAGATAATTTTACTTCTTTGCTTCTAATTTGGATCTTATTTCTTTTTCTTGCCTGATTGCTCTCACTAGAAGTTTCAGTAGTATGTTGAATAAAAGTGGTGAAAGTAAGCATTCTTCTCTTTTTCCGGATTGTAGGGGAAAAGCTCTCAGTGACTAGAGAATCACATTAGATGTGATTACATGTCTTTTAAATAATCTGTGTAACAAAATGAGAGGTATACATGAAGTTCTGTATACTGCACATTCTGGAGGAAATACACCTGTGTGATTGCTTTCTGAGCTAAACCAGCTGCTTTTTTCATGGAATACCATTTTGTTTCAAAAAACTGATGCGAGAAACTGTGATTATTGAAACATGGATATTTGCCAGATGTTTTCTCAAAATGACTGTAATGACTGTTTAATCAAGAAAGACAACTGACAGTATTTGTTGTCCATTATAAAATTTTCAAGCAAAAATTAGAATTTTGGAAAATTTTTAAGCAAAAATTAGAATTTTGGAAAACTTAATGTGCTTAATGTGCTATCTTGAGCCTGACACCTGATTCTCAGTGCTTTTAAACACTCTTCCAATGAAGTCAGTAGTGATACTTTTGCAAATGTGATTTTTAAAAATAATTACCTAATAAAAGCAAACCAGTGTTTATCAAGAAACTAATATGTGATTTACAAAATGATATGTAAGTCAAAGATCCATTCAAAGAGCATGGTAGATTAAAGTATTTTAATGTAAGAGAGTTTTAGAAGTTCACTAATATGTTTTTAGATTACATATTGCAATTTAGAATCTTTTTAAAAACTATGGCTTTTTGGATTTTGGTGTAGTTTCAAAGAATATCCGCAACTATCTGTAACTGTTCAGTTTGCTCTTACCAAGTTTATCTGGGTGTGGTCTGCTTTTTTTCATTACTTTCAGTAAAACAATGTATTGTAGTATATTCTATAGGGTGACAGGAGAATCCATCTGTATTCTGTTGAGGTGGAGATTTGCAAAAATGTAAAACAGTATGACTCACTTAAGAGTTTTGGGGGAGAAATGTATTTCTTAAACAAATGCTATTTGTGTTAACATGTAATTTTAAAGATTATGTTAAGAATTCCTTTGTTTTAATTTTTAATAAGGTGCATATTGATGGGTATAAGAGCATGAAGGGATTCTGAGACCAGAAAGTTTGAGAGCTGTTTTCAGATTAACAGAGACCATGAGTGCTTCACATTAATTTTATTTTAGCTCATTGTGCCTAATTCAGTGTAGTAATTGTTTTCATTTTTAAAGCTCTAGCTTTCAGATTCTTTTGGAGTTAAGTAACTGAAATTGATATTAATGTCTATAAATAAAAATGTAGAGTGAACTCTGGATTTTCTTCTAACCACCGTCTTCTGGAAGTGCTGGTGTAGTCATTTTTTAGCCCCCAAACATGATATTTTAAAAAATAGTGTTTATTTTTCTATAATAATAGATTCACAGTCAGTTTTAGGAAATAATGCAGAGAGATCCTGCTTACCTGCTGCCAGCTTTCGCCAATGGTAACATCACAGACAACTAGTTTTTTAAAAAAATCTCTGATATTATAGATCCTGCAAAACATCACAGCTGTGGTATTGACATTGATATAGTCAAAATATGGAACATACCCATCACCACGAGCAATCCCTCGTGTTGCCTCTTAGCTACATCCACCTCAATCCCAACACACCCCCGTTTAATCCTAGTTGATCAAATTTTTCTTTATAAATTATGTTTTTAGTGTCAAGTTTAAGAACTCTGATTAGACCTGTTTTTCCGAAGATTTTTTCCCCGTGTGTTTTGTTGTAAAATATTTATAGTTTTGCATTTAAGTCCATATTCCTTTTTGAGTTAATTTTTATATAAGGTGTAAAATTTAGATCAATGTTTAAATGATCTAGTATCCTCTGTTGAAAAAGCAGGCTATCTTTCCCTTGTTGAATTGCTTTGCTACTTTATCAAAAGTATACTGCTCTGTCGCATATTTGTGCCAGTCTGTTTCTGTGTTCTCTGGTCTAGTTCATTGATCCATGTGTGTTTCCTTTCACCAGTGCCACAGGTAGTCTTTGTTACTCTGTTAGCTATGTGAAAGTCTTGAAATCGGGTAGATTGATTCCTTGCAGAATTGTTTTAGCTCTTCTGGTTCTTTTGCCTTTCTCAACAGATTTCAGAATAATCTGGTCTATATCAATAAAGATTATTTTGCTTAGGGTTTTTGATAAGAGTTGCATTAATCCAGTTTAGGGAGAATTGACACCTTAATTATGTCACATCTTCTAATCCAGGAATATAGTATATTTCTCCATTTATTTATAATTTTTGATGTTTTTTATAGCTCTCAAATAGCTTTCAGCACACAAGTCCTGTGTTTTGTTATACTTACATTTAAATATATTGATTATTTGGAGCAATTTAAAAGGATATTGTATTTTTAATTTTACTGTTCACATATTTATTGCTAATATATTGAAATACATACTTCAATATGAAAGGCTGTATATTGTCACCCTGCTCATTTAACTTATATACAGAGCACATCATGCGAAATGCTGGGCTGGATGAAGCACAAGCTGGAATCAAGATTGCCAGGAGAAATATCAACAACCTCAGATACACAGATGACACCGCCCTTATGGCAGAAAGCGAAGAAGAACTAAAAAGCCTCTTGATGAAAGTGAAAGCGGAGAGTGAAAAAGTTGGTTTAAAATTCAACATTCAAAAAACAAACATCATGGCATCCGGTCCCATCACTTCATGGCAAATAGATGGGGAAACAGTGGAAACAGTGAGACATTTTCTTTTTTGGGGCTCCAAAATCATTGCAGAGATGACTGTAGCCGTGAAAACAAAAAACTCTTGCTCCTTGGAAGAAAAGCTGTGATGAACCTAGGCAGCATATTAGAAAGCAGAGACATTACTTTGCAAACAAAGGTCCATCCATGTTTCCAGTAGTCATGTATGGATGTGAGAGTTGGACTATAAAGAAAGCTAAGCGCCGAAGAATTGATGCTTTTGAACTGTGGTGTTGGAGAAGACTCTTGAGAGCCCCTTGGACTGCAAGGAGATCCAACCAATCAATCCTAGAGGAAGTCAGTCCTGAATATTCATTGGAAGGACTGATGCTAAAGCTGAAACTCCAATACTTTGGCCACGTGATGTGAAGAACTGACTCATTTGAAAAGACCCTGATGCTGGGAAAGATTGAAGGTGGGAGGAGAAGGGGACAAGAGAGGATGAGATGGTTGGATGGCATCACTGACTGGATGGACATGAGTTTGAGTAGCCTCCGGGAGTTGGTGATGGACAGAAAAGCCTGGCGTGCTACAGTCCATGGGGTCGATGTGGATGGACCTTGAGACATAATGCTGTTTGAAATAAATCAGGGAAAGAAATACTGTACGATCTCATATGTTGAATCTTTCTTTCTTTTTTCTTTTTTTTAAAAAAAGGCCATGTACCCAAACTCATAGAAAAAGAAATCAGGTTTGTAGTTGCTAGAAGTAGAAGATGGTCAAAAGGTGCAAACTAAGTTTTAAGATAAATAAATAGTAGGGATGTAATGTACAAAATGACGGCTGTCATTAACATTGCTGTATGGTGGCTCAGGTGGTAAAGCATCCGCCTGCAGTGTGGGAGACCCGTGTTTGCTCCCCGGGTTGGGAGGATCTCCTGGAGAAGGGAATGGCTACCCACTCCAGTATTCTGGCCTGGAGAATTCCATGGACAGAGGAGCTGGCAGGCTGCAGTGCATGGGGTGGCAAGGGCTCGGACACGATTGAGTGACTAGCAGTTTAGTATGGTATATATGACTCTGTTAAGAAAGTAAAGCCCAAGAGGTCTCATCACAAGGAGAAAAAAGTTTTTTTTAATTTTTTTTCTTTTTTTTTTGCATCTATATGAGATGACAGATTTTAACTTAATTGTGGCAGTCCGTTCACAGTATATGTAAGCATTGTGCTGTACACTCCTTAAATGATATAGTGCGTTGTGTCAGTTGTATCTCAAAAACTGGGGTGGGGGAAGCAGCTTTATTTTTGTGTGTCACTTTCGTTTATTTCTGCTTCTACTTTTTTTATTTCCCCCTATTTCCTTGTTTTATATATTTATTTTTATGTTGTTCTTAATGTAGCTTTTTGAGGTAAGAGCTTATATTATTGGCTTTAGACTTGTTCATCTTTTCTGGCATGTGCATTTAGTACTGCAAGTTTCTCTCAGTACTGCTTCAGCTTTATTCCAGAAAATTTGAATTTTCAGCATATTTGCATATGCTAGTTGAAGCATTTATATGATGGCTGTCTTAAAATTTTTTATCAATTCTCAAATCTCTGTCATCTTTGTATTGGCAGCTATTGATTGCCTTTTTTCGTTCAGTTTGAGATCTTGATGCTTGGTGGATTTTTTGCTTGATCCATAGATTTTTTTTGGTATTATATTATGAGACTTTGGACCTTATCGATTTCTATTTTACTTGGGTTTCTCTGACACCACCCCATCAGGGGAGGGAGGTCTTCTTCATTACTGTTGTGTGTGAGTGGGGGTTTTAGCGTCCCGTGAGACTTCCCCTGCTCCCACAGACGTGTAAAAGTGAATGTGTGGGCCCAGTACTGCTGGACCATGGTGGAGGTCCTGACTTTCCACTAGTCCTTCTGTGACTCCACCCCAGTGAGGAGTGTGTCCCTACTGCTGGGTGGGGTGGAAGCCCAGGCTCTCTGCTTTGCCTTCTCTGACACCGCTCTAGAGAGGTGTTATGCTCCACGTTACGGGCTTTGCTGGCGTGGGTGTGAGTGGGGCCACTGATTCTGTTTTCTTTTCCTTTCTGTAGTGTGTTTGGTTGGAGTAGGTAGATTATTTTCTAGAAGTTTTCTGTCTTTTTAGGCTGCCCTTTTCCTACTCCTTTGACTAGAGTGAGAAGGCTTCTGTTGGGGGTTTTTATATCTGCACCTGTTAGGACTTCTGGGTTGCTGGCCTCATCAACTTTGAATCTGAGATATCTGAGGCAAAATGAAAACTCTGGGAACCCACCTTGTGTTGAACTCTCAAGGCCCCTCACCAGTCTACCTTCTTTTTTTTTTTTTCCTGTGTTTGGTTTATTTATTATGTCCAGGATTTGTAGTTTTACTTTGAGGAGGACTAGAAAAATGTATGTCTGCTCTATCTTCTCAGAAGCAGAAGTCTCCTACAAATTGGTCTTTATATTGGAATTGGGACACATCATTTGTAACTCTGAGACTATTGTTTTCTACCAGTGTTTTCTTGTCTTTGATATTATAGGATATTTTCAGGTTTATGTGTTAAGTATTTTTAACAAGTTTATTTTAATGTAGCTGTATGCCAAGCACTTTTGCTTTTTATTGCTTTAAAGCATGCCTTTATTGTATGTGTTTTAAAATACAATAGTATGTAAAACTGCTAAGTAAACTTGATTGCAGAGAGGTCAATTATCCCCATATTAATCTGTAACTTCAGAACAGTCAATGAGAAATTTAACTCTAATTCTGTAAATCTTTGAAAAACATGAATGTGCAGAAAGAGCCACGGCAGTTTTTGTCTTGAGAATTTTGACAGTTTTGACCGGAAAACAGTAATAGAAATAGTATGTCCTTCTCGGTATCCATGGAGACTGTGAAGACATTGAAATGAGCGGAGCATGTTATTGGTACAGGAATAATAATATATATGGAGGACACAGAGTAGAGATTTGTGAGGAGACCTACTTTATGTGAGCATTTGGTGAATTAGACACTTGAAATTCATGGGCTAAGAGCTAGGATGTGCTGGGTGCTGAGTTGTTTCATTCGTATCCAGCTCTTGACAACCCTGTGACTGTAGCCTGCCTCTGTTCATGGGGGTCCTCGGGGCAAGAATACTGGAGTGGGTTGCCATGCCCTCCTCCAGGGGATCTTCCTGACCCAGGGATTGAACCTGCATCTCTTAAGTCTCCTGCATTGGCAGACAGATTTTTTTACCACTAGCGTCACCTGGGAAGGCCAAAGAGGATATTAACAAGTAATTCTTAGATTCCTGACTAATATCATATATGAAATTAATTCAGGTGAATTACAGATACAGCACTGAAAAGATTCAACTATAGAGTCATATAAGAAAAAGTATATATTTATAATTTCTAGTTTTGGATCATGAATACAGTATAGGCCATGAGTCATATAGGAAATAGATTTGGCCACATAAAATTATAAATTACCTGAATGCAGAAAATACCAAGTTTTGGTTTTAAGCAACAGGTTCGGAGAATATATTTGCATTACCTAAGATAGGAAAAAGCTAATATTCATCACACATACGATGCTCTTGTGAGTTATGACAAGAAAAAGAGCTCAGTAGAAAAATGGGGAACATGCTGTGAATAGGCAATTTACAAAAGAAGGAACATAAATAAATGAGTTTTAGTAGTATATAGGGAATTACAAATAAAAACACAATCATTTTACTCTGGGGGGATTGGCAGAGACCTTAAATATTAATAGTAGTATGTTGATGATGTAGAGAAATGAACATTTTCATGTGGTAGGAATACACGCAGTTGCCCTCTTTGGTGGGCAGCCTGACAGTGTCTGTCAAAATTTAAACAACATACCTTTTAACCTATCACCTCTGCCTGTTAGAATCTATCCTGTAGACATACTTGCTCAGGTTTACAAAGATGAAAGATGTTAAAGATTTGAAACAACATATACATGTATCACGTGACTACAGTTCAGTCACACAGTCGTGTCCAACTCTTTGCTACCCCATGGACTGCAGCACACCAAGCTTCCCTGTCCATCACCAACTCCCAGAACTTGCTCAGACTCATGTCCATCGAATTGATGATGCCATCCAGTCATTTCATCCTCTGTCATCCCATTCTCCTCCCGCCTTCAAGCTTTCCCAGCATCAGGGTCTTTTCAAAGAAGTCAGTTCTTCGCATCAGGTGGCCAAAATATTGGAGTTTCAGCTTCAGCATCAGCCCTTCAAATGAGTATTCAGGACTCATTTCCTTTAGGATGGACTGGTTGGATCTCCTTGCAGTCCAAGGGGCTCTCGAGAGTCTTCTCCAACACCACAGTTCAAAAGCATCAATTAAGTAGTTATTAAAAGGAACGAGGCTCCTAAAGAATTTGGTGACAGATCTGTTTATGAATACAAAAATGCTTTGGATACTTGAAGTGTGAAAAAACTGCAAAACATTATGTATAGCATGATCTTATTGAAGAAAAAAATCCTCTGTATGTGGGTATCTGTGGACATGTGAATGAGTATATGGTATTTGCAAAGGCAGAGTTGTGTGAAAAGGATACACACACTATAATAATGAGCTCATTCATGATAAGGGGGTGGAGATGAAAGGAGAATTCACTTTTTACACTCCAACTTTACTTAGATTTTTAACTATTTATGATAGACAAAATTATATACAGAAGTAGGAGACAATAAGATTTTGAACTTCAGTGAACCCATCACCCAGCTTCAGCATTATTAATGTTACATCTTTCTGATTTCATCTCCCTAAATCTTCCCTACCCTGATAGTTTTTTTCCTGTTTTTTTTTTTTTTAAAGCAAAACCTAGACTTCAGAACATTTACATATATTTATAATTGATAAAGTAAGCTTTATGTTAAAATTTTAATATAATTGTAAGAGTTCTGTCACACCTAAGAAAGTTAACTTTGTTGATTTTTTTTATTTTTTTGAACATAGTTCATATTCAGTATTCTAGATTCCCTGAAAAATGTCTCTTTGTAGTTAAATGTTCAAAACAGAATCCAACAAGGTCCATTTATGACATTTGGTTAACAGGTCTTTTAAATTTGTGGGTCCCCCCCCACACATTTTCTCATGCAGTTTATTTGTTAAGATTATCAGATGGGCTATATAATTTCCCTCCTTAGGCATTTGACTGATTCCATCCTATGGTGTCATTTTCAAAGAATACTTTATTGCCTGTTTTATGCACTTCTTGCTGCATCACATTAAGAAATATCTAATACCAAGTTTGTTTTCTGTTTAAAAGTGAGATTGATCAGTGGATTTATTTGTATCATTGTGAATCTGTTATAAAGTTCCCTATCACCTTTCACAGGCTTTCCAGATGGGGCAGTGGTAAAGAATCCACCTGCCAATGCAGGAGACTCAGGAGATGTGGATTCGATCCCTGAGTAGGAAAGATCCCCTGGAGGAGGAAATGGCAACCCACTCCAGTATTCTTCCAATGGACAGAGGAGCCTGGCGGGCTATAGTCCTTGGGATCGCAAAGCTTAGATGTGACTGGGCGCAGACACACATGCACCATCACCTTTCACCAAGTGCTTTTAGCAGCGTGTGATGGTAGTTGGTTAGACTCTTTATTTTTTATCAGGAGTTGCAAAATTATGAATTTTTAATTATTTCATTCTTTCTGTGTTTATTATCCAGAGTTCTTTTCTAACAGTGGTTCTCAAAAACATGGGCCTCTGCAGCATCGGCGTCACCTATTTGTTGAAAATGCAAATTCTTTGGTCCTGTCCAGACCTATCTCAGAAACTGTGTCAGTAGGAACCAGTTATCTGCGTATTAACAAGCCCTCTAAGTGATTCTGAGCATGCTGAAATTTGAGCATTTGTGTATAAGAACTTCCCTTCATCAACCATTGACTCTGGAATACAGTTCACACAGGAAAAGGAGGCTAAATGGCTCATTTTTCCCCCCTTTGTCAACTAGATCAGTTACTTAGCAACCACTTTTTTAAAGTATTTTTTATGAACTTACAGATTTTAGATGATTATGTTTCGGACCGTTGAGTCATCTTTTTGATACTCTGGTCAGTGGCGGTATCCTGGAGCATTGCCTTTGTCCTTTGGCTACAACTGGTAGTTTTTAAAGTAGGTTTCTTACTTTCTATCATGACAAGATGTTACAGGCTCATCTTATGTAGTTCCTGCTTTTGTTAATAAAATATTATTTAGGGATTGTAGTAGGTGTTGATTTGATTTCAGTGCATTTCTCTGAGTGCATTTAATTACTTCAACACTTATTTCATTGGTAAATGGGGATAATTACTCTGTAGGGTTGTTTTGAAGATTAAAAGAGATATGTAATAAACTTTTAGAATAGTGCCTAGGTCTTAAGAAACTTAGTGTTATTTTAAAGATATTATTTTTAATAGACCAAAAAAGTTATAGTTTCATTTCTCTATATGCATAACGTGAACAATGTGACATGTATTCTGTAGATCTTTTCCAGTTTGCATTGTCTTTTATAGTGGTATAGTGGTCTGGGGTGAAGTTTGTGCTTTGGAAGAGCAGCAAGTCCACACTACCCAGGAGCCCTATTCAGTATGTGGCTCACGTGCATCATTTAATATATAGCTCATGTGTTTCCTGTTTTGACAGGTTTTTTTTTGGTAATTCTGAATCCCCGTCAGAGTCTTTCTTGATCTTCCCTCAAAGTAAAGCAATCTACTGTGTGTGTGCTTGTGTGGATATGTTTAATTCAATAATATGTCTTAGATATCTTTCTATATCTGTATATAAATCTATCTCAATTTCTAATAGCTATAGAGTATGGATTATATGAATATATCATGATTTATCTAACTCTGTCTTTTGTGTTGTTTCGTGATTATCCTTCTTGGTTTTTTGTGCATTTATGAGAAGATCCCATAGGATAAAGTCCTAAAAGGGAAATCTGCAGGGTTAAGGGATTTGTGCATTTACATTTTTCATAAGTATTGCCAAATTATTTTTGTAAAAAGTCACACTAATTGAAATCTTAATCATGTTTGAAGGTATCTAAAGAGGATAATCTTAACTCACACTCTTGCCAACTTTAGTGTCAGACTTTTGTCTTGATCAGTCAAATAGGTAGAAAGTGGTAGTTGGCTTTAATTGATTAACATTTGTAGTTCTTTGACCTTCCCATTCACACTGTTTGCTTATTTTTCTGTGGGGTTATGTTTTGTGAGAACTCTAAAATGGAGGAGAGGGGAAAGGAAAATATTTGAACTGGAGTAGCTGTATCTGTAAGAAAGTTTGTCTTTTCATAATTTGAATTTGAAGTTGAGGTTTCTGAGAGTAGTGTAATTGCATTCCCCTTTTAGCTGCTGGGTGAGGTGAAGACCAGAAGCTAAGTTAATAGAACCAATAATTACAGACATAAAGGTTTAGCCCAAAATTTATTGATTTAGTAAATGTTGAGCAAATTATGACTTAGCTGCTGGGCTTGATTCCATAGATTGGTGGATGAGCCTGACAATTGTTCCTTTCGATGGAATTTAATTGGGAAGCACTAGGTTAAATGAAAACAGTTAAATGGTTGGAATAAATGCTCCATAGGAAAAGTATGAGGTGGCATGAGAGCATATCAGGACTGCCTCACCAGTTTGTGGTGGGTGGTCAGAGAAAAACCAGAGGAACCCGTTTAACTGAGGTCTAAAGCAAGAGTAGGAGTCCAGGAAATTTGGGCTTGAAGAAAGAATAATGTTGAGGTGGAGATAGATCTTTCTGGGCCTTAGGTTGTATTAAGGATTTAAAATGTTATGTGGAGAACAATAGAAAATCTTGGAAGGATTTTAAGCAAGGGATGGGCTACCAAAAGTCTGAGGCATCCTAGCAGTGATACAGGAATACGCCAGCGCTATCCATTTTTCACCCACCTAACCTGTGAAGAAGAAGCCATCTGTGTCTGACTGAACGCTTTGTCCCATCTGGGATAGATAGAATCCATTCAAGAATCATCTGTTGGTTTTTCATTTTCTGTGGCAAAGAGTATTACTAAGTTAAAGTAGTTTCTGCCTTACAACCACCTTAGCCATCCACATGAACATGTTTTCTGGTCTGTGAATCAGTTTATCACGGAAATAAGTGAGGCTGTCCAACAGTTAATAAATCTTGAGTAGATTTTTGTTTCAAGATAATGGGTTTTCTTATTTCCTTCTGTAAGAATTGCACTGATAACTCATTATTTTGTGTGTATATGTACACATGCATGTGTGTGTAATTTTTTTTTTTTTTGCTGCTTCTCTATATAAAGATGTCTCTTGGAAAGAAAGTTCATAATGTTTATAGATAACAGGTTTTTTTTTAGCTATTTGTTGTATTTATCAGCATTATCATCTACTGTGGTTGTAAATTTCAGTCTCCATAGAACACAGTGATTAAATTAGATTATAATATTCCATATCATATCAAAGCAAGTAGGCATGTGGTCTGAACAGTGTAAGAAAATAAGTAGTGATCTTACCATTATCCTATCTGATTATGAAGAAGTAAAAATTATGAATTCATTATGAATTAGACTAGACGTCATTTCTGTAATCCTTTGAATGGTTTGTTTCTTTTTCTTTATTTAATGGCCTGGTCTAATCTTTTTGAAGCTTTGTAACGGATCTTCTATTTGAATTGTTTGTGGGGTTTTTTTTATGATTTTTAAAATTTATTTTTATCGGCTGTGCTGGGTCTTCGTTGCTATGCAGGCTTTTCTCTGCTATGCAGAATAGCGAGCCGGGGCTACTCTGTAGGTGCTGTGCTTGGACTTCTCATTGTGGTGGCTTCTCTTGTTGCAGGGCATGGGCTCCCTGCTCAGTGCTTCAGTAGCTGCAGCCCTTGGGCCCAGTAATAATTGCGGCTCCCAGGCTCTAGTAGCTGTGGCGCTCGGGCTTACTTGCTTCGAGGCTTGTGGGATCTTCCTGGATCAGGGATCAAACCTGTGTCTCCTGCATTGACAGGCACCTTCTTTACCACTGAGCCACCAGGAAAGCCCTCTTTCTGAATTACTAACTGTTTCTTACTTGTGTGATGAACTGAACTTGCTTTGTCTTTTTTGAGGTGTATGCTCAACGTTTTAGGTAATACTATGTTTTCATGGATTAGCTCTCTGAATTTAATAATTGTTATTATTTGTTTTGATGTACCTGTTCATATGGCGACTTCCCTGGTGGCTCAGATGGTAAAACATGTGCCTACAATGCGGGAGACCCGGGTTCAATCCCTGGGTCAGGAAGATCTCCTGGAGAAGGAAATGGCAACCCACTCCAGTATTCTTGCCTGGTAAATCCCATGGACAGAGGAACCTGGTAGGCTATAGTCAGTCCGTGGGGTCGCAAGGAGTCAGACACAAACTGAGCGACTTCATTTCACCTGTCCATATACAAGGTCCCTGGACAAAGACCTATACTTGGTACCTGTGTGTGTGCGTGCATGCTCAGTCGCATCCAGCTCTCTGCACCCCATAGACTGTAGCCCACCAGGCTCCTCTGTCCTTGGGATTTTACAAGTAGGGATACTGGCGTGGGTTGCCATTTCCTTCTCCAAGGGATCTTTTCAACCTAGTGATGGAACCCATGTCTCCTGCATCTCCATAAATTCTTTACCACTGTGCCACCTGCATTGTGGGGAATGCCAGGCTGGATGAAGCACAAGCTGGAATCAAGATTGCCAGGAGAAATATCAGTAACCTCAGATACGCAGATGATACCACCCTATGGCAGAAAGCGAAGAAGAACTAAAGAGTCTCTTAATGAAAGTGAAAGAGGAGAGTGAAAAAGTTGGTTTAAAACTCAACATTCAAAAAACTTAAGGTCATGGCATCTGGTCCCATCACTTCATGGCAAATAGATGGGGAAACAGTGGAAACAGTGAGAAATTTTCTTTTTTGGGGCTCCAAAATCATTGCAGAGGTGACTGTAGCCGTGAAAACAAAAAACTCTTGCTCCTTGGAAGAAAAGCTGTGATCAACCTAGGCAGCATATTAGAAAGCAGAGACATTACTTTGCAAACAAAGGTCCATCTAGTCATGTTTCCAGTAGTCATGTATGGATGTGAGAGTTGGACTATAAAGAAAGCTAAGCGCCGAAGAATTGATGCTTTTGAACTGTGGTGTTGGAGAAGACTCTTGAGAGCCCCTTGGACTGCAAAGAGATCCAACCAGTCAATCCTAGAGGAAATCAGTCCTGAATATTCATTGGAAGGATTGATGCTGAAGCTGAAACTCCAATACTTTGGCCACCTGATGTGAAGAACTGACTCATTGGAAAAGACTCTGATGCTGGGAAAGACTAAAGGCGGGAGCAGAAAGGGACAACAAAGGATGAGATGGTTGGATGGCATCACTGCCTCGATGGACAGGAGTCTGAGCAAACTCCAGGAGTTGGTGATGGACAGGGAATCCTGGCGTGCTGCAGTCCATGGGTTTGCAAAGAGTCGGACACAACTGAGCGACTGAACTGAACTGTGCCACCTGGGAAGCTTTGTGCTTAGTACCTACAGGAGCTTAAAGTTTTGTTTGGTGAGGTGAGATATAAGAAAATGATTTCTCACAATATATTGACTGGTCCTTATTTGGCTTATACTTCATTGGTACAGACATAGCCGTGCACACACAGACTAAGTGAAGTGAGGTGAAAGTCGCTCAGTCGTATCTGACTCTTTGCGACCCCTTGGACTATACAGTCCATGGATTTCTCCATGAATTTCTCCAGGGTAGACTAACTGGGATATAATACTGAGTTTATGGTTGCTTTCAGTGTTGGTGTCATATTATCAGTGGAGAGAGAATTTTAAAAAAAGAACTAACGTAGTCACATGACCTATCTTGTGCCAGTTTTTATGTTGCAAAGTCCTGATTGAATAGGAAAGATTATTTTTGGTCTGAACCCAGCATGGCACACATCAAATATTAAATAAACATGAGTTAAATTGAATGGAAGATTGGGAAATTTGGTGTCTTTACAGGGAGCCCTATGAACAGTAAAAGCATAGGAATTGATTAGGTCAGACCCATTATATAGCCTTACATTCTGTTGCCAATAGAGTTGTTTCTTTAAGAAATTGTGAAATGGCTTGTTTGTCCTTGTTGTTAACTTTGTGTGTTTTAGAAACAATTTATGGATCTGTTATTTACAATTTATAAAAAAATTTATTTGAAAATAATGTGATTTCTTCTGGAATTGCTTATTGTAATTTGTTCCACTAGTTTATTATTTGTTCTACATAAAATTTTAAATGGCAGTACATTTTTTTCCCCTGAAAATTTGGAGAAGGGTATAATTTATGGCAGTTTCTAGGTATTTCTTATATTTTGATGTGATTTCCACAAGGGAAAAAATGAAAAGACTGTCTTGGTATTTGGACCAAGCACAACTGTAAAGTTGTGCTACTGGTACGGAGTTCGTCCTTTGGAATATACTGGGAAATGTATGTTGAAATCTTGTAAATTTTTACTTTAGTATACATTGCAGAAAATGATTCTGAATTATTTTCAGGAGATTAGTAGCTCACAAATTTAAAAAATTGTAAAATATATACTTTAAAATTTTTGTGGTAAAATAAACATAAAATTGAACACTTTAATCATTTTTAAGTGTAAAGTTATAGTGATATTAAGTATATTTATACTGTTGTGCAACTGTCATTAACATACATCTCTAGAACTCTTTTCCTCTTATAAAATTGGAACTCTATCCCCATTAAACAGTAGTTCTCCATATCTCCCTCTTCTCAGCCCCTGACCACCGCCATTCTACTTTGTCTATGAATTTGACTATTCTAGGTACCTGATACAAATGCAGTCATACAGTGTATGTCTTTTTGTGGCAGGCTTGTTTCACTTAACATAGGGATTCTCCAGGCAAGAATTCTGGAGTGGGTTGCCATGCCTTCCTCCAGGGGATCATCCCAACTCAGGGATGGAACCCGGGTCTCACACATTGCAGGTGGATTCTTTACCATCTGAGCATTGTAGCTTGTGTCAGAAAGTTCTTTCTTTTTCAGACCAAGTAGTAGTTTATTCGTGTTTATATACTACGTTTTGCTTATCCATTCATCTGTTGACAGACACTTGGATTATTTCCACCTTTTAGCTGTTGTGAATAATACTGTTAACATTCTGAAACAGTTGGGTTGAATTGCTATTAAATCTTCTCAAAAAGTGATACCCACTTTCGTTTATGACGGGAGGCATAGTCCAGTTGTTAATGTTATGAGGAAGTGCTTTGGAGTTGGACTTCTGTGGTTCAAATCATGACTGCTTCCTTCCTGGCTGTTTCCCTGTGGACAGATAACCTTTTTGATGTCTATTTTTGTTCAACTGCAAAATGCAGATAATAATGATACCTTATATTATTTGGATTAAACTAGGTTTTATATATATATAAAGTGCTAAGAACTAATTTGAGTATTAAATTCTTTTTGATGTCAAGAATGCAAATACTTGGATTAATACTTTCAATACTTAGATTAAATAAGGCCTTGTCTTTGTGTGAGGTTTTCTGTGGGCAAAGGTTAGAATTTTTTTTTTTTTTTTAAAGATAAGGTTGAATACTGGAAATTTGCTGTTATAATCTTCACAGGCAAGGGTCTTGGTATGTTAATCAGTTGTACTCTATGGGTTAGCTGACTAGACAAGAGCCAGAAGAATCAGAAGTTGGTCTCTGTTATTGCCATCTCTCCCTGTATCTTTATTCTGTGCCAGCAACTTTTGAAAGCCCAGTAATTGGTAGACTGCAACTTTAGACAGGCAAATCAGGTTATGCAGTCCGTGGGCACTGCAGGTTTGTGAGGTCTGATCAGTTGTGACTCAATACTTTACAGTCTCTAAAAGAAAAATGTGAACTCAAAATTGGCTTAAATTTTAAATTAAATACTCATATCTTGAGGACTAAGTGCTGTCTGCCCAAATATTTGCCTTAAATCCAATAAACTGACCCACGTGAATAGTACACTGGATCATCAGTCCTTAGAGTAAGTCCCCTACACCAGTGTAATGTGGATGTCACAAAGTATGCTGTTTTTGAATATGACTGTACAACTTTGAATGGTTCCAATTCTAGTAAAATTGTACTGTGAACATAGTATGAACGGTTGTGTTCAACTAATTTTTCCGTGTGTATGTATGAATTTTAAGTCATATTCAGTACTTTTATGCCATTTAACATTTAATCAGTAAAAATGTATTCTGGTTAGATTATTGAAATCTTGTCTGCTCTTTGAGAAGGATAATCGTACCCACAGAATATTGTGAGTAGGGGCATATTTTTTTCAAGATGAATCAGTTATTTAAGGCCATGTAATCCAAAGAGGGGAAACATCTAAACTTTGTCCACTTCGTTTCTCTAACATTTACTCTGTTAGCTTGACAAATACTTATTTCGTAAGTGAAAAAATCTGTAAGTGATCAAAGTGATGCCTCTTTCAACCTCTCTTACATTTTGTTCTGTTTTGTTTCACAGTAACTTAATGATTGATTTTTAAATCAGTATATGTATTGTCAATAAAATAGTCATAAATTCAGTTAAGATTTAAGGTACCATTTTAATAACATGACCAGTCACCATCTTATTTTAAGTGGCTGTATTTCATGTAGTGTTTAATAGTTTTAATAAAATTTAGTACAGAATAGTCACAGAAATGCGTTTTTACACAGATGTGATAATTTCTGTGTATAAAACTGTTAATTTGTAACTAATGATAAGACTACTAATCAAAGATAAGTGGTCTAGGTGACTTAGTAAAAGTGTAAGAATATTCTGTTGGCTACCTCTGCCTCATGAGTTCTCTTTTTTCTCTCATGTGAGTGATCAGCAGAAGTAGTGGAGTAGTTATCCTTTAAAGAATATTGACTTGCTGAATTTAGCAGTAGAATGAGAAGCTGGGGTTGAGCCTAATATACAAAGGCTAGTAAGTTGTAGTTCTCAAACTGATTAATTTCAGGTATTGAGAAAGTTTGTCTCAGTTAAGTTGAGAGTATTTTAATTAGTTTTTTCTTTTTTTCCAGCCAAACCGAACAGGAAGCTTACTTTTCTCTACCTAGCTAATGATGTCATTCAGAACAGCAAAAGGAAGGGGCCAGAGTTTACAAAAGATTTTGCACCAGTTATAGTGGAGGCCTTTAAGCATGTTTCCAGGTATGATAATTGTTTTGGGTACTAGGTAATCTGTTATAAATGTCTAACATGTCCTTTTGCTAAAACTTAAGACATTAAAATAAAAAAATAAGCTGTATTTCTTTGAAGTTTTCATTTAAGAAGACTTATCAGTGATGGCATTTATAAATGTGTTAAATACTTGTGTGAAGGAAAAGGTTTTGCTCAGGTGGGCGTTTGGGTTTGGAGTTCACCTGTTTCTTTCGTGACCAAAAGCAACTGCCATATTGGAATGAAGTTCATTAAGAATGAATAAGTGTTGAATTCAAAATTTGTGTGCTTATAATGATTAATCTTCCAACTAATATTTCTGGAAAAACTTACCCTTTCTGTTGTATTGTGTATAATGATTTTCAACGTTTTCTGGTGTGTGGGTATATGTCACAACGTTTTTCAGTGCTTTGTAAATACAGAATATTTAAAATAATCACAAGCCTATTGAAAATTTTGTTATAGAAAACTTCTGAAGGTATAAGTCTGTGCTTTTAAAATGCTTATTTCCAGATATTATATGCAAATATTTGGTAGATTACTGGGTAAACATTGGGGTAGGCAATTACATCCGTCTAATTTGTGGAATTCAGTGGTGAATGACCTGTGTTGAATGAATGATTTAAGGATGAAAATATACTCACCACATGCCCTGAAGTTTAGTCACAGTAGATGCATTTTTTTTAAAGAATTACAGAGTGTGAAACACTGCTGTATGTTGCTTTCTTAAATTAATATTATTTTTCCTTCAATTTAGATAGTTTTTTTTTTAATTTTTATTTTTTTTTCAATTTCTCCTTTATTTATTTATTTTTCAGTGGGTTTTGTCATACATTGATATGAATCAGCCATAGATTTACACGTATTCCCCATCCCGATCCCCCCTCCCACCTCCCTCTCCACCCGATTCCTCTGGGTCTTCCCAGTGCACCAGGCCCGAGCACTTGTCTCATGCATCCCACCTGGGCTGGTGATCTGTTTCACCATAGATAATATACATGCTATTCTCTCGAAACATCCCACCCTCGCCTTCTCCCACAGAGTCCAAAAGTCTGTTCTGTACTTCTGTGTCTCTTTTTCTGTTTTGCATATAGGGTTATCGTTACCATCTTTCTAAATTCCATATATATGTGTTAGTATGCTGTAATGTTCTCTATCTTTCTGGCTTACTTCACTCTGTATAATGGGCTCCAGTTTCATCCATCTCATTAGAACTGATTCAAATGAATTCTTTTTAACGGCTGAGTAATATTCCATGGTGTATATGTACCACAGCTTCCTTATCCATTCGTCTGCTGATGGGCATATTGGTTGCTTCCATGTCCTGGCTATTATAAACAGTGCTGCGATGAACATTGGGGTGCACGTAGATACTGTCTTTTACCATCTTTTCAGGTGCTGGTGTTTCTTAGAATTCAGTCCAAGGCCTCCTGGTGTCATATTCTCTACTAGCCCTCTGGGTGATTTCATACATTTCATATATTTAATTATTATCCACACCCTAAAAGCCGATAATCTTTGCTCCAGTCCAGTGTTTTTCCTTTTGTCTTGTAGGTATATCCAGCTGCCTGTTGATTTCTAGTTGTATGCTTCCACACATCTGAGACTTAACTATGTCTGTTATTGAATTCACAATATCCTTCCCCCCCTGTCAAACTTGCTCCTTCTCTGAGTTCACTTTCTTGATGAATGACAACTTCATCTATCCGGATGCCCCTGTGAGAAATTAGGTGTTATCTTGAACTCTTTGTGGTATCGTGATTTATAATACGTCACACTGCCCTTTCTCCTTCACTCGCTTTATCCCATATAGTACGTATGGTTCCCTTGGTTCTTAGACTTCCTGTCATTCCAGTTACCATAATGTCATTTCTGTATAGTTGCAGTAGCCTCCAGTATTGTGTAATCCATCTAGGAAACTGTAGCCATAGTTGTAGAACTGACTATAACAGTCTTTTGTCTTTGAGTGGTTCTCATTTCTCTAGAGATCAGGTCTGAAGTCCTGAGTAAGGCTTCAGGTGTTCTCCCTGGCCCAGTCTACTTCAGACTCCTGCTCACATTTCTCCACCTCCTCACATCGCGCCCCCCCCCACACTTTAATTTATGTAGTTTAAGTTAACTGAACTTTTAGTTCTTTCTGGCTTCGGCTTTTTTAATTTATTGCCTCTTCCTAAAAAAATTCCATAAAATATTTTTTGACCATCTACTTTGTGCTGGTCAGTGAGGATACAGTAGTAAATGAACTATAAAGTTCTGTTCTAGTGGAGCTTAAATTTCAGTGGATGACACAATAATACAAGTGAATATATCTAAAAATGTAAACAAAATAAAGAGATAAGTACTATGAAGAAACATAAAGCAGGGAAGGAGCTAGAGAGTGTGATGACTCAGTTATTTCATGAGGTAAGGATTGACAGTTTGGAGGAGGTAGCGTTTGAGCAGAGACTGAAGGGTAGGATGAAACGGGCCATTTGACTATCTAGCAGGAAAGGATCCTGAGTAGAGAAAACTCGAGGCAGACACGGTGAGATAGCCATGTGCTGGGCATATTTGAGGATCAGCAAGGAGATTTGTATTTAGGAAATGTGGTCTAAGAGGTAGCCGGGAAGTCAACATGCCCAGTTTGTGGCCCAGGGTAAATAAAGTCTTTGCTTTTTTCCTTGGTATAATTGCTAGTTCTTAGAGGACTGAGAGCAGTATGATATTTACATTAGTAGAGAATAGGATGAAGGAGTAGAGCCTGGGAAACCAATGAAAGGCCATTACAAAAATCCAGGCAAGAGATCATAGTAGTTCAATCTCCAGTGGGAGTGGTGAACGTGGTGGTTAGTGGTTGGGAGTGGGCTGTTTCCCACTTCTGTGTGTCCAGTCTTTAGAATTCAGAATAAATATATCATTTCCTCAAATACTCTTCCTCCCATACCTTTCCTGATCTCTCTTGAATTGGGCCATGTCTCTCTTAAACCCATCTTTAACACTCTGTTCTCTTTTGTGGCTCTTACAAATAACAGCTGCCATAAAGCTCCATTTGTATCTCCAGTGTCAGAGATCGTACATTCATCAGTAAATATTTGTTAAATAAGCTTCAAAATCACCTATTAGCAGTCTTCCTTAGCTTTATGTTTAGCCCCCATTAGGTTAGAGGTACCTTCTTGATAACCCCTTGTCACCAGTACTAGCACTTTCATCATTTTTTTGTAATTTTTTTCTTAACAGTATGTCTCTTAAGTTTTTTAAGGGAAGCAGAGAGTATGTCTGTCTTGGTCACTTCACCCTTGAATTGCTGATCACTTAAACTCAGTAAACATTTGGGCAGCTTTTTTCAGGGAATGGGTGACCATTGTATTTAAAATCACCATTATCTTTGCAATGGCACTGTGCATTTTACTGTTAATGTTTTTATCTTCTCTTTAGTGAAACTGATGAAAGTTGTAAGAAGCACCTTGGAAGAGTGCTATCTATTTGGGAAGAAAGGTCTGTTTATGAAAACGATGTGTTAGAACAACTTAAGCAAGCTCTTTGTAAGTATATAATCTTTTATCATTATCTCTTCATTGAAATGCATTCTCTCATTAAAACTTAAATGTTCTTTCAACTCAGATGGTGACAAGAAGCCTAGGAAGCGAACGTATGAGCAGATAAAGGTGGATGAGAATGAAAACTGTTCCTCTCTAGGATCTCCAAGTGAACCACCACAGGTAGCAGTTTTTCTCTGTTGAGGGAGTTATATTTCTAGTATTTCATGTAGCCATCAAGCTTTACTGATTTGCTATTTTATTTCTGTAAATTGACTTATTATAATTCTGGGTACAGGAAACAAGCTATGTGAATAAGTTATTTTTCAATTAATCACTTATGTTTAATGTGTGTTGTATATTAGGCAATTATATTTCACATAGAAAGTATTTGATTGCCAGGTACGATTAGATCTGGTGAGATATCCACCATTTCAACAGTTTTCTTTTAAATAAAA
Organism: Cervus canadensis; assembly: GCF_019320065.1. Lineage (NCBI taxonomy): Eukaryota > Metazoa > Chordata > Mammalia > Artiodactyla > Cervidae > Cervus > Cervus canadensis. The sequence goes on from NC_057408.1 coordinate 36,479,126, forward strand.
TGTACGACTATTTTATTGTTGAAGTATGCTAAAAATTCCGTGCCTAGAGATAAACAATCTTTTTAAGTATTTTTGCTTTTAAATGTGCATGTTTAAACATTTTTTAAACGTGCTTTTAAAAATGCATGTTAGAGTTAACAAGTATGTATTCATACAGTTCTATGTAACCATATGGAACCAAGTAGTTCCATGGTAAAATAAGATGAATTAGAATCATTATCTTAATACTCCATGTCCTCCCAGGTTGGTACAGTATAGCATTTTCTAACCATCAGATGATTCCAAAAAGACATTTTTACCTTAATTATGTGGACATTGAGTCTTAAAGCTTCCTCCTTCTATGTTTCAAACATATAGGAGGGACAGATAGAATTTTAAAGGAGAAAATGAAGACATAGCCATACTCTTAAAACAAGGTAAATATCTTCATGGGCTACAAACGGTACAGAACGTAACTCAGTATGGGAGCCAGACTGTGGTTCCTGCTGAGCTTTGTCTGGAAGCAGACGTGGTTTGCAGGAATCAGTATCCTCTAGAGTAATACGAATTTAAGTGCTCCATGGACTTGGAGACCTGGACTGAAACTCACTCCAAGAACAGTATTTTACTCCAGTTTTAATTAAAGGGTCTGACCCTTTCCTATTCTCCCTGATGAAAGAGTAACCTAAGTTGTACTTCTAGGAGTTTCTGACATGACTCTTCCTAGTTCTTGTTGTATACAGTGCAATTGCTTTTGATTTTATGATGACCATTTTCTGGTTAGCTGTATTGCTTAATTCTCAGTGGTTCAGAATGGCAAAGATTTCTCTTTGTAGGATCTAATCATTTCATTCTCCTCTCTCAGGAAGTCCTAGGCTAGTGTTGTTTCAGTTTGCTTTCTTCATGTAGGAGTGTGAAGGTGTAATGAGAGTAGTTTGTAATTAAAGCATGCATACATTGTCAAAACCATAAAGCCAGGTTTCTTAGAAATCCAGAAAATTTTAGAACTTTCTAAATCTGATTAAAAAATAATAATAATGTAAGTTATTTGGGGTATCATGAGAAACAAGCTTCCTTGTCATGTCATTGCTCTTAAGCTCCCTTTCCTTGTAGTGGGGAAATATAACAAAATAATTTTTTTTTAATATTTGGATTTTAATAACATAGTAATGAATTAAAAGCACACTGGGAATAGTATATTTCTTACTAGGTTCCATTAATTCTCATCATGTTTGATTATTTGCTGTATGCTAGACCCCAGTAATAATATTTTTTGTAAGGGGATAGCTTAAAGAAAAATTCAAAACTGGCTGTCAGTGTCATCTAAATATGTATAGAGTTAATAATATCCTACACTTTTCATGTATGTGTGTAATTTTCTTTGTGTTCCAGAATCTAGGCTTAGAGATTGAAAAAAAGAAAAAAGTAAAAGGATGTGGATGGGAATGGAGACTAGGAAAAAGAAAATTTACTCAGTTTTCTTTGGAATAATTTTAGGGATGTTATGAATTATGAAATTGTCAGCAAAGATTTGCCCATCCCTCCTAATTATAGCTGGTATGAAAACAGTGCAACTAAAATATTGATGTTAAAATGTTGATTAAGCATTATGTAAATATTAGTCACCAGATATATGGAACTTTGTAATATTTTAATGATCTTAGTAACAAACTATAGAATAATTGAAGGTATCATATGTGAATATACATATTCCAGAAGTGCATTTCTCTTATGCTTTAGTTACTTCATTGGGAGATAGAATTTAGGGGGCTCTTCTGTGTTATGATAGATGATGATTTGTATTTTCCACCCCCCAATATCTAATTTAGTACTAAAAATTCTTCTTATGTATTAGTATAATGATAATATAATGAATATGTCATTCATAAAACTTGTATTCTCCAGGTTGAAGTTATAGCCTGCCTTCCCTCTTACCACTGTATATATTTGGTTTACAGATGAATCACATCATTTTAATAGTCAGATAGTCAGATTAAGGAATATGAAGTGAATTTAAGTCTTTTATATTTGTTTAAACTTCACTAATTTTGGTTCTAAAGTTGTATTAACTTTTTAGACTCTAGATCTCGTTAGAGCATTGCAAGATCTAGAAAATGCAGCTTCTGGTGATGCAGCAGTTCATCAGAGGATAGCTTCTTTGCCTGTTGAAGTTCAAGAAGTATCCCTTCTAGATAAAATAACAGGTAAGAAAAGCAAGTCTGATCTGAACTTTTCAGGGGGATAGGGTAAGGAAACAGCATATGGCATTGTTTTTGTTGTGTAATACTTTCGTTATCCTGTGCTTTTCTTAGATAAAGAGTCTGGAGAAAGACTTTCTAAAATGGTAGAGGATGCTTGTATGTTGCTGGCAGACTACAACGGCAGGTTGGCGGCTGAAATAGATGATAGGAAGCAGCTCACTCGAATGTTAGCAGATTTTCTTCGTTGTCAAAAGGAAGCCCTTGCAGAGAAAGAACATAAATTGGAAGTGCGTAACCTTTTCCTTATTTAGTGTTTGTTTATTAAATTTCTTTTTGGTAGGAACTTTAAAATAGCTTAATATTCCTGCACATTTTGACTTTTTGAACATAGACCCCTTTAGACAATGGCCCAGGTAAGCTACTCCAATTAAGCTACATTAATTGGTTTTTTACTTGAACCAAATCAGTCTGCCTAAGAAAATTTAGAGATTTGAAATGAGCAAAAATTGGTTGTGTTTTAAAATTACTCATGTGATATTCCAGTAATAGTAATTCATCTTATGTGTTTAAACCCTTATCCTCAATAACAAAAATAATGGGAAAATAGCAGTTAGTATAAAGTCTGGTCTTAGCTACAGTAAGTATTGTTTGGACTTAATTCCTGTTCTGAGTACATGCAGTCTTTCGGGTATACAATTAAGAAATAAAGACTTTCTGTTATCGGTATGCCAGTCCCCAGTTTCCCTATTCCTGGGCAATTTTATAATTTTTGCTTAGGAAAGGTAGTCTTTGGGTTACTTCATTATTCCATTCTTGAATCTTAACATATTTCTACTCCACTCTCGGGTTGAACACACCCTTAAGTAGAAGGTTATTGCTTCTTTAAATTGAATGATGATTGATACTGTTGACAAGAAGTCTAGAGGTGCAGGGGTTAAAACAAGAAACTCAAATTTCCTTTGAGCAGAATAGCCATTGTCAGGGGTAGAGAATGAACCAGATTTGATTTTATTTAACAGAATCTTTAATTTGATTAGTTCTTGTTAAAATTGTTTGCTTCTATAGTAATTTCTTTTTCTAATAATAGTTAGAATTTCTAATGTCTGGATCCCTTTTAAGACAGTTCTCTTTAAATTTCTAAGTATGTTATGATGCTGCATCTGTTAAGTTGCTTTTATTTATTAGAGTTTAGTTCTTGTTTTAGCAGTCTCTAATTGTGCCAAAGACGATTACCATTTCTACTGTGATCGCAGTTGACTAAGTACCAGCCTCAGAGCTCTCCCACCGGTATTGTCAGCACCGTGTAGCGTTACCCCTTTTCAGCCTGCCCCTCCTCTGCTCACACATACACATTCAAAGCATAGTTGTTGGCATTTCGCTCACCTTTAGAGAGGCTGCCCAGTTTTACATAGAACAGATAGAACTTTCCAAAAAATAAGTTTGATAATTAACTTACCAGTTTTTGACCTTGTGATGGAACTTCAGTCTTAAACACACTGTTACTTGTTTTACTGTTAGCAGAATTAAGGGTAAGTAATGAGTAATTTTTGTCTTTAGTCTTTGGTATGGTTTCTTTAACTTCTATTGAGCTTCTGTTGCAGGTATTGGACATGGGCGTATCTTCTAATGATGTCATCAACCTTAGCATATTCTTCCTGCTAAAAATAAATATCAAACTCCAAAGCCTGAATTGTCTCATGTTTTTGAAAATTGAAGACCGAAACTTCATTATTCCACTTCATACTGCTTTCCCACTTAAACTGGTTATATATCACTGGTTACAAAAATAGCATTTATCTTTGAAATGTATAGAAAAATGATCAGATACCATCCGACCTAACCTCCTCTTATCCCAGTGCCTTCCAGGAAGCCAGATTTCGTGATTGACAATTACAGGTAGTGAGGCTGATGATAATAATGGCAGTGAAATTTACCATATGTCAGGTACTATTCTGAGCACTTCACGTATATCAACTGATTTAATCCTGTGTAGCAGGAAACATTATTATACGAATTTTATAAATAAAGGAAATGGAAGGAGATTAAATAATTTGTTCAAGGTCATAAAGAGGTAGTGAATTGTTTCGAACCCAAGCAATCTGCCTCCAGAATGAAAATTTTGCTTCCAGTTTTTGCTTCAATGTAAGATTATAGCAGCAGCTAAAGCCCTATCTCTGTTTCCTCCCTCCTTAGAGATAGTCACTTTTCTCAAAATAAGGTGTTCTAAGAACTTTTTTGTTGTGTTTTAGAATGACTAGATTTTTGTTACCATAAAACACCTAAATTGTGTCAGATGTTTCTTACAAGTAAAAAATACTTAGATTTCTAATAAACTAGGGAGTTATTCTGTAGCACTCTTTGTAAATTATCATTTATAACTAGGTGATTCTTCTGTCAGAAGATGTGAAAATAATTTGAGTTTTTTAGACATGTTTTGTGCCAAATAGGTGGCAGCCCTTTGAAGTTGAGACTGAGAGGTCAGCTCATATCAGCTGTGATAGCATCACATAGTTTTCACTTCTCAGGCATCCTTGAACATTAAGTGTGATTGACCAGGTATTGACATGTCCTTAATTGCTCTTAAAAAGAAGGAGGAATATAAATAAAGTATTGGTTCAGGAATTGGCTATTTCATATTTCTTAAGGAAGCCAGTATTAAAACATTTGTAATCAATGAAAACATGAAGTGTTTTAAAAAATTGTTGAAAATTTATGAGTCATTTTTTAGACTTGTAACTATAGCTGGTTATTAAAGCAGGTAACTTTTCTTTTGATGATACAGTTGGTATAAAAAACAGGCTTTTTAAAAATACCTATTTATCTCATGATACTTTGATCAATTTTAAATTGGTAGACTTCCATAGAAAATTGGAAATCATGGTTTGATGGCTCTTAAAAGGAGAAATCAAATCATAATTCCAAGTTTTAGAAGTGAGGGTGGGAAAGCTGTCAGAGAGGATAGTGTTTATCCTTTGCAGTCTTTTATCAGTATATTCAGATTTACCTGATTTTTAAAAATGAGGACATAATATTCATGGTATGAATATTGTTTGTTTAAGTCTGTCCCTCATGGTGTCAGATTGTACCCACTGAGGTGTTTTTATTAGTTTTGTGCATTACAGCTAGTATTACAGAGGACATCCTGTTGATGCAGGTTTGTTTAGTTGTGCTAGTATATATCTGTAGGATTGAGTCTCAGAAGTAGAATAGAATAGCTGGGTCAAGAAGAATGACTGGTTAAATGTTGATTTTGCTTTTTTCAACTCCTTGAAGTGGGAGTGCATCTTTTCCTGCACAACCTCACCCAATACTGAAGTCAGTGATCTTTAAAATTTTTGCCTATCTGGTGCAAAATCAGATGCCTTCAATGCAGGGGGTGTGTGTTCACTCCCCAGTCAGGGAAACTTAAGATCTCACATGCCTCCTGGCCAAAAAACCAAAACAGAAAACAGAAGCAATATTGTAACAAATTCAATAAAAACTTTAAAAATGAATCATATAAAAATATTACAATTTTTTTGCATATCTGATAGGTTAAAAATATTTTTTTTTGTTTGCTTAGGTTGGTCGTTTAAAAATATTTGTTAGCCACTTCATTTCTGCTGCAAATTTCCTGTATCTCTTTAACTTTGGTTCTAGGTTTATAGTTCCGTGACAAATTAATATTTGTCTTTGCCTTTATAAATTCTAGGTTTTTTGAATATAGTTAGGATTGCCTTCTCAATTCATAATTACAAAAATACTATACAAGTTTCCTGTAGTTTTTTTCCCTAATAATTTTATCCATGAGGACTTTTTGTTCATGATATATATGATATAGGGATATAACTAACTGTTTGAAAGTGATAGTAAATGTCCCTTTTGCTATATTTTAAAATATAATTTTGATCATATTTATTTCTGTATATACATGTATATTTGTGGATGTAGTCATTTTTCTATTCTACTGGCCTATTTGTTTTACATGCATTTAATTACTTGGTAGATTTTTGTTTTTATTACTTTTTGTTATTTTTCTTGTCTAATTTTTTCTAATGATTATTGTGCTTATGAATTCTTCCCTCTTACTGTCTTATTTGTATTTGCCTTTATTTATAACTAATATTTTAAATGACATCTTCCTAAGTAGACATTTCTTAATTTACTTGGCGTTTTCAAGAGTGCTTGCTTTTATAAAATTTTTTGCTTTCCAGAAAGTTTAATTTCCATTTTTTAAAAATGCATAAAGGTAAATTTTGTTTTGCTTGAAACATTTAGTGATTAGAAACGCTTATATCTCTCAATATAAGAAATAAGAATATTTTAAATATATAGCACTGAAGATGCAGAATTAAAGATTTTAAAATGCTAAAGGTGTTTGCATGTAGCTTTTCGATTGTTATTTATTGATTTATCAAATTACAAGAATCATTCAAGGGCACAGTAGTAAGAATATGGAGAACTGCTTATGGAATCTTTAGTTACTTATTTATACTTTGTCTTTCCATTGAAATCATACTGATTTCATTAAAATTTAAAATTAACTTAATAAGATGGAGCTATATGAATTTTTTTTAAAGAAGCAAATGTTACTAGTGTCCTAATTAGATTATTTTTTGAGGCTGAAATATCATTTAAGTTTAAAACTGCTATGGTTAATATATCCATTTTTCAAGGATTATGTAATCTTTTAATTATTTTTAATAACTATTCCAGTAAGCTGTTTTCATCATGGGAGAAAAGCTGTATAAGCAAAAGGCTTATTAGCCTTATGTATTGGGTCCATGTATTTTGCCTATTATCCTTTTCAGGTGATATATGCATCTTATCATGTGACTATTTTCTTTTTTAGTGTATGGATATATCATAACTATCTGTTCTTTATGATTGATTATTTCCATTGGTTTGATACTATAAACAATATTGCAGTGAACATTTTTTTTTTTCTGGCCGTACTGCAAGGCTTGTGGGATCTTAGTTCCCTGACCCCTCAGCAATGAAAGCACTGAGTCCTAGCCATTGGACTTCCAGGGAATTCCCAGTGAACATCTCTTTTATTAACTCCCTACTCACTTACCTCTTGTGATAAATTCCTAAAGATGAAGTTGCTGATTCATGTTAAAGACTTTTCAGTAAGATTATATTAGGTCAGTGTCTTTGATGATTCTCAGATAATCGTTAATCTGTATAGGTCTTCTCTTCTGGGCCATGGCTTTTCTCTAGAGAAAATGGTTCACATTTGCTCAGTAGCTAACATAGGACATCTGTGTTCAGAGCAGTGCCTCACCTCTTATCTGCGTGATTCGGATCTTCAGGAGCAGGTCTTTGGCTTAGTTTCTTATCCTTCATCTTCTGGCTCCATGGGATGAGTTTTAACAGATTGATGGAAAGATCTATCTGTTTGGTCTTCATTGTCAAAACAAGGCTCACCATTACATTTCAAGGAGCTTGGTGCCTCCGAGTCCTCAGAACGTCCAAACTTCCTCAGGATGAATTATATTACCCTTAGTCATTATCCCTTGTTTCATTTTTTTTCTGTTTTCTAAAACTTCCAGGACATCTATATACTGTGGTTCCTCCTTTTTCCTTTTGGGTTTCTGCCTTGATAGCTTGTTTTATTATTTTAGTGACTTTTGGGGAGGGAGTGGAGTTCAGTTTGTTATGTAAATGGAAGACCTTTCGTGTCTAATTAAATAGAAGTAATAATATATGTTTCATAACTCCTGCTAGACCACACTGTTGTCTGCTGCCTCTGTTGTTTTAACAGCTGAGGTTCCTGTGCCTTCTCTTAACTCTGCATCACAGGAGCTAGATTGGTGTTTTGAGAAGAAAACAGGTCTCATCAGGCCCCTGTGTAAAACTCTCCAATGCTTCCTATTACACTTTTGGATCTTATTTCGACCCCATACATGGCCAGTGAGATGACTAGTCTCGCGTCTCTGTTAACCTTAGCTTGTAACGTCTCAGAGGCATCAGTTTAAGCAGATGAAGCAAGTTTTCACACCAGGGCTTTTGCTTTGCCAGTTGCTAACAAAGTGGCTGCAGTGCTGTCTCCTGGTCTTTACTTCCGTGCTAAGTCACTTCAGTTGTGTCAGACTCTGTGCGACGCTGTGGACTGCAGCCTGCTAGGCTCCTCCGTCCATGGGATTCTCCAGCCAGAATGCTGGAGCGGCTTGCCATGCCCTCCTCCAGGGGATCTTCCCAGCCCAGGGATCAAACCCGAATCTCTTGTCTAACCTGCATTGGCAGGTGGATTCTTCACCACGAGCGCCACCTGGGAACTTGGTTCCTTTTTTTTTCATTCCTGTATCACCTCCTTAGAACCCCCGTCTCATTAAATTCCACCTACCCTTCTCCTGATTACATTGCTGATATATTGCTTCCTCCCACTGTATTACATTATCTTTTTTTTTTTTTTAAGTTTTCTTCATGGAACTTAAACCACTGTTTGAAATTTAAAACTTTATTATATACTTAGTTATATCTGTATGTGGCTGGAATGTGAGTACCATGAGAGGAAGAACTTTGTTTTTCATGTTTATTGTCATGCCTTAAGGGTTTGGAGCAGTACTTTTTTTCCTAATAGGCAGGTGTTTTTGTTGAGTCAGTAAAATGATAGTTGGCCATCAAATGGTGAATGAAGGAATGAATGCTAATACAAATATAGTTTGCAAGCAGTATGTAATCTTTGTATTTTAAATTTGTGATTTCTTTTGTAATTAAATCAGAAAGAATGACGCTTTGACAAAATGATTAAAGATACTTGAGGTTTTTGAAGAAAATTATATTCAGCAGAAAATAAGTTAATTTTTAAGTCATATTAGTATAAGCCCAGTACTTTTTTAAAAAGGGGTTTTGTGTTAAAGGACTGTGGATTCTAGAACTGCAGCTGAGAATTTTGAACAAAAGAATGAAAGACCATTTTGGAATTTTAAAATTATTTTACCTGTTTACTTTTTGTCTTTAGTAGAATAACACTTTAATGATATATTAGAAAACATGAATAACAAACAGTAATACTCAGCAGTCCATAAGTGCTGAATTTATAAGCATCACAGTGCTACCTGGTGGAAGAACTGTAGCTACAAATGAAATCAGTCCTCCTCTATGTTTCTTCGTTTACGTAAAAAGAGGAACTAAACTCTTAATTGCTCTCTGCTTGTTAACTCCTTTGTGGAAGAGAACTCATACCAGTAATACCCTTGAAGAGAAGCATTGTGATTATGGAATTTATGCATATAAAGCAATTAGCACCCTGTGTATAGTAAAGTGCTCAATAACTGACAGCTGCTACAATTATTTGTTGTTACTGTAGCAGCTGAGAATTATTAGGAGTGAGATGAGATTGAAAAGTAGGTTGGGATCAAATTGTGATGGGCTCTGGATGGCTGGCTGAGCAGATGGTTATAACAGCCCAGAGGCCAGAGAGGACTTGTAGCATTAGCAGTGTTTGGAAACCTGGTTGTAGTTGCCAAGTGGATTAGAATGGCAAGAGATTTGCGATAGGGAGACCAGATAGGACTTAATTGGAAATTTTATATTGTGGGTAATGAAGGCCTAAACTACAGTTGATGATAGTAAATGAGAAAATAAAGGAATGGGCAGGTATGGGGAACAATTGAATCACCATAATTTGTTCATTGGGTCAGAGGAGTAAGAGGAATCAGTGATAAATTAGATTGAAAACCATGGTGCAAATGATTCTGGCATTGACTAAAAGGATATTAAACTAGAGAGCTAGCTTGCTGCTGCTGCTAAGTCGCTTCGGTCGTGTCGGACTCTGTGCAACCCCATAAACGGCAACCCACCAGGCTCCCCGATCCCTGGGATTCTCCAGGCAAGAACACTGGAGTGGGTTGCCATTTCCTTCTCCAATGCATGAAAGGGAAAAGTGAAAGTGAAGTAGCTCAGTTGTGTCCGACTCTTGGCGACCCCATGGATTGCAGCCTACCAGGCTCCTCCATCCATGGGATTTTCCAGGCAAGAGTACTGGAGTGGGGTGCCATTGCCTTCTCCGAGAGCTGGCTTGAGGGGGCCAATAAATATTAGGTCTTTTAAAAAATATTGTATGAGTAGTACATGCTCCTCATAGTTTAGAAACTATTGGTAAGCACAGATATCACCTAAAGTCTCATTCCTCTTGAAATAACACTTGACAAGTTTTAGAAGATGGGGTCAGTCATTGCATTAGCATGAATGACATTTTTATACATTGTCCTTTTTACATATGTACTGTAAATATTTTCCTATGATTCCAGAGATTCTCATTTAATATCTAGATCATACTCTGTTGTAAAGAAGTATTTCTTTAGCCACCTGCCTTCTGTTTAGCATTTATTTTTTTCCAGTTTAAGAATATGCTTATCTGTGATCATGGTTTCATAAATTCTTAGAAGTAGGGGAAAAATGAAAAAGTAATACATGATATGATTTTCATGTTCAAGTTAGCTACAAGTTTAAGAAAATGAAATGGCATCCTGTGCAATGGCAAGGGGAGATGGGAGTGGGTCTCTTACACTGTTGATGTAAATTCATGTATCACCCATTCTTTGTGAAAGACAGTTGGCAATAAATACCAGAAGCCATTATTTTACATAATGGTTTTTTTTTTTTTTTTGCTTTTGCCCTATTACCAAATCCTTTAAATTGCATAATACCCAGAAAAATCTTTAGTGGGATAAATTCTGGGAGCAGTTAAAGTAATGGTATAGTTTTTTTTCTTTTACACTTAAAAAAATTGTAAGATAAATATACAGTTGACCATCTTAACCATTTTTACAAGTGTGCAGTTCAATACAGTTAGGTATATTCATGTTCTTTTGTAGCCAGTCTGCAGAACTGTTTTCATGTAGCAGAACTGAAACTATACCCATTAATCAACTCCCCATTCCCTACCACCCCTGACAAACTGCCTCTGTGAATAAGTCTGCACTGGATATATAATATAAGTGTAATCGCAATATTTGTCTTTTTGACGGCAGGGGCTTCCCAGGTGGCTCAGATGATAAAAGAATTCACCTGCAGTGCAAGAGACCCAGGTTAAATCCCTGGGGTGGGAAGATCCCCTGGAGAAGGGCATGGCAGCCCACTCCAGTATTCTTGCCTGGAGGATCCCATGGACAGAGAGGCTGCCAGGCTCCAGTTCATGGGGTCGCACAGAGTTGGAAACGACTGAACAACTACCACTTTCATTTCACTTAGGATTATATTCTCTAGGTTCATCCATGTTATAACATATGCCAGAATTTTCTTTTTTAAAGAGTTTATTTTTGGCTGCGCTGGGTGTTCGTTGCTGCTTGAGGGCTTTCTCTAGTTGCAGTGAGTGGGGCTTGTCATTGCAGTGGCTTCTCTTGTTGCAGAGCACAGGCTCTAGGGCACATGGACTTCAGTAGCTGCGGTGCACAGAATTAGTTGTCTCACAGCATGTGGGATCTTCCCAGACCAGGGGTTGAACCTTTGTCCCCTGCATTGGCAGGTGGTCTCTTAACCACTGGACCACCAGGGAAGTCCAAGCATTTTCTTTCTTAGGGCTGAATAATACTTTATAATATGTATAAACTTTTCTTTTTTTCCCCAATTATCCATCAGTGAACACTGGAGCAGCTTCCACCTTTTGGCTATTGTGAATAATGCTGCTGTGAACATGGGTTCATAGCAAATATCTTTTTGAGTCCCTGCTTTCACATCTTCTGGGTATATACCCAGGAGTGGGATTGCCAAGTCATGTGGTAATTCTGTTTTCCATTTTTCTGAGAAACTGCCATTGCCATACTATACCATCTATAATGGCCACAGCTATTTTGCATTCCTACCAACAATGTACAGAGCTTCTCTTTTTCCATATCCTTTGTCAATATTTGTTGTTTCTGTCTTTGTTGCTCAATAGCCATTCTAATGAGCATGAGATGGTATCTCATTGTGGTTTTGCTTTGTGTTCTCCTAATAGTCATCTTTTCGTATGCTTGTCAGTGATTTATTTGTCTTCTTTGGAGAAGTCCTTTGTCCATTTTTTTAATTGAGTTTTTTCTTTGAAAAGTGATAGTTGTAGTATTAGATTGATGTTTGGTTTGGAGATCATCTAATTTACACAATGCTGGAAATTATTTTAGCACACTTCTCAAAAGATAGGTTAACTAGCCTCTGCTTGAATAATGTTTCTGATGCTAAGGGAGCACATGGTTTTCAGACTAGTAATCTCCATTTTCTGAACAGTAGCTAGAAATTTATTACATACTTTTGTTTAGAAAATTTCACAAAAGTTTTTGTTCATTTATATGTTTATATATTTGTGTGTGTGTGTGTGTTTGTATACATTCACATACATTCCTGGGGAAAATGTAGATTATACCAAAAATCCAGAATTATAGGTAAAAACCACAACCTACTATTGATATTGAAATTGCATACTTTGAAATAATAGCTCTCTTTTAGTTTTCTCCCTCTCTTCTCTTTGCCCTTTACTGACCAGTTTCACTTATAGAATCCGAGATCCTTTTAGTGGTCTGTAGACAATCGTATTTTTCTTATTTTTTAATTTTATTACATTATTCATATGTCATTTAAAAATTTACTTGAAAAGCTATTCCAGTCAACTATGTCAAAAAAAGGACAGACATGTGGAAGTCTTGACGAATAGCAAAATTAGTGCAAGTCTTGGTATGTCTGTGAGTGGCTTTCCTTTCTGCTCACATATGAGTACTTGGCTGAATGTAGAGTTCTTGGGTTTTCATTTGGCCTAGTTACCATTTTTTTTCTTTTCTCCTACACATTTAACACTTTGACTATCACATATCTAGAATATTGGCCTTTCATTAATTTGGCTTGACATTGCTGTACCCTTTTATCAGAAAAATGTGTATTGCCATTTATTTTTGTTAATTTTTTATTAAAGTGTTAGTTGTTTAGTTGTGTTACAACTCTTTGTGACCCCATGGACCCCGCCAGGCTCCTCTGTCCTTGGGATTCTCCAGGCAGGAATACTGGAGTCGGTTGCCATGCCCTCCTCCAGGGGATCGTCCCAACCTGGGGATTGAACTTGCATCTCCTGCATTACAGGTAGATTCTTTACCGTCTGAGCTACCATAGTTTCTCCTTAAATTCCTATTATATATATTGATTCTCTTGAATCTTTATGCCACATTGTATATCTTTTCTCATCATTCTTCCTCATTTCTGTTGTTTTCCTTTAATAGTCCTGTGGGGTTTTGGTGATGTTGCTGTTTCTGTTGTCCTTGTTCTTGCTTACAGCATGGTCCTCTAATGGGGGGAGTGGAGAGTTTTGTCAGTGTTTTATTGATCTCTGTTGGAAAAAGAGATTTAATACTGGCTTTTAGTTGGCCAGTTCACAGATGATACAGCTCTGGGGCAGGTGCACAGGGAATCGGCATCCGAGGAGATGTTAGCACCAAGGGTTCTGCGGGTTTGCCTAGTCGGCCCAGACGTGACTGGAGCGTTGCCTCTGTTTCCCCATCATAGGAGCCAGGCCACCCAGAACCCCTTAGTCAGGTGGTCCTTGGACCCACCCTGTGCTGCCGGGAGTCCCCACAGGCACCGGTTGCTTGTTAAAGTGAGACATAGAAGAATCTGCATTATAAATGTCTAACAACTGGAAAATAGTCCTGCCCATAAAGCTTCGTGAAATTCATAGGAGTATTTGGACCTATTTGATGTGAATGTTAAATACTGCTTAATCTGCTACTGTCTGCTTTTTTAAGAAACTTTCACATGTGTTCTTTGTAGGTTAGCTTCTTACATGTTTTATTGCTTGCAGTTGGTGCTTAAAGCATTTTCTCTCTCTACTTTTAGATTATTTTTCCTAATCTGTGGGTTTAGGAATTGTACAAATAAATAGGTATTTGAAAGTACATGTTTGATGAAAGTAATGAGCTCTGAGAAAAGATCACTTCAGTAAGCAAAGTAAATAATTATATGTCTTTTTTTTTATTCTTTAAAGAATGTTGAAGTTAATTCCAATAAATAAAATATTTTAGCATAAATAATTTAGAGCTTTTTTGAGTGATAGTGAGTGATGTAGTTGCTCAGTCATGCCTCACTCTTTGCAACCCCATGGACTGTAGCCTGCTAGGCTCCTCTGTTCATGGAATTCTCCAGGCAAGATTACTGGAGTGGGTTGCCATTTCCTTCTTCAGGGGATCTTCCCGACCCAGGGATCCTGCATTGCAGTAGAGTCTTTACCATCTGAGCCACCAGGGAAGCCTACTATTAAGAGACATTTCTAAGTATAAAGACAGGTCAACTTAAAAAGTATCAGCAGATACGTGCTTGACTTTATCTTATAATCTATAAACAATACATTAGAATATGTAATGAATCCATATACCTTTTCCAAAGGAGTACCCAAGATGGAAGTAGCAATAAAGTTATAAATGACAGTCATCAGTCAGATGAAATAATTTAGATGAAGCTTTTCTCTCTTGAAGAGATGGGGACTGGGCAAGCGGTCAGGAAGAAAATACAGTGTGCTTTTAACTTTGTATGAAAAATAATGTTCAGTTTCACGTTGCTGAACATAGTTCTGTTTTTGCCAGATAAATCCTCTACCTCAAATTACTGTCCAAATCCTTTATTAAAACTCTGCCTCTGGCCTTTGTTTTGGAATCTGTTACTTTTGTTGTCACCTCCTGATCGCTGTCCTCTGAAGCTTCTACTTCTTTCCCGCTGTCCCCTGACACCTCGGTTGCCCTCGCACTGTCCCCGACGCCTCGATTGCCTTCCCGCTGTCCTGGGAAGTTGCGATGTCCTTCCCGTGGACCTTCTAGCTCTGGCTGCTCCGTGGCCACAGAAAGCTGCCAGTGCCGTGCATCATGCCACTCTTCCTGTGCTTCCGTTACTGATGCAGTAGGGATATCAAAGCAAACACCCTGCTTTCCTTTGAGAGAGACCGTTCCCTTCACTTTGGGGCTTTTTTGGCTGCGTATAAACTTTCTTCTAGCTCTGAGGTGTTTTGTTTTTTTTTTTTTTTTGGTGGAGTATATTTTTGACAATGTAGCTCTTGCATTTTTTTGCCCATGCTAATTTTGGGACTATTTCAGACTTTTTTTTTTAACATCAGCCATTCTTAATCTTGGAGTTGTTTGTCAGATTCTTATGTAATTAGTTTTAAAAATACATATGTCTGTATTATCTTACTGAGTCAGTGTTTCAGTCTAAGAGTTTTTCTTGAAAACACTTTACTTTTGTTACTTCTTGTTTTGGCTTTTGTTTCTTCTGCAAATTTCTTAAGGATATATTTTAAATTACAAATAAAAATATTTTTGTGTGTTTGAGAGATAAGGCTAGGCTAGTAACATATGCCTGTGATTAGACATTTTTCCCAGTTAATCAGCTTGGTCTTGGATCAGTGAACACATAGCCAGGCACTTTAGCTCTGTGGTGAAGAGTAGGGACTCTGGAACCGGATTACCTGAGTTAAGAATCTGGCTTCACTACTCACTAGCTGAGTGGCATATGGCAAATCATCTGATCTTTCTCTGCCTCAGTTTCCTTGTCTATAAAATAGAAATAATAATAATACCTGCTTTATATGATTACTACAGGATGTAAATGAGGTGGGGTGCTTAAACTGCTCAGCATATAGTAAATGCCCCAGAAGTTTCAGCTCCAAAACAGAGACTTGGAGGTTTTCTAGCTAGTTTATATCTGTTTTATCATTTAACCAGTGAATTTATGTTTTATTTATAGGGATACTGTAAAAAGAGTATAAGATGTCTATAGTGTGAGCTGTCAAAAAGCAAGGGTTTATGTTCCTAGTTATATTCTTAGCATCTCAGTGATTGCAACTGGATTCCTAAGTTCTTTTAAATAATATATTCAATCTTTTTTTGAGATTTGGACTTAGCTGCCCCATACTTACTTCTCTGTTGTTTATAGAGTCTACCTTTTTTCAAAATTAGGTACAATAATGCTAGTGTGCACCCTTTTGGTAGTTCTTCATGATATCTGAGATGAAATTGTCTCAGAAATGAAGTTGGTCTGGAATGTAATTGATTCTGTTAGGAGTCTTGGGTGTAATTAAAGTGTGATATTCACATTATTTCCTTGACTGATTTAGATTTTCACTGTCTTCTGTAGAGAAAATAAAGGCAGAGGTTTCTTTTTTTAAAGATGTTAGATTGAGTGGCAGCTTTCCCCACCTCCTAGAACTTATAAAAAGGTTAATATATATTAAAATATAATAAAGGAATTATAAAACCTAGCATAGTCTGTCTTTATCATATCATATAATAAAGATGTATATGTATATATGCATAGTCTGCCTTTATCATATAATAAAGATGTATATGTATATATGCATAGTCTGTCTTTATCATATCATATAATACAGATGTATATGTATATATATTACACAAATATAAAGATAGAGACAGTGAAGAGAGGGGGATGAAATGAAATTTGAGGAAGAAAAATGAATTGGAGACACACATGGAGTTGAGGTGAAATGTAAAGAGATAAGGAGCTGCACTACCCAGTAGCCACTAGCCACAGTGATATTTGATTACAACTGAATAAAATGTAAGTTACCAGTACTAGCCATGTTTCAGATGCTTAGTACACACGTGGCTCTTGGTACTCTGCTGGATAGTGCAGATACAGGACATTTCCATTGCCACAGAAAATTCTGTTTATGATGACTGATAAAGATTGCTTAAAAGATACAGATAGATAAAATGGAGAAGTTATATTTATAAAATATGGTGTATATAATAGCTCCACTCTAATAAGAGAAATGCTATGGGTGCCCTCCTCCCTCAAATGGCAGTCTGCTTAGAAGGTGGATCACTGATAGAAATTGAAGAAATAAACCACATCTTGGCATGTGCCCTCCTCAAGATGGGAGCGTTTGCTTAACTATTCTAAGCTCCGAAGTGGAACATCTGGAAGCAGGAGGTTGGAACAGCACAGTGACTAAAGGTGCTGCAGTGGAAGCAGGAAGGTCACCTCCCACCCTTCCTGGGCCAGGTAGCAGCGGTGAGGCATTTGTGTCTGTATCGGAGCTTGGAGCAGAGGAAAAGGCAGTGTTTCCTCCAAGCTGGTGAGGCCCAGGAGTAATAGAGATCACCTACTTCTGGAAAATAATTCACTGGGATAATCATGTTGGATCTTGTCCACTTTAATGACAACCCAAGTAAGTTGTACATAACAGTCTAGTCACAAAGACAGTAACATCACTGGAATCACCAGGCATTCCTTATAAGACAGCAGATTCAGAGGGAAGAATTTTCCCCTAGGAAATAGTTAACAGAAAAGTCCAACATAGTGATGTAAACTACTGAAAATGCCTACACACATGGAGATCCTGCCCCATCCCTAATTAGTATCCGTCAGAAAATAGGTTGTCTTCACAGCCTCTAAGAGCTTATTGGTTTTTATTTAGATTTCCAAACATCTTTGGCCTCTTGAATGAAATATCCCAATCCTGAATAAAGGAAACATTTTCCATACATTATATGGGTGAAAAATGACCAGTGTCTAACCTGAAACCTGGTACTGCAGTTAAACGCCATTGTAAGGAGACAGTTTATAGTTTTATTATAAAATAATAACTAATACTTAGCATTTACTCTTTATGAAGGTGCAGTTCTAGGTACTGATCCTATCTTTATTTGTGACTGTATTAGCTGGATACTGTTATACCTGTTTTATGAATGAGAACACTGAAGCACTGAAGTATCAGTTAATACTATCTTCAAAGGGAATTTGAAAAATAAAGTAATTACATTAAAGTGAATGTATTAAAACTACTTAGCTCCTGTAACATTTCATTGTATTTTCTTAATCTTATAAAAATCACATTATAAATCTTATAAAAATATCATTGTAAGCATAATTAGAAAAATGTTAGAAGAGTTACAGCCATACTCAATGTACAGCTTTACATCCAACTTGGATATTTATCTTGATTAGCCTTCAGTGAGTATGAAGTTTGTATTAGAATAATGAACTGGAGAGTTATGGGTTTTAGAACTTACAGTGTGAACTTGAAGTTGTGTAATATAAACGTCTTTTCCCCCTCGTCTTCAAAATGCAGATATCAAACCTAATGATTTATGAGATCTGTTTAAACTCTAAAATTCAGTGTTTCTGACTTTCCCTCCATTCTTCATCTTATAGTTGGAAACTTCTGAGTAAGTTTGTATGCACAGTTTAAATTTTTTCCTTGCCTTTTATTCCTAAAACACTTTCCCATCATAAAGACAATTAATGTTTATTATAGAAAATTTGGAAAGTACCGAAAAAATTCCAGCTCAAAAGTTTATATCAACCTCTCTGAAAACTCATTTTTAATATTTCAGTGTATTTCACTCCACTGTTTTGTTTTAAATAGTTGCATATATTCAATCTCATCTTTTAAAAAGTGTTTGTGATAGTGACTTTTTAAAACAACATTGTAGATGGCTAGCATTTATTGTATCTTTTGTTTCCTTTATTTAAAAGACAGCTGAAGCCTTAGGAAAGAGGTCCATTTATTCACGTAGGATATGTAAGCTGTGGATCTATTGGAAGTCCTGGGTCTGTGTGACCATACTGGTTGGGGGAGATACTTACTGTCAAAAATACTAGAAGTTAATCTGTTTAATACAAGTCCTTACTGCCTCTCCAAGCTCAGTCCTTCAGTGCACCATTGTGATTTACTGGGGGAGTGGTACTTTTGGTAACTGTACCTTCTAATTTATTTGTCCACTCCTTTTTGAAGTAAGATTCATGTTAGAATTTGTCTTGGTAATTTTGATACCATTGCACACATCATTTTTGTTGAAGTAAAATATGAACTTCTTAGGTAGTTAAATCAAAATTTTAAAGAGAACCTTATGTCATTCATACTAATATCATCTCACAGAAAGAACTCTGCCTGGCATTGCGTCCTAAAGCAAAATTTCTTTGTAAAACATGTCAAATTTGGTCATGCTTAGATCAGGTTATGAAGAAAGGCACTGTTTCAAAGCAAAGCCAGTTTCATTCTTGGAAGCTTTCAATATCCAGTGATATTATTCCATCATAAAGTAGTATTCATGGGTGTTTTTTAGGATTAATACTTTGTGCATTTTAAAATTGAGATAATTTTACATACAGTGAAATACACATATTAGGCAGATCATTATCAGTAAATTTGATAAATTTTTGATAACTTATTGGATGCTGAATACATTATGCTATAGTAATGTATTCTGTGTTCTAAATCCTAATGAGATTTTAGTTACTTTTTAACTTTTGGGACCATAGATAAATATGTTCAGTTTTCTTTGATTAAAGAAAAAGTGTGTTTGGGACATCCCTGGTTCCCATCTGGGGTTAAAACTGTGCTTTCACTGCAGGGGGCGCTGTTCTGGGAACTAAGACCGCATATGCTGTGTGACAAGGCCAAAAAAAAAAAATTTGTTCATGAAACATCAGATTATAGAATATGAGATCATTGTCATTTTTAAATTTTCTGAGTGGCCAAAAGTTGAAAATGCTTATTGCCCAGATTTGCTTACAACATTAGTTGAGTTAAAGCTGCCTCTAATACACATCTATCTAACACACAGTTTAATAACCATTGGTCCATAACCAGTGCAGATTGAATGGGGAATCTGTGAATCTTGCATTGCTTTCATTATCACTTAAAAATTTCCACTGTCAGTTCCTGCATTTAGACTTCTCTAAGCTAACTGCATCAGTATGACTTGACTTGGCATCATTTCTTGAGAAAACAGGGGTCATCATGTAGCTGTTAGCATGGTGATAAAGCTGTAGTAACATAAACAGTGTTAAGCTACACTGAGAGTTCAGAATATGAAAAATAAGTTCTATTTCACTGGATGCTTGTTAAACCACAGCTGGATTTATGTATTCAACTTGGGCTGGATTCTGCATTAGCGAAGGGAATTAGCACAGTGTATGCAGAGGCAGGGGTCAGGATGGCAAAGGAGATGAAAACAAAGTACATTGGACAGTTGAACATGTCGGGATATCAGAGATCAGACTTAAGGACAGGCATAATTTACGTGCTGCTTGTCTTCAGATACTTTGAAAGCTATTGGGAAAGAAGAGTTTGGTTTATGTAAGAAGGCCGAATTAGGACTAGTGGATATATTCCAAATGACGAGACCATTCTTCCAGTTAGACCTGGCCTAATGTGAAAGGACTATAAAAGTAATGAGTTTCAAAAAGCCTCAGCTGTCTACATCTACAGTAGACCTTAAATACAGCCCAAATCCTGGCCAGATCAATGTAAAACCTCAAGATAAAGATTTGTTTACCTCAGTTTTTTATTGTCTGGTAATCATGTTCAGCTTTTGAAAAATTGCAAAACATGCCAAAGGCAAGGAACAGCCTAAAGAGACAAAACAAGAAATCAGAAGTAGATTCTTGTATGACACAAATTTTAGAATCACCAGTTCAGGAATGTAACTGATTAATGTGTTAACAACTCTAACGAAGAGTAGACACCATGCAAGAGCAGATGCAAGTAGAGGTGAAAATGCTTAAAGAATCAAAAACAAAGTTTAAATGCCAGGAATGAACACTGACATGAGTGCTTCTGATGATCACCTCAGTAGACTGGACACTGCTGAGGGAAAAAAAATGTATGGGCTTGAATCTGTCAATAGAGATTTTCCCAACTTAAATGCAAAAAGAAAATAGAACAACAGCAACAACCTTTTCTCCAAAACGAAAACCAAACCTAGAACATGGAAGAATTGTGGGCAGTTTGGAAAAGTGTAACATAACATTTGCTTGGGATATCAGAAGGAGAACAAATGAAGCAAAAGAAATTCCAAAATTAATGACAAGACATCAAACTGATCCAGGAAACTTAGAGGCCAAATACTTGACAGGATATAAAAAAATGTAGTTTGCACTTAGGTGTGTTGGGGCTTCCCAGGTGGTTCAGACAGTAAAGAATCTACCTGTAATTTGAGAGACCCAAGTTTGATCCCTGGGTCAGGAAGATCTGCTGGAGAAGGAAATGGCTACCCTCGCCAGTGGTCTGACCTGGAAAATTCCATGCACTGTATAGTCCATGGGGTTGCAAAGAGTTGGACATGACTGAGCAACTAACACTTTGAATTTTCATGTCATATTCAGATTGCAGAAAATGAATTGCAAAGAGAAAACCTTGGGAAAAGTTGGAAAAAAAAATCTTACCTGTAGGAAAAGAATTACAGCAGAACCACTCAAGAAGAGCGGAGTGAAAAGTGTTGGGAGAAATTCCATCCTAGAATTCTGTATCCAGTGAAACTGTTCTTTAAAAGTGAAAGAGAATGCAATGTTGGCTGTTGCTGAAGGTGGTCATGAAGAGATTGACAAGAACAAGAGAAATATTGGCTTTGATGTTTGTCTGTGTTATGTATATCAGTGTTTTTGAGGAATGTTACAAACCGGAATCTCTTCTGAAGCTTCATTCTGGACATGAGCATGTTGGAGATGGGAGCAGGGATGTCGCAAAGAAGCTATATGTGCCCTTGAACAGCCCAGAATCTCTGGTTTATGGCCTGCCTGTTAAAAGCCTTGTGTAGCAATATTCTGCCGGAGAAGGCAATGGCACCCCACTCCAGTACTCTTGCCTGAAAAATCCCATGGATGGAGGAGCCTGCTAGGCTGCAGTCCGTGGGGTCGCTAAGAGTCGGACATGACTGAGCAACTTCACTTTCACTTCACTTTCATGCATTGGAGAAGGAAATGGCAACCCACTCCAGTGTTCTTGCCTGGAGAACCCCAGGGAGGGGGCAGCCTCGTGGGCTGCCGTCTATGGGGTCGCACAGAGTCAGACACAACTGAAGTGACTTAGCAGCAGCAGCAATATTCTGCAGGACACCCAATTTCAGTACAGTTCAGTCGCTCAGTTGTATCCGACTCTTTGTGACCCCATGGACTGTAGCATGCCATGTTTCCCTGTCCATCACCAACTCCCAGACCTTACTCAGACTCAGGTGCATCATATCAGTGATGCCATCCAACCATCTCATCCTCTGTCATCCTCTTCTCCTCCCACCTTTAATCTTTCCCAGCATCAGGGTCTTTTCCAGTGAGTCAGTTCTTTGCATCAGGTGGCCAAAGTATTGGAGATTCAGCTTCAGCATCAGTCCTTCCACTGAATATTCAGGACAGATTTCCTTTAAGATTGACTGGTTGGATCTCCTTGCAGTCCAAGGGACTCTGAAGAGTCTTCTCGTCAACACCACAGTTCAAAAGCATCAATTCTTCAGTGCTCAGCTTTCTTTGTAGTTCAACTCTCACATCCATACATGACATACTGGAAAACCTACTGGACACCCAATTTGGGAAATACCAAATTAGCTGACCTCCATGACCCTGAGATAGTGTGATTCTTTAGTAACTGGATAACATTTTCTTAGGGAGTGAGACTAAAAGGCACACAGGAGATGAAAATAATTTAGGCTAAAAGATAACAATGAAAATTTCAAGAAAGCGTGATTAAGTCTACTTCCTAGGGTAAGTACAAGATGAGTAGAAAAATTAATGTGTTACATCTCACTTCCTTAAATTCATTCCTTCCATTTGATTTTGAAGTTAACAGAGAGGTGGCCTGTAGGCTTCTGGCTCATGCTCCCCTTCCAGTGTCAAAAGTGATAATTGGCAATAGGTTCAACTTCCCTGAAATGTTGGTCATCATTGCTGATTGGACTGGCCCTTTACCTTTTCTTGTTTCTTTTCTCTTGGGTCTTTGTGTTGCTGCTTTTACTATCATTGGTCACCACCACCCCCCACCCCCACCTTTTTTTAAAAAATCTTTAAGCCCGTATGCTGTTACTCATGAGAAAATGACATCTCCTCTCCACTGCTGGAAGTTCCAGAGGTGTTTTAATAAAGGGATAGACTACCTATTATAGGTCAAAATTTGTTTCCTTAATGTGTTGGGTTTTGAGGTTTAGGAACCTGTTAGTCCTGTGATTGTGGTGATCCTATATTTGATGTAAGGTAGATTTCAGTTGGATAACACTTCTTCAGAATACCCATCCCAGTAACAATTCTAGATATGAGAGGTAAGATAGAATAATGGTTAAGTATGAAGACTCTGAAGCCAGATTGTCAGTTTTCAACCTTTGTCGACTTTAGAGGAAGTTTCTTAACAAGTGGTTAATTGTGCTTTGGACTTCCCTGGTGGCTCAGTGGCAGAGAATCTGCCTGCCAAACAGGAGATGCAGGTTTGATCCTTGGGTTGGGAAGATTCCCCTGGAGAAGGAAATTGAAACCCACTCCAGCATTCTTGCCTGGGAAATCCCATGGACAGAGGAGCCTGGCAGGCTACAGTCCATGGGGTCATAAAGAGTCAGACACGACTGAGTGGCTAAACAGCAGCAGCAGCAATTGTGCTTTAGTTTTATTGTCTGTGGAAGTGAAAGTCACTCAGTCCTGTCCAACTCTTTGGCACCCCTTGGACTAGACTGTCCATGGAATTCTCCAGGCCAGAATACTGGAGTGGGTAGCCGTTCCTGTCTCCAGGGGATTTTCCCAACCCAGGTCTCCCGCATTGCAGGCAGATTCCTTACCAGGTAAACCACCAGCGAAGCCCTGTAATGCATGGATAATAGTAGTCTCTTCCTATGAAGATTAAATGGGCCACTTAAAACAGTGTTTGACATTTAGTAAGCACATCAAAATTGTAATTAGGATCATACTTGATGAATCTAGAAATGTATAAAGCTTATTTGTAACAGTATCTACCCTCATTATAATTTAGCATTACTGACTTTTTAAAGACCCAGCTGATAGCCAGGTAGGCATTGGGTTCCCTGCAGAAATCTTAGTCCCTGAGTAAATATTGAATATTGTTAATCCAGAAGGCTAATGAGCCTTTGTGTTAGTAGAATTATAACTTACTAACAGGTGGGAATTACGTTCTTCAAGGATACTTTAAAGTAAAACCTGCTTTTAGAATACTTAAGAAAATGATAGTGAGCCCTCAGAGGAGCTGAATGATGTAAGACAATGTTAGATAGCATTCATTTATGCTAAAGTATTTCCCACTAAAAGGTGGAACTTTCCTGCAGGTGGTCAAGGAAAAATGGGTCCATCAGAGACAAGTAGGATACTGTGAAAAGAAAATAGAAAGGATTTGATATTTTTAAAATATTTTAATTATTATAGTTTTGAAAATTTTCAGGACTGTATACCAGACTAAATTTGGGTATTTGTTTTCTAGATGACAGGTTACTGCAAACTACTGAGATCTTGACCTGCTTTATGCTCTGTTCCCTGGAGACGACAACAGACTTGACTAATTTTCCTGACACCATGGAATTTCTTGGCCTTGTTTCAAAAAAAAAAAAAAAGTGGTATTAAAAAAATCTTGATTGATATAAATACTTTGGTTAACTTTTCCTTTCTAACCTAGCAAAGAGTCCCAACACCAGGGAAAGCAAAATGAAGTAAATTATGTTGGATTCTCAAAAGTCAGAATTGGAGCTTCTATTAATAAATAGTTATTTGAAGACAGTCATATAAGAAAGACTTGATAACATCTAGAGAGAGGCAAAAGACATAATAAAATACATATCAAAGAACAGAGCCATTTAGAGTTCTGCAGGAGAACAGTAAAAGGAGCAGGATTGTGAGCATTATCATCAGCCTAAGGCGTTCTTATAATATGTTCTGAAGATGATGTCTTGATACTGTTTGGAATGAAGATAATTAGCTCTACCTTCAACATTAATTCGTTGTGACCCAAAATCCTCAAGTATGTTGTTACTATCAAATTTCAACTAAGGATACATATAGTCATAAAGGGAGAAATTCAATTCCCTAGGTGTTTGCATAGGTACACCTAAGAATACTATAGAAATAATATGTCATGTGGAAATATTACTGTCTCCATCTTTAAGAAGTAACTGTTGTGGGGAAAGTCTTTAATAACCCCAACATGCTAGGATGTCCATGTTTTCTTGACTAAAAAAATATCCTAGTATGTATGTTTTTAAAAACTGGTTGTTATCTGGCCCAATCATATTTTATACTTGAAGGGGATGCTGAAGATTGATTCCACAGATGAAAGAATGATTTGTCAAAACCTGTGTTCAGAGTTTTCTGGAACCTGGATTACACTCAGACTCGATACCTAGAGAAGCTGCACAGCTTGCTCACTAGAATCAGGACTGGGCTTCCTAACTTGATGTTTTCCTTTGCTGCTGCAGCAGTTGTGCCTCAGGAAGTAGATAGGAAGGAAGGGCTGGAGCATGGTAGGCATGATGCTTGAAATTGTTGACCACAGCCTTTACTGGCTACTAACAGTCCTCACCTGGATACAGTTGAAATTCTCTAAGGTTTTTTTTTTGTTTTTTTTTTTTAAGTCAGTCACGTATGAAAGAAGAGAGCAGACTTCTTAGTGGCATCTGCAAGAAAAAGTTAGCCCTTATATATACATTAAAATTCAGAAATAGTGAAGACATTTTAAGCAACTGGAATGTTAGAACAACTATCTGGGTCAGCCCTAAAATGACTAAGAACTCCAAATTTCAGGACATTTATTCTCTTGGCTGTTCTTAGTGCGTGATGGTTCTGATGCTATCCCAGAATGAAAACAACAGTCATATGCCACTTCATAGTTTGAAAACTTCCAAAATTAACTTATTTAGGCCTCACAGCCCAATAAAATAGATACCCATATTGTATAAAGGAAGCAACTGAGGCTTAGATAATCTTAGGGCATCTTGCCTAAGATTATAGGTAATGAATGGAGGAAGCAGTTCAGTTCAGTCACTCAGTTGTGTCTGACCCAGCGACCCCATGGACTGCAACACGCCAGGCTTCCTTGTCCATCACCAGCTCAAATTCATGTCCATCGAATCTGTGATGCCATCCAATCATCTCATCCTCTGTCGTCCCCTTCTCCTGTCTTCAATTTTTCCCAGCATCAGAGTCTTTTCCAGTGAGTTGTTCTTTACATCAGGTGGCCAAAGTATTGGAGATTCAGCTTCAGCATCAGTCTTTCCAATGAATATTCAGGGCTGATTTCCTTTACGATTGACTGGTTGAATTTCCTCGTTGTCCAAGGGACTCTCAAGTGTCTTCTCCAACACCACAGTTCAAAAACATCAATTCTTTGGTGCTCAACTTTTTTATGGTCCAACTCTCACGTTCATACATGACTGCTGGAAAGATCATAACTTTGACCAAACAGACCTTTGTCAGCAAAGTAACGTCTCTGCTGCTTAATATGCTGTCTAGGTTGGTCATAGCTTTTCTTCCAAGGAGCAAACATCTTTTAATTTCATGGCTGCAGTCACCATCCTCAGTGATTTTGGAGCCTAAGAAGACAAACTCTGCCACTATTTCCATTGTTTCCCCATCTATTTGCCATGAAGTCATGGGACCAGATGCCATGATCTTAGTTTTTTGAACGTTGAGTTTTAAACCAGCTTTTTCACTCTCCTCTTTCACGTTTATCAAGAGGCTCTTCAGTTCCTCTGCTTTCTGCAATAACGCTGGTGTCATTTGCATTTTTGAGGTTATTGATGTTTCTCCTGGCAGTCGTGATTCAGCTTGTGCTTCATCCACCCTGGCATTTCGCATGTTGTTAAATATATGTTAAATATAACTTATAAGTTAAATAAGCAAGGTGACAATATACAACCTTGATGTACTCCTTTCCCAATTTGGAACCAATGTGTTGTTCCATGTCCGATTTGAACTGTTGCTTCTTGACTTGCAAACAGGTTTCTCAGGAGGCAGGTGAGGTGGCTGGATATTCCAGTCTCTAAGAATTTTCCACAGTTTGTTGTAGTCCACACAGTCAAAAGCTTAAGCATAGTCAGTGAAGCAGAAGTAGATGTTTTTCTGGAATTCTCTTGCTTTTTCTGTGATCAGCGGATGTTGGCAATTTGATTCCTGGTTCCTCTGCCTTTTCCATATCCAGCTTGAACATCTAGAAGTTCTTGGTTCATGTACTGTTGAAGCCTGGCTTGGAGAATTTTGAGTATTTGCTAGCATGTGAGATGAGTGCAATTGTGCAGTAGTTCGAGCATTCTTTGGCACTGTCTTTCTTTGGGATTGGAATGAAAACTGACCTTTTCCAGTCCTGTGGCCACTGCTGAGTTTTCCAAATTTACTGGCACATTGAGTGCAGCACTTTCACAGCAGTGCTTGTATCCAGATCTTTTGACTTAACTTCCAGGAAAATCCACTGGGAAGCTACCTGTTCATGCCCTGTGCTCTGCTGGATCCTATAAGGAATACAGAGACACACACGGTGTGTTTTCCCCAGTTATGGATGTATAAACCAGAAAACATTAAGTTCAGAACTAACTTGATTAATAACTGGTGTGAAACTACAGTAGGAAAAGCTTCTGTGGCAAAGATTGGTCTTAAAATAGGTCGTGTGAAATGAGAAAATTTGGACACAACATGAGATACTCAATATTAGCTGTAAAGAAAAGCTTTTCTAGTGGTTCAGATTTCAACCTAGCTCTCCCCCACTTTTGCTGCACACAAGATATTGCACCTCCTGATTGACTGATGTTGAAGTATACATGAGGGTTGCCGTTTGAGGGTAGTGTTGGTGGAGATCTGGCAAGTAAATTAAGAATAAAAATATAGGCCTTGTTGAATGAGTGGGGAATAACAAGGGAGAAATAAAATAACTCATGTAAACAGTTGGCAGGAAATGAGGTAAAACATTGGTTCACAGAATGGCAGCTGATTTTTCAGCAGAAACTGCAGGCCAGAAGGGAGTGAAATGGAAAAGCCTACAACCAAGAATACTTTACCCACAAGACTCCTTCAGATTTGATGGAGAATCAAAAGCTTTTATAGACAAATAACAGAAAAATTCAGCACCACCAAACCAGCTTTGCAAAAAACGTTAAAGGAACTTCTGTAACTGAAAAAGAAAAGGCTGCAACTAGAAACAAACTAAGAGATGAAAAAGCTCACAGGTAAAAGATTAAGGAAGTCACCCACACACAAAAATCACCTGTGTCCACAGTATGCAGTTAAAGGATACACAGAGCAATTAGATGTAAAATATGTTCGCAAAATGTAACCGAGAGGGGAAGAGAGTATAAATGGCAGGGTATTTAAAATGTGTTTGAAATTGAAAGATCAGTGACTTACAACACATGTGTTTATATAGACTACTATACCAAAACCTCAGAGTAATTGCAAACCCCAGAATGTATAATAGATATAAACAAGAAGTAATCCAAAAAAGTACTGAAGATAGTCAACAAATCACAGAAGAGAACAAAAGAAAAAAGAGACCAAAGGGGGAAAGGCTGGAAGAGACAGTCTGGAATTTGAGATGAACAGATGTAGACGACTATATCTAAAGTAGATGACAGGGACCTACTGGATAGCGGAGGGAACTGTATTCAGTATCTTATAATAACCTGTAATGGGAAAGGGTCTGAAAAAGAACATGATATAGATACATTCTTTTATATATTTTCTATATAATTTAAATTATTTTAGTTGTACAAGGGTTTATAACTATAAATCAACTATACTTCAATTAAAAATAAAAATTATAAAGACTTAAAAACATAAAATAGAACACTACTTTTGCAGTGAAGGCAGTATATATCAGTTCAGTATTTATTACTAAAGGAAAGGGCCTGATTTTTTAATGCTTTGGCTTTTCAGCAGTTTCTCTCTTTTTATTAACTTTAGAATTCAGATCCTCTTCGTTGGTGGAACAGAGCTAAATTCTTTTAGGAAAAAGAAGTTCTTTAGGTTAAAATACAAAATAAATATTTTGAAAGCCGTTTTTGCAAAATGCAGGTTTAGTTAGAAAAGAATGAGAAAACTAAAAGGGACTTACCTGCAGTGGCCTTGCCTGTTGATGGGCTTATCAGGTTAGGCTACCCAAGCTCTTGACTGTCCCTGATGCATGCATCCTGCTGGGCCCATGTTTGTGTTTTCCCTTTTATACTTAGGGTAATTTTTTTTTTTTTTTTTTACTAAGAATAAAAAGATATTTCTTTGCCCCCAACTTCAGCTTCATTGAGGTGAAACTGTCACATAAAATTGTATATATTTACAGAGTATGGTGGGATGATTTGACGTAAGTATTCTTTGTGAAATGGTTACTAACAATCAGGTTAATTAATATATTCCTCACTACACATCATTACTTTTTCTCTCCTTTTTGGTGATGCGAACATAAGGTCTACTCTCAGCAGATATCAGGTGTACACAGTATTATTGACTCTAGTCAGCATTTCTACATCAGATCTCCAGAGCATATTCATTTTATAACTGAAGGCTTCTACCCTTTTTTCTTTTTTAAAGGGTCCACATGTAAGTGAGATTATGTAGTATTTGTCTTTGTCTGACTAATTTTTTTACTCAATGGTAAAGAATCCACCTGCAATGCTGAAGACTTGGGTTCAATCCCTGCGTTGGGAAGATCCCCTGGAGAAGGAAACGACAACCCACTCCAGTATTCTTGCCTGGAGAATCCCATGGACTGAGGAGTCTGGCAGACTACAGTTCATGGGGTCACAAAACTGTCGAACGCAACTTAGTGACCATAAACAACAACAGTGTCCTCTAGGCTTGCCCAGGTTGTTGCAAATGACAGAATTTCCTTCATTCTCATGACTGAGTACTCCATTGTACATATGTACCACATCTTTATCCATTCATTTGTTGGCAGAGACTTAGGTTGTTTCCATGTCTTGGCTATTGTGAACAATGCTTCGATGAACACGGGAGTGCAGGAATCGCCTCCAGATACTGATTTTGTTTTGAGGTCAGTGTTAGGTATTTGTTCTGACCTCAGGAGGGCATTGTTTTATTTCCTGTTTCTTTCCTCCTATAAAGTCTTTGAGTCATGACTGTGGAACTGTGGGTGGAGACAGTGGCAGGCTTTTCTTTAAGTGCTCCCCCTGCTATAGGACCTGAGCTCTAGTGAAGGGGAGGGGTGCCCAGCCTGTGTTCCTCTCAGCTGCTTGTGAAGACCGCCACCTCCTGAACGGAGAGGGGATGGAGGGGCTCGGGGTGGGTGGGGGCGGTGGGCAGGAGTTATTGGTGCCCCAGTATTCTCAGCCTCCACGTCTGAGGTAGAGCCTCAGTTTCGAAACAACGCACACCTCTTTCTAGAAGCATCGTTGCCATAGGAAACCGGCCTGTGGAATCCAGTGAGGCAATTTAAGACCTTTAGAACTGTGGCCTGCAGGGATCATAGAATTGGGTAATCAGGTTTCATCTGGTTTTTTCTTCAGGCTAACATCAGATGGTTAACCACAACTTCTTAAATCTTTTGTCTTTCAGAGGAAAGTCTGATTCTGACAGTAGAAGAAAATTTTTGGTTACTGCTTTTGTTCCTAATTGAGGAAGGCATGATTTTTACTGTTTGTGAAAGATAATCAGTCTTCTCACAGGATTACTGAGAGGATGAAATGAGTTCTTTTTTTAATGCCTGGTGTATCAGTGGACATTCAATAAAGGGCAGCTCTTGTTTATGTTTACCAGTTTTTTGTATGCAGTGTCACCAGTTGGTAGAGGGTTTAATTGCCACAGATCCTTTGAATCAAAGGATTAAGATAATAACTGAAGAACAGCCTGTGTGGTTGCTAGAAACTTGAAATTAGGATGGGCAGTAATGATCACTAAAAGCACTTGAGACTTCTCAGGACATCTAGCCTCAAGAGGAGCAGAGTAATTACTTTTGTGCATGTTTGAACAGCATCTGAATCTATCGTGCTAACCTTCTAGTACTTTAGGTGTTATTTATTAAAGAATGATTTAGTATAAACAGGGACAGATGGGGCTTCCCTGGTCGCTCAGTGGTAAAGAATCTGCCTGCTACGCAGGAGACGTAGGAGCCATGGGTTCTATCATGGGTGAGGAAGATCTGGAGGAGGGCATGGCAACCCACTCCAGTGTTCTTGCTGGGAAATCCCATGGACAGGAGCCTGCCATGGGGTCGCAAAGAGTCAGAGGCAACTGAGCATGCACGCAGATGGGACAGATGGAGGTCTGTGTTTGCCCCCGCCCCCACCGGAGTATTCTGAGGAAGTGTGCTAAGTGTGGAGGTGTGTATGGACTGAAAAGTGTGTGTCTAGAATGAACACCTTGCTGCTCTTCTGTGAGCCACTCGGAGCTGCTGTCCTGAAACCTACCTGCTGTGCCAGGGTGTCACTGGCAAAGGGGAAAAGGGAACAGGAAAGTCTTGACCTTGAGGTTTTAGATCCCTGTTAAACTCCTTTACTCAACCTTGACCTTCATGATGGACTAAAAGTGCAAGGACAGGCAGACACGGTGAGAATCAACACCTCTTATGTGTCCACAGCTGTCCTACAACGTGCCCGGCTTTCAGCCTCGTTGGCTTTGTCTACCAGGGTGCCCACTTCCCCAGTGTGCCTCAGAAATCCCCTTTCCCCCATTGCTTTAGAGCGGTTGGGATGTAGTAAATTCTGACAGACTCCTTTCCTGAGGCGTATTCATGGCTGCTGTTTAAAAGAGGGGACTCTAATACAGAGAAGCTTCCCTGATTTCACTTTTAGACAAAACCTGTAGAGAAGTGGCTCGTGTATTAGTATCCTTTGGGGGAGATTTTACAAAATTCAAGAGCTCTGGACCCGCTTCCGGAGGTTCTCATTTAATTGATAGTTGATGAGGCTGGTGTTCTTTTGAGAATTCTGAGTTTCTCCAGAAATTTCCTAGGAGATTCTGTCAGAGTTGAGAAACAAAAAGGGGCTCCTTGTGGATAGGCCTTCTACCCCAGATGAAAGCTTCTCACTCACCTGCTCTGTCTTGGTGAGCTTACCCTTGGTCAGAGGGAGGAAAAGTTTCATGTCTTTATGGAGGAAATAACAATCAACTTTTTGATTCCCCTCTTCACACCCTGCCTCTCCTAGGTGATGGAGTAAAGAATGTTCCTCTCTCCTGGTTGAAGTCTGAAAACTTCAGTTATTAATAAAAGATATTTCCACTGCAGAGAATGGCCTGTTCCCCTTAAGCCAAACATGATCTTTATTGGTTTCTAGTCCGATTCCTTAGGCTACTGTGTGCAGGGTTTCCTAACCTTTTTTTTTTTTTTTCCTTTGTGCCATTGAGATCCTTTGGTGATCCTGTGAAGCCTTGGACCCCTTCTCAAGTTAAATATTTTAAATGTAGAAAATAAAATGCATAACATTACAATAGAAAAAAGTTACAGTAAAATAGTTATTGAAGTAATAAAACTTGTACAGTAATATGTGCTTCTTTACTGATATATTAAGTAACACTAGCAGTTCGTCTAATAATTTCAAAGTAGTGATAAATGTGAAAAACTGTGATGTAATAATGAAACATCTGGTTTCTATTCAAGATAAACTCAAAGATACTGATAATACTCCTGTGGGGTTTTTTTTTTCCAATATTTATAGTCAAAAAAGTGCTAAATTTTAGTTTAAGCTTGTGGAAATAAATATATATTTTTTCTTATCCTTGCCCCAGTATACCTGAGAACGCTATATGCTTCAGTTAAATATTGATATATTTATATGTTAGTCTTCTTTTTACAGGTGTGAGGCAGCAACTTAAGATTGTAGTTTTTCCTAAGAATGAGTTTCCCTACTTGAGAATTTCCCAAATCCCTCTCTTGATCCTAAGGCTCACATAATCTTGTTTTTTAGCATAAACTGAGTGCTTTATCATATTTTCTGCAGAGCATTAGCTGGATAAGCTAGATGGCTCTTCTCTGAACTCCCACAGTGCTAATGAGAGTGGTTTGATGTTACAGGAATACAAGCGCAAGTTAGCCAGAGTTTCCCTGGTGCGCAAAGAACTCAGGTCCCGGATCCAGAGCCTGCCGGACTTATCTCGATTGCCCAATGTCACTGGCAGCCACATGCACCTGCCCTTTGCGGGGGACATCTACAGTGAAGATTGATGACCAGTCTCTTTCCAGGGCCCAGGACTTTGCAAGAGATGGAGACAGGTTAGGTGGATAGTGCTGTAGTGTTATTTTTGTATATTGTTGAGAGAGTGACATTAACAAAAAGAAATGACAAGTAATTTATAAAATTGTTTAAAATGTTGGTTTGTTTACTATTTTATTGGTAAGTTAACATGACTTAGTTTAAAAGTGAATCTTTTATGTGTATTAAGCTCACAAGTAGTGATTATTTTCAAAAGATCTTTTTGTAAATTTTTTTGATCCAGGGCCTTGTGAGAAATTCCATGTTTCTATTTCTTCATGTATTTTCAAATGTTTTTCTTTATTTTCTTCAGTATCTAATCAGTGT
The DNA here is from genome assembly GCF_019320065.1 of Cervus canadensis. Lineage (NCBI taxonomy): Eukaryota > Metazoa > Chordata > Mammalia > Artiodactyla > Cervidae > Cervus > Cervus canadensis. The sequence continues at coordinate 36,512,478 of NC_057408.1, forward strand.
ATAGTATGTGATTCCTAAAGGGTAAGAACTAATCAGGTTGGTTGAGACTTTATTATGGTATAGTTAGGACTTGATTGTAGAAGGGACTAGGTGTTCCAACTTGATTTTCACCCTTCTCCTCAACCAAAACATCAGTTCTGTGCCTCTCAACACCTTAGATTGCTTATTCCCCAGGGGTTGGTCATTTAATACTAAACATGGATGTTGTTTTGAGGGTCAGATCAGAACCTAGAGAACTTTCCCACAACAGGGGTTCCATCCCGACAGCCACAGTGTAGGATAAAAGGAGTGTTATATAGGGACACCTTGATTAAAAGCTGTTTAGAGTTATTTGGGTAGATAGCTATGAAAATGCTTTTGGAAATGTTAAAAAAAAATTGACATTGTACCAAGAGAACAACTCTGATTCTGGAATCTCTGTTTGTCAAATCAAGCTCCTGTTAACATAATTGATCCCTTTAACATAAAAAGCCATCTGTGGGATTAAAAGAAGAGTAGAATAATGGTACCTTAATATTCTCTTAGCCATTTAACTTTAAAAAACAGTAGTATTTTTAGCTCTAATATCTCATGAACTCAATATTCATTAATGTTCAGTAAAGTAGCCTGGAACATTTTTAATGTTTCCTTAAGGTTTTTGAATTACGTATATTTGGGAATTAAGCAGTCCTACACTACAGGGTAGATATGGTAAATATTATATTTGTATATTTAGAATTACCAAAACAAATGTACTTTTACCTTTTATTTCTAACCCTGTGTTAGAGCAATTGCATGCTCTCCTGCTTTCTCTTTAAATCACACTGTTAAGCTGTGGATTTTGTACTCAGTGATTACTTAGGATAAACATTTTTTTTCGTTCATTACATATTAGACATTTTTCTTTTTGATGTAAGAAGATTCATCTTAGTCAATAAAACAGCTTTTTAAATCCCACAGGTCAGTTATGTCTCACTAGTCTGAATGGCTTCACTCTTTCTCAGTATTAGAAATTATAGTTAAAGTGAATTTACTATATGTGAAGGAGAAAGCCAATATTTAATTTTAGCAGCCAGTAGTTTTCAGAACGGTGCTTTTAACGGTTTGGCCTCTGCAAAACAGACACACATAGTAGTAGTTCCCACCCATACATGGCTTATATTCCAACGGTTTTTAGTCAGCTTTTGGGACTCGGGGCACATTTTCCCACAGGAACAGTAGTAATTAGGTTCCCTGCGAACACTCCCACAGAGAGCTCACCCAGGAACCGAATCCACTTAACCATGAATGTAGTGAACTTGTAATGTGGTTGACAAATTACGAGTAGTAGATCCTGACCAGCGTTTGTGACATCACTCTGCACTAAGGAAGTGGTGTGAAGCAGCGTTACACACTGGGGTGTCTCTCTGTCTTGTGTACCTCTGTCCCTAGCTGTAGGATGTGTAAGAAAAAGATTCAGCGTGGGGTGGAGGGTGTGACAAATTCACGATTATTAAAACCTGGTTATACCTGTTACAAAAGTATGCCACTTTGTTAAAGTGAAAGCAAAAACTTGTATATTAACTTATTTTTTAGCATCTTGACCTTATTTATGATCTACTAAAGTGGTGACTTATTCAAAATACATTTTTTTCCATTTAATACTAATTTATAAACTGTGTACTCCTGGGAAGATTTGAAACCTACTAGAAGTTTGTTGAAATATTTAAGAAAGACTTCTGACTTAGATACTGATTTTAATGCCAGTATCTGCTCTAAATATTTATGATAAAAATGCATTATTTTTTTAAAGAGCTTGATGCAATTTGTGGTAAGTGATAGTACTCAACCTGAATCCTACCCCCAGTTTCACCCTTTGACCAAGTCTTCACAAGCCTTCAGTTGTTGGTTAATCCACTGACCATAAACACAAATGATATGGTCTGGTTTAGAAGTCTTGATAGTTAATGTGGTAAGCCTTAGCAGTAAATAGCCTTCCTTTCTAAAAGGGGGATGAAAGTTTCTCAAGAAACTTAGCTGGGTTAGCTGGGGGTTCTCTAATACCAAATTCTAAATCATGAACATTTTCTTCACTGTGTACGTGAGGCAAATCATGCATTTTGAGTGCAGCTTGGCCTGGCCCCTCAAGAGAAAAGCATGTCACCATATTTGCAGTAGGCATATTTGGTTTGAATGGATACCATCACTCTTTTCTCCACAAACAGTGCAGAGAGCTGTCTGGAGTGGCAATTTGAACAGATTCCCTGGTGTTCCCTCTGCTCCTTCTGTCAATACAGTAAGTAAAAGAACCACATGGGGGAGCCTGGGAGTCTGGGAAAATCAGCTGTGCTCAATAGCCAACCTCCCCTTCTAGGAAAACCAGTCCAGGTGCAGCTATTTTGGTACCTCATCTCACATGCACTCTGAATCAGGGTTTTTCTATAAGAACTCTTTCAGGATCAGCAAAAGCTGAGATGACCTGGTCATCTTGATTTGCAAAATTAAAATAAAACCAGGTTGTCAGTTGTCATTGTAGATGAGCAACTCATCTATTATTATTGAACTGGTTCTGAGAAATCTTCAGAAAGCTCAAAACTACAAATTAATTAGGAAAGTTAGAATGTCTTTTCTGAATTTTCCATTCAAAAAATTTATATGAAATAACATAAAGCTACATAACCACTATGTATTCTATTAAGAAGAAGTTTCTAAGTGGCAGTCTTAGTTGTTGCACTATATCACAGCTTTTTAAAGTGTAAACTCAGTTCTTCTCTGTATAGGAAGGGAGCATTGTGTTACTTACTGAATTTATTTATGCAGAGCATTTGTTGCCATCTGTAATTCCAGCCATCCACACATGAGTCTGTTCTGAGGTGGCAATAGCACATGGGAAGATGAAGTCTCCCTATTTCTTTACCCCCTTTACTTTGGTTGTATCTGATGACAATATAAGATGTTCTTAATAAAGTTTTACGTTCTTTTTGAGATGTGCAGATCATTTTTGTGTATTTGCTCAGGTGGATATGGGGTGAGGAGGGGAGATGAGGATGGGCTGGGAGGGAGGGAAAGTGCTGGAAGTATTCCACAGTGCAATGGTGGAGAAACTGCCAAAGAAAATGCTAGTTGCTTGGTCAGTGGGAACCAAACTTGAGCAAACATCAGTAGCACCTGGAGGACTTATTAAACTATAGATTGTGGGGCTCCACCCCCAGAGGTTCTGGGGTAAGGCCTGATTACATTCCTAACAATTTGATGCTGATGCCACTGAGTTTGACAACCACTGCTCTAGACCAGCTTTAAAGTCTGTGACTTGCTTGACGACTTAAAATTCCAGGTAATTCCAGACAATTCCAAGTAATAATAAGAGTATGGGTTTTACAGTTCATTATGTAGCAAGTTCTTGGGGCAGAGAATGAAACTGCATCTGCTTTTATGACCTGCTGCACAGTCTAAGTGCCTTTGAATCAACAGATTCACTTATAGTACCTTGAACTCCCTGGAGTACAGGTCCTCTCGCGACATTTAAAGCAGAACTGGAAAATACTAGAAATCTAACGAATCTCTAGGGCACTGTTTGCTAAACTCCTTTCATAAGTCTCTTTTGGGACATTTGCAGGAAGGGCACATACCTCCTGGATCAGAATTCTCTGTGATTTTACCATCTAGAAAGTTTGGGAGGGCTAGTACTTAGGCCAGTGCCCCTGGCTCCCACCCCTGGATGGCCTCTGGTCACTTTATCTGAATTCGGGGGCTTCCCATTGCCATTCAACTATTTCTGCCTCACGGCAGTAGGTTTTACACAGGGCAACCTCTATCCAGAGATTCTGTTTTGGAAGATTTGGGATAGACCTGGAAATCAGCATTTTAAATGAGCTACCTGATGATTCTGATGCAGGTAATTCTTGACTGCACTTTGAGAAACAGTGCCCTACTGAGAAAATTATGGTCTATAACATACTGATGGTAGGTCTCACGTATATGTTACTTACTGTGCCCCAGGGCTGCTGTAAGCAGGTCACATAACTTTGTGATAGATGGCTCTGATTACTCCAGTTTTACCTATGGAGAGGCTAAACTGAGTCCAAGTTGCTCAGTCGTGTCTGACTCTTTACAACCCCATGGACTATACAGGCCATGGAATTTCTCTCCAGGCCAGAATACTGGAGTGGGTAGCTGTTCCCTTCTCCAGGAGATCTTCCCAACCCAGGGATCGCACCCAGGTCTCCTGCATTGCAGGCGTCTTTACCAGTTGAGTCACAAGGGAAGCCCAAGAATACTGGAGTGCGTAGCCTATCCCTTCTCTAGTGGATCTTCCTGACTCAGGAATCGAATCAGGGTCTCCTGCATTGCAGGAGGATTCTTTACCAGCTGAGCTACCAGGGAAGCCCATGGAGAAGCTAAGATACAGACCCTGAACAAGTCAAGTGGTGAAGCTGGGATTCAGACCCAGCTCCAAGTTTTGACTATGAGCCTATGCTTCTGAACCACCACACAATGCTGCCTGTTACATTGATACGTTTGTGTAGCAGCTTCACCATCACCATATCATATTTTGCATAATGTGAAGTTATAACATGATGTGAACATTCAAATTAAAAAGTAACAACTGGAAGCATTGGGAAGAATGGAGGCTTATGAAAAGCTATGACACCCAGTTTATTTTGTGTTGTTTTCATTGAGGTCCAATATAACATAAAATTCACCATTTTAAAGTGTACTCTGGCCGTAATTACATTGATGAGTAACATTATTGTGCAGCCATCACCACCACCCACTTTATTATTTTTTTTTTCTTTTTTTTTTTTAAATTTTTTATTTTATTTTTTTTAATTAGTTGGAGGCTAATTGCTTCACAACATTTCAGTGGGTTTTGTCATACATTGATATGAATCAGCCATAGATTTACACGTATTCCCCATCCCGATCCCCCCTCCCACCTCCCTCTCCACCCGATTCCTCTGGGTCTTCCCAGTGCACCAGGCCCAAGCACTTGTCTCGTGCATCCCACCTGGGCTGGTGATCTGTTTCACCGTAGATAGTATACATACATGCAGCACTGTTTATAATAGCCAGGACATGGAAGCAACCTAGATGCCCATCAGCAGATGAATGGATAAGGAAGCTGTGGTACATATACACCATGGAATATTACTCAGCCGTTAAAAAGAATTCATTTGAATCAGTCCTAATGAGATGGATGAAACTGGAGCCCATTATACAGAGTGAAGTAAGCCAGAAAGATAAAGAACATTACAGCATACTAACACATATATATGGAATTTAGAAAGATGGTAACGATAAGCCTATATGCAAAACAGAAAAAGAGACACAGAAGTACAGAACAGACTTTTGAACTCTGTGGGAGAAGGTGAGGGTGGGATGTTTCAAAAGAACACCCACTTTAAAATATCTTCAGAAAGGTCAAGGCGCAGCGGCGGGTCTGGCTGGTGGCGGCGGGCGGGAGGCTAGTTCCCCGTGTGGAGAAGCTGCTGCACTAGCGCGGCGGCTGGAGGCACCTCCGCCCCCTCCGAAGACGCAGGGCCGCGCTAAACTCTCGCGGCCTCTGTCACCGCTCAGCTCCTGGCCTTAGGCGAGGAGGCCGGCTTGTGGGCTTGAGTGGCCCGAGCTGAGGGCGCGGAGAGCTCAGGGCGGCGAGGACAATGGCGTTGATATAGGCGGTCACAACGGCCTCAGCAGGCGGGGAAGATGAAAGGTAGCTGGATCGAGCTGGGAGATGTGACACCACACAATATAAAACAGCTGAAGAGATTAAACCAGGTCGTCTTTCCAGTCAGCTACAATGACAAGTTCTACAAGGATGTGCTGGAGGTTGGCCAACTAGCAAAACTTGCCTATTTCAATGATATCGCAGTGGGTGCCCTGTGCTGTAGGGTGATCATTCACAGAATCAGAAGAGACTTTACATCATGACACTAGGATGTCTGGCACCATACCGAAGGCTAGGAATTGGAACTAAAATGTTAAATCATGTCTTAAACATCTGTGAAAAAGATGGCACTTTTGACAACTTCTATCTGCATGTCCAGATCAGCAATGAGTCTGCAATTGACTTCTACAGAAAGTTTGGCTTTGAGATTATTGAGACAAAGAAGAACTACTATAAGAGGATAGAGCCTGCAGATGCTCATGTGCTGCAGAAAAACCTCAAAGTCCCTTCTGGCCAGAACGCAGATGTGCAAAAGACAGACAACTGAATAAATTACAGCTGAACTTTCTTGCACTTGCTTGTTGCCAAATAAAAGAGAGGCCCATTGATTCCCCTCCCCCCTTTCTTCTAAAACTTTCCCCCTTCCTTGTTCTTACTTTTCCTCCTTTCAAAACTTGCTTCCCTTTCCTCTAAAAGTGTTAAACTTTTAAGGACTTATTAATCATGTTTGGATTGTTTTAGTTTTCTTATTTTTGTGAGGTGGTTTGATTGTAGGAAGGAGAAGGTATAGATCGGTTTAGTTTCACAGTTAAGGTATATATGGTCCCAAAAATCTGAGTGTCAATTTCCATTTTTTTTTTAATGTCCTGCTTTCACATTGAAAGGCAGAGCCTACAAAATATTGTATATTTCAAAGGACAAAAAGAAGCAGCAGCAATGTCTTGTTCTCTCTCTTAGACAAGTTTAGTGTGTTTGTGGTACTTTGGGTTTTTAAAAGATTTTGTGGGATACTAATCCCTATACATTGCCTTCAATCCACCTTTTGTCCTTCTGAGTATTATCTCAGGAGTTGGGCCATTGTTATCCTTGTAAGAAATACTAAGCTTATTTTGTTCTGTTAAGCAATATTCCTTCCTTCCTTGCTGGTGGCTGAAGGTGGGTGGGATAGTTTGAATTGGTAGTATTAGACTTTGGTCTCAGTATGTGAGTTAAACTGCTTTTTGCTAATGAGTAGGCTGTTGGTTAGCAGGTTTGTTTTTCCTGCTGTTGATTGTTACTAGTGGCATTATCTTTTAGCATATGGGCTGGTGAGATTAATTTTTTTTTTAATATCCCAGCTAGAGATACAGCCTTTAACTGACCTAAAGAGGTTTCTTGTGATCTGCTTTTTTTCTCCTGTTGTTTTTCTTCAGTAAACCCACAGTAGTTGGTCAGACCTTAAATATGGAGTTGATGTCCTTTATAGGTCAGTGCCCTTAAATAAACCTGAAGTAGGTATTGTCTCCTGGACATACAAAAAAATACCTAAACAGAAGCTTAGATGGATTTGTGGCACAATAAATGCATTTAATGTCAGCTAACGCAGACTGTTAGAAGTGTGGCCACTGAGCATTTGATTTTAGAGGAAAGAATATCTAGACAGTATTTTTGAGAATAACATAGCTGTGCTATTGCTTATCTGTTGGAGAACATCCCAGATTTGCTTACATTCTGTGCCTGTGATACTGAGTTTAAGGATTTCGGGGAGGGGGAATTATTAAACACATTGCTTATGTTCTTGGGAAAAGTAGAAGTCTAGAAGTGTTAATAACGCGAATGTCACTGTGACCTCCTGTACTGACAGGACTGGTTTATGCCAGATCATTTTCTGGCACTTAGGGAGTGGCTTTGACAGGTCAGTAACTTTCTGTAAGATAGATGACCTCTAAAATTTTCAGGTTTTCCTTCATAATCCCATCTCCAATATTCAAAATTTTCTACATTGCCAATACCAGTGGCCTAAGAAATGCTTTCATTAGACTTAAAACGATGCACAGAGCTTGAATTTTCTGTCATTTGACTTTAAAAAGAAGGTTGATTCATAACATTTATCTTCTTGTGTAAATTCTGGCATAAAAGTTTCATCTCTTCAAATACATTGAATGACAAAATTATTTTACACAATGTTTATGCACATCTTATAATTTTAAGTTCTTATTTGAGAATGTGAAAATGCAAGGTACAATAGACTTCAACAGTCTTAGTTGAGTGCCAAGAATAATATAGAAAAGGAAGATAGTTGATGAGTGAGTTCATAGAGTTCTAATCTTAAGATAGTGAAAATGTAGAAAGACCTTGCTGATTTCTTGGGTATCAGTTTCTTAAGCAGTCCAAATCTAAGCTTAGAAGAAAAGTTTAGCATTGAGCACCTTTACCTTCATGGATAAGCTTCAGCTTGCTCTTGCCAAGAGAAGAGTGCTTGAGTTACAGAAGGCAAGATTAGTTTGAAGAATTCAGTCTTTTTGTAAACTTCAGATGTCAAAATAGATTTTGATATATAAATGAGTTTTGTGAGATGACACTGCCTCTATTTCTATAACCATTTCACCTGGACTATCTAATCAGTCCTATGAATGTATCCCTAGATGTGGTTAATGAAAACCAAATAGCTGCCTCATGACAATTAAGTACATATTATTTATGGAGGAAAAAATATTAACTTTTGAATTGGAAAAAAAAAAATCTTCAAAGTCTTCCGCATTTAAAACTCTACCCGTTAAACTAGAACTTCTTAGTCCTTGCAGCCATTTTACTTTCTGTCTCTATGAGTTTGACTTCTCCAGGCATCTCATATAAGTGGAGTTATAAAATATTCATTCTTTTGTGCCTGGCTCATTAAATTTAGCATAATCCACTCTAGGTTCATTCATGTTGTATCATGTGTCAGAATTTCCTTTCTTCTTAAGGCTCAATAGTATTCCATTGTATGGATATACCAAATTTTGTTTATCCATTCATTTGTCAATGGACCCTGTGCTTCCACCTTAGGTATTTGTTACTTATTTTTTGTCTTTTGGCTGTGCTGCACGGCATGTGAGATTGCTTCTGTCTTTTGAGTCTTGTGAGTAATACAGCTATAAGCATGAGTGTGCACATATCTGTGCAAGCCCCTGCTTTGATTTCCAATTGCTTTTTTCTAAGCATTTGTTTCCATATCAACACAGTAGCGTTAGAATGAGCTGTTGGCAGGGATGGTCTGAGACAACATTTCAGTGAACGCCTGCTGTGTTCAAGGTGTGGTGTTAAATCTTTTGAGATATACAGAGATTATTCAACTGCATGGCTGCTCTCAGAAGGTTTACAGTCTAGTGGGAATGGAGTATGGTAACACTTTAGAGTTGACCAAAGCGTGCTTTTATTTTTAAACTACCATATTTCTTCCAAGCCAGTGGTTCCATAGGCCAGCAATATTAGCCTCAGCTGGGAACTTCTTTAGAGTGCTGAAGTCTCAGGCTCCAGACCTACTGAATTGGAAAATCTGAGGTTGCAGACCAGCAGTGTATCTTTTACACAAGCCCTCTGGGTAGTCCTGATGCACACTAAAGTTCCAGGCTTATTTTGTGTACCACTGTTCTAGGCAGTCGACCGCTTACCTCAACACTTTATTGTCAAGTATGGAAAAGCTTTAGAGGGAATAAAAGGACTTGGTGCGACAAAAGCAATTGTAAAAAAGTATGCTTTTCTGACAAGCCAAGAAATGCTTTTCATCTGCATTATTTCTACAGTTAAGGAAACCCCCTGTCTCCACCCTGGCAAATCTGTCCGTATTTTCTTGTTTCATTTCTCTGTCCAGTGTATCTCTTGTCCTTCTTCTGAGGATGGTAGAGTGAAGCAGAAACAGTAATGCAGTCCGGGGTCTGACCACCATCTGCCTTATCGAAAAGGCTGATTAGCCCTCTGTACGTTCATACCACCACAGGTTTAGCCATTTTAGTTACTGAAATCCCTGTGATTTTATTTTCAACTTGCTGGATGCCATCAAAGATGAAAACCTATGTTTTCCTCCCCCCCCCCCCGCCCCTTTTTCTGGGCTGCACGGGGTCTCTCTGTCGTGGTACACGGGCTCTAGAGTGCACCGACTCAGAAGCTGTGGCTCATGGGCTTAGTTGCCCCGCAGCATGTGGGGTCTTAGCTTCCCAACCACGGATCCAACCTGCATCTCCCACATTGCAGTGCAGATTCTTAACCACTGGATCACCAGGGAAGTCCCTTTATTGCCCTTTTTATAAATGGATCACTGATTAAAATGGAATGACTGAAGTGAATTTCGGAAGTAACGTATTTCACATTTGAATTCTCTGCATCATGGAAAAGTTACAAAATTGTAATTTTGATTTAAGGGAAATTGCTATGCAGAGCCATTGGCTTAATATTCAGATACATTTAGAAAAATTCAGTTGCATTGTTTAGTTAGATTTATCATCTTAAAGTCATATTACAAATATACAAAGAAATATTTATTGTTTTAAATAAAACTTGTGTTTACTTATGGAAATACAAGTTAAATGAGAAATTTTAAGAAGTTTAAATCATATATTAATACATGGCTTTTTTGAAATATCACATTACTATTTAGTGTCTCCTTTTTCCAGCTCTTAATATTTATGTTGTAAAATCTCGTAGTACTTTTATGGGGTCAGGTTACTAGCAGAGAGCTCACAATGCTGTTTGATTGTTAAGGTATGTGTATAATTTGGTGATAAACTGCCATAAGGCGGTTGTGGTTTTGGTTGTGGTTTTGTGATTTGAGTTGTTAGACTGCAGCTGGAGTGTGCTTAAGTGAGGGAAATTTAGTTTTCATTGTTCTTTTGAGTTGGTGTTTGAACTTCCCAGATGGTGCTAGTGGTAAAGAACCCACCTGGCAATGCAGGACATGTAAGAGACGAGGGTTCGCTCCCTGGGTCAGGAAGATCCCCTGGAGCAGAGCATGGCAACCCACTCCAGTATTCTTGCTTGGAGCATTCTATGGACAGAGAAACCTGGCAGGCTATAATCCACGGGGGCTGCAAAGAGTCAGACAGGACTGAGCAAGTAACACTTTCACTTTTGAGCTCTGCAGCACTTCAGGCATGCTTCATGTCCCGTTCCTTGTACCTTTATCTAGTTGATAGCGTGTGACACCCTAGCCTAGTCATTAGTGCTCAGCATTCTCCCTGTTAGAATTGCTAGTCTTTCCCTATCTTAGAAAGCATGAGGAGAAAGACTAACTTCTTTCTAGTTATTTTTTCTTTCTTGCTTTTATGTCCATTGATGAACCCAGCAGTTACAATTATGATGAAGTTCTATATAAGTGGCATAAAGCTCTTTTTCTAGTTGGGTGTAATTTTCCCACCAGGAATCAATAAAAAATGAACTGCTAATGATGGAGCCAACTGATTGGTTCAAATGTAATTTTTTCTTACCCAGGTTTTGTAACATGGCTTAGATCTTTTTTTATTAAGGCGTGTGCTTTTCAAAACAAATGACTTAGAAATAATATACAGAAAACTTAATTATTTTAATATAGAAGAAGTGTTTTCTAAGTGTTTTTAAAAAAGCTCCATATTATTAATTTAAAAATCCTTTTAATTATATAATGTAACAGTTGGTTACATTGGTAACCAACAGTTGGTAATTCAAATAACCCAGGGCAATAGGTAAGCAATTTTATTTTCAGATGTTATATAATCATAGTCATATGTGAATTTAAATATTCACTAGATATATATTTTGTAGCTTAATAATTACCTTTGAATACTTTAATTAGGTTAGATACAATGAAGAGATTCCCCAAGTGCTTGTTTCTGGACATTTCAGAAATTCTAAATAGTTTCTTTCACTATAAAAAGTTAAGAGTCAGTGTTAAGCGTCATTTGGTTAAAATATTCAGTTCAGTTCAGTCTCTCAGTTGTGTCTTGACTCTTTGCAATCCCATGAACCCCAGCATGCCAGGCCTCCCTGTCCATCACCAACTCCCAGAGTCCACCCAAACTCATGTCCATTGAGTTGGTGATGCCATCCAACCATCTCATCCTCTGTCATCCCCTTCTCCTCCTGCCCTCAATCTTTCCCAGTATCAGGGTCTTTTCAAATGAGTCATTTCTTCGCATCAGGTGGCCAAAGTATTGGAGTTTCAGCTTTAGCATCAGTCCTTCTAATGAATATTCAGGACTGATTTCCTTTAGGATGGACTGGTTGGATCTCCTTGCTGTCCAAGGGACTCTCAAGAGTCTTCTCCAACACCACAGTTCAAAAGCATCAATTTTTCGGGGCTCAGTTTTCTTTATAGTCCAACTCTCACATCCATACCTGACCACTGGAAAAACCATAGCCTTCACTAGATGGACCTTTGTTGACAAAGTAATGTCTCTGCTTTTCTTTTTTTTTTTTTTTTGTCTCTGCTTTTCAATATGCTGTCTAGGTTGGTCATAACTTTCCTTCCAAGGAGTAAGTGTATTTTAATTTCATGGCTGCATTCACCATTTGCAGTGATTTTGGAGCCCAGAAAAATAAAGTCAGCCACTGTTTCCACTGTTTCCCCATCTATTTCCCATGAAATGATGAGACCAGATGCCATGATCTTAGTTTTCTGAATGTTGAGCTTTAAGGCAACTTTTTCACTCTCCTCTTTCGCTTTCATCAAGAGGCTCTTTAGTTCTTCGTCACTTTCTGCCAAAAGGGTGGTGTCATCTGCATATCTGAGGTTATTGATATTTCTCCCGGCAATCTTGATTCCAGCTTGTGCTTCCTCCAGCCCAGCATTTCTCATGAGGTACTTTGCACATAAGTTAAATAAGCATGGTGGCAATATACAGCCTTGATGTACTCCTTTTCCTATTTGGAACCAGTCTGATGTTCCATGTCCAGTTCTAACTGTTGCTTCCTGACCTGCATACAGGTTTCTCAACAGGCAGATCATGTGGTCTGGTATTCCCATCTCTTTCCGAATTTTCCACAGTTTATTGAGATCCACACAGCCAAAGGCTTTGGCATGGTCAATAAAGCAGAAATAGATGTTTTTCTGGAACTCTCTGGCTTTTCTGATGATCCAGCGGATGTTGGCAGTTTATTACTCTTCCATATTTGCAGGTTTTTTTTTTTTTTACCATGCTGCACGGCTTGTGGGATTTTATTATAATAGTTCCCCAACCAGGGATCAAACTCATGCCCCACTCAGTGGGAGCATAGAGTCTTAACCACTGGACTGACAGGGCAGCCCTTCATTTTTGTTTATGAACATTGATTTGGTTTCCGTTTTGTTATATTTCTCAGTGCATTACATGGATATGATAGCAGTGTGTAGAGTTTCTTGGTACTGTACTAGAAATCTTATTTATTGATATACTATTAAGGATATATAGACTTGTTTCATTGTATGCTGCTTAATGAAATTGTGATTTGGATTTTATGTCGTCCTAGAATGCTTCTGCACATTGTACTTTTCTAAAGGATGAAACTGTCAGTAGTTGTTTGCAGAGGTCTTCAGATAAAAAAGATTAAGCACTTACTTTCTAGAAAGACATAGCATCAAGAGCCAACAAAATTGGGCTGTGAAGTCAAAACTGTGTCATCTTCAGTCCTCCTCGTGCTGGAGAATAGTTCTGTCACAGAACTCTACAAGTATTCAGTTTGTCTGAACCCATGCCCTATTTCCTTTAGAGCAGGGACGACACATGTATGTCATACATGCCCTTCTTCCCATAAGTTTCTGCCTCTTTTTTATGGCAAATATCTTTAATTCTATGAAGCCTGAATGTGTCTTCAAAAATCAGAGCTCCAGGCAGCCATTACCAGTTGACTGGAGTTGAAACAGGAATTGAAATACATTTCTTCGCTGTTTAGGTGAAAAGTCTAATGAGTCCTTTACAGTTTCAAAGATGGTGCCAACTGAACTGTAGTGACCAGTAAGAGGAAGATAGTCTCAAGAGTTTGTAGTTTCCCAAGAAAACCGTAGTTTCCCAGTCCAGAATTCCCATTTCAGCTTTTCAATATTGTATTGACCTAAGCTGTCAGGAGCCCAACTAATAGTGGTGCATGGTGTTGGGAAGATCCCCTGGAGAAGGGCATGGCAACCCACTCCAGTATTCTTGGCTGAGAAATCCCATGGACAGAGGAGCCTGGTGGTCTAGTCCATGGGGTCACAAAGAGTCAGACATGACTGAGTGACTAAATACATGCACACATGGTGTCTAAGTAAATACCTCCTTTCCATTTCATATAGCAAATGTAGTTTCTGTTGTTTTTGAACGAATATGTTGAGTCTTTAATATGGGGTAGTTAGCATACCGGAAGCTGAGAGAATTCAAGCATGAGTAAGCTGCACCTCTGCCCTTACAGAACTCAGTTCTAATGTGGGAAGCAGATACTGACTATATTATAATGTTGTCAGTTCTATGCAAGTGGTATGAAAAAATGTACAACACTGAGAAAAGAATGGTTTCGATGTCTATGGGGAACAGCTGGATAGAACTTTGTTTTCTTTTTGGCCACTTAATTTTTTAATTGAAGGATAATTGCTTTGCAGAATTTTGTTGTCTTCTGTCACACGTCAACAAGAATCAGCCACAGGTGCACCCATGTCCCCGCCCTCCCAAACCTCCTTCCCATCTCCCTCCCCGTCTCACCCTTCTTGCCACAGAGCCCCTGTTTGAGTTTCCTGAGTCACACAGAAAATTCCCACTGGCCATCTATTTTGTATATGGTGCTGTAAGCTTCCATGTCACTCTCTCCATACACCTCACCCTCTCCCTCCTCCCCTCCCCCCGTGTCCTTAGGTCTGTTCTTATGTCTGTTTCTCCACTGCTGCCCTGAAAATAAACTCATCAATGCCATCTTTCTGGATTCCATGTATATGCGTCAGTATACGATGTTTATATTTCTCTTTCTGCCTTACTTCACTCCTCCACGTCATTAGAACTGACTCAAGTGCATTCCTTTTTATGGCTGAATAATATTCCATTGTATATATGTACCACAGCTTCTTTATCCATTGATCTAGGTTAGAGCTTTTTTTAAAAAATTTTTTTTAGTTTTGTTTTTGGCTGTGCTGGGTCTTCATTGCTGCCCATGGGCTTTTCTCTTCAGCTGTGCTGTGCATGCTTCTCGTTGTGGTGACTTCTCTTGTTGCAGAGCATGGGCTCTAGAGTGTGCAGGCTCAGTAGTTGTGGCACGTGGGCTTAGTTGCCCTGCAGCATGTGGGATCTTAGATCCTGGACCAGGGGTTAAACCTGTGTCTCCTGCACTGGCAGGCAGATTCTTAACCACTGGACCACCAGGGAAGTCCCTGGAGAGAGCTGTATAGAAAAGAGGAGTGACATCTGACTTTCTCTCTGTCAACTCAACATGGATCAAACAAAGAGATTTTTTTAAATGTGTTCTTTACCTGTGTTTCAACAACACTGATGGATTAAATGAAAATTAAATGAGATAGTGTATATAAACATGCTTTTTGCTCAATGGAAATCTGAAGGCATTAAATGTTACTCATATTGAATAATATGACTAACTGTAGAGTAGGTCTATTGGAAAGAAGGGTAAGGTTTTAAGGGAAAACCTGATTTCAGGCACGTGCTACATGCTGCATGGGCCAGACAACACAAGCTGTCTTGAGAATTGTTCCTTGCTCCTCACCACTACCCCGTGTCACAGCTGTACGTGTGTGTGTGTGTGTGTGTATGTATGTGTGTGTGTGTACACACGTTTCTCTTCTCTGTGACAAAAAGTGACACCGTTTTTTATTCTACTCATGTTGTTGGAAATGCAATGGTTAGAATATGACGTTTAGTTTCATAAAACTTGACTCTCTATCTGAACTCACTTGCAACAGTTGTCAGACTATGGACCAGTAAAATAAAGATCCTAGCAGATAAAAACAAAACATGGTGTACAGTCTGATTTCTTTCACTCTGTCGTCATTATGACTGAGATTGACTGTCTTGATAGGGAGAGAGGGTCAGACTGCAGACCAAGGACTGAGCTACTTGTTCTTACTGTTAACTAGTTAGATTTAGTCTTCAGTAAATGCAGTAGCTAGTTTGTTTAACTACATAATTTGAGGAATGCCATTTCTGACTGTAAAGGATTCGAGGCAACAGTGAGAACTACGTACTGGCTGAGGTAAAATATATGAATCCTCCTGGGAGGAGCATCCGTCACCCAGCTTTGGCTGTGTCTCTCAGACCTGGACCTGTAAGATACACACTCAAGTGAGGGTTCTGTTCACAGCTTAACCTAAGCACTAATTTATGAGAATGCACTATATTTTCCTGCTTTTATTGAAGTTAATGATTCCCCTACAAGAGCTTACTTAAAGGCTTACATATATAATTGAGGTTATGGAGCTTCCCTGGTGATGCAGTGTGGAAGTCCCAGGTTCGATCCCTGGGTGCAGGAAAATCCCCTGGAGGAGGAACTGGAAGCCCACTCCAGCACTCTGGCCTGGAGGATCCCATGGACAGAGGAGCCTGGTGGGCTACAGTCCACGGGATCCTAAAAGAGTCGGGAGCAACTAACACACATACACATATACCTGGTTGCTCCGTGGTTAAGGATCCACCTACTGATGCAGGAGACACAAGTTCAATCCCTGATCTGGGAAGATCCCACATGCCATGGAGCAGCTAGCCCCATACGCCACAACTGTTGAGCCTGTGCTCTGGAGCCTGGGAGCCGCAACGACTGAGCCTGTGTGCTGCAACTGCTGAAGCCCGTAGGCCCTGGAGCCAGTGCTCCATAGCAAGAGGAGCACTGCAACGAGAGAGTAGCCCCTCTTTGCAACTAGAGAAAAGCCCAAGCCTCAACGAAGACCCAGCAAAGCCAAATAAAAGTAAATAATAATATTATCAAGATCATGAAACTTCCCCAGGTTTGATAACCTCAGGTTTCAAAGGCTTACTGGTCTAAGTGTTTTTCTCTTGTCAGAATTTAGGTACTGTAGTTTTCCAGGAAGTGCCTAGAGACAGTATTAGCATATTTGATGTGCATGTATGAGACTATGGTTAGAAACTTTATAAATTCTTTAGAATAGAATTGGTATGCCAGCAATATTTTAGATAGACCATAATCTCTAATAAGGACTATTATCCTAGACAAGATACTGCACCTTAGAGATCCTTGAAGCTCAGGGAAATGTAATTCTTCCTTAATTGATGTGAGGAAATAACACAGTACTTACTGGAATCTTAGTGGAGGAGTGTGAACTCCCCAAAACCCAAAAGTCCAAATTAGATTTTATTTTTGGCCATGCCATATGACTTGCAGGATCTCAGTTCCTCGACCAGGGATTAAATTTGGGCCATGGCAGCACTAGGCCACAAGGGAACTCCTCTAAGTCAGACATTTAAATAGTCCTGCTTTTGACCAAAAAATTAAAATGCTAAATTTTAGACCTACCTAAAAAAGTCTCTTTTTATTAATCAAATACAGTTATGTTTAAATACCAGGTCTCCTGCCTGGTGTTTGCGTGCATTCTAAGTCGCTTCAGTTGTGTTCAACTCTGCAACTCTGTGGACTGTAGCCCTCTCGGCTTCTCTGTCCATGCGATTTTCCAGGCAAGAATACTGGAGTGAGTTGCCATGCCCTACTCAGGGGATCTTCCTGAACCAGGGATCACCTCTGTCTCTTACCTCTCCTTGATTGGCAGGTGGGTTTTTTACCTCTAGCACCACCTGGGAAGCCCAGTGAGGGTATATGAGAAAAAGTAGCTGGTACTGCAGTTAGCTAGTAATTGCAGGGAGAATTATTTAGATCCATACACTCTAATTACAAAATATTGAAGCATAAAAAAAACCCAAATACAAATATTTAATACCCAAATTCAGAATGAAATATTGGGATAACTAAAATAATAAGGGATTCCCTGGTGGCTCAGATGGTAAAGAATCTTCTGGCAATGCAGGAGACCCAGGTTTGATCCCTGAGTGGAAAAGATCCCCTGGAGAAGGAAATGGCAACTCACTACAGTCTTCTTGCCTGGAGAATCCCATGACCAGAGGAACCTGGCAGGCTGCAGCCCATGGGGTCACAAAGAGTAGGACATGACTAAGTGACTAACACTTTTCACTTTAAGCTACAACTGGTGATTTTACATTTTTAAAAGTTAAGAAAGGATTCAAAGACATAGTTTAAATAGTATAAATGACATATATATTGGCTGTGTATGTGTGTATAGTTGCATATTAAAATTAGTAAGAAAATGTTCTCTAAAATGCTAATAGGTCTGAAAAGATAAGTTTTAAGTATTTCATATCAAAACAAGGTTGAAAAGACAGGTTGAATATATAAAAAACTATATGAACAAGTGTACCACTCTTTTGTCTGTTAACTTTAATGACAACTGCTAATTGTACCCAAGATTTACAACTAACATTTTGGGATGCCCAGTTTATGTAAGAATATGTTGATTCCACACATGTTGCTACAATTTCTGTCCTTGAGAAAAGTAAAAGATGCTTTGGAATTATTCCAGAGAGGCTTGTGTGTATAAATCTTGTATTTGCAACTGTGGATAGAGCCATTACAGAAAGACCCAACTGAGGCTGCAAGGACCTCTTGGACATAACTTTGGAGACCGAACCACTTGGATTTTCTGCACTTCATGAAATGAATGCATAGATCAGACTTCCCTTAACCTCCATTACCTACATGCCACCTCAAGATAGCAGTCACCAAAGTAAGTCTGTCACTTGTTAGAAAACCACATTGCTTTGCTGAACTTAGACTGAAGATATATTAGACAAGTGATGATACTGTTAAAGGAAAAAATAATTATCTGACACTTGTTAAAAGGGAAAGGAAGACTTTATTCAGGACCTTTGTTACAGGTATCAAAATTATTGCAATAGGGGAGAAAGTTGGGGCTCAACTCTATGCCATAGGCAGCTGGGATTTATGGCCAGGGAGCAGAAAATGAGAGGGTCAGTGGGTGGAAAATTACTAAAATCAGATGTTGAGGGTGGGGTAATTCTTGCTAAACTGACTCAGCAGGATTTTCACTAGAACTGGACTAGGCAGGCCAAGGATGAAGCCTAGTCAAAAAGGGGCTCAGAGAAGTTGTTTAGACAAGAGGGTCTTTGTCGATATAACTAAAACAACAATTTGCCTACATCCATCATTAGTGAGACATGTTCAAAGGGCAACCACCATAGTGTAATGTTTGATCTTGTTATTCATCTAGCCATTTTATTGTTCATATTAAAATTTTTTTGATCAACTATGATAATAGCACAAATTGCTTGAGCATGTTTAATATTCCATCCACTCTTCTAGGTACCATCTCATGGAGTCTTCACGGCACCTTTATGAGGTAAGTAGTAGTAGTATCCTCATTTTACCAATAATGAAACAGACTCAGAGAAATTAAGAATTTGCCAAAGATCACAGTCAGTAAAGGACAGGCTGGTTCTGTAGGGCGAGACCACAGAGACGACAGTCTTCACCAGTAGACTGCTTGTTTGTAAGGGCACACAGCAGGGGCTTCCCTCATGGCTCAGTGGGGGTGGATCTGCCAGCCAGTGTGGGGTATCTGAATACAGTGTAGAGAATCTGGCCTGCCAAGCAGGAGATGCAAGTTCGATCCCTAGGTCAGGAAGATCCCCTGGAGAAGGAAATGGCAACCCACTCCAGTATTCTTGCCTGGAAGACCCCATGGATGGAGGAGCCTGGTGGGCTACAGTCCATGGGGTTGCAAAAGAGTTGGACACGACTTAGTGACTAAATAACAATCTACACTGTAATATTAAAAAAAAATTTTTATTGAAATATACTTGATATACAATATTGTGTTAGTTTCAGATGTTAAACATAGTTATTCAGTATTTTTGCAGATACACTCCACTATAGGTTATTACAAGATTCATGGGTATAATTCCCTGTGATATCCTATTCCTTATCTATTTTATATATAGTAAGTTGTGTCTTAATCCCATCCCCCTTATTTGTCCTTTTCCCTTTTCCTCTCCCCTTTGGTAACCACAAGTTTATTTTCTGTAAGTCTGTTTGTTTTACATTCATTTATATTATTTTTTATTTTGCATATGTGATATCATACATTATTTGTCTCTGACATTTCATGAAGCATAATATTCTCTAGGTCCATACACATTGCTGCAAATAACAGTGCATGTGTATGTGCTAAGTCTGACTCTGTGTGACCCTATGGAGTACAGCCTGGCAGGCTCCTTTGTCCATGGGATTCTCCAGGCAAGAATATTGGAGTGGGTTGCCATGCTCTCCTCCAAGCAATCTTTTCGTTCTTTTTTAGAACTAATGTTCCATCATATGTATCTGTATATGTATGTATTAATATATGTATGTAGATATGTATATACACATATGTATATGTATGTATCTTATTAATCCAGTCATCTCTTAATGGGCATTTGGGTTGCTTTCATGTCTTGGCTATTGTAAATAGTGCTGTAGTGAACACTGGGGAGCATGAATCTTTTTGAATTAGTGTTTTCAGTTTTTCCAGATAGATACCCAGGAGTGGGATTCCTGGATCATATGGTAGTTCTGTTTCTAGTTTTTTTAGGAAGCTACATATCCTTTTCTATACTAGCTGCACCAATTTACATTGCTGCCAACATACACTGTAATATTTTTAGGTAATGTTTATTTTCATTTTTTAAGTAACAGCTTTAATGAGATAACTACACATTATAATCACCCTTTTAAAGTGTAGAATTCGGGAGGGGGGATCGGGATGGGGAACACATGTAAATCCATGGCTGATTCATGTCAATGTATGGCAAAAACCACTACAATATTGTAAAGTAATTAGCCTCCAACTAATAAAAAAAAATAATAATAAAGTGTAGAATTCAGTGGGTTTTAGTATATTCGGTGGTTTTTAAAGTTACCCAATAATTACTACTAACTCCAGAATATTTAGGGGCTTCCCTGGTAGCTCCATTGGTAGAGAATCTGCCTGCAATGCAGGAGACCCCGGTTAGATTCCCCGAGTTGGGAAGATCTCCTGAAGAAAGGACAGGCTACCCATTCCATCCAGTATTCTTGGGCTTCCCTGGTGGCTCAGCTGGTAAAGAATCTGCCTGCAGTGTGGGAGAGCTGGGTTCGATCCCTGGGTTGGAAAGATCCCCTGGAGTAAGGGAATACCCACTCCAGTATTCTGGCCTGGAGAATTCCATAGACTGTATAGTCCATGGGGTTGCAGAGTCAGACCTGACTTTTTTCACTTTCTTTTTAAAAATTTAAAAAAAAAATTTTATTGAAGGATAATTGCTTTACAGAATTTTGTTGTTCTCTGGCAAACCTCAATGTGAATCAGCCATAGGTACACATGTATCCCCTCCCTTCTGAACCTCCCTCCCACCTCCCTCCATCCCACCCCTCTAGATTGATACAGAGCCCCTGGTTTGTTTCCTGAGCCATATAGCAAATTCCTGTTGACTCTTTTACATATGGTAATGTAAGTTTCCAGGTTACTCTCTCCATACATCTCACCCTCTCCTCCCCTCTCCCCAGGTGCAACTTTCACTTTCTTTCCAGAATATTTGCATCACTGTGAAAAATGATCCTGTTCTCATTTATCAGTCCATTCCCCATTCCCCCGCCCTCCCCCTCAGCAACCTATTCCTCGTATATTTTCCTATTCTGAGCATTCCATGTGAATCAAATGATACAATATGTGGCCTTTTGTATTAGGCTTCTTTCAGTTAACACGTTTCAAGTTTCATCCACATTATAGTATGCATTAGTAATTCATTATTGAACACGTGATAGACATTTGAGTTTTCACTTTTGGGCTATTATAAATAATGCTGCTATGAATATTCATATACAAGATTTTGTATAAACATGTTTTCAGTCCTCTTGGGTATATATACCTAGCAGTAGCATTGTGGGTCATATGATAACTCTTTAAACTTTAAGGAACCGCCAAACTCTTCTGAAGTGGTTACACAATTTTACAGTCCTGGGGGCAATGCGTGAGAGTTCCCATTTCACCACATTCTCACCAACACTTGTACTGTTTTTGTGATTTTAGCTATCCCAGTGGGTATGAAATGGCATCTCATTGTTTTGATTTGCATTTCCATAATGACTAATGTTAGATGTAAGATGTTGAAGATCTTTTCATGTGCTCATTGGAGCCATTTATTTTTTTTTGTTGAATTGTGTGCTAGATCCTTTGTCGTTTTTGTTGCTGTTATTAGTTTCAAGAGTTCTCTGTAATTCTGGATTCAGGCCTCTTAACAGATAAATGCGACTTACAAATACTAATATTTTCTTGATTCAGTGGGTTCTCTCCACTTTTTTTTTTTTTTTCTAATTTTATTTATTTATTTATTTGGCTGCTCTGGGTCTTAGTTGTAGCATGTGGGATCTAGCTCCCTGACCAGGGGTCGAACCTGGGCCTCCTGCACTGGGAGCTCAGAGTCTTAGCCACTGGACCACCAGGGAAGTCCCCTCTCTTCACTTTTAAAAAAAATTATTTTTGGCTGTGCTGGGCCTTGGCCGCTGCATGTGGGCTTTTCTCTCGTGGTGGTGAGCACGGGCTGCTCTTTGTTGCAGAGCGCAGGCTCCAGGCAAGTGCGCTTCTGTGATTGGAGCTCTCGGGCTCAGGCGTTGTGCTTTGCAGGCTTAGTTGCTGTGTGGCATGTGGAATCTTCCCAGACTAAGGACTGAACCTGTGTCCCCTGCATTGGCAGGCAGATTCTTACCCACTGTATCACTCAGGAAGTTCTCTTTTCACTTTCTTGATGGTGTTCCCATTTGATGCACTCAAGTTTTTACCTGTGATCAAGTCCAGTTTATCTGTATATATATTTGCCTGTGTTTTAGTGTCACTTAAGAAACCACTGCTTATGAAGATTTAGAGGTTTGTTTTCTTCTACCAATTTCTGTCCACACTATAAAGATGCCCAGACTCTTCTACCAAACAGAAAAAATCCATGGTGTTCTTGATTTGCAACTAACCTAATGTGAACCACTCCCCACGTAAGAATTCCTATTTTTACTATTTCTTACCTACTTTTCAGTCATGTGACTGTAAAGGACCTACTGTGGAAAATGTAGGTGAAGGAATTTAAGTGTAGTAACTTAGGAATATTTGCAGAGCTTGTGCTATGTGTTGGAGGAGTAAGTGAGATCCTCAAGGTCTGCAAAAAGTTTAGGCAGTCAGGGACACAATGAGAAACAGCAACTACAGGGTCACCAGCTCTGTGATCACAGAGTGGCCCCTCATAATGCAGTGGGGTGGGGTTGGACTGGAGGAGGGCAGACTCAAACTGTGCAGAGTCCAAGGCTGGCAAGAAAGTATGTTCTGAGAACTACAAAGAGCTCACTGTGAGTGTGTGACCAGGGAGAAGGTAAGGGAACAGGAAAGCAAGAAGGGCTGAAGAGAAGCAGCTGTTCCAGTGAGAAGTTAGCCAGAAAGGTAAACTCTCTCTCATGACCAAGATACTGCACTGGATGCTGTGGACACAAAGGGAAGGCCCCACTTCTGCAGCCTGTGGTTCAAGTCCAGAATGATGGGCGTTGCCATCCCTCCTTGATGCTGGCACTAGTTAATGTAATTTCCCTTCATGTAACTACAAAGCCAACTTTTTCATAACCTTGACTTTTCAGTTTGCCAAGCTCTAATGGAGGAAAAGTATTTTTTACTTGTTTCCTTTCTCTATTTATTTGAGGAAACAATGATTTATAACATTATGAAGTTTCAGGTGTACCGTATTCTATTTCTGTATGTTTGTCACAGTTTGGTTTGTTCATTTGTTTTTATTAGTTTTTCATATTCCACTTGAGTGAAGTCATATGGTATTTGTCTTTCTCCGCTGGACTTATTTCACTTAGCATAATACCTTCCATACCCATCCATATTATTGCAAATGGCAAGATTTTATCTTTTTTTTTAGTGGAGTAGTATTCCACTGTATATATGTAACATCTTTTTAAATCTTCACCTGTTGATGAGCACTTAGGCTGTTTCCATATTGGCTATTATAAATAATGCCACAATGAACATGGGGGTACAGATAACTTTTCAGATTTGTGTCTTTGTATTCTCTGGATAAATAGCAAGGAGTGGGATAACTGGATCTTATGATGGCTCTATTCTTAATTTTTGAAGAAATCTGTCTTCCAATGTCTATACCAATTAATATTTCTACTAACAGTGTATGTACAAAGGTTTCCTTTTCTCCACATCCTTGCCAACACTTTGTTGGCTTTTTTGATCCTGGCTGTTCTGACAGGTGTGAAGTGATATTTCATTGTGATTTTGATTTATATTTCCCTAATTAGTGATGTTGAATATCTTTTCATGTGTCTGTTGGTTATTTGTATGTCTACTTTGGAAACATGTCTATCAGCTTCTCTGCCCATTTTTTAACAGGTTATTTTTATTGTTGTTGTTGAGTTATATGAGTTTATCAACTTTATCAGCTATATTATTTGCAGATATCTTCTCCCATTCGGCAGGTTTTCATTTTATTGGTTTCCTTTTGTATGGAGGCTTTTTAGTTTGATGTAATCCCATTTATTTTTGGTTTTCTTTCCCTTGCCTGAGGAGACATATCTAGAAAGATAATGCAATGATGATGTTAGGAGCATACTGCCTATGATTTCTACTGGGAATTTTATAGTTTCAGGTCTTAACATTCAAGTCTTTAATTCACTATGAGTTAATTTTACTTTTTATGTATGGTGTGAGATAGTGGTAGTTTCATTTTCTTCCATGTGGCTCTTCAGTTTTCCTAGTACCATTTACTGAAGAGACTGTCCTTTCTTCACTGTGTGTTCTTAAGAAATTTAAGTTTTAAACTTTTAAGTAGCAAAGAGGCTTGGAAACAGATTATAAAGTAAGTTACTTATTTAAAGAGCTTTTAAACCCAGGTTGAATATAATCCTAGCCTATCATTTAAAAAAAGCATATCTATGTTCCAGGAAATACTTAAGATAGCTAAACTGTTACTGTGTTATGTTCCAATGTAAATTTTAGACCTAAAAGTAGGTATTCACCACAGCAAATGAAATGCCATTTACAGTGAAATATTATAGTTTACACTTTTTTAGAATTAACAGTAAGGCCACAGACACCTAGAAAGGAGTAAGTAGACCTCTTATAAAGGTCTCAATTTCTTATGAAAGAAAATGACATAAATAATGAAAACTTAAGGGAGGAGAAAATCATAATATAACCACTCAATGTCCATATTTATATTTACTACTTACCTTTCATATATTTTTGATCCTCGCAATCACCCTGTGAAGCAGGCAGGGTTCAGTTTTTCATTCCAATTAGGTATTTTCTCCGTAAACACTGAAGAATGCCAAGAAAAGTTTGCTCTTGGACCTGAGTTTCCATTTATTTTAAGAATAAACAAGTTTTTAAAAAAGCAGTTTTTCTAACTTTAGTTTCAGAAATTGCATTAAACTTATTTTCATAGTCCATCCTTTACAAAGAAGATAAGAAATTTCTAAAGTCCATCTTTGGATTTTTTTTGGATTCACTCTGACTAAGCAACATTTTTAGTTGAGAGAAGTGTTTCTTTGTTTTGCTCACATTCTTTGAGGAACAAATGGGTGTTGACTGTCCAGATGTAGGTGTTCTGAAAAGAAACATAAAGCCACACTTAGATATACAGACAGACAACAGTTCTTCCTACTAAGCCTAGATACCTACTATTATAATCATTTTCTACTCTTCTGTAATAATTATGGCCACACATGAGCAGTAGCTGTACCCAGCAAAGTCATTCCCACTTTGTTAAAAAAAAAAAATCTCCTCACTACAGGCTAACGGCAACATTTACAAGGTATAATGGGTATGTCTAGAAGCTTCTTTCACACCTGAAAGACAAAGCTAAAGGCAAAGTCTCATTAGGACTGAGTTCCTTGTAAGACTGACATCAAAATTCATGACAATTCTAAGCAAGGACTGCAAAAACATTTTTTTAGTTCATAGCTCAAGACCATTTCCTTTCTCAAAAGTGAAGAATCTCAACCTACGCATACAGGTACCATTCTGTTGTATTTTCACCCTTACACAAGGCGAGCTCTAGAGGGCAGATGTTTTGTATGGCTAACTATATATTCCAGTGCTTTTTAAAAGAACCAAGCACAGTGGGTGCTCTCTATAAATATCCACTGAATAAACGATTCCCCATCTGGTATGTGTGTATTTATGCCTCCTTCCACTTCATTCTCTCCAACTGTGTTCAAACCCCAAACAATATTTGGGGTTTGTCAATCTCATCTCTTTTCTGACTGCCCAACCATGATAAACATGATATAACTTTCTCTTTCCTGCGTATGCTTAACAAGCAGTCTGGTTTAAATGCAAGTTAATTATTTTAAATATTCCAAATTTTCTTTTATCTGCATGTATCCTATAAGTAGAAACTTTCACGATGAATTCCTATCATATCAAACACCAAAATAATCAGGAATACAGAGAAAACTGGACTTGAAATTTTAAATGTCAAATCCTCATATAAAAACCTCAATTTTAATAAGCAGAAATAATCCAGTCTTTGCTGAGTTTGTTATTTAATTTCAAGAAGCTACCAAACTCTTCTGTAACAAAAATGTTTAAACATTCCTTTCACAGTTTCTTTGGAGTTAAATTTATTGGTCAGCATAATGAATAGAGTATTGAGGATTACTGAAAATAAAACATGTGCCCAGTCACATAGTTAACTTCACATCATTTCACAAATCCCTATTCTGTTGTTTCTGATAGGGGAAACCACAAAGAATGAAGGTTTAGAGCAGGAAAGTCAACCCTGACTGGTTGTTCTGCTGGCACAAAGGATGAATTAAGGCAAGTGACAGGCAGACAGACGGTGCCAGGTAGTGGGGGCTGGAAACCCATGCCAGTATGTCTCTTCCCTATGCACAGAGTGGGGTACCAAAGGCTTCTAATCAGAACTGTGTTTTTCTAATCAGAACTGTGTTTTTTAATAAATATTGGACTACAAGGGTTTGAAACTAGAAGCAGGAAGACTCAGGGAATTATTGTAGTAATCCTGGCAAAGGATGAATAATGATCTGAACAGACAGCAGCAGCATGGAGAAAAAGGAGAGGACAGTTGCGAACACCTTGGAGGCGGGATGGATAGAAACTGGTGACTAACTGGGCCAGGACAGAGGGAGCAGGACTGTCAACTACACTGACCATTTCAGGTCAGAATATCTAGAAGGGCATGTTCATTTATAGATTAAGGAAACTTAGGATGGGCAGGTTTGAGTGGTTACCTGTGGGGACGTGTAGGGGTGGGAAGGGGACATATTTAAGAGCAGTTGGGAATGAGCCCAGGGAGAGGCTGGATGTAGAGGAACACACCTGGAAGTCAGTGCAGTGATGACTTCCTCAACTCTATGGCAGTTTCAGGGAGTGTTTATTAAACAGAGAAATTAGAACTCAGGGGGTTAACAACGGCCATTTATATAGCGTGGATTAAGATACCTGAAAATCAATGCTGGGCTCTTGCCTTTGGAACCAGACATGTGATTTAGGTTTGCAGAACTTGGAGTCTTTCTCTCTGGGGTCTTCAGGCTGAGTTTACTCGTAGGAGTGGTAGGATTGCTCTTCAGTGCTGACAGAAAGCTTCTGCTTTTTCCATGATGTTTAACTGTTCTGTTGCACGTTTTACAAGTAATCAACTGCCACAAAAAGAAGAAATAGTGAGTCTTATTTCTCCTTATAATTTAATCCAATAAACTGTATATTCATTAAATTCTTATATGTAAGACACCCTTTAATATCTGGGCATTTATATCTTTACAATATTTTATAACTTTTTTTTTTACATTTCAGTGGGTTTTGTCATACATTGATATGAATCAGCCATAGATTTACATGTATTCCCCATCCCGATCCCCCCTCCCACCTCCCTCTCCACCCGATTCCTCTGGGTCTTCCCAGTGCACCAGGCCCGAGCATTTGTCTCATGCATCCCACCTGGGCTGGTGATCTGTTTCACCATAGATAGTATACATGCTGTTCTTTTGAAACATCCCACCCTCACCTTCTCCCACAGAGTTCAAAAGTTTGTTCTGTATTTCTGTGTCTCTTTTTCTGTTTTGCATATAGGGTTATCGTTACCATCTTTCTAAATTCCATATATATGTGTTAGTATGCTGTAATGTTCTTTATCTTTCTGGCTTACTTCACTCTGTATAAGGGGCTCCAGTTTCATCCATCTCATTAGAACTGATTCAAATGAATTCTTTTTAACGGCTGAGTAATATTCCATGGTGTATATGTACCACAGCTTCCTTATCCATTCACCTGCTGATGGGCATCTAGGTTGCTTCCATGTCCTGGCTATTATAAACAGTGCTGCGATGAACATTGGGGTGCACGTGTCTCTTTCAGATCTGGTTTCCTCAGTGTGTATGCCCAGAAGTGGGATTGCTGGGTCATATGGCAGTTCTATTTCCAGTTTTTTAAGAAATCTCCACACTGTTCTCCATAGTGGCTGTACTAGTTTGCATTCCCACCAACAGTGTAAGAGGGTTCCCTTTTCTCCACACCCTCTCCAGCATTTATTGCTTGTAGACTTTTGGATAGCAGCCATCCTGACTGGCGTGTAATGGTACCTCATTGTGGTTTTGATTTGCATTTCTCTAATAATGAGTGATGTTGAGCATCTTTTCATGTGTTTGTTAGCCATCTGTATGTCTTCTTTGGAGAAATGTCTGTTTAGTTCTTTGGCCCATTTTTTGATTGGGTCATTTATTTTTCTGGAATTGAGCTTCAAGAGTTGCTTGTATATTTTTGAGATTAATCCTTTGTCTTTTTTTTTGCAGAAAAATTCCAAGCCTTTTCCCAATAAAATATGGCAAAATATCACTGAAAATAACTGACTCCGTCAGACCCTTAGTGAATCTATATATAAATACAAGTCTAATTTATAAAACCAGGCATATGAATTCTCACCCTACTTCACTTCATTAAGAATAGAGGTTGACTTTCTTTTCAGGATTCATTGTTCAAGACATGGTCCATTTTGCAGCTAAATGCTCTTCTTCTACACATCTGACTCACAAGGCACCAGATTTGGCCCAGGCCTCAACAAAATTAATACAAACTAGTTTATGAGAAGTACTATGATGTTCATGAGCAGGTAAAAATGCATTCATAGAGGTTTAAGTTGCTTTACGAAAATGCACTTACCTGTCCAATAACAGTAGACTCCTAAATATGGCAGTTCCAATCCAAGTTGTTACTGACTCTAGTCTTAGGCCAGACCTAAGCTGTCACAGTGTCCACCGTGCCCAGCACAGTGCCTAGGTAATAACCAGGCACTTTAATAGTTGATAAATGTTAACACAGAACATGCAGATAAAGTCTATCTAGTACTGGTCTCTACATAGTAAACCATAAGTAATTTAATTTGGTTGTTTTATTCCACTTTACATCTCCAATATATAGCACTGTTTGGCATAAGGTAAAAATTTCAATAAACGTTTGATGAATGAACATAAGACACTTATCTTTGTTGGACATAAACTTAAATACATACTCTGACACAGAGGGGGGTGACTGAAGAAATGACACTGGTACTTAATGCTCTTTCCTTGTGTATACCTAATACATTTTACTGTGTCTGAAGAAAAGGACCATTAGCTGAAAATATTTAGTGGTAACTGCAGTTCAGATGATGTCACACTGGTGAGCTCAAGAAATCCTCAAATTTGTGAAAATAATTGTGCTCAACAATAAAATCTGGGCATTGAGAGTTCATGATTTTTGGCTTTAGGTAACACTGAGAAACAAAACTAAGCTGTATCTTGATGAAACAGTAATCACTAGAAAAAAATCTTATGTATATATTTTGACAATCTAAATATACTACTACAAACCTCTGAGTTATATTCAGGCTAATTCTTAACCTTATTGTAAGTGAAAGAAAAGTCTAGTTTACTTATACAGAATGGAATTGAAATCTTACCAGCACACTTTTGGAGTCTTTGTACTTTTTCAGAATTTTTGCTTCTTTAAAACTGAGTGTATAATTTCTTGCTTCTCGATTAAGAAGTTTCTGTATTTTGGGTGTCAGTTTGGGCTTGGGTTTGAGGCGCACTCGAGATTTATCCTGAACAAGCAACTGGAAACAGTATGGACATGTTCCTTCAAAAGTGCTTTTATCATCTAAAATTACACAAGTGAAACCCGTAAATCATCAAATCAGAGTATTCTGTTACCACAAACTATCAATATTATAGATGCAAAAGAGTATATTATTTAGTATGAGCAAATACAAATTTTCCTTAAGCAAAATTCAAAATATGAGAATCTACAAAGATAAATTGGCAATAATTTATTTTACAAAACACTATAGTTCTATCGAGTCACTCTTTTTAGCAACAGATAGGTTAACTCCCCACCCTTTTTCACATCATGCGAAATGCCAGGCTGGATAAAGCACAAGCTGGAATCAAGATTGCCAGGAGAAATATCAATAACCTCAGTTATGCAGATGACACCACCTTTATGGCAGAAAGCAAACAAGAACTAAAGAGTCTCTTAATGAAAGAAGAGAGTGAAAAAGGTGGCTTAAAACTCAACATTCAGAAAACTAAGATCATGGCATCCGGTCCCATCACACTTCATGGTAAATAGATGGGAAAACAGTGACAGACTTTATTTTTTGAGGCTCCAAAATCACTGCAGATGGTGACTGCAGCCATGAAATTAAAAGATGCTTGCTCCTTGGAAGAAAATCTGACCAACCTAGACAGCATATTAAAAAGCAGACATTACTTTGCCAACAAAGGTCCGTCTAGTCAAAGCTCTGGTGTTTCCAGTAGTCATGTATGGATGTGAGAGTCGGACTACAAAGAAAGCGAGCGCCGAAGAATTCACACTTGTGAACTGCGGTGTTGGGGAAGACTCTTGAGAGTCCCTTGGACTGCAAGGAGATTAAACCAGTCAATCGTAAAGGAAATCAATCATGAATATTCACTGGAAAGACTGAAGCGGAATCTCCAATACTTTGGCCACCTGATGCGAAGAACTGACTCACTGGAAAAGACCCTGATGCTGAGAAAGACTGAAGGCAGGAGAAGAAAGGGACAACAGAGGATGAGATGATTGGATGGCATCACTGACTCGATGGACATCAGTTTGAGTTAGTTCCGGGAGTTGGTGATGGCCAGGGAAGCCTGGCATGCTGCAGTCCATGGGGTTGCAAAGAGTCAGACACAACTGAGCGACTGAACTGAGCCACTCTTTGCTATGCTGTTCATTACTGCTACCAAGTAAAAAAAGGCTGTAAGTCTCACAAATTTTACAAACACATTTATCATGAAATAACAACATTGTGACTTTTCTTTTTTAAACAATCAGCACAGTTTTGTGGTTGTGAGCTGGGCATTGTCTGCAGTACAAGGTAACAGGACAACAGACTTGCCCCAGGCCCTTTATGCAATCAAGAAAGCATTCACTGACCATCTGCCATGCTAGGCTGGAGACATAAATATGGAAGTAAAGGACTTGCTATCTTTATAGAATTCATGTTCTTGGGGAGCCCTAGGGAAATGAAGGTAAGACTGGTAAGAACTAGTTACAGAATATGATTAAAATGCCCTGAAAATTATTAAACTCTATATAGACTAGCTAGAAACATATCAAAGAAGCTTGACAAAGGTCATTGTAGATGACTATAAACTCTTACCTATATTTGAAAAAGCCATCTATTATTGGTAAAGGGCTTTTGGGTACAAGTACAGTGAAAAAGCAAGCATGGTTATTTAGGGAAAGGTGAAGTGTGAAGGTGATGTTGCTGAAAAGGAAGGTGGGCACACCATCTGTATAAATACTTAAGGCTAAGTCCTGTGTTAAGTGCTAGGAATAGCACTACTGAAAAGCTAAGGACCATGCTTGGAACTTAGCTCTGAAAAATGTAAAATTCATTCACACTGAGAGACTGTTATGGGCCAAGCACTGGTTGTGGGAGATACCGGTGAACAGAGCACAATTCATGGAGACAGACAATGAACACAATGCCAAATGTTAAGTGCTGGGGAGAAAAAAAAAAGACTGGAAAGAATGTAGATTGCTGATGGAGCTGCTATTATCTTAAATAGGGAAGCCAGGGAAGGCTTCATCGGGTGACATTTTCAGAAGGAAATGAGGAAGGAATCCAAGCAGGTATGTGAGGTAAGACTTCCAGGTACTGGAAGGGCAGTTGCAAAGGCCATGACACAACAGGGGGGCCTGGCAGTGGTTGAAGTTCAGTGAAAAAAAAGGGAGAGCAGCTCAAAGAGGTAATGCAGACCTATGACATAGGTCTATCTGTGGACTCTTATTGAAGATCTTCACTTTTACTGAGGTAGACAGTCATTTCAGAGTTTGTAGCAGAGAACTGACATGAATCTAACTTAGTTTCTGTTAGGCTCACACTGACTGCTGGATTGAGCCTGGAATGTAGAGATGCATGGGAGCCGTTGGCAATAATCCAGGAGAGAAACTGATGGCTTGGACAGGATGGTAAGAGGGATGTGGAAAGAGGTGGCTAGATGTTGGATACATTCTAAAGCCAACAGGATTTACTGGCATATTGTCCTGGGGAGGAAGGCTGTTAATGAGACAAGAGTGGCTCCTAAGTTTTGGGGCTGAATGAATCTTAAGGATGGGGTTACTGGTTACTAAAATGGGAAGAACTGGGGAAGGGGGGTTGTCGTGTTGGGGGATAAAGCTCGAGTTTTCGCCTAATGTGACATTCAAAAAAAATTAAGTCATCTGGATGAGTCTAGGATTCAGGGGAGTAGTCTAAACTGGAAAATAAGTTTGGAAGTCCTCAGTATGAAGAATTTAAAACCCGTAAGACCGCATGAAAAACTGTAATCAAGGAATTGGGTGTAGGTAGAAAAGAAGTTCATAGGGCTGAGTCTTGGGACACTCAATCATTTGGAGGGTGGGGAAGTTAGGAGGCGCCAATAAAGCAGATCAAGAAGTACTGGCTAAAGAGGCAGGAGTTGAACTCGGTGATGATCTGGAAGCCAAGTGAAGAAACTATTTCGAGTAGACTGATCAATTGTGTCAAATGCCAATAGGTCAGGCAAGGTAAGGCATTCGTTTTTATTTTTTTTTAAAGGAACTGAGAAGCCTCTGGAGGGGGTTTATAATGGCTGTGGGTCGATCAGATTTCTCTAGATCATCTAGTTCCTCGTGCGGAAGGGAGGGAGCGGGGCCACCAGAGCCCGACCCACAACCAACGGGCGTCCTCCTTACCGTGTGACGAGCTGTAGGCCCAGCTGCAAAAGAGACAGACATTCGTAAGGGACGGGACACACCCGCCTGCCGCTCGCCTCCCTCTCCCCTTCCCTTCTCTCTTACAGGAGGTAGCGGGCCTGGCCCGGGCAGCTATCTTGTAGTTTCCATGCCGCGGCCTCAAGGTAGTGCTTCTGCCTCATCCCCGCAGGTAGCCCACGCCGCAGAGACCCGGTAGCAAAAAGGAGACTCCGGAAGCCGGCTTCCTAAACCGGCGAACTTTGACATCCGGATCCGATCGTCCTCCGGATCCGACCGTCCTCCGGAGCCAGGCACCTTCGGCTGAAGGGTTCCGGTCCCTCCGCGTCCGGGCGGACGTCCGGGGGCCGACCCTTCCGCCGCCGTTGGCCCCGCCCCTGGGTCCCGCCTGGCCTCCGCGGGCTGGGAGTCAAGTGAAAGTATTCAGCGCTCAGTCGCGTCCCACTCTTTGCGAGACTACGGACGGTAGCCCACCGGGCTCCTCTGTCCATACAATGGATTGCCATTCCCTTCTCCAGGGAGTCTTCCCGACACAGGGATCGAACCTGGATCCCCTGAATTGCAGGCAGATTTTTCAGTTTGGGGATCCACATCACATGGGAGCCTGAGCGAAGCAGCTCAGGCTGGGTTGGGTTGGCAGCATCGGGAGCTGAGAATGCGCCCGCCTCCAGCACCGTCGCTTCTAGACTTGGGAGCCCGGGTCCTGACCTGGGCCGCGGCGGCCAACAAGGGCGCCGCTGGGGGAAGCGATGCTTCGGGTCTCCAGTCCAGCCTGCTCTTGGCAGGAGCACTAAGGAGCTTATCTTTATTATTATTATTTTCTGTTGTTAATTGAAGTGAAATTCACCCAACTCGTTAGCCATTTTAAGGTGACCAGCTCCATTGCAATGTTGCACAAACACCATTGTTACTAGTTTGGAAACATTTGTATCAGCGTAGGGGAAACCTCATACGCCACTAAGAGTTACTCCCCATTGTCCCCTCCCTCCCGGCCCCTGGCAACCGCTGATAACGCTTTTTAAAATTTGTTTTATTTTTCGCTGTGCTGGGTCTTCACTGCTGCGTACGCTTTCCTCTAGCTGCAGGCAGTGGGGAAGTGGAAGGTGCTACTCTGTAGTTCCCACGCGCTTGCTTCTCATCGCGGTGACTTCTCTTGTTGCCAAGTATGGGCTCTAGGTTCTGCCCGCTTCAGTCGGTGAGGCAGGTGAGCTCAGTAATTGTGATGCTGGGGCTTGGTTGCTTCACAGCATGTGGGATTTTTCCGCTCCAGGGATGGAACCCATATCTCCTTCATGAGCAGGCAGATTCTTTACCACTGAGCCACCAACCTCAAGTAAATGGAATCATACATGGGATCTTTCTGGTGAGGCGTCTTCCATATAGTATAGTGTTTTTGAGATTCATACACTTTGTATTATATATCAGAACTTCATTCCTTTTTATAGCTGCGTAGTGTATATATGTTGTCACCAAGTTGTGTTCGACTCTGCGACCCCATGGACTGCAGCACCCCAGGGCTCCCTGTCCTTCATCATCTCCCAGTTTGCCCAAATTCATGTCCATTGAGTTGTCGTTACCATCCAACCATCTCATCCTCTCGCATTCCCTTCTCCTCCTACCTTCAGTCTTTCCCAGCATCAAGGTCTTTTCCAATTAGCTGGCTGTTCACATCAGGCGGCCAAAATATTGCAACTTCAGCATCAGTCCTTCCAATGAACGTTCAGGATTGATTTCCTTTAGGATTGACACCTATTTTAGCTATTAAGCCATTGATGGACATGTGAGCTGTTTCGGCTTTTTGGCTTTTGTGTGAATACTGCTGTCGTGAACTTGAAGGTGTGTTAGTTTCTATTCTTTTGAATTTATTCCTAGCAGTGTAATTATTGGGTCATACTGTAATTCCATTTTTAACAAGGACTCCACATCTTCACCAACACTCATCTTCTGGTTTTGTTTTGTTAATTCTAATCATCCTAGTACGTGTGAAGTGACATCTCTTTGTGGGTTTGATTTGCATAATGATGTTAAGCATCTTTTCATGTGGTGTTGGCAATTTGTATATCTTTGAAGAAATGTCTGTTCCAGTTCTTTGTCCAGTTTTTAACTGGATTGCTTGCCTTTTGTTGTTGAGTTGTTACAGTTTTAAAAAATGTGTTCTGGATGCATGCGTGTGTGCTAAGATGCTCCAATCATGCCCACTCTTTGCAACAATATGGACTGTAGCCCACCAGGCTCTTTTGTCTATGGGATTCTACAGGCAAGAGTACTGCAGTGGGCTGCCATGACCAGGTATATTCTGGCTACTAGACTCTTATTTATCCTTCGTTTTTAAAAACGTTTTCAGAAAGAAGTCACGTGACACAAAAGTTTGTAAAGAGAAAGTATCTATTTTACACCAGATTTTAATTTTTCAGAAGAAAAGTTCTTACATATGCTCTTCCCACCTTTCCACCCTATTTCTGTGAGATGATCAACATTGGCAGTTGGGTCTCTTCTCCTATGCCATTACACACATGTATGAATACAGGCATGCATGCTAAGTCACTTCAGTCATGTCTGACTCTTTGTGACCCTATGGACTGTAGCCCACCAGGCTCCTCTGTCCATGGGATTCTCCAGGCAAGAGTACTGGAGTGGGTTGTCATGCCCGCCTAACTCAGGGATCGAAACTGCTTCTTTTATGTCTCCTGCATTGGCAGGTGGGTTCTTTACCACTAGCGCCACCTGGAATGCCTGTAAAGTGAAGTGAAGTCTCTCAGTCGTGACTGACTCTTTGCGACCCCGTGGACTGTAGCCCACCAGGCTCCTCCGTCCATGGGATTCTCCAGGCAAGAATACTGGAGTGGGTTGTACCATTACCACATACCCAACAACAACAAAACAAGACATATACAGAAAACAAAAAACAAAAGTAGAATATTAGTTCTTTACCACATTACTTGCCTTTTTCCTTAACAAGTCACACACATCTCTCCGGTATACTGGAGAGTGTATATATGTATACACTCACATGTGCTTTTAATAGCTGACAATATGACAAAATGTAATGAACCATAGTTTATTTAATCATTTTCCTATCGATGAGCATTCAGTTTTTTTCAGTGCTTTGCTAGTTCTAATAGTGCAGCAGCAAATATCTTGTATATGCTAATGCTTTTTATTTCCTTTGTCTGAATTCCTAAAAGAGAAATTACTGAGTGGAATGATATGCATATTTTAATTTCCTAGATCATCCAAGAAAGGTTGTAGCAATTCACACTCCCAGCATCAATATCTAAGAAAGCTGGGTCAAATTGGATAGGTGAAAAGGCGAAGGTCATTAGCTCACTTAAATACCACTGAGATAAAGCCTCTTTTCACTTATTTCTTGATGGTTTGCATTTTCTTTTGTGAAAAGAAATCTTCATTGGGTTGTTTATCATTTTCTGGGCATCTTTGTATTTTGGTGAAATTCATCCTCTGCTTGTCATTTATGATGCAATATTTCCTTACTTAACTTTTTTTTTCTTGTATAGAAGATTAAATTTATTGGTTGTTTTGGGGAATTTGATGCATCATCGGTGTATTACAAGTGAGCCATTAATCTTGTAGCTTCATCAACATTAACTGGTACGTTTTCATGACACTGCTGAGATATCAGTTGTTTCTGCAGAGGTTCAAGGGAACAGCCTTTTGAGAAGTTTGCCAGTTCCTTTTGTATATCTACAAAAGCTTTATTCACTCTATTAACTTTTTCGTCATTCACAATGTTTATCTTCTTAAGGTTAGTGGTAACTGGTTATGCTTTGTTTTTAACCTTAAAGCTTTTTTGGCTGGCTATGTGGAGTACATTCCTGGACTTCTCCCCTCTTAGCTCGTTCTTGGCTATTGTCAGGCCTCTGATACCCTGGTGCAGCTTTCTCAAGTTCCAGGTGACGCCATCTGCACATACAAGATCCAGCTCCTTACTTAACTTGTATCCTTGGAAGATTTATAGCATTTTGCCCCCCAAGATTTTGTATGTGGTCAGACTCCTCATGATTGAGTCTGGGTTTTCTGTATAGCTTTAAAAGGCCTCCTTTATCTTTATGCTGAAGCTAGACAACTGACTGTTCATCCAAATGTTTTTCTCATACTTCTCTAGCTTGATTTCTTCCATGTACATCTTTAATCCACATGAAATATATTTTCACTTAAGTATGAGGTAGAGCATCTAACTGAATTCCTTTCCAGATGGACAAAAATCCCAGATATGCAAAGATTCCTTACTAGCTAGTCTTTTTCTTCTGGAATTGAAACTTAAAAACAATATGCAGTGAACCCTGAATATGTGCCAGGCACTTTTTAAAGCATCTTATTTATGTGAATTCATGTAATCCTCATAACCCCATGGCATAGGTGAAATGCCAGTGTCTCTGTATGAGTTTTTTAAAATAAAGTTGCAGCTACTTCTAGATTCTCTGTTTAAGGCTCTGTGCTCAGTTCCTCAGTGGCGTCTGACTCTTTGCGACCCCAGAACTATAGCCCTTCTGGATCCTCTGTCCATAGGATTTTCCAGGCAAGGGTACTGGAGTGGGTTGCCATTGCCTTCTCTAGGGGATCTTCCTGACCCAGGGATACAACCCCTCCCCTGGGTCGGTGTCCTTTGACCTCTTTCACTAGCCAGTAAAGCAGAAGAGGAGATCCGCACTATATGTGCACGTGCACTCATTCTTCTGGCCCTCAGCGCATTTCTTTCGCTGCTCCTCTTCTGTCTGCTCTGAGCACCGCACTCCTGTATCCCAATCCTTCAGGCAGGACCTTTACTTGCATCACAACTTGTCTTCTCAGACGTCATGGGGCCCAGATGGCACCCTTGCCCTCCCCCACAACCTGCCCTCCCTCCCAGTCTCCTTCCTTCTCAGCCCCACCAAGAATCTGCTTCCTCTTCCCACCCCCTGGAGTGGCTCCCCACGCTCCACAAATCCCAGGACTGCACACTTCTCCCCACACCTTGGCCACCCTCTCTTCTTTTGCTTGCACCCCTACCTTGGCCCCCAACATTCTTTTCCTGCTTCCTTTCTCCCAGTCCATTCTTCACCAGGCAAAGTGACCTTCTTAAACTGTAAATCATTTGGGGGGAGCTGGAGCGTCCTCTGCAAGCTCCTCATTGCACTTGGAACACAAGCTCCTGGCATCCTCTCCGGGGCCCACGTGGCCGGTCAGTGCCCCACCTCAGACCTCACCTTGTCTCACATGTGCTGTGCTTAGGTGCTCAGTCGTGTCTGACTCTTTGCGACTGCCTGGACTGTAGCCCACCAGGCTCCTCTGACTGTGGGATTCTCCAGGCAAGAAGACTGGAGTGGGTTGCCATGCCCTCCTCCAGGGGATCTTCCCAACCCAGGGATCGAACCCAGGTCTCCCACACTGCAGGCAGATTCTTTACCGTCTGAGCCACCAGGGAAGCCCTTGAATACTGGAGTGGGTAGCCTATCCCTTCTCCAGGGTATCTTCCCGACCCAGGAATCGAACCGGAGTCTCCTGCATTGCTGGTGGGTTCTTTACCAGCTGAGCTCCCAGGGACTCAGTACTGCTCCTGCCATGCCAGCCTTCTCTCTATCACTTAGCATGGCCTGCTCAGATCCACCCCAGGCCCTTGACTTTGAATGAGGATCCTTTCCACAGCTACTCTTCCTCCTCATTCAATCTTGGCTCAGATGTGACTCTCTCAGAAAGGTATTCTTTGACCACCCCAATAAAGAGCTGCTTCTGGACCACCCACCGTCACTCTCTGCCATTGCTAGTTTTTATTGTCACAGTAACCTCACTATCTGAAATTGCCTTATTCATTCATGGGCTACCTGGCCTCTTGCTGAATGCCTTGACAGCAGGACTTGGTCTGTCCTTTCTGTTGCTGTTCATGCAGACCCCAGTGCAGACTCTGGCAACAGAGCAGGGGCTTAGTGTGGATTTGCTGCAAAATCATACTGGAAGGAAAGGAAGTTGAAGGAGGTTGAAAATAAAATAGATTGACCTTGAGTTGACAATTGTTGGCAGTGAGTTTGTTATGTTTATTTATTGATTTAAATTTTTTGTTATGAAAAATCTCAAACATATGCAAAATAATCACCATAATATAATGAACCTTCATACATCCGTCACACAGCAACTCTCAGCATTCTTGTGCCATCTCTGCCTCTTCCTACCCCCTTCAATTATAGTAATTGTAAACATTTTTAAAGGCATGTTGAAATGTACAAATCTTAAATGTACAACTTAAAAATGAATATACTCTTATTAAGATATAGAACATTTCCAGCCCCCTGGAAGATGAACTGCAGGCTATCAAGATTTCCAGCATCCCAGGAGTCCCCCAGTCTTCCAAGTGATCTGTCTCAGTCAGTTGCCCCTCAAGGAGGCCACCACTTTGCTTCTGCTTCTCCTTCCCCTTTCCCTTCCCCTCCTTCTTCTTCTTCTTCCCGTATTTTAATTTTACCTTTCCAGAATTTCATGCAAATCATATAATAAACACCTTTCACATAGATTAGTTATGACTTTCTAAAACTTCACATTAATGGAAAGAAATAGTATGTACTTTCTTTACTGATTTTTTTGCTGGGTAATATTTCCTTTTATGGTTATACTACATTTTGTTTATCCATTCACCTGTTGATGGACATACGACTGTTTCCAGTTTTTGTCTATCATAAACAGAGCTGTGATTAACATTCTTATACAAGTCTTTTTGTAACCAGTGTTTTCACTTTTCTTGCATATATAAGAGTAGAATTTTAAACAGCATGTTTAACTTTATAAGAAATGGCCCAAATGTTTTTCCAAGGTATTTGCACCATTTTGAATTCTCATCAAGAATGTATGAAAGTTCTATACAGTTTTGCTATTATTTGGTGTTATCAGTCTTTTAACTTTTGAACCATTGTCATGGATGTAGAGTAGTATCTCTTTGTGGTTTCAGTATTCACTTGACTGGTGAATAATGACATTGAGCTCTTTTCACGTGCTTACTGGTTATCTGTATGACTACCATTGTGAAGTGTCTTTTCAGATCTTGCCCATTTGAAAAATTGCCTTCATTTTTGTCATCAAATTGTATGAGTTCATTATATATTCTTAATAAAAATCTTAACTATCTATTCTCTTAATGGTGTCTTTTAATGAACAGAAGTTTTAATTTGGATGAAACCTAATTTGTTAATTTTTGTTATTTTTCTTGTATGGTTATTGCTCATCTAGTCCCAAATCATAAGATATTCTCCTATATTTTCTTCTAAACAGTTGGCAATTTCATTTTGATATTTAGGTCAATGAGCCATCCCAAATTAATTTTTGTGTAGTATGAGGGAGGGGTGTTGGTAGTTTCAGCAACATTTGTTGTAAAGACTGGCCTTCCTGCATTGACTTTATCTAATACCTTTGTCAAAACCAATTGATCATTAGCTATTGGTATATTTCTAGACATTCTAGTCTGTTGTATGGATTTGTCTATCCTTATGTAGATATCAAACTGTCTCTTTATTTAATAGAATACATAGCTTATTTATTTATCTTTATTTATGTATGTATTTATTTAATAACTTTTGGCTGTGCTGGATCTTTGTCACTGCACCCAGGCTTTGTCTCACTGCCATGAGCAGGGGCTACTCTTCGTTGTGGTGCACGGGCTTCTCGTGGAAGTGGCTTCTCTTGTTGCAGAGTAAAGGCTCTAAGTGCGCATGCTTCAGTAGTTGCAGCTGACAGGCTCAGTAGTTGTGGCACACAGGCTAAGTTGCTCAGCGGCATGTGGGATCTTCCTAGACCAGGGACTGAACCCATGTCCCCTGCATTGGCAGACAGATTCTTATCCACCGTACCAGAGAAGTTCACCATACTGTCATAATTTCTATAATTTTGTAAGAACCTTTGAAGTCGGGTAGTGTAAGCGCTCCAGCTTTGTCCCACTTTTCCAAGATTGCTTTGTCTATTCCAAATCCTTGTCTTCTCCATATACATTTTAGAATTGTCCTGCCAGTTTCTAAAAGAAGCCTATTTACATTGAATTGTAGGGAGATCATTGTGGGGAGAATTAATATCTTAGAAATACCAAATTTACATCCATAAATGCAGTCTATATCTCCATGTTATTTAAGTCTTTAATTTATTTTTGCAATGTTTAGTTGTTTTCACTGTATAGGGCTTACATGTCTTTTATGAAATTTGTTCCAAATAGTTTATACTTTTGATGGTATTGTAAATAAGACTATTTTAAAATTCACTTTCCCAATATTTGCTGTTAGTATGTTAGTATGATTTTGTTAAACTCACACATTAGTTTTTGAGTAACAGAGTTAAACCCGTGATTTAGATCTAGGTTGTTTTTTGTAGTTGATTCCTTAGTTTTTTTCTGTACAAATGATCATGCCACCTGAGAATAAGGATATATACAGTTCTTCCTTTTCAACTTATGTGCCTTGTGTTTATTTTTCTTCCCTTATTGAACTGTCAAAGACCTCCAATACAATAGAAGTGGCAAGAGCAGAGAAACTTACTTTATTTCCAATATTAGGGAAAATATGTATAGTGTTTTACTATTAAGAATTTAGTAGTTGTAAATTTTTTACAGATACCTGCAATAAATTAAGCAAATTCTTTTTTGTGCCTCATATGCTGAGAGTTCTGAACAATTTTTTCCATAATGAATGGGTATTGAACGTTGTCTGATGCTTTCTTTGCATCAGTCTTTTTCTTTTCTTCTTTACTACCTGGATATGGTGGTATGGTGGGTTACACTGATTTGTCTTTGAATTGTTAACAAACTTTGTAGTCCTGAGATTAAATCATAGTTTTTCATGATTTATTTATGTATAGTTTAATCTGATTTATATTCATATAAGGTCCTTGGCATTAAGGTTGTGCTGGTTTCATAAAACAAGTTGGCAACTGTGCCTTTATCCTTTGTGTTCTGAAAGAGTTTGTGTAAGATTGATATTATTTCTTCCTTAAATGTTTGACAGAATTTACTAATGAAATTATCTTATGCTGAGGTTTTCTCTGGGAGTTTTTGATATTAAATTCAATTCATTAATAAACATAAAGCTACTCAGATACTCTACATCTTTTTTTAAGTTGGTATTAATTTTGGTAAATTGTATTTTAGACTATAATTTGTTAAAGGGCCTTTTTTAAGTAAAAAAGAAAAGGCCATAGTAGAAAAAAGAAAATATATGAATGAAAAAAATCTCACTGGTAAAGGTAAAAAAACAATAAAGGGAGTGGACTGGCCACTTAAGAAGCCAGTATGAAGGTTAAATGACAAAAGCAATAAAGTCAACTATAACTACAATAAGTAGTTAAGGGGTACTCAAAGTTGAAGATGTAAAATAAGACATCAAAAACACAAAATGTGGTGATGGTAAAGATTTACGGTGCTTTTAGAATGCACTGAAAGTTAAGGACTATCAGCTTAATATAAACCACTGTATATATGTCAATATTTAGGTAACCACAGTCAAAAACCTTTAATAGATACACAAGAATAAAGAGAAAGGAATCCAAAAATGACACTAAAGAAAATCATCAAACCACAAAGGAAGAGATTGAGAGAAGAAAAGTACAGAGAAGAGCTATATAAACTACCAGAAAATAATTAACAAGATGGCAATAAGCACATGCCTATCAATAATCACTGTAAATGTAAATGGACTGAATGCTCCAATCAAAAGACATAGGATGGCTGAATGGGTAAAAAAGACAAGACCCACCTATATGCTGCCTGCAAGAGACTCTCTTCATATCTAAAGACACAGAGAGACTGAAAGTGAGGGCTTGGAAAAAGATAGTCCATGCCAATAGAAATGAACAGAAAGTTGGAGTAGCAATACTCATTTCAGACAAAGTAGACTTTAATGTAAAGTCTACAATAAAAGACAAAGAAGGACATTATATAATAATAAAGGGATCACTATAAGGGGATATAGTATTCATAAACATATGTGCCCCTAATATAGGAGCACCTAAATATATAAAGCAGATGTTAACAAACATAAAAGGAGAAATTGACAATAATTCAATAATAGTAGGGGACTTTCACACCCCACTTAAATCAATCGAGAGATCATCTACTCATCCAATAAGGAAAATTGTCCTTAAATGATACATTAAACAAGATGGAATATACAGAATATTCCACCCCCAAAGTACAGAATACACATTCAAGTGTACATGAAATGTTCTCCAGGATAGAACACATGTTGGGCCACAAAACAAGTCTCAACAAATTTAAGAAGCTTGAAATTATATCGAGAATCTTTTCTGACCGCAATGATATGAGACTGGAAATCATTTAAAAGAAGAAAGATGTGGAGACTAAATAACATGCTACTAAACAACCAGTGAGTCAATGAAGAAATCAAAGGGGAAATTTAAAAATACTTTGAAAATGGAAACAACTTTCTTAGATCTATGGGACACAGCAAAAACAGTTCTCAGAGGGAAATTCCTAGTGATATAGACCCACGTCAAGAAATAAGAAAAATCTCTAGTAAACAACCAGACTTTACACCTAAAGGAACTAGAAAAGAAAGAACAAATAAAGCCTGCATATTAGTAGAATGGAGGAAATAATAAAGATCAGAAGTAGAGGCCTGCCCGGGTTGCGGAAGTGGTAGCCGCTGACCGAGCCTGCTGCTCTCTCGCTACTGCTTCGGCTTCCCGGCTCCCTGCCAGACGGAGAGGGTGGCCCGGCCGTGGATGGTCATATAGCTTCTACCTCCCGCCACCCATCCTTGGCCCCAACCGGCATGGAGCAGAGGCGGCAGCAGCAGCAGCAGGCGAGGAGGAAGATGGCGGGATGGCTGCCGGCCTGTGTGGTGGACTGTGGCACGGGGTATACAAAACTAGGATATGCTGGAAATACGGAACCACAGTTTATCATCCCTTCCTGTATTGCTGTTAAGGAGTCAGCAAAAGTGGGCGATCAAGCTCAAAGGAGGGTGATGAAAGGTGTTGATGACCTAGACTTCTTCATTGGTGATGAAGCAATAGAAAAACCTACATATGCAACAAAGTGGCCAATCCGCCATGGTATAGTTGAAGATTGGGATTTGATGGAAAGGTTTATGGAGCAAGTGATCTTTAAATATTTAAGGGCAGAACCTGAAGATCATTATTTTCTTTTGACTGAACCTCCACTGAATACTCCAGAAAACAGGGAATATACTGCTGAAATAATGTTTGAGTCCTTCAACGTTCCTGGCTTGTACATTGCTGTGCAGGCCTTTCTAGCCTTAGCTGCATCTTGGACCTCCAGACAAGTAGGAGGAGGGACGTTGACCGCTATGGTAATAGACAGTGGAGATGGTGTCACTCATGTCATCCCTGTGGCTGAAGGGTATGTGATTGGCAGCTGTATTAAGCACATTCCAATCGCAGGACGAGATATAACATATTTTATTCAGCAATTGTTGAGAGACCGAGAAGTAGGAATTCCTCCAGAACAATCCTTGGAAACTGCTAAGGCAGTGAAGGAGCGCTATAGTTATGTCTGCCCAGACTTAGTAAAAGAATTTAACAAATATGATACAGATGGATCAAAGTGGATTAAACAGTATACTGGAATCAATGCTATCTCAAAGAAAGAGTTTTCCATTGATGCTGTATATGAGAGATTCTTGGGACCTGACTTTTTTTTTCATCCAGAGTTTGCTAACCCAGACTTTACCCAGCCTATCTCA
The DNA here is from genome assembly GCF_019320065.1 of Cervus canadensis. Lineage (NCBI taxonomy): Eukaryota > Metazoa > Chordata > Mammalia > Artiodactyla > Cervidae > Cervus > Cervus canadensis. Next base: position 36,557,035 of record NC_057408.1, read on the forward strand.
GAAGTTGTAGATGAAGTAATTCAGAATTGTCCTATTGATGTCAGACGTCCTCTCTACAAGAATATTGTCCTCTCCGGAGGTTCAACCATGTTCAGGGACTTTGGACGTCGCTTGCAAAGAGATTTGAAAAGAACTGTAGATGCCAGACTGAAATTAAGTGAGGAATTGAGTGGTGGTAGATTGAAGCCAAAACCTATTGATGTACAAGTCATTACACACCACATGCAACGATATGCAGTTTGGTTTGGAGGATCTATGCTGGCTTCCACACCTGAGTTCTACCACGTATGCCACACCAAAAAGGATTATGAAGAAATTGGACCTAGCATTTGTCATCACAATCCAGTGTTTGGAGTCATGTCGTAAAATTGGCTTCATAGTTATTGGGGTTAGGGAGGTGGGAAAGAAATAGTCTTTCTGATTACCTGTTTTGTCTGGATGGCTGGTTTTAAACCTGACTTGAAATAATAAGACCAAACATTAATTATACAGGAATATTTTAATAAGTATATCAACATGCAAATGTAGAGGAGAGCCAAAATGATTAAGTGTTTTTCTTTAGATTGAATATTTGAATCTTACGTGTATCAAAAAGAAGTGGGTTTTGGTTCTTTCTGTGCCCTGGTATTTTGTATATTATTGAATTATCCAAGATTTGATGGGATTTATCAGTATGTAGATAGCTCTATAATGCTTGAATTGTACACTTTGAAGTGTGTGCAATGCAAGAGCTTGTTTATATTTCATACTTTTTATACTTTGAGGAAAAAAAGTCAAAGAAAAACTAGTATTTGAGGGTAAAAAAAAAGTGACCAAGTAAAGGATAAATACAAAAAGTGACCTGTGAGACTTGGCGTACACACACACTCATGGGATTCCAGTTATTATGAAGTGCTCCCACCTTCCTGTGCCCCCCAGTGGTTTTCTCTGCAAGTGCTTTTGGAGCTAAGAAGCTAGTGTCTTTGATTAACTGATGCCTGCTAGTGCTTTCTGATTGCTCGCATTCTGTTTTCTTGCTTTAAAGGAAAAGTAAAGACAAGACTGTTGGGCCAGTAAAAAAAAAAAAAAAGATCAGAAGTAGAGATTTTAAAAGTAATAGAAAAGAACAATGAAACAAGAGCTGGTTCTTTGAAAAAGATTTTTTAAAAAGATAAGCTTTTAGAGACACACTTATCAGAGAGAGAGAGAGAGAGAGAGAGGCCTTAAATAAATAAAATTAGAACAGAAAGAGGAGAAATTATAACTGATATCACAGAAATCCAAGGAACCATAAGACTACTATGAACACCTGCCAACAAATTGGACCTAGAAGAAATAAATTCCTAGAAACATGCAATCTTCCAAGACTGAATCAGGAAGAAATTGGAAATCTGAACAGACCAATTACTAGTAATGAAATTTAATCAGCAGTTTAAAAAATTCCCAACAAACTAAAGTCCAGGACCAGATGGCTTCACAGGTAGATTCTACTAAACGTTTAAAGAAGAGTCAACATCTATCTTTCTCAAACTACTGCAAGAGATTAAAGAGGAAGGAATGCTTCTGAACTCATTCCACAAGGCCAGCATTGCCAAAATCTGACAAAGACACTAAAAGAAAGAAAGAAAGAAAAAATTACAGGGCAATATCCCTAGTGAACATAGATGCAAAAATCCTTAACAAAGTATTAGGAAGTTGAATTCAATAATACACTAAGATAATCATACACAATGATCAAGTGGGATTTAGTCCAATGATGCAAGGATGATTCAACATCCACAAATCAATCAACATGATACACCAATTAACAAAATGATAAAAATCATATGATTATTTCAATAGATGCAGAAAAGTCCTTTGACAAAATTCAACACCCACTTCTGATAAACTCTCACTGCAGTGGTATAGAGGGAACATATCTCAACACAATAGTTGGCCATTTATGACAAACCCATAGAACAATCATACTTAGTGGTAAAAAACTGAAAGCATTTCCTCTAATACATTAAATTCAAAGTCAGGATCAAGTCAAGGAAGTGCACTCTGCCACTTTTATTCAACTAATAAGTGCTAGCCACAGCAATCATAGAAGAAAAAGACATGAAAGGCATCCAAATAGGAAGAAAGAAAATTGTCACTGCCGATGAAGATGTGTAGAAAACCCTAAAGACTCCACCAAAATCTATTAGAAATAATAAATTACTTCAGTAAAGTTGCCACATACAAAATTAATGTACAGAAATCTGTTACATTTCTATACTAATAATGAACTATCAGAAGGAGAAATTAAAAAAATAATTCCATTTACAATTGTATTAAAAAGAACAAAATACCTACCCAAAGTGGTAAACACATATACTCAGAAAGCTATAAGACATTGATGAAAGAAATTGAAGATGACACAAACAGATGGAAAGATATAAGAGACTCATGCATTGGAAGTACTATTATTAAAATGATCATACTACCCAACCCATCTATAGATGCAGTGCAATTCCTATCAAGATACTAGAAGCATATCTCAAAAGATCTAGATGAAATAATCCTAAAATTTGTATATAACTCAAACAGACCCTAAATAGCCAAAGCAACCTTGAGAAAGAAGAATAAAGCTGCAAGTATCACACTTCCTGATTTCAAACTATACTACCAAGCTGTAGTAATAAAAAAATATGGGATGGCACAAAAACAGACGCATAGATCAGTGAAATAGAATAGAGTCCAGAAATGAACCCATGCTTATGTAGCCAATGCAAAGAGTTGGACATGACTGAAGTGACTTAGCAGGCATGCATGCAAGCTACAATGCAGGGGACAAGAATCTAAAATGGAGAAAATATAGTCTCTTCAATAAATGGTGTGGGAAAACTGGACAGCTTCATGTTGGAGAATGGAACTAGACCACTTTCATCATATATAAAAAATTAATTCTGCTTCTCTATTAATTCTACATCTGCTTCTCTACTCCTGCCCTGCAAATAGGTTCATCTGTACCATTTTTCTAGATGACAGATAGATGGGTGAGATGGGGGGTTGGGAGGGAGGTCCAAGTGGGAGGGATGTATGTGTACATTTGGCTGATTTGCTTCGTTGTACAGCAGAAACTAATATAACACTGTAAGACAACTATACTCCAACAAAACAAAACAAAACAAAGTGAGACATAGAGCTTCATTTTACATAGAAGCAACTTTGAATTTAATGTATCTGAGAGCCGAGTGCTAACAGAATGACTGGTTCTTCCTCTGAAAAAAAATCAAAATAGATTAAAGACTTAAATATAAGTCCTGAAACCATAAAATTTCTGGAAGAATATATAGCTAGTGTGCTGTTTGAAATTAGTCTTAGCAATATTTTTTGATATGTCTCCTCAGGCAATGGCAACAAAAGCAAAAATAAGCAAATAGGATTACATCAAACTGAAAAGCTTTTGCACATGAAGGAAACCATCAACAAAACAAAATGGCAACCTACTTAATGGGAAAAATATTTCCAGATGATATGTCTGATAAGGGGCTAATAGCCAAAATATATTTTTTAAAAACCCCACACAACTCAACAACAATAAAAATCTAATTAAAAAATGGGCAGAGGCTCAGAATAGACATATTTCCGAAGGAGACATACAGATAGCAGACAGCATATGAAAAGATGCTCAAAAGATGACTAATCAGTAGTCATTAGGCAAAAGCAAATAAAAACCACAAGGAGATATCATCTCACACCTCTCAGAATGACCACTGAAAAATATAAGTAACAAGTAACGGTGTGGAGAAAAGGGAACCCTTGTGCACTGTTGGTAGTAATGTGATTTGGTACGTCCGTTGTGGAAAAAATATGGAGTTTACTCAAAAAATTGAAAAGAGAACTATATGATCCAGCAATTCCAGTTCTGGATCTTTATTCAAAGCAAACAAAAACACTGATTGGGAAAAATACATGCACCCCAAAGTTGACTGTAGCATTATTTACAATAGCCAAGATATGCAAGCAACTAAGTATCCGTCGATAGACTAATGGATAAAGAAGATGTGGTATACAGAGAGACAGACAGACAGACATATACACACACACAGTGGGACATTGAAGTGAAAAGTCGCTCAGTTGTGTCCAACTCTTTGCGGCCCCATGAACTGTAGATTACTCAGCCACGAAGAGAATGAAATCTTGCCATTTGTGACAACCTGGAAGGACCTAGAAGGTATTATGTAAATGAAATGTCAGACAGAGAAAGGCCAATACTGTATGATTTCACTTATATGGAATCTATAAAGCAAAACAATTGAACAAATATAAAACAGAAGAGACTCAAGCTACAGAGAAGAAACTAGTGGTTGCGGGAAGGAAGAAGTGGGGAGATGGGTGAGATAGGGCAAGGGTTCTAAGAGAGATACAAACTTCCAGTTATAAAATAAATAAATCATGGGCATGTGATGCACAGCGTAAGGAATATAGTTGGTAATATATGTGACTACTTTGGTGACAGATGGCAATTAGACTTATAGTGGTGATCATTTTGTAATGCATAAAAATATGGAATCACTATGTTGTACACCTGAAACTAATATAATGTTGAAAGTAAATTATACTTCAAGAAAAAATAGATAAAGCTATTCAGAGATTCCATTTCCTCTTGTGTTACTTTTGGTAAGTTTTCTCTTCAGCAATTTGTCTATTTCATCTAAATTGTCAAACTTATTGGCATAAACTATTTAAAGTAGTATGTCTAATTTCATGTCTGTAAAATCTGTGATGATATCCTCTCTTTAATCTTTGCTCTTGTGGCTCGATAGCAAGCACACTCCATTCTGTCCCTCCACTGAATGTTACTATAAACCTAGACAGAATGCATAGAGCACCTATAGGAAGACGGAAAGGGAATGTGCGTGCATGCTTAGTCACTGAGTCATGTCCAGCTCTTGGCGACCCCATAGACTAGTAGCAGCTAAATGGAGAAGACGGCTTGAAGCACCAGTGCGCTAGATGTGAACTTACCATTTGTGTTCCTTTGTTAGTTATTAGCCTCAATGTATGCCTGGGATGTAGTCTGGGATGCATGTAGAGAGAGCTCCAGGGATGCATTTTAGTTCTGGCTGATTATCAGGAAACCCCCAACACCCAGAGAGAGAGAAAATGTGGAATTGTCTATGTTTTATTTCTTCTCCCCATTTCCTTGAGCCCAGCCCTGAAGCCTTCCTGTGGTGAAAACAGCAAAGGCCATGGCAAGAGCCAGCAGGAGCTAACACTCTGAGGAAGGGGAACATTCCTCCCCAGTTTGACCAATCCCTCTTGCTTCTGTCTTCTTGACCAAAATCCCTATTGCTTCTGCCACTTGACCAAAGATGGGAGCAGGCACAGAAGTACACAGAGTGAAGTCACTTTCTGGCCATAAAATAAAAAGGGAAACCATAGGGAACTGGAAAATACTGAGGAGATTGTGGAGAGAGGAGGCACTCTTTCTTAATATTATAGGAAAATCCCAGAAAGTTGTATATGAAATTCTGGGTTCACCACTGGGCTGTGTGTTCATGGGTCTGTTCAGTGTATCTGTGACTTTGAGAACTGAACTAATATACAATCAACCAGGGTCCAGATGACATCTGAATTGTACATAATCAGGATCTATCCAAATGGTACTGCAAGGGCTTTGAAAACTGAATTTACATTTGAACTACAACTCATGGAAGACAGAGTGAACTTGAAGCCCAAACCTAAGCAAGTCTTTTGCCTAAGACAAAAATATGTCTATTCTTCACAGAACTTAAATAAGATCTAAAGTCTCATTGCATAATATTAAAATATTCCAGGAGACAATAAAAATTACTTGATATATTAAAAAACCAGGAAAATCTCAACTCACAAGGCAAAAAAGATCAACAAACTTCAAAACTGAGATTGACATAGATGTTGGAATGATCTGAAAACAACTTTAAAGCATCTATCATACAAATGTTCCAAGAAGCAATCATGAACACTCTAGAAAAGTAAGAAGTTAGCAAAATTTCCTGTTAAGGGCTAGGTAGTAAATATTTTTAGGTTTTTCAAGCCATTTGGATCTGTTCCATCTACTCAGTTCTAGGAAAACAGCCATAGAAAGCCATAAACAGTACATAAACAAGTGGATATAGCTATTTTCCAATAAAACTTTATTCATGGGATTTGGTCATAGACCCAAATAGACCCCATAGTTCACCAATCCCTGGACTATAGCATTTTAAACATAGTCTATATATTTACTGAGCTTTTGTATCTAGTTCAATCAATTATCAAGAGCAGAGTCTTAAAATCTTTCACTGTGATTGTAGGTTTGCTTATTTCTCCCTTCAGTTCTGTTAGTTTTGCTTAAGGTTATTTTGAAGCTCTGATATTAGGTGCATGAAAACATAATTAGAAGAACAGGCAAGAGCAACCCTTGGGCCAACCAGAGCCTGTGCACCGCTGCATCCTGGTGTCCAATACCTACATCTCGCCGCCATCGCCACTATGCCCAAGAGAAAGGCTGAAGGGGATGCTAAAGAAGATAAAGCCAAGGTGAAGGATGACCCACAGAGAAGATCTGCAAGGTTATCTGCTAAACCTGCTCCTCCAAAGCCAGAGCCCAAGCCTAAAAAGAACCCTGCAAGGAAGGGCCCCAAAGTGAAAAAGGGGAAAGCTGGCAAGGATGGGAATCAGTTCAGTTCAGTCCAGTCACTCAGCCGTGTGCAACTCTTTGTGACCTCATGGACTGCAGCACACCAGCTGCAGTGTCATATCTTTTTGCCTTTTTTGTACTGTTCATGGGGTTCTTAAGGCAAGAATACTGAAGTAGTTTGCCATTCCCTTCTCCAGTGGACCATGTTTTGTCAGAACTCCTCACCATGACCCATCTGTCTTGGGTGGCCCTACATGGCATGGCTTATAGTTTCATTGAGTTAGACAAGGCTGTGGTCCATGTGATCAGTTTGACTAGTTTTCTGTGATTGTGGTTTTCATTCTGTCTGCCCTCCAAAGGATAAGGATTAGAGGCTTATGGACGCTTCCTGATGGGAGAGACTGACTGTGGGGGATACCGGGCCTTATTCTGATGCGCAGGGCCATGCTCAGTAAATCTTTAATCCAATTTTCTGTTGATGGGCAGGCCTCTGTTCCCTCCCTGTTGTTTGGCCTGAGGCCAAACTATGGTGGAGGTGATGAAGATAATGGCGACCTCCTTCAAAAAGTCCGGTGCACCCACTGCTGCACTCAGTGCCCCCAACCAGGCAACAGGTCATCACTCACCCACGCCTCCGCCAGAGACTCCTGGACACTCACAGGCAGGTCTGGGTCAGTCTCTTGTGGGGTCACTGCTCCTTTCTCCTGGGTTCTGGTGCACGCAAGGTTTTGTTTGTGCTCTCCCAGAGTCTGTTTCCCTGGTCCTGTAGAAGTTCTGTAATCAAATCCCACTTGGCCTCCAAACTCAAATTCCCTGGGGATTCTCAGTCCCTCTGCCAGATACCCAGGTTGGGAAATCTGTTGTGGGTCCTAGAACTTTCTTAACAGTGTGATCATTTCTTTGGTATAATTGTTCTGCAGTTTGTGGGTTGTTTGCTCCGCGACTCTATGGTGGGGTTGATGGTGACCTCCTCCAAGCAGGCTGATGCCACAGGCTGTGTGACCCAGGGCTCTGCCCCCAGAGCCCCTGCCCCTGCAACAGGACACCGCAGTCCTGCACCTCCGCAGGAGACTCAAACACAGTTCTGGCTCAGTCTCTGTGGAGTCTCTAGGTCTTGGTGCGCACAAGGTTTGGTTGAGCCCTCCGAGCATCTCTGGCGGGTATGGGGTTTGATTCTAAATGCGATTTCTCCCCTCCTACCATCTTGCTGGGGCTTCTCCTTTGCCCTTGGATGTGGGGCATCTTTTTTTGGTGGGAGAAGGACTGATGCTGAAGCTGAAACTCCAGTACTTTGGCCACCTCATGCGAAGAGTTGACTCATTGGAAAAGACCCTGATGCTGGGAGGGATTGGGGGCAGGAGGAGAAGGGGATGACAGAGGATGAGATGGTTGGATGGCATCACCGACTCGATGGACATGGGTTTGAGTAGACTCCGGGAGTTGGTGATGGACAGGGAGGCCTGGCATGCTGCAATTCATGGGGTCGCAAAGAATCGAACACAACTGAGCGACTGAACTGAACTGAACTGAACATTCTCCTGTCGATAGTTGTTCAGCAGCAAGTTGTGATTTTGGAGTTCTCACAGGAGAAGATGAGCACATGTCCTTCTACTCTGCCATCCTGCCAGTATTCTAGTATGGGAATAAGCCTGCAGATAATGGAGATGCCCAAATAGATCAGGCATGGAAACCTGATGGTGCTGGAGATGCTGGGTAAAGTGTGTGCATTCCTGGTAACTGTGTACTTCTGCTGACTGTACAGCTTGAAATACTATTTTTTTAAATCAAGTTTTATAAAAATGCAGAATTTTGTTTTACTCTTTTAAAAACTGGGTTTTTAGCACACAGGACACTCCATTGGTTTTTTGGGGGGAAGGGTACATGTCACTAACAGGAGCTGGATTGACATGGCGAAAAAAAATCTTTCCCATCTAGTTTTGGGAGACTTCCTCTTGGTTCCCAGGAAGGAGCAATTCCTTGATGTTGACACACATTTGCCACCTTGGTACAAAGGCCTTGTGGTGTGGAAGATTTAAATTAGTTTTTATGTCCTCTTCTCCCTCTCCACTTGTAGCATTGACTTGACTCCCCTAAACCCAGAGACCTATTGGAACCCACCCCCTCCCCAAATTGGTTAACGGTACGCCAGGCAGCCTGGACTTTGCAGTGGTACCACTGAGATGGCATCACTCGAAAGGGCAGTGGTTCCTTTTTTAGATTGTGGGTCCTCAGAGTGATACTTTAGCCACTTTCATCCCCATTTCCTGAAAGTCAGGAAAAGTTGTTAAACAACAAGCTAAATGTAAAATGTCAACCCTCACTCTAAACTCTCCCTGTTCAGAGCATCAGATGAAGACTTCATTGAGTTTTATAGTGGCTTTCTGATTTTGGTAGTCCACTGCAAAAGGGAGTTTGAAAGTTGTTGTATAATGTTAGCAATTGTCTGCCTATGTCCTGTTTGAAATACTGTGATTGTTAATGAAAAGTATCTTTAAGCTGGATACAGTTTGGCTTGGGAAAATAAACTTATAATTGTTTATTGATCTCATGGATAGACCACTTTTTAAAATGGAAATGTAGTTGAGGTACAACATTATATAAGTTACAGGGATACAATATAGTGATTTGCAATTTTTAAAGGTTATACTCCATTTATAGTTAATATTGGCTGTATTCCCTGTGTTGTACAATATCTCTTTTTTGCTTATTTTATACATAATAGTTTGTACCCCTTGAAAGTGAAAGTGAAAAGTGAAAGCCTCTCAGTCGTGTCCGACTCTTTGCGCCCCCATGCACTATACAGTCAATGGAATTCTCCAGAGCAGAATACTGGAATGGGTAGCCTTTCCCTTCTCCAGGAGATCTTCCCAAACTAGGGATCAAACCCAGGTCTCCCACATTTCAGGCAGATTCTTTACCAGCTGAGCTGCAAGGGAAGCCCAGGAATACTGGAGTGGGTAGCCTATCCCTCCTCCAGCAGATCTTCCCCACCCAGGAATCAAACTGGGGTCGCCTGCATTGCAGGCAGATTCTTTACCAACTGAGCTATGAGGGAAGCCCCTTGTACCCCTTAATTCCCCTGTATTACCCTTCCCCTTTCCCTCTTCCTGATTATTATTACTAGTTCTGTATATCTGTGAGTCTGTTTTCTTTTTTGTTACATTCACAAGTTTGCTATATTTTTTAGGTTCCACATATAAGTAATATCATACATTATTTGTCTTCCATCTTCCTCTGTCTGGATTGACCTTACTATTATTATGAAATTTCCCTCTTTATCTATAATAATATTCTGTCTTAAAGTCTATTTTGTCAAATATTATAGATTCTTCTGATTTCTTTTTTTGGAAGGGTGGGTTAAAAAACCCATAACCTTAAATTTATCATCTTAACAGCTTTTAAATTGAATCATGTTAAGTATATTCACATTGTGCTACAGAGCTCTAGAAGTGTTTCATCTTACAGAATTGAAACTTTGCACACATTAAACACTAATTTCCCTTCCCCTTCTCCTTTGCTGTTGGAAACTACCTTTCTACCTTCTGTTTCTATGATTTTTGGCTACTTTAGATATTTTATGTGATTGCAAGTATACAGTATTTGCCCTCTTGTGACTGGCTTATTTCAGTTAGCCTAATGTCCTTAGGGTTCATCCATGTGATAGTATGTTACAGGATTTCCTTTTTTAAGGCTGCGTAATATTCCACCATGTAAACCACACCACGTTTTCTTTTTTTATTATTAATTTATTTATTTTAATTGGAGGCTAATTACTTTACAATACAGTAGTGGTTTTTGCCATACATTGACATGAATCAGCCATAGGTGTACATGTGTCCCCCATCCTGAACCCCCCTCCCACCTCCCTCCCCATCCCATCCCTGAGGGTCATCCCAGTGCACCAGCCCTGAGCACCCTGTCTCATGCATCGAACTTGGGCTGGCGATCTATTTCACATATGGTAATATACATGTTTCAATACTATTCTCTCAAATCATCCCACCCTCACCTTCTCCCACAGAGTCCAAAAGTCTGCTCTTTACATCTTTGTCTCTTTTGCTGTCTCACATATAGGGTCATCATTACCATCTTTCTAAATTCCACATATATGCATTAATATACTGTATTGGTGTTTTTCTTTCTGACTTAACTTCACTCTGTATAATAGGCTCCAGTTTCATCCACTTCATTAGAACTGATTCAAATGCTGCATAATATTCCACCATGTAAACCACACCAGGTTTTCTTTATCTGTTTATCTGTTGATGAACACTTGGGTTGTTTTCATCTCTTGACTACTTTAAATAATCCTGCACTGGACATGGGTACGCCACTCTCTATGAGATCTTGCTGTGAAATCTTTTGGATATACACTGAGAAATGGGATTGCTGAATCATATCATAATTCTAGTTTTAGTTTATGTGGTACCTCCATACTGTTTTCCAATATAATCGTACCATTTTACAGTTCCAACAACAGTGCACAAAGGTTCAAATTTCTCCACACGTTCACCAACACTTGTCACTGTCTGTTTTTGTGTGTTTGTTTGCTTTTTAGTAATGACCATCCTACTGGATGTGAGATGACATCTCATTGTGATTTTGACTTTCATAAGTCTTATGATTAGGGATATTGAGCATCTTTTCACATGCTTGTTGGCCACTTCAGATTTCTTATTCTTTCTGTTTGCGTAGTGTATCTTTCTGTCCTTTTACTTTTTTATATACTTTTATTTATTTATTTTTGGCTGTATTGGTTTGTTTGTTTGTTTTCTGCATGGGCTTTCTCTAGTTGTGGCAAGTAAGGGCTACTCTTCATTATAGTATGCAGGCTTCTCGTTGCAGTGGTTTCTCTTGTTGTGGAGCATGGGCTCTGGGGTGCTTGGGCTTCAATAATTGCAGCACAGGGGCTCAGTAGTTGTGGCTCCTGGGGTCTAGAGCACAGGCTTAGTAGTTGTGGTACATGAGCTTTGTTGCTCCGAGGCATGTGGGATCCTCCTGGACCAGGGATTAAACCCATGTTTCCTGCATTGGTAGGCGAATTCTTGACCACTGAGCCACCAGGGAAGCCCCATCCTTTTACTTTGAATTTATTTCTTTGTAAAGTCCTTTTTTTCTTTTGGTAGTGAAAGTGATAATCACTCAGTCATGTCCGACTCTTTGCAACTCCAAGGACTGTAGCCTGCCAGGTTCCTCTGTCCTTGGAATTTCTCAGGCAAGCACTCTGAAGTAGGTAACCATTTCCTTCTCCAAGGAATCTTCTTGACCCAGGGATCAAACCTGGGTCTCCTGAATTGCAGGCAGACTCTTTACTGTCTGAGTACACAATTTGGTCTTGTTTTCTTTAGTTTTTAATCCAATCTGACAATCTCTGTCATTTAATTGGCATGCCTAGTGTATTTATATTTAATGTGATTATTGATATTAAGAAGAGCCATCTTTGAAGGATTAGAGGGCAGACTGTCCTAGGCAGCATAATGGCCCCTTGAAAGATGTCCATGTTCTGATCTCTAGAACATGTCCATATGTTACTTATGGCAAGAGGGCTTTCACCAATGGGATTAAGTTTACTGACTTTAAAATTTGAAAATTATCCTGGATAATCTGGGTGTGCCCAATCCAGCTGCACCTGGATTGAAGAGTGTGAAAGGAATTGAATTTGGAGCTTCAGGCTTTGAAGATGTAAGAAGGAAGCCTCAAGGCAATGAATGTGGCAGTGGAACTGGGAAAGATCTCAGCTTACAGCCAGCGGCAAGGCAGGAACCTCAGTTCTACAACTGCAAGGAACTTAATTCTGTCAGAAACCTGAATGATCTGGAAGTGGATTCTCCCCCACATCCTCTAGGAAGGAATGCAGCCTGTCAGTACACTGATTTTGGTCCAGTGAGACCTGCACAGGACATCTGACCTCCAGAACTGGAAGATAATAAATCTGTGTTGTTTTTAAGTTGCTAAGCTTATGGTAATTTGTTGTGACAGCAATAGAAAACTAATATGACACATATTTTGGAGTTCATCCTCTCCAAAATTCCTTTCTGCATTTCCACCTAACCTTCCAATTTCTTCTACTGTCCTCACACTCTGTTTTGTATCTCCTTCAAGCCAGTCAGGCTGCAAGCACTCTTTAGCTGGAGTTGCTCATGGATTGCGTGTTTTGCCCTCATTAAAAATTCACATCCTCACAAATCTCAACAACTTCCATTCATCTTTCAAGTGTAGTCTTCTCTCCAGCTTCTGCTTTCTTTTGGTCAAGCCCTAAGGCCTCCAAATAATTTTTTTAAATCTTTCACTCAGATTTTAGAAATTTTATCTTCAGGACAATTAATCCACCATTACCAAAAACTAGAACCTCATTATGCTCTTCTGCATCTTTTTAAGTTTGTAATTTTCTATCATTAGAAAGAAAGGACACAAAAGGAGTGCATGGAATATCTTAATTTTTCTTATTTGCATTAGTTAGAAGGCCAAAAATTATTTGCCTCCCCTTAATATGGCACTTAAAATACAATAAAATTAATAAAAAGGAAAGTTTTCAAAAGTTTTCATATGGCAGGGGTAGGAGTTGGGGAAGAACAATGATCTTCATTCCATCCCATAGAAGGAAAGGCAATGCCAAAGAATGTTCAAACTACTGCACAGTTGCCCCATTTCACAAGCTAGCAAAGCTAATGCTCAAAATTCTCCAAGCAAGGCTTACACAGTACCTGAATCTAGAACTTCCAGATGCACAAGCTGGATTCACAAAAGGCAGAGGAACCAGAGATCAAATTGCCAACATCCATTGGATCATAGAAAAAGCAAGAGAATTCCAGTAAAATATCTACTTCTGCTTCATTGACTATGCTAAATAAAGCCTTTGACTGTGTGGATCACAACAAGCTGTGGAAAATTCTTAAAGAGATGGAAATACCAGAGCACCTTACCTGCCTCTGAGAAACCTGTATGCAGGTCAAGAAGTAACAGAACCAGGCACAGAACAATGAACTGGTTCCAAATTGGGAATGGAGTAGGACAAGGCTGTACATTGTCACCCTGTTTATTTAACTTCTATGCAGAGTACATCACGTGAAATGTTGGGCTGGATGAATCACAAGCTGGAATCATGATTGCCGGGAGAGATAGCAACAACCACAGATAAGCAGATAATACCACTCTAATGGCAGAAAGCAAAGAGGAGCTAAAGAGCCTCTTGATGAGGGTGAAAAGAAGAGTGAAAAAGCTGGCTTAAAATTCAGCATTCAAAAAACTAAGATGACAGCATCCAGTCCCATCACTTCATTGGCAAATAGATGGGGAAAAAGGGGAAACATTGACAGATTTTCTTGAGCTCCAAAATCACTATGGACAGTGACTGGAGCCATGATATTTAAAAAATGCTTACTCCTCAGAAGAAAAGCTATGACAAACTAGATAACATATTAAAAAGCAGAGACATTACTTTGTTGATAAAGGTCCATAGAGTCAAAGCCATGGTTTTTCCTGTAGTCATGTATATGGATGTAAGAATTGGACCATAAAGCCGGTGACTAAGCGTGGAAGAATTGATGCTTTTGAACTGTGATGTTGGGGAAGACTCTTGAGAGTCCTTTGAACAGCGAGGAGATCAAACCAGTCAGTCCTAAATGAAATCAATCCTGAATATTCACTGGAAGGACTGAAGCTGAAGCTTCAATACTTTGGCCACCTGATGCAAAGAGCCAACTCACTGGAAAAGACCCTGACGCTGGGAAAGATTGAGGGCAGGAGGAGGACGACAGAGGATGTGATGGTTGGACGGCATCACCGACTTCATGGACATGAGTTTGAGCAAGCTCTGGGAGGTAGTGAAAGACCGGGAAGCCTGGAGTGCAGCAGTCCATGGAGTCGCAGAGTCGGACACGACTGGGACTAAACAAGGAGGGAAGAAAACCTTGTTTATCGGTGCAGTTCCCTCCGTCACCAGCAGGGGGAAAAAGTAGTTTCCTTTTTCCGATGGATCCGGGCTCCTCGAGGCTAATTCCTTAACCAAAGGCAAAGAAGGGAAGAGCGCCGGGGAGAGCTCGGTCAGTGCTCGGAGGGGACTGGCCTAGAGCGGTCACTCGAAAGGCGAGGACCCGCGAAAGCGAGTATACATATTCCCAGCAGCTCTGTCTTTCCAGGCACACGGAGTAAGTTGGCTGGAACTCCCCGTGACCGCTCAGCCCGGCGTGCAGGGCTGCAGCGGCGCAAAGCCTGCTCCAGAGCGGCCGCAGCGGCGCGGGCAGGAGGGGTACCCAGGTGGGGCCGCGCGCCCTCCGCGGGGGGGCAGGTGAGCCCGCCCCCGAGTCCGAGAGGGAGCCAGGTGAGCGTCCGCCCGGGTCCGCCGGTGACCAGGTGAGCCCACGTCCTGGGACTCTGGGGTCTCGGTCGGAGTCGGGTCGTAGGACTCAAGCAGCCAGTAGGCAAAATGGGTTGAAACGGAGAGCGAAGCCGGCTGATGATTCGGGATACCTGCCTGGGCACAGTTGTATCTTGCAGAGCGGGGGGTCGGGGGGTCGGAAAGGACAGTCTTCTGCCAAGTGGATTCACAGTATTAGCCTTAAAAATAAACTCTGCACCTGAGAGGCTGTGTGTGAAAGGCACCAGAGAGTGGTCATTTTATTAGCGCTGCACGTTAAACATGCCCTGCCCTCCAGGACCTTGGCTAAAGTGTGTGTTTGGCGACCAGTTGTAGAGCCTGGGTCTGTGCTCCAGAATAACCGCGTGGGCAGGTGATGAGCTGCGGCTGAAAGGAAACAGCCTCACTTTAGGGGTCTTTAAGATTGAAAGTCAGAGGGTGCTGAGGCAACGAGAGAGGTTGGAGACGGAAAGCCAAGAGCAGAAAGATGAGCAAAGGTGTGGGCAGGCAAGAAAAGGAACCGCGTGGAAACAGCCGGGTGGACCCCCCAGCTCGGTGAGGCTCGCGGGTTAGCCGCAGGAGTGTGTCAGGAATGACATGTGTCTGTTGAGAGCCTGACCCTGGACAGACGATTGGGGTCAGAGGAAGGAGGTCTTTGCTTAAGAACTCGCTGGTTATCGCTGGTTATCATGGTAGGAATGGAAACGTGTGCGCCTTGTCAGCAGCAAGTTTTCTTCTGACAGATAATCAAATGTACAGATTTAATTGGATTAGGAGATAAACTGCCAGGTGCTGTGTGTTTCTACACCCCGATGAACACTCAAAGAGGACTCTCTGGAAATGCCTTTCATGTAAATAATAATTAGAATTCAAGATTAAAAGTGTTGCAAAACAACATAAAAAATTTTTTATTACTGTCTTAATAATATTGCATGTAGCAGCAGTAGTACTCTAATTATATTTTAAAATATTTCAAGAATGTGTTCTTTTTAAGATAGCTAATTACAAGTTTAAAATAGACAGGATTCTAAAATATTCCAATCCTCTGAAATATATGCAAAAAGTCAAACAAAACATTTGCCAAGCTCTACATGAAAATGAGTGAAATCATAACATAGCCAAGTTCAGCTACTTTTCAGAAGAGATGTATTATGCTACAATGCAGCCATTTCCCCTGTCCTTGTATTTGAGGGTTGAGGGTTGTATTTGTTATTGCAGATTTGATCAGTGTGCCCCAGTTAGGCCTGTGATACCTGTCTGTCCTTCCCACTTCTCAATTTACTAGTCCTAGGGTCCTCCTAGGCACAGCTGTTAAAAAAAGCAAAACAAAACCAATCTTGTGTTTTAAAACTTGCCTGTTTGCTTGGCATTTAAGAAAATTTGGAACAGGGAACATGAATCAACCCCAATTATTGGCGAAGGGATCGTTTGGCTGAAATTGCAGGCTTGGAGGAGGAGGATGTGGTGACCCTATTCAAACTTTACATACTATTTCTTTCTAAATGTTGAGGAATTCAGGATAGGTACTCAAACATCGTTTTGGCTGAAAAGCATTAAAGTCTTTTTCTCAGGCATGGTTTACATGGAAGTATTGATATCAAAGAATTTCTTAGCACTTTCTCATAAGCCCCAGTGAGTGATGTCTAGCAGCTTTGAGGCACAAAGTGTTTGTCACTAAACCTTTACCTTGAATCTTGCCTGAGTATATTTTATATGGCTAAAATGGAATTTGGGCTTCGCTAGTAGCTCAGTTGGTAAAGAATCTGCCTGTAGCGCAGGAGACCCTGGTTCAATCTCTGGGTCGGGAAGATCCCCTGGAGAAGGAAATGGCAACCCACTCCAATATTCTCGCCTGGAGAATCCCATGGACAGAGGAGCCTGGTGGGTTACAGCCCATGGGGTCACAAGAGTTGGACACAACTTAGCGACTAAACCACCAAAATGGAATTTAGTGATTAATCAGATTATGTTATTAGTTATATTAAAAAAATAAGAAATATTGTGTTGTGGACTCTGTGATTTCTTCTATTGGCTGTTCCCATTGAACCTGTGTCACTGATAAAGCCAAATAATCATTGCTTAGGTAAGATAGAGATCTATCTATTTTTTAATGTGTAAATATTCTGGAAGTCGGCAGTCTTTGGTTGTTGCAGCAGCTCTGCTGGTCTCACCAGGGACTTAATGTCCTTCGTTCTTTCTGTTATCCTCAGTGTGTAGCTCCCATTTTCCAGGTTGCCTCGTGGTTGCAAGATGACTGCCAAAGTTCCTGTTGTCACATCCACCTTCTAGGCAAGAGCAAAGAGGAAAGGGAGAAGGGCAGACGGCACCTGGTAGCTAAAATTCAACAACTTCCACTATTTAGTGACAAGTATCTTGCCTGTCTATATTTTGTGGTATATTATCCACAAAGATGGCTGCCAATAATTCTTGTATGCTCGTGTCACCAGGCTTCCCTGGTGGTCCAGACGGCAAAGAATCTGCCTGCAATGCAGGAGACCCAGATCCGATCCCTGGGTCAGGAAGATCCCCTGGAGAAGGAAATGGGCAACCCACTCCAGTATTCTTGCCTGAGAAATTCCATGGACTGGGGAGCCTGGCCGGCTACACACAGTACATGGGGTTCCAAAGAGTTGGACGTAAGTGAGTGACTAACGGTTTCAGTTTCCTGTCGCTTTGCCCATCAAGGAGTGGAATCTATTTCTTTTCTCCTTGTGTGAGGGTTGGCCCTGTGACTTGCTTTGACCAATAGAAGGCATTGAAAGGCCTTACTAGGCTTTACTGTTTCTTGGGATCCAGCTGCTGTGTAAAGAGGCTTGGACTAGACAACTAAATGCTAAGCAATCACTTGAAAGGAGGCCCGGCCAGTCCCCAGTTATTCTGTCTACCCCAGCTGAGGTATTAGTCATGTGCATTAAGCCATCTTAGTTGTACCAGCTCCAGCTTAGCTCTAGCAGATACCACGTGGAACGCAAGAACCACCCAGCTAAGCCCTGCCAACCCACAGAATTGTGAGAAATAATAATCACTGCTGAATTGTGCGGAAACACAATTAGCTGGCCTCCTATCTGCAAATGCCAGGATGGCCAAGAAGTGAGGTTCATTAGTTGGGTCCTTGGTTGCCTTGAACATGGTAGAAGTCTGTTATCATAGAGGAAGGGGATGGCTAGCCCCGTGGGGGAGGGGAAGGAATAGTTGTCCACAGTCACCAGGTGCCTGGTGGCAGCTTGGGACAGAAGAGCCACTGATGGGATCTCAAGAGCAAGGTCCTATGGGATCATTACTCTCGGACTTTGGCATAAATGGGATTGAACCACCCAGGTGGGCTCTGCCCCTGTTTGGCCTTGTCCCTCTTTCTCTGCTCCAAAGTTCTGTCCTGAGTGATGACAGGCTGCCCCAGCCCCGTCTCTGTGCACCTTGCGAGCTGGCCGCTCCCCTCTGCTGGCAGACTGCCTGGCTCCCGTTCTCAGGGAGGAGGCCTGACTGAACCAGATCTCCTTCCAGCGAGCCTGCTGCCCAGTCCCTGCTGTGCTCGGAGTTGGCTGCCCATCCCTTCCCCCAACGCCTTCCTCCCTTACCCAGTCAGCCATGGCCCTTGAGTTCTGGAAGAACTGGATCAAGTCCTGGCTGCACCCTTTTCTGGCTGTGTGATCCTGAGCAGGCTTTATTGCTCTACCTCAGTTTTCTCATCTATGAAATGGGATTGATGGTACCTGCTTTGTAGGGTTATTGTGAAAATTGGAGAGAGTGCATGTGAATAGTAATGTGTGCTCAGTAAATGGCAGCCATTACTGGTGTCTTAACTTACAGAAGCTACTGTGTGCTCCCTGTGTGGAACTGATGATCTTGGAAAGTTAGCTATTGATCAAACAATACTGTCCCATAGATGTCTGTCATAAAATGAGAATCATTTCCACTGAAAAATTTATTTTTAATCCTGTTACTACATTTAAAAACTTCAAATTTCAAAACTTTTCTTTTTCAAAACTTTTTTCAAAGTCATGGATAGAGAGGAACATTATCTAATGATATACCAAAGTTAGCCCAAAGTCTCCCCATAATGTATTGTCTGTGCCTGGTTTTACACTGTTGGGGGTGAGTGGAGAGATTGGAAGTGTGGGGTGTTTGTTCCTTTGTGCTCTGTGACACGTGATCGCCCAGTGCAGCTTTCAGGTGGGGCTTAGACTGCCCCCCTGGGACAAAGGCAGCTTGAGAGAAAAAAACAGTGACATCTGGGTGCTCTTGAAAACACACTTTGAATTTGTTTTAAGCTGTATCTTAACCAAAGGTAAGTTGTGATCTTCCATGTGGGGAGGGTCTTAAAAATATTGTAGAGTGGATTTTCTCATAATTGCTTATGTAATAGCTATGGGCAGGGATGCTGCAGGGTGTTGATGCCTGTTTTGATATTTTTTGTAGCTGTTTATAGTGAGGACAGGCTTGCCATTCTGCTTCTGATGGACCTTTAAAATTACTGCTTGCATTATATATTACTTCCATAAAGACGAATTCCTCACAGAGGACTTTTTGCCCTTCCTAGATTGTAAAACACTATATAAATGTAAGTATCACTATAATTCTTTAAGTTAGACACACCTTTACTAGGTTATGACATTTCTTTTTATAACACCTGAGGGTCAAGTGGTACCACACATAGAAACTGATGAGTAATTTTGTGAATTTGAAGCTGACGTGGGCTCTATAATCGCTAGGCAGGGTATCCATTCACACCTTAGTGCAGTATATTGGTATGAGGCAAGGAAAGCAATTGCTCTTCCTAAAACAGCTTTTAACTTATTTATAAGCTAATCTACTCATATAAGGTTCAGACAGCTCAGGAGGGTATAAGACCTCCCTCCTAATAACGCCCTCCACCGCCCACCAGAGGTAGGCATCCACGAAGAGTCTCATTCTCCAATTAGCAATTTTCTGTGTATTAACAAACATACACACGTGTGATTTATTTCTGTTTTAACGCAAATGGTGTCATGCTGATTGTTTTGTCATCTTTTTCTTATCTCTAGGCCTGGAGTGTGTTTCTACTGCAGCATACATACCTCCATTTCATTCTTTGTAAGTGCTCCCTAGCATCCCCTTGAATGTCAGGACCACGACTGACCAATCCTATATGACAGGCATTTCCAAATAGGCTGTATCTAAAACTAAATACTTAACTAGACTTTTTAGAGTGTTGTTAAAACAATTTTTACTAGACTTTACTTTTTACAGCAGTCTTAGAGTCACAGCAAAATTGAGCATAAAGTGCAGAAATTTCCCTTATAACCCTGTCCTTTCTTCTTCCCACTGACGCCCCCATTATCAGCAGCCCTCACCAGAGTGGCATGTTTACTACAACTGATGAACCTACATTGACACATCCTTACCATCCGAAGCTTGCAGTTTACATTAAGGTTCATTTTTGGTTTTGTACATGACGTGGGTTTTTATAAATATATAATGATATGTATCTGCCACTACAGTATCATACAGAATAGTTTCCCTGTCCCCAAAATCCTCTGTCCTCTGCCTAGGCATTCCCCCTCCCTTCATTTCCTGACCACTACTGATCTTTTTACTGTCTTTATAGTTTTTCCTTTTCCACAGTGTCATATACAGCAGTCTTCCTTATCAGAGGGAGATACATTCCAAGACCCCCAGTGCATACCTGAAACCTCAAATAGTATCAAGCTTATGCTAAGTTTCCTCCTGTACTGATGGGCTGGTCCCAGGACTAGTGTGAGTACACTAGTCCAAGGATGGTTCACGTCCCAGGAGGACAGAGCAGGACGACATAAGGTTTCATCACGCTACTCAAAACAGCGCACAGTTTAAAACTTCACCTCATTTGGGTAAAATAACAAGGAGTGCTAGATCGTTTGGTAAGGGTATGTTTGGTTTTATAAAATAACTGCCAAACTATCTTCCAAAGTGTCTCTACCACTTTGCATCCCCACAGCAATGAATGAAAGTTCCTATTGCTCCACACCCTTGCTAAAATTTCTTATTGTCAGTGTTTTGGATTTTGGCCTTCTGATGAGTATGTGGGCTTGCCTGGTGGCTCAGTGGTAAAGAATCCGCCTGCCAACGCAGGAAACTCAGGTTTGATCCCTGGGTCATGAAGATTGCCTAGAGAAGGGCATGAAAACCCACTCCAGTATTCTTGCCTGGGAAATCCCATGGACAGAGGAGCCTAGCGGGCTACAGTCCATGGGGTGGAAAGGACTTAGACACAACTTAGTGACTAAACGATACCGCTGCCAACACGAGTGTGTAGTGGTATCTCGTTGTTTCCATTTGCAATTCCCTAACAACATATGACATTGAGCATCATTTCATGTGCTTTATTTCCATCTCAGTAACTTCCATGGTGAATTATCTGACCATATCTTTTGCTTATTGTTTAATTGGGTTGTTTATTTTTTTTATTGTTGAGTGTTCTCTTCAACAGTTCTATACCAGGGAATATCTTTGGCAAATATTTTCTCCCTCTCTGTGACTTGTCTTCTCATTTTCTTGACTAGAATTTTTTTAACTACTGAAAAAATCATGTCCATTGTACCAAGTGTTACAAAGCAGAGATATATTCAGAAAAACTCAATAATCATCCCTGTCTCTAATTTGTACCATTGGCAGTGACTAATCTGAACAGTTTGATTTGTAACCTTCTGCACCTTTCTCTTTGCTCAAATGTGTTCATGTGTGTGTGTTTATGAAAATGTATATGGTTTTCCACCCTATATTTTTGTTCAAGAATAAGCCTCTTCTCTATACATTTCTCCATAATTTTCTTTTATCCCTTCCTGCTAAACAATTTACCATTGGTGTATTTCTTGGCAAATATGTATACATTTAACATTCTTTTTCATGACTGTGCAATATTCATTGGTACAGATATAATAATGTAGTCCACCATTTCTTTATTGTGGATATTGAGGATGTTTCCAGTTTTATTTTTTTCCCATTATAAACAATGTTGGCGCTTTCATTCTTGTAGGATAAGTTCCCCAAAGTGGGTCTCCTGGGTCAAAGGTGATTTGTATTTCTAATTTTATTGCATATTGCCAGAGAACTTTCCAAATGATTGTAAGAATCTATACCCCCACGAGCAATGTGTAAGAAGTGCATTCCCCCACATCCTCGATGCTGGATGTCAGTCTGTAAAACATTTACCCATTTGTTGGTGTTGCTTTAATTTACATTATTTTTATAATTAGTGGCCCTGGGTAGCTCAGGACAGGTGTGTGGGTTGGTTGTTCATATCCTTTGCCCATCTGGTTAATAGGCTTTGATGTTGTTGTTGTCATTCCGTCACTCTGTCGTGTCTGACTCTTTGCGACCCCATGGACTGCAGCCCGCCAGGCTTTTCTGTCCTTCACCATCTCCTGGAGCTTTCTCAAACTCATGTCCATTGAGTCGGTGATGCCATTCAACCATCTCATCCTCTGTCGTCCCCTTCTCCTCCTGCCTTCAATCTTTCCCAGCATCAGGGTCTTTTTTAAAGAGTCAGCTCTTTGCATCAGGTGGCCAAAGGATTGTAGCTTCAGCATCAGTCCTTCCAATGAATATTCAGAATTGATTTCCTTTAGTCCAAGGGACTCCCAAAAGTCTTCTCCAACACCATAGTTCAAAAGCATTAATTCTTCAGCACTCAGCCTTCTTTATGGTCCAACTCTCACATCCATACATGACTCCTGAAAAAACCATAGCTTTGACTATATGGACCTTTGTTGGCAAAGTAATCTCTGCTTTTTAATATGCTGTCTAGGTTTGAAATATCTTTTCTTCTAAGGAGCAAGCATCTTTTAATTTCATGGCTGCAGTCAGCATGCATAGTGATTTTGGAGCCCAAGAAAAGTGGCCTTTAAAAGGCTGGAGAAGGACAGACTAGAACAGAGAAGGCAGTACAGACACCAAATCTGTGGTGTCAAAGGGTAGAATCACATCCTCTGGGCAGTTGCCATTATTACAGTAGGATGGTGATGCTCACCGTTAGCACCTCCTCCAAAAGGTCCGTATAGTCAAAGCTATGGTTTTTCCAATAGTCGTGTATGGATGTGAGAGTTGGATCATAAAGAAGCCTGAGCACTGAAGAATTGATGCTTTTGAATTATGGTGCTGGAGAAGATTCTTGAGAGTCCCTTGGTTTGCAGGCAGATCAAACCAATCAATCCTAAAGGAAATCAACCCTGAATATTCACTGGAAGGACTGATGCTAAAGCTGAAGCTCCAATACTTTGGCCACCTGATGTGAAGAGCCAACTCACTGTAAAAGACCCTGATTCTAGAAAATATTAAGGACAGGAGGAGAAGGGGGCGACAGAAGATGGGATGGTTAGACAGCATCACTGACTCAGTGGACATGAATTTGAGCAAACTCTGGGAGATGGTGAAGGACAGGGAAGCCTGGCGTGCTGCAGTCCACAGGGTTGCAGAGAGTCGGACACAAGGGAGCGACTGAACAATAACCGCCACCTACCTGTGTGTCCCTGGGTCACCACTCGGGCTTCTGGACGCACAGCTCCAGGGGCCATGTTCACCTGGTGAATGGACAACAGAGGGAAGCGAGTCCCCAGGCTCCCAGGATTGTGCCCCTGAGCTATGCATTGCCAGCACTCATGAGGTGTACCATGACCTCCGTGTGATTGTTGGTTGGCCATCTTTTCAGACTCCATGCTTACTAAACTTTGATCCTCAAAGCCTAGTATAGTGCCTGGTACATCATGGGGCCTAATTGAAAGTGCCAGCTGATGGAATGAATAAAAGTATCTGCAAGAGCTGACAGGCCCCAGAAAGTGCTAGGTGAAGGTGATGGCTTGTGAGTGTGTGTCTGTACATGAACATCAGGCATGAGGGTCGGTCTTCGGGTAGGGATTGCTGCTCGGAAGCTCAGCCTGGACATGGAGGAGAGGCGTCCCACAGGCCAGAGGACTCCGCCCCCACCCTCCTGCTTTTTTACTCACTTCTATCTAAGATGTGTGTGTGGTCGGTCACCCAGTTGTGTCTGATTGTTTCTGATCCCATGGGCGACTGTAGCCTGCTAGGCCCCTCTGTCCGTGGAATTCTCCAGACAAGAATACTGGAGTGGGTTGCCAGTCCTTTCTCCAGGGGATCTTCCCAATTCAGGGATCGAACCCGGTCTCCTGCATTGCAGGCAGATTCTTTACCATCTGAGCCACCAGGGAAGCCCTCATCTAAGACAGTGGCCCCTAAGACCCTTCTCTGTTGTTCTCTCTCTGATTTTCTGTAGGAGTCACAGTCCTTTTCTGAGAACACCTTTTCACCCACAGCTCGAGGGCTTTTTGTACACAAGGTTAAGGATTGCGTTACTGGAAGTCAATTATTCCCCAGAGTATTTCTCCCAGGGACTGTGGGTGTGCAGGCCAGCCCTTGACTTATGTGTGGTTTGAAGGGAACTGGCTGATCCCCAAAGACCGAGCTCAGAACAATCACAATAAGCTCTTACGGGAAAAGGAGCTAAGTGTGTATAGGTGGGTGGGAGTGGGAGAAGTGCAAGGTGAGTGGGGTGGGGTGGGGGGTTAGAAGTTGAATGGACAACAAAAGCCATTTAATTCATTTGTTAATTTTCTCCCATTCATTCATGAAACAGATTTTAGACACGTTCAGGATTCTCAGTCTTTTGGAGGTCAGGAAATTCTCTCGGAATTGGGTGAAAGCTATTGACTTCTCTCTTGAAAGCACCCCCTATATACACAAAAGGCTTATATACAGTTTGCTGGGGGCTGGGGAGGGGGCGTCATCAATTGCCAGAGACCTCTAAGTTCCTTGGTTCTTTGCCTCTGGTCTCAAAGGAGGAAAGTTATCCTAGAGGTATCTGACTTCTTAAAGGACTATTACCACATTATAATTACTTTTCTTCCCCCAAAGCTAATTAAAGCTCCCACAAAGCATTGAAATTTACTGAGTTGAGTCACGATGGAACTGTAAGGAGGCAAGGGATAGAAGTGTCTGTTGCCAGAAGCATATGAATGCCAGGTGAAGATTAGAAAAACCTTACAAGAAAGATAAAAGGCAGAGTTTTCGCTTTGAACCTGAAAATCATCCACGCTACGCAGGAGTGAGTGGCCGGAGTCAAACCTGACAAAAACAAACGAATTCAGAACTATAATCATAGGCATTTAGAGCTGTGGGGGCTTCTCATGAGGTGAATGATCCATTTACCCTCAGGGCATTCTTGTACATTTATTCCATGCTTTTGTCATGTTTTCCTGTCCTGCGCCTCAACATCCTCTTTATCATCATTTGATAGGAAAAGGCTTTGCAGGGCACCTGTCCCCAGAGGCCAAGAACCCTTCTTGTGAAGGCAGTAAGACTGAGGCTGGTATAACCACGAGGCCAGAAAAGGAAGCTGGGAGGTTGGGTAGGGTCTTCCTCTCCATGGAGGGGCCCTTGGCTTCCATCCTGAGGTTTTCAAAACGTTCTCCTTGACCGTTGAGTCAAAAAGTCAAAAAGCAGGGCTTGACCATTGAGTGTGACTCTTCTCAGAGAGGTCATTTCCCGAGGATTTGATTTTCTTTTCTCAACTGTCAGTAACACCTTGGATATCCAGGGTCTCTAAACATGAGCTTCCTAGATTAACAAAGTCAATCCTTTATATCCATGGATTCTGTGCCTTTGAACAGATATCATTCCAGAAACACAACACATGTTCTCTCCTTACTCAACTGAATGGACTGTCTTGTTTCAAGGAGATGGAGAGTGACCCCGGCAACTGCTGTCTGTTAATTCCCTGGGAAGGAGCTCAGGTGGGCTTAGAAGAGTTCCAAGCAGTGGCCTCCTTGCCACGTGGCCTCTTCACCGAAGAGCAAACGCAGGTGTGAGACTGCATACCTGGAGGCAATTTAATGTGCCTACTTTCTTCAAAAAGCTCTCTTCAAAATGTGATATGCCTGTTCTCTTCAAAAAGGCAAAAGCAGTCTTTCCCTGCAATGAACAACACTTTTTTTTTTTTTTTAGTTTCCCAACCAGGGATTGAACCCCAGACCCTGGCAGTGAGAGCACAAAGTCCTAACCTCTGGACCACCAGGGAATTCCCAAGAGCACTTTCTTCAGTACCAGAAAACTGCACCTTTTCCTTTTTCTCTGCCATTATCCTTAGATTTTCCGCTGGTATCCCTGTCTCTTATTTATGCCTCTACCACAGCGCATCTCTTCAGCCCACCTCACTCCTATTGAAGTGGCTAAAATATGCAGGAGAGCCATCTCTCACAGTCTTCAGGTTTTATCCAAAGCTCACCTTCTGAGCTGAGTGCACTTTTGCTGACATACACAAGACTACAGGTCTTCCGCAACTTCCTCCATATTTTTTTTTTTCCTCACTGAATTCCAAGCACAGGAAATATTAGAAATTGGGGCTTTAGCATTTTGAGGCTGAAAGTCTTATGGAGTGCTGTGTCAGTCATTAAGCTGTGGTCTCTCAGCTGCAAACCCATGTTGTGCTGGGCGCTGGGGCAGGGGCCCTGCAAACTGCATTCTAGCTTTTCCTGCAGACACCCAGTTCAACTCAGTTCAGTCGTGTCCAACTCTTTGCGACCTCATGGACTGCAGCACACCAGGCCTCCCTGTCCATCACCAACTCCTGGAGCTTGCTCAAACTCCTGTCCATTGAGTCAGTGATGCCATCCAACCATCTCTTCCTCTGTTTTCCCCTTCTCTTCCTGCCTTCAATCTTTCCCAGCATCAGGGTCTTTTCCAGTGAGTCAGTTCTTCGCATCAGGTGGCCAAAGTATTGGAGTTTCAGCTTAGCATCAGTCCTTCCAATGAATATTTAGGATGGATTTCCTTTAGGATTGACTGGTTGGATCTCCTTGAAGTCCAAAGGACTCTCAAGAGTCTTCTCTAACACCATAGTTCAAAAGCATCAGTTCTTTGGTGCTCAGCTTTCTTTATAGTCCAACTCTCACACCATTACATGACTACTGGAAAAGCCATAGTTTGGACTAGTCAGACCTTTGTCCGCAAAGTAGACTCTGCTTTTTAACAGAGTCTCTGCTTTTTAACATGCTGTCTAGATTGGTCATAGCTTTTCTTCCATGGAGCAAGTGTCTTTTAATTTCATGGCTGCAGTCACCATCTGCAGTAATTTTGGAGCCCCCCAAAATAAAGTCTGTCACTGTTTCCATTGTTTCCCCATCTATTTGCCATGAAGTGATGGGGCCAGATGCCATGATCTTAGTTTTTTGAATGTTGAGTTTTAAGCCAGCTTTTTCACTTTCCTCTTTCACTTTTATCATGAGGCTCTTTAGTTCTTGTTTGCTTTCTGCTATAAAGGGTGATGTCATCTGCATATCTGAGGTTATTGATATTTCTCTTGGCAATCTTGATTCCAGCTTGTGCTTCTTCCAGCCCAGCATTTCTCATGATGTACTCTGCATATAAGTTAAATAAGCAGGGTGACAATATACAGTCTTGACGTACTCCTTTTCCTCTTTGGAACCAGTCTCTTTCTCAGTGCCTTGGTTCAAGCTTTGCAAAATGTGACACTTTTGAGAACCTGGAGAAGGTTAGTTTTCTTCCCAGGCACCAACATTTTTCTTTCTTTCTTCTTTTTTTAAAAATGAGTGCCCGTAGCATTAGAATATGCAAAAAGAGTCAATGTGTCCCTTTTTATCTGCTTCAGATCAGGGGCATGCCCTCCACTTCTGAGGAAGCTGGCAAGTGACACTACAAAGATCCATTTTATCATCCTTGTACAACTGCCCAAGAGAAAGAGTACTTTGAAATACATTTATCTGAGAACACCTCACGTTGTCCACTGACTCCATGGTCTGATGATTCCTGTCACGACTCACTTTGAAATGGACAAGTCAATCTTCAGAAAATATATAGTGTAGTCAGACATACTTGTCCATTGAAACCTTTGCCTTTGGCTGTGCACTGTGCCAATCCATCCCTGGAAACCTCTCTCTCCTGAGCAGAGCAGTGGTCAATGGCTCTCACAGTGAGAGTCTGGACCTGCGAAGAATTTGATGCACTGTCCTTTTCAATCTCTGATGCCTTCTCTTGCTTAAGTTTGCTGTTTAGCCAGATTCTGAGACAAAGACTTTGCTGCAGACAGTCAATTTAGGAGGTGATTCTGAGAGAGGAGAGAGTGATTCAGAGAGGAGTGGGAGTTCTCTCTCTGCGTAGAGGGCTCAGTTCTGTTTCAGTACCTTTCAGAGCTGTCTGAGGGCCAGAGCCCACAGAGCATTTCTACACTGGCTCCTGTTGCCCAGTGGTTGAAAGCTCCCTGGTCTCTTCCCTGTCTTGCATCTCTGGGTTGCGGGTAGAGTGGGATGGTGTGGGGAAGTGGAAAGGTGTGGCATAAGCCAGAGGGCTTGTCACAGCTTACTTGAATCTGTCCCCTGCAGCTTGGAGCTCCAGTTAGAGGGGATGGATGCAATAGACATGCTCACCAGAGGTGAGCAGCTGTCTTTGCAGCCCAAAGACCTCAGATCAGATTCCCAACTCCATCACTTATTAGCTCTGGGATTTTGGTCAAAAAGCTGAACATCACTTTCATCATCAGATATTCTTATCCCCTTGGGGATAATAATAGTATTGTTACTGAATGCAAGTTTGTATGCCCAACACAGAGTGAGGCCAACAAAACTGAAACATAGGTGTTTGGAGCAGAGAAAGGTTTACTGTAGGGCCACGCAAGGAGAATGGGTGACTAGTGCCCCCAGAGAACCCCAGTCTCCTAGAAAGGTTTCAGCAAAGCATTTTAAAGGCAAAATGAGAGAGGGTCATGGTTGGTTATTGCAACCTTCTTGGTGTTGGAATCCTTGGTTCTTGCAGTTGTCCTCATAGCTCAGGTCCAGATGTTCCTGTAAACTTCTAACAAGACAAATATTTTGCAACTGTTTTGCAACTTTTTATCTATATGAATGGGAAAGGTCTCTGAATGACCTTTATGGCCTTAAGGGTCAGAGCCTTGAGAATGGGCTCTCCTGTATATTTCAGGTTATAGACACTATTCTTAACTCCAAGCAAAGGCAATAAGAATATAAAGTTAAAGTAGAAGAAACTGATCTAATATGGAGTGAGATTTGTTCTTTCCTGTTAAGATGCTTTACCTCATGGAATGTTGCGCTCAATAAAGATTAGCTGTGGTTACCCAACAACAGTCTGCTAGTCTAAATCGTGTCCAGAGTTCCCTTTTCTCTTTCAAGGTGAGCACAGCCTCTCTGTGCTTCCATATTTTTTTGGGAACTGTGGAGCCCTGTGTCAGCACAAACCGACGAAGCACACCTTCTGTCTCATGCCGTATACCTCAGGGTCTTGCAGCTTAACTGCGTCTCCAAAGGCTCCCACGTGGCCTCCCTTCTGCTTTCCCATCCCTCTGCTTCTCCACCTTACTGCCATGTTCCTTTGTCTGGGTACAGATGGGCCTCCGAGCTCAAGTCCTCCATGTGCCCTCCTGCTGCTGTTGGCGGCACCCCCGTCGGGCTGGTGTCACGTTGTAATTTCTTCAAAAATTCCCTGCAACTCCCTGAACTTTCTTGCAAGTGCTGATATTAACCTTTCTCTGCCAGAATCTGGTAACATTGTAATACTGCCAGAATTTAGATTAGTGTTGACACTTTTGTTGACCTTCTAAAGACAGATAAACTGAAGTGGTTCAGCTAATGTCAGCTTTTCAGGGGCCTAAACTTTCCAGATTGACTCCACCACGCTAGAGTTTACTTACTGCTAGGAAAAAATGTCATATTTCTGGCAAACGGTGAAGTTTTTTCAGATGGTAAGAGTTATGTAAAATTAAGCTACTATTTTATTTTTACTTTGTTTGCAAGGATGCTCTGGGTTTAATTGTTTGTTCCAGTGTAACAGTTATACTTCATTGCTGTTTTCTGATATATCTGTATTTTCCCCTGGATATTTAATTCTTGTTTTAATTGTTCTTATAGGTCTTTGTATTGTAAGCTGACTCACATCCTATTAGAAGCAGTGTGTAAGTAGAAAGTGATGCGTGAATTGTTAGAATTGTCCCCATTAAAATATACAGTCACAAAAAAATAAAATAAGATAAAATATACAGTCACTATTGATTGGTTGGTCTTTCTCAGTATAGCACCTTTCAAAACCAGGATTTCTAATGTCTGTTACACAGGATGTGGTAGTTTCCATTCTATCAATGTTTAATAATTGATAGTTTATTGAAACATTATCTATCAATGTTTGATAATTCAGAAGACACATGACATTTTTTGCAGGTTATCACATCTAATGCACAGGCTCAAGCATTAAGAGGAGACTCACTGAGTCTTGTGACTCAGGTGCTTGTTGAATTTCTGGTGTGATTTGATCAGAGTTCTGCTGATGGCGCTATTTCTCCTAGCTTGTGCGCCTCTGTATTGGCTTTTTCTCAAGGCTGGCTTCCTGCAACAGGGGTATGGGCTGCCGGTTGCCTCTGATCAGGCCCTGTGCTTTACTCTGCTTGGGCCACACCCTGAGGGAGCCTGTTTCTAAACCAGAGAATGAGGATATTCTAATTGGGCTGGACTAGTCAGACCCTGCCTGTAGATGTGATCCCCCAACAAAGCCCCCAGGAGCTGCAAGGTAGGGTGGGGGTGGAGTGTAAGACAGAGAGGGAGCTTTATTGCTTACTCCATCTGACAGGGCCAATGAAAAGAGAACAGGGGAAGGACATTTACCTACTGTGAGGGGAGCTACTATAAAACTGTGCGTACATGTATTTCTTTGGGATGAACAATGCCAGAGTGTACCTTGACAGATCTTGTAAGTTCTATCAAAACTCTCTCACTCTTGCTGGCCTCCAGAAAAAATTTGTCTTGAGATGCCTTTAGAATGGGGCAGGTGGAAAACTTGCTGCAATTATATTTCTTGCATATATCATTTCTCTACCAGACACTTGCAGTTTTGTGTGATCCATCAACCAATTGGTAGTGGGTTTGAGATATAAGTTTAGTGCATCAGAGAAGGAGCGGTGGGTTCCATGTGCCCTGGGAACTGACGGGTGCTTGGCTCAATGTGTCCACCAATTGCTTTACAGGAGAAAGATTCTTAGAGGAATTAATATGTTTCTGCAAAGAGGGCTCAAAAGGGTTCTGGATAATTTTCCTTTTAATTAATCATGGAATATTCCACTTCTTTTTAGAAATAACCATTTTCTCTCCTAGTTCCTATATTTTCTTGTATCTGGTTATAATTTATGTCTGAAGTAAGCGATTCATAGAGGGCTATCAGAATTTATGGAAAAGAAGAAACGCTGTGAGTGCACACACAAGTAAACACACACCCTGACTCATAGGCGACTTACCTTTACATTAAGCAGCTTTTTCATTGCTGGACTATGGGTAAGATAACGGCCTCCATTAAAGGCCTTTTCCTGGAGAAGCACTGTGACTTTCGAGTTCCCTTGGCCATATGCTGCAGCATACGCGTGTGTGCTTTTGGGTTTGAGAGTAAAATGACTTGAGGGTAGAGCAATGGGCATATTGGCTGGGGGAGGATGGAACAAGCTGTGCCATTTCTTTACCCAGATGTCCTGAGAACCTGTTCACTGCTGGGAGAAGCCAGGGGCTTGGAGGGAAGTACAAATCTTGGTGGCTTTGTCCTCAGCAAGGAAAACCAGGCCAAGGTGGCCCGAGGTTCTCTCTATAACAGGATTGGTGTGTGTATTCTAGGTGTTGCTGTCATCCCTTCAGTAATTACTGTCAACTGCTTAACACCTCTCTCAACCTTCTTCACTTCTACCTCAAAAAGCAGAAATAAGAAACTTGAAAAGACCATTTGTTGAATCCAGTGTGTTTCGGGTGATGACGCGAGTGAACAGGACTGTTTCTTGCTTTGAGAAACACCGCTGCAGGCCCATGTCAATGATAAAGGCAAATCTCCATTCAAATGGAGCCAGTTGGTGGAGCTGTGCGCAGGCAATTATGTGAGTTTACCAAGGGTGGTGCCAAGGAAGACAAGGGGAGGACTAGAAAGGGCAGGCTGGGGCTGGGGGACCAGACACATAGAGGCCTCACTCTCAAAGGGAGTGGTCAACCATTCATATGACAAGGTGCCAAGTATTGCGGGTAGCTCTGGATTAACTCGGCTGGAAATTGACCTGAATCTTGGTTGAAGCTCCGGTTCTTGGAAGTGAAGTGAAATGAAATGAAGTTATTCAGTTGTGTCCGACTCTCTGTGACCCCATGGACTGTAGCCTACCATGCTCCTCCATCCATGGGATTTTCCAGGCAAGAGTACTGGAGTGGGTTGCCATTGCCTTCTCCATGGGTTCTTGGAACCCAGCCCCAAATCAGGGCCTTGTTTGTTTGGTTTCTTTAATATTTATTTTATATATTATTTATTTATTGGCTGCACTGGGTCTTACTTGTGGCATGCAGAATCTTTGGTCTTCATTGTACCATGTGGGGTCTGTAGTTGTGGCATGCAAACTCTTTAATTGTGGTATACGGGATCAAGTTCCCTGACCAGGGATCGAACCCAGGCCCCCTGCATTGGGAGCACAGAATCTTAGTCACTGGATCACCAGGGAAGTCCCCAGGGCCTCGTTGATCAGGGCCCTGAGGCAGAAGCTTCATCATTAGAATATTGTGAGTACTAGAATTTCTAGAAGGACCTTCGGGTAGGGAGAGCTGCCTGGGAGAGTTTTAAACTTAGCACAGTCTGGTCTGTAGCAGAAGCCTGGAAGATTACTCAAAGGCTGTGGAGTACACCCACAGCTCCACCTGCCAGGGATTAAACTGGGAATGTGGGAATGCTGGTCCCCAGACCCAGACTGGGCCCAGCATCCTGCAGCATTGCTTTCACTTGACTGTAGTCTCAAGGTCGGGCTCTCACCCTGGTGTTGATGAGGGCATTCACAGCCCTTGCTTTACAGACACCCTCAGGAGAAATGTGACCTACTTGAAGAACAGGAAACTGGCACTTCTCAGCATGAGACTTATTTTTGTCTTAAGGACACTGTGAATCAGGTAAGCTTCTTGCAGTGTGGGAAGTTTCTTAAAGCTAAATGTGAGTATTCAACCTGTGTCTAGGGCTCTATAGTATACATTTTCATGTTTACTAATTCCTGGCTCCGTTTTCCTCCCTTATGCTTGTTTCATTACTTCTTTTTCACCTACTTTTGCTTATGTTTCCTTGATGCATTTTATGTACACTCTTACATTGCCTTCCAGTGATGTGCCAGAACCTTTGTGGTTGTTAAATATTTGGGCATTTTATGAGCCACAGCTGATAGCTTGAAATCAGCCATAGTGGGAATATTTACACCATGGATATAGGCAGACACTACAAATAGGCCTTTCTTTGCCTCCAGGGAACTAGTTTACCAGCATAGTACTGTTTATATCTTATCTAGAAATGGTGGAATCTTAATAAATGTGTATTTTAGGACTTAGAGATGGTCATACTAAGTGGAGTGTGAGATGAAGACAAATATCATATGATATTGCTTATATGTGGTATCTAAAAAAATGTAACAAATGAACTTATTTACAGAACAGAAACAGGTTCACAGATACAGAAAACAAACTTATGGAAAGGAGGGGAGGGATAAATTAGGGATTGGGGATTAGCAATATATAGTAAAATATATAGCAAGTATATTTTCTATACTACTGTAAATAAAAAAGATAAACAACAGGGATCTACTGTATAGCACTGGGAACTAAATTCAATATCTTGTAATAAACTATAATGGAAAAGAATCTGAAAAAGAATATGTATATATAACTGAATCTCTTTGCCATACACCAGAAACTAATACAACCTTGTAATTAACTATATTTCAATTAAAACATTTAATGTGTTTTTAAAAAGTACTATGAAATTATCTATCTTATTTAATATTGCATATGTTGGGACTTCCGTGGTGGTCCAGTGGTTAAGACTTTATCTGTGCATCCACATCTGGGGGCATGGGTTTGATCCCTGGTGGTGGAACTAAGATTCCTCATGCTACTCAGCATGACCAAAAACTAAATAAATCTAAAAAAATATTGCTTATAATTTTAAATCTTAAGAACAGTGGCACTGTTTTGGGTCCAAAAATGTTTCTAGGGTAAATAAATTTATGAGGTTTTTTTTTATTGATGGCGAGGGGAAAATGGGATTCATCCAAAACGTGCCTTCTAGTCAACTTGCCTGCGGTGCAGCTGTTCTATAAAGGAGGATATTTATGTACGTGGATGTGGTGACAGCTGTTTATGTTTCTGTTTGTCACATTTTGAGTTGTACTCTGGTAGAGCTAAGGTTTTGGTAAATCGAGCAGCATTAGAAGCAAGTTGATATCCCATTCACTGTGCAATGGTTGCTAAGGGACCATTCAATGCAAATTAGAAGTAATAATAGCTCTGGTTTAAAAGGGCAAAGAATTAGGGCTGGGAAGGGAAAATGACTCCCTACAGAGGACAAGGGTTTTGCAGTGACAAATGTTGGCCGCTTCCTCAGTCCAGGGACAGAGCCAAGGAGTGGGGCCAGAGCAGGGATGGGGACAGCTGCATCACTCCTGGCAGGTCCCAGGCTCCTCTGGTCTCGGCTTGCCGGCTTGCCTCGGAATAAGTGCAAATAGCTGCAGAAAGCACGTTTGTTATTCAGGGTTGGCAGCCCAGCAATTGCAACCTCTGAGATAGCACAAAAGATAAAGAAGATCTCTGACAATAAGGTGGCAATTCCTGGGCCACAAACAATGATACCACCGGAAAACACCCGGAAAGCTGAAGCTCTCCCAGAGGCATTGCAGCAGGACCGTTCATTGACCACGGGTAGAGCTAGTGATGTCTGTGTGCTGACTGCCGGGTACAGAACTGTGCTGGTAAACACTTCCTTGTATAGCCCATTCTCACAACAGACAAAGAAACTGGCACATAGGTGGCCGAAGTCACTTGCCCAAGGTGCTCGGTGACCAAGAGAAGGAGCCAGGATTTGAGCGTCTGCTTTCAACTGCTCAGACCAGACAGAAAGAAAGATTTGCGTGAATAGTGATGGTCTGAAGGGCGGTGATCAGGGCACAGGGAGCAGGTAAGTGAAGAGGGAGGGTGAAAGAAAGGTAAAAGAGAGAGGCCAGTGGCAGACTGATGGA
Organism: Cervus canadensis; assembly: GCF_019320065.1. Lineage (NCBI taxonomy): Eukaryota > Metazoa > Chordata > Mammalia > Artiodactyla > Cervidae > Cervus > Cervus canadensis. Next base: position 36,592,051 of record NC_057408.1, read on the forward strand.
TGGAGACAGGACTGGGCCCAGTTCCCAGCTCAGGAGACCTAGAGCCTTGAATCAGAAGGAGACGGAACCCACACAGAAAACCTAGACAGATCTGCTCTCTACTGGCCAAATAGCACCATTTATCAGACTGTTGCTGAGGCTATATACTGTTAAAGGCAGCCATGGATGTAGGAATTGAGGGGTTACTTGGGTTTAGAGCACTTTGCAGAGGGGAGCATGCCTGCTGAGCTTCGCGTCTGGAGTAATGACCTGTAATCCAAGAGCTGGAGTCTCATCACATAGAGGACTTTCTTGAGCAGGGGATTGGGACAAGGATTCAAAGATCCTAAGATAGGAGCAAACCTATAGAAACACTGATCTTACCCTTAAGGGAGCAAATGGGAACCTTTATGTCATGGGAACAGAGTGACTGCCAAAAATTGGTTTACGTGAACTCTATCTTTTGGTCTTGAGGACCATTCTTTCTTACCAAAGAGCACCAGACACTGTACTCTTTTTCAGCTGAAAAGAATCTTTGTGGCTTGCTGGTCAAGTAGTTACAGATTAAACTACCACACAAACACGCTGGGGCTAGACTTTGGTTGAGGAGCTCTTGGCTGCGCATTGGACAGAACCCTGACTTTCGATCGATGTCTTTGGTGTTTCCAGATCCAACAGCACCGAAGGCAAGGTTTGGCTGCCAAGAAGGGAGCTACAGGGTTGAAGCATCCTCTCCTAGCCTCCTCCCACAGGACCAAGTCCTCACCAACAGTTTTGTCTGTCTTTAAAAAACAATTTTTTTCTTTATATATACAGATATATTTCATTGAAGTATAATTGACTTACAATGTTTCAAGTGCACATCAAGGTGATTCAGTTATAAATATACACATAAATTAAATATACATATAAACATACACATGTATTATTTTTCAGATTATTTTCCTTTATAGGTTATTATATGATATTGATACTGTAGTTCCCTCTAATATAAGTACATTTTTGTTGCTTTTTGCATATCTTTTTTTTAAATTAGAAATCTAGCAAGGTGTCATTTATATGCCACAAAAATATCTGTTTTAAGTGTACAATTCAATGGTATTCAGTACACTTAAAGAGTTGTATATATCCTGTGATCTAATTTTAGAACATATCCATCATCCCCCCAGAAAGAAGCCTCCTGCCCATTTGTGTTCACACCCGATTCTTACCTCCAGGCCCAGGCAACCACTGATCTGCTTTCTGTCTGAACAGTTTTATATGCGGATGAAACAGGGGATGCTTTGCAAACACAGTATCTGCCCTGCACTTGGGATGAAGCAAAATACAGACCAGTTGACTATTTTTCATAGTCTCAGAAAAATAAAAAAATTCAGTAACTTTAAGGTATAATAATTTAATGTGTTAAAAGATGCAATAACCTACTGCTTTTTGTCTTTGAAGATATTCTGTGAAAGATCAGCTGTGAATTGCTGGCTGACTTGAAGGTTCAAACTTTCATGTTGCTGGATGATCATAGAGCTGCCCTGGAGACTGTAGGGTGCGTGCCTAGATTTGTTTGTTACCATTTTTTCTCTGAAATTCATATTCATTCATTTAACTTGTATTCTGGGGGGCTTCTCAGAGTATGAACTGCTATTACAAGGCAGATTTCATGAGGAAATTGGCCCAGTGTTTGAACCCCTCAGAATCGGGAAGCTAGAACATCACAGCCACATTCGAATCTCGCCGTGTGTCCTGTAGGATCGGGTGGCTATGTGTGGATGCTCCCTCTCTTTCTCTGACAGACCCTTTCTTTCCTCCTGCATTTTTCTCCTCTCTCTCCTGTGCTGTTGAGTTTTCCCTCACCGTTTGTATCAGGATGCACACCTGCCACAGTTCTTTCCATTTACAAAACCCCTACCGTTGACCTGGCTTCCTCTTCAGGTACTGCCCATCATCTCTGATTTCCTTTTCAGAGAATCATTGAATGGAATTCTCTAAGATAGCTATCCCTGCCTTTTCTTCAATTCCCTCTTAAACTCATTCTGGGCAGGGCTTTGCATCTGACGTTGGGCTTCCCTGGTAGCTCAGTTGGTTAAGAATCTGCCTGCAATGCAGGAGACTCCAGTTCAATTCCTGGGTCGGGAAGATCTGCTGGAGAGGGATAGGCTGCCCACTCCAGTGTTCTTGGGCTTTCCTTGTGGCTCAGCTGGTAAAGAATCCACCTGCAATGCATGAGACCTGGGTTCGATCCTTGGGCTGGGAAGATCCCCTGGAAAAGGGAAAGGCTACCCACTCCAGTATTCTGGTCTGGAGAATTCCATGGATCGTATAGTCCACAGGGTCACAAAGAGTCAGACACAACTGAGCAGTCCTTCTTTGCATGTGACACTCCACCAAACTGGCCCATGGTGTCGTTGCCAGTGACCCTATGTGGCTGATGCCATCATTGACCCTCAGCCTCTCAGTGCAGCTTATCAGTTGCTTTGGCACCTTGATCCCCACCTTCCTGAAGTTCTCTCTTCTGGACCCTGGAACATCTCTGTCACTTGGCTTTTCATGTGCCTCGCTGGTCCTTCCTGTTCAGTCTGCTGTGTTGGCTGCTGCTCCTCACATCCCCAGCATATCTGTGTTGGAGAATCCCACAGCTTGCTTCTTCTCCTTTTCTCTCCTTGGCCTGGAACCCTCTTGAGGTGATCACATGCAGGATGGTGGCTACTTTAAATACTATCGCTCTTGACTTCCAAACTTGTATCTCTAACCCTCCCATCCTGAAACTATGGGCGTTCAAGAGAATTGTTCGTGGAGATGCTAGAAATGTGAGAGGGCCCAGTGGACCATGTTCTTGGACCTCTTCTTTTCTTTGCACTCCCTCACTTGGTGGTGTTATCCAGACTTATAGATTTATTTTAATGAAATCCAGCTTATCAGTTTTTCTATCATGGATCGTGCATTTAGGGTTGCATGTAAAAGCTCATCACTAAGCCCAAAGTCACTGTAGATTTTCTCATATTTTCTTCTAGAAGTTTTGTGGTTTTGCATTTTGGCCTGTAATCCATTTTGAGTTAATTTTTGTGAAAAGTGTAAGGAAGTCTGTATCTAAGTTTATTTTTTATATTTTTGACATTCCATTGTTCCAGCAGTTGTTTTCATTGAAAAGACTATCCTTTCTCCACTTAATTGACTTTGCTGCTTTGTCAAAGATCAGTTGACTATACTTGTGTGGGCCTACTTCTAAACTCTCTATTCTCTTCCATGTTTTGTAACTTTAAATATCACTGCTGAGGCTCTTCAATGTATATGTCTAACCTGGACTTCCCCCCTGGAGTCCGGACATATATATTCACTGCCTTCCTGTACATCCACTTGAATGCCTAACAGGCATCTCAGACTGGCCACGTCCACACGTAATATGATCTCCTTCCCCACCATCCAGTCTGTTCCTCCTCCATAGCAACTCCATCTTTCCTGTTGCTTCCATCAAAAATACGGACTTCTCTCATCAAATAGGTCAAGAAATTCTATTGCTTCTACTTCAAGATGCATCATGAATCCAGCCATTTCTCATCATCTGCACTACTACCATGCTGGCGCAAGCCACCATCATGCCTTGCCTGGGTCACTGCAACAGCCTCCTAACTGGTCTTCCTGCTTCTGACCTTGCTTCCCAATAGTCTGTTTATCCACAGGGATCCTGGAAAAGTCAGATCATGTCACTGTTTTCCCCAGGCCCCTCCAGGGTCTTTTGTTTGAATTCAGAGTAAGTTCCAAAGACCTCGTGGTAGCCCCTATGGTCCTTTATCACTAGTACTACCCGCTCACATCTCCCACCTCACCCCTGCTGCTCTCCCTTCTTCACCCTGCTCCTGCCATCCTGGCCTCCTCCCTCTTCTTCGAAAATCCTACAGAGGCCCCCGCCTCGGGGCCTTGGCATCAGTCCATCTACTGGGCACGTTCTTTCCCAAGAGATTCACAGGGCCTACTTCCTCACCTTGTTCAAGACTTTGCTCAGATGTCACCTTCCTTTTTAAAACAATTTATTTTACTGAAGTATGGTTGATTTACAATGTTGAGTCAGTTTCTGGTGTATAGCAAAGTGATCCATATATATATATATGTATATGGGCATGTGGGTGTGAGGGATCTCCTGGAGGCCAGGGCTGGGGTGGGGTTGGAAGAGTCTGAATGGAGTAAGTCTGCTAAGCACACAGGTGAAGGAATACTTAGGGCACCCTGCAGGCCTCTGAGGAAGCCTGTCTCAGATCTCAAGACACCAGGGCTTGGATGACCCCTCAGAGGGCATCAGCAGCTAGCAGGGTTGACCTTGAGCCCTCGGACGTGGGAGGCCACTTGTCCAGCTCCGTCCAGCCCGTTCTTCTACACCCCGCCTCTGCCCAGTGGAGACCCAGGACTCAGAGGGAGGGGAACGGGTGCTCCAAGCAGATGCCTCCCCATCCCTGGAGTCCCAAGCGAGCCTGGCCAGACAAGGGAAGAGGGGGCCATGCTGGAAGCTGAGAAGTGGACTAAGCTAAGGGCAAGGCCTGAGACCTTTGAATATCACTGAGGGAGGGAAAAGAGCCGTTCCACCCAGCCTGGCTGACGGCAGTGGCTACAGGAGATAACAGCGTGTTATGTGAGCTCAGCAAAGCACCTAAGGGAAAAGAAACAATGTTCGAAGACTGAACTTGCAGATCTAAATCCATGTACAACAGCATAGAGTCACCTTTGCTTCATGAGATAACTTTACTTAAGATAAAGGGAGATAAAAGAGCAGAAAACTTCATTCCCTAAAAGTATTTCAGATGTTGCTCCAGCTTTCTTCAGGACAAAATTTAAATCACTAGGCGAATTTGGTGACTCAGATGGTAGAGAATCCTCCTGCAATGCAGGAGACCCGGGTTGGATCCCTGGGTTTGGAAGATCCTCTGGAGAAAGGCAGGGCAACCCACTCCAGTATTCTTGCCTGGAGAATCCCCATAGACAGAGGAGCCTGGCAGGCTACAGTCCATGGGGTCGCAAAAAGTCAGACACAATTGAGCCACTCAGCACACAGACATGTGAATTTGTGCTCAAAAACATGTTGAGAAGCTGTAGACCTTGGTCTTGTCACTGTGTTCTTTGGTTTCCACGGACACATTCTGCCCATTAAACAGAGACCCTGCTCCTGACCTGAGCTCCCATCTCATTAAAGGAAGCTGCTCAGCCCCAGATCATAGAATCATAGTTTTAGAGCTAAAAGGCATGAATCGGTTTATGATGCACAAGATGCGGCAAGCTCAGAGAGGTGGATGGTTTGGTTGGGATCACACAGCAGGTTGGGGATTGTGGTAAGCAGAAAAATGGCTCTGAAGATGTCCACATCCTCATCCCTAGAACCTGAGACGATGCTCCCTTTCAGGGCAAGCAGGGCTTTTCAGGTGTGATTAAGTTAAGGATGTTGAGATGCAGAGAGAATCCTGGAGTACTCAGGTATCATCACAGGGGTCCATGTAACAGGAGGCAAGAGGGCCAGAGTCAAAGAGAGAGATGTGATCATGCAAGCAGAGGTCAGAGTGATGCAGCCATGAGCCAAGGAATGCAGGTGACTTCTAGAAACTGAAAAAGGCAAGGAAACAAATTCTCCCCATCACCTTCAGAGGAATTGCAGCTCTGCCAACACCATGATTTTAGCCCCACAAGACTCATATCAAACTTCTGACTTCCAGAACTGAAAGATAGTAAATCTGTGCTGTTTTAAGTCATTCAGTTGGGTGGTTTTTTGTTAAAGCAACATAGGAAATGAATCCAGTAGTAAAGCCCCATTAAAGCACCCACCTCCTAAGCCATATTCCTCTGGCCTTCCTGCCACAGTTCTGAGCTGGTGATGAAGCAGGGTGATTCCTTGAGCAGGTGGAAAGTCCCACAGGGCCCTGGCTTGAGCCCTGTGCTGTGACAGAGGCCTGGCAGGTGATGGAGGGTCTACTGGGTGGGGAAGCCTCTTTCCAGAGGGTGTGGCCAGTTCAGGTGTGGTTCGGACAAGGACAGCTACCAGAGTTTTGAGACCTAGAGTCCAGGGTGGTCAATGCTTGAGAGCTGTGGAGGCCACTGAGGGTTCTGTGCCTACGTGGACTTGGTGTCCAGAGGCCCCCTGGAGTGGGGGAGTGGGACTTCAGCACCGGACAAGGCTCCTGGGTTGGAGCCAGGGCAGGAACAAATGGGGTGTCTGGTGGGAGGGCCAGATCTGCAAGGATGTGTGAGTGCCGGTGACGGTCACTGGTGTTAAAGGCAGCGAATGAGACTTGGGGGATTAAGTGGTCAGTGCAGGCCACTCAGCCTGGGGCTAGGCAGGGAGGCTGGATGACTGATCACTTCCCTTTCCAGCTGGGACTGCTTTAAGAACTGAGGTGGGGCTGGTAGGGGTGGAGGGAAGGGATGTCAGTGAAGGCAGCTTCTGGAGGTTGACCAAGATGGGGCAGTGGAATGAGACAGAGCCATTATTCTGCCTACCACAACCCCCAACTTGCTGCATGATCCTGACCAAAGCGTCCAGCCCTCTGAGCCTGCCTCGTCTCGTGTATCATAAAGAGTGGCTTGTGGCTGACCTTTCCCACCACTCTCATAGACGAATTTAATAGTCACAACAATATACAGCTAATGCAATGTCCTGCTATGGCTGTAAAATAAGATCAGATTTCCTTTTTTTTTCTTCACATTTCCTTTTAAATGCCCAAATTCCAATTGCTCAGTGGCCCCAGTCTTGCCTAGAGACTGGAATAACCTGAGGAGCTTTGGGCAAGGGCCTGTGGGCCACCCCTCCAGGGTCCTACCCCTGACCTGACTTGTCCAGAGGCAGCCTGGGCACTGGGATTTGGAGAAGCTCTTGAGGGCCCTGCTAGTGTAGCCCTGTGAGCTTATCACCTGTAAGCTGATCTCTCCAAGGATCCCCAGCTGTGTCCCGGGTTCCCCCAGGGCTTGGGGCGGGGCCCCCACAGTTTCCAGCACAGCCTCCTGACCATGCCGCTGGGCCCCTGCCTCCTGCTCTGGGAAACTTGGCCTCAGGAAATGCTGCTCTCCCTAAAGCGATGGCTCCAAGTGTGAGACTGACCCTCTTATGAAGTGGGGTAGGGCACCCAGGCCTTCCTGAGGCCCCAGGACAGTGGATGGGAAGCAGCCAGGATGAGGTGGCTCGCAGGGCCCAGGGGGCCAGGCCTGTCCTCAGGGACTCTCCCAGGGCCACTCACTTCCCTGCCAGAGGGACCAGCCTCTCCCCTGCCCAGCCGTGCTCTGGATATCACCAGCACTCACAGAGCAGACCCCAGATCTGTCAAGCAGCTCTAAGGTCTGACGCAAGCCCTACCTTCAGCCCCAGGACAGCAGGAAGGAAGGTACACTTTCTGGAGGGAAGCCCGCCCTCACCCACAGTCCCCTGGTGGCCTCCAGAGACATCCAACAAATGTACAACGTCTGCCCTTCCAGGTAGCTGGGCCTCAGGAGTCTGAGTAGCCTGTAGGACAGTCTCTCCAGTGGTGAGCAGAGGGCGGATTCAGGACTGTTTTCTTCACCAAAGGACTGCTTGCTTGGGCGTCCCAGGTGGCCCAGGAGTAAAGAACTCGCCTACCAGTACAGGAAACATAATGAGACGTGGATTCAATCCCTGGGTCAGAAAGATCCCCTGGAGAAGGAAATGGCAACCCACTCCAGTATTCTTGCCTGGAGAATCCCATGAACAGAGGAGCCTGATGGGCTACAGTCCACGGGGTCGCAAGGAGTTGGACACGACTGAAGTGACTTAGAATGCAGGGAAGCCAGAAAACAACCACCCCAATATCTCAGATGATAACAGGCAATGGTTCACAGCCCGAGTCCATCCAGACAATGGCCATGTGTCTCCCAGAGAAAGTCTTCAGGGAGGAGCCCTTCCTTGTGGGTGCAAATTAGTCACAAAAAACAAATATTTACAGAGGATGAGAAAAAAAGGACAATAAACTTCAAATTTCAAAATGCTGAAAAATGCCTTCAAGAGCACCAAATCCAGGGAAATGACCTAATATTTTCGTTGACAGCCTGATATATCTCTATGTTTTCCCTTCTTTTTTTTTTTTTTGGCTGCACGCTCTTTGATCACCCGTCATATTCTCTGGAGGGAATCAAAAGATAAACATGTTCTGTTTGGCATAATTTCACATTAGCATAATTTCCTTGAGCCTGATTGATCAAAATTCACTGCATCTGGAATGACAGACTTGAGCAGAGCAAGATGTGTCCGATACTTCCAATGGGATCTGATACGTTGGGATATAGAAAACGTGTGACTTGCATGGAGACGTACATGCTCAGTGTTGGGAGTATTTACAGGTTTGTGTCCTATAAACACAGAGGTTCCGGTAAAAGTTTTACTAGAAAAGCAAGAAAAGAACATGGTATGTTTATAATTGTCTACACTTCAGTCTGGAGACTGTTCGTGACAGGAGAGAATGGCCCTTCTGATTGCTGTTGATGAGAACTGAATCTTCTGCTTGCAATTCTACACATCTGGTGAGGCAAGGAATTTTCCAGAGACCAGCTCCTGGCTTGGTATATTTTAAACCTTGTTTATCCTCCTCCCCACAGTGTTCTGTTGCTGGTGCCCAAGACATATTCTTGTTATAATATGGCCCTGGGCCCTCAACCTTCATGGCCAGGCCCGAGGAGCCCGCCCAGAGGATGGCAAGACCCTTCCTGGGGAACATTCTTGTGCCAGGGCAGTAACTTAGCTACACATGGAAGTGACTGCAGACCACCTAAACTAAATAGAGTGTAGAAACTACAAGAATAAGAAAGACTGGCAAGACACATGGACACAATGGTGGGGGGGTGGGGAACAAAGTAGATATTCAGGCTCAAGTTCCCATGTGGGTTTTACCACTTGCTGAGTAAGTGTGAACAAGTTCATCAACTTCTATGAATCATGTTTTCATAATTTGGTAAATAAGCAAAATACCCACCTTGTAAGGCTGGTCTGAGAAAACAACACTGGATAAAGTTTACCTTAAAATCAAGACATGATCATGACTGAGTACTTATAATAAAGGAAATATTCTACCAGTCTGATTAACAACTTCATTCTGTTTTCAAAAACACTTAAACTAGATTGTAAATTCCATTCTGATCTACATACTGTCTAATCTGACTTCAGTTTATCTTCACATTCTAAACCAAATGCCTCCCCAACCTTATTTCCCATGCTGGATCTCCCAAATGCCATGGCCATTCCACTGTCACCTGGCCTCTAGGAGAGTATGACATAGGAGACTTTGGAGTGGACATAGGCAGTGGTCTTATGCAATGATGGTAGAATATCTTAGTTTAAAATATTTACAGAAACATGTGACTGTGTTTCCAGGGTCTGCAAAGTGACCTGGCAAGAGAATGGTCCTGAAATTGGAGCTTCAGAGGTGTCGTTGGCTGAAGGCACTACGCCTGTGCTGGGCAGATGGTCCTCCAGCCCCGAGCAAGGGGTACTTGTTTTACATTTGAATAGCCAACAGGCTATTTAGAATGTTTTTCCTATAACAAGGGACACTGCCTCAAAACTTAAGCCTCTACTGTTTGTTAGCCAGAAAACTATTATACTTGAAAGTTTAAAGTTTTTTTTCAGTATTGAGAGTCCCTTGGACAGCAAGGAGATCAAATCAGTCAACCCTAAAGGAAATCAACCTTAACTCTTCACTGAAGAACTGATTCTGAAGCTGAAGCTCCAATACTTTGGCCGATGCAAAGAGTCGACTCATTGGAAAAGACCCTGATGCTGGGAAAGATTGAGGGCAGGAAGAGAAGAGGGTGACAGAGGATGAGATGGTTGGATGGCATCACTGATGTTCATCACTGAACATGAGTTTGAGCAAACTCTGGGAGATAGTAGACAGGGAAGCCTGGTGTGCTGTAGTCCATGGGGTCGCAAAGAGTCAGACATGAGTTAGTGACTGAACAGAAACAATTAATTAAGAGTTAATTTTTTTTTCATCCAGAACTAGCCATTTCCCTTTTTATATCCTTAAGGACACCTTGCTGATATTTTATTTATCTGATGTCAGTCGCTAAACGAGTGTTTTGCAAACTGAAATCTGTAAGTCCTTGAGGAGAATTTTAAAATGCTTTGTTGGGTGAAATGGTAAAAAATTCTGGGAAACTTTGGTGGTTTCTTATAAAACTAAACATGCAATTACCATACAATCCGGCACTCTCACTTATAGGCACTTGCACTCTCACTTCTTTCATCCCAAAGAAATGAAAATTTATGTTCACACAAAAACTTGCACATGAATGCTCATGGCACTTTTATTTATAATATCCCCCAAACTTGAAACAAACCAGATGTCCTTCAGCAGGTGAATGGTTAGACAAACTGCGTTGCATCCATACCATGGAATCCTAGCCAGCAATAAAGAAAAGAACAAACTCTTGATACACACTTTGCTTTGGATGAAGCTTAAGGGAATTATACTGAGTACAAAAGCCAGTCCTAAAAGGCTGCATACTGTATGGTTCCATTTACATAAGACTCTCAAATTGACCAAACTATAGAGATGGAGAAGAGATCTGTGGTTGCCAGGGGCTTGGGGGTGGTGTGGGTACAGCATAGAGGGGAGATGTGTGTGGTTATAAAAGGGTAGCTCCAGGGATCCTTGTGGTGATGGGACTGGTCCTTGTCTTGACTGTGGTGGCGGAAGTTGCTCATGGGATAAACTTGCAGGGAACTAAAAATATGCAAAAGTAAGTGCAAATAAATAAGTGCATGTTAAACTGGGGAAATCTGATTCAGATTGGTACTTTGTGATATAGTCGTCGTCCATGTCAGTGTCCTGGCTGTGATCTTATTATAGTTTTGTGAGATGTTGTTACCGTTGGGGAAACTGGGTGAGGGATGTGTGGGGTCTCTTGGTATTATTTCTTTTCTTGTTTTAAAAAATAATTGTATTTATTTATTTTTGGCTGTGCTGGGTCTTCATTGCCCTGGGGGCTTCTCATTGCCGTGGCTTCTCTTGTTGTGGGGCGTGGACTCTAGGGCTCTCGGACTTTAGTAATTGCAGCACAGCACAGTTGTGGCTCCCAGACTCTAGAGCACAGGCTCAAAAATAGCTGTGGTGCACAAGCCTAGTTGCTTCGTGGAATCTTCCTGGACCAGGGATCGAATGCATGTCTCCTGCATTGGCAGGTGGATTCTTTACCACAGAGTCACCTGGGAAGCCCTTGGTATTATTTCTTATAACTTCATGTGACTCTGCAATTATCTCAAAACAAGTTTAATTAAAAATTATGTGAGTATTTCGATGGTAATAAAAAGACAAGTATCAGTACATTCTGGATGATCTGAGTGACCCCTTTATGGCCTTATAAGCTAGTTCCCCAGTGGATCATCAGTGCTTTCTTTGGAATGAATGTTTATTGCCAGTCACTTTGCACAAGTAACAACATCTTGGCAAGAACAGAATCAATGACAAGCCTCCCTGGTGAGCAGGCCAAGTGTCAGAGAAAGATTTTGCAAGGCAGAACTGAAAAACATTCTTATTGGCTCCCTAGGGTTGACTGCATTATTGTAATGCTAGTTAAACATGCAAGCTCATATACAGATTTCTAACTGAATATAATAAAAACTACAAAACCAATAAAATTCAAATTAGTGCCATTAATTTACTGTGATGAATGATGCTGCTGTGTTGAAACTAACTGGTTGATTACGAAGTGGCGATTATACACACACTGCTACAGATACCCCATTTTTTTCAGAACTGGGGCTCCTTTGCTTACAACTTGAGCTTCCTAGGGAGCCAGGGTGCACGTCGGAAAAGGCCTGAGATCCTCTGGGATAAATATAACAGGGACCATTAGTTCTTAAATCTTCTTAACAGCACACTTCCGTGCTCAGGCATATCCTTGACCAGCTTGGTCAGCTTGTTTCCTGGCCTTAGCAAATACAAGGGTTATTTCTGCAGGCTGTCCCCTCGTGAAATGACCACAGAGACTGTGACAATCATGGGGAGATTGGAAAATTACAAAAAGCAGATACAGAAACGAAATATTTTCGCAATTGCGAGGAAAAGGCATGGAACTTCTGAGAAAATCACAGTCCGACTGCCCAGCACACTGAGTGATGTTCATGATCATGATCCTTAGTGATGAATGGAAGGTCGAGTTAAGTTGAGAGGCTCACGCTTGGGAAGATTGGGTGGTCCCACCTGGACCCTCATGTGTTTTGGAGTTCTGGTCCTTGAACAAGCACACTTCTGTCTTCCGCAGACCTGAGCATCCGTGGGCGACTCTTTCCCAGCAGGGAGAAGGCAGACTCTGTGGGCACCTGTGCTTGAGCTTGTGTGTTGGGATGGGACAGGGGAGGGAGATGGAATTCTATGACATGCAGAACAAATGGCCTCACACGCGATTAATTGTGCCCCCCACTCCCTGGGCTCTTAGGGCTGCTGATAATTGCTCCCCCTTTCAGGATTTCAAGGTGGCACATCGACCTTTCAAGCTTTCATCTTCACACCTCTTCATGCCTCTTATGACAGATAATTACAGCTGAGGATTAACACCAACAGGAAAGCAGACCTCTTATCTTCACGTTAGGCACTTCCACCAACATTTTAAGATATATTATTCATAACTGTGCTTGAGGAAACGGTACCAGCAGAAGCTTCTGAGATATTGAATTGTTTTGTGACTGTGGAAGAAAGAAGACCATTTCCATGACAAATAGGGGAACTTTTATGAAGTGATTAAATATTAATTTGTCCAACAACTATTTATTACATGCCTTCAGTGTCCAAGATACCTTATTAGGGACCACAGGGTACACAAAGCCATACATGATTCAGTTCCTGATCTAATGGAATTTATAACCTGGGAGTTTAAAATAAGATTTATTGTTCCAAAGTCCTACCATATAAAGACGTGTCAAAGATGCAGTTCGGTGACTTCCCTGGTGGTTCAGGGGTTAAACTCTGCCTGCCAATGCGGGGGACACAGGTTCGATCCCTGGTCCTGGAAGTCCCCACATGCCGAGGGGCAACTGAGCTGGCCTGTATGCCACAACTGCTGAGCCCACGCTCTGCAGCCCACGCTCTGCAACGAGAGAAGCCACCACTGTGAGAAACCTACGCAGCAGAGAGTACCCGCCGCCTGCTGCAGCTAGAGGAAAGTCCATGGGCAGCAATGAAGACCCCCAAATAAGTACATAAATAAGATAAAAAAGAATTAACTATTAAAAAAAGAATTAGCCATGAAAAAATGGAGTTCAATCTCAGCGACTGAGGAGGTGAGACGTGGGGATGTGTTTGTACAAGGCACTCCCAAGCTGCCCCAGAAGGATGAGCAGTGCCATAGGGTAGGAACGGGCAAAGGCATGCCCATGGAGGGCACGGTGTGGGCAAAGTTGTGGGGGTTGGCGGTAAGGAGGCAGTGAGTTTCTCTGGACAATGAAATCCTGATGGGGGAGCAGCTGGAGATGGGCAGAGACCAGATTGTAAAGCACTTTTAAAATGCCGGGCTAAGCAGTTAAGCTTTATTCTTCGGGAAGAAGAGGGACCGGTAGAGGTAGTATTAGTGGGGACAATTAGAATGGATGAGAGCAGTCTCTACCCCACTAGGACGCCATCAGAGGAGCCCAGGTAGAAGGGCTGAAGAGGGGAAGTGAAACTTTAGTTTCAGGGAGTCTGGAATGACCATGTCAGGTCAGTCTGGAGGGAGGTGGGCCTCATTTTTGGTCATGGGCAGCAGATAGGGAAAGCAGATGTTTGATAAGACTGTACAGGTTTCATCGGGAGGGAACCCAGCTTCCAAGGCATTCCTGCCCCAAACGGCTTCCCCACCTTCAATGTTTTTGTTACTGAGACCAACCTTGCACTGCTTGCCCGCGTGACAGACCAATAAAGGGAAAGACAAATTGCTGGGGCAAGGAATAGAGACTTTATTTGAAAAGCCAGCAAACCAAGAAGATGATAGACTTGTGTCCCCCCAAAAACATCTTGCCTGAGTTAGAATTCAGGCTTCGTTTATACTAAAAGGGGAGGGAGGACAGTCAAATATTTCCCGGCTCCCATCAGCTACCAGAGGTGTGTTAATTTCCTCCTCCCTGCAGTCATTCACAGGTGGGTCTGGTTAGGTTGTTTACTGTGAGCTAAGCAAAGGTATTTTAGCTTAATGCTCATTACCTGGGGAGGCAGGTTTCCCAGAGATGGGCCATTATGTATAATTTAAACTTATAGGCAATATCCCTTTAGTAATTAATTTATAACAGAATATAAAAGTTTCTTCCCTATTACCTTTTGGAACTAATGTACTAAATTTATCTTATCTGCAGGTTGACATTTCGCAGTTTTGAACTGATCCTATGTAGTTTCATGAGATGTGCCTTGAATCTCCCCAGAAGGTAACCCACACCTGTCGGTGAGTCTCAAACCTATTGCCAGAGTTGGTCAGGACCCTAAGATTGTGCCTCGCGCCCAGCAGGAGCACAACAAATGCAGATGTTTATAACCGTGGTTCCTATGAAAGACCGAGCTCAAATCAATTCCTTTATTGGTTCATTCACTTGGCCGAGTATGCTGAGCCCTACTATGTGCAGGAACCAGGTCATGTCTGTGGCTGTCAGCCTCCATGACCTTCCCCTTCTCCGAACTCCTCTTCCTCTCCTTTGTCTTCCTCACCAGCAAGTTCTTCCTTCCAGAGGTGGAGGGAATAGAGGTTCCCCTGCTGGGTGGGATCTGGACTGACCACCAGCAAGGACAGCGTTGAGGGTCCCCTTTGTGGGGAGTAAGCCGTGATGTCTAAACGTGTCACCATGAGTGAAACAGCATCGCTGATGCATATGACAGCAACAGCAGGTACTGCATCGGGAAAAGGGGAGGCGGGAGTATGGGGAGGCCTGGGGAAGCCTGGTCTCTGTGCCAGGCACAAGTTCTTTGCCATTTCACCTCCTGCCCGTCATGGCCTTCCAGTGAATGTGGCACTATCACCCTGATTTTAAAGATGGAGAAACTTGTTTTCACAAGGACTATGTAATGTTGCCCAGGTTACACAGCTTGTAAGCTGGATTTGAACCCAGAACATTCTGGCTCCAAAGCTCAGGCCCTGGCTCAGCCCACACTCTTAACCTCTTTACTGTCCCCTAAAGACAGATAACAACCTGACCACAATGGCCTGGACAGGTACGCGGTTCACCACCTTACTGCCGGTGCTTAGCACAGGGTCAGGCACACACTAGTGAGTGTGTTAGCCTCTCAGTCGTGTCCGAATCTTTGTGACCCCACAGACTGCAGCCCACCAGGCTTCTCTGTCCATGGAGCTCTCCAGGCAAGAATACTGGGGTAGGTAGCCATTTCCTTAAAAGCTCACGAAGTGTTTGTAAAATGAATATATAAGAATACATAATTTCCTTAACTAATCATTCTACTACTGGCTTGCATCAATGTAATGTTTTATTGTTAATGCTCACTCAGATTTAAGGGGTAACAAACATGATCCTATCCTACTCCTCCTGTAAAAATGACCCCATGCAAAGGCCAGGACAGGTTTAACAGCCCCATTTTGCAGAGAAGGAAACTGAGGTTTAGGAAGTTAAGTGACTTGTCTGAAGTCCCAGAGTAAGGGCATCACAATGTAGAATTCAAAAGCCTTCTTCTTTTCTTTTTTTACTTTAGCTCAATACCCCTTCTCAACGGCTGTGCTTCTTCCTCTAGTAATGAGGTAGAAGCCAAGGTGCAGTCTTTCTTTCCTCATTAGCATTCTTTCCAAAACAGGCGCCAGTGGGCCCATCCTATAAAATGCCATAAAGCAGACTCGTGTGGTCTTCGTCCTGCTCTGGAAGCATCTGTGAGTTGTGCTCTGGAGGCAAGGGGAGAAAATATATTAGGTTCTCCAATATGATAATAATATAAAAGAAATTTATGGTGCCCCAGAGGGAGAGAATTACAAATGGATGAAAGGTGACTATTTAATGTAGAGGCTTTATTTTAAAGGGGTATAAAAATAAATAGAAGAAAATAGAGTGCAAGTAGAACCTGCAGATAATGGAAGGTGGATGGGCCTTGTTTCACCGTGCTCCCGCCGCAGCCCACGTCCCTGCATAATGATGGCCATTTTTAACATTTCCGACTTCATCATTTTACAAGTAGCTCCACCGTCTCTTGCTTATTTGCCAGTCCTCAAGAGATTTCTAGAACTCCAGGAGTGCTGTTTGGCCTGTCTTTCCTTCCCTTACTTCACCACCTCCCTTAAGATTCTATGGTTCTTCCTGAAGTCAGTCAGACCCTGGGCCAAGCCTGCAGATGGGAACTTCTGCGCCTCCGAGTCCATGATGCTATGTCATCTGCGTGACCAGCTGGGGGCGCTCTGTGGGCAGGAGCCATGTTCCAGGGAAGCCAGGACATTGCAGACCCTCACTTCACGTGCCCTGGTCTCTGGTGCCCCCCTTTCCCCTTCTACTTCCCCTCCGTCACTCCTGGGCAGGTTGTTCTGAACTCTTCCTCTGCCAGGAGATACACAGGGACCTGCATCCCAGAGGCACAGGCAGGGTGGGGTTCTGCCCACCACCCTCTTGTTGCAGGCCTTAGTCTGCCCTGCTTGACCCATCCCAGCCCTACCCTGGAGGGAAGCTGCCAGGATGCTCTGAGCAGCTGTGTCAGCCCTGAACTCCAGCTGCTCTTCACCAAGACCCCCTTGCAGGACATAAACTCTGCTCGAGTTTCCCCAAGTCCTGCTCCACTCCAGACTTCACTGTCCTCAGGAGGCCCCTAACCTTCCACCTACGATAGTCTCCCCGTCCCTGGTGGCTCAGATGGTAAAGAACCCACCTGCAGTGCGGGAGACCCAGGTTTGATCCCTGGGTTGGGAGGATCCCCTGGAGAAGGGAATGGCGATCCACTCCAGTAGTCTTGCTTGGAACATTCCACCGACAGAAGAGTCTGGTGGGCTACAGTTCATGAGGTCGCAAAGAGTCAGACATGACTGAGTGACTAACTCTTTCACAACAGTGTCCACCTGCTACAGCTGCTCTTTGATCAAACTCAAGCATCTTTTCTCCTTTATCCTCTGAGGGTCCCCCCCCGCCCCGTCCTGCTGGTGGGCTCTGGGGGTTTTGAGAGTTTTTCTCTCAGCTTTTATGACTCCTGTTCTGTCTTCACTCTGACCTCTCGTTGACACAGACAAGCCAGGCAGCCCCATCTCAGCAGGGGCGTGGAGGAGACGATGGTTCCCTCCAGGGCCGTGAGGGGTGGGGTGGGGACGGAAAGGCCAGGCAGTGAGGAGACAGGAGGCTGCTCTTGTCTTCACCTTCCTGCAACATTGCCCCTCTCCACCGTTCAGACCTCCCCTGCTCCCCCTGCCCGGACTCACCTTCCAGCCCAGCAGGGCCCATCTCCTGTGGTGGTCCCCGATCTCCCCTCACCAGGGTGGCCTGCCCCTCTGCTGTTCTAGCTGAGCCCCCGGGTGAGACAGGCTTCTCATGGGGGTGGAAGGCCTGGCTCAGGGCACCTGGAGGATGTGCCAGGGGGCAGGCGCAGGGGCTCCTGTGGACTGAGGCTCTGCCTCTGCTTGGCCCACACTTTTGCCGGCTGGTTCGTGGGGACCAGCTCTCCTAGCATCCTGCGAACAGGCAGGGCGTGGCTGCAGCCTCCAGGTCTGTTTCTTGGGGCCCACGCAGAGTGGGCTCACCCCCTGCTGCTGTCCGGCAGGGCTGGGATTTGACCTCCCCTTGCCACTGCCTCACCACGGGGCTTTCCCTTCAGGGCTCGGCCTGCCTCCATGTCCCTTAGTTTCTCAAAATACGCCGTAGGCTGCCACACATGCTCACAGTCAGACATGCTGATAAGCGCTGGGAAACCTTCACTTTCTTAAAACAGAACTCTAACGCAAACTCACTTCTGCTGGTTTTCAAAAGCCAGATCATCGTGTATAGAATTTCCATTTCTTCTGAGTTTAGCCCGAGCATGGCTGCTGGGGGACACGGCTGACACGGGGTGTCTGGACTGTCTGGGGTGGGGGAGCTTCTCCCAGTAGCCGGCAGCAGGCAAGGCCTGGGCCCCCGACAGGTCTCTTTTCTCAGAGGTTCTGTCCTGGGCCCCAAGAACAGAGCAAAGTCTTAAAAGGTGAATGATTCCAGGAGATACAGGACAGAAAAGTGAAAGGAGTTTGGGGAAAAAACTTATCTGGGGAATGTGTGCCTTCGAGGCCCCTGCACACACACTCAGAGACAATGGTGAGAATTCAGATCACTTGAAAGAGCCCTTGTGAATTTTTTAGGTCCTTTAGGCAGGAAAAGGGATTTTTTTTTTCCCTTCAAAACTATTCAATTTTAGGGCTTCCCAGGTAGCTCAGTGGGCAAGAATTCGCTTGCCAATGTGGGAGACCCAGGTTCGATCCCTGGGTCAGGAAGATTCCCTGGGGGAGGAAATGGCAATCTGCTCCAGTATTCTTGTTTGGGAAATCCCAGGGACAGAGGAGCCTGGCGGGCTACAGTCCGTGGCGTTGCAGAGTCGGACATGACTTAGTGACTAAACAACAATTCAGTTTTAAGTTTCCGTGTAAAATGTGGACCTAATATTGTTATTTCTCTTCCTCCTAATTGGTGAATCTGTGGAATTCTTGTTTTTCATCGAGAGAAAACCATGTCTTATCAAATTTCTGCAGTTTTACTTATGTCTAAACTGTGTTCAAAGCCTGTTGCCTTCTTGAACAAGGCTGATGGTCTGCATTATTGGAGCAGGAGTAGAATAAGCATTGCCTCAGTTTATTCTCCTGTCAATCCATGATTCCGCGAAGAGTTTAGCTGTCAGGGGGTCTGGAGGAGAAATTTCAATAGGTCAACTTTGGGGAAATTGAACTTGGGCCCTTTTTAAAGAATTCTGGACAGACCTCATTTTATTTTGTAAGAAAACCTGGAAATGACTCACCACAAAGAATCCACATAAAAATGATATGTAGGAGTTTTTGAATAAAAATAAGCCATAAATAAGTAATAAATCCTCGATAGGCCCATTGAAAATGGATAGCAATAATGTTGTGTTTACTGCCTCACTCCCAAAGCACAGATATTTATTATAATTCAGGGCAATTCATTGTACTTGTCTGGCATTTATAAAATTCTCATCATAGTATTAGAGTAAGAACCCATTTCCTAGGAAGTATTGTTGTAATAAACTGTAATTAGTGGCTTGTAAATAGCCGTAATTCATTTTTGGAAGGAAAAGGCATGCGGACAGCTACATATTTGCGAGCCGGTCTGCTCCCTGGAGCATTTCCATCAGCTGGATGTGCACCTGGAGCGCGGGGCTCGTGGGACGCAGCCGGACGCCTCAGCTCCAGGCTGCCTTTCACGGAGACCACGGGTTTTTTCCCTACGTCCCCGGAGGACGGCCCGGTCCCAGCGCTCCATCTCGATGCAGCCTCTGGTGTTTTACAGCGCGCTCGTCTGCATGCCCAGCGAGAGGCACTCTCGGCGGCCCACCTGGAAGAGGAAGCGGGGCAGGTGCCCGCCGGCCGGGCTCCCCACGACACGGCGTGAGACCTCGGGCTACAACACGGGACCCGGGCGCTGCTCCGACCCCTCGTGTCTTGTGTTGCAGCCGGAGGGACGCAGGTCCGCAGCAGAGCCTGCTCCCCGCCCGCGCGGGACTCGGCAGCGGGAAGGAAGGTGGGTGTGCGCTCTACAGGGTGGCCCGGGGGCAGCCCCCGCTCGGACCCCTTCTCGGTCGGCGATCAGTCTCCGTGCAGGGCTTCGTTCACCCCTAGTCCGCGTTGGGTCCCGCGTGCAGGTTGCCTGGGGCGCACGGCCTGCTTCGATCTGGGTTTTGAGGCCGCTCTCTGCTCCTCATACACAGCGCCCCCCAACCCAGCTCAGGTGACCACACTGAGGCTTGAAGGGCCTCAAGAAAGTTTCTCCCGTAATGTCTCTCACATTGGTGGGAAAGCCCACCGTTAAACCCGCGTTCCCATCGGTGGACAACAGACATTGCTTTTTTAGTTGTTTCTTAAATGTATTTTTCTCCAAGGTGGTAGATTAAACCATTGCGGGCATCAGCTGGGTTTCATTGATTACATTCCTTTCCAACATGGCAGGGACTTGAGACGGAAATGGAATCTGATGGTGAATTTCAATAGGGGAAAAAGCTCCAACAGAGGACCCTCCAACTGGAGGTGGGAGGCATCAAAGGCAAGCGCCTTCACCATCTCAGCACAGGCTGGAGCTGGGGACACGGGGTCCAGAGAGTGATTCCTGCCTTTACTACTGGGGTCTGTGGGTCACATTTCTGCAGTGCACCTGCCCCGCCCCGCCCCCCCCCCCACCCCACCATTAGTGACTTTCAGCCAGATCTGAGTCAATCCCCCACCCACAACTGGGTGTGTTTCTTCCACACCCGCCAAGTCCTCGGTACAAATCATGTTTATTCCTTCACTTCTTTGCTGGCCTTATGGTGCTCATAAAGCCGCCTATTTTGAAAGGAACTTACTAGGTTTTAAATGTAATAGGTTCAGCATTTTTCCTTCTCTTGACTGATTTGGAGGGCAGTGGAATAAAGTGAGAGACTATATTTAAATGAACTGAAGGGGAAACCAGGTGGCTGAGAAGGTTGAGATGAAATGGTGGTTTTCAGCTGGTCCTGGAATTCTTCCCAGGCTATGCGTTTATTTAGGAAAATACCTTGGGATGGAAGGTGGTTTGGCAGACATCAAGGAATCAGTAGAAATATCTAGATTGCCTTGTATTAGAAATGAACAATTCTTTGAAGGTGGGAAGAACAGGAAAAGACGGAGCGAAGAGATTGGGTCGCATGGTGGGGGTTTTATTGTGCAATCTGAAGTTGCTAGCGTGGCTGAAGAAGCCTGTATCCCCCAGTGTTCACTAATGTCTGTTACACCCACAAAGGCCTCCTCTGAATGCGGTTCTGTTAGTTTCTTGGTTTTGTTGGAACTTGGCAGAAGGGGCTGGGTTTCACATTCATGGCACATGTGAGGTGGCCTGATGATTTGTAAACTGAATTAATTTAGGACAGATGTTAGTTTGGAGAGGCATGCTCATCATTCAATAAATTTAAGAAGTCTTGGTGGGGAGAGGCAGGGTGGTTGGGTTTATGTGTCAACTTGGCTAAGCAGCGGTGACCAGGTATTTGGTCAAACATTATTCTAGATGTTTCTGTGAAAGAGTCTTTGTTGGATGAGATTAACATTTAAATGCATGGACTTCAAGTAAACCAGTAACCCTTCCTAGGGTGAGTCAGCCTCATCCATTCCTTGAAGACTTGCTAGAACAAAGACTGACTTCCTTTGAGTTAGAAGGAATTCTCTGAGCAGACTGCGTTTGAAGTTGAATGACAGCTCTACAGTCTTCAGTTTGCTCATCTACCCTGCAGATTTGAAATTTATTAAGCCTCTACAAACACATGAGCCAATTAAAAAAAAAAACTCTCTGTCTATATATGTATGTATGTATACACATCCTGCTGTTTTTCTTTCTCTGGAGACCCTGACTAACACAGGAGAGGATAGCATATTTCCATAGATAGAGAATGAGGGTCTGAGACAATATTATCTAGATTATTTGAGACAGGAAGACTCTGCTGATGTAGAGGTGAAGACTTATTTTTTTCTTAAATTGACTTCCAGTTTAATGCCATTGTGGTCAGAGAACATATTTGGTATGATTGCAATGCTTGAAATTTATTGACTTGTTTAATGGGCCGATAAATAGTCTGTATCGGTGAATATTCCATGTGCACTTGAAAAAAATATGTTTTCTGCTGTTGTTAGGTGGGGTGTTCTATAAATGTCAATTAAGAAAGCTTTGTGGATGGTGTTTTTCATATTTTTGTATGCTTATTAATATTTCTATCTGCTTATCCTAAAGATTACTGAGAGAAGTGTTGAATACCCAAGTAAGATGAAGAATTTGTTTGGTTCCGTCATTTTTTGTTTTAGCTATTTGTATGTGAAAACTTGTTGTTGGGTGCATATATTTAGGATTGTCATGTCCTGTAAAACTGATCCTTTTATCATTATGAAATATTCCTCTTTCACTGGTGATTATCCTTGTCTTGAAGTCCACTTTGTTATTAACATAGCTGCACCTACTTTATTCTGATTAGCATTTGAGTAGCGTGTATCCTTCAACCTGTGTCTACTTATATTTAAATGTGTAATCTTATAAAATATATTTGACTGTTTTATTAAAAAATACAAATGATCTTCTATTGGAGTGTCTAGTTCATTTACAGTTACTATAATTACTCATATGGTTGGTTTAACCATTTTGTTCCTATTTTCTATTTGTCCCATCTGTTCTTTGTTTCTTGTTTCATGCTTTCTCTTGAATTAATCAAGTTCATTCTGATGTTCCATTTTGTCTCTTTTATTTGCATTTTAGCTGTACTTCTTGGCAGATAGTTAATTTAGTGCCTGTTCAAGGGGTTATAGTATGAAGCCTTAAGTTATGACAATTGATCTTGAATTCAGTCATACCACTACACAAACAATGTAAGAATCTTACAACTGTATTTAACTTTATTTCTTATTTAGTGCTATTTTTGTTGTATATTTTATTTATATATTTGTTATAAACCCCTCCATACATTGTTACTGCTTTTACTTTAAATAGTCAATAGTTTTCCAATATCTTTCACTTTTGAAATAGTTACAGACTCACAGGAAGTTGCAGAAGTAGTAGAATCCTGTGTATCTTTGACCCGTATTCCTTCAGCAGTAACATATTACCTGTACACAGTATCAAAACCAGGAAGTTGATATTGGTGCCATACTGTTAACTTTGCCTACTTCAGATTTTACCAGTTTTCAATAATGAGTGTGTATGTATGTGTATGTATGTTTCTATGCAGTTTTACCACACGTATAGATTTGTGTTACTGTATAATCAAGATATAAAAATGCTCCATCAATACCAAGGAACTCCCTTGTGTTACTCCTTTTATAGTCATACTTCTCCTCTCCATTCTCTATCGTCTGGCAACCATTAATTTGTTCTCTGTCTCTGTAACACTGACATTTTGAGAATGTTGTATAAATGGGGTCATACAGTATGTAATCTTTTTAGATTGGCTTTTTCCACTCAGAAGGATGCCTTTGAGAGCCAAGCAATATGCATCATTTATCAGTAGTCTACTCCTTTTTATTGCTGAGTAGTATTTCATTTCACCAGAGTTTGTTTCTCTATATACCCACTGAAGGACTTTTGGGCTATTTCCATATTTTGGCTGTTTTGAATAAAACTGTTAGGAACATTCATATACTGATTTTTGTGTGGGCATAAATTTTCATTTCTCTGGAATAAATGTCCAAGTGTGTGAGTATTGGGTCAAAAAATAAGAATATATTTAGTTTTATAAGAAATTGCCAAACCGTTTTCCAGATTGTCCCATTTCACATTCCCACTAGCCATGTATGAGAGATCCAGTTTCTTCACAACCTCACAGCACTTATTATTTTTATTTTAGTCATCCTAATAATTTGTCATGATGTTTCATTGTGGTTTTAATTTGCATTGCTCTAATGGCTAATGATGTTAAACAACTTTTTAATGTTTGTTTTCCATCCATAAATCTTTTCAGTGAAATTTTTGTTAATGTCTCTTGCTCATTCTTCTCATTGGATTGTTTACTTTATTACTGTTGGGCTTGTGAGTTTTTTGTATGTTCTAGATACAAGTCCTTACATAGTTTGCAAATATTTCCTTCCAGTCTGGGGCTTGTCTTGTCATCCTCTTATAGCTTGGTTGGTAAAGAATCCACCTGCAATGCAGGACACCCTGGTTCAATTCCTGGGTCAGGAAGATCTCCTGGAGAAGGGATAGGCTACTCACTCTAGTATTCTTGGGTTTCCCTTGTGGCTCAGCTTGTAAAGAATTCACCTGCAATGTGGGAGACCTGGGTTTGATCCCTGGGTTGGGAAGATCCTCTGGAGAAGGGAAGACTACCCACTCCAGTATTCCGACCTAGAGAATTCCATGGACTGTATATATCACGGAGTTGCAAAGAGTCAGACACGACTGAGCAGCTTTCACTTTTCATGGTCTTTCATAGAGCAAAAAAGTTTTTAGTTTTGATGAAGGTTTATTTATTAATATGTTCTTTTAGGAATTATACTTTTGATATCATGACTAATCACTAGTGATGCTGAATTTAGCACTAGGTTCCAAAGAGTTTCTCCTGTGTTTTCTTCCAAAAATCTTGCAGTTTTACATTTAAGCCTATGGCTCATTATGAGTAATTAGGTGTGAGGTTTAGATCAGGATTTTTTTGTTTTGTTTTGCCATTTGCTCCAGCAGCATTTGCTGACTAGACTATCCTTCTTCCATTGAATTGCACTTCAACTTCTGTCAGAAAATGTTGGGCATGTTTGTACAAGTCTATTTCTGGGTTCTTTATTCTGTGTCATCAATCTCTGTGTTCATTCCTCTAGCAGTACCACACTGTCTTGGTTACTGTAGCTATATAGTAAGTTTAAAAATTCCTCCCACTGTATTCTTCTTGTCAAAACTGTTCTGGTTCTTCTAGGCCCTTTCCTTTTCCATATACATTTTAGAATAAGCTTGTCTTCCTTTGTTTTTAAAAGAGAAACACTTAAAATAGTCTTTTATGTTTACCCGTATCTTTACCATTTCCAGGACTACTTCTTACAGGTCTAGGTCTTTATAGGATCATTTCCTTTTAGCTTCTTTTTTTTTTTTTTTTTACAGCGCAGTTCTGTTGGGATAAATTTTAGTTTTGCCTCGAAATGTCTGTGGGTTTCCCAGGTGACTCAGTGGTAAAGAATCTGCCTGCTAATGCAGGAGATGCAAGTTCAATCCCTGAGTTGGGTAGATCCTCTGGAGGAGGAAATGCCAACCCACTCCAGAATTCTTGCCTGGAAAATCCCATGGACAGAGGACCCTGATGGGATACAGTTCATGGGGTCACAAAGAGTTGGACACGACTTAGTGACTAAACACACACACACACACACAGATGTCTCTGATTTATTTTCATTTTTGAAGGATATTTTAACTGGGTATAGTGTTTTAAATCAACTAATATTTTCTTTTAGCACTTTGAAAATGTTCTACTGTCTAGTGGTTTCAATAGCTTCTGATGAGAAGTTGGTCATTATTGATATTGTTCCCCTGAATGTAATATGCCCCCCTCCCCACATTGACTGTTTTAAGATGTTTATCTTTCTGTTTGGTTTTCTGAAGTTTGACTATAATGTGCCTCATCCTGTTTGGGATTCATTTAGATTCTCATATGTAGATTGACATATTTCATTAGTTTTTGAAAAATCTCATTTACTATCTCTAAATATATTTCCTCCCCATTCTGTCTTCTTCTGGGCCTCCATACATATATATTGGACTGATAGCGTCCCCAGATGTTCTTGCTTCTTATAATTATTATTAGACAATAATATGTATGTAGTTCATTTTGGATCCTTTGTATTGACCTATCTTTGGTTTCACTGATCAGTTCTTCTGTGTCCAGTCTTCAGCTAAACTCTCCAATGAATTCTTTATTAAGATATTGCATTTTCAAATTCTATAAAGAATTATTTGGTTCTTGTTAAGAGTTTCTCTTTCTCTTTTAGAATTTGCCATCTGTTCACCTATCGTATATATTTTTCTCTTAATTTGTTAACATATTTATAGTAGTTATTTTTAAGATCCTTATTTGGTAATATGAGTATCTGAGTCATTCATATGTCTGCTTACTGTTTTCCCTCTTGATTATAGATCACATTTTCTAGTAATTTTTTCTGAATGCTGAGCATTGTAAATGAGCCATTGTAAAGCCTCTGGGCTATATTGTCTTTACCTAAAGATTGTTAAGTTTTATTGTGTCAAGCAGTTAAATATCCTGCAGAGTCAGATATTCTTGATCTTGTTGCTGCTTGGTGTTAGGAAAATATATATCTATTCTTATTTTGGGAAAGAGTAGAGTAAGTCCTCAGGACCAAGAAAGAATGCCTATTTTAGGGTCTAGGAGCTCATATGGATGTAGTTGAAAATGGTGTAGACACAGGTTTCCGTGAATTTATTGAAAGAGGATCTCTTCAGATTCTAGTCTAATTCCAGTCATTTTAGATATCAAGAATATTCCGGTTAGAGGTCTGAAATCTTGACCTGTTCTGACACATCTCATTAGTCACTTCAGGTGATTCGCACCATAATTCTTAAATCTTTGTATCACAGGTCTTTGTATTACAAATGAGAAAAGCTTGCAAATAAGTTATCCACAAAGATGTTTGCTGCACCATTGTTTATAATACCAATATAAGGGAAAATAACCCAAATGGCTGTCAGGCATGATCAATTAAATAATTTAACCATAAATTCTATACAACAGAATGCTGTACAAATAATATATCTATATTTAAGGGCAAAGGAAATGTGTCCATTCTGTATTATGTGAGAAAAGTTTACTAAACAGAGTATGTAATATAATCCATTGTCCATTAACAAAATATTGGAATGTATAGAAAAAAGTATGCATATATACACATATTTTTAAAATTTTTTATTTTTTAAGTTAATTTATTTTAACTGTAGGATAATTACAATATTGTGATGGTTGTATCATATATCAACATGAATCAGCCACGGGTGCACATGTGTCCCCCATCCTGAACACCCCTCCCACCTCCCTCCCACCCCGTCCCTCTGGGTTGCCCCAGAGCACCAGCTTTGCGTGCCCTGCTTCATGCACTGAACTTGCACTGGTCATCTGTTTTACATATGGTAATATACATGTTTCAGTGCTATTCTCTCAAATCATCCCACCCTCGCCTTCTCCCACAAAGTCCAAAAGTCTGTTCTTTACATCTGTGTCTCTTCTGCTGCCTTGCACATAGGATCGTCATTACCATTTTTCTAAATTACATATATATATGTGTTAATATACTGTATTGGCCTTTCTCTTTCTGACTTACTTCACTCTGTATAATAGGCTGCAGTTTCATCCACCTCATTAGAACTGACCTCAAATGTGTTCTGTTTTATAGTTGAGTAACATTCCATTGTGTATATGTAGCACAACTTCCTTATCCATTTGTCTACTGATGGACGTCTAGGTTACTTCCATGTCCTAGCTATTGTAAGCAGTGCTGCAATGAACATTGGCATACATGTGTCTCTTTCAATTCTGGTTTCCTCAGTATGTATGCCCAGCAGTGGGATTGCTGGGTCATATGGCAGTTCTATTTCCAGTTTTTTAAGGCATCTCCATGCTGTTCTCCATAGTGGCTGTACCAATTTGCATTCCCACTAACAGTATATAGACATATTTTTAAGAAAACATTATCTTAAGAAGTAAGACAATGAATTATTTTAACTTTGTTGTCATTCAGTTGCTGTTGTCTGACCTTTGCGACCCCATGGTCTGCAGCATGCGAGGCTTTCCTGTCCTTCATTATCTCCCAGAGTTTGCTCAAACTCATGTCCATTGAGTTGATGATGCCATCCTACCCTCTCATCCTCTGTTTCCCCCTTCTCCTGTCCTCAATCTTTCACAGCATCAGGGTCTTTTCAAATGAGTCAACTCTTTGTATCAGGTGGTCAAAGTATTGGAGCTTCAACTTCAGCATCAGTCCTTCCAATGAATATTCAGGACTGATTTCCTTTAGGATTGACTGGTTTGATCTCCGTGTTATCCAAGGAACTCTCAGGAGTCTTCTCCAGCACCACAATTCAAAAGCTTCAATTCTTTGTCACTCATCCCTCTTTATGGTCCAAACCTCACATCTGTACATGACTCCTGGAAAAACTATAGCTTTAACTATATGGAGCTTTGTTGGCAAAATGATATTTCCGCTTTTTAATATGTTGTCTAGGTTCGTCATAGCTTTCCTTCCAAGGAACAAGCGTCTTTTAATTTCGTGGCTGCAGTCACCATACGCAGTGATTTTAGAGCCGAAGAAAATAAAGACTGTCACTGTTTCCATTGTTTCCCCATCTATTTGCCATGAAATGATGTGATCAGATGCCATGATCTTAGTTTTTGAGTGTAAGTTTTAAGCCAGCTTTTTCACAGTCCTCTTCCACCATCATCAAGAGTCTCTTAATTCCTCTTTGCTTTCTGCCATTAGAATGGTATCATCTGTATACCTGAGGTTATTGATATTTCTCCCGGCAATCTTGATTCCATCTTGTGCTTCATCCAGCCCAGCGTTTCGCATGATGTACTCTGCATAGAAGTTAAATAAGCAGAGTGACAATATACAGCTTTGACGTACTCCTTTCCCAATTTTGAATCAGCCAGTTATTCCATGTTCGGTTCTAACTGTTGCTTCTTGACCGGTATACAGGTTTCTCAGGAGACAGGAAAGGTGATCTGGTATTCCAATTTCTTTAAGAATTTCCACAGTTTGTTGTGATCCACATGACCAAAGGTTTTAGTGTAGTCAATGAAACAGATGTTTTTCTGGAACTCTCTTGCCTTTTTGATGATCCAGTGGATGCAGGCAATTTGGTCTCTGATTCCTCTGCCTTTTCTAAATCCAGCGTGTACATATGTAAGTTCTCAGTTCACATACTGCTGAAGCTTAGCTTGAAGGATTTTGAGCATTACTTTGCTAGCATGTGAGATGAATGAAATTGTACAATAGCTTGAACATTCTTTGGCATTGCCTTTTTTTGGGATTGGAATGAAAACTGACCTTTTCTAGTCCTGTGGCCATTGCTGAGTTTTCCAAATTTTCTGGCATGTTGAGTGCAGCACATTTACAGCATCATCTTTCAGGATTTGAAATAGCTCAGCTGGAATTCCATGACTTCCACTAGCTTTGTTTTAGTAATGCTTCCTAAGGTCCCCTTGACTTCACACTGTAGGATATCTGGCTCTATTTACAATTTTAAACTTGAAGTTTTTAATATTTTCATTGTGGATCCCCAAGACCATACATTGTTAAATGATTCATTAATAGGATTCACAGAGCTCAGAAAAGCAGTTATACTCATGGTTACAGTTTATTACAGCAAAAGGATACATATTAAAATCAGCCAAGGGAAAAAGCGCACAGGATGGAGTCCAGGAAAAACCAGGACAAGCCTCGAATTCTCACCCAGTGAAGTCACACAGAAAGTGCTTAATTTTCCCAGAAACAAGATGCATGTGCAGTGTTACCAACCAGGGAAGCTCATAACTGGGTAAGATCCCTGAGTCTTGGTGTCATGGGACACATAGGTATGCAGACCCCACATCCCATAATCACATTGTTAGCATAAATGATCTGGTATGGCCCAAGGCTTCAGCCCAAGACACTCTTATCAGGCAGGCTACTCCAGAGGCTCAACAGACCAACTCTAAGAACTGGGCCAAAGGCAAGTGCTGAAGAGCTTGAGAATGTGTGGGTTTGAGCAGCCCAAGTCTGCTGAGTTAACTCTTTTTAAAAATTAATTAATTAATTTGGCTGTGCTGGGATCTTTAGTTGCAGCAAGTGGACTCAGTTGTGGTGTGCGGAATCTAGTTCTCTGCCCAGGGATTGAACTTGGGTCCCCTACATTGGGATCTCAGAGTCTTAGCAGTTGAACCACCATGAAAGTCCCCTGCTGAGTTAACTCATTATTGCATGATACTTATCTTGTTTTCAGTGTTTTGCAATAACCACACATTGCTTTTATCTTCACAAAGTAATTAATTCCATTCTGCCGAAAAAGGAAATGCATCCGAAATGTTTGTTGCTGGCCTTCTAATAGTTTGATGTCACCAAATTCAAACTCATCTGTAACAACTTTATGAGCTGCCCAAAGTGACATCTCAGTAACTATAGATGAAACATATCATTATGAATAACTTTCCTTGCCAAGAATGATCCAAACTTTATGAATAGTCCCATGAATTTATACCAGAGAAGACTAGGAGCCAACTCTCTTACTTCATTTAGAAGAAAACCTTAGTCCACAGTGCCAAATGCTTGGAAAATCACAAACAGCTACATAGGAGGTGATTGAGAGAAGTGTTTGTCTCCCTAGCTACTGGAAACTCATAATTTAGAACCATTTAGTTCTGGTGACTGTGTTGTGAATTTAAGGATCAAGGATTTCAGAAGCCTGGCTCAATGAGAGACTTCATTTGCAGACCATTTTGATCATGGACTCAGATTGGTCATGAGCAAAAATACTCTCTCATCCTTTTCAGTCATTGCCATGTTTTCCTGGCTAGCAAAGAATAGAAGAGATGCTTACTGGAGGCAAAATTCTGTGCCAAACACTTAGCTTACATTCAACCTTCTCAACAACTTTGTAGACTATATGTTAATCATCCCCACTTTATAGAGAAGGAAACTGAGAATCTGTACAAGTCTCAGGACAGGGACAATGGGACAAAAATGAAGAAGAGTTCTTTTTGTTATGATGTTCAGTTGAAGAAATGCCAGTAAAGCTACACATATCGAAATTCTCACAACCCAGCAGGAGTGGCCATTTGGAAACTACCAAAGCATTTGGAAACTACCTCTCATGTCCAACTGTCATATTTCACCATCACAGAAAGGACAGAAGTATATCAATATTTTAGGATAAATTTTTTTTCTATCTCAAATAGAGGAAAATGGCATAATCTAAAGAAAAGTCTTTAAAAAGAGAGGATAGTACTAAGAAATATTCTCTTAGCGCTTGACAAAGTGTGAAGTTGACAGTGCTTCCTTAACATTTTGAATTTAAATCTGATTGTGAGCTAAGTTTCAAGGGGGTGACAAATTCTGAACAAGTCGATTGAAACTCAGTAAACAGTTGCTCCATCCTACTCCTCAGCAGTTAATTATAGACAGACCCTGCTTCCAGGGAAGTGTTGTTATAATAAATTATAATGAGTGGTTTGAAGCAGATAGTTTTCCCTTAAAAAAAAATGTATGTACCAGAGTTAAGAACTTTGTTGGAGCTGCACCTTTTGTGTTAGAAAAGAGTTATGGGAGAAAATTGGTTATTCTTTTGGCCGCCAAGAAAACCTGTCAGTCAGGACGGACTGATTTGGAGTCAAGAGCTCCAAATATTCAAAAAGGAGAGAATGAACCTGGTAGAATGTTTGGGTGTGGAAAGGCCCTTGGCGCCTTGGCAAATGTTCCGCCTTGCTTAATACCAAATGCTAATTGATGGATCTCTGCTGATTGCTGTTGGTTTTAAAGCTGCCTTCAGATTAGGCTTTCTCTGCAGCAGAAAATGTGGCAATTAAAAAGTGCTTTAATATCACCGAGAATGGGC
Organism: Cervus canadensis; assembly: GCF_019320065.1. Taxonomy (NCBI): domain Eukaryota; kingdom Metazoa; phylum Chordata; class Mammalia; order Artiodactyla; family Cervidae; genus Cervus; species Cervus canadensis. Next base: position 36,623,195 of record NC_057408.1, read on the forward strand.
CCAAGAGCAGCATAGATGGCTCTGTGAGCTCCAAAATAACGACAGATGTGGGGCTGTGGAAAGAGCTCAAGGTGGGTAAATGGCTCCGCACACCAAGTTTTAAAGAAAGGCTCAGAGCTCTGCAGAGGATAATTTGACAGCTGAGAGCTTCCTCCACGAGGCTCCTCTCTTACCTCCACCAGGCTGCCTTTTCTCCCTTCCTGTTGCCTTTCTTTCCCTTTGCTCTTGGAACTTCCTGCCACTGCTCTCCTGGAGCCCGGGGTTCTACTGTCACTGATGGAAACTTTCTGCAGTGCCATCCCCGCAAAGAGCTTGGCTAAATCTGTTTATTTCTAGAGTGATGGGAAATAGGAGTAACCCAAGGGTGGGTAGGGGCCGGTATTTTGTTGGCTTCACCCTCCCCTCCCATTCTGTGCCATCAAAGCTGGCTTCTGACCACTTCTATAGGGTGTATCAGCTGTTGTTGTTACAGCGACTTAGCAGTCACTAAGTTGTGTCCAACTCTTTGCAACCCCTTGGACTGCAGCACCTCAGGCCTCTTGGTCACTCACAATCTCCTGGAGTCTGCCCACATTCATGTCCATTGAGTCGGTGATGCTGTCCAACCATCTCATTCTCTCTCTTCCTTCTCCTCCTGCCTTCAATCTTTCCCAGCATCAGAGTCTTTTCCTGTGAGTTTGCTCTTCCCATCAGGTGTCCAAAGTATTGGAGCTTCAGCGTCAGTCCTTCCAATGAATTTTCAGGGTTGACTTCCTTTAGGATTGACTGGTTTGATCTCCTTGCTGTCCAAGGGACTCTCAAGAGTCTTCTCCAGCTCCATAGTTTGAAAGTATCAATTCTTTGATGCTCAGCCTTCTTTATGGTCCAACTCTCACATCCATACATGACTACTGGAAAAACCATAGCTTTGACCTTTGTCAGCAAAGTGATGTCTCTGCTTTTTAATATGCTAAGTTTGTCATATCTTTTCCTCCAAGGAGCAAGCATCTTTTAATTTTGTGGCTACAGTCACCATGTCAACAGTATGTGAACCGTGAAGAGAATTCCAGAAAAACATCTATTTCTGCTTCATTGACTATGCTAAAGCCTTTGATTGTGTGGATCACAACAAACTGAAAAATTCTTAAAGAAACTGGAATACCAAATCACCTTTCCTGTCTCCTGAGAAATCAGTATACAGGTCAAGAAGCAACAGTTACAACCGGACATGGAATAACCTGCTGGTTCCAAATAGGGAAAGGAGTATGTCAAGGCTGTATATTGTAACCCTGCTTATTTAACTTATATGCGGAGTACCTCGTGGGAAATGCTGGACTGGATGAAGCACAAGCTGGAATCAAGATTGCCGGGAGAAATATCAATAACCTCAGATATGCAGATGACAGCACTCTTATGGCAGAAAGTGAAGAACTAAAGAGCATCTTGATGAAAGCGAAAGAGGAGAGTGAAAAAGTTGGCTTAAAACTCAACATTCAGAAAGCTAAGATCATGGCATCTGGTCCCATCACTTCATGGCAAATAGATGGGGAGACAGTGGAAACAGTGTCAGACTTTATTTTTGGGGGCTCCAAAATCACTGCAGATGGTGATTACAGCCATGAAATTAAAAGATGCTTGCTCCTTGGAAGGAAAGTTATGACCAACCTAGACAGCATATTAAAAAGCAGAGACATTACTTTGCCAACAAAGGTCTGTCTAGTCAAAGCTATGGTTTTTCCAGTAGTCCTGTATGGATATGAAAGTTGGACTAAAAAGAAAGCTGAGCACCAAAGAATTGATGCTTTTGAACTGTGGTGTTGGAAAATACTCTTGAGAGTCCCTTGGATGGCAAGAAGATCAACCAGTCAATCCTGAAGGAAATCATTCGTGAATATTCATTGGAAGGACTGATGCTGAAGCTAAATCTCCAATACTTTGGCCACCTGATGGGAAGAATTGACTCATTGGAAAGGACCCTGATGCTGGGAGGGATTGGGGGCAGGAGGAGAAGGGGACGACAGAGGATGAGATGGCTGGATGGCATCACCGACTCAATGGACATGAGTTTGAGTAAACTCCGGGAGTTGGTGATGGACAGGGAGGCCTGGCATGCTGCAGTTCGTGGGGTCGCAAAGAGTCGGACACGACTGAGCGACTGAACTGAACAGTCACCGTCTGCAGTGATTTTGGATCCCAAGAAAATAAAATCTTCCACTGTTTCCATTTTGCTGGCTCCACCCTTCCCTCCCATTCTGTGCCCTCAAAGTCTGAGTTCCGATGAAAACGTCTATAGGCTGTGTCCGCTGAGTGTTATCTTATTCTCTGGCTTCTCATGATACTGGTCAGTGGGTGGCACCAGCAGCAGATTAGAGGATGAGAAGGGGAAGTGGTGGAGATATTTGTTCTCTGCCCGTGGCCCAGCCCAGCAGCTCGGCTCCCATCAAGCCGACCCTCTGCCGTGGCTGCAGCTCTCATTGGGTTACGGTAACAGCCCCCTCCCATTGCCCTTTGAGGCTTGTGGATTTAATGCGTCTCCACTATGTCCCTTGGTTCTTCTCTGTGCTTCTCAGTTCCCTTAACTCTCCTGTCTGTAAATAGTCCCTTCTTTAAATTCTCTTCATTTTGAGCAGCTGTCAGCTGACGGGACCCTAACACATGCCTGCACAACTTAGGGCCTTGCTGCAGAAGCGATTAAGGCAAGCATCGGGTACCTTACCATGTGGGAGGGTCAGAGGTCACCTGACGCTCCTGCAGCCGGGTGCTGCCTTCCGCTGCCATGCTTCGGTTCCAGTGAGCCTGTCCTCCCGTGGCCTTCCCAGGTCACATGTGTCGTGGGGCCGTGATCTTGGAAAGGTCGAAAGGAACAATTGGGACAAAGAGAATCTTGCTACAGCCCTGTTTCTTTCTTAGTCTGGTAAACTTCTGGACTGTAAGTGTTACCCACCAGACCTTGGTTTTTCTTGCCTCCTTTTCAATCCCTATCTCCGTTCCATTTATTACCTTCAAAATTGCTCTACCGAAACTCATTTTTTTAAAGTCACCAAGTTCCAGGTCACATAATCCAGGTAACACAGTCTCCTTAAGGCTGGTCTTTACTTTCCCTCCCTAAGCTCTGGATAAGTTGTATATTGAATTCCTGATTCCTGGCTTCGTATGTGTGTGTGTGTGTGTGTGTTTGTGCATGCGAGTATGTGCATGTGTGTTGTGGAAGGAAAGGTATATATATTTCTGTATTGTTTATATCATCTAGTGGTCCATAGCCTCTCTGCTCAATTTTGACTTACTTTGGGGGCACAATGAGGCCCAAAGTACTGTTTCTTATATATAAAAGGACCTTATGAAATGTTGGCGCCTGGGGGGCTATGGTCCATAGAGTCCCAAAGAGTCAGACATGACTGAGTGACTACATATGCATGCACCCAATGAAATGTTAGTTGACCTCTGTGTCAGGCAGAATAATGCTCCCCCCTCAAAGATGTGCACTTTCCCATCCCAGGAAGCTGTGACTATGCTATATTGTATAGCAAAGGATAATTAAGGTTGATGGAATTAAGGCTGCCAATTTGCTGACCTTAAAATTTGGAGTGTATTATGAATTATCCTAGTGGGCCTAATATAATCACAAGGGTGCTTAAAAGTGGGAGAGAGTGGCAGAGAGAGAGAGTGATGTAAGAAGGATTTGACCTCTTTTACTAACTTTGAAGGTGGAGGAAGGGGGCACAAGCCAGTGAGTGAGGGCAGCTTCCAGAAGCTGGAAAGAACAAGGAGATGGATTCCCCTCTAGAGTCTTCAGAAAGGAATGGAATCCTGCTAATACCTTGATTTTGACCCACTGAGAGCTGTGTTAGACTTCAAAATCTCAGAATTGTAAAATAATACATTTGGGGACCTCCCTGTGGTCCAGTGACTAAAAGTCTGAGCTCCCAATACAGGGAGCCTGGATCCAATCCCTGGTCAGGGATCTAGATCCCACGGGCCACAACTAAAGATCCTGCATGCCTCAACTAAAACCTGGAGCAGCTAAATAAATTAATTAATTTTTTTAAAAAAGAAGATAATACATTTGTATTGTTTTAAGCCGCTAAGACAGTGATAATTTGTTACAGCAAAAACAGAAAATAATACAAGCTCCATGCAGAACTATGCACAGGTCAGGAACTGGCAACAAGGACCAGAATGAATCCTTCATGGGCTCCAGTCAGGGTGGGCTGTCACGTGTGCGGTGGCGGGACTCAGCTCAGCCTGCGGTTTTGGCCAGACATGCAATGGGTGACGGGTTGGGGGTCCTTAGACACTCACAGGGCAGGAGTGTAAGTCCCTCACCCACACTTTCTTCAGCCTGAAGGGAGCATCACGATGGGTGAAATATGGTTGTGTGTTCATCGTGGTGCATGGGTGAGCATATGAGGTGAATATACTGAGAGGGCTCTTCCTGGGAAAGACTCCCACACCCATAGCACCTGTAAGGACACCTGCCTCGCTGGCCTCGTGGGACATGTCACCCCTCGTCATAGGCCCCTCCTCTGCTCCGGCAGAGTGGGTGCCTAGCTTAAAGCCACCAGTTTACGTACTCTCCATGACTCTGGTGTGATATTGATAGCTTACTGATGTTGGATTCATGATCTCTGAAGAAGATTTAGCTTCGGGACCAGGGACCAGGCTTGATCACTACTCAAGAGCTTTTTGTGTAGCAGAGTTTTATTAAAGTATGAAAAGCGACAGAGAAAGCTTCTGACACAGACATCAGAAGGGGGATGGAGAGTGCCCCCCTCGCTAGTTTTAGCAAGCTGCTTTATGTCTGTTAGGAAGCTATTAATCAGATGAGAGAGACGCCTCAAGGCTGAGGGTTTCACCAGGCCCCTCTCCCACAATATGCATTTTTGAGCTAGGATGGCATGAGGTGTGTCATCCCCCAGTCATAAATCAATTGATATGAATGCTGGTTTGTTGAGCTATTATCAGCCCAAGGTTTGAGAAAAGAAAAAAAAGTTAGTCTTAGGTGGAACTGTTTTGAAGAAAGGCAAATTCCAAAGCAAATAAATAGTTTCATTAACATAGCTTAAGAGAAAAATATTTCCATAGAGATTTTGTTCCCTCCTGCCTGTTTAAGGGAGAGATAAAAAAATGTCTGACACTTGCAGCCTATTTCCTCTGTTTGGAGACCCCTGGTCGTCCTGCCTGTTACCCTCTCATTATGAGGTAGGGAGAGGAACTAGGCCACAGACTCTCTTTCCCAATAACCTGAGCTAAAAAAAAAAAAACAGGGGTTAGGTAGGGGGCCACAGAGGAGGTGAGGCCATGGCAGGCTTCACCATGTAAGCCAAAGAGGGAGCTAGCATCAGGAGGGAGTTGGGGGCCGGGGGTGGTCGCTAATGGACGGAGGGAAGAGGAGAGACTGTGGCCCACAAAGGAGTAGCAGAGAACAGCAGCTCCTCTGCTTCCTCAGAACCCGACAGCTCCCACCTCTGTTGCCTGCGATGCCCAAATGTGCCTCAGTGTTTGCTCTCAAGTTCCTATAGGATCATTGACTTACATGCCAGCTATACTCCAAATAGCCTGTGCTTTAACAGACCAGTATTATGTGGCTGTTGGCACTTTACAATAAAAGCAAGTCTGAGATGGTTGGATGGCATCACCAATTCAATGAACATGAGTTTGAGCAAACTCCCAGAGATGGTGAAGGACAGAGGAGCCTGGCATGCTGCAGTCCATGGGGTCACAGAGAGTCAGACATGACTGAGCGTCTAAGCAACAACCACTAAAGTATGTGTGGTACATATACACAATGGAATATTACTCAGCCATTAAAAAGAATACATTTGAATCAGTTCTAATGAGATGGATAAAACTGGAGCCCATTATACAGAGTGAGGTAAGCCAGAAAGATAAACACCAATACAGTATACTAATGCATATATATGGAATTTAGAAAGATGGTAATGATAACCTTATATGCAAGACAGAAAAAGAGACCCAGATGTATAGAACAGACTTTTGGACTCTATGGGAGAGGGCAAGGGTGGGATGATCTGAGAGAACAGCATCGAAACATGTATATTATGAAGTGTCAAACAGATCCCCAGTCCAGGTTGGATGCATGAGACAAGTGCTTGGGGCTGGTGCACTGGGATGATCCAGAGGGATGGGATGGGGAGGGAGGTGGGAGGGGGGATCGGGATGGGGAACACATGTAAATCCATGACTGATTCATGTCAATGTATGGCAAAAACCACTGCAATATTGTAAAGTAATTACAATAAAATAAATGGAAAAAAAGTATGTGTGGGCCCCTAAAGTTGACAGCACACCTTATTTGGGACCTAGAGACCAAGAGCAGCCATAAGATGTTTGGAGACAGAATAGAGGAAAGGAGGAGGAATGGGGAAGAAGTTCTCCTACTCTGATCCCTTTTACAACCTTTTGTCCATAGTTTCCAGAATGAGAACTGGGTATCCGCTGTCCTTTCCCCTTGGATTTAGTAGTTCCACAAAGTCTGATGCCTGAGGGACATGTTATAATATCATGATCTGGGTTTATGCCTGCCTGGGTCTGAATTCCAGATCTTTAAACCATGAGGTGTGGAATCTTGAGCAAGCTACTTAGCTTCTAGCATAATTTTAATTTCTTCATTTGTAAATGGGCAAAAGAATAGCAACTATTCAATAGTGTTGCTGTGAGTGAAAAATGGATTAATCCATATAAATGATTCATCACAGCAGTTGCCATATAGGATGTGATCAGTATCGTAGGTTGAATTATGTCCCCTAAAGATATATGTATGTCCTAATCCCTGGTACCTGTGAGGGTGACCTTATGGGGAAAGAGGGTCTTTGCAAATGTTCAGAATCTTAAGGGAAGACCATCCTGAATTTAAAGTGGACTCGATGTTCAGTGACCAGTGTCCTCAGAAGAGAAAGGAAAGGGAGATGAAGGGCAAAAACATTAGACTATAGAGATACAGGGAAGAAGGTCATGTGAAGAAGGCAGAAATAGAATTGATGTTGCCCCAGCCAGGGTCTGCCAGAGGCTGTCAGAAGTTGGAAGAGACAAGGATGGATTCTCCTCGAGAGCCTTTGTGACACTGTGACCCTGCTGTTATTTACCTTGATTTTGGACTTCTTATCTCCATAACTAAGAGGGAATGAATGTTGTTTTGAGCTACCTGGTTTGTGGTAATTTATTACAGCAACCCTAGGAAACTAATGCAATCAGTGTGTTTTCTTTTGCTATTTTAAAGGGCAGCCATGTCCATGCAATGGAGGAAGGATAAGGATGGTGTTCAGTTGCAGCTGGTAGCAGTGTCTTGATTTCCTGATGTCCTATGTTCATTTACAAGAGAAGAATGACAGGCAGGATAGACAAATTCACAGAATTTGTCTTACTTTGCTTCTTTTTTATTGTTAGTATATATTTTTTCTAGTTTTATTGAGATATAATTGACATACATCACTTGCAGAAATTTCAGGTATACAGAATAATGGTTTGACTTACATGTATTGTGAAATGATTACCTCAATAAATTTAGTTAGCATCCATCATCTCATAAAGATACAATAAAAAGAGCACATAAAATTTTTTTCCTTGTGTTGAGATCTCCAGGGATTTATTTTCTTAACAACTTTTAACTGTGTCACTGTGCTGTACACTGCTTGTCTGTACTTACTTATCTAGTAATTGGAGGTTTATCTTACTTTGATTCTTCTTAATTTGATTCCTTGAAGAAACAAGGAAAATGCCATAGAAAGTATTTTGACAATGGTAGAGTAGGTTGTGGAGGAAGACATGGCAACCCACTCCAGTATTCTTGCCTGGAGAATCCCAGGGACAGAGCAGCCTGGCAGGCTATAGTCCACGGGGTTGCAGAGAGGCAGGCACGACTGAATCGACTGACCACGCACGCACAGAGTAGATTGATTCACCCAGCACTTCCTCTGAGGCCAAACCAGAAGGCTGGACGAAATAGCAGAGACATTTATTTGAAGGCAGAACCTGGAGCTCAGTAGACTCACTAACTAGAAGGAATAAAATGGGAATTCAGATTCTGTCAGAAAAAGATTCTGCTGAACTCCAAGACTTTGGCATGAACTACCTCCTGGGAGTAAGAATAAACAATAAATAGATCAGTCAGCATATCAGCTGAAATCATGTCAAATTATCTTAATCTCTTTTTGGATTAAGATGATCTGGAATTGAGAGTGCCCTCTTAACTCCCTACCAGGAGCAAAAGCAAATCCTCTTTGGAGGAAGATAACAACATCCAAGCCTCAAGTAATATCTGATTTTTTTATATAACATGTCTAGGGCTTAAAAATAATTATTAGGATACAAGAAATAAGACAATATGACCAAAAATAAGAGAAGCAATGGACAGTAGAAACAGGCCCACAGGAGATTCAGATAGTTAATATATCAGATCTGGGATTTAAATTAACTCTTCAAAGAGTTAAAAGATGATATTGAAAATTCTAGGTAACCCAAGAAAAATGGCAGATGCATAAATCCAAATCACTGCATATATCCTCAAAAAAATATGCAGATCAATAAGAAGAACAAGTAAAACCACATGTAACAGATACCTTTAGGATAAGCAATGGACAGAAAAACACAGCAAACTTCAATAATCTGTCAGTATAAAAATCTACCCTAAATTCTGCCAGAGCCATCTCCATAGGTTGCACCACAATCCTCTGTGGGAAGTGGTTTGGGAGAATATTTAATAATGGGTCATTGAAGGCAGGCAGAAAAACAATCAAGAAAATGAAAATAAGATACTGAAGATGTAAAGGGGATCATGGAGAAAGTGGTTGAAATAGAAGACAGGCAAAGCAAATCTGACATAGAGTCCCCCAGGTAGAAAAACAAACATTATTATAGAACTAATGTTTAAACTGTAATCCAAGATAATATTTTAGGAAAAAAAAGGGCCTGAATCTACATGTTGATAAATCCTACTGGCGACCTTGGAAAATTCACCCAGAATGGTAGATTCCAAGAAATAACAGTGAACTATCAGACTTCAAAGATAAAAAAAAAGAAAAAATCCTCAGGGTCTCCAGGCAAAAAGACTTTCAAGGGCAAGAGAATTAGACTAGCATCAGACTTCTCAAGAGCAACATGCAAAGCAAAAAAAGGAAGGCACTTATAAGAAATTCAAGGAAAGAAAAATGTTAACCAAAAGTTTTATATCTTGCCAAGCTTTCTTTCAAGTATCAAGGCTATAGAAGAAGAGTTTAACACATTCAAGAACTCAGAGAATTCTATATTCAATGAACCCTTGCTGAATAAGAATGAGCTATAAAGGGATCAATGGCAACACACTCCAGTATTCTTGCCTGGAAAATCCCATGGATGGAGAAGTTTGGCAGGCTACAGTCCATGGGGTTACAAAGAGTCGGACACAGCTGAGTGACTGAGCACATAAAGAGATCAAGTATATAAAGATGAAAACAAAACCATGCACTTATTAGAAGAAAGTATGGGTATTTATAACCTGGATATAAGGAAAGACTTTCTAACTATCACTTAAAATATAGTATAGTAAAAGAAATTATTGATTCATTTAACTACATTTAAAAAGAAAAAAACTTTGCATGGTATAAACATAAAAAACCTATAAGTAAACAATGAGTTACAAAGTGGGAGAAAATATTTGCAACATTTATTACAGATAGAGTAAAGAGTTAGTCAAAGAAGTCAATAGAAAAATAGAGTAAGGGTATAAACAGACAATTCACACACCAAAAAAATATTAAAAATCACTCATAATTAGAGGAATGCAAAACTACTATGAGTTACTATTTAGTTGGCAAATACTATCAGATTGGCAAAAATTTAAAAATATAAAAACATACTGCTTGTAATGATGTGGACAAATAGGAACTCTTATACATTACTAGTGTGAGTGCAAAAGCATGCACCTTTATGAATGGGAATTTTGCATATCTCACAAAACTACACATGAGTTTGCTTTGTATCTAGCAGTCTCACTCTGTAAATTTACCCTAAAGATACACATTCAATAATTTGACAATGCTTCTGTAAAATGCTACAGATTGTAGCATTGTTTGTGATTATAAATGTTGGAAATAACTCAGATATCCATGTAGAGAAGGTTGGTTGGACAAATATAGGACATCCACACAATGGAATTATGTACAGCTGAGAGAAAGAGGGAGAGAAACAGAATATCTTCAAAGAAATGAGAATCTGAATTGCCTCAGGATTTCCAAAGACAACTTGGATGCTTAACTCAGTAAAAACCAAATTCTGAAAGAAAATAATATTAAATCTAATTTTATATCTAGCCAAGCTAATATTTTAAGTTTTGAGAACAAAAATAGAGACATAGTTTAACATGTAAGAAATACCCTTAGGGACTTCCCTGGTGGTACAGTAGATAAGAATCTGCTTGCCAGTGCAGGGGACATGCGTTTGATCCCTGGTCTGGGAAGATTCCACATGCCATGGAGCACCTAGCCCATGTACCACAACTACTGCGTCCGTGCACCTAGATCTTGTAAAACAAGAGAAACCACCACAGTGAGAAGTCCAAGCACCATAAGGTAGAGTAGCCCCCACTTGCTGCAACTAGAGAAAGCCCACACACAGTAGCCAAGACTCAGAGCAGCCATAAGTAAATAAAATTTGAAAAGAAATACCCTAAAACTATCTCAGAAAGAAATACTCAAGTTATTTTTTCAGCAAAATAAATAAGTTTAAAAAAAAAATCTGAAAGAGCTAGGAAATAGAAGCAAAGGAGCCAATGAAACTTTTTTTTTCATTTTTAAAAAATGTTACTAATACATAGTTGATCTGCAATGTTGTGTTAATTTTTACTATACAGCTGCTGCTGCTGCTGCTAAGTTGCTTCAGTCGTGTCTGACTCTGTGCGACCCCATAGACGGCAGCCCACCAGGCTCCCCCATCCCTGGTATTCTCCAGGCAAGAACACTGGAGTGGGTTGCCATTTCCTTCTCCAATGCGTGAAAGTGAAAAGTGAAAGTGAAGTCGCTCAGTCGTGTCCAACTCTTAGCGACCCCATGGACTGCAGCCTACCAGGCTCCTCCGTCCATGGGATTTTCCAGGCAAGGGTATTGGAGTGGGTTGCCATTACTATACAGCAAAGTGATTCAGTTATATGTAAATATATATGTGTATATATATATATATATATATATATATGCATGTACATTCTTTTCTATTCTGGTTTATCACAGGATATTGAATGTCCTATACAGCAGGACCTTGCTGTTTATTTATCCTATATATACTAGATTGCATCTGCTAGTTTCAAGCTCTCAATCCTTCCCTCCCCTATTCCTCTCCCTCTTGGCAACCACAAATTTGTTCTGTATGTCTGTGAATCTGTTTCTGTTTTGCAGATATTTTGTTGTATTTTAGATTCTACATGTAAGTGATATCATATGGTATTTTTCTCTCTCTAGGTTTAGTATGATAATCTCTAGTTACATTCATTGTTGCAGATAGCATTATTTCCTTCTTTTTTATGACTCAGTAATATTGCATTGTGTGTATGTATGTATACACACACACACACAGACACTATATCTTCTTTGTCCATTTAACTGTTGATAGACACTTAGGTTGCTTCCATACGTGGCTGTCACAAATAGTGCTGCTGTGAAAATAGGGGGCTGCATGTATCTTTTTAAATTATAGTTTTGTCTAAGTATATGCCCAAGAGTGGGATTGCTGGATCATATGGCAACTCTATTTTTAGTTTTTGAAGAACTTCCATACTGTTTTCCACGGTGACTGCATCAATTTACATTGCAACCCACAGTGTAGGAGGGTTCCCTTTTCTCCATACCCTCTCCAGCATTTGTTATTTGTAGGGTTTTTTTTTTTTAACTCGCTTATACTTTATTAGAATTAGGAAAGAGGTTTTTTTGGAACTTTTTTTTTTTGCCATTTTGTGCAGTTTTTTTTGTTTCTATAGACTTTTCTTTTTAATTAATTTATTTTTTAATTGAAGGATTATTGCTTTACAGAATTTTGTTGTTTTCTGTCAAACCTCAACATGAATCAGCCATAGGTGTATATAGATATGTATCCCCTCCCTTTTGAACCTCCCTCCCATCTCCCTCCCCATCCCACCCCTTTAGGTTGATACAGAGCCCCTGTTTGAGTTTCCTGAGCCATACAGCAAATTCCCATTGGCTATCTATTTTACATATGGTAATGTAAGTTTCCATGTTACTCTTTCCATAAATTTCACCCTCTCCTCCCCTCTTCCCATGTCCATAAATCTATTCTCTATGCTTGTTTCTCCATTGCTGCTCTATAAATAAATTCTTCAGTACCATTTTTCTAGATTCCATATATATGCATTAGAATACAATATTTATCTTTCTCTTTCTGATTTACTTCACTCTGTATAATAGGCTCTAGGTTCATCCACCTCATTAGAACTGACTCAAATGCATTCCTTTTTATGGCTGAGTAATATTCCATTGTGTATATATATCATAGCTTCTTTATCCATTCATCTGTCGATGAACATCTAGGTTGCTTCCATGTTGTAGCTGTTGTAAATAGTGCTGCAACAAACAATGGGATACTTGTGTCTTTTTCAATTTCAGTTTCCTCAGGGTATATGCCTAGGGTTGGGATTACTGGGTCACATAGTTTTTTTCCTAGTTTTTTTTAAGGAATCTCCATACCATCTTTCATAGTAGCTGTATCAATTTACATTCCCACCAACAGTGCAAGAGTGTTCCCTTTTCTTCACACCCTCTCCAGCATTTATTGTTTATTAACATTTTGATGATGGCCATTCTGACTGGTGTGACGTGATGTCTCATTGTAGTTTTGATTGTATTTCTCTAATAATGAGTGATGTTGAGCATCTTTTCATGTGTTTGTTAGCCATCTGTATGTCTTCTTTGGAGAAATCTCTGTTAGGTCTTTTTCCCACTTTTTGATTGGGTTGTTTGTTTTTCTGGTATTGAGTTGTATGAGCTACTTATATATTTTGGAAATTAATCCTTTGACAGTTGTTTCATTTGCTATTATTTTCTCCCATTCTGAGGGTTTTCACCTTGCTTATAGTTTCCTTTGCTGTGCAAAAGTGTTTAAGTTTAATCAGGTCCCACTTGTTTACTTTTGTTTTTATTTCTGTTACTTTAGGAGGTGGGTCATAGAGGATCTTGCTTTGATTTATGTCATCGAGTGTTCTGCCTATGTTTTCCTCTAAGAGTTTTATAGTTTCTGGTCTTACATTTAGGTCTTTAATCCATTTTGAGTTTATCTTTATGTATGGTGTTAGGAAGTGTTCTAATTTCATTCTTTTACATGGAACTTTCCAGTTTTCCCAGCACCATTTATTGAAAAGGTTGTCTTTGCCCTATTGTATATTCTTGCCTCCTTTGTCAAAAATAAGGTACCCAGAGGTGCATGGGTTTATTTATGGGCTTTCTATCTTGTTCCATTTGTCTATATTTCTGTTTTTGTGCCAGTACCATACTGTCTTGATGACTGTAGCTTTGTAGTATAATCTGAGGTCAGGAAGGTTGATTCCTCCAGCTCCATTCTTCTTTCTCAAGACTACTCTGGCTATTTGGGGTCTTTTCTGTTTCCATATGAACTGTCAAAGTTTTTGTTCTTGCTCTGTGAAAAATGCCATTGGTAATTTGATAGGGATTGCATTGAATCTGTAGATTGCATTTGGTAGTATAGTAATTTTCACAATATTGATTCTTCCTACCCAGGAACGTGGAATATCTCCCCATCTGTTTATGTCATCTTTTATTTCTTTCATTAGTGTCTTATCATTTTCTGTGTACAGTTCTTTTGTCTCCTTGGGTAAGTTTATTCCTGGATATTTAACTCTTTTTGTTGCAATGGTGAATGGGATTGATTCCTTAATTTCTCTTTCTGACTTTTCATTGTTAGTACATAGAAGTGCAAGTGATTTCTTTGTATTGATTTTGTATCCTACAACTTTGCTAAATTCACTGATTAGCTCTAGTACTTTTCTGATATTATCTTTAGGGTTTTCTTTGTACAGTATCATGTCATCTGCAAACAGTGACAGCTTTACTTCTTCTTTTCTGATCTGGATTCCTTTTATTTCTTTTTCTTCTCTGATTGCTGTAGCTAGGACTTGCAGAACTATGTTGAAAAACAGTGGTGAAAGTGGACACCCCTGTCTTGTCCCTGATCTTAGGGGGACTGTTTTCAGTTTTTCACCATTGAAAATAGTGTTTGCTGTAGGTTTATCGTATATGGCCTTTACTATGTTGAGGTAGGTTTCTTCTATGCCCATTTTTTTTTAAAAAAATAGTTTTAGTCATAAATGGGTGATGAATTTTGTCAAAGGCTTTTTCTGCATCTGTTGAGATTATCATATGGTTTTTATCTTTCAATGTGTTAATATGGCATATCACATTGATTGATTTCCATATTTTGAAGAATCCTTGCATCCCTGGAATAAATCCAACTTGATCATGGTGTATGAGCTTTTTATTGTGTTACTGAATTCTGTTTGCTAAAATTTTGTTGAGGATTTTTGCATCTATGTTCATCAGTGATATTGGCCTGTAGTTTTTTTTTCTGTGTAGTTTTCTTTGTCTGGCTTTAGTATCAGGGTGATGGTGGCCTTGTAGAATGAGTTTGGAAGTATTCCTTCCTCTGCAGTTTTTTGAGAGTGTTTTAGTAGGATAGGCATTAGCTTTTCTCTAAATGTTTGATAGAATTCTCCTGTGAAGCCATCTGGCCATGGGCTTTTGTTTTCTAGGAGATTTTTGATCACAGCTTCAATTTCAGTGCTTATAATTGGATTGTTCATAATTTCTATTTCTTCCTGGTTCAGTCTGGGAAGATTGGAAGATTGAACTTTTCTAAGAATCTGTCCATTTCTTCCAGGTTACCCATTTTATTGCCATATAGTTGTGCATAGCAATCTCTTATAATCCTTTGTGTTTCTGCATTGTCTGTTGTAATCTCTCCTTTTTCATTTCTAATTTTGCTGATTTGATTTTTCTCTGTTTCTTGATGAGTCTGGCTAAAGGTTTGTCAGTTTTTTTTTATCCTCTCAAAGAACCAGCTTTTAGTTTTATTAATCTTAACTATTATTTCTTTCATTTCTTTTTCATTTATTTCTACTCTGATCTTCATGATTTCTTTCCTTCTACTAATTTTGGTTGTTGTTGTTGTTGTTTTTAGTTCTTCTTTTTCCAATTGTTTTAGGTGTAAAGTTAGGTTGTCTATTTGATGTTTTTCTTGTTTCTTGAGGTAGGATTTTATTGCTGTAAACTTCCCTCTTAGAACTGCTTTTGCTGCATCCCATAGGTTTTGAGTTGTCATGTTTTCATGTGTAGTTTTTTTAATGATGGTCATTCTTACTGGTCTGAGGTGGTACTTCATTGTAGTTTTGATTTGCAGTTCTCTAATAATTAGTGACAGTGAGCATTTTTTTCAGGTGCCTATTGGTCACCTGTATGTCTTCTTTGAAGAAATGTCTATTTAGGTCTTCTGCCCAGGTTTTGATTGGGTTGTTTGTTTTTTTGTTATTGGAATTATATGATCTGTTTATGTATTTTGGGAATTAAGCTCTTGTTGGTCGTATCATCTGCAGATATTTTCTCCTAGTCCATAGTTTGTCTTTTCATTTTGTTATGGTTTCTTTCACTGTACAGAAGCTTGTAGGTTTGGTTAGGTCCTATTTGTTTGTTTTTACTTTTATTCCTATTGCCTTGGAGGACTGACCTAAGTACACACTGGTGTGATTTAGGTCAGAGAATGTTTTGCCTATATTCTCTTCTAGGAGTTCTATGTGGCATATCTTATTTCTAAGTCTTAAGCTATTTTGAGTTTATTTTTGTGTATTGTTTGGAGGTATATTTTAACTTCATTGATTTACATGTGGTTGTCCAGCTTTTTCAACACCACTTGCTAAAGAGACTGTCTTCCCCTATTTTATATTTTTGTTTCCTTTGTTGAAGATTAATTGTCCTTAAGTATGTTTTATTTCTAGCCTATTATGTTCCTTTGATCCAAAGTCTGTTTTTGTGCCAAACCATGCTATTTTGATTACTGTAGCTATGTAGTGTTGTCTGAGGTCTGGGAGGGTTATGCTTCCTGCTTTGTTCTTTTTCTTCAGGATTTCTTTGGCAGTTCTGGGTCTTTCATGGTTCCATATGAATTTTAGGATTATTTGTGAAATATTCTTCTGTGATAAATGTCATGGGTAAAATGATAGGGATTGCATTAAATCTGTAGATTACTTTGGGTAGTATGGCCATTTTAACAACCAATGAGACTTGTTAAATTTAAATAAATGTTGAGGAATAACATTAAATATCTTTAGAAAGTAACATAACCTTGTGTATATCTCATAAACATGTTGGTAAGATTGGAAGAATTTATGCTTATACATTGTGGAATAGAGTAAGTTATTCCGTAAGTATTAGTTTCATTTGTTATTACTAACAGTATTCATGGGCTTCCCTCACAGCTTAGTCAGTGAAGAATCTGCCTGCAATGCAGGAGACCCAGGTTCGATTCCTGGGTTGGGAAGATCCTCTGGAGAAGGAAATGGCAACCCACTCCAGTATTCTCACCTGGAGAATCCCATGGACAGAGGAGCCTGGCAGGCTACAGTCCATGGAATTGCAAGAGTCAGACACGATTTAGTGACTAAACCACTACCACCCACAGTATTCATATTAATGAAACTGACAATTCCAGATAATTGGAACATGAGTGGCAGCAGGGATGAATAAGAGGAAAAGAAGCTTGTTAAATTTCTTCTCCCTTTCAGGGGGTAAGTTAAAGATACTAATGAACAGAAATATATGTATAAATACATGCTTTAGGTTTTAAAGGAAAACTGCTAAAAGAACAAAATGGAATAGGCAAAATTCAATCACTCTTATAAAAGGCAGGAAAGGAAAACATATTAAAAAATTGGGTCTTCCCTGGTGGTATGGTGGATAAGAAGCCACCTGCCAATGCAGGGGACATGGGTGCAATCCTTGGTCTGGAAGATTCCACATGCCATTGAGCAACTCAGTGAGTGCGTCATAACTACTGAGCCTGAACTCTGGAGCCCGTGAGCCACAACTACTGAAGCCTGTGTGCTCAGGCCTGTGCTCCACAATAAGAGAAGCCGCTGCAATGAGAAGCCTGCATATAGCAACCAAGAGTAGTCCTGCTCACTGCAGCTAGAGGAAACCCACATACAACAACAAAGACTCGGTGCAGCCTAATAAATACATTTTTTTAAATGTTAAAAAATGATAGTAAATTTGAAAGAATAAAGCAGAACTTTTAAGTAATCATAATAAGTATGAATGGACTACATTCTATTGAAGTTCGGAGTGGTTTCAATAAATAAATAAATCAGCTTGTGCTGTATATGAGGCTCTTTAAAACAAAATGACATAGAAAAATACATGCCAAGAAAACGTTAACAAAAAATTTTGCTTAGCAATAGTCACATCAGACAAAATAGAATATAAGGCAAGAAGCATTGTCTAGGATAAAGTTTTTTCATATCGATACGTTACATTTCAATAAAAAGATTCAGTAATCATATGGCTAGAGATACAGTTTGAAAATATAAAAATAAAAACCTGGTAGCTTTGGAAAATGCAAATCAAAACCATAACCAAATACCATTTCATACACAATAGGATAGCTATAATCAGAAAGACAATTACAAGTGTTGGTGAGAATGTAGAGAAATTGGAACCCTCTTACATTCTTTGGTGGGAGTGTAAAATGGTGCAGCTGCTTTAAAGAACAGTCTGGCAGTTACTCAGAAAGTTAAATATAGGGTTACCATATGACCTAGCACTTTTACTCCTGGGCGTATATCCAAGAAAAATGAAAACATATGTCTACACAAAAATTTGTGTGTGAACGTTCATAGTAGCATTATTCATAATAGCCAAAAAGTGGAAACAACCCAAATGTCCATTAGCTAATGAAAGATAAATAGGAGGTAGTGTATCCATATAATCAAAGAAGAATGGAATACTGATCCATGCTACAAATAGATGAAACTTGAAAACATTATACTAAGTGAAAGAAGCCAGTGTGACAAAAGACCACATGCTGCATGATTCCATTTATACAAAATATCTAGAACAGGAAAATCTGTAAAGACAAAAAGAGTAGATTAGTAGTTTCCTAGAACTAGAGAGGTTGAAGGGAAGTACAGAATATGGACAATGAAAATATTCAAAATTTAATGTGGTCATGGTCTGCACATCTCTGAATTATACTAAAAACCACTGAAGTATATACTTTAAATGATGGAATTAAATGGTATGTGATTTGTAGTTTAACAAACCTCTTATAAAAGCAAATGCTAGAAATATTGGCAAAAGTACAGATAAAAAAGCAGTTGTATTGCAAATGTTTAATCATGCATGCACAGTAAATTATTCGGTAGAGCATTTAATATGTCCATATATGTCCACTAATGCTGAAGTGGGACCTGACCTCAGCAGCTTTAATATCACTCCCACTGATAGAGTTCAAAGGCCATGGTTCTTCCTTTTTTTTTTTTAATAAATAATTAATCTGGGGGGCTGCACTGGGTCTTTGTTGCAGCCGGTGGGCTTTCTCTAGCTGTGGTGAGCAGGAACTACTCTCTAGTTGCGGTACTTGGGCTTCTCCGAGTGGTGGCTTCTCTTTTTGTGGATCTTGGTCTCTAGGATGTGTGGACTTCAGTAGTTGTGGCATGTGGGCTTAGTGGTTGTGACATACAGGCTTAATTGCCCTGTGGCATGTGGAATCTCCCTGGACCAGGGATTAAACCGGTGTCTCCTGCATTGGAAGATGGAATTCTCAACCACTGGACCACCAGGGAAATTCAAGGCCATGGTTCTACTCCCAAATTCTGATACCAGTTTACTCTGGGTTTGGGGGAATATCACTTTATCCCTCTGGACCTTATCTTTTCACTTGTAAAATGAGAAGGAAAGAGACCTTCCATAATGATCTTAGTGGAAGTGACTTTCTTATTGATCATTTAGAAGCTTCTGTTCTCATATCCCATGAAGACCTGCGAGTTTCCCTTGATATGCTGTTCCTGATCAATTCTGTGACATTGGCACAAGTCCTGACTTCTCCTCCCAGTCAGAAGTTAGAGCCCCATGCAGCCCGCAGAAAACATCTGTAGTGTGCAAAGAGAAAAGACCCGACACTATGTTCATTTCACTTGGTAGAGGCCATTGCCAAGCTGAACCTATAATATGTTCATTTCCATTTTTAAGGGATATATTTTGTCTTCTAATTAAGGCATTGTCTTTGTGGTTACATTCAAGACATTTGACTCTTACCAATATTTCCTTATTTGCATTTTCCTTTCTAAGGATCCTAGGAGTTCTTTCAAAAAATTGTAAGCCACTTTGATCAAGTAGATAAAGCCAGGAGGGAATTTGTTGCTCTGCATTTAACTCTGACCAGTCAGGTAGAAATAGGGTGGATAGGTGGAAACTGGAAAAAAAAGGAACTGAAAGGTCAGTGTTGTGGCATAATGGAATGAATGTGCTATTCAGAAGCAGATCTGGATTTGAATCTCGGTTCATCTTGGTCCATCTTGGTTCATTCTTACTAGATTTATGACTTTGGACCTGTTCAACAATCTCTTTGAGCCTCAGTTTTCTCAACTGTAAAGTGGAGACAACATTCTTTACCCTATAGAATTGTAAGAATTAGAGATAATAATGGTAACTGTTACCATTTCCGAGGACTAAATGCAGGAGCCACTTATAACAGCTGCTTACTGCTCACACGCACGGTGCTGAGGCACACTGTCTGCAGCATGAAAAACCGTGAATTTGTGAATACCTATGATTGCTAAAAATTCCATCCTTATGTCTAGATGCACTATTCAGTCCTTTCACCTTCATCTGTTGTCCTGGTTTTATTGTTTGAATCACTGTCATCCTCGTGATAGACTTTAGATACTAAAACACATCCCATCCCTGGCACCAAGGGTTCCATTGGCTAAGTACTCCCACCCCAGTACCAAGTGTCCTCTTGGCTAAGTACTCCCCGTGGTCTCCATTTTTCCTTGTAGGACAAGGCTTCCAGATTCCCCACCATCCAGATGTCAGCTTGGTTGATAGCCACTGTGATTTCCAGCTGAGACCACTGGCTTAAAACTGGTCTGATTAATCCCTGATTAAGGCTGTTTCATTTCTTGGTAATTCTCATGGAGCCTTGAGTGTCATTAGCTTGTTTAGCAGCCTAGTCACATCCTTTGTTCTTGTTGAATTTGCTTTTATTTGAAACCTGTTAAATTTTTCAGATGACTTTTTTCAGAGTCAGGGGCTTGGAGTTGTACACACACACATGCACACACATGTGTATACATATGTGCATATATATGCTGACTTTTTCCTGCATTTTCAGATGAGAAAACAGAGAGGTTAAATAGTTTGTGTAAACATATATATTTATAAATGTATGTGTATGTTCATTATATTCATTTACATGAAGAGTTCCAGAAAGTACTAAACACAGCATTAAAATAACATTGAAAATTTAATATTTAAAATTTAATATTTATTTTAATATTAAATTTAATATTTATAATAGAAATCTAATAAGTTTATGATAATGTAAGTTTAATATTTAAAATTTAATATTTTAATATTAAATTTAATATTTAACATTGAAAATTTGCTATGAATTATCACTGACTTTTTATCCCATTTTCAGAGGAGGAAACAGAGAGGTTAACACTCTTGTGCAAATTTTCACAGCATGTGTGTGTTGGAACTGGAGCCCAAGCTGGTACTCTTGACCACTGCTCTGTTCTGACTCCTGACATGGCCCCAAGCGCATGCACATACAATGGTACTGCTTCCATCAGAGTTGAGGACGCCACTGAAATGCAGGTCTTCTTTAGGTCACAGTCTTTCCCGGTCCTTATCTGTACTGTGTCTGGTTGGGCTGGAGGATATCTTACATTCCTGTCAGCCCCAATATTCTGCATAAATCCACCAAGACTCTAATCACAGTAAGGAAGAGAAGTTAATTTTTAAATTTTCTTTCCCAGAAAATTGCGTTGACCTCACACACAGAACCTCACATTTGCCCCTATTAAATTTCATCTTATCATATTTGTTGGTGGTGATAAGAGCTTCTGGAATCAATGTTTCCATAGCAGCCACATTGCTGGCCCTCCGACTTGACAGCAGCATCTCCGGGCTGATGCTCAGATCCTGTTGGCCTTCTTCCAAATCACTGGTCACACACAGCCATCCACACTGACCTGCCAGGGCCTTGCTCGGCCACTAGAAATGCTTCTGGGACATGGGGACAACTCTGCATTCTGCGGTCTCCAGAACTGTTTTAATTATGGGTCCCCAAATGTTCTTTCCTAGAGTAACCATCTAAGATACAAACCCAGAAGAACCAGGACCACAGTCTCTGGGTCAGAGTGACCATGAGCAAGTCCCTTCACTCTCTGACTGTGACCAGTGGGATCAGCTTTGAGGAGACTGTGTGCGCTCCAGGGCAGAGATGGGGTAATGTTGAGGGGACATAAGAAGCTTGCTCAAACCCCACCCCGCCACCCTGTCCTCTGCAAGTTCAACCCCACGATGACTGTGTTGGACACTTTCCCCTCCTCAGCAAGCCCCTTGTGCCATAAGATCAAAAGTGTCACTTCTGGTAAGAAGAATATGTTGGCACTTTTATTCCTGGCCTTCTTTCCTCCAAACCTAAGCAAGAACCTTGTCTTTTCTCTGTCAACACACATCCCTTGTCTGCAAGGAAAAGAAGAGTTCTTTTCATCATCAGATCTATTTTTTCGGTCATGCCCTGTCTCTGGAACACAAACGCAGACCAAGCTGGTGCGGCATTTGACTGATAGAGAACCTCTGGCACTATTGTGGGAAAGCTTGGAGAAAATCTCTTCTTTGGTTCTGGAGATTTTTCTTTCTCATTGACAGCAGATAGGAAGAATAGAACCATTGTCTTTTTCTTAAGTGATTATGTAGTGGAGGATACGTTCATTTCTAGGACATGTGCTATGTATCTGCAGCAAGGAAAAGTACATGCAATTGTGCAAATTTCCTGTTAGTTTCCCCTCTTTGTTTTGAAATGATGCTTGCTTGTTGAAAAATGTTTGTAGTCAAGACTTGGGGGATGCTTGTCTCACTGCATCCCTTGGGAGGGAAGAGCATTGTGATTAGATGTCACCTTTAACCTAGAATTTCTGCCTCGAAGACAGAGATAGAAATAAGGTGGGATTCCTTGCTCCCAGGAAAGGTGGTGGAGACTCAACCTCTGTTATAGCCCTCTCTGTTTTCTTTGGGGGCGGGGGTGGGGTGTGCTTACTTGCTCAGTTGTGTCCTACTCTTTACGACCCCATGGACTGTAGCTGGCCAGGCTCCTCTGTCCATGGGGATTCTTCAGGCAAGAACGCTGGAGTGGGTTGCCATGCCCTCCTCCCAGAGGATCTTCCCAACCCAGGGATTGAACCCAGGTCTCCCACACTGCAGGCGGATTCTTTACCGTCTGAGCCACCAGGGAAGCCCTTTTGGGGCGGGGGGGTGGGGGAAGTGTTTGTTTTGTTCTCAAAGACAAATAAGCCAAGACATTTGCACATTCTCACATTCAGACAGAGGAAGCTGTAACTACAAAATGTGTGAATTTTGTAGGACTTGCCTTCCACAGAAAGTCAGAGCTAGATACCCTTGGTCTGCCTTCTGTCTCCCAGAAGCCTGACTTTCTATCCCCTTGTGATAAAAAGAATGAGTGTATGACCTGGCTCAGACATGGATGACATCCTTAATTTTGACAACTCCTAAAGTAAGCACAGAGAGTTTATGTGCCTTAATGAGGGTCATGCAATACTGAGGTCAACTCCTGACTCTAAATCCAAAGTTCTTTCCACGTAGTCTCAAGGGCCAGGTCTCCTTCAGGTGAAGAGCAGATAGAAGCCACCCAGGTCAGGGTTTCCAGGAAAGGCTTCCATTGACCTCAGGTTTCCTCTCTAGCCTGGGCACCCAGCCTCAAGGGCTCTGGGGAAGAAGATGAATGAGAAAAGATAACTTGTGCCGAACACGCCAGCTTTAAGCTCAGTGTAAGCAGTACTGTTTTTCCACTTGGAGCGAGGATAATAAAGGACCCGAGGTTCATTTTGGGCAGCCTGTCTCTCTGGACATCTGTGACCAGCCACTGCTGAGAGCACATCTTCCGTTTGCCATCATGTTGCTCTCAGCACAAAATAGATTCCGTTCCAACTTAGTGAACTGTGGTGACAGCAGTTATTTTGGTTTTCGAGCTCTGCTTGGTTCATTTCTTCTGTTGATTGATCTGTCTTTCATCACTGGACCTTCCTCCAGCTTTGCCTCCCTCTTGGCCTGGACAGGACACCTTCCAGAGCGGATCAGTTTTCATGCCCCCGTGGTTGCCCACCCCTTGTCCCTGACTCACCATGCAGATGTCTTGCCCATGCCTGGCTCTGACCACAGCAGGGCTTTCCCACCAGATATGCTGTTGATCAAGAGGCCCCCAAAATGAAGCAATTGGAAACCTTTTGAGCTGGAATCCCTGGTGAGGCACTGGGGCAGTCATACTTCCTCACACCCTTGGCAAACCTAGGGAGCCCATTTTCCTGGTGACAACGGGACTTGGAGAACAGTGTTCCCTGAACACTGTCACAGGTGTAATAATAGGTGTTCCTGAACTGGTTGCCATCTGTGCTCCATATTTGCAGGCGTTTTTACCTGGATCCAAGAATAAGTCATTTCCTCTGCTTGATCTTACTTTTTCTGGTAAATACAACCCTGGTGAGAGACTGAACATACTTGTAGATAATGGCCAGACCAAACACTCCAATGGAACTCTGACCCACAACCCCTGCAGCAGCGAGGCCAGCCCTAGCACAGTGACAGCAGGTTCCTTTTCTGTTGTGATGTTGAAATCACCACTCCTCCTCACCCTACCCCCACCCTCCCACTCGGGACCAACTCGAAAAAGCCAAATAAGCTCCCCCAACAAATCCCACAGGATGCCCCACTTCTAGTTAGCTGCCTCCAGCTTCCCCATGCCGGCAAACTCCAATTAGAGTGTACCTGAAGCCTTCCAGTTTTTCCACTGTAAAGCTTTCCCACTCCCCTGCCTGCCTTTGAGTCTCTGCCAAACCCAAGAGATGGTGGCTGACTGACTCCCTTGCCACAGCAAGCTCTGAATAAATAGCCTCTGCCTGTTCTCTTTCGGGAAGCCTTTGTTTATTTCCACTCTGGGTAAGTCATCCAGCTCTTCAGCTCCTGCCCCCTCCTACCCTTGACTGCTCAAAGGGAAGATATCCTCCGTAATGGAAAGGGAGTGATGTTATGGTGACGGGCTCCATTTCCCTTAAAAGAACACAATAAAATGACAGCAGAGGAACAGAAAAGCATCTTTTTTTTTCCCCTTAGTGTTTGGCTTTGTCTCTGCATTACCCACGCAGATGTTAAAGGAAAGCGGCCACCCTGGGGCTGAGGCCCCACTGAATGGAAAACTCAAGGATTGAGTTTGAAGGATTTGAAATCCTCTGAAATAAGTGCCCTTTTTTACTTAGAGCTGCAGCCCCACCCCATCCCCCATGTCACCCACCCCCTCGTTTTCTTTTCGGATACCTTTCTACTAGCACGGGATTCGCACCTAGGGAGAGCTCCTCGGTCCCTCTAGAACCTCCGATTAGCAGCAATTAAAAAAAGGTCTTCCAGCAACTTGACACTTTTTGAAATGCTAATTGATGCTAAGCAGAGCCATCAGGCTGTCGTTCACACCTACTCAGTCCCTGCCCCCAGGCTTTTTTGCATATTTGAATCAATAAGTTTCTAAACCAAGGAAGTGTGAGATATGCAAATAGAGTGCTCCCAACCACCCTTGCTGAGACTGGTACCCGTGGAGACCTAGAAAATCCCCACAGCCCGCCCCTCTCCCCCTGCAGTGCTTTAACTTCTTGGAGTGGAATGCTCAGAGCGTCCTGGGCGTGACCTCTGTCCTTTGTTAGAGCTTTGTTCCAGCATTTGCATAATCTGGTTGACAAACACTTGGTCCAGTCGATTGCCTGAGCAATGAGATGGTTTAAAATGACACCAGTGTATACATCATGTGAAAGGACACGGAGATGAGACTGCTGAATTAGGTACAGAACTAGTTGATGTCTCCAGAGCAAGAAGACCCTAAAATCGGGCAGAAACCATTTATTAGGTGTCTGTCAGTGGGTATATGATGTCCCAGTGTGATGACAGAATGCCAGAAGTGTGACAAACCAGGTCACATTTCTTAGAGCAGCAGGTGACCCTTAGGCCTGTCAGACAGTGATCCTGTTAGGGGGAACAAGCTGACTGAAACCACCCCTCCTGGCCAAGCACCATAGTAACCATTTACCTGAGTTATTTTACAATAGGAGGTCCTGGGAAGGAACACAGAACTAATAAGCCACCACCAACTAGAAGAGTTTGGAAAAGGTCAAAAGGAGACAACACGTGTCTGACCACCTCCCAGAATCCTCGCTGGCATCCATCTTGGCTGAGTAATGCATGTGCCACCAGGAAGGACTCTTGAGTTAGAACGATCGGCTAGACAACCCAAAACTGACTCCAATTACCATAAAACCTGAGGCTGCGTGCCGCGTGGCAGAGCAGTTCTCCTGGCTTCCCTTACCCTAATGCTCTCCACGGGCGCCCCTGCCCAATAAAGTCTCTTGCTTTGTCAGCACATGGGTCTCCTCGGACAATTCATTTCCAGGGGTTAGACAAGAGCCCACTTCTGGGCCATGGAAGGGGTCCCTCTTCCTGCAACAATCCCGTAAGAGTTTGGAAGGGCATGCAGTCATCTTTTACCCTTACTTTAAAATAGTTCCTATTTGGAACCAGTCTGTTGTTCCATGTCCAGTTCTAACTGTTGCTTCCTGACCTGCATACAGGTTTCTCAAGAGACAGGTCAGATGGTCTGGTATTCCCATCTCTTGAAGAGTTTTCCACAGTTTATTGAGATCCACACAGTCAAAGGCTTTGGCATAGTCAATAAAGCAGAAGTAGATGTTTTTCTGGAACCCTCTTGCTTTTTCAATGATCCACGGATGTTGGCAATTTGATCTCTGGTTCCTCTGCCTTTTCTAAAACCAGCTTGAACATCTGGAAGTTCACGGTTCACATATTGCTGAAGCCTGGCTTGGAGAATTTTGAGCATTACTTTACTAGCGTGTGACATGAGTGCAATTGTGCGGGAGTTTGAGAATTCTTTGAGATTGCCTTTCTTTGGGATTGGAATGAAAACTGACCTTTTCCAGTCCTGTGGCCACTGCTGAGTTTTCCATATTTGCTGGCATATTGAGTGCAGCAGTTTCACAGCATCATCTTTCAGGATTTGAAATAGCTCAACTGGAATTCCATCACCTCCACTAGCTTTGTTTGTAGTGATGCTTTCTAAGGCCCACTTGACTTCACATTCCAGGATGTCTGGCTCTAGGTGAGTGATCACACCATCATGATTATCTCAGTTGTGAAGATCTTTTTTGTACAGTTCTTCTGTTTATTCTTGCCACCTCTTCTTAATATCTCCTGCTTCTGTTAGGTCCATACCATTTCTGTCCTTTATCGAGCCCATCTCTGCATGAAATATTCCCTTGGTATCTCTAATTTTCTTGACGAGATCTCTAGTCTTTCCCATTCTGTTGTTTTCCTCTTTTTCTTTGCATTGATCGCTGAGGAAGGCTTTTTTATCTCTCCTTGCTATTCTTTGGTTCCAAATAGGAAAAGGAGTACGTCAAGGCTGTATATTGTCACCCTGCTTATTTAACTTATATGCAGACTACATCATGAGAAACGCCAGTCTGGAAGAAGCACAAGCTGGAATCAAGATTGCCAGGAGAAATATCAATAACCTCAGATATGCAGACGACACCACCCTTATGGCAGAAAGTGAGGAGGAACTAAAAAGCCTCTTGATAAAAGTGAAGGAGGAGAGTGAAAAAGTTGGCTTAATGCTCAATATTCAGAAAACTAAGATCATGGCATCTGGCCCCATCACTTCATGACAAATAGATGGGGAAACAATGGAAACAGTGTCACTCTTTATTTTGGGGGGCTCCAAAATCACTGCAGATGGTGATTGCAGCCATGAAATTAAAAGACACTTACTCCTAGGAAGGAAAGTTATGACCAACCTAGATAGCATATTGAAAAGCAGAGACATTACCTTGTCAACAAAGGTCCATCTAGTCAAAGCTATGGTTTTTCCAGTAGTCATGTATGGATATGAGAGTTGGACGGTGAAGAAAACTGAGTGCCGAAAAATTGATGCTTTTACTGTGGTGTTGAAGAAGACTCTTGAGAGTCCCTTGGACTGCAAGGGACAGTCCATCCTAAAGGAGATCAGTCCTGGGTGTTCATTGGAAGGACTGATGTTGAAGCTGAAGCTCCAATACTTTGGTCACCTCATGCGAAGAGTTGACTCATTGGAAAAGACCCTAATGCTGGGAAGGATTGGGGGCAGGAGGAGAAGGGGACGACAGAGGATGAGATGGCTAGATGGCATCACCGACTCGAAGAACATGGGTTTGGGCAGACTCTGGGAGTTGGTGATGGACAGGGAGGCCTGGCGTGCTGTGATTTATGGGGTTGCAAAGAGTCGGCCACGACTGAGCGACTGAACTGAACTGATTTAAAATAGTTTATGCTTTTAGAGATGGTCCCTGAAGGGTAGCAGAATATGCTATTCCCAAATAGGCTTCTTTGGCATAAGGATTACTGGGAACTGATTGTTTTGGAGAAAAGGCAGATACAGAAGAAGCTCTAAAAGCAGAGTAGAGGACTTCCCCGGTGGCCCAGAGGTTGAGACTCTGCATTTCCAATGCAGGGGACCTGTGTTCCATCCCTGGTCAGGGAACTAAGATCCCACATGAGCCCTGCGCACCCAGAAGTGTTTAAAAAAAATTTTTTTTAATGAAAATCAGAGTAGAATGTACTGTTTGTACTGTTTTGTACATTAATGGAGGAAATCTCCATTTGTAAGAATGTCCCCCTCTCTGTATCAGGAAGAGAAAGACTAAATCACAAGAAGCTCTTACCAGTGTTACTTAAATCTGCATAACAATCTTACCCATGTTTGCTGTGTTTTTCATAGGAACCTCCCATAACTTGTCTTCTACCCACCAACATCTTTCTTTTGTCGGTAGCTGAAGATGGTATATTAAGGTGGTGGTTTGGGCCATTTCAGGGAGTTTTGCCCAGTTTTCCTGCGTAGCCCCCATTATACAGTTGGTATCCATGTTATTAAACTTCAGTTTGTTTTTCTCTTGTTAATCTGTCCTTCATTACAGAGAGGGATCTGTCTCAGAACCTAGAAAGGAAGATGAAAAATTACTTTTCTCCCCTACATCCGCACCCCCAGGGCAGCCCCAGGACCTGCATGAAGCTGTCCTTATAACCAGTCCTTGCAACTTTTGTTGCCTCCAGCCCTGCAGGCCACAGGCTCATCTCTCCTGGGCCTTCTTGTTCCCGAGCCCTAGTAAAGCAGTCCTTCTGTCCCCTTTATCAAACGTTACTAAGGTTCCTGTAAGCCCTCTTCTCACTAGGCCTCAACCCCTGGCCTTCTGAGTTCTTCCTTGGGAGTCACCACTAAGTCAGTTTAGAGAGAATACCCTGCACCTGATATTTGATCAAGTTCTCCATCCTCAACCTTTGATGTTTCAAATCCTTGGCCTGCCTTTAGCAAGGATCCTGTTAGCTCAGTTTGATTTTGGGTAGCCTTGGCCTGCAGTGGCTTGGAGCAGGGCTTGGGTTCCCAGCCAGAGAGTGGTACCAGGTCACAGCAGTGAAAGAACCAGATCCATGGGAAGCGAGGTGGGAGGGGGGATCAGGATGGGGAACACATGTAAATCCATGGCTGATTCATGTCAATGTATGGCAAAAACCACTACAATATTGTAAAGTAATTAGCCTCCAACTAATAAAAATAAATGAAAAAAAGAAAAACCTGAAAAAAAAAAAAAGGAAGAACCAGATCGTAGCCACTCAACCAGGAGTCAGTGACAAGGGCCCTGTCCCTTCAACTTTGCAGAAAAGATAATTCTTTTCTCTTTTTTCTTTTTTCTGTCTCTGTCTCCACAGAGACAGAAAATAGGGAAACAAGTAAAGTTTATTAAGAGGAAAAAAGTACAGTACATGTAGATAGACATATGTGTAGACTCAGAGTTTCTTAGTCACCTCGTGGCAGTTTGAATTACTTTTATGGGGCATTTCTTCTGGGTTTCCTTTAGCCAATCATTTTTGATTTGCCTGGTTCACAATCTGTATTTGGTATTTCTCAGGATCCTTCCATGTGTGTGCACGCACCTCTTAGGCAAGATGGATTCTACTGAAGAGGCCTGTGGGTAGCCTGGTGTTAGTTAACATCACTCCCCTTTGACCTCCAAGGAGCTTTTCTACACATGTGTGGGTTGAGAAGATCTCCTGACTTCCAGAAGGAGAAATATGTGGTCTGGGCAGGGCCCAGTCTCCTCCCTTAATTGTCCTGCTGTTCTCATTTTGCAGTTTTGGTCCATAGGGAACGAACCTTCAATCACTTTACCCTGGAGGGGGCCCATCTACTTCCTGCCTCATGTTTAGCAAGAACCCCCGACCCTTGATGTCTCCTCTTAGTAATTTTTTGTCCACTGGCCCCTTCCCCTGCTTCTTGGCTAGAAATCCCCACTGTATTTGCTGGCTATGGAGTGGAGCCCCATCTCCCTCCCTCCCCCTCTCTCTCTTATTGCAGTCTTGAACAAAGTCTTCCTCACTGCTTTAACAAGCATCAGAATAGATTTTTCTTTATCTCTTCTACAGGGCACCACTCCTTCTGCCAGGGCTTGGTATAGCTGGCTCTTAGGGCTTATAACAGTACTCCCCAGCTGGCACCCTGGGCTGGAGGAGAATGGAGCTATTGCCTTTGATCATCAGTCTCCCCTTCACCCCCTCTTGATAGTGCCAACCCTCTCCTTGGCACAGGATTCAGGCTTGGGCCATTCCTTGGGCACAAGCTTGTTCACGTGTGTTGGTCCTGATATACAGACAATGGCAGAAAGAAGTCTCTTCTGTTAAGGTTGCCAAGCAGGGAAGATGCCAAATTGGGGCTTTGCCTCCATCCCCTCAGTGGGGGCATCCCTCCTGCGGTTGACCAGAATGAAGCTGAGATGCAGAGGGCAGGAGGGTACCAGAGGGAAGGGTCCTGAGGGTGTCCAGCTGGCCCCGGACATTTCTGAGGCCAGGCCATTCCCTTTGGGTCTGACTTGGGATTTTTGTCAGTAGTAGCTGAAAGCCCCGAGAACGGCAGGGCAATGGATCAGTTACCCCTTTGTATAGTCTCCAAACTACTCTCCTGCACCTTACTCACAGGGACCCAGGAGCACCTCCTACGCCATTTCTTGGCCCCTCCCAGGTGGCACAGGGGTGAAGAATCTCCCTCCCAATGCAGGAGATGCAGGTTTGATCCCTGGGTCGGGAAGACCCCCTGGAGAAGTGGCAACCCACTCCAGTATTTTTGCCTGCGAGGTCCCATGGACAGAGGAGCCCATGGGCTATAATCCAGGGGGTCACAACAAGTCAGACATGACTAAGTGAGTGAGCGTGCAAACATGCTTGTACTCTCTGAGACAGACTTGACACTGAGCAAGTCTGAACAGGGTCTGGCTTTCCTTTTCTCTTTACAGCTGCTCTGTGCAATCTCTCACAATAATACACCAAGGCAGTGTTTTTCAAATTTAAGCAAAGAACAGTCCCCATTCAAAGAAAAAAAAAGAAAGGTAACAGACCCCGTGTATGAATTTAAATTATTTTTATACTAAGTGTAAACATGTAACATATGCCCATGGCTATATAAAACCAAAATAAAATTTCAACTATAAAACCAACAAAACTCAAAACAATAATTTAATGACAGATTATACTTTGCTAAAGCCACATTGCTAATATTGAGTTATTATTAGAAAATACACTCTATTTAGTTAGTCCTGAGTTTAGATAGGAAATAAATGGTGGGAAAAACCCTTGGGCCAATTTCTGTTTCCTAGCATTGTAATATTTCCATTTCGTTGTGACCTTCTGGAAGGAGGCAGGCACATCTGGATCTGAGACGGGAGCTGACTCCAGGTTCCCCTTGAGGTTCTGAGAACCAAGTTTGGAAACCCTGGATTGTGAGGTACTCTAGTGCCCTCGGTGTCCCTGATGAGGCCCCTTGGGGATGATGGAGGAAGCCTGTCAAGAGGCACATGGCCCTGGGCCCCTAAAACACTTGCTTCTTTGCATTTTGGTCTTAGGCTATGCTGTGTTTAGTTGCTCAGTTGTGTCCGATTCTTTGCGACCCCATGGACTGTAGCCTGCCAGGCTCCTCTGTCCATGGGGATTTTCCAGGCAGGAATACTGAAGTGGGTTGCCATGCCCTCCTCCAGGAGATCTTCCAAACCCAGGGATCGAACCCAGGTCTCCCGCATTGCAGGCAGATTCTTTACTGTCTGAGTCACCTAGGCAGGCAGGTGTAAATGCCCCCTCACAGAGCATGGCTACCCCACGTCCCATTGGGAGAGCAAGAGGGTTCTTCTGATGATGAAAGTGCTGTCAGCATTTTGAAGGGATAATGGAAGAATAGGAACATATTGGGAAAAAATGATGTGAAATAGAGGAAAAACAGAACAATGTCTTTTTTCCAGAATTGTTTAAAAAAAAAAAAAAAAAACTACTGAGAAGAAATAGGCCTGAGGTCCTGGGTAGGAAAGACAGGTGCAGAAAGGGGTTATTCCAGCACCCCAGTCCCCAGCCTTGAATCCTCTACCTTCAGCTCCCAGAATCCCCAGTTCCTAGATCCTTGGTCTCCAGATTTAAACTCCAGCCCCTAGCCCCCAGCAGTCAGCATCCCCATTCCTTTCTGTTTTCTCAAAAACTTTATCCTATTATAAAGGACTTAAGCTTCATTCATCACCAAACACTTCTTTTTTTTTTTTTAAAGTCCTTTTTTTGTAACAAAGGATATGTATGATAACTGCAATTAAAAACTTAAAAAATTTTCCTGTGATCATAATGCCTTCTTCAATTTTTCTGAAAGAAAATAATGGAAAATAACATTTGGAAGTGCATGTCTTAATTCTTCTATGTTTAATAATTGCTTATGAAAATTTATAATGCATAGTATGATATGTCATTCAGATAAAATACATACTATTCATCATCGTAATCCAATTCAGAAATGTTCAAGTTTAAGAAATATTTAAATATTTGGAATATTACTGTCATAGGAAATTTTTTTAAAGTTTTAAATTTGTTATTTGATGATATATTCCTTTGTGAGTTTTGATATGAATTCGGAAGGAGTTCAGAGCATTGAGTGAATTGCTGTAACCAATCTCCTCCCATTCCTATTTACTTATTGATATGAATAAGAGTACTTACATCAATGAAAATGAAAAACAGGAGTAAAATCTTTGCTGAATTCTATCTCATTCTAGTCATAAGTACTGTGAGGGGCCACTTCTGGCAAATGTAAGATCAGACTCTCCTTGAAGCCTCTTTCCTTCCCTCCTCCTCTCAGTAGAGTTTTATTGCTCTTTTAAATTAAATCAGTATTCAGTGTTTGCATTATTGCATGTCTGCTCAGTCATGTCTGACTCTTGCAATCCCATGGACTGTAGCCCTCCAGGCTCCTCTGTCCATGGGATTTTCCATGCAAGAATATTGGAGTGGGTTGCCATTTCCTGCTCTAAAATATTATTCATGGCTGAACCAGCAGTGAGCTGTTCTTATATTTCCTTTCTTGCACAATGATATTTGATTTTTTTTTTTCTACTCCTTAGTCTTCTACATGGCTAGTCCTAAACTCTGCTATGGAATGAAAAGTCTGCTTTCAGTATGATTAAACACATCACATGTAACTATAGTTTCCCTTTGTTCTTAGACATATTCTCCAAGTTCTCCCCGCTCTAACATGGACTTTGCTCCTTGTATCTGTTATTCAGCAGTCACTGGAGACTTAGCAGGACTCACCTCTGTGTCGTCTGGAAGA
Source organism: Cervus canadensis (assembly GCF_019320065.1). NCBI lineage: Eukaryota > Metazoa > Chordata > Mammalia > Artiodactyla > Cervidae > Cervus > Cervus canadensis. The sequence goes on from NC_057408.1 coordinate 36,656,192, forward strand.
GTGTCCTTGTCTCTCTCCTGAGCTGGATCCCAGGTCTTTGGTCTACCTTTATATTCAGTGGAACCCATCTTCATTGGTTCCCTGGGAAAGCATGTCAAATAAAGTCCTTGTTCTTCTCTAGGTCCAAATACCAATGTTAAGTAGTTAGAATAGGAAAAAGGAGTCCAAAATGGCAGTGGCTAAAAGACAAAGAAAGGCAGAAACCTGTGAAAATAGAACAAAAGAAAATCCGAGGACCGGAGTGAGAACCTCGGGTGAAACAATTTACATGGGGCAGGCTCCACGTAAGAGAGCCTGAGGAGGGAGGAGACAAAACATTTAAAAAGAGGAGCCAAGAAGGATTAAGGCCTCACCTTTGTGGTTGGCCTGCCCTCATGCCTCAAGGGTGTACTATCCTTTGCTTGCCGAATAAAACTGAGCTGTAACTGAGCTGTAACACTGGTCTGCCGTTTCAAATCTTCGCTGTGGCAAGACAGAACCAAGGAACTTACACCCTACCCCAACACCAATATTCAGGAAATAGAGAGGACGGAGAGATTATTGACATCATAGAGATGCAGTCAGCAAAATGAATCTAGAACATGGGCAGCATAAAAAAAACAGGTCATACAACCAGTTTTTTCAAGAAATAAATTTCAAGAGGGAAAAAAGCATTTGCAAGAAAATAATTTGTACAGAAAGTAGAGGAGAAAACAATAGATTAAAATATTTAAAAGAAAGTTTACAATGTGTGGATCTTACATGGATCCTGATTTAAACCAACCATATTTCTAAAAAGTCCATGACATCTATGAAGCAATTGGAAATTTGAACTTTGGATTCTGATGATATTGTTCAATTTTATTTTAGGTGTAAGTTATTCTTATATTTTGAAGTCCTTATCTTTTAGAGAGGCGCACTGATAAGCTTCCCTGGTAGCTCAGATAATAAAGAATCTGCTGCAATGCAGGAGACCTGGATTCAGTCCCTGGGTTGGAAAGATCCCCTGGAGAAGGGAATGGTAACCCATTCCAGTATTCTTGCCTGGAGAAGGGAATGGTAACCCATTCCAGTATTCTTGCCTGGAGAATTTCATGGACAGAGGAACCTGGCAGGCTACAGTCGATGGGGTCGCAAAAAGTCAGACGCAACTGGTGACTAACTGATAGAATAGGAGGGGGAAATGTGGTTAGGGTATCAATGAGGCAAGATTGACCATGATCTGATCATTATTGAAACTGGTTGTTAGGTAGATGGGAATTTATTATATTGTTGTCATCTCTACTTTTAAATATGTTTAAACTTTTACACAATAAATAGGTTTTTTGTTTTTTTTTAATGAGGAAATCAATAACAAAGAGTCACTTTTTCCCCCCAGACGTAAGTGATACCTCAGCTGGATATGAATTATAAGATAGAAATTCTTCTTCCTCAGAACTGTGAATGGGTTTCTCCACTGTGAGTTTTCTAAAGCACAGTAAGGTTGGTTTCTGAGAGGTCTGATGTTTCTGTGAGTCCTGGGTTGTTTAAAGTCTATTTTTCTCCCTCTCCATTAGTTTTTAAGAGCTTCCTTTTTTTTTTTTTGAGTTTCCTTTTTATTATTTGCTTTTGTTCTGTAATTTCTTAATCATATGATTTAGTGTAGGTCTTGTTTCTCTCTATTTTTTGTGCTAAGAATTCAAAAGGACCTTTCAATCTGGAATGCTTTGCTCAAGAAATTGTATTTTTCTTTGATAATTTTCCCCCTACCATTTTCTTTGCTCTTTCTAAAATTCCTATTATTTAGATGTTGATCTGATGCTATTTTTATTGAGGTCACATTAAACTTATAGATAAAATTAGGAGGAATTGACACTTTTATATGGTAGATTTTCTCATCTCATAAAAAATTATTTAATTTATTTAATTGTCCTTTCAGTTTTGTCAACAGAGCTTAAAATTCTTCTACATACTGCACATTTTTAATCTTAGCAACTTTTCTGTTGTTTCATGTCATTTTGAAATAGAATCTTTTGTTCTGTTATGTTTTCTAGCTAATTATTGTTGCATGTAGGAAAGCAATCATTTTGTTTAAGTTTTTTAACTAGTTTGCTAAATTCTCTTATTTCTGATAGTTTTAGTTGATTATATTGGTGTTTTCAGGGATACATCTATATCATCTCCAAATTAAATTAATTTTAGCTCCGCTTTTTTTTTAAACCTCTTCTTTCTTTTTAGTCTTTAAAAATAGCTGGTGACGGTGGGGTTTTAATATTATCATTATTCTTTTTGGTGTGTTGCTACATTCCCTTTTCTAGTTTTTCATTTTGGAGTTTTCTTTCACTGTTGATAGGTGATAATGAATTCTGTTGGTTGTGGTACAAAGCAACATGTTCCTCTGTCTTCTGCATTTCTTACAAATTGACAGCCAGAGGTAGAAATTGGACTAGATTCAGGTTTAATTCTTTCAGCACGACAGCAGAAAACACATAAGGTCTGGTTGTCTTTCTTTTTGTGATCATGGCAGTCACTGGTGCTCAATGCCTGTATTCATTCATTGGGGTATTGCAAAATGGTGATAATTCTGACATTTCTTTTAAAATATTTAAATAGACTTTTTACTTTAGAACTGTTTTAGATTTACAAAAAAAATTTTCAAAAATAGTATAAGAATTCAGTGTACTGAGTTTTCCCTATTTTAACATCTTACACCACTCTGATACATTTGTCACAACCAATGCATCAGTCAGTTCAGTTCAGTTGCTCAGTCGTGTCTGACTCTTTGCGACCCCATGAATCGCAGCACGCCAGGCCTCCCTGTCCGTCACCAACTCCCAGAGTTTACTCAAATTCATGTCCATCAAGTCGGTGATGCCATCCAGCCATCTCATCCTCTGTAGTCCCCTTCTCCTCCTGCCCCCAACCCCTCCCAGCATCAGGGTCTTTTCCAATGAGTCAACTCTTTGCATGAGGTGGCCAAAGTATTGGAGTTTCAGCTTCAGCATCAGTCCTTCCAATGAACACCCAGGACTGATCTCCTTTAGGATGGACTGGTTGGATCTCCTTGAAGTCCAGGGGACGCTCAAGAGTCTTCTCCAACACCACAGTTCAAAAACATCAATTCTTCAGTGCTCAACTTTCTTCACAGTCCTACTCTCACATCCATACATGACCACTGGAAAAACCATAGCTTTGACTATACAGACCTTTGTTGGCAAAGTAATGTCTCTCCTTTTTAATATGCTGTCTAAGTTGGTCATAACTTTCCTTCCAAGGAGTGAGCATCTTTTAATTTCATGGCTGCAATCACCATCTGCAGTGATTTTGGAGCCCCCCAAAATAAAGAGTGACACTGTTTCCACTGTTTCCCCGTCTATTTCCCATGAAGTGATGGGACCAGATGCCATGATCTTAGTTTTCTGAATGTTGAGCATTAAGCCAACTTTTTCACTCTCCTCTTTCACTTTTATCAAGAGGCTTTTTAGTTCCTCTTCACTTTCTGCCATAAGGGTGGTGTCATCTGCATACCTGATTTCTGTCCTGATAAATGACAGAAATGGTATGGACCTAACAGAAGCAGAAGCAGAAGATATTAAGAAGAGGTGGCAAGAATACACAGAAGAACTATACAAAAAAGATCTTCACAACTGAGATAATCATGATGGTGTGATCACTCACCTAGAGCCAGACATCCTAGAATGTGAAATCAAATAGGCCTTAGGAAGCATCACTACGAACAAAGCTAGTGGAGGTGATGGAATTCCAGTTGAGCTATTTCAAATCCTGAAAGATGATGCGGTGAAACTGCTGCACTCAATATGCCAGCAAATTTGGAAAACTCAGCAGTGGCCACAGGACTGGAAAAGGTCAGTTTTCATTCCAATCCTAAAGAAAGGCAATCCCAAAGATTGCTCAAACTCCCGCACAATTGCACTCATGTCACACGCTAGTAAAGTAATGCTCAAAATTCTCCAAGCCAGACTTCAGCAATATGTGAACCATGAACTTCCAGATGTTCAAGCTGGTTTTAGAAAAGGCAGAGGAACCAGAGATCAAATTGCCAACATCTGCTGGATCATCGAAAAAGCAAGAGAGTTCCAGAAAAACATCTATTTCTGCTTTATTGACTTTGCCAAAGCCTTTGACTGTGTGGATCACAATAAAGTGTGGAAAACTCTTCAAGAGATGGGAATACCAGACCACCTGACCTGCCTCTTGAGAAACCTGTATGCAGGTTAGGAAGCAACAGTTAGAACTGGACATGGAACAACAGACTGGTTCCAAATAGGAAAAGGAGTATGTCAAGGCTGTACATTGTCACCCTGCTTATTTAACTTATGTGCAGAGTACATCATGAGAAACGCTGGGCTGGAAGAAGCACAAGCTGGAAATGCATCAGTACTGATGCATTATTAGCATCCATACTTTAGTCAGATTCTCTGGGTATTTTCCTAATGTTCTTTTTCTGTTACAAGATCCCTTCCAGAATATCACAATACATGCAATTATCATGTCTTATTCTTTGCTAGTGGGAATGTGAAGTGGTACAACCACTTTAGAAGACAGTCTGGCAGTTTCTTATGAAACTGAACATAGGCTGACCATATATATGATCCAGTGATTGCACTCCTTGGTATTTACCCAAATGAGCTGAAAACATATCCATATAGAAATCTGCCCATACTTAGAGCAGCTTTATTCACAATTGCCCAAAATTGGAAGCAACCAAGATATCCTTTAAGAAGTGAAGTATAAATAAATGATATATCCTGACAATGGGATATTATTCAGCAATAGAAATAAATTAGCTACCAATTCATAAAAAGGCACAGAGGAAACTTAAATGCATGTCTGACTTGACTCTACTCTTTGCAACCCTGTGGACTGTAGCCCACCTGACTCTTTTGCACATGGGTTTTTTAGGCAAGAATACTGGAGTGGGTGGGCTTTCCTGATAGCTCAGTTGGTAAAGAATCCACCTGCAATGCAGGAGACCCTGGTTTGATTCCTGGGTTGGGAAGATCTGCTGGAAAAGGGATAGGCTACCTACTCCACTATTCTTGGGCTTCCCTTGTAGCTCAGCTGTTAAAGAATCTACCCGCAATACGGGAGACCTGGGTTCAACCTCTCAGTTGGGAATATCCCATGGAGAAGGGAACAGCTACCCAGTTCAGTATTCTGGCCTGGAGAATTCCATGGACTGTATAGTCCATGGGGTCACAAAGAGTCAGACATGACTGGGCAACTTTCACTTTGACTGGAGTGGGTTTTCCTTCTCCAGTCAATCTTCCCAACCCAGGGAAGCCCCCTTAAATTCATATCACTCAGTAAAAGAAGCCAATCTGAGAAGAATATATGTTATATGATTCTAACTAGATGACATTCTGGAAAAGGCAAAACTAGGGAGCCAGTGAAAAGACCAGTGGTTGCCAAGGTTCAGAATGAGGAAAAGAGGGAAGAATAGAAGGAACACAGGATTTTTAGGGCAGTAAGGCTATTCTGTTTGATATTGTAATGGTGGATACACTTATTGCATATTTGTCAAAGTCCATAGAATATACAACACATAGAGTGAACTCTAAGCTATAGACTCTGGTTTATGAGTCATATTGCCTTATAAATTGTACCACACCATTACAAGATGTTCAGAATAGGGAAAGCTCTGTGTATGTGTGTGAAATATATGGGAACTGTGTAACTTTCTGTTCAGTTTTCCTATAAACCTCAAGCTGCTCTAAAACAGAGTCTATTATTGTAAAAAAAATTTTCATCATTATCCTAATTTAGTTAATTAATCAGTTACTTAATATCTATATGGATTCATAGAGCCCTATCTTGTCCCATAAGTTATGTCATTATATCTGAGAATGAAAATGGAGTTCCTGAGTGCTGAGATCTAGTCTGAGGGTTACAGCGGGTGTCACTGTAAAGCTGGCCTGGTGCGTACAGCTAGACTGTGTATCCTCTTCTGTCGGACACTAATCATCACAGAGCACTAGTATCAGGCAAGGCCAGTTTGAGACCATAGCAAATTGGGACAAAACAAGGCCACTTCATAAATTTTATCTAGGCACAGATAAGAACAAAATGCAACCCATGAAAATACCAAATATCCCTCTCTCCCAGCTCATATAAGTGACTGCTACTTTTTGACCATTATAGCCTTATCCCCGCTCTAGTCTGCCCTCGCTATGGAAACATTTGTTGAGGTACCAATCATAGAAACGGCTCTACTTCCTGACAGTGTGTGATCCAGAGTGAATCCCATGTGCTTGGACACTTCCCAAGCCCTCCAAAACAAAAGCTAGCTCCTGTAGTAATTTCTTCTGACATCCTCTTATTGAGAAACCCTATGGTTAGTTATAGGCTTCCTGGGTGGCACTAGTGGTAAAGAACCTGCCTGCCAATGCAGGAGACATAAGAGACATGGGTTCGATCCCTGGGTTGGGAAGATTCCCTGGAGAAGGAAATGGCAACCCACTCCAGTATTCTTGCCTGGAGAATCCTGTGGACAGAGGAACCTGGCAGGCTACAGTCCGTAGGGTCACACAGAGTCGGACACGACTGAAGTGACTTAGCACAAACACATGGTTACTTATGGTGTGTATTCGCCGTCACTGTAATGAGTAATAAAACCAACTGGTTCGACTATAGGCATTGGTAGCAACTATCATCTATTTTAATGCTTAAATTGTCTCAGATTTGGCCTATAAGCCAAAGTCCTTTTGACATATCCTTATTGTTCTTTGAAGGGAAGCCTTGATGTCTCAGAGGTAAAGATTCTGCCTGCAATGTAGGAGACCTGGGTTCTATCCCTGGGTTGGGAAGTTCCCCTGGAGAAGGAAATGGCAGCCCACTCCAGTGTTCTTACCTGGAGAATTCAATGGACAGAGGAGCCTGGTGGGCTACAGTCCATGGGGTTGCAGAGAGTCAGACACGACTAAACGACAACTGTATTATTGTTCTTTGAGCACTTTACTACTATCTGGCACAATCAGATATCCCGACTCATCTTGTAGGTTCCCTGTCTCAGCTCTGGAATCAGCCATTACTCTAAAGAGACCTGGTTTCTTCAGTAGGGAGTGGTATTTAAAAGCTGAGATCTGGGAGCTAAGTGTGCTCATTGCTTTTGGGGTGCCACTGCTTCCAGGTGTGGCCAGAGTTAGGGAATATGTTTATCTACCTTTATGTACGTGCATACAAACATTTGCATCTATCTTTCTCTCTGTCTTTATTCATATATATATATGACAAAATCAGTTCACGCTGACACTATAAATTTCAGCACCACAGGATTCATGTTATTTTTTTCTCCCTTATTTGTAACTTACTTTTCTGTCAGTGAGAGACCTGAATTCCATTTCCCTTAATATCTATGTATGTATGTAGCTGGTCTCCCCCCTCTGACTTCCCTCTGACGCCCTCCTCTTCTCACCTGGGCTCAGAAAACCCGTGCCATGCTGTGCTCACACCAGACATCCTCCCCACCCCAACTGGGCTCTCGGGCGCTGCCCTGAGCCCCCATGACTTCCTCCCACCTTGCTCGGCCCCAGTTGTTGGCTTTAAGATTGAACTGACAAGAAGGCAATGAGGAAGAAGTGAAGAAATGCTTTTATATATTACCTTTAAAGTTAAAAAAAAAAAAGAATAGTGTCAGCCAGTTTGTTCTAGGCAAAAAATCTGCCTAGGATAATATTCACCACAGCTTGTGTGCGTCTGTGAGTGCCAAGAGGCTTCAGATGTATCCTACCCTGTGCAACCCTATGGACTATAGCTGGCCGGGCTCCTCTGTCCACGGGATTCTGCAGGCAGGAATACTGGAGTGGGTTGCCATTTCCTCCTCTAGGGGATCTTCCTGACCCAGGCATCGAACCTATGTCTCTTAGTCTCCTACACTGGCAGGCAGGGTGTTTTTTTTTTTAAACCACTAGCACCACCTGGGAAGCCTGACAGCTTGTATATTAAGCATTCGATTTTACTTCGCACATAAGTTAAAGCATATGTTTACATTTTATTTTAATGTATGTCTGTTACCACCTTTAGTGTTTGTATGGTATAGAAGATATTTCAGGGACAGACCCTGATTTGCAGAGACACGTTCACTGCAGTGGCACCACTATAAGAACTCTGAAGTGCTGGGGCAGAGACGGAGAAATGCCTTCATCTGAGAGCGCAGCATCAAGCTGGGGCCCACCTATCAAACCCACAGGTGTGGCCAGAGGGGAGGGAAATACTTATGTTTGGGTGGTGGTGATTACAGGTGGGGTAGGAGTGGGAGGCTGGTGGTCCTGATAAAGAAAAAAATTCTTCATGATATTTGTTAAAGATGGTGAAGCAACTGTTATTTGGGACCATGATGATAGACAGCTTCCATCAGCGGTAAAGAATCCGCCTACCAGTGCAGGACACATGGCTTTGATCCCTGAGTTAGGAAGATCCCCTGGAAAAGGAAATGGCAACCTCCTCCAGTATTCTTGCCTGGGAAATCCCATGGGCAAAGAAGTCCGGTGGGCTGCAGTCCATGGGGTTGCAAAGAGCTGGACATGACTTAGCGACTGAGCAGATACGCACATGCATGACGATAGGCATAGGGACCACCGGAATGGGATTCTGCAGTGGAAAAGAGACTGGACTTAACTCTGAATACAGCACAGGCAAGTGGGAATTCAGGGTTTCCCCAGTGGCTCAGGCAGTAAAGAATCTGCCTCCAATGCGGGAGACCCAGTTTCAATCCCTGAGTCAGGAAGATCCCTTCTCCAGGCATCCACTCCGGTATTCTTGCCTGGGAAATCCCATGGATAGAGGAGGCTGGTGGGCTACAGTCCATGGGGTTGCAAAGGGTCAGACATGACTGAGTGACTAACACTTTGACTTAGAAGTGGGAACTTACAGCCAAAGAGCAGAGTGGGAGGCAGTGCCTGGAAAATTATTAAGAGGAAATATCAGGGGTAAGAGGGGACCCAGACTAAACCAGCCTAACAGGATTCTTGCTGAAGGCAGGCCAGGGTGATCAGATGGCACCTGGGAAATGAGGGGGATGAGGAACCTGATCGGATGTCGAGACTGAGGGTGTCTCTTGCTAAAGCTGTATTTTAGAAGGAAGTGCAGAGATGGGCTTGGAGAAAGTTCAGGAGCCTGACTAAAGTTTGGTCAAGCAAAGAATTTTTATCAGCGCTCACTGAATCAGTCTGGCCCGTGAGGCCTGTCATAACGGATTGTTCCCCAGATTCCCGCCCCCTCCCACCCCCACCGCTGAGCCACCACGGTCCCACCTCACCGAGAATGCCTGGGGGTCACCGTTTGATTGTTGATTCAGTCAGATGAAGCTCAGATTCTTCCCCCCAAATTCAGCAAAATGAATACTGATAAAGCGTGAATTAGCTGGCTCACTGACAGAAATACCTCCCAGTGCAGCCCTGCAGACACACAGACCTACTGTCTCCAGAACACTCTTGTGGTCCCACCTCTGCCAGTTAGCTGAAGCTCTGGCTCCCCCAGGCCAGAGTTCTGTGGGGTTTCTGGAGCTTTCTTTCCTCTGTTCTCTCTTTCTCCTTCCTCCAAGAACTGTAGTTTCTTTTTCTGAGCGGCCATTGTCTTGACAATAGACAGAATCGCAGAGCTATTGTGACTGCCCCTTGACAGCGGGGAGGACCGAGGGGGTGTGAATCTGCTCTAAGGAAATAAAAGCCTGTCCTAAAGTTATGCCTGAGAAGTCTACTGGAAGCTGAGTAGGTTCCTCAAGGAGCCATTCATGCTGAGAGGAGGCTTAGAGGAAATTGTGTATTTTATTGGCTGCCTTGGGTACCCACTTGGGTGAGTTAAGGGCTGACCCACACCTGTTACTTGTATTGTTATTTGTCTGACTCATCCCCTGGCTCTTGCCATGGAGCTCAGGCCTCTCTCGCCCCATTTCCCCATCGCCTGTCTCCTCCATTCCTGTGTGCTGGTCCCCCAGGCCTTGTGGGGTGTGTGTGAGTGTTAGTCACTTGTCGTATCCGACTGTCTGTGACCCTATGGAGTGTAGCCTGCCAGGCTCTTCTGTCCATGGAATTCTCCAGGCAAGAATACTGGAGTGGTTTGTCATGCCCTTTTCCAGGGGATCTTCCTGACCCAGGGATCGAACTGGGGTCTCCTGAATTCCCAGCAGGTCCTTTACCTTCTGAGCCCCGTGGTAGCCGGTAGTAAACCGGCTCCAGCAGTAAAGCCACCTCTGGCCTCCCTGTGTTCCAGTCCAGTGAGGCCTTCCTCGCATCTCTGCTGCCCACAGAGGACAGACGGGCACCATGATGTTTGGAGCGATCTGTCCATTACTACAGGCGTGCTGACTGCTCCTTCACCCCACCCAAACCCCAGGGCGCCCAACCCAGACTCCTGGACAGTGAGAAGCTACTTCTGGATTCTCCCTGTCTCTACGAGGGCCTTTCACTTTTTTTCAACATAACAGGATTTCCAAGGGCATCTGAAAGCAGTAAATTTTGCCAGAAAACATACATTCTTCTGATCTCATTTGCTTCTGGGATTGTCTTGACAGGCTGTGATTTGTATTTTTGTGACTAAGGAGCCACAGGGAAGGCAATTTGCCGTCTGCACCCAGCTGAAAGGGCAGTGCAAGGAGCCTGTTGCTCATTGACCCACCCAGGGGGCCTGTGGGCGGGTGGTCCTGGCAAGGCTGTGAGTGTTCTCCTACCCACAGACCAGTGCTTCCATTGTTTGAGCTCTTTCTGGGAGCCAGGCTCTGTGCTACGTGTTTTGTTGCCAAGGTTGTCGTCTCACGTAGTCCTTACAACAGCTCTTGTCAGCACCCCCATTGTCAGCAGCCCCGTCTTCCAGGAGAGACCTGAATGTTCAGATAAGGTCCACAGCCAGGACTGTAGGCTGTGGCGTTGGACTCCGGCCCAGGTCCACCTGGACTCATAACCAGTAGGTTAGCTCAGCTCACAACAGCACAACCGCCACCAGCCTTACCAAGTGGGAAGACAATTTCGTTATGGTGCAAAGCATTAGGGGTTCAAATAACAAATAGATTGTCGAATGCAAGTCCATGATATGGTTAAAAAAATCACCTTCACACAGCTAGAGGCCCCCATCTAATTTCCCTCCCTTGGCTGTAACATGGACTACCTCTAGCCCAGATCCTCTAGTGGAATTTGAAGGTTTAAATTTCTGCTGCTGTCCATGACACCATCTCATAGGCCCCAGAACCCATCCATCCTTAGGAGTCTAGCCTGAGCAAACTCTAATTATGACCCTCTCAGCCTTCACACTGGGATCTCCTAGAGTCATTGTAGGATCTTCTTTCATTCCCACCTTGGAGCGTATTCTTGTTCCTCCTTCTAATATTGGTGGGGGTGCCACTGGGTATGGCTGCTTGAAGCAGGATCTTAGTTCCCTGACTGGGTATCAAATCCAGGCTGCCTAGTGAAAACCGGGAATCATAACTCCTGGACTACAAGGGCCAGTGGACTTGAAACAGGACCTCGGTCTTTGTCTTCTTTAAAGAAAGAATTCAGCAAAGAGAAGGTAGTGAAACAACTAAAGCATTTATTAAAAAAAAAAAAAGTATGTGTGGAAAGATACAGAAGTGGGAGAGTCACGAGCTTTGGGGGGTGGCTTAAACTGTTTATATGGGGTCAGTTTTCCGGATTCCCTCTAGCCAATCATCTTGCTTCATCTTGCTTAGTGTCCATATCTGCCTGCAATGCAGGACACCTGTGTTCGATCCCTGGGTTGAGAAGATACCCTGGAGAAGAGAATGGCTACCCACTCCATCTTCTTGCCTGGAGAATCCCATGGACAGAGGGAAAGCCATGGGGTTGCAGAGAGGCAGACACAACTGAGCAACTAACCCTTGGTCTGACTTAGAGACCTCCCAATGTGGGCACACATCTTTTAGCCAAGATGGATTCCAGCACAAGAGTGTCTGGGAGGTTGGCAGGACATATTATGAACCAATGCCTTCTCCCTTTTTTGACATTTGAGGAACCTTTCTTTTTTTTTTTTGGCTCATGTTTAGTTGGGGAGATGTCCTTGACCGCAAGAATGAAAAATGTGCTCATCTTATCTTTTCACTCAAGCAGAGCTCAGCTCCTCTTTGCTCCTGCCTTTATCTTTCCCCTGAGGTGTCTGCGGGAGACAAGCTCGGCCGCTCAGCCTGGGGCCCCTCTGTCTGCTGTCTCACTTCCTAGGGTGCGATGGTGTCAGAAGGGCACACTGGTTCATACTGTGGGATCACCATCTAACCTCTTGGTCTTCATCTTGGTCTTTCAAGTCTGTAACTAAAGACTATAAACACTGTAACTTCCAAGTCATTCAGTCAGTGAAAAAGGAAAGACTGGGCACCAAATATGCCTCGAATCCACCCCAGCTTTTCCTCTGCTCCTATTTTGATCATAGGGAGCTACATGTCATGGGCTTCTTTACCAGTGACCACTGGTAGGCTTGCCAAGGGAGGCCTGGCAGAAAACTGGAGGGAGGGGAGGAAATTGCCTATTGCTTTCGTCCCCCTCCCTCCCTCTCTGCTCTCAAATCTCAGCAGTGGCCACTTTCCCTTGGGGGGTGGGGGGGAGCTCCAGTTTCTGCTCGGCAGCCCCTCCCTTTTGGTCCCAGCTCCCAAGGGGCCATCTCGAAGTTTCAGCATCTGCAGGAGACCTGGTTTTTAGCCCCTCTTTACACCCTCTGCTTGCAACTGTCTCATGGGCCTTGGCATGTTTGTGGCTTCCTGCTGTGGCTAATCTCTGCTTTTCTCCTGTTTTCTGTTGAATTTCTCTGCACTCCTGTAGCTTCATCAACTGATTCCCTGTATCAAATTCTTCTCTTCAAAGACCGAGAAGGATTTCTGTTTTCGTGGGCAGACCTGACTCTCACCAAGTGCTTCGGGAACCAGTGCCTAGACAAAGGAAGAGGCTCTTGTTCCTCTGTTCCTCTCTGCCCAGCTTGGAAGTGAGGCTCATTTCTTTCTTTTTGAAATCTATACATGTTATGATTATAGAAGTTATCTATTAATGAGAAAGGCTCTGAGCATCTGTAATGAGACCCACCACTCAGACTGTTAGGACTGTCTCCCTTCCCCCAGATCCTCAGCTTTTGCACAAGAGGGTCAGGTGAACATCTGCAGCCAACATAGTTCTTATTCCCAGATGACAGCATCCTGGCTGGGAGACAGGCTGCGAGTCTTTCCTGGTGAGGTCATGGCTCAAAGCTTCAGTTCACTGGGCATGAGCTGCCTGGAAACACATGAATGCCTCAAACCAGGCACTGGCAGCGAGAGCTGGGTGGGGGATGGGGCAGAGGGGAGAGTCCTGGGTGGAAATGTGCAAATGCCATCTGCTAGGGTGGAGACTTTGTCTCACAGGGTCTCAGGGAAGCAGGGAGGGAATGGGTGATGGAGAAGAGAGCAGGAGTGTGATGCAAATCAGCCTTGTAACCCCGGAGACCCACGTAGTTGGTGCATTCAGCAAACAGGGAAGGCTTTCCTCTCTGTGTTATTTCTTTCTTCTAACGTGTTACAGTTGTGATACTTTGTCAAACAAACAAACAAACAAAAAAATGCTATGTTTGAAGGGGAAATTCAGCCTGTTGTCTAGCAGTAGGAGAGAGGAGAATGATGTTGAAAGAAGAAAGTCTCCTCTTAAAATCTGGCAGGTACTGTCGAAGGTGGCTCTCTCTGTATTACCACAAGGCTTCTTTCCTGATGCTTGGATGGAGGGAACTGAGCTATTCCAGTTCTTTGATTCTTTGTGTCAGAGGAGTAGAGCTAATTATAAAATATCCTTCCATATACTCTCTGTTGAAGGATGACACTCTGTTTTTCTCTTCTCAAAATGCAGACGCGGCTGATCCATTTCATTGCCTGGCCCAGCTGTGAAGTGCACATTCTGGATGCTAAATGTTATGTTTTTGAGATCAACTTCCCTTTGAGAAAAACTTTTCCAAATAGTAGATGATGCATCCTTCATGTTTAAGAAGGTGACATGCACCAAGCAAAGATAAAATGGGGCTGAGAGAGTTCTTTTCCTGCCCTACAACCCTGAGACCAGTACTCTGAGAAGGGTGAGCCTTCTGCTTCTGAGTTCTTGAGGAAGGTGGGAGGGGGAGAGGGGTCACCTTCCTAAGAACTGCACTCTGGCCCAAGGGAAAGAACCTATATTTCAAGGCTCTGCCCCAGACTTGCAAACTAAATCTCTCAGCTATTTGATAAGGGCTCTTAGCTGTTTGAAAAGGGATGAAAAGGAGCCCCTTCCTTTGTGCCCTGGGCATGGTCTGGACAGAGAAGAATGGGCCAAAGGGCTCAGCTGGTGCTCAGCACAGTGATGAAGGGACCTGTGGGAAACACTATCCCCCCTGTCTGTTGCTATACTGTTTTGCTTCCGGAGATTATGCCTCATCACTGGGAAGTGTGTGTGTGTGTGTGTGTGTGTGTGTGTGTGTGTGTGTGTTGGTGTGTGTGTTGAGGGTGTGGAGTATTACTGCCCAAAGACTATTGCAGGGAACTGAGTGAAGTGGGGTGAGGGGGGCTCCAGTCCACCAAAGCCATGTGTGATAGACAGCTGGGCAGCTGTCCCAGAATTCCAAGCTGCAGTCCCCAGTGGAGGAGCTGAAGGCCATGGGGGCGCTTAGAGCCACATAACAAGGCACCAGCATAATGAGGCTGGACCATGGTCTGTGTGAGACCAACGTCTCTTCTTTCAAAACGTAATGTGAGCTCTGCCTGGTGAGGTCAGTGTACAATTGCCACAAGTTCTCCTAGAATTTAATGAAGGACTATTCCAGAGGGATCCATTGGTCATGATAATTAGGAGGCATTTCCCCCCAAAACCTATGCTATTAAGAAAGTGAGTTAATATAATAAGTAACTACTTGGAATAGAAATCCTCCAAATCCATGCTATCAAGAAGGTAATTTACATGGAAACAGAGAGTAAAAAATGGTGGTTGCCAGAGGTGGGGTGGGAGAGAATGGGAGATGGTCAAAAGATACAAGCTTCCAGTTAGAAGATGAGTAAGTCTTGGGGCTCTAATGTACTAGCATGGTAACCATAGTAACAATACTATGTTACATACTTGAAAGTTGCTGATAGATCTTAAATATTCTCACAGCACACATGAAAGGTAATCATGTGAGATGGTGGAGGTGCTAACTAACTTTATTGTGACAATCATTTGCAATATATGCATGTATCAAATCATCACATTGTATACCTTAAACTTATACAAAGGTATATGTCAATTATATCTCAATAAAGCTAGGGGGCCGGAGAAGGCAATGGCAACCCACTCTAGTACTCTTGCCTGGCATAGCCCATGGATGGAGGGGTCTTGTAGGCTGCAGTCCATGGGGTCGCTAAGAGTTGGACGCGACTGAGTGACTTCACTTTCACTTTTCACTTTCATGCATTGGAGAAGGAAATGGCAACCCATTTCAGTGTTCTTGCCTGGAGAATCCCAGGGATGGGGAAGCCTGGTGGGCTGCCGTCTATGGGGTCACACAGAGTCGGACACGACTGAAGCGACTTAGCAGCAGCAGCAGCAGCAAAGCTGGGGGGAGGGGAATAATTAATAAGAAATTCCCCAAACCCAGCTATTAAGAAAGTGAGTTAATATAATAAATAACTACTTGAGGAAAAGTCCCACCCCACATGTAGCAAATCATTATTTAGAAATTTTGGAGTGTGGTGAAGAAAAGGAATTCAACAACAAAATTTATATACTAACAATGAAAAAACAGAAAGAGAAATTAAGGAAACAATACCATTCACCATTGCAACAAAAAGAATAAAATACTTAGGAGTATATCTACCTAAAGAAACAAAAGACCTATACATAGAAAACTATAAAACACTGATGAAAGAAATCAAAGAGGACACAAACAGATGGAGAAACATACCGTGTTCATGGATTGGAAGAATCAATATTGTCAAAATGGCTATTCTACCCAAAGCAATCTATAGATTCAATGCAATCCCTATCAAGCTACCAACGGTATTTTTCACAGAACTAGACCAAAGAATTTCACAATTTGTATGGAAATACAAAAAACCTCGAATAGCCAAAGTAATCTTGAGAAAGAAGAATGGAACTGGAGGAATCAACCTGCCTGACTTCAGACTCTACTACAAAGCCACAGTCATCAAGACAGTATGGTACTGGCACAAAGACAGAAATATAGATCAATGGAACAGAATAGAAAGCCCAGAGATAAATCCACGAACCTATGGACACCTTATCTTTGACAAAGGAGGCAAGGATATACAATGGAAAAAAGACAACCTCTTTAACAAGTGGTGCTGGGAAAACTGGTCAACCACTTGTAAAAGAATGAAACTAGAACACTTTCTAACACCATACACAAAAATAAACTCAAAATGGATTAAAGATCTAAATGTAAGACCAGAAACTATAAAACTCCTAGAGGAGAACATAGGCAAAACACTCTCTGACATAAATCACAGCAAGATCCTCTATGACCCACCTCCCAGAATATTGGAAATAAAAGCAAAACTAAACAAATGGGACCTAATGAAACTTAAAAGCTTTTGCACTACAAAGGAAACTATAAGTAAGGTGAAAAGACAGCCCTCAGATTGGGAGAAAATAATAGCAAATGAAGAAACAGACAAAGGATTAATCTCAAAAATATACAAGCAACTCCTGAAGCTCAATTCCAGAAAAATAAATGACCCAATCAAAAAATGGGCCAAAGAACTAAACAGACATTTCTCCAAAGAAGACATACAGATGGCTAACAAACACATGAAAAGATGCTCAACATCACTCATTATTAGAGAAATGCAAATCAAAACCACAATGAGGTACCATTACACGCCAGTCAGGATGGCTGCTATCCAAAAGTCTACAAGCAATAAATGCTGGAGAGGGTGTGGAGAAAAGGGAACCCTCTTACACTGTTGGTGGGAATGCAAACTAGTACAGCCACTATGGAAAACAGTGTGGAGATTCCTTAAAAAACTGGAAATAGAACTGCCATATGACCCAGCAATCCCACTTTTGGGCATACACACTGAGGAAACCAGATCTGAAAGAGACACGTGCACCCCAATGTTCATCGCAGCACTGTTTATAATAGCCAGGACATGGAAGCAACCAAATGCCCATCAGCAGATGAATGGATAAGGAAGCTGTGGTACATATACACCATGGAATATTACTCAGCTGTCAAAAAGAATTCATTTGAATCAGTCCTAATGAGATGGATGAAACTGGAGCCCATTATACAGAGTGAAGTAAGCCAGAAAGATAAAGAACATTACAGCATACTAACACATATATATGGAATTTAGAAAGATGGTAACGATAACCCTATATGCAAAACAGAAAAAGAGACACAGAAATACAGAACAGACTTTTGAACTCTGTGGGAGAATGTGAGGGTGGGATATTTCAAAAGAACAGCATGTATACTATCTATGGTGAAACAGATCACCAGCCCAGGTGGGATGCATGAGACAAGTGCTCGGGCCTGGTGCACTGGGAAGACCAAGAGGAGTCGGGTGAAGAGGGAGGTGGGAGGGGGGATCGGGATGGGGAATAAGTGTAAATCTATGGCTGATTCATATCAATGTATGACAAAACCCACTGAAATGTTGTGAAGTAATTAGCCTCCAACTAATAAAAAAATTAAAAAAAATAAAAAAAAATAAATAAATAAATAAATAAATAAATAAATAAGCAGGGTGACAATGTAAAAAAAAAAAAAAAAAAAAATCTTAAAGGACCTCGGGTTATGATGGACTCTAATTTTATGAGTTAGGAAATACTGACAACAAATTAAAATCTCATTCATGGGATTTATTAAGAACCTTGTCCTGGAGCTTAAAACTAGCCCAGTAATGAAATGATCATCCATCCAAGCAAGAGGGACGATCGAACTGTTTCACAATTAACCGAGGGCTCTGGCATCAACCACTTCGATTTCCTATCAGCATGAAATTCTGTGCCAGATGATAACCCTACAATTGCTGTTGTGGAAAGGACTGGGGCCTTTGTGGGAGGAGGAGCATCAAGGCAATCAGGACAACAGGGAGCACTTGAAGAGCTCAGGGAGACACATTTACCTACCAAAGTGGAAGTATTTTAATGTTTTGACAACCCAAATGCCCATGTTGTGTATCATCTTGGCCCTGCATGCATCTGTTCAATAATCCATCATATCTGTTCATCTTCCACCCACTCACCCATCCATCCATCCATTCATTCAGTGTTCCGTCTGTCTATTCCAAGCCTGTCCTAGAGATGTTTCCTCAGGGGAAGTGGATCACAGTGGATAATCAGATGAGTGAAATGATTCTTATCCTTGAGGCACTCACAAGCTATTCCTGTTATTTGTGGGAAGCATGTGTTTTAGCTGCTGCCATGAATCCTATTGTGATAGAATTATGGTGAGACTTCGTGGAGTAACATTAAATTTATAACATTTCACAGAGCCTGTGCTTATCATTTTATGTTCCTAGCAATCCTGTGAGATGGGTGGAAGCACATTTTATAAACCATGGCACTCAGATCCAAAACTATTAGTGATGGCCGGAGGGGTACAGAGTCAGGAATTTGGCCAGTGGGTTTTTGTCGTGGGTTGAAGTGGGTGGAATCATTGCTGAGTGATAGTGGCTTCAGAATATGGAATCTTCTCCTGTCTTAACATTGCCACTGTCTGACAAACTGCACAGCCATGGGTGGGTGATCTCAGTTTTTGTGGTTGAGTTGATGCTCCGGCTCTGCAATTAGCCAACGTTTGGCTCGTCACTGGTTTGATACAGTAAGAAGGAAGGAAAGGAGTATCCACTGAAATTCAAAAGTCCCCTGTGGTTTGAATGAGAAATTTTCATATAAAATACAGTACAACAGCTTCAAATGAAGAAAGGGCTCCTCAAGTTCTTTCAAGAACCTACTGAACCAATGTAGATATCCAGTGTTCCCACTGGTGATTTGTGTGTGCTATGTCACTTCAGTTGTGTCTGACCATTTGCAACCACATGGACTGCAGCCATGTGGTTGCAAGGCTCTTCTGTCCTTGGGCTTTCCCAGGCAAGAATACTGGAGTGGGTTGCCATTTCCTTCTCCAGGGGATCTTCCTGACCCAGGGGTTGAACCCATGACTTTTAGGTCTCTTGCGTGGGCAAGCAGGTTCTTTACCACTCACACCACCTGGGTACTTTCTTTTTTTCCTTGATGTCGGGAAGAATGGCTACTTTTCAGTCATCTGAATATTTCTGTACCAACTGTGACAGACTCTCATAGATAATGTGGCTGCCTCTGGCTTTGAGGGTGAATGGAAAAACACATTCTTGTAGCTGAGTGAAAGACTACTTCCCAGAAGTTGGTTAAGTTTGAGTCAATTTTTAAGCTGTCAGTAGGGAATAACCTGTAGAGAATTTGTAAGGGAAAAATAAGATTTACTGTCCTCCTTTCTCCTTTGAACTTCACTGAAGGTTTTGGCTAGAGAAGATGTAACTGCAAGAAGCATGTCCTGTCCTCAGGAGATTTACAGCCAGAGCCTGACCAGCAGTGAATTAAGCTAAAAGTACCTGGTCAAAAAGCAGAAGAGTTCACTTGGGTTATTGGTCATTCAAGAGGTGAAACAATAACCGAGAATTATGACTCCCCTGTCACACGTCCCTGAAATGGGTCAGTACCTCCTGTACTCAGAGCAAAGACAGGTATATCTTTCTACCAAAAATAAAGTAGGTTCCTATATTGTTTATGATGGCTGAACCCACAGAAAGGTCTGTGAACAGAATAGATTGATCGTGCACAGACCATCAGAGACTTTCATTGCCTGTGAGAGATGTTAGCTGAGAAAAGGTCCTGGGATACCTGCCCTTGCCCTGATGCCCCTCCAGCCAGGAGTGGACTCTGGGAAAGATGGAACATCATGGTCTGTAACTGGGAAGCAGCCTATGAAAGAGGCAGCACCAGGCTCAAACAGGAGATGGTTCAACCAGCCCTTTCTGCTACATGTACGTGGCCACCTTGGGTCTCTGCGCTCCCCACTGTCCCTTGTCCTCAGGTGGTCCTGGCTAACTCCCTCACATTCTGCTTACTTCCTCAACTTGAATCCCATGAAGTCAGGGTCTTCTACCCTGGAAGGAATCTGGGGTTATATGCACGTTAGGCATTACGAACCGTCCTTATTACTTATATATTTCTGGGTTTAAAATCATGTCAGAACTTAGAGGCTTAAGACAACTATTTGCCCATGATTCTGTATAAGAAAAGTAAAGAGTGGCCCAACAGCTTGCAGCTGGAAGCTGCAGTAGGCCTGAATGTATATAAATAATTTTCACAGCATCTAAACAATACTCAGACAAGGCCATTCTTTGACCATGATGCAATAATATAGAGCAAGACTATTTTGTGATCATGCCTGAAACTATACAGAGACAAGGACATTCTGCAACTCAAAAGTAATTAAATATCTCCTTCTAGCCGATAATGAGTTACCACTGACAACTGTAGTCCTACTTTCATCCTCCTGCCTCCTAGATAAAAATCATCAAGAGTCAAAAAAAAAAAAAAAATTATCAAGAGTCACAAAGCTGGCCCTATTTTCTGAAAGCACCCAATCAAAAACTGGCTCCAACTTCCCTAAATGCTTTATGAAATCACCCAGCAGACACCCAATCACCTAGCAGACACCCAAATCCTATAATAAGCTCCTTCTGCTTCCCCTTCCTAGTTCCTCTGGTGTACACTATCTCTTGCTATAGCGTTCGAAATGAAGCTAACTTTGCCTGACTACAAGTGTGTTTCTAGTGGTCTTTGACATGTAGGTCAGTAATTTGGGTTGGGTTCAGCTGGCTGATTCTTCTGCATCTGAAGTCTCTTGTATGGCTGTGGTCATCTGGCAGGCAACTGGGATAGGATGGTGTGAGATGGCTTCACTCGCATGGCTGGTGGTTGGGCTGGCTGACAGCTGAACCACACATCTCTAGCAAGCTAGCTTAGGCATCTTCACATGGTAGATTTGTGTGGTATAAAAGGCAAGTCCCAATGCATGATATGCCCCTCTGCTCAAATTATCTTTGCTAATGTGCCATCAGTCAAAGCAGGTCACATGGCTAATCCAAGAATCAGTGTGGGAGGATACCACAAGGGTGGAGAAACAGGAAGAAGTAATTGGGGGCCCATTTCTGTAATAAACTACCATAGCACTGAACACATAGTCTCAGTTAGTCCTCACAAATGACGACACTATTATCCTAATTTTACTGATGAGAAAATTCAAGTTTAGAAAAATTTGAAACTTGACTAAGGCCATCAAGCTGTAAATTTCAAGGCTGAAGCCCAGAACCAGATTGCTGAGCTGTATTTCAGAGTTTCTCTCCCCAGAGTCCTCACTGCAGAGTTGTTCTGATGCTTTCATTTTGCAGGGCCCTTTGAGTACATTTTGTGACTGGCTTTTTTCATTTATTGTAATGTTTTCAGCTTCATCAATTCCTTTTTCTGGCCAAATAATATCTCACTGTATGGATATATCATATTTTATTTATCCATTCATTAGCTGATGTGCATTTGGGTTGAAGCCAAAAGGAGGAGACTCGACAAGTTAAGCTGTGAACCTTATGTAATAATGTCATGTCAACCCATTCATGCATTTTACTGGGGCACTTGGATAGTAAGGCTTAAACATCTCAGTCTGCAAACTGCCTTCTCTCCTCCAGTCTGAGGCAGGGATACCTGTCCCAGGAGGCAAGGACAGTGAGTGGGGACGAGGGGGGGGCGGTGGGTCATGAAGGGCTCTATTGCATGGGACCTCCCCCAAGTGTGAAGCAGTATGTTCCCACATTGAGGGGTTTCCCACAGGACTCTGTCTGGGGCCAGGCTCTCACTTCAAGGGCACAATTTTATTGCCAGAACATCTGGACGTAGCACATTGAATCAATCAGGAATTTCTTCTGTCACCAAATCAACAACTATGGCCCTAATACAATTAGGAGAAGATTTTCTAAAAATACAGATTTGACCAGTTTCTGTTTTTTGTTTTTAAGTTAAACAGAAAAAGCCTTGAGTAGGGGCTGAGAAGGAAGAAAGGAAATAATCTCTATCCTGAAACTATTCCATGGCAGACAGCAAGAAGTGTTAGGTGTCCATGAGAACTGACAGGGCTGCAAAAGCTAAGATTGATTGGAAGTGGCAGAAAATTCTTTTAAAAAGATTATGCAAAATGAAATAATGATGCATTTAGAAAACATGTGTTTCTAGAATTAATTGTAAAAGGTAGTGATGAAAATGGCTGTCAGGATGTGTCCTAAGATCTTGCTGAACTGTGCTCCAACCACAGGGAGATCCCTGAGTTCAGTCACCCCTATAGGGTTCCCCAGAGGTATCAGAAGGGTCCCCCAAATCCACCCTCTTAACAGGGCCCTGAGTGGTCTGAGCATCCCATTTCCGAATCATTGTCCTAGAGGCCACCTTGGTTCTGTCTTCTTCTGATGACAGTATTCATTTCTGAAGCTGGAAGTCACAGGAGAATGCTTTGGAGTCTCTGGGAGTGAAATGGATTAGTCCTCACCTAACGGGAAAATCTGACACATTTCACTTAACACGTATGCCCAGTTTAGGTCAAAGAAAGGATATCAGTTCAACTTGTTTGAGTTGCAAAGCCCTCCAAGGAGGCAGAGTTACACCATTTCTACTGGAAACTAAGGGGTATTCATAGGTTAACTGTGTTATGGTGTATTAATTTCCCTGGGAAATAGAGCCAGCAGGATATATATGTAAAGAGGTTTATTGTAAGGAATTGGCTTATGTGATTATGGAAGCTAAGTAGTTCCAGTCCAAGTCTGAAGGAGGAGAGCTGATGGTGTAACTTTCAGTCCACATCTGAATCCAAGGAGAAGGCCAGTGTCAGCTCAGAGAGAGATGGAGTTCTCTTCCAGGCCTTAATCGGATTGGATGAGACCACACTGGGAGGGCAGTCTGCTTTACTTCTACTCATTCAAATTGTAATCCCACCCAGAAACACCGACACATTCAGAATAGTACTTAATACTATCTGGTCATCCCATGGCTCAGTTGACACATAAAATTAGCCATCACATATGTTACTTCACATTTCAAAATAAAGCAGATCTAAATGTATTCTGTTCCTCTTAGTTTAGTTAAATCTGGTAAAGAACCCTCAAGTCTAGAAGTCTGAAAAGACAGCTCAGTGCTGTGCCTTTTCTTGGGCGGCAGGCTGGTGATCCTGGTGTTCCTCCTCCTCCTCGCCATGGCTCCTCGGCTTTATTACACCATGGCTTCATCATGTGAATGTCCCCACCACCAGACTGTGAGTTCCCAAAGCCAGGAGCCTGGTCTATGCTGTTTACTCAGAATCACTAGCCTGGCATGATGCCTGTCACATAGATGGTGCTAAAAAGTACACAATAACCTCTTTTAGAAATTGAACTTGATGGCTTGGCCCATGATATTGGTATGTTGAGTTGACCTCCCCATCCCCCACCACATCTTGGCAGGACAGGTTTATGGTATTATGTGAGCTTGGTTTGACAAATTAATATGAAATACTAAGAGAAATTATTGGCATTTTATGACAGAGAAAGCATTAGAATGAAATGAGACTATAAAATAAAATTGTAGCAAATGACTAATAAAGAAGGGGCTCAATTTAATAAACAATCTTTCCACCATTTGTTTTGTTCTGGTGAATTATGACAGCAGCTGCTGATTTACAACAGGCTGATTCTGACCAAATCTAGCTTGGCTTGTGATGAAGAAACATAACTGAATATTACATACAAGATATGGTTCATTGTTTTTTGTTTTGCACCAAATGTCACTGAGGCATTCAGAAAAATGTTAAAATAACTTTCATGGATGATTTTTCTCCAGTAAATTTTTAATCACACCAAGTAAGCAATAAACAAAATGCAGTTATTTCCTCTATAATTAAATTGACTAAATTCACAAGTTCATCACATTAATTAAACTAGCGCTCACCCAATTGTAAAATTACAAATGCTGGCTTTCTCTTGAGCTTCAGATGGTAGCTTTTATTAGTTCATATATTTACACATATACAGGCTATCATTTGTGCCCCGAACTGCTTTAGATTTGTTAATTTTGCAACAAATCTTTTGTTAGGAAAAAAGTAAAACTGAAGTAATGTCTGTTCTTTAACTGAAGTACACAGCCAAACCTATTGCAGCATTTTTTTTTCAGTCAAATGTCAGCTGTGTCCCTATAAATAAAGCTAATTACCAATTTCAAAGTCATAGGTAACCTTGAACTTTTAGAGAAAAAGTATTTATATTTTAATTCATTTGAGCCTATATATAAATGACTTCACGACATAATGATGCAAAACCCCAATATTCCCAGAGACTGATTGTAATCGACTCCAAAGACCCAATGATAATATAGCATAATTAAACACATGGGGATGTAAGTGTCTTTGAAACACATTTTCTGCAGGGTGGATAAAGAGAAAAGAAATAGGATTTCTTTTTTTCTGTAATGAGACTTTAAGAATGTAAATCTGCTTTTCAAATGTTTGGCCAAATCATTCTCTTATCTCCCTCTCAAATCCCACATGAAGTAAGTTTCATAGACTCAAATTGGGAAGCTGAGTGTAATTCCCGACTTAGAACCAGAGTCTTCTTTGTATTGCTCTAATTGCAGGCAGCTTCTCAAGGCAGCCTTTCCTCTATTTGAAGTCTGATTGCTGGAAGCATCTTCTTTATGTTGCTAGAGGCTTAAGCCATAGGGTCCCTGTAGAGTCCCATAATCATTTGATCTTGTTTAGTCTTGCTTCTGTAATTCAGGAAAAGCCCCTCTCACCCCTAGAAATGACTGGAATCTTGCTTATATGTTTTTTGGACTACTTCTCCCCATTCTGTATATCATACGCTTGGCTGACTCAAGCTTGTCAAAGCCAGTTTTAAAATGTAAGTCACAAATTCATTTCTACAAAATTACTGAGTAGCATGTGTCAGGTTTTTGCTTATTACAGAGAGGTCATCCATAAATGTGTAAGATGATAGCTCAGCCTTCCAGTAGTTTCCAGTTGGGAATAGAAAGATTCTGCACCTTTCTGCAAGCTTCTTTTCCATGCTCTCCCTGTCTCCCTCTAAGGGGAAAGTTGTGCCTGTGGTTGGATAGATCCCAGGTTAGTTACTGGGACCTGTTTTACCAGAGGACCAGGTGGCTGAGACTTAAAAGATACCTCCCATTTGTGGTGCCCAGTCTGTCTTCCCCATGGCAAGACTTGGAGCCTTGTGACAGGCCAACCATCCACCATTTCTATGTTGTGTTCACTCTGGTAAGTAGACTCTGCCCTTTTGAGCCACTCCATCTCTGTCTGTCTGTCTGTCCATCTGCCTTTCTCTCTGCACTGAGGTGTATGTGGGAAGAGCAAGTGTCCCACTTTGACCTTGAACCAAATCTGCCTACTACTGAGTTTTCCTAGGGGGTTCTACTTTGTAGAACAGAAGCATTGGTTCACATTTAATCCTGGCACTTTATTCTCATTCTGCTATTATTCTTCATGCAGAGACTTCTCAGCCTAGCCCTGGTGAGGAGGAGCGGGGAGGAGAAGCCTAATACAGATTTTCTTGGGATGCTGTGCCTCATTCCATCAGGTGCACACGACAACCCCACCCAGAAATCCCAGCACTCACACATCAGGCAGGATAGGAGTACATATCCTCAAAAGGAGAGCAAAAACAGGGAGTTTCCCGAGTGGGAGATTGAGGGTTGAAGTAGAAGAGGTAAGGTGAGGTGAAGGAAATGCTGGAACTTTCAGCAGGTGCAGCTGAAAGACAGTGGAGAGAGATGGCAGCCTGCAAGGGGGCGGGAGAAGCTGGAATGTCCTCAGAAAATGGTAAGATCTCAAGTTCAGTTGAAACATGGAGGAGAGAGTGGGGAGAAGGAGGCTGGAAAGAGGAGCTGGCCAAAACATGGAGCACTTGCCTTCCAGGCCAAAGTTTTCTGCATGACTTGGTAGGCAATGAGGAGTTGGTGATGGCTAGGGTGTCGGGATGTGGAAGTGGTCCCCTCACCTATGATGATGGAGCTGGCTGTGCAGCCAGAGAGGAGGGGGAGGGAAGGCTGGGCAACTGCGAGCCCAGTGAAGAGGCTCTCATGTGTTAACACCCAGATGTGGTCCATAGAGAGGGCCGTGCAGAAAGAGTTGCTGCAAACCCAGGTTGGACTCATCTGTTTAGCTGCCATGTCAGACTCTTGGTTGACACTGGGTCTGGCACTGACTGAGATCATCGGGCCTCTTTTATCACAGGAATTCTTTCAAGTCTTCCCATCCTCATAATTTACAAGTGACACAGAAGATGTCTGTGTAAAGCCTGACCTTCACTGAGTTGTGCAGATTCATCTTTTTTAGTGTTAACTTGACATTCCTGACTCCCAAGATAACTCTAAATCTTCACTCTGTTGTCTATCACTTTATCTCTTCTTCCCAGCTCTGTTTTGTCAGAAAATGGAATAAACATCAAAGTTATTGCTAAAAATGTTGACAAGATAAGCACAAAGACAGACCCCTGGGGCTCTAGTTGGAAGCCCCCCTAATAGCATCATGGGCTTCCATGGTGGCTCAGATGGTAAAGAATCCACCTGTAATGCTGGAGACCCAGGTTTGATCCCTGTGTCAGGAAGATCCTCTGGAGAAGGGAATGGCAACCCACTCCAGTATTCTTGCCTGGAGAATCCCATAGACAGAGGAGCCTGGCAGGCTACAGATAAAGGGGTTGAAAAGAGTCAGATACAACTGAGTGACTAACACAATAGCATCAAAACCACTGACCAACAGACTGCAGGAGCCTTGCTCTCCTGGAAGCAAATCCACCACCAGCCTCTTCGTGCCCCAGGTGTTAATCATTTCATTCCATAAAAGACTTAGAAGTGACATCAAAGACTCTGTGCATTCTCCTGGTTTCTGGGCTCGCTAACACCAACAGTGATGAGTGAGAATAAGGGTCATGTGACACTATTGTTCTACTGCTTTTATAGAGCTGCTCTTTCGTATTTTTAAGATATTTTCATTTTTCATACAAGTAGGATTACTAAATCATATGGTAGTTTTCCATAGTGGCTGTATCAATTTATATTCCCACCAACGGAGAACTCTTGTTCTCTTTTCTCCACATCTTCACTAAAATTTGTTATCTCTTGTCTTTTTTATAATAGCCATTTGAATAGGAGTGAGGTAATATCTTTCTGTGGTTTTGATTTGCATTTCTCTGGTGATTAATGATGTTGAGCACCTTTTCATGTACCTGTTGGCCATTTGTGTGTCTTCAGAAAAAAATGTCTATTCAGTTCCTCTGCCTATTTTTAATTGAATGGTTTGGTTTGGGTGTTTTTTTGCTATTGAGTTTGTGTGAGTTCTTTATATTTTGCATATTAACTTTTATCATATATTTGATTTGTAAATACTTTCTCCTACTCTCTAGGCTTCTTTTTCATTTTACTGATAGTTTCCTATGCTGTGCAGAAGCTGGTTAGTTTGATGTGGTCCCATTTGTCCATTTTTTCTTTTGGAGTTAAATCCAAAAAATCATTGCCAAGACCAGTGTCAGAGAGCTTAACTCCCCTAGAAGAAAATATAGGAGTTTTATGGTTTCAGGTCTTTTGTTCAAATCTTATTCAATTTTGAGTTGCTTTTGTGTATGGTATAACATCTATTGTTGTTCAGTTGCTAAGTTGTGTCTGACTCTTTGTGATCCTGAGGGTTGCAGTGCACCAGGCTCCTCGATTCTTCACTTTCTCCTGGACTTTGCTCAGATTCGTGTCCGTTGAGTGGGTGATGCTATCTAACCTTCTCATCCTCTGCCACTCCTTCCTCCTTTGGCCTTCAGTCTTTCCCAGCATTAGGGTCTTCTCCAATGAGTTGTCTATTCACATCAGGTAGTTAGAGTATTGGAGCTTCAGCTTCAGCATCAGTCCTTTCAGTGCATTCAGGGTTGATTTCCTTTAGGATTGGCTGGTTTAATCTTCTTATAGTCCAAAGGACTCTCAAGAGTCTTCTCCAGCATCACAATTTGAAAGCATCAATTCTTCGATGCTCTCAATGGTCCAGCTCTCGCATTCATACATGGTTACTGGAAAAACAGATTTGACTATATGGACCTTTTTCAGCAAAGTGATGTCTCTGCTTTTGAATACGCTGTCTAGGTTTGTCATAGCTCTTCTTCCAAGGAGCAAGCATCTTTTAATTTCATGGCTGCAGTCACTGTTTGCAGTGATTTTGGAGCCCAAGAAAATAAAATCTGTCACTGTTTCCACTTTTCCCCCTTCCATTTGCCATGAAGTAATGGACTGGATGCCATGATCTTAGTTTTTTGAATGTTGAGTTTCTAGCCAACTTTTCACTCTCATCAAGATGCCTTTTAATTCTTCTTTACTTTCTGCCATTAGAGTAGTATCATTGGCATATCTGACCTGGAGCTGACTGCGACTCAGATCATGAGCTCCTTATTGTAAAATTCAGACTCAAATTGAAGAAAGTAGGGAGAACCATTAGGCCACTCAGATATGACCTAAGTCAAATCCTTATGATTATACAGTAGAGATAAGGAATAGATTCAAGGGGTTAGATTTGATAGACAGAGTGCCTGAAGAACTATGGACAGAGGTTCATAACATTGTATAGGAGGTGGTAACCAAAACTATCCCAAAGAAAAAGAGATGCAAGAAGGTATGGTGGTTGTCTGGGGATGCTTTACAAAAGGCTGAGGGAAGAAAAGAAATCTAAAGGCAAGGAAGAAAGGAAAGATAAACCCAACTTAGTGCAGAGTTCTAAAGAATAGCAAGGAGAGATAAGAAGTCCTTCTTCAATGAACAATGCAAAGAAATAGAGGAAAACAATAGAATGGGAAAGACTAGAGATCTCTTCAAGAAAACTGGAGAAATCAAGGGATCATTTCATGCAAAGATGGGCATGATAAAGGACAGAAATGGTATGGACCTAACAGAAGCAGAAGAGATTAAGAAGAGGTGGCAAGAATACACAGAAGAACTATACAAAAAAGATTTAGTGACTGGGATAACCATGATGGTGTGATCACTCACCTAGAGCCAGACATCCTGGAGTGTGAAGTCAAGTGGGCCTTAGGAAGCGTTATTATGAAGAAAGCTAGTGGAGGTGATGGAATTCCAGTTGAGCTATTTCATATCCTAAAAGATGATGCTGTTAAAGTGCGTCACTCATATGGAAACTCAGCAGTGGCCACAGTGAAATGTTGCTGTTGCAAGCTGTGTGCTATGCCAGGATTCGTGACCTCCAGAGGCGAGGATTTCGATCCAGGGACAGAGACCAGGCTTGACCACTGGAGCTTTTTGTGTAACAGAATTTTATTTAAGTATAAGAGAGATAGAGAAAGCTTCTGACGTAGACATCAGAAGGAGGCAGAGAGAATGCCCTCTTGCTAGTTCTTAGTGAGGTGTTTTATGTCTGTTTGCAAGCTATTAATCAGATAAGAGACACCTCAAGGCTGAGGGTTTCACCAGGCCCCTCTCCCACAGTATACATTTTTGAGAGAGGATGGCTCGAGGTGTGTCATCCCCTATGATAAAGCAATTGACATGAATACTGGTTTGTTGAGCCATTATCAGCCCAAGGTTTGAGAAAAGAAAAAAACATTAGTCTTAGGTGGAACCATTTTGAAGAAAGGAAGATTCCAAAGTAAGTACATAGTTTCATTACCATAGCTTAAGAAAAACATTTCCATAAGAAAAATGCATTGGTTAGCTCAAGGCAGGACCGAGTGTCCTCAACACAGAATTAAAAGAAGCTTCTTTTAATTTTATGTAGAGAAGGAAAGAAACATCTGCCACTTGCAGTTTATTTCCTCCTGCCGCTTAGGGACCTCTGGCCTTCCTACCTGTTACCCTCTCAAGAGGACTGGAAAAGCTCAGTGTTCATTCCAATCCCAAAGAAGGGCAATGCCGAAGAATGTCCAAACTACCGTACAGTTGCACTCATTTCACATGCTAATAAGGTTATGCTCAAAATCCTTCAAGCTAGATTTCAGCAGTATGTGAACCAAGAACTTCCAGATGTACTGGGCTTTAAAAAAAGGCAGAAGAACCGGAGATCAAATTGCCAACATCTATCAGATCATAGAAAAAGCAAGGGAATTCCAGAAAAACATCTAATTCTGCTTCATTGATTACAGTCAAAAGCCTTTGACTGTGTGAATCACTTACAAACTGTGGAAAATTCTTAAAGAGATGGGAATACCAGACCACCTTATCTGTCTCCTGAGAAACCTGTATGCAGGTCAAGAAGCAAGTTAGAACTGGACATGGAACAGCAGACTGGTTCAAAATTGGGAAAGGAATATGACAAGGCTGTATATTGTCACCCTGCTTATTTTACTTATATGAAGAATACAATCATGTGAAATGCTGGGCTGGATGAATCACAAGCTGGAATCAAGATTACTGGGAAAAATAGCAACAATTTAAGATTTGCAGATGGTATAAGATAGTGGTCTAGTTTCATTCTTCTGCATGTGCTTTTTGGTTTTCTCAATACCATTTATTAAAGAGACTATCCTCTCTGCACTGTATATTCTTAGTTCTTAATTCATTGACTGTACACACATGGGTTTATTTCTTGGCTTTCTATTCTGCTCCATTGAGCTATTTGTCTGTTTTTATGCCAATACCATACTGTTTTCATTACTATCACTCTGTAATATAGTCTGAAATCAATGTTTAAAAAACTCAACTAGGTAAATTTGAAGATCTAATTGACTTTTTTCAAAGATTCATGAATCGAGCAGCATCCTATCTAGTAAATAGAAAGATGCTCCAAGGAGTTGTATAAAAGGGAAGGTTTTTATAGGTTTTATAGGGTCTTATCACAAGTAACTCTGTTTGGGTCTTATTTCTTTTTAATATCACAAAGTGTGGTGCCTCTTTGTTCTTTCTCAAGAATGCTTGACTATTTGGGGTCTTTTCTGGCCTTTTACAAACTTAGGGATTGTTTGTTCTATTTCTGTGAAAAATGTCATTGACATTTTGATGGGGTTTGCACTGAACCTGTAGATCCTTTTTGGTAGTGTGTACATTTTAACTAATATTTGTCCAATGTATGGGCATAAAATATTTTTTCCATTTATTCATGTCTTAGTTTCTTTCATCAGTGTCTGATAGTTTTCAGTGTACAGATTCTTCATCTCCTTGGTTAAATTTAATCTTACTTTTTAAAATTCTTTTTGATGTAATTATAAATGGGATTACTTTCTTAATGTCTTTTTCTGATAGTTCATTATTCCTGTGTAAAAATACAACTGATTTTTGTATATTGATTTGGTATCTTTCAACTCTACTGAGCTTGTTTATTAATTTTAACAGTTTTTTGGTGGACTCTTTAGGGCTCTTTTCTGTATATAATTCCATTATATATTTTCTCTATATTATATATAATTTTATTTATTATTAAGAAAATTAAAAACACACTTTGTAGGAAGAATTCTAAGAAAATTTCATGATCTCCACCCCTGGATGTTATGCCCATGATTGGGTTTCATATATGGCAAAAATGAATACATTTTACAAATGTAGCTGAAGGCCTTAAGCAAGTAAGTTTCTAGTTAATGAAAAGAGAGAATTACCTGAATGGGCACGACCTAATCAGATGAGCTCTTTAAAAGAAATGCAAAGTAACAGAGACTCTCTCCTGCTGGCCTTGACAAAAGCCAACAGGCCCCCTGTGAACTGCCTAAGGAGAGCAGCAGCCAATCAGAGCATGAACCTCAGTCCTACAGCCAAAAGGATCTGAATTTGCCAGCAACCTGAGTGGGCTTGGAAGTGCATTCTTCCCAAATTCAGCTTCTAGATGGGAAGACAGCCCAGATGACACCTTGACAGTCGTTTGTGAGACCCTGAGCAGAGGACCCAACTAAATATGCCTAGACTCCTAACCCAGAAAAACTGAGATAGTAAATCTGTGTTGTTTTAAGCCACTAATTTTGTATTAGTTTGTTGTACAGTAATAGAAAACAGATACACACATAAAAATAGAGAGAGAAGTATAATGTAGTGCTACTCAAACTATAGTCTGTGGGCCTTTGTGTTCAAAGTCTGTTTCTGATCCATGAGGCATTAGGTACAGAAATTGAGGGTAAACACTGAGAAACTTTCATAACAGTTTGACCTTGCCACAACCTCCAAGTGCCTCTCATTAAATTCATCTCAAGTAGCAGGATATAGACAGTTTGGATTGTTAAACTTACATGGTGAATTGTGTACAATGTGACCAATGTACCACATTGCAACACATACAATTTTCAGTTTAATTTGGCAACTGAAATCTAAAAGAGTGTAAAAATATGAGAAGTTTAATCATTTGTTTATTTTTATGACTTGTAATTTTTTAATCAAGCTTGTCTATTTTTAATTTAGCAAATTATTAATTTAATTAGGAAGCTAGCAATTGATTGATTTATTAACCCTATGTTACTTGACCCCAATGTTTCAATGACCATAGCTTAAGACAGGGAGGAACTGCCTCATATACAGAAAACCAACCCATAGAGCACATAAAGCCAGTAAAGAATTTTTCATTGTAGTGTAAATAATGTACAGATTTGTTAATGTGGTAACTCCAGTATGTGTGCAATTTGAACATGATGGTGATATGAAGGATCTTTTTAACTTCATTGCCAATAAACAACTAGCTCTGAACTGTATAAAATTATGAAAGAATATATTGTCAACAAATGTGGTTTTAAGTTTGTTTTGTCTAAGAGAGCATGTTCTAATAGTACAGTTGCAATTATGGAAGAATATTCTAGAGCAGTCACCTGGATTAAGGAGCTTGTGAATTAATGCACTGTTTCCTTTATTGATAAAGTCTTGTTACCAAAACAAAAATTCAGGTGAACTAGTGTATTTAATGATTAATTAAGAATCTGTAAATTACATAAAATCAAGATGCATTAACATGGAAACAACTTAAATGTCCATCGACAGATGAATGGATAAAGATGTGGTAAATATATATAACGGAATTCTACTCAGCCATAAAAAAGAACAAAATAATGTAAGTCAACACTGAAATTAAAGTGAAAGCATTAGTCGCTCAGTCGCGTCTGACTCTTTGCAATCCCTTGGACTCTAGCCCACCAGGCTCCTCTGTGCATGGAATTCTCCAGGCAAGAATAGTGGAGTGGGTTGCCATGCCCTTCTACAAGGGATCTTCCTGACCCAGGGTCTCCTGCATTGCAGGCAGATTCTTTACCATCTGAGCTGTCCAAGTCATTCTACTTTTATGTGATGTATGGATGTGGAACATAATCTTTTACTGCATGCTGAGGTACAATGTTTGTTGTGGGGAAAATTCTTTTGGAATATAATGCAGAACAAATTCATCATTTTTCTGTAAGATAAGGAGTCAGTTTGAGCCAGTGTTTAATGATGTAAACTAGACTCCAGATTTGCTGATTTGCCTGATCTCTTAGAGGTTTTTATTTTTTATTTATTTTTTCCTTAGAGGTTTTTAATGATCTTAAAACTTTTACCCAAAAAGGAATACAACAAAGAATCAAAAGGCAAAAGCAAATTTAGGATTTCTGTAATTTTTATGACCTGCCTCAACAACAATCAGGAATGCAGGTGGTAGCCTGTTACTGTACACTCATGTGCCTATGAAATTTATTTTCCACCAAAAGATAATGTACATGTAAGAATCTGTGGTTCTGGAATATGTTTTTTTTCATCAAAGGATACGGATAATTTAAATTGAAGTACAGCTTTACAGGATAAATTGATAGCGCTGGCCAAGATCGAGAACTGAAGATGAATCTTGAAAATACATCATTATTCGCTTCATTTTGGATACAAGTTAGAAATGAATATATTGAGTCTGCTGAAATTACTTCAAACTCTTCTGCCATTCACACCTCTGTGAGTCTGATTTCTCTAGAGAAGTGTCATGGCAACAAAGCAAAGAAAACTTCCGGTGCACATTTTCATCTGTGAGTAGTGTTTCCATCAGTCCAAACGAGGTTAGATAAATTAACAAACAAGAAGCAGGCTCAACTGTCACATTAAAAACGTCAAATGTTGATGTCCATGATTTTTGTTCAAACTGTGTGCTGAGGCATTTAATATGGGGAATCACTCTCTCACTCATAACTTTCTGATGAGTTATGATTATGGAATAACAAAAAGTTATTAAAGTAATAGCAGTTCTCCACATTCATCACTTATATACACACATTCAGTGGAAAACAGCCAGAGTTGAAAAAAATTATTTTCATGTTCCATATAGTATATTTGTTCCTACTGTATTTATTTCAATGTAATTGTATACATGTGGAATCCAAGGAAAAATTTAGACTTACATGCTGTTATGTCTGGTTTTGTGTCAGTTAACTTTTTTGGCAATTTGCTTTTGTTGTATTTTACAAAAGTATTGGTCAACAATATATTGAAAATTAAACAGAAGCAAACCAGTCTTCTCTCCCACGTAGATGAGAAGCTAAACATGTATAAATCTTCAAGGGCCAACATCTTTTTCCACAAAGACCCACATTTCAGCATTCTTGTCCCAATTGCTCTCCCATTTATATTTTTTGGCTGGCTATGTTATATGCAAATGTTTCAATATATGTTTCTAACCATAATGACTTAAAAACTTTAACCATAATATGACATTCAACAAAATAAGTAATTCCTGAAAAAAGTGAAAGTGTTACTCACTCAGTTGTGTCTGACCCTTTGCGACCTCATGGACTGTAACCCACAAGGCCTCTGTCCATGGTCCAGACAAGAATACTGGTGTGGGTTGCCATTTCCTTCTTGAGGAGGTCTTCCTGCCCAGGGATCAAACCCAGGTCTCCTGCATTGCAGGCAGATTATTTACCGTCTGAGCCACCAAGGAAGCCCAACTAATTCCTACTATTAATAGTATCCAGTACTTGGTTTGTATTCACTTTTCCCTGATTATCTTGAAAACATATATTTGTAGTTGGTTTTTTCAAATCAGGATGCAATTAAGAGCCATATACCACATTTGATTGCATTGTCCCAAGTCTCCTCTAATCTAACAGCTGTCCTTCTCTTTTTTAAAACTATATGCTTATTGAAGAAACTGGGTCATTTGTCCTGTAGAATTTTCTACATTTCCGAATTTGGCTTATTGCTTTCTGGAACTATCTGTTAACCTGTTCCTCTCTCCTTGATCGTTTCCTTTCCTAGGAGTAGAGTTGAGGGCTTGATCAGATTCAGGATTTTTTTCCATCAAAATTACTTCTTAGTGGTGCTGTGTGCTTCCTATTGTATCACCCCAAGAGACAAGGTTCTCCACTTTTGGTGACATCAACTCACATTGCTCTGCAGGTTTCGTTTTTCACCCTGATTCATTCAAATACATTCCATTGACTTTCACTGAATGGTTAGCAGCCATTAATCATTGCTACCTAGGTCTGTTTTTCACTGGGGATTTGCAAAATGGTGATTTTCTACTTATCTCATTGCTTCTTCCTTTATTAGCTTGAATGGCTTTCTGTAGAAATAAATTTTGTTTCTTGGTTATGTTGAAATATAGCCTGTAGAGAAAAGCAGGATAAAACTCAAGTCTTTCTCATGCTTTATTGGTTTTCAGAATAACAAGTTTGTGCATCATCTAAGGTGATCAACTAGTTTTAGGGTTTTTCTGGAATATTAATATGGACTCATAGATTTTAATATGTTTCATGTCTTTTAAAACATTGTCATTATTCAGACGGTCACATTTGGGCCATAGGAGCCTTTTCAAGTTGGCCCTTGGGTCTTTGTTTGTCATGATGTTTTGAGATTTGTTTTCAAGCAGGATAAGATGGCCCAGGCTCAACTTATCCACTTTTGGCCCCAGATCTGAAATCAGCCATTTCTCTAAGGAATCCTGGTTCCTTTTAGTGGGAGTTGGCATTTTAGGGCCAAAGTCTATGTTTTACATGTCTAATTTCTTTAAACCCCTTTCTCATGGAAAACTCACCAGGAACTGAATATATTGAAGTTTGTGGCTAAGGCCATGGCTTTGCTTCGTGAGTCAATGTATATGTCACCCTCAGGAGCCCCCCAAGGAGAGAAACCTGGGTCTCCTGACCTAAGGCCAGAAAATGACACTTGTTCAGTTCAGTCACTCAGTCATGTCCAACTATTTGAGACTCCATGGACTGCAGCACACCAGACTTCCCTGTCCATCACCAACTCGCAGAGCTTGCTCAAACTCATATCCATCGAGTTGGTGATCCCATCCAACCATCTCATCCTCTGTCATCCCCTTCTCCTCTTGCCTTCAATCTTTCCCAGCATTAGGGTCTTTTTTAATGAGTCAATTCTTCACATCAGGTGACCAAATTGTTGGAGTTTCAGCTTCAGCATCAGTCCTTCCAATGAATATTCAGGACTGATTTCCTTTAGGATGGACTGGTTGGATCTCCTTGCAGTCCAAGGGACTCTCAAGAGTCTTCTCCAATACCACAGTTCAAAAGGATCAATTCTTTGGCGCTCAGCTTTCTTTATAGTCCAACTCTCACATCCATACATGACTACTGGAAAAACCATAGCTTTGACTAGATGGACCTTTGTTTGCAAAGTAATGTCTTTGCTTTTTAATATACTGTCTAGGTTGGTCATAGCTTTTCTTCCAAAGAAGCAAGCATCTTTTAATTTCATGACTGCAGTCACCATCTGCAGTGATTTTGGAACCCCCAGAAAGGAACTCTATCACTGTTTCCATTGTTTCCCCGTCTATTTGCCATGAAGTGACGGGACTGGATGCCATGATCTTAGTTTTCTGAATGTTGAGTTTTAAGCCAATTTTTTCACTCTTCTCTTTCACTTTCATCAAGAGGCTCTTTAGTTCTTATTCACTTTCTTCCATAAGGTTGGTGTCATCTGCATATCTGAGGTCATTGATATTTCTCCTGGCAATCTTGATTCCAGCTTGTGCTTCATCCAGCCTGGTATTGCATGATGTACTCTGCATGTAAGTTAAATTAGCAGGGTGACAATATATAGCCTTGACGTACTCCTTTCCTGATTTGGAACCAGTCTGCATGTCCAATTCTAACTGTTCCTTCTTAACCTGCATACAGATTTCTCAGGAGATAGGTAAGGTGGTCTGGTATTCCCATCTCTTTAAGAATTTTCCACAGTTTGTTGTGATCCCCACAGTCAAAGGCTTTGGCATGGCCATTTGTATCACCCCTGAAACATCTAAGTGACTTCCTTTATTCATCCAAGGAGTACTATGATGATTGCCTATTATAGCTATTGTTTCAGGTGCCAGGGAGGTCCTTATCCTTGCTGTCATGGAGGATGACATTCTGGTGAAGGGATATTCATGTGCTGGGGTGCGGGGCTGCTTTTCTGTACAGGGTGGTCTGAGAAACACTGCATCAGGGTCATGCCAGAAGTGAGGAAGGATGCCAGGCAGAAGTCTGGTGGAAAAGTGTTGGGACAGAGGCAACAGCCAGTGCAAGGCTCTGAGCCAGGTGTGTGCTGTCTATGATTTCTAACACTGGAGATACTGACAAATTCCTCATTCTCCAAGGTTTCAGTATTTATCAGTTGCAAACTACTTTCTCACAGTAAAAACTTACAGCTTGCAGCTTTCCTTCCAATAGTGATCTTTTTATTTATTTGAAATATTTTTAAAATTTATTTTTTAATTGGAAGGAAATTGCTTTACAGTGTTTAGTTTGTTTCTGCATACAACAACGTAAATCAGCCATAATTATACACATATTCCTCCCTCTTGAGCCTCCCTCCCCTCTCCCCATCCCCACCTCTGTGTCATCACAGACCGCAAGGCTAGGCTGTCTGTGGTATATAGCAACTTCTCATCAGCTAGCTATTTCACACATGATAGTGGATATGTTGATGCTACTTTCTCCATCGGTCCCACTCTCTCCATCCTCCACTGTGTCCACAAGTCCATTCTCTATATCTGCATCTCCATTCCTTCCCTGCAAATACGTTCAACAATACCGTTTTTCTAGATTTCATATAATATACGTGTTAGTATATGATATTCGGTTTTTCCCTTTCTGACTTACTTCATTCCGTGTAACAGACTCTGGGTTCAACCACCTCACTAGAACTGACTCAAATTTGTTCTTTTTCACAACTGAGTAATATTCCATTGTGTATATGTACCACATCTTCTTTATCCATTCATCTCTAAACACACATCTAGGTTGCTTCCATGTTCTGGATATTGTAAATAGTGCTGCAATGAGCACTGGGGTACATGTGTCTTTTAGATTTGTGGCTTACTCAGGGTATATGCCCAGTAGTGGGATTACTGGCCCATACGGTAGGTTTATTCCTAGTTTTTAAGGAATCACCATACTGTTCTCCATAATGGTATATCAGTTCACATTCCTACCAACAGTGTATGAGGGTTTCCTTTTCTCCACATCCTTTCCAGCACTCACTGTTTGTAGAATATTTGATAGTGGCCATTCTGGCTGGTGTGAGGTGATACCTCATTGTAGTTTAGATTTGCATTTCTCTAATTAATTATTAGCAATATTGAACATCTTTTCATGTGTTTATTGGTCATCAATAGTGATATTATTTTATGGCAACTTTTCTGCTATCATATCTTGATGTCTTGCAAGATACACCATCTTTCCCCTTCCCACAATACTCTTATTCTTTAAAATAACTGTTCTAATTCCAGAAGTCATAGGTGTTTGTGGCAGAACACATAGAAAGCCCAAAGAGAACATAGAACAAAATAAAATTAAAACAGGCGCCATCTGTGATCCTTCCCACCTCCTGCTCCTGCTTAGAATTAACCTCTGTGATACAGCAGAGGTAGCCATCCTTCCATTCTTTAACAGAAGCGCATCCAGTGGTAAGTTCTGGAGCCTGTCTTCCTACATTCAGATGTGGTCTTCCGTGGCTGTAGAGATTTCTACCTCTTAACTGCTTAATACTTCTTTGTCAGAGCACAAGTTTCTTACTGAGCTTATACCGGCTGACTCAAATTGTCCCTTCAGGCCTAGGAGGGCACACCCCATGTGCCCCATACCCCTAACCTTCCCTGTCTCCAGGGGCCATGCCACTGGGTCCTGCCGTTTCCACATCACCAACCGGTTCTTACTTCCTGGTCAGACAGAAATGACAAAGAAAGTCTATCTTTAACCACCATCATTTCCCCTTCTTGCAGACAGAGGCCGTGGGGGAGGGGTGGGGAGGCAAGCAATATTTCAAAGGTAACTATGGAGCCAGAATTTAATCAACTCTTCTGAAAAGAAAAGGGTTCATTTCAGTGTAAAGTGGAATTTTCATTTACTGGGTTTGCTTTCATCACCCGAGGCTGCATGTGGTATTATCACAGAAGACCTGCTCGTTTGCTACATTTCATCCCAGTTACCTGAATGCTGGTCCGTGTGCAATATTCTTAACAAATTTAGACACATGTGGAAGAAAGCAAAGAGCACCCAAATGAGCACAAACAGGTCCCAGGTGTTAAGATTTGCCGCAGATCCTTCTTGGGGAAGTAATTCAACCCACAACAGGTAGCTTGATCCTACAGAAAGAGTTGCCTTTTTAATACTAAAAGTGTTTAAACTTCCTTCTCTGTCTTAGGTACTGTGCTGGATATAATATATAAATATGTTGTTGTTGTTTTAGTCACTAAATCACTTCTGATTCTTTGTGATCCTTTGAACTGTAGCCTGCCAGGCTCCTCTGTCCAAGGGATTCTCCAGGCCAGAATACTGGAGCGGGTTGCCATTTCTTCCTCCAGGGGATCTTCCTGACCCAGGGATTGAACCCAAGTCTGTTACGTCCCCTGCACTGGCAGGTGGGTTCTTTACCGCTGAGCCACCAGGGAAGTCCCCACTGGAGCGGGTAGCCATTCCCTTCTCCAGGATCGTCCCAACTCAAGAATCAAACTCACATCTCCTGCCTGGCTGGCAGATTCTTTACCACTGAACCCCCAGGGAAGCCCAAGTATAAATATGTACTGTTATTTAAACTTACATCATCCTATTTCATAGATTTTTATGAGATTGACTTTAAGGTTTAGAATAATGAGGTTTTTTGTGTTTTTTTTTTTTAAATTGAAGGATAATTGCTTTAGCAAAAGAGTATTTCTGAGAGACAGCACAGCAAGTGGCTGGGAGAGGGATTGTGGCACCACTCTGTCTGGATTCAGCCTCTGGCTTTGCTGCTTGTTAGCTGTGTGAGCTTGGGGAAGGCAGTAGGCAATCTGTGCCTTAGTTTCTGCATCTGTGAAATGGGGATGATGCTAATAAGAGGATCCTGTGATTGAGCAGAGACAGACTTAGCACGGTGCTAACACAGAGCAGGTGATCAGCCCACGGTGGCTGTGCTGAGAAATCTGAGCTCTTCGTGGGTATGAACCTTGATCTTCAAAACAACTCAGTTAAATGTGTACTATCACCACCCCATTTTACAGAGGGTTTAACTGAGGCTCAGATAGATACCTAGCCCAAGTCACACTGGAATGTGACATAGCTGGCATCCAAACCTGGGTGGCGCCGGTTCAGAGCCTCATCTACAATTTCTGATATCATTACCCACTGCTTAATCTACCTAGTATTCCTGCCAGACCCAGGAGCCTGCTTCTTTTGAATACTTTTTCTCCCTGTGTCTTAAACTCAGACATGCATATGGTTCTCAGTTTAAAATGAGGCTTTCTCTGCCCCCTCAGTCCTCTGGGGCTGTTGGCCCCCTGTCCTGGGCTGCCTTCATTTCTCCAACTCCCCAGATCTCTGGCTTTCATGACAGGCTCCCTGGATGCATCCTACCTTTGCCTCCATGCAGGGAGCTGCCAGCAAGAGTTAGGTTACAAAATGGGTGTCTACACAGAGAAGGTCCTCCCTGTCTGCCTTCCATCTCTCAACCTTTGCTCGTTCTTTGCAAAAAAAAAAACTCAGCCCCAGTGCTAATGACATCATACTTTATTTGTGTATGTAAGAGATGTCCCCTTTCACAGAGTTCTCCTCCCAGGTCCCCAGGCTCCTGAGCCAGAGGGCTGCACAGGGTCTGGGCAGTGGCAGTGCCTGGTCACAAAGGAAAGATGCCTGGCTTGGCATCAGGCTTGTTTCGAATGAATTTATCCAGAAGCTGCTTTGAGCTAGGACTGGGAATAAATGAGGAAGTTCCAGTCTGCTTTTGCGGCAGGTGCATAGCAGGACCCAGGGTACAATGCAGGTGTCATAGTGGAGGGTGTGTGGAGGTCAGGGAAGGCTTCCTGGAGGAGGTGACCTGAGCTGAGTCAGACCCATGTTTGAACTGAGGCTTCATTGTTCCCTGACTGTGTAATATTGTCAGCCTCTCCAGCCTTCTTTCCTCACCCCCTAGATGGGGCTGCTGTGAAAATGACACGTGTTCACCATGCGGCACACAAGGGTCATGCTATAAATCACGGCAGGTGGGGCTGTTGTCAAAACTGTTGTTCAGCCGCTCAGTCATGTCCGACTCTGCAGTCGCATGACTGCAACACGCCGGGCTTCCCTAGCCTTCACCACCTTCCGGAGTCTGCCCAAGTTCATGCCCATTGCATCGATGATACTGTCCAGCCACCTCATCCTCTGACACCCTCTTCTCCTGCTCTTAATCTTTCCCAGCATCAGGGATGTTCCCAATGAGTCATCTGTTCACATCAGATGACCAAAATACTGGAGCTGCAGCATCAGTCCTTCCAGTGAATATTCAGGGTTGATCTCCCTTAAAATTGACTGGTTTGATCGCCCTGCTGATCAAGAGACTTTCAGAAGTCTTTTCCAACACCAGATTTCAAAGGTATCAATTCTTTGGCATTCTGCCTTCTTTGCGTACCTGCCGTCAATGACACTGGTCATTTTCTAATAACATGCCCTCCTCATATTCTATGGGGCTTCCCAGGTGCCAGTAGTGGTAAAGAATCTGCCTGTCAATGCAGGAGACACAAGAGATGTGAGTTGAGTCCCTGGGTTGGGAAGATCCCCTGGAGTAGGAAGTGGCAACCACTCCCGTATTCTTGTCTGGAGAATCCCATGGACAGAGAAGCCTGGCAGGATATAGTCCACGGGGCTGCAAAGGGTCAGACACGACTGAGTGAGTGAGCACCTCATATTCTATGCAGAGGTTATGTTCACTTCCAATACCAAATCCCAGTCTACATGCAAATACAGCTGTTTAAAAATACAATTATATACAGAAAAGCAAGGTTTTAAAGAGTGTTGTAAATGGATTTCACCACAGACCATTTCACATAGTCCCTGCCTCACTGACCTCTTGACAAGTCTGTCATGAGCCCCTTTAAATGTTTGAGGATTTGCAGAACAGGAATCAGACTTTCTATCCTCAGTTCCAAGTTCCATCTTGAGCAGCAGAAACAAAGGTATTCCCTCCACCTTTAATGTATTAAAGGGATGTGTGATTATGACCATGGTGGAACATTCTTGGTTCCCTGAGATCATATCCTAGCGATGATTCTTTTGTAATATCGTCATTATTTCTCCACAGAGCCAAGCCAAGTTGCTGAGATGCATGGTATAAGCATGTCATTGCATTAAACAGACATTTTCCCTCTCGGCCTTTCATAATTTATATCTTAAAGAAGACAAGTAGCTGTCCTACCAGCTAATTAAAAATATCAGTTCTCACAGATGAGATGTAAGGTTCTTATTATGGTGTACATTTACTACCTTGACAGTTTCTAAGAAGCAAACATTTCTACTGCTGCAGATCTAAAGAAACAAGGATACTCAGCTGTGGGGAATACACTTTGGAAACAAAGGCATCCATGAGTCCCCCCATGGTGCCACAGTCCTTGATACAGAATAGGTGATGAAGTGGGATAATTGCAGAAAAAATGCAGTTTTTCATTAAATGAGGGAATTGGAACCTTCTTGATCTCAGTATCAGCCTGTGGCCCACACATTTCCCCCAGATTATCAAGGAGGGAGTTTTTTGGACTTAAGTACCAGGCATCCCCTCATTAAGTGCAGAAAGACTTCACTGAGCAGTTCTCAGACAGAAGCCCGCCCCAGACAAAATTCTGACACGACTGCCGATTACAGACGCTGTGGGGGTGCAGTCACACGCTGCTGTTCTGTCCCCAAGGTCCTCTAGAGACAGTAAAGAGACAACAAAAAGGCATAAACCCTAAAAGGTAAAGAGATTGGCCAAGAGATCATAGCAACAAAAATTTAGCATCCAATCTCTGAGTGGTCACTGACCCAGCAAATGCATGAAGCTGCAAGCTGGCAGGGAGCAAACCGAGAAGCCAGCCTTGTCAGTCCAGAGCCTGCAAGACTCACAGCAGAGGCATCAGGAGGCTGAAAACACAGTTGTAGCTATAACTAGAGAAGAACAAAAAGGCCCCTGACAGCCGGGAGCTGGCCTGGCCCTTACCACAAGGCCATGATATTCTCCTGTTGAACAAAGACAGTTTCCTAGGACACGTCTAGCAGACAAGGCCACTGGATGGTGTGACAGATGCAGATAAAAACAAGCCCATCCTGAGCATCAACAAAAACAAGAACAGCCAGGACCTGAAGAATGTTTCAGGACTCCTCTTGTGGCTCAGAAAGTGACTAACAAGGTCATCTAACAATCACGCCTGAGCATCAACAAAAACAGGAACAGCCGGGACCTGGCAAATGTTCCAGAGACTCGTCTTCTGGCTCAGAGAGTGATTGAAAC
Source organism: Cervus canadensis (assembly GCF_019320065.1). Lineage (NCBI taxonomy): Eukaryota > Metazoa > Chordata > Mammalia > Artiodactyla > Cervidae > Cervus > Cervus canadensis. The sequence goes on from NC_057408.1 coordinate 36,699,790, forward strand.
TTCTTTACTGTTTACAGCGCTAGTCCCACTTCCCTCCTCCTGACGCCCACGTAAGGCTCATGAAACAATCACAGGATTACCCCTTCTGTCCAGACAGCCCGTGATCCAGAGCAAAACACACTTCTCTGAGCCCACTTCCAAATCACCCATCTCAAGTCCAAATCATAATCTAAGTTCTTCCTGACACTCTTCCAGAGAGCCCCCTCAGTTTTCCACCTGTCAGTCTCATTTCAACAAGACACTAAACTCAACCCTGTTTGACTTACAAGCGTCCTCCTGGTGGTCTTTGATGAACACCAACAGGACCAGACCCATCTGTCTCTGCCGTTGCAGGCAGCCGGGGTGGCTGCGTGCCCTGGAGAGACCGGGCCCCAGGGAACTGAGGCTGGAGGAGCACCAGACCCTGCTAAAGAAAGGGCCGATTCTCTAAAATGGGCCTTACATGACTAATGACATCATAGGAAGACTACCATGCACCCCCCCCCAACCTAGTTCCCAGAAAAGACAAAGCAAAGAAAAATCAGAAATCTCACAGGAAACACAGACAAAAAGCAAAAAACAGAATGTCTAAAGCTGAAGCATATTCTTCAGCAAACAAATTACATGGAAAAAAAAGTTGGAAGGGAAGTTTTACGTTAAAAGAGACTTCAGCGCTTTATCAAGCAACAGGGAAGTGTGGCGCTTACGTGGATTCTGATTTAAACAAACACACCGTAAACATAAAGCCAATGATGAAATGTAGGGTTCAGAACAAACCTGTCCCAAACATGCCATTTTTGCATGAGGATTCCTTTGAGCTAAACGCAATCGCGATCCTACAGGTTCAAAATAAACTACTGCCCCTCCCTTAAGCACCTGGAAGAATTTAAATTGGAGATTTTTCCCAGAAGAGAGTCATCACCAGCAAGAAATTTTATCAAGTGTTCCCATCTATATGGTCAAGCAAACATCTAATTACCAAACACGGGCTCCTCTTATTGTTCTGTGAGTGAGCTTCCAGTCTCTGGCAGCCCCGTTCCTTAGCTCAGGATGGCACATACCTCATTTTACCTGTCTCTGAACCTCTCATGTGTGTGTGGTTGAAACGAAGCGGGACACTCTGGGGCCCTCCTGGGTACAAAAGCCTTTCTGCGTCCCATGTTTCTTGTTTGTCAGAGAAAGGTTTCAGCCTCCTAGACCTTCCTTGAATTCCAAAGGGCAGATTCAGTCAGTTACCAATAGGGAAGTGAGGGAATGCAGAAACAAGGGGGAGGCAGTCAAGAAACTGTAGTGTGGCAACACAGCAGGGTCCGAGCTCCTCCTCAAGGGAGGTCCAGAGCCGTCGGATACATATCTCAGAGTTCTTCCATAGGAACGAAGGTCCCCACCCAGGGGGAGGATGGTAACTTCAGACTGAGCTTAAGCACGTGGATGCCAGAGTGGTCAGAACCAAAACGCTGATGAGTGAGATTCCTGAAACACCGCCCTGTTACCTCACCACCAACCAATCAGAAGACAGTCCCACACCGGCATCCCTCCCCCAGATTTCAGCTATAAAAACTCTTCGGTCAAAGCCGTGCGAGAGTGAGTCTTTGCAGCATGAACTGCCTGCTCTCGTTGCCTGACCCTGCAGTAAGCCTCTCTCTGCTCCAGACTCCAACATTTTGGTTCGTTTGGCCTCACTGTGCATCAGACACATGAACTTGGGTTTGATAACAGGATCTCTGACCCTCTTGTGTATGTGGGTTCCTATAGGTACAAAATTAAATTTTTTATTTTCTCCTGTTTCACATCAATTTAGTTTATCTTGCTTTTCATGTTTTTGTGAGACTTGTTGCTTTCAGCCTCTTTGATGTATGATATTATCCCATCTTAGTCATAGAGTGTAGAACCTTTGTGCCTTACAAATTGACCAACCAATTCAGAAGAATCTAGACATGTAGAGGAAAGTTTTCTTCCTCCTTGACAGAAACAATCAAGGAAAGATGACTATTGACAGTTTATTTGATATTATGAGAGAATTATCATCAAAAGTTTCTAGATGTAGCCATTGTATTGTGGTTATAATGACATAAAAGATTCCTTATCTTTCAGACATACATATGGGAATATTTATAGGCGAAACACTTTGAATTCTGGAATTTGCTTAAAAACAATCATCTGAGGATTGGGGTAAAGATAAACCAGGACTGGAAGATATGGAATTGCCAAAACTGTATGGGAGATATATACAGACGTTTATCATTCTATTAGTTCTCCTTTTGCATATGTTTGAAGATTTCCACAATATAGAAGAAACAAACAAACAAAAAGAAAACATAAAAATTCCTAAAGTATATAACCTTCTTGAACCTTGAAAAAAATGCCTCAGTTTATTCAGACCCTCCTTAGGCCCCTAGCCAGGAAGATGGCAGAACAGTTTCCTCAAAGCCTATGGACACAGGAAGAAAGCTTTAGAAAGCTCTTTGAAAATGTCATAAACCTTACAAGGATCGTCAAGCAGGGAGGTAGGAGGGAAGCCCGAGTGTGGGGGTACAGGGCTGTCTCTCCTCCCGAATCCTCTGCACCCACTTGAGGGAGCCATTGGTATCCATGGACAAGGCATTTCCATTTGCCAGGAATCACCTTGCTGGGCGTCTTGTTTGGGGGTGGGGCGGGTGGAAATCTTCAAACATATGTGAATGGAGATAAACATTATAGATGATAGATATAGAATTATATCTATATAGATATAGATATTATCAAACAATAATAGAATGATAAACGTCTGTATATCTCCCATACAGTTTTGGCAATTCCATATCTGCCAGTCCTGGTTCATCTTTACCCCAATCCTCAGATGATTGTTTTTAAGCAAATTCCAGAATTCAAAGTGTTTTGAATTCTATAAAGATTCCCATATGTATCTCTGAAAGATAAGGAGTCTTTTATGGAGGAAATGCAGGTGGCAGCTCTGGGTCAGATTTGGCCTTGGAGGGCAGGGGGGTGGCCTGCCTTTGATGCACAGAGCCCTCTGGTGACCCAGGTAACAAGTGGGGAGTGGGCTCCAGGACGAGCCAACAATTCCACTTGTGGCACCTGAGTTGCTGGCAGACTGGAGGGTGGGGGTGGAATTAGACTCCTGGAGGCAAAGAGCTGGAGCTCAGGGTTTTCTCTAAGGGACTTAAAACAACTCCCTCTGACATTAACTTCATGTGGTTCTTAGGGGAAGAGATTCTTCATCTTAAAGTTCACTCTGAGACCCAGAGGCAGCTTGAAACAGAGAGCATTCTTTTTTCTTTGCCTGGAAATTTCCAAGGGCTCTCCTGCTTTTGAGCAACTTATCTTGCTTTTCATATTTTTGTGAGACTTGTTGCTTTCAGCCTCTTTAATGTATATTATTCCATCTTAGTAATAAGAGTGTAGAACCTTTATGCTTTAGAAATAATGGGCTTCACCAAGTGCATGTAACTGGGGACTCTTTTAATGATGGCTGGATGGAAAACTGTGGCTAATAAAGATCCGTTTTCTAAAGACAGACAATTACCAAGGCAATTGATTCACCAGGAAAGGGCGCATCAGGACAGCCCTGAAAAATAAGCACAAGCCAGAGTCACATCTTCTGAGTTTTCTGGAGTAATGGGCGCTTCAGGAGTCTAGTGGAAGATATGAATGCCTCAGAAAAATGCACAAAATGCTCACTGACACATGTTTTACCTAAAATCTTAGAAGGTTAGAAAGCTGGAGGAAAGCTCAAGAACAACACAGAGCTTGGAGGAGGCAATGGATCATTTACATCACAAAAGAACTCTGCTCCCAAAAAAGATTTGCTCTGGGCTCCAAAATACCTTCTGGTGTATTCCAGTTGGTTTATTTGCTTTGCAAGTATTTCATTTCTATGAGACTTTACAGGTAAGACACTATTTAATGAGTTCAAGCCTACTTCCTTCACAGACCCATTAATGGAACAACAAATTCTTCTAACAAGTGCTTACTGTGTCCCTTTTCTGTGCTGGGCCTGGGGGCCACTGAATAGATGCAGTTTCTTCTCTCTTATGGAGTAGGAGAGCAGCTGAGCAAGAGAGTGAGCCTGGATTGTTCCTGACTGTGTCTCCAGCACCTAGGACAGCGCTCAGTTCTACTGATTGGATCAATGTAGGCTTCCCTGGTGGTTCAGCTGGTAAAGAATCTGCCTGCAAAGCAGAAGACCCCGCTTTGATTCCTGGATCAGGAGTTCCCCTGGAGAAGAGGTAGGCTACCCACTGCAGTATTCTTGCCTCGAGAATCCCCATGGACCAAGGAGCCGGGCGGGCTACAGTCCATGGGGTTGCAAAGAGTGGGACATAACTGAGTCTCTAAGCACAACACAGCACAGGAATGAATATAAAGCTAAATACAAAATACCGTGAAGAAAATGAGTGCTAGAGTGGTGGTCACAGGGTGGGGGTGGAAGGCAGAAACCTCAGTGGGAGGAGGTCAGGAGGAGTCAGGGAAGGGGGTCCCGAGAAGGAGGAATATAAGCTGAGCCCTGAAGGATGAGACCTGGGGCAGAGCATTTCAGAAGGGAAGACTGGTGAGTGCAAAATCTCTAGTCAGGAGAGGTGTACCTCAGTGAGGACACGTGACGGGCCTGAACCGTAAGAAGGACCCAGAGGACATCCCTGGTGGTCCAGTGGTAAAGAATCTGCCTGCCAATGCAGGGGACCCGGGTTCGATCCCTGGTCTGGGAAGACTCCACAAGCTGCAGGGAACTAAGCCCAAGCGCCCTAAAGTCCCTTTCTGCAACAAGAGAAGCCACCACAATGAGAAGCACACACACCACAACTAGAGAGGGGCCCTTGCTCACTGTGACTACAGAAAATTGCCCACAGCAAAGACCCAGCACAGCCAAAAATTAATTAATTAATATATATATGCTCGGTCACTCATTCGTGTCTGACTCTTTTTGGCCCGATGAACTGTAGCCCGCCAGGCTCCTCTGTGCATGGGGATTCTTCAGGCAAGAATACTGGAGTGGGTAGCCTTTCCCTCTTTCAGGGAAGCTTTCCAACCCAGGGACCAAACCCACGTCTCCCACACTGCAGGCGGATTCTTTACCATTTGAGCCATCAGGGAAACCTAAGAATACTGAAGTGGGTAGCCTATCCCTTTTCCAGTGGATCCTCCTGATCCAGGAATTGAACTGGGTCCCCTGCATTTCAGGCAGATTCTTTACCAGCTGAGCTACCAGGGAAGCCCCACATCCATCCATGGTGCCCCCCAAACCACAGATAACATGAATAGAGCTCTTTAGGTGTCCTGCTGGAGCCCCTCTCTATACTTGAGGTGAAGGGGATCCCTCATACTAGATCTTGGGCCTTTTTATGCCCTGGATGAGGTGTGGGTGGGAGAGTCACAGGGCTTCTGAAGTTGTCCTGCATCGTGGGCTTGTGTCCCACCAGGGAACATGGGGCAGCTTATGAATCTGCTGCCTCTGCACTATCTTTGACAATAGTGTTACACGTATATTTACGGCCCTTTGTTGTTGTTGTTTTTTAAATTGGAGTATAATTGGAGTATAGTTGATTTCGGAGAAGGCAATGGCAACCCACTCCAGTACTCTTGCCTGGAAAATCCCATGGATGGAGGAGCCTGGCGGGCTGCCGTCTATGGGGTCGCACAGAGTCAGACACAACTGAAGCGACTTGGCAGCAGCAGCAGCATAGTTGATTTACAATGATGTGTTAGTTTTAGGTGGACAATAAAGTTAATCAGTTATGCATATATATGTATATATGTATTTCTTTTTCATTTTCATATTCTTTTCCCATATAGGTTATTACAGAATACTGAGTATAGTTCCCTGTGCTATATAGTAGCTTTTTCAGTCAGTTCGTTGCTCAGTCGTGTCCGATTCTTAGCAACACCATGGACTGCAGCACACCAGGCTTCCCTGTCCATCACCAACTTCTGGAGCTTGCTCAAACTCATGTCCATCGAGTTGGTGATGCCATCCAACCATCTCATCCTCTGTCATCCCCTTGTCCTCCTGCCTTCAGTCTCTCACAGCATCAGAGTCTTTTCCAATGAGTCAGTTCTTCGGATCAGTTCAGTTTAGTTCAGTTGCTCAGTCGTGTCTGACTCTTTGGGACCCCATGGACTGCAGCACGCCAGGCCTCCCTGTCCATCACCAACTCCTGGAGCTTGCTCAAACTCATGTCCATCGAGTTGGTCATGCCATCCAACCATCTCATCCTCTGTTGTCCCCTTCTCTTCCTGTCTTCACTCTTCCCCAGCATCAGGGTCTTTTCCAATGAGTCAGTTCTTCACATCAGGTGTCCAAAGTATTGGAGTTTCAGCTTCAGCATCAGTCTTTCCAATGAATATTCAGGATTGATTTCCTTTAGGGTGGACTGGTTGGATCTCCTTGCAGTCCAAGGGACTCTCAAGAGTCTTCTCCAATACCACAGTTCAAAAGCATCAATTCTTTGGTGCTCAGCCTTCTTCATAGTCCAACTCTCACATCCATATGTGACTACTGGAAAAACTATAGCCTTGACTAGACAGACCTTTGTTGGCAAGGTAATGTCTCTGCTTTTTAATATGCTGTCTAGATTGGTCACAGTTTTTCTTCTAATGAGCAAGTGTCTTTTAATTTCGTGGCTGCAGTCACCATCTGCAGTGATTTTGGAGCCCCAAAATGGAAAGTCTCTCACTGTTTCCATTGTTTCCCCATCTATTTGCCGTGAAGTGATGGGACTGGATGCTATGATCTTCATTATCTGAAAGTTGAGTTTTAAGCCAACTTTTTCAGTCTCCTCTTTCACTTTCATCAAGAGGCATTTTAGTTCCTCTTCACTTTCTGCCATAAGGGTGGTGTCATCTGCATATCTGAGGTTATTGATATTTCTCCTGACAATTTTGATTCCAGCTTGTGCTTTATCCAGCCCGGCATTCTGCACGATGTACTCTGCATGTAAGTTAACAGGGTGACAATATACAACCTTGACATACTCCTTTCCTGATTTGGAACCAGTCTGTTTTTCCATGTCCAGTTCTAACTGTTGCTTCTTGACCTGCATACAGATTTCTCGGGAGGCAGGTAAGCTTCCCGAGGTATTCCTCGGGAATGGTATTCCCATCCTCAGGATGGTATTCCCATCCCTTTAGATATTTTCCTGGAATTCTCTTGCTTTTTAGATGGTCCAACGAATGTTGGCAATTTGATCTCTGGTTTCTCTGCCTTTTCTAAATCCAGCTTGAATATCTGGAAGTTCACAGTTCATGTACTGTTGAAGACTGGCTTAGAGAATTTTGAGCATTACTTTGCTAGCATGTGAGATGAGTGCAATTGTGCAGTAGTTTGAATAGTCTTTGGCATTGCTTCTCTTTGGGATTGGAATAAAAACTGACCTTTTCCAGTCCTGTGGCCACTGCTGAGTTTTCCAAATTTGCTGGCATATTGACTGCAGCACTTTCACAGCCTCTTCTTTTAGGATTTGAAATAAATCAACAGGAATTCCATCATCTCCACTAGCTTTGTTCATTGTGATGTTTCCCTAAAGCCCACTTGACTTTGCATTCCAGGATGTCTGGCTCTAGGTGAGTTATCATGGTTATCTGGGTCATGATCTGTTTTGTATAGTTCTTCTGTGGATTCTTGCCAAGTCTTCTTAATATCTCTGCTTCTGTTAGGTCATACCATTTCTGTCCTTTATTGAGCCCATCTTTGCATGAAATGTTCCCTTGGTATCTCTAATTTTCTTGAAGAGATCTCTAGTCTTTCCCACTCTATTGTTTTTCTCTAATTCTTTGCATTGATCACTGAGGAAGGCTTTCTTATCTCTCCTTGCTATTCTTTGGAACTCTGCATTCAAATGGGTGTATCTTTCCTTTTCTCCTTTGCCTTTTGCTTCTCTTCTTTTCTCAGCTATTTGTAAGGCCTCTTCAGACAACATTTTTGCCTTTTTATATTTCTTTTTCTTGGGAATGGTCTTGATCACTGCCTCCTGTACAATGTCATGAACCTCTGTCCATAGTTCTTCAGGCACTCCGTCTATCAGATCTAATCCCTAAAATCTATTTGTCACTTACACTGTATAATTGTAAGGGATTTGATTTAGGTCATACCTGAATGGTGTCTTTTAATTTAATGGCTGCAGTCACCATCTACAGTGATTTTGGAGCCCAGAAAAATAAAGTCAGCCACTGTTTCCACTGTTTCCCCATCTATTTCCCATGAAGTGATGGGACCAGATGCCATGATCTTAGTTTTCTGAGTGTTGAATTTTAAGCCAACTTTTTCACTCTCCTCTTTCACTTTCATCAAGAGGCTTTTTAGTTCCTCTTTACCTTATGGCATAAGGGTAGTGTCCTCTGCATATCTGAGGTTATTGATATTTCTCCTGGCAATCTTGATTCCAGCTTGTTCTTCTTCCAGCCCAGTGTTTCTCATGATGTACTCTGCATATAAGTTAAATAAGCAGGGTGACACCTGCTTAATATATAACCTTGACGTACTCCTTTTCCTATTTGGAACCAGTCTCTCGTTCCATGTCCAGTGCTAACTGTTGCTTTCTGACCTGCATACAGGTTTCTCAAGAGGCAGGTCAGGTGGTCTGGTATTCCGATCTCTTGAAGAGTTTTCCACACTTTATTGTGATCCACACAGTCAAAGGCTTTCGCATAGTCAATAAAGCAGAAATAGATGTTTTTCTGGAACTATCTTGCTTTTCCGATGATCCAGCGGATGTTGGCAATTTGATCTCTGGTTCCTCTACCTTTTCTAAAACCAGCTTGAACATCTGGAAGTTCATGGTTCACATATTGCTGAAGCCTGGCTTGGAGAATTTTGAGCATTACTTTACTAGTGTGTGAGATGAATGCAATTGTGTGGTAGTTTGAGCATTCTTTGGGATTGCCTTTCTTTGGGATTGGAATGAAAACTGACCTTTTCCAGTCCTGTGGCCACTGCTGAGTTTTCCATATTTGCTGACATATTGAGTGCAGCAATTTCACAGCATCATCTTTCAGGATTTGAAATAGCTCAACTGGAATTCTATCACCTCCACTAACTTTGTTCATAGTGATGCTTCCTAAGGCCCACTTGACTTTGCATTCCAGGATGTCTGGCTCTAGGTGAGTGATCACACCATCGTGATTATCTGGGTCGTGAAGATCTTTTTTGTACAGTTCTTCTGTGTATTCTTGCCACCTCTTCTTAAAAGATGCTTACTCCTTGGAAAGAAAGTTATGACCAACCTAGATAGCATATTGAAAAGCAGAGACATTACTTTAGCAACAAAGGTCTGTCTAGTCAAGGCTATGGTTTTTCCAGTGGTCATGTATGGATGTGAGAGTTGGACTGTGAAAAAAGCTGAGCACTGAAAAATGGATGCTTTTGAACTGTGGTGTTGGAGAAGACTCTTGAGAATCCCTTGGACTGCAAGGAGATCCAACCAGTCTATCCTAAAGGAGATCAGTCCTGGGTGTTCATTGGAAGGACTGATGTTGAAGCTGAAACTCCAATACTTTGGCTACCTCATGGGAAGAGTTGACTCATTGGAAAAGACCCTGATGCTGGGAGGGATTGGGGGCAGGAGGAGAAGGGGACGACAGAGGATGAGATGGCTGGATGGCATCACCGACTCGATGGACATGAGTTTGAGTAAACTCCAGGAGTTGGTGATGGACAGGGAGGCCTGGCGTGCTGCAATTCATGGGATCACAACGAGTTGGACACAACTGAGCGACTGAACTGAACTGAACTGAATGGTGTAGTGGTTTTCTGTACTTTCTTCAACTTAAGTCTGAATTTGGCAATAAGAAGTTCATGATCTGAGCCACAGTCACCTCCGAGTCCTGTTTTTGCTGACTGCATAGAGCTTCTACATCTTTGGCTGCAAAAATATAATCAATCTGATTTCAGTATTGCCCATCTGGTGATGTTCATGTATGGAGTCTTCTTTGTGTTGAAGAGAGTGTTTGCTATGACCAGTGTGTTCTCTTGGCCAAACTCTGTTAGCCTTTGTCCTGCTTCATTCTGTATAGCGAGGCCAAATTTGCCTGTTACTCCAGGTATCTCTTGACTTCCTACTTTTGCATTCTAGTCTCCAATAATGAAAAGGACATCTTTTTTTTGGGTGTTAGTTCTAGAAGGTCTTGTAGGTCTTCATAGAGCCATTCAGCTTCAGCTTCTTCAATGTTACTTGATGGGCCTTAGACTTGGATTGCTCTGATATTGAATGATTTGCCTTGGAAACGAACAGAGATCATTCTGTCATTTTTGAGATTGCATCCAAGTACTGCATTTTGAACTCTTTTGTGACTATGAGGGCTACTCCATTTTTTCTAAGGGATTCTTGCCCACAGTAGTAGATATAATAGTCATCTGAGTTAAATTCACCCATTCCAGTCGATTTTAGTTCACTGATTCCTAAAATGTTGATGTTCACTCTTGCCATCTCCTATTTGACCACTTCCAATTTACCTTGACTCGTGGACCTAACATTTCAGGTTCCTATGCAATATTGTTCTTTACAGCATCGGACTTTACTTCCATCACCAGTCACACCCACAACTGGGCATTGTTTTGCTGTGGGGTTTGATTTTAATGCTATTTTCCCCCTTCTTACATCTTGCTGGGGCTTCTCCTTTGCCCTTGGATTTGGGGTATCTCTTTTGGTGGGATCCAACATTCTCCTGTCGATGATTCTTCAGCAGCAAATTGTAATTTTGGAGTTCCCGAAGAAGAAGATGAGCACACATCCTTCTACTCTGCCATCTTGTTCCAGCCCATAGTAGCTCTTTATTAGTTATCTATTGTATATACAATAATGTGTATATGTTAATCACAGTATCCTAATTTATCACTTCCTCCCACATTTCACCTTTGGTAACTATAAGTTTGATTTCAAGATTTGTGAGACTGTTTCTGTTTTGTAAATAAATTCCTTTGTATATTTTTTCTTTTTGCTAGACTCCACATATAAGTGATATCATATGGTATTTGTCTTTCTTTTTTGACTTCCTTCATTTAGTATGATAATCTCTAGGTCCATCCATGTTGCTGCAAATGGCAGTATTTCCTTCTTTTTTCTGACTGAGTGATATTCCATTGTATATATGTACCACATCTTCTTTATCCATTTTTCTGTTGCTGGACATTTAGGTTGCTTCCACATCTTGGTTATGGTGATCAATGCAGTGAACATTGGGGTGCTTTTATCTTTTTGAATTACGGTTTTCTCCAGATATATGCCCAAGCATGGGACTGCTAGATCATATAGTATTAGACAGTATCATATAGTATTAATGGGGCTTCCCTGATGGCTCAAAGGGTAAAGAATCTGCCTGCCATGTGGGAGAGCTGGGTTTGAAAGGAGTTGCTTCCCAGGTTCCACAGTGGTAAAGAATCCAGTGCAGGAGAGTAGGTTTGATCCCTGGGTCAAGAAGATTCCCTGGAGAAGAAAATAGCTGTCCACTCCAGTGTTCTTGCCTGGGAAATCCCATGGACAGAGGAGCCTGATGGGCTGCAGTCCATGGGGTCACAAAGAGTTGGACACAACCTGGTGACTGAACATGAGTGAAATAGTAGGAAGGAGAAGCAGTGTTGGCTTTCACGTGCCCTGCCCAGGCGCAGGATTTAGAAAGGGAATAGGAGGAGGTGAGAGCAAATTCGAACCCCAGGATACCATGGGGCAGAAAGCTCGCGGAACTGGCTTCCAAGCAATTTCAATGATTCTCATTTTGATAAAAGGATACTTTGCCTTGGTGATGTTGGAATGGGCAGACGTTTGTTTCTTTGTTTGTTTGTTTTTCTTACCAACTTACATGCACAAAGACGTTAGCTCCTTGTTCCCTCTCTGAGCCTCATTCTAAAGAATGAGTTTGGGGGTAGACTTTGGGAGTAGCCTGGGGCCCTGAGAGCCAGAGAGGGGAGTTGGCCAGGGTTGTGGCAGGTAGTAGGGAGCCAGCACAGTTGCTAGAGGAGAGGAGGGGCATCACGAGTCCCATGATGGGACCGTCTGGCAGGTGGGGCAGGTTTGAAGGCTGAGAAATCAGTGAGATGCCACTCCTGCCATCCAGGTGGGAGGCAGGAACCTTGGGGTGTCCTCAGGGTCAGAGGACAGGCTGGGCCTGAGGGCCCGGGGAAGTCTGTTTGGGGGGTTTTCTCAGAGCCAAGAGAGGGAGGGCATGTGCAGGTAGCCGGGCAGACCTCTCTGCAGTCTTGCTCACTGCTTTCTTTGCTACCTGGGGCTCATTGATACAAACATCGTGTAGGCCTTGGGTACTGTCCCAACCATCTCAGGAGGGCAGAGAGCTGTCCTTCTAGGGGTCTTCCCAGCACCATCCTGCCCAGGCCGAAAAACAAGACAGGAAAGAGGCTTGTACTTACTCTGGGTCATGCAGTTATCAGTGGTGTGCTGGTACAGGTTAGCAACCAGCTCTTTGAAGAAAAAGGTTGGGGGTGGGGGTTTGCTCCCACCAATTTCAAGCACCAGCATAACCTTACTAAACACCGTTATATAGTCCTTTCACCTGTCCATAAAAACAAAAAACAATCAATAAGCAATCTAAGAAAGAAATGGAAAATTTTATTCAAGCCAACCTGAACATTATAACCCGGAAGACAGTCTTTCAGAAAGCTCCGAGGAGTGTTCTACCCATTAGAGGTCAAAGCACAGTTATAAGGTTTTTGAGACAAAGAATTGTATGTCAGGGGATATATTGACAGTTTGCAGAGAGCTGCAAGTACAAGGTGACTAGTGAGTCATCTATATCTTAAGATCAAGAAGCAAAGTGAAAAGTGAAAGTGTTAGTCTCTCAGTTATGTCCAACTCTTTGTGACCCCACAGACTGAAGCCCGCCAGGCCCCTCCTTCCATGGAGGGCTGGTTCATGCAGATACACAACACAAGCTAGAGGGGAGGGAGGAGGCCTGAATGCACAGAGCAAAAGGTTATGTTTAAATTTTTCTTGTCTTGCCATAAAATGTACATTTTATTTCAACATCATGGATGTGAATGACTTCAGGGACATAGCTGGTATTACCTGGGTGAAATCTGTGGGTTGGATGTGCAGCAAGTCAAATGCTGAGACACCGAGGTTCACAGCAGAGAAAAGGTTTGTTCACCAGGCAGCCGAGTGAGGAGGCTGGAGAACAGATCTCAAGTGTGACTCCCTGCAGGTAAGGGGCCTGGGATATTTATGAGATAAAGCTGAATGTGGGGAGTGTGGGGCAAGCTAACTGGAGCTAAGAAAAAGGTGAAGTGAAAGTGAAAGTCGCTCAGTCATGTCCAACTCTTTATGACCCCCTTGGAATTCTCCAGGCCAGAATACTGGAATGGGTAGCCTTTCCCTTCTCCAGGGGATCTTCCCAACCCAGGGATTGAACCCAGGTCTCCCGCATTGCAGGCGGATTCTTTACCAGCTGAACCATAAGGGAAGCCCAGAAAAAGGTGAGGTAATGGTCATTTTGCACAGGTGAAATAAGCTACAGACTTCTCCATGGGACGTGTTCAGAAATTGGTGCAGTCCATATACTCGGGGGGTGGAAGTGGGGCCCTCTGACATCAGAAAGTCACTGAGGGGCTTCCCTGGTGGCTCAGTGGTAAAGAATCCGCCTGCCAATGCAGGAGACATGGGTTCTATTCATGATCCAGAAGATCCCACATGCTGCAGAGCAACTAAGCCCATGCGTCACAATAGAGGCTGTGCTCTAGGGCCTGGGAGCCGCAACTACTGAAACCCATGTGTCCTAGAGCCCGTGGGTTTCTCCACAACAGGAGAAATCACTGTGATGAGAAGTCCTCACAGCACAGCTGGAGAATAGCCCCTGCTTGCTGCAACTAGAGAAAAGCCTGTGCAGCAGTGAAGACCCAGCACAGCCAAATATATTAAAAAAGTCATTGAGCTGACACTTGCTCCTGTCCAGATGAAGGGTCAGTGGTCTTAGCCAGTCTTCACTGGCTCAAGCTCAAACTGGACATAGCTGAGTCCAAGTCTCTGCAATTACAACTTAGACCAACATTGTATTGTTGAGGTTACATGAGGCTTGGAGGATGTGCAAAGTTTTGTGAAATTAACTAGAGAGAGCTTGATGAGTGAAGGTGGGTTTCAGGTGTGATGCATCTAACTGATGACTACCCTCTGTTTCAATGGTAATACAACAATAACGCAGTAATGAATTTTAGAGATTTTTCACTTTCATTTTTAGGATAATGTGTTTACTTTTAAGTTTACATAATTTAAGTTTTAATAATAACTGTGGAAGAACTGACTTCCCTGGTGGCTCAGACAATGAAGAATCTGCCTGCAGGAGTCCCAGGTTAGGTTGCAAGTTTCCAGAAAATTTAATAATCAGACCTTGAGAGGTGGTACACACCATTTCTGATACACCACTGCTGATGCTGAAGTTCTTGGCACTAAGAGCCCTTTTCCCTGGAGCTCTCCTGCAAGGCACACAGCTTTCTGCCACTGGGAGGTCTTGTTTCCACCGAGGGAAGCTGCGGAGGGCAGGAGATACAGCTGGGCAACTCCTAAGAAGAGCTCAGAGCAGGGCCAACCAGACGGGCCTGCTAAAGAAGCATCTTTCCTATAACACAGGTCCAAGAATTGTTGGATTTTTAACCAAAGAGAACAGGAAAACTCATTTAAAACTTGCATTCGTGTCATTTGAGCTGGAGTGGCTACGATAAGACAATGTATTGGTGCTAAAATTAAAGTGAAAATTAAGCACACGCCTCCCTGTTAGTCAGCAACTTTTAAGGCTATCTTATTGTGAAGTTCAGAAAAGGAGTTAAAGAATCTATTTAAATGCAAATGTGCCATAAAACCGACTAATGGCATGCATCTTCCAAACACTCTCAGCCCTTCTTTCAAAGCAGGCTCTGCTCATCATAGTGTTGTTATTTTTTCAATGTAGAAAATAATCTCTCTCAAGAAGGCGGGTGTATGGCAGAGCAGCTGGTGTGATTACCTGGGGCTCAGGAGGCCCTGGGTGCGGGGGGCAGGGAATCTGGGGCTTCTTCCGGGAGCAGTATCAGCTCACTTGCCCCTGTGTCTTCTGGGCTGAGCAGTGCAGAAGCCAAGTAGAGTGTCTACCTGGCAGGGCTCTGGGCTCCGGGGGTTCTTCTGCCCGAAGTTTCCTCCCCGTCCTTCTAATTACACTGCTGCAAGGAGCCAACCCTTACCTCTGTGTTCCATTTAGTGGGAGGATGTGGTGCCTGGACTCAAGAACTGAATCAGATTCTGCCCAAAGCGACTCAGGCACAGCATCTGACTCAGAGGAAGCCACCTGCAGATGGTGACCACGGGCCCCTGGGAGGTGACCGACCATCACTGCGCCTGAAACCTGTGTCTCCCGCGGGGCCCTCCTGGACACCAAAGGCCCGCTGTGCCCCCGTTTCGTGTTTGTAGAAAAAGCTTTAGTCTCCTAGCCCCTCTCTGAATTCCAAAGGACAGACTCAAACAGTTACTAGTTAGGAAAGTAAAAGAACTCAGAAACAAAGGAAAAGCAGTCAAGAAACAATAATTCAGTGATAAAATGGAGTTTTAGTTCCTTCTCAGGGCATACATCGTACTCTGACACAGATCTTTGTGTCATTCTTTAGGAACTAAGATGGAGGGTGGTGCCTACATGCTGAGCACAACACTCTAGACACCAGACCCTGAAAGGCTGACGATTAATAGGATTCCTGAAACGTCATCCTGTTACCTCATCACCAGTCAGCCAGTATACAGTCATACTCTTTGCAATCCTCACTCCAAATGTTGCCTTTACAAACCTAACACCCTAGTTGGTCAGTAAGATGGATCCGAGGCAAACCTACATCTCCCATCTTCTGTGTTGGTGCCTTTTTGATCAATAACCCTTTCTTTTGCTCCAAACCTTGGGCTTCCCTGATAGCTCAGTTGGTTAAGAATCTGCCTGCAATGAAGGAGACCCTGGTTTGATTCCTGGGTT
Source organism: Cervus canadensis (assembly GCF_019320065.1). Lineage (NCBI taxonomy): Eukaryota > Metazoa > Chordata > Mammalia > Artiodactyla > Cervidae > Cervus > Cervus canadensis. The sequence continues at coordinate 36,715,693 of NC_057408.1, forward strand.
GGGAAGATCCCCTAGAGAAGGAAAAGGCTACCCACTCCAGTATTCTGGCCTGGAGAGTTCCATTGACTGTATAGTCCATTGGGTCACAAAGAGTCAGACACAACTGAGCGACTTTCACTTTCATACACTCTTGGTGAGAATTTAAATGTTAGGGCTACTCTGGAAAAGTCTGACTGTTTCTCAAAAAGGTAAGCTTAGAGTTACCATACGACCAAGCAATTCCACTCCTAAGGGTATACCCAAGAGAAATGAAAATGTATGTCCACATAAAAACCTTTACACAAGTGTTTATAGTTATTCATAATAGCCAAAAAGTGGAAACAACCCACATGTCCATCAACTAATGAATGAATCAATCAAATGTGTTGTATCTTTATAATAGAAGATTGTTTGACCATAAAAAGAAATAAAGAACTTGCACATGCTTCAACATGGACAAACCTTGAATATATGATAAGAGAAAGAAACCAGTCACAAAGACCATGTACTATATAACTCCATTCATATGAAATGTGCACTGTAGACAGATCCATAGGACAGAAATTACATTGGTGGTTGCCTAGGGCTGAAGAGTTGGGAGGAAATAGGAAGTGATTGTTGTGATTGCTAATGGATTCAGGGTTTCTTTTTGATGTGTTGATGCGTTCTAAAATTGTGGTGATGGTTCAGTTCAGTTCAGTCACTCAGTCGTGTCCGACTCTTTGCGACCTCATGAATCAAAGTATGCCAGGCCTCCCTGTCCATCACCAACTCCCAGAGTTTACTCAAACTCATGTCCATCGAGTCGGTGATGCCATCCAGCCATCTCACCCTCTGTTGTCCCCTTCTCCTCCTGCCCCCAATCCCTCCCAGCATCGGGGTCTTTTCCAGTGAGTCAACTCTTCACATGAGGTGGCCAAAGTATTGGAGTTTCAGCTTCAGCATGAGTCCTGTGGTGATGGTTACCCAACTCTAAATATATAAAAAACTATTGAATTATATACTTTAAATGGGTGACCTGTGTGGTATGTGAATTATATCCCAATAAATCTGTTACATTAAAAGAAAATAATTTGAAAATGAAAACAACAGGGCTTGGAGATTTTAAAGTACAGCTTTAAACTACAAATTCAGTTCTTAAAATTGTTATAGGACTCACTTATCTTTCATGTTGTGGGTGAGTTTGGATAGCTTGTGGTTTTTGAAGATTTGACCTATGTCCTGTAGTCTGTCAAATTCATTGGCACAGAAACTTTATTGTTTTAAAATCTGTGAGGTTTAGTTATATTCACTTTTTCATTCCTGACTTGGTAATTTCTGTCTTCTCTGTTTGTCAGTCTGACTAGGGGTACCTCAATTGTATTAGTCTTTCAAAGAACCACCTTTCTGTTTCACTGATTTTTCTCTGCTTATCTATTTTCAGTTTCATTAATAACTGATTCTTATTATTTCCACCTCCAACTTACTTTGGGTTTATTTTTCTCTTCCTCCTTTGCACCCCCTCCCTCATTTTTTTATGGGAGAATCTTAGATGGTTACTTTAAGATAGTTCTTATTTTGTCATATAAGCCTTTCAGGCAATAAATCCCCCTCCCACTTTAGCTACATCCCACAAATTTTGATATGTTATATATTAATTTTCTTTCATTTTAATGTATTTTAAATTATTTAATTTTCTATTTTAATTAATTTAAATTTCAATTAAAGTATTTTCAATTTCATTTCCTTTGAGATTTCTTTTTTATGTGTGTTGTTTCTTTGGCAGTGTTTGGAAAATTTTTAGTTATCTTTCTGTTACTGATTTCTAATTTAATTTCATTATAGTCAGAAAGCATAATTTGTATGATTTCAATCCTTTTAGATTTGTGGAGGTTTGATTTGTGACTCACAATACAGTCTGTCTTGGTAAATGCTCCATGTGCGCTTGAAAAGACTGTGTGGAGTGTTCTATCAATAGCAATTAACTCCAGTTATTGATGGTTTGTTCAGTTCTATCCTTGCTAATTCTCTGTTTATGTAACATATTACACAGAGAAGAGTGCTTCTTAATGTAACACATAAAAAGTAGACAGAGAATTCTTGCCTGGAGAATCCTATGGACAGAGGAGCCTGACAGGCTACAGTCCGTGGGGTCGCAAAGAGTCAGACAGGACTGAGCGACTAACACTTTCACTTTTTTCAGAGAAGAGTGCTGCAGCTTCCAAGTTTAATTGTGGATGTGTCTACCACTCATTTGAAAAGATTCTGATGCTGGGAAGGATTGAGGGCAGGAGGAGAAGGGGACCACAGAGGATGAGATGGCTGGATGGCATCCCTGACTCGATGGACATGGGTTTGGGTGGATTCCGGGAGTTGATGAGGGACAGGGAGGCCTGGCGTGCTGCGGTTCATGGGGTCACAGAGTCAGACACGACTGAGCAACTGGACTGGACTGGACTGAACTGGACTGGACTGAACTGGACTGGACTGAACTGAACTGGACTGGACTGGACTGGACTGAACTGGACTGGACTGGACTGGACTGAACTGGACTGAACTGGCACTTTTCTGCTCTGACAGCTTCTGCTTCTTATACTTGGAAGCTCTACTCTCAGGTGCTTATGCATTTAGAGGTGTTTTCCCTTCTTGGTGGATTGATTCTTCTAACAATGTGTAATGTCTCTCTTTAGCTCTGCTGATTTCTTTGCTCTGAAGTTTACTTTGATATTACTATAGTTACCCTTCTTTGCTTCATTGGGGTTTCCATGGTATTTTTTGTTTATTTGTTTTTATACTTTTTCTTTTTAACCTACCTGTATTATAATAGGGGCTTCCCAGGTGGCACTGGTGGTAAAGAATCCACCTGCCAGTGTAGCAGATACAAGAGACATGGGTTTGATCCCTAGGTGGAAAGATCCCCCAGAGTAGGAAATGGCACTCCACTTCAGTATTCTTGCCTGAAAAATTCCATGGGCAGAGGAGCCTGGCGGACTACAGTCCATGGGGCCACAGAGTCAGACACTACTGAGCTCCCATGTGAAGAGAGTTTCTTGTAGATAGCAGGTACTTGGGTCATTTAGAAAAAAAGTCAGGACATGGAAGCAACCTAGATGCCCATCAGAAGATGAATGGATAAGGAAGCTGTGGTACATATACACCATGGAATATTACTCAGCCGTTAAAAACAATTCATTTGAATCAGTCCTAATGAGATGGATGAAACTGGAGCCCCTTATACAGAGTGAAGTAAGCCAGAAAGATAAAGAACATTACAGCATACTAACACATATATATGGAATTTAGAAAGATGGTAACGATAACCCTATATGCAAAACAGAAAAAGAGACACAGAAATACAGAACAGACTTTTGAACTCTGTGGGAGAATGTGAGGGTGGGATATTTCAAAAGAACAGCATGTATACTATCTATGGTGAAACAGATCACCAGCCCAGGTGGGATGCATGAGACAAGTGCTCGGGCCTGGTGCACTGGGAAGACCCAGAGGAATCGGGTGGAGAGGGAGGTGGGAGGGGGGATCGGGATGGGGAATACGTGTAAATCTATGGCTGATTCATATCAATGTATGACAAAACCCACTGAAATGTTATGAAGTAATTAGCCTCCAACTAATTAAAAAAAAAAAAAAGATAAAAAAACTAAATAAATAAAAAATAAAAAAAAGTCCGTTCTGACAAACTGTTTCTTGAATTGGTGTGTTTACCTTATTTACATTTAACATAATTATTAATACGTATAGATCCAGACCTCCCCTTTCCGTTTTCCATCTGTGCCCTCTATTTTTCATTCTTCTGGTTCCCCTTGCCTACCTTTGTTTAGGATACTTAAATTTTTGTGGCTGTGTGGGTGGCATGTGGGATCTCAGTTCCTGGACCAGGGAGCCAACCTCTGCCCCTTGCAAATGGAAGCAGAGTCTTAACCACTGAACTGCTAGAGAATCCCCTTAAAATATTTTTAGTACCCCATTTTAAGTTATCCAATATATTTTTGACATTATCTCCTCACATAATTTTTTCAGTGTGGGGAGAGACAATTTTCTTTGAGCTCCTTGCTCTCCTGCATCTTTTACTATGCACGCCCAAGACTGCAAAGCCCTGACCCCTGTTTTGCCCGGGCCATTTCTTGTCACTGGGTTGAGCACAAAGGATGGAGGATGCTGGTGGGAAGGTGGTGGCCTGCACAGAGGAAGAAAGAAACTCTTGGGCCCACGCACCAGGCGCCAGACGCTGGGAGCAGTAAGTGGCAAGCTCAGGTGTAGACCCTGGAGGAGTGGAGACGGGAAACTGACCTTGTCCCTTTCCTGCTGCTCCCACTGTCCCCCAGTGGGAAGGGCTATCTCCACCGCCCGTCTGTTCCCTGAGCACCCAGCCAGGGGAAATGTGGCGTCCTGGGGTAAGGGACTCTCATCACTGTATTCCCTGCCTCCTGTGCAGCTGAGACTCCTGGGTCCATGTTCTCCTGGAGTAAAAAGGCTCCCGAATTCAAAGGACAGGGTCCTGGCGAAGTTTGCAGAGGGCATGAAATCTTCAGTGGCCTTGTGGGTGGGGTCCTGTGGGTCATTCACTGTCCTGTGGTTGTCCTGCCACGGAACAGAGGGTCAGAACCGAGGTGTTCTAGTCTGCCTTCCCATTGGGTGAGTGACGGAGGGGATTCTCCTGCGCGGGGTCACCACATGTAGAGAAGTGCTAGAGGTACATCTAGGCTACATCCTCCCCTCCCTAAACCACCCCTGGTGGTCCAGCAGAAACAATGCAGAATTCCAGCTAGTGGAGAAAACTGTTGTAAAGGGCAGCCACACTATGCAGAGGCTTTTCCTAGTATAACAGTGCCACCTGCTGGACAAGCTACCTACTACACTTTTCGTTTTTGGATTTGAGGATGTTCCTGTGGACAACGGCGCTCAGTTGTGTCTGACCCTTCGTGTCTGACTCTTTGTGACCCCATGGACTGTAGCCCTACAAGCGAGGCTTCAACGGTATGTGAATTGAGAACTTTCAGATGTACAAACTGGATTTAGAAAAGGGAAAGGTACCAGAGATTAAATTATCAACATCCGCTGGATCATAGAAAAAGCAAGAGAATTCCAGAAAAGCATCTACTTCTGCTTCATTGAATGTGCTAAAGCCTTTGACTGTGTGGATCATGACAAACCGTGGAAAATTCTTAAAGAGATGGGAATACCAGACCACCTGACCTGCCTCCTGAGAAATTTGTGTGTAAGTCAAGAAGTAACGATTAAAACTGGACATGGGAAAACGAACTGGTTCCAAATTGGGAAAGGAGTACATCAAGGCTGTATATTGTCACCCTGCTTATTTAACTTATATGCAGAGAACATCATGCAAAATACCAGGCTGGATGAAACAAAAGCTGGAATCATGATTTCTGGAGAAATGTCAACAACCTCAGATATGCAGAGGATACCACCCTAACAACAGGAAGTGAACAGGAACTGAAGAGCCTCTGGATGAGGGTGAAAGAGGAGAGTGAAAAAGCTGGCCTAAAACTCAACATTCAGAAAACTAAGATCATGGCATCCGGTCCCATCACTTCATGGCAAATAGATGGGGAAAAAGAGGAAACAGTGGCAGATTTTATTTTCTTGGGATTCACAGTTACTGCTGATGGTGACTGCCGCCATGAAATTAAATGACGCTTGCTCCTTGGAACAAAAACTATGACAAACCTAAATGGCATATTAAAAACCACAGACATCACTTTGCTGACAAAGGTCCATCTAGTTAAGGCTATGGTTTTTCCAGTAGTCATGTATGAATGTGAGAGTTGGACAATAAAGAAGGCTGAGTGCCGAAGAATTGATGCTTTTGAACTGTGGTGTTGGAGAAGACTCTTGAGAGTCCCTTGGACTGCAAGGAGATGAACCCTGAATATTCACTGGGAGGACTGATGCTGAAGTTGAAGCTCCAATATTTTGGCCACCTGATGGGAAGAGCTGACTCACTAGAAAAGACCCTGATGCCGGGAAAGATTTGGGCAGGAGGAGAAGGGGGCAGCAGAGGATAAGATGGTTGGATGGCATCACTGACTCAATGGACATGAGTTTGAGCAAACTCTGGGAGACAGTGAAGGACAGGGAAGCCTGGCGTGCACCAGTCCATGGGGTCACAAAGAGTCAGATATGACTTAGTGACTAAACAAAAAGGACTGTAGGCTGCCCAGCTCTCCACCCCATGAAATTCTCCAGGTGAGGATGCTGGAGTAGGTTGCCATTTCCTCCTCCAGGAGATCTTCCCAACCCAGTGACTGAACCTGCTTCTCCTGCATTGTTAGGGAGATTCTTTACCAGTGAGCTACCTGGGAATACTATTCACATCTCAGCAGAGCCCTAAATGAGCCTCTCAACCGCCCTGGAGCCTCAGGGTCCTTATTGTTGTTCAGTCATTAGGTCGTGTCCGACTCAGTGACCCCATGAACTGCAGCATGCCAGATTTCCCTATCCTTCACTATCTCCCTGAGTTTGCTCAAACCCCTGTCCATTGAGTCAGTGAGGCCATCCAACCATCTCATCCTCTGTTACTCCCTTCTTCTCTTGCTCTCAGTCTCTCCCAGCATCAAGATCTTTTCCAATCAGTCAGTTCTTTGCATCAGGTGGCCAAAGTATTGGAGCTTCAACTTCAGCACCTGTCCTTCCAATGAATATTCAGGACTGACTTCCTTTAGGATTGACCGGTTGGATCTCCTTGCAGTCCAAGCGACCCTCAAGAGTCTTCTCCAACACCACAGTTCAAAAGCATCAATTCTTTGGTGCTCAGCCTTCTTTATGGTCCAACTCTCACATCCATACATGACTACTGGAAAAACCATAGCTTTGACTAGATGGACCTTTGTTGGCAAAGTAATGTCTCGGCTTTTTAATATGCTGTCTAGGTTGGTCATAACTTTCCTTCCAAGGAGTAAGCATCTTTTAATTTCATGGCTGCAGTCACCATCCACAGTGATTTTGGAGCCCAAGAAAATGAAATCTGACACTGTTTCCTCTTTTTCCCCATCTGTTTGCCATTAAGTGATGGGACCAGATGGCATGATCTTAGTTTTCTGAATGTGGAGCTTTAAGCCAACTTTTTCACTCCCCTCTTTCACTTTCATCTTTAGTTCTTCTTTTCATCTTTTAGTTCTATCTTTTCATCTTTAGTTCTTCTTCACTTTCTGCCATAAGGGTGGTGTCATCTGCATATCTGAGGTTATTGATATTTCTCCTGGCAATCTTGATTGCAGCTTGTGCTTCATCCAGATGTACTCTGCATGTAAGTTAAATAAGCAGGGTGACAATATACAGCCTTGACGTACTCCTTTTCCTATTTGGAGCCAGTCTGCTGTTCTATGTCCAGTTCCAACTGTTGCTTTTTGACCTGCATACAGATTTCTCAGGAGGCAGGTCAGGTGGTCTGGTATGCCCATCTCTTTCAGAATTTTCCACAGTTTGTTGAGATCCAAACAGTCAAAGCCTTTGGCATAGTCAATAAAACAGAAATAGATGTTTTTCTGGAATTCTCTTGCTTTTTCGATGATTCAACAGATATTGACAATTTGATCTCTGGTTCCCCTGCCTTTTCTAAATCCAGATAGAACATGTGGAAGTTCATGGTTCACGTACTGTTGAAGCCTGGCTTGGAGAAATTTGAGCACTACTTTGCTAGCGTGTGAGATGAGTGCAATTGTGTGGTAGTTTAAGCATTCTTTGGCACTGCCTTTCTTTGAGATTGGAATGAAAACGGACCTTTTCCAGTCCTGCGGCCACTGCTGAGTTTTCCAAATTTGCTGGCATATTGACTGCAGCACTTTCAGAGAATCATCTTTTAGGATTTGAAATAGCTCCCCTGGAATTCCATCACCTCCACTAGCTTTGTTCACTGTGATGCTTCCTAAGGCCCCCACTTGACTTCAAATTCCAGGATGTCTGGCTCTAGGTGAGTGATCACACCATCGTGATTATCTGGGTCATGAAGATCTTTTTTGTATAGTTCTGTGTATTCTTGCCATCTCTTCTTAATATCATCTGCTTCTGTTACATTCATACCATTTCTGTCCTTTATTGTGCCTATCTTTGTATGAAATGTTCCCTTGGTATCTCTAATTTTCTTGAAGAGATCTCTAGTCTTTCCCATTCTGTTGTTTTCCTCTATTTCTTTGCATTGATTGCTAAGGAAGGCTTTCTTTTCTCTCCTTGCTATTCTTTGGAACTCTGCATTCAGATGCTTATATCTTTCCTTTTCTCCTTTGCCTTTTGCTTCTCTTCATTTCATAGCTATTTGTAAGGCCTCCTGAGACAACCATTTTGCCATTTTGCATTTGTTTTCTTGGGGATTGATGGTCTTGATCCCTGCCTCCTGCACAATGTCACGAACCTTCGTCCACAGTTCTTCAGACACTCTGTCTCTCTGATCATGGCATCTGGTCCCGTCACTTCATGGCAAATAGATGGGGAAACAGTGAGAACAGTGACAGACTTTATTTTTGGGGGCTCCAAAATCACTGCAGGTGGTGACTGCAGCCATTAAATTAAAAGCTACTCCCTGGAAGAAAAGTTGTGACCAACCTACACAGTGTATTAAAAAGTCGAGACATTACTTTGCCAACAAAGGTCTGTCTAGTCAAAGCTTTGGTTTTTCCAGTAGTCATGTATGGATGTGAGAGTTGGACCATAGAGAAAGCTGAGTGCCGAAGAGTTGATGCTTATGAACTGTGGTGTTGTAGAAAACTCTTGAGAGTCTTTTGGGCAACAAGGAGATCCAACCAGTTCATCCTAAAGGAAATCAGTCTTGAATATTCATTGGAAGGATTGATGCTGAAGCGGAAACTCCAATACTTTGGCCTCCTGATGTGAAGAACTGACTCCTTTGAAGAGACCCTGATGCTGGGAAAGATTGAAGGCGGGAGTAGAAGGGGACGACAGAGGATGAGATAGTTGGATGGCATCACTGACTCAATGGACGTGAGTTTGAGAAAACTCCGGGAGTTGGTGATGGACAGCGAGGCCTGGCATGCTGCAGTCTGTGGGGTTACAGTGTCGGACACGACTGAGCGACTGAACTGACTGAACTAATTTGCCATGAAGTGGTGGGACCGGATGCCATGATCTTTGTTTTTTGAATATTGAGGGATTTGGTCTAAACAAGCCCACCCTATGACATCCATAGGCATTTCCCCCAGAGGGCGCTTTGCTCACAGAATCTGGCACCTTCATCTTGCATCTTCAGCAGGAGTCACTTCTGGTGAGAAAGACTCCATGAAACACAAGAGACCTACCTAGGTTTGTGTAACCTGTAGTTTCCCAGACCTACAGGGCTGTCCATTTCCCACAGAACACCTTTTAAGATGCCATGATATCCAGGCTGGGAAACTCCTTGATGGCCTTTTTTCCATTTTAGCCTTGTAGGGTTGGGTCCTTCCCTGCCACCCTTCTCCTGGCCAGGCTGTGACTCCTGGGACCCTAAGCACTTGTCCCCTGGGGTGTGTGCAAGGGCTGGGCTGAGCCTGAACTACCGTGGCCTCCCCAGGAGCCTAGATCAGCTGCTCATTTTTAAGCTAAGGCTAAACTCCTTCCCCAGGGACAAAAGGGGTGTGGGGAGTCCGATTTCCATAAAAGCAGGGTATAGTGAATGCCATCGAGATGGTTAAACACATTTCTCCAGGACCTACTGTGTGCCAGGCACCGACTAGGTCGTAACTATGGGGCACATCTTCTCCTCGAAGGAGCTCTCACTGCTTTGGAAGGTGCAGTATTGATCCAGGAAGGACAGTGCCCTGTCTGGCTCATCGTTTCTGTGGACCAGCCGCCCCTGGGGGCTCAGCACCTCCCTCCTCAGAAGTGCAGCACAGGGTCTGAGCCAGGCTGAGTGAGGACGAAACACAGTGACACAGGGGGTGGTGTGGGGGTGGGTGTTGGAACTTGGGAAGAGAGGTGACCGCTCGCTACTGTCCTGGGGTCTGCCCCCAGCCCCCGTCTGTCTCAGTGAAGTGAAGTGAAGTCGCTCAGTCGTGTCTGACTCTTTGCGACCCCATGGACTGTAGCCCACCAGGCTCCTCAGTCCATGGAATTTTCCAGGCAAGAGTACTGGAGTGGGTTGCCATTTCCTTCTCCAGGCTGTCTCACTGAGGTCCTGCTAAATCACAAAGGCTGACTTCTCCAGAAGCTGTTGTCTCCTAGCTTCTCATTGTTAAAAATAGGTGGCGGGCTGTAGAAATCTGACAACTTGAGATTTTAGAGACAGTTCTAGTCATTTGGCACATACACACTACTCTATATAAAATAGATAACTAAATAGGGACCTACTAAAATGGAAGAAAGTGGAGAAGACCACTAGACCATTCAGGTGTGACCTAAATCAAATCCCTTATGACTATACAGTGGAAGTGAGAAATAGATTTAAGGGACTAGATCTGATAGACAGAGTGCCTGATGAACTATGGATGGAGGTTCATGACATTGTACAGGAGACAGGAATCAAGACCATCCCCAAGGAAAAGAAATGCAAAAAAGCAAAATGGCTGTCTGAGGAGGCCTTACAAATAGCTGTGAAAAGACAGGAAGTGAAAAGCAAAGGAGAAAAGGAAAGATATACCCATTTGAATGGGTTCCAAAGAATAGCAAGGAGAGATAAGAAAGCCTTCCTCAGTGATCAATGCAAAGAAATAGAGGAAAACAATAGAATGGCAAAGACTAGAGATCTCTTCAAGAAAATTAGAGATACCAGGGGAACATTTCATGCAAAGATGGGCACAATAAAGGGCAGAAATGGTAAGGACCTGAAAGAAGCAGAAGATATTATGAAGAGGTAGCAAGAATACACAGAAGAGCTATACAAAAAAGATCTTCACGACTGAGATAATCATGATGGTGTGATCACTCACCTAGAGCCAGACATCCTGGAACGTGAAGTTAAGTGGGCCTTAGGAAGCATCACTACGAACAAAGCTAGTGGAGGTGATGGAATTCCAGTTGAGCTATTTCAAATCTTGAAAGATGATGCTGTGAAACTGCTGCACTCAATATGCCAGCAAATTTGGAAAACTCAGCAGTGGCCACAGGACTGGAAAAGGTCAGTTTTCATTCCAATCCCAAAGAATGCTCAAACTACCACACAGTTGCACTCATCTCACACGCTAGTAAAGTAATGCTCAAAATTCTCCAAGCCAGGCTTCAGCAATACGTGAACCATGAACTTCCAGATGTTCAAGCTGGTTTTAGAAAAGGCAGAGGAACCAGAGATCAAATTGCCAACATCTGCTGGATCATCGAAAAAGCAAGAGAGTTCCAGAAAAACATCTATTTCTGCTTTACTGACTATGCCAAAGGCTTTGACTGTGTGAATCTCAATAAACTGTGGAAAATTCTGGAAGAGATGGGCATACCAGACCACCTGACCTGCTTCCTGAGAAACCTGTATGCAGGTCAGGAAGCAACAGTTAGAACTGGACATGGAACAACAGACTGGTTCCAAATAGGAAAAGGAGTATGTCAAGGCTGTACATTGTCACCCTGCTTATTTAACTTATATGCAGAGTATATCATGAGAAATGTTGGGCTGGATAAAGCACAAGCTGCAATCAAGATTGCCAGGAGAAATATCAATAACCTCAGATGTGCAGATGACAGCACCCTTATGGAAGAAAGTGAAGAAGAACTAAAGAGCCTCTTGATGAAAGCGAAAGAGGAGAGTGAAAAAGTTGGCTTAAAGCTTCACATTCAGAAAACTAAGATCATGGCATCCGGTCCCATCACTTCATGGCAGATAGATCGGGAAACAGTGGAAACAGTGGCTTACTTTATTTTTCTGGGCTCCAAAATCACTGCAGATGGTGATTGCAGCCATGAAATTAAAAGACGCTTACTCCCTGGAAGGAAAGTTATGACCAACCTAGACAGCATATTAAAAAGCAGAGACATTACTTTGCCAACAAAGGTCTGTCTAGTCAAGGCTACGGTTTTTCCAGTAGTCATGTATGGATGTGAGAGTTGAACTATAAAGAAAGTTGAGCGCCGAAGAATTGATGCTTTTGAACTGTGGTGTTGGAGAAGACTCTTGAGAGTCTCTTGGACTTCAAGGAGATCCAATCCTAAAGGAGATCAGTCCTGGGTGTTCATTGGAAGGACTGATGTTGAAGCTGAAACTCCAATACTTTGGCCACCTGTTGCAAAGAGCTGACTCATTAGAATGCTGGGAAAGAGTGAAGGCAGGAGGAGAAGGGGATAACAGGGGATGAGATGTTTGGATGGCATCACTGACTCAATGACAGAAGTTTGAGCAAGCTCCAGGAGATGGGGAAGGACAGGGATGCCTGGCATGCTGTAGTCCATGTGGTTGCAAAGAGTCGGACACTGAGTTCGGACACAAAGAGTTCAGACACAAAGAGTTCAGACACTGAGTGACTGAACAACAACTAGTCATTTGGACAGATATTTGCTCTAAAGACCTGCAATGTCTGTCATAATTAAAGTCAGGTGTTCCCTGGCAGATTCATTCCTGTTAGAAGCAAATTATTTCACAGACTTTGGAAAAATAAGTTGCTGATTTCCAGTGGGTTTGGAGGCATTCAGAGAAGTTACTACAAAGTCTTGAGGATCCTCGCCACTGGAATCCAAATTCCTTGTTAGGCTGACAAGCAGCATGCAGCTGGGGGTGGGGTGGGCTGCCAGAGTCTCTCCCACTCATCAGGAAGGGTGATGTGGCTGGGGTTTCCAGGGTTAACTCAGAGCCTTGGGCCTCACTATGGAGTAACCAAATTCTGCTGGGGGCTTTCAGCTGGGGTTCTCAGATGTAGGGGAAATGTATTTTTCACTTTGGGATTATCTGATTCTGGCCTTTTTTTCTTTTCTTTTCTTGCCAAAGTGCTATCTTCTAACTCTGTAAATTGTAGATGATTGATAATGCAAAAATGATTCTTGTCTAGAGACATGCAAATAACTTTTCATGTTATTTGGGAGCTGGAGAGAGAAGCTCCCTCTGCCCCTCACCCCCACCTCAACCCGGCAGAATTTTGGATCCACTTGCAGGTTAATTTCAATGTTGTAATATCCCTCGGGGGCCCCCACCTCACTCCCAGCATTACACCCCCAGCAGCAGCGCTCGCAGAATCCTGGGCTGGGTCGGAGGAGGCATGGTGTTCTTCCCGCTTTCTGCGCCCACCTCTGCGGAGATCTTGGCAAGAGGTCCCCGACCGGGGGAGCCGGGCTTGGCGCCCCAGATGGCGGGCGGCGAGGACAGTCCCTAGTGCGCCCTGGGTGGGTAGCGCCGTGGGCCTGGAGTCAGAGGGGCTGTCGGCCACCCACCCAGGGCCAGGCAGGGCCCTGGGCCGAGGCACCCCTGCCCGGTGAGTCTGAGTTAGGGGAATGAAGCGCTGATAAGAACTGGGGTCTGGTTGCTAGGTGGCGTGAGGAGGAGTCCAGGAGGAGGGGCCTGCAGCACGCAGGGCACCCAGGTGTTTCCATTCCAGGACCTCCCGCAGGCACTTCCATCTCTCGAGATTCTGCCGGATCCGGCTTCCTCCGGAAAGACCCGCGAAGATAGCGATGCCTTGGGCAGGACTCTGCCCTTCTCTGAGCCTCCCTCCGACCTCACTGCATTCCAGCCTGGGGTCTCAGGACCCCACTTAAAACCACCAGCAACCCCTCCTTCACCAGGCCCACACTTGGCCCTCGTGTGACCTTCGTGGTGTTCAAACGCCAGAGCATGCCCTGATGGAGGGGCTTGGGTGAAGGGACCCGCTCTCCCCTCGCAGGATGCTGGCTGCTGGGCTGGTTTTTCAACGAGAAAGCAACACGTTGAGGCTATTCTTCAGAGGAAAGACTCCAGGAGTAGGAGTGATACCTCCTGGGAGGAATTCGAGACATCTCACAGCTGCTGGCAGCCACAACTGGCCCCAAGAATGTGGGTGAGTGCCTGGGATTCTTTTTTCCCGCCTATATGTGTGTGTTTGCACGTGTTTGTTTCTTTTCCCCCCTAAAACCTACTGCGTGAAGTGCATTAAAACAACCAATCCCTAGCTTTTTCTGGATAAGAGCGTTCAGGATGGGTAGCCCAAGGTGCCTTAGAGCCAGCTGTAACCTGTGTACTCATTAGCATGCCCTTGGTTTCTGAGAGCGAGGGCCGTCTTCCCCTTGGGACTGGCTTGTGCTATGATGAAGGAGATTGGCTGCAACTGAATGGTGGAAGATGGCCAAGGCTGATAACACCAGGTATTTTTTATCAGGTGGGCTCCCGTTGAGTTCTTCTGAATTCCTCTGCCAACCTGACATACCTTACTTTTTTTTTTTTTATATATACCTTACTTTTTGATTTGAGAATTTTGGGTTGCTGCAGACATTGAGATTTCCAGATATAGGCTTTATGCCCCTGGAGCCGGTGCTGGTATCCTAGGCTTTGGCCCCTGGGTCTCTGGGCATCCTAGAAGGTGATAGGCTCCTGGTATTCCTGTGTGAAGTTCTTTCCCCTGACAGAGCATCGCATGATCCTGCCCTTGCACCTCCTCTGGGACAAAGCCTGGCTCCTCCTTTCTGCAGTGTGGCTCTGAGAGGTGGCATGAGTTAGATTCTGTACTGAGGAGTCTGGGTGGAAGCACCCAAAGGTCTTGTCAACTCGTTGTCTGTTGGCATTGTGCGTTACTTAGCTTCTTGCTTTGAGATACCAGATCAAGAGGTCATCTTGTTAACATGATTGTGGCAAAATTGCTTTGACGTGGTGTCCTAAGATTGAGCAGAAAAAAGTGGCAATGTGAGGGTGAGAGGGGGGTGGATTCTGATTTGATGTGACACAGCAGCCCACATCTAACACTGAGATTAATTACTCAAGTGGGGTCAGGTTTATAGGCAAATAACAATCACAATAATAATTATAAATATCATACATATAAATTATATAATTTTAAATTATAAACAGTATCATAAATTATGCATCTGTCTAAAAAGTAAACAAGCATGTAAGCAGTAAAAAGAGAACAATAGAAAAATTATACAACCTGAACAATAGAGGAAAAGCAGAGTAAAAAATAATTTAAAAAACCCTTGTGGACCTGTGGATTATATTAATAAAAACAGATCGAACACTTGTTTAACTGGTGCCTCAGGAGATGAGAAAGAGTGCAGGGTTGAAAAGGTATTAAAACAATTATAGCTGAAAATGTCCCAAATTTGAAAAAAAAAGATAGTCTACAGATTCAAGAAACTGAGCAAGTCCCCAGTACGATAAGCCCAAAGAAAAACAAACCAAAACATATCATAATAAAAATTCTTCAAGCTAAAGACAAATAATTCTTTATCAGTTACAGAAAAGTGACCCCATATCCATAAAGGAAAAATAATTCAAATGACAATGGATTTCTCACTAGAAATCAGAGGCCAGAGGAAGTGGTACAACATTTTTCAAGTGCTAGAATTGTCAACCCAAAATTCTATATCCACTGAAAATATCCATTAGGCATGAAAGGTAAATTAAGATATTCTCAGATGAAAAAAAAAAAAAACTAAGAGAATCTGTTCCCAGTAGAACTACTCTAAAAGATTGGCTAAAGGAAGTTCTTAAAACAGAAGTAAATGATAAAAGGAGGAGTCTTAATACCTACCTTATATCTTATACAAAAATTAACTTTAAAAAATCAAAGAGCTACAATTATGAGACTCTTAGAAGAAAACGTAGGAGTAAATCTGTGTGACCTTTAATTTGGCAAGGGTTTCTTTCTTTTAGTTAGTTTTTTTTAAAGAAAGATTTTGTTGGAGTTTAGTGTTGTGTTAGTTTCAGGTGTACCGCAAAGGGATTCAGTTATGCATATACGTACGAATTCTTTTTCGGATTTTCCCCATGTAAGTGATTGTGGTATGTTGAACAGAGTTTCTGTGCCATACAATAGGTCCTTGTTGATTATCTGTTTATACATAGTAGTGTGTCTATGTCAGCCCCAAGCGCCTGATTGATCCCCCCTCCTCCACATTTCCCATCTGGTAACTTGTAGGTTTGGTTTTGATTTTTGTGAATCTGGTTTGGTTTGGTTTTGATTTTTGTGAATCTGTTTCTGTTTTGTAAATAAGTTCATTTGTATCATTTTTTAAAATTAGACTCCATATATGAGTGGTTTCCGTCATTTGTCTTTCTCTAGCTTCTCTTAGGATGATAATCTCTAGGTGCATCCATGTTGCTGCAAATGACATTGGTTCATTCTTTTTTATGGCTGTGTAATAGTCCATTGTGTATGTATACCACATTTTCTTTATCCGTTCCTCTTTCAACTTCCTATTTCTCTGCCTTTTCATCTTGTTTATATTGCTGTGTTTGGGGTGGCCTTTCTGTATTCTGGCAGTTTGTGGTTCCTCTTTATTGTGGAGGTTCCTCACTGTGGGTGGGGTTGGACGGGTGGCTTGTCAAGGTTTCCTGGTTAGGGAAGCTTGTGTTGGTGTTCTGGTGGGTGGAGCTGGATTTCTTCTCTCTGGAGTGCACTGAAGTGTCCGGTAATGAGTTTTGAGATGTCAGTTTGGTGTGGTGTGACTTTGGGCAGCCTGTATATTGAAGCTCAGGACTGTGTTCCTGTGTTGCTGGACAATTTGCATGGTATGTCTTGCTCTGGAACTTGTTGGCCCTTGGGTGGTGCTTGGTTTCACTGTAGGTATGGAGGCATTTGATGAGCTCCAATCGATTAATGTTCCCTGGGGTCAGGAATTCACTGGTGTTCTCAGGATTTGGACTTAAGCCTCCTGCCTCTGGTTTTCAGTCTTATTCTTACAGTAGCCTCAAGACTTCTCTGTCTATACAGCACTGATGATAAAACATCTAGGTTAAAGATGAAAAGTTTCTCCACAGTGAGGGACAGCTGGAGATGTACACAGAGTTACATGGAGAAGAGAAGAGGGAGGAGGGAGATGGACGTGACCAGGAGGAGAAGAGGGGGAATCAAAAGGGGAGAGAGCAAGCTAGCCAGTAATCACTTCCCTATGTGCTCTCCACAGTCTGAATCCCTCAGAGATGTTCACAGAGTTACACAGAGAAGAGGGAGGAAGGAGACAGAGGTGGCCAGGAGGAAAAAGGGGGGAATCAAAAGGGGAGAGAGCAAGCTAGCCAGTAATCAGTTCCCTAAGTGTTCTCCACAGCCCAAAACACACAAAGAGATTCACAGAGTTGGGTAGAGAAGAGAAGGGGGAGGGAGGAGATAGAGGCTACCTGGTGGAGAAAAAGGAGAGTCCAAAGGGGGAGAGAACAATCCAGCCAGTAATCTCGCTCCCAAGTAAAAATGGGTACTGAAGATTGGGTTCTTAAAGGTAAGAAATTAATAACGAATACCAAAAAGCAAAGATTAAAAATCTAGAGTAGAGGTTGGATTCTCAAAAATACAATATTAAAGAAAAAAAGTCACAAAAATTATAAAATATGAAGTTTGCTTTAAAAAATAGGGTCTTTTTTTTGCAAAGTAATAGTAGGTTATAAAAATGAAAATTAAAGGAGTAATAGAGGACTTAAAAATTTTTTAAAAATTTTTAATTAAAAAAATGATAATAGTAAAAATATATCTAGGACTTTCTCTGGTGTTGCTGTGGACAGTGTGGGGTCAGTTCATTTTCAGATAGTTCCTTGATCTGGCTTACACTTCCCCTTCCTATGTAGTGGATGCTAGCTACAGGGTTTTAATCTATTGCACCTGTCACTTCCAAGGCGGTTCCCTCTGTTTTAGCTGCTTCTGTTTGCTGGCCTCTTCAGTGTCTAATTTCCGCCCTGCCACAAGGGGGCGGTGGCGGTCACTTTTTTAGGCTCACTTGTTCAGCCGTGCTGTGGGGAGGGGGGAACACGTCAAACAAACATCACTGGCGTGTGTGGGGAGCGCTCGCAGTGTCTCGGCCACCCTGGGTTTGCCCCGCTCACGGTGTGTGTGCTTTCCCGGTCTACACTGCTCAGGCTCCAGGTTGCTCTGCCGGGAGCTGTCTGAGGCGGGCCCTGAGTTGTATGCACTCCCCAGGTCTAAGCCGTTCAAGTTCTCGGGTTCTCCACAGAGGCGCAGACTCGGGCCTGCATTTTGCGCCCGTCCCAGGTCCGAGCAGCTCGGGTGACCAGGTGCTTGGCGTGCGCGGTCGCCCCCAGTTGGAGGCTGTGTCTTATGGCCTCCCCCGTCCCCGCCGCTGGTTTTCTGGGTGTACAACGGGAGCGCCTTCTCAGGTGTGCCCTGTGTCTCTTCTGGGGAGATGGTCTCTGGCTGAGACCCTCCCGGTGGATGTCCACCGTCCAGAACCCCAAGACGTCTTGGTTAGCAATGAAGTCTGCCTGCAGTTTGGTATCGGATGCCTCTCTGGGGCCGCGATTGCCCCCTCCCGGCTCTGGCTGCCCTGGCCTGCCTGCCTGTGTCGGGATGGGCCGGTCCGCAGCCAGCTAGCTCCGCTCAGTCCTTTGTTCTGTGAGCCGGCCTGGCGGTGTCTTAGGTTAGGGCTTTTCATGGGATAAGTTAGTTCCCTCAGGACATTCAGGCCCGGTCCTCACCCTAAGCAATGCAGCCCGCCCTCCCTGGCTGGCCCCTGCTTGCTAGTGGCGGATGCGAGCGTCTGCACTGCTTCTCCGCTGGGAGTTGCCCTTAGGCACCTAATCTGTGGGTTTTCATTATTTATTTATTTTTCCTCCCGGTTATGTTGCCCTCTGAGATTCCAAGGCTCACCACAGACGTGCCAGTGAGAGTGTTTCCTGGTGTTTGGAAACTTCTCTCTTTTTTAAGACTCACTTCCTGGGACGGATCTCCGTCCTTACCTCTTTTGTCTCTCTTTTTATCTTTTATATTTTTTTCTACCTCCTTTCGAAGACAATGGGCTGCCTTTCTGGGTGCCTGATGTCCTCTGCCAGCATTCAGAAGCTGTTTTGTGGAATTTACTCAGGGTTCAAATGTTCTTTCATGAATGTGTGGGGGAGAAAGTGGTCTGCCCGTCCTACTCCTCCACCATCTTAGGACCGCCCCCTCAGATGCATTTTTAGCGATCTGTATTTGTTCTCCCCTCCTCTCAAGATTGCTTGTCTTGATAGTATATTTGTGTGTGGATGCTTTCCTACCACGTTTACTTTATGTTTGCCTTTACTGGTGATCTTTCCCATTCACAGTTTTCCTATTTCTAGTTGTGGCCTTATTTTCCCACCTAGAGAAGTTTCTTTAGCATTTGTTGTAAAGCTGGTTTGGTGGTACTGAATTCTCCTGGCTTTTGCTTGTTTGTAAGACTTTTGACTTCTCTGTCAAATCTAAATGAGAGCCATGCTGGGTAGAGTATTCTTGGTTGTAGGTTTTTTCCCTTTCATCACTTTAAATACGTCTTGCCACTCCTTTCTGGCCTACAGAGTTTCTGATGAGAAGTCAGCTGGTAACCCTACGAGGATTCCCTTGTATGTTATTTGTTCCTTTTTCCTTGTTGCTTTTAATATTTTTTCTTTGTCTTTAATTTTTGTCAATTTGATTAACGTGTGTCTCATTCTACTCCTTTGGTTTATCTTGTATGGGACTCTGTGCTTCTTGAACTTGAGTCAGTGTTTCCCTTCTCATGTTAGAGAAGTTTCCAGCTATAATCTCTTCAAATATTTTCCCAGGCTGTTTCTCTTCTCCTTCTGGAACCTCTATAATGTGAATGTTGGTGGGTTCTATGTTGTCCCAGAGGTCTCTGAGACATTTCTTCTCATTCTTTTTTCTTTATTTTGTTCCACAGCAGAGATTTCCATCACTCTGTCTTCCAGCTCACTTATTGGTTCTTCTGCCTCATGTATTCTGTTATTTATTTCTTTCTAGTGTATTTTTCATTTCAGTTATTGTTCTTTTCTGTAAGTGTGTTAGTTCTTCTAGGTCTTTATTAAGGTTAGTTATTCTAGGTCTTTATTAGTTCTTGTCTCTTTGTTCCTCCACTCTTTTCCTGAGACCTTGGGTCATCTTCACCATTACTACTTTAAATCATTTTCAGGTAAGTTTCCTATCTCCATTTCACTTAGTTGTTCTTGTGGATTTTTATCTTGTTCTTTCATCTGGAACATATTTCTCTGCCATCTCATTTTCCCTTTCTCTGTGGTCTCCTTTTCACAGGCTGTAGGATCATAGCTTCTCTTGCTCTTGGTGTGTGAGGTTGGTACTGGAGATTGTGAGGTTTCTGGTGGGCAGGACTCCTGCCCACTGGTGGGTGGAGCTGGGTCTTGTTCCTCCTGTGGGCAGGGCTGTGTCAAGGAGTGCCTTTAGAGATAGCTAGGTGCTCAAGAAGCCTGTTTATGATGGGTGGGGCTGTATTTCCTATCTTGCTTGTTGTTTGGTCTGAAGCATTCTAGCACTGGAGCTGCTAAGCTATTGACTAGAGCCAGGTTTTGATGCCGAAATGGCAATCTCACACCAATCAATATTCTCTGCGGCCTCTGCCACCAGTGTCCTTGGCTCCCCCCTACCAGTAAGCCACAGCTGACCCCTGCCTCCCTAGGAGACCCTCCAAGACTCGCAGGTAGGTCAGCCCAGGATCCTGTGGAATTACTGATTTGTGTGGGGGCCCAGCATACATGAAACCTTGTGTGTACCCCCAAGAGAGGAGTTTCTGTTTCCCCCAGTCAAAACCCACTGGCCTTCAAAGCCAAATGTTCTAGAGATTCCTCTTCCCTATAGTCCCCCCGTGGAGCCTGATGTGTGGGGCTCAGGACTGTTACTCTTTTGGCGAACCTCTGTGATATAATAATTTTCCAGTTTGTGGGTCACCCACCCAGTGGGTATGGGATTTGATTAGGTCACAAAAGCACCTCTCCTTCCATTTCGTTGTGGCTTCTTCTTTATCTTTTGAAAACCTTTTTTGGTAGGTTCCAGTCTTTGTTCAGTCGTTAGTTGTGATTTTGGTGTTCTCCTGAGAGGAGGTGAGCTCAAGTCCTCCTACTGCACCGTCTCGTCTGGAATCAAGGGGCTGCTTTTAGTTTGGGTACTTACTGCCTCTTTCCTCAGTGTGTGCTGGCTGTTATTCCCTTCATCTGGGGTGTGCAGGTGTGGCGGCCCTTGCATACCCTCGGGACAGCAGGCATGGCCCTTGGCACCTCCTTGCGGGCCTTGTATAGGCAGCTGTGGCTCACACACTCCCAGGACAGTGGAGGCAGCACTTGGAGCCTGCTCGTGGGTCTCTCAGCAGTGCGGGTGGCCCGGGCCAGCCTCTGGATCCTGCAAGGGCGGTGGCGACTCGCGCCTGCCCCCAGAGCTCCTGTAGGCAGTGTCTTATTGCTTGGGAGCACTCATGGGGAAAGAAGCTCTTATGGTGGTCCCACCCCTCTCCTCATGCAGTGCCCCCCAAAATGGCACCTTGTCTCTCTGGCAGGCCCAGACCTCCTCCGAATACACCCACAGTTGTGACCATCCAGCCTCTTCAGGCTGTCTCCGGTTCTCTCCCTCATTCTGACCTCTGGAGCCTGAGCTTCAGCTCCCAGCTGCACCAAAAAGACTAGCATCTCAGTCTGGGGAGTGCAGGCCAGTGCCAACTTCCCAGGAAAATGCCAACCTTGTGTGCTGGTTGCTCTCCATGAACCAGTTGCTATGCTCCCCTCCTAGGCCCTGATGTTCCCTTCCATCCAGGTTGATCTCCCCACTGGAGAGGGGACTTCCCAGGGTGTGGGAACCTTCCCTCCTTCACTGCTTTCTCCCTGGGCTGCAGGCCCTGTCCTGGTTCCTTTCTTTTTCTTTTTCCTTTTGTCCTACCCAGTTATCTGGATGTTTTCTTACCTTTTTGGAAGTCTGAGGTCTTCTGCCAGCATTCAGCAGATGTTCTGTATGAATTGTTCCACTTGTAGATGTATTTTTAATGTTTTTGTGGGGGAAGGTGAGCTCCACCTTCTACTCTTCTGCCATCTTGATCCCATCACTCAGCAGTGGTTTCTTAAACATGACACTAAAAGCATAAAGACCAAAGAAAAATAGATACATTAGATTTTATCAAAGCTTTAAACGTTTGTACTTCAAAAGATACTATCAAGAAAGTGAAAAATAACCCATATAATGGGAAAAGATTTTCAAATTATACAGCTGATAAGGGACTTGTGTTTGTGTTTATAATATAAAGAACTCTTCCAATTTAGTCATTAAAAAAAAAAAACTGTTAAAAATGGACAAAAAATCTGAATAAACATTTCTCTGAAGAGGATATACAATGGGCCAATAATCAGCTATAAAGAGTGTCAACATTATTAGTCATCAGAGAAATGCAAAGTAAAATCACCATGAAATAGCACTTCACACTCACTAGGATGGCTGTTATTAAAAAAAGGCAGATAATTGCAATTGTTGATGGTGTCAAGAAACTGAAAAACTCATACATTGCTGGTGGCAATGTAAAATGGTGCAATTGCTTTGAAAAATGGTTTGGCAGGCACTCAAAAAAATAAACAGTATGACCCAGCAATTTCAGTTCTAGAAAAATGTTCCACAAAATTTTGTACATAAATGTTCATAGCTGCACTATTCATAATAATCAAAAGTAGAAACAACCCAAATGTCTGTTAACTCATGAATGGGTAAATCAAATGTAGTATATCCACACAATGAAATATTATTTGGCAATAGAAAGGACTTGAAATACTGATACATGTTACAGCATGGATGAATCTTGAAACTGTAAGCGAAATGAAAGAAGTCAATCAGAAAACACTGTATAAGATTCCATTTATATAATATCTTAAGAATTGGCAAATCTGTAGAGAGAAAAAGTAGATTAGTGGTTGCTTAAGACTCGAGGAGTGATGGCTAAAAAACTTGGAATTTCTTTCTGAAGTGATAAAAATATTCTACAATTGTGATGATGGTTGCACACTTTGTTATTATATTAAAAACTAGTGAATTGTATACTTGCAATGAGTAAGTTGTATTATGTGAATTACGTTTCAATAAAGCTGTTACCAAAAGAATATAAGTGTTTTGGAACATCAGTAAGGAAGAAAGAAAACAGAAAGAGTAAAACTATGGGTAAATACAGTAGATTTTCCTCTTTCTCTTTAGTTTTCTAAATTATGTTTGGTGGTTAAAGCAAAAATTATTACATTTTCTGATGTGGTTCTCAGTATATTTAGAGAAAATAGCTATGACAATCAAAATGCAAATGGGGAACAGTAAAAGGGATCAAAGGGAGGTAAAGTTTTTTTTGGTAAGTAAATCACATGAATTTCTCAATGTTCCTATGAAAGTCTTGGACTCCAGAGACTCAGAAATTAATATTCAGTAAACAGAGAGAATGTTTGTTTTCACATCCCTCAGAAACTAGCTCTGCAGGCATCTGTTTCCTTAATAGTAGAGCTAATTGCTTCCATCCAACAGCCTCCTTTTATCCCCCCAGGAACAAAAAAGTTATATTTCAGGATAAATATCTAGGTTTGAGCATTGTTTTCTCAGGTAATAGCTTTTGAAATTTCAAAAGGGATGAAACCCAGGACACACAGACATTTGTAAATTGTAAAAGTTGAGAACTGGGCTTATTTGGATCCTTGAGATATTTACTTCAAAGTGTTAGAGTAAGACATTTCTGAGGAGACTCTCTTAGAAAGGGAGAGAGATAGCTGCTCTTTCTGCATGTTAAATGGCCAAAATTCACTCCTCTGTGTATCTTACTTATAATGTAGACTGTGCATGTGTCTTCGTATTTGAACTGGCTCTCATCGTATTGACCTGACTCTCATTGTGGATACGGGAGAAGCACATGCTTGTTATTTTCTGTAAGGTCAATAATAGGAAATCTAATCCTGATCTAAAAATCTCATGTGTACATTCAGGACACAATTAAAGAGGATGAGTGTTAAAAACATAATGCTTCACTTGAACTGAAAAAATGTTGACCTCAGTAGACTGATGTTATTTAAATATAAATAGTATAGTATCTTGAGCAAACTGCTTTAAAAATACTATACAAAGAAGTGCATTAAAAAGTATAAGAAATTAAAAACTCTAGAAAAGCAGAGAGATTACTTTGCTGACAAAGGTCCATCTAGTCAAAGCTATGGTTTTTCCAGTAGTCATGTATGGATGTGAAAGTTGGACCATAAAGCTGAGCACCAAAGAATTGATGCTTTTGAACTGTGGTGTTGGAGAAGACTCTTGGGAGTCCCTTGGATAGCAAGGAGATCCAACCAGTCCATCCTGAAGAAGATCAGTCCTGGGTGTTCATTGGAAGGACTGATGCTGAAGCTCCAGTACTTTGGCCATCTGATGTAAAGAACTGACGCACTGTAAAAGACTCTGATGCTGGGAAAGATTTAGGGCAAGAGGAAAAGGGGATGACAGAGGATGAGATGGTTGAGAAGGGCATCATCGACTCAGTGGACATGAGTTTGAGCAAACTCCAGGAGATAGTGAAGGACAGGGAAGCCTGGCGTGCTTCAGTCCATGGGGTCACAAAGAGTTGGACAGGACTGAGTGACTCAACTGAACTGAAGTACCAGTGGAAGTTTAAGACCTGCAGGACGGAATTCTGGTTTCCAGTTTCACATGCAAGGAGCTTGGAAGTCACCATCCATTCTAACAATGTATAAAAAGCTGAACGGACTGGAAAATCAACACTTCTTGGATCCATAGGAGGAGGAGGACAGGGCAAACCACTGCCCCAAGATTGACTAGTCAGGTGCATACAGGAAGTTGCAGTTTACCCCTGCTTACCAGAGGAGTAGACTCATGAGCAGAATTCACTGCAGAAACTGGTGACAGGATAGGAAAATCTGAACTGTGATTGCTGGAGGCTCAGGGTGGACAAATCTGAGAGTTAAAAACTCCAGGGCACCCAGGCACAGA
This sequence comes from Cervus canadensis, assembly GCF_019320065.1. Classification (NCBI taxonomy): domain Eukaryota; kingdom Metazoa; phylum Chordata; class Mammalia; order Artiodactyla; family Cervidae; genus Cervus; species Cervus canadensis. The sequence continues at coordinate 36,740,409 of NC_057408.1, forward strand.
GGGACCTCCACAATACTGTGAGACTTACCCTCAGGAGCTCAGTCAGATCCCCACAGTAAATATCAGAGAAAAATTACCTCAGGGCATCTGGCACAAGGGGGAAAGAAACCATTTTGAAATATGCCAAGAAATCGTCCTAATAAGACCTACCCTCAGGGGAAACTAGCAAGTTATTTTATGGAATATCCACAAGCTGATTATGAAGTTCATATGGAGAGACAATAGACTAAGAACAGCCAGCACAAAACTGAAGGAGAAAAACAGTATCAGGGGACTGATTCCACCTGACTTCAAGACTTACTGTATAGCTACAGTAAATAAGACAGCGGGATGTTGGTGAAAGACAGACAGACAGATCAATAGAATAGATTCAAAATTAAAGCCCCAGAAGTATGGTCAACTAATCTTTGACAAAGAAGCAAAGGCAACACAATGGAGCAAAGATAGTCTCTCCGATAGTTGATGCTAGAACAACTGATATCTACATACAAAATAAAATGAACCTGGACCCAGTCCTTACACCCGTCACATAAGTTAACTTAAAATAGATCATAGATCTGTTCTATTTTGTAATTTTGCTTGTTTATTTTTGGCCATGCTGGGTCTTCATTGCTGTGTGGGCTCTTCTCTAGTTGTGGTGAGTGGGGTTGCCCTCCAGTTGCGTTGCACGGGCTTCTCATTGCTGTGGCTTCTTCTGTTGTGAAGCTTGAGCTCTAGGGTGCGTGGTCTTCGGTAACTACAGCACATCGGCTCAGTAGTTGCGACTCTCGGGTTCTAGAACATAGAGCTCAATAGTTGTGGCCCATGGGCTGAGTTGCTCTGTGGCATGTGGGATCCTCCTGGATCAGGGGTTGAACCTGTGTCTCCTTCATTGGCAAGCAGATTCTTTACCACTGAGCCACCAGGAAAGCCCTGGGTCATAGATCTAAATGTAAAATGCAAAACTGTAAACCTCCTAGAAAATAGCATGGGAGAAAACCTATGTCATTTGGATAGGTTTATAGACTTTGGATATTGTGGTGCCTTTTTTAGATAGACCAACAAAGACATGATCCATGAAAAAAATGATAAGTTGGACTTCATTAAAGTTGGAAACTCCTACTGTGTGAAAGATAGTATCAAGAAAATGGAAAGACAAGACATAGACTGGGAGAATATATTTGCAAAAGACACATCTAGTAAAGGACTATTATCCAAAATATAGAAAGAGGATTTCCCTGGTGGTCCTATGGTTAAGACTTTGCCTTCCATGAGGTGTGGTTTCAATCCCTGGTTGGGGAGCTGGGATCCCACATGCCTCAGCTTAAAAACCAGAACATAAACAATATAGGCAATATTGTAACAAATTCAATAAAGACTTTAAAAAATATCTTAAAAACATAGAAAGAACTCTTAAACTATGCAGATAGCACACACAAAAAGAAAACCTGTAGATCAATATCCCTCATGGGTAAAAGTTCCAAAAACTTTTAACAAGACATTAGCCAACAGAATTCACCAATCTCTAAAAGAATTCTACACCATGACTAAATGGGATTTATTCCAGTGATGGAGTGCTAATTAAATATTTGAAAACAGTGTAATACACCATTATGTTTGTTTCTTATGGATGTCATAACAACACAAACTAGTGGTTTAAAAGCACAGATTTGATGTCTTATACTCCTAGAGGCCAGAAGTCCAAAAATGGATTTTACTGGCTTAAAATCAAGGTATCGGTAGGACTATTTTCCTTTCTGGAGATTTGCAGGAATAATTTTTTTTCACTGCTCCTAGCTTCTAGGGGATGCTGGCATTCTTGGCCCATGGCCCCCTTCCATCTTCAAAGCCAGCAATGTCCAGTTGAGACTTTCTTACATCGCTCTAACACAGACTGCTGCCTCCCTCCTTTGCATTGAAGGAGGCTTGTGATTGCAGTGGGACCACCCAGATAATCCAGGATTATTTTCCCATCTCAAGGTGAGCTGATGAGCACCCTTATATCCACCTCAAACTTAATTCTCTTTGGCTAAGTAAGTGAATGTAGCCACAGGTTGCAGGGATTAGGACATGGTCATCTTTGGCAGTCATCTTCTTGCCTGCCTGTAATTAGCCCTCTCATTGCCTGCTTTGGGGGCCTGTCTTGGGCTTTTTCCTTCACCTAAGTATCCCCTGTCCACACTGCCCTGCTAATCAGCCCGCTGACCTTGTTTCTCTCCCAGGGCCTCTCCCATTGCCCGCTTGCCCCTTGGCTTGCTCTTCTGTACCTTTCAGGCTTTGGTCAAATACTCCTTTTTGAGCTCAGCTGACCACCTGCAGTTGGCTGGCTCCTTCTGCCCTGTCACTTGGTCACCTGTTTCAGTTTTCTTCAAGGCACATTCTTTATTTTGTTTCACTTGATTTTTCATCTGTCTCCCACCCTCCCTTCTCTTGTGAATTCTGTGAAGGTGGGGAGTTTGCATTGAGTCCCTGAATGGTGTGGGACGTAGATGAAACTCTCAGTGTATATTTGGTGAATTAACAAATGACGATCATCTGCAAATCATGAGAACAAATTGCTGTTCTTGATGACATTCTTGCCTCCTTTCTGTTTCATGTCCTAATGTATTGCCAGGACTTCCGGAACACTGTTAAGTGGTAATGGTGATAGCAGGCATCCTTCTTTTGTTTGATTTAAATAACAAAGTCTCTAGGGTTTTATCGGTTAAATATAAATTTGGCCTTTGGTTTGGAAACATTTAAGTTAAAGTACAAGAGTACTTCAAACCAAACATGTTAAACACTTGTTTTGCAACAAGTGTTTGGCTTACTAGTAATGTTTTATCAGCCATCCACTGTCCAATACATTCATAGCTTTTCTCTCAAACCTTGGTTAAATTTTGAGACAATCCCAACTAAGTTGAAATGAATGCTTCTTTTAATATAATGGTGAATTCTTTCTGTTTATCTTCTCTCTAGGAGTTTTGAATCTGCAATCATGAGGGAGACTGGCTGAGAATTTTCTTGTCTCTCTTTTGGTTGCCTGTTTCAAGTCCAGCTCTTTGTCCCTAAAGCTGCCTATGGCCTGTAGATCAGTCTTTTATGGAAGCCACACCCTCAGCGTGCAGGATAGAGCCAGGTGGGCTGGGCCGAGTAGAAGTGCTAAAGAGTAAATACTGACTTGTTTCTTCTCACTTTTTGCAGTTTTAGTTTTATTTAATTAATATTGACTTGGCTGCGCTGGGTCTTAGTTGCAGCATACGAACTCTTAGTTGGAGCGTGTGGGGTCTAGTTCCCTGGCCAGGGATCAAACCCAGGGATCCTGCATTGGGAGCGCGGAGTCTTAGCCACTGGACCACCAAGAATGTCCCACTTTCTGTAGTTTTAAATGTCTCTTTGCTAGAGTCAAATCAAGTCAGGTATTGGTTAAGGAGGACCAGATTTCCATTCTTCTGGACTGGATCCTCTTCCAGCTGACCTGTACACTGGGTCCTTGGTCTGGTCTGGCACATGGCTGGGTGCAGCTGCCCCCACCACAGGCTTCAGTCCCAGCAGGAGCAAATAATGAGCATAGTAGAAGGGAAAAATCATTTGTTAATGCCATCTCTGTCAAGGTGTCTTAATTCCCCAGTGAGGCAGGCAGTTCAGATATGACAAGACAGGCCCACAGAGATGAAAGGCCTTGCTAAAGGTCCCTCAGCTGATAAATGGTCCACTTTGAATTTTTAAAAATTAATTTATTTTAATTGGAGGCTAATTACAATATTGTAGTGGCCCACTTTGAATTTGAACCTATGATTGCTATGCTGGCTTAGTTGCTCAGTCGTGTCCGACTCTTTGTGACCTCATGCACTGTAGCCCACCAGGCTCCTCTGTCCATGGGATTCTCCAGGCAAGAATACTGGAGTGGGTTGCTATGCCCTCCTGCAGGGCATCTTGCCAACCCAGGGATTGAACCCAGGTCTCCCACATTGCAGGCGGATTTTTTACCATCTGAGCCACCAGGGAAGCCCATGAATACTGGAGTGGGTAGCCTATCCCTTCTCCAGGGGATCTTCCTCACCCAGGAATTGAACCAGGGTCTCGTGCATCGCAGGCAGATTCTTTTCCAGCTGAGCTACCTGGGAAGCCCGAACCTATGGTTATTCTGACCTCAAAGCCTGTACTCTATCCACAAGACCACTGCCTCCTTTCACAACTGACCCTCTCACGTTGGCAATGCAGATGTTGTGAAGAGACTGTGTCCCTCGCCTTCTCCGCTCTTCTGATGGCATATGCAGTACAATATTGCCTGCTGTCTTGAAATCTGGCAAAGGCCCAAAGCTGAGGACAGAAAGTGAAGATTCTTTCTGGTCCATGAGGCAGGAGCTGAGACCATCGGGCTTGCAGGGACGTTTCTGTGTGTGACCCAGCCCTTCTTCCTTGCGACCTTCAGTAGCTCAACTCCAGTGTCTGAGGGCAGGAAGGGCGTGACTTTTGAGGGATGTCAGTCTCTCCCTCTCCTGACTGTGTCCCTCTTGGGTAGAATTGGGGTGCTTGCCTGCAGGGGAGCAGGGCAGTAGCCCAGCACCCTGGGCTCATCTGCTTAGGTGGGGCTTTGCTGGGGTTCCCTCCACCACCTGAATAACAGAGTGTATGGTGAGCGCTGCCTGGGGAGAGCCACCCGGGGGGTCCCTGGTTCCTAAGAGTGAAGAAGCAAGATGGCAAAGGAACCAACCCACCACCCGGGAGTCGGCTTCGGAGGGCCGTTCCCACCCCACCCTGCTGCCCTCGGGTGTAGCCATCATTACTGTTGCTCTTGGCTCCCGGGTGTAGGTCTGAATGTCCACCTGCTGCCGTTTCCTTTTCAGTATGAAGAACTTCTTTCAGCATTTCTTATAGTGCAGGACCCTTGGCCGCAGAGGCGCTCAGGTTTCATTTACTTGAAAATGTCTTTATTTCCCCTTCGACTTTTTGCTTATTTACTTTTTAAAGTAAACAATTCAGTGGTTTTAGTATCTTCACAGTGTTGTATATGCCACATCCACCATCGGATTTCAGAATATTTTTATAATCTCAAAAAGAAACCCATAGTCATTCCTTGTTTCCTCTTCCCCAAGGTGTTGCCAACTTATTTTCTGTCTCTATGGGTTCCTAATCTGAACACTTCACATAAAATATGTGTTCTGTTGTGTCTGGCTTCTCTCATGCTGCATATTTTCAAGGTGCATCCATATTGTAGCATGCCTTAGGAAGTACTTCATTCCTTTTTTAAAAAGACATCTCTTTTAAGAGCAGTATTTTAGGTTCACAGTAGAATTGAGGTGGGGTACAGATATTTCCCATATACCCACCTTCCCCTACGCATGCAAAGCCTCCAACATCACTCACCAGAGTGATACACTTGTTACCAAGGGTGACCCTACATTGACAAACCATAATCACTCAAAATCCATAGTTTACCTTAGGGTTCAGTCTTAGTGGTGTATATTCTGTGAGCTTGGACAAATGCATAATGACATTTATTCATCATTATAATATCATAGTATTTTCACTGCCCTTAGGGTACTCTGCTCTGCCCGACCCTCTCCCTATCAACCACTACTATTTTTATCGTCCCCATAGTTTTGATTTTCCAGGATGTCATTGTATTTGGAATCCTACATTAGGTAGCTTTTTCAGATTGGCTTTTTTTCACCTAGTAATATGCATTTAAGCTTCCACTATGTGTTTTTTTTTAAGGGTAACATTCTATTGTTCGAACATACCAGAGTTTATTCATTCCCTTTGGTTGCTTCCAAGTTTTGACAATTGTGAATAGAGCTATTGTAAACATCCTTGTGGGGGGTTTTATGTGGACAAAAGTTTTTAAATCCTTTGGGTAAATACCAAGGAGAATGTTTCTGGATGGTGTGTTAACAGTATGTTAAGTTTTATAAGAAACTGCCAGACTGTCTTCCAAGTGGCTGTACCATTTTCATCTCTCAGGGTATGAGAGTTCCTGTTGTTCTGTATACTCCCAGCATTTGGTGCGTTCATTTGTGTGTGTGGGGGGACAAAACACTTAAAGTTTATCATTTTCACCATTTTAACTATACTTTAGTGTTAAGTATGTTCACATTGCTGTGAAAATCCCCATTAAACAGCAACCTTTTCTCTCTTTCCTCCAGCCCCTGGTAACCATGATTCTGCTTTCTATTGCAGTGAATTTGACTCCTTTAGATATCTCTAAGTGGAAACACATAATATTTGTCTTTTTGTGACTGGCATATTTCACTTAGCATAATGTACTCAAGATTCATCCTTGTCAGGATTTCCTTCTGTTTTGAGGCTGAGTAATAATCCACTGTGTGATTATGTCTACATCTCTATCTATCTCACATTTAATTTATCCATTCACATCTGTGTTGTTTCTCTCTTGGCTATTGCTAATAGTGCTTATATAAGCATGGGGTGTGCAAATGTCTTTCTGAGACTCTGCTTTCTTTTAGATATGTACCCATAAATGAAACAGCTGTATCACATGGTAGTTCTATTTTTAGTTTTGAGAAACCTCCATACTGTTTTAGGTAAAGGTCACACAATTTTTCAATCCCACCAACAGTACACAAGTTCCAGCTTCTTCACATCCCTGCCAACACTTGTTATTTTCTGTCTTGTTCATATTACCCATAGTAGTGGGTGTGAAGTGATATCTAATGTGGTTTTAATTTGCATTTTCTGATGATTAGTGATGTTGAGCATCTTTTCATATGCCTGTTGGCCGTTTGCATATCCTCTTTGGAGAAATATCTCTTAAAATTTGTGCCCATGTTTTAGTTAGGCTATTTTATTTTTGATTGATTTGTAGGAGTTCTTTATATATTTTGGATATTAACCCCCCTTATTCCAGAGTTGGCCTTTCATTCTGTTGATTTTGTCCTTTGACACACAAACATTTTAAAGTTTGATGTAGCCTTGTTCGTCTATGTCTTTGTTGTTGTAGTTTGTTCTTTTGATGCCATATCCAAGAAACCATTGCCATGTTCAATGTTATACAGTTTTTCCTGTTTGTTTTTTTCTAAGAGTTTTAGGTCTAAGTGCTCTAGCTAAGATTTCCAATACTATGTTGGGGGGAAAAAAAGTGGTAAGAGCAGATATCTTTGCCTGTTCCTGATCTCACGGGAAAAACTGTCAAGTCTTTCACCCTTAAGCATAATGACAACTATGGGCTTTTCGTATATGGCCTTATGTTGCAGTAAATTCTAGTTGTGGTGCACCGACCTCTCATTGCAGCGGCTTCTCTTGTTGCAGAGTGGACTCGAAGCATGTGGGCTTTAGTGGTTGTGATCCACAGGCTCGGTAGTTTGGTGCACGGGCTTAGCTGCTCCACTGGATGTGGAATCTAGAATCTTCTTGGACCAAGGATCGAACCTGTGCATTGGCAGGTGGATTCTTAACCACTGGATCACCAGGGAAGTCCCTCTCTTTCATTTCTAATATTAGTTATTTGAGTCTTCTCTTCTTTCTTAATTAATCTCACTAAGGATTTGTTAATTTCATTGCCCTTTACAAAATCCAGTTCTGTTTCATTGAATGTTTTCTATTTTTCCATTCTCTAGTTCATCTCTGCTCCAATCGTTATTTTCTTCCTTCTACTCTCTTTGGATTTTTATAGGTTGAGTCATTTTAGGATTCCAGGAATAAATCCCACTTAGTCATAGTGTATAATCCTTTTAAAGTTCTATTGAATTATGTTTGCTAGTATCTTACTAAGAATTTTTGCATCAATATTTATCTGGGATATTGGTCTATAGTTTTACTTTCTTGTAGTATCTTTATCTGGCTTTGGTATCAGAGTAATGTTAGCCTCATAGAATGAACTTAGAAGTGTACGTCCTCCTAAGTTTTTGGGAAACATTTCAGGAGAACTGGTATTACTTCTTTAAATGTTTGGTAGAAGTCACCAGTGAATCTAGATGGTCCTGGGCTTTTCTTTTGGGGAGGCTTTTGATTACCTCTTCAATCCTTTTACTCACTATTGGTTTGTTAAGATTTTCTGTTTCTTCATGATTCAGTCTTGTCAGGTGACATGTTTCTAGGATTTTATTTTTTTCTTCTAGGTTACCCAATTAGGCGTACAATTGTTCATAGTAGTCTCTTAAAATCCTTTCCCCCTGTGATTGTAATGCCCTCTTTTTCATTTCTTTTATGTATTTATTTATTTTTGGCTGCACTGGGTCTTCATTGCTGTGCATGGGCTTTCTGTAGTTGCAGAGCGCTTCTCTCTGTTTCTCCCTTCAATTCTATCAAGGTTTGCTTCATCTATTTAGGAGTTTGGAAGTTTGGTACATAAATATTTATATCTGATAAATCTTGGTGAACTCACCCTTTTTTGAGTGTTCAACATCCTTCCTTGTCTTTTGTAGCAGTTTTTTAAAATTTATTTATTTTTAATTGAAGGATAATTGCTTTACAGTATTGTGTTGGTTTCTTCCAAGCATTGACATGAATCAGTTTAGTTCAGTCGCTCAGTCGTGTCCGACGCCAGGCCTCCCTATCCATCACCAACTCCCGGAGTCCACCCAAACCCATGTCCATTGAGTTGGTGTTGCCCTCCACTCATCTCATCCTCCATCGTCCCCTTCTCTTCCTGCCCTCAACCTTTCCCAGCATCAGGGTCTTTTCAAATGAGTCAGCTCTTTGCATCAGGTGGCCAAAGTATTGGAGTTCAGCTTCAACATCAGTCCTTCCAATGAACACCCAGGACTGATCTCCTTTAGGATGGACTGGTTGGATCTCCTTGCTGTCCAAGGGACCCTCAAGAGTCTTCTCCAACACCACAGTTCAAAAGCATCAATTCTTCGGTGCTCAGCCTTCTTTATGGTCCAACTCTCACATCCATACATGACTACTGGAAAAACCATAGCTTTGACTAGATGGACCTTTGTTGGCAAAGTAATGTCTCTGCTTTTTAATATGCTGTCTAGGTTGGTCATAGTTTTCCTTCCAAGGAGTAAGCATCTTTCAATTTCATGGCTGCAATCACTATCTGCAGTGATTTTGGAGCCCAGAAAAGTAAACTCAGCCACTGTTTCCACGGTTTCCCCATCTATTTGCCATGAAGTGATGGGACCAGATGCCATGATCTTAGTTTTCTAAATGTTGAGCTTTAAGCCAACTTTTTTACTCTCCTCTTTCACTTTCATCAAAAGGCTCTTTAGTTCTTCACTTTCTGCCAAAAGGGTGGTGTCATCTGCATATCTGAGGTTATTGATATTTCTCCTGGCAATCTTGATTCCAGCTTGTGCTTTATCCAGCCCAACATTTCTCATGATATACTCTGCATATAAGTTAAATAAGCAGGGTGACAATATACAGCCTTGATGTACTCCTTTTCCTATTTGGAACCAGCCTGTTGTTCCATGTCCAGTTCTAACAACCTATCTTAAAATTATGACTTTCTGTTTTAAACTGATAACATCTTAAGTTTCACCTCTATTCCTTTATAGCTTTACCTCACACATTTTGTATTACTGATGTCACAATTTACATCTTTAAATATTGTGTACTTAGTAGTATAGATTTATGGTTATTTAAATTTTTGTCATTTAAGTTCTTTGTGTGAAAATTACAATATTAGAAGTTACTGTATTTGTTCATGCATTTAGCTTTATTGAAGAGCCTTATAATTTCATACAGTTTCATGTCGCTGTCTGTCTTTTCATTTCAACTTGAAGGACTCTTTTAGCATTCCTTATAGATCAGTTCTAGTGGTAATGAAACTCCTCAGCTTTTATTTATCTGGGAAGGTCTTAATTTCACCTTCATTTTGAAGATTCAGTATTCTTGATTGAGTTCTCTTGGTACTTGAAATATATCATACTACTTCCTTCTGGCCTTCAAATGTTCTGCCGAGAAATCTGATAATCCTATGGAGGCTCCTTTTGTATGTGATATATTGCTTTCCTCTAACTGCTTTCAAGATCTTCTGTCTCTGCTGTTAGACAGTTTGATCGTAATGTGTCTTGATGTTGTCCTTTTTGGATTTACTTTAGTGGGAGTTCTTTGAATTTCTTCAATATCTATCTTCTCAGATTTGGGAAACTTTTGGCTATTATTTCTTCAAAGAAACTCTCTGCCCCTTTCTGTCTCTCTTATCCTTCTGAGAATCCTTGATGTATATCCTGGTCCCCCTGAGAATGTACGCCAAGTCCCTTAGGCTCTCTTTGGTTTTCTTCATTTCTTTTCTTGTTTGCTCCTCTGACTCAATAATTTCAAACGAACTGCCTTCATGCTTGCTTGCTTGCTTGGTCAAGGCAGCTGTCAAACTCCTCTATTGAATTTTCTAGTTCAGTTATTGTATTTTTCAGTTCCAGAATTTTTTTGCTTAAAAAATGGTTTCTATCTTTTTTGTTAATATTCTCATTTTGTTCATTCATCATTTTCCTAATTTAGTTGTTGTGTTTTCTGTTAGTTCACGGAGTATCTTTATAGCAGTTATTTTGATTTCTTTTTTTTTTTTTTTGGTCAGGGAGCTTGTAGATCTGCATTTCTTTAGGATTAGTTTCTAGAGTTTTATTTTGTTCCTTTGACTGGCCCACATTTTCACGTATCTTTGTATACATATAGTTTTTTTTTTCCCCTGGGTTTTGGGCATTTGGAAGAAAAAAACCACCTCTCCCAGTCTTTGTACACTAGCTTTGCACAGGTAAGGTCGTCACCAGTCAGCCTGGCTGTAGTTTCTAGGATCTCTCCGTTTTGTTTTTTTTTTAATTTTTTTTGATCTCTCAGTTTTTATCTCTTGCTCCCCTTGGTGTCTTCATGCAGAACTGCTGCTCTGATAGGTTGCTTGCTTTCAGTTTCAGCATCTTCCAGATTTTGGTACTGATCCTGTTAATGCTCTGAGTCAGAGAAGAGAAACCAGTCCTTCAAGACGCCCCCAAGCAAGATGGAGTATTGGCTACACAGTAGTAGTAGTAATGTTAGTCGCTCACTGCTGTCTGACTCTGTGTGACCCCTTGGACTGTAGCCCACCAGGCTCCTCTGTCCAAGGGATTCTCCAGGCAAGAATACTGGAATGGGTAGCCATTCCCTTCTCCAGGGGATCCTCCCAATCCAGGAATTGAACCTGAGTCTCCTGCGCTGCAGGCAAATTTTTTTACCATCTGAGCCACCAGGGAAGCCCCAGTGGCTACACGATCTACTCTTTTGTTTCCATCCTGAAGGAGGAGCAAGAGCTTCCTCTATGCCATGCTACATAAGGAAGGGGCATGAACAGGTGCATCAAATGTGAATTTTCCTATCCCTTTTGTTGGAGTTTCTTCTTGATTTTACAGTAGTCTGGGTTCCGTAGCTTCTCGGTTGGTCTCTAGAGTTCTCACAGAGGTTCTCTGGTCTATATACTGTTGTTAACTCAATGTCTTTGTGGGGGGAGGTGGGCCTGTGGGATTCTTGTCCACTGTCTTGCTGATGTCACTCTCCAGTAGTTGATTCTTTTTTGTGAATAATATTCCATTGTATGGAGATAAATTTTATTCATCCATTTATCCCTTGATGGACATGGGGTTGCTGCCACTCTTTGGCTGTTATGGATAATGCTGCTACGACCATTTATGAACAAATTTTTGTGTAGACATGTTTTCAGTTCTCTTGGGTATAAACCTAGGAGTAAAATTACTGCATCTTATGATCATTCTATGTTTAACTTTTTAAGGAACTTGCCAAATGTTTCCCATGGTACCTGCACCATTTTACATTTCTGCCAGCAATATATGAAGGTTCTGATTTCTCTATATCCTCAGCAGAACTTATTGTCTTTTTAAAATAGTCATCCTAGTGGGTGTGAAGTGGTATTTCGTTGTAGTTTTGATTTGCATTTCCCTGATGGCTAATGATGTTGAGCATCTTTTCATATTCTTATTGGCCATTTTTATATCTTTTTTGGAGAAATGTCTATACAAATGCTTTGGCCATTATTTAATGTGATTATTTGTCTTTTTATTGTTGAGTTGTAAGAGCTTTTCATATATTCTGGATAAAAGTCCCTTATCAAATATATGATTGACCAATATTTTTCCCATTCTCTGGTTTGTTTTTTTACTTTCTTGATGGGGGCCCCTGAGAACACAAAGTCTTTTTTATTTTGATGAATTTCAATTTCTATATTTGTTTTTATAGGAATAGTGCTTTTAATTCATACCTAATAGATCATTGCCTAATCCAAATTAATGAAAATTATGCTTATGTTTTCTTTTAAGAGTATTGTAATTTTAGCTGTTATATTGGGTCTTGTATCTATTCGAGTTAATTTTTGTATATGGTTAAATATATTGGTCAGACTTCCTTCATTTGCATGTAGATATCCAGTTGTCCCACCACCATTTGTTTAAAAAACTACTCTTTCTGCTAAATTTTCCTGGCACTCTTGTTGAAAAATCAATTGACCATAAATGTAAGAGTCTTTCTGAATGGTCTCAATTCTGTTTCATTGATCTATTTGTCCATATGCTAGTCTCACACTGTCTTGATTACTGTAGTTTTGCAGAAAGGCTGAAAATCAAGAAGCTTAATATTCCAACTTTTGTCCTTTTTTTCAGGATTACTTTGGTTATTCTGGGTCTTCTGAGTTTCTTTATGAATTTTAGGAAAAGCTTGTTTTTTTCTGTAAAAAAAAGAACCTGGAATTTTGGTAAGAACTTACTGAAATTGTAGCTCAATTTGGGAAATAGCACCATTTTAACAAGTTTAAGTCTTTTGATTCATGAATATGTGATTTCTTAAGGTCATCTTTCAGAGAAGGCAATGGCACCCCACTCCAGTACTCTTGCCTGGAAAATCCCATGGATGGAGGAGCCTGGTAGGCTGCAGTCCATGGGGTCGCTAAGAGTCGGACACGACTGAGCGACTTCACTTTCACTTTTCACTTACATGCATTGGAGAAGGAAATGGCAACCCACTCCAGTGTTCTTGCCTGAAGAATCCCAGGGACGGGGGAGCCTGGTGGGCTGCTGTCTGTGGGGTTGCACAGAGTCAAACACGACTGAACCGACTTAGCATCAGCAGCAAGGTCATCTTTTAGGTTTTTGTCTTTAAAAAGTTTTCAGTGTATAAGTCTTGTAATTTTCTGTTAAATCTATTCTCAAGTATTTCTTTTTGATACCATTTTAAATGAGTTGTTTTCTTAATTTTCTTTTTGAGTGGTTCATTGCTAGGGTGTAGAAATGCAACTGATTTTTGACTATTGATCTTTTATCTTGAAACCTTGTTGAACTCATTATTTCTAATATTTTTTGGTGGACTCCTTAGAGTTTTCTGTATACAAGGTCATGTCATCTGCAAATAAAGATAGTTTTAATTTTCTTTTTTAATCTGGGTGCTTTTTCTTGCTTAAATGCCTGGTCTAGAATCTCCAGTACAATGGTGAATAGACATGGCCAGATCGAACATCCTTGTTTGTTTTCCTGATCTTAGGGGGAAGTCATCCTGTCTTTCACTGTTAAATATCATGTTAGCTGTGGATTTTCATAGAGGCCCTTTGTTATGTTGAGGAAGTTCCCTTCTATTCCCAGTTTGTTGAGTGTTTTTTTTTTTTTTAATCATAAAAGGTTGTTCGATTTTATCCAATGCCTTTACTGCATCTATTGAAATTGACCATGTGGTTTTTGTTCTTTTTTCTTTTCTTTTTATTTTTTTTTCCTTTTTTTTTTTAATATGGTGTATTATATGGATTTCATATGTTGAACCAATCTTGTGTTCCTAGGATAAATCTCACTTCATCATGGTGTGTAATACTTTTAATATGCTCCTGAATTTGGTTTACTAGTATTTTGTTGGTATTTTCATTGACAGTCATCGTAGATATTGGTGTTTAGGTTTTTCACTTTCCTTTTCTTGTGATGTCTTTGTCTGGATTTGATATCAGGATAATGTTAGTCACATGGAATGACTTGAGCTGTTTCTCCTTCTTCTTTTAATGGACAGTTTGTGAAGGACTGGTGTTAATCTTTCCTTAAATGTTTAGTGGATGTACTGATTTTAAATAGTGTTTTCCCAAAATTAATGTCTACTGAGTACCTCAGAATGGGACCTAGTTTTGAAATAAGGTCCGTGTTGGTTTCCTAGAGCTGCCTTAACAAATTACCACATGTTGTGGATTCCTGGTCCAGTGGTTATGTCTGTCAATGCCAAGGGCCCTGGTTTGATCCCTAGTTGGGGAACTAAGGTCCCACAAACCTCATGGTGCATCCAAAAACAAAGAAGCAAAAACTCTTAACGTACCACACACTGAGTGGCTTAAACGAGAGAAATCTATTGTTTTGGAGTTTAGAGGCTAAAAAACCCAAATCAAGGGGTTGGCAGAGTTGATTCTTTCAGAGGGTGGTAAGAGGTGATCTGTTCTTGCGTCTCTCCTGGGTTCTGTTTCCCTGAGGCACTCCTTGGCTTGTAGAGCATGTTCTGTGTGTCTTCTCGTCCTTTTCCCTCCATGTGTGTCTCTCTGTTCAAGTCTCCCATTTCTAGAAGGACATCAGTCATATTGGGTTAGGGCCTACCCTAATAGCCTTATTGTAACTTGATTACCTTGGTAAAGACACTGTTTCCAAATAAGGTTGTATTCTGAGGTGTTGAGGATTAGAGTTTAACATATCTTGGGTGGACATGACTCAACCCATAACAGTATCTTTGCAGATGTAGTTAGTTAAGAGGTCAAACTAGGTTAGGGTGGGCCCTCAGTTCAGTATATATATTGTGTCCTTATAAGAGGAGAGACCCAGAGTATGATGCTATGTGTAGAAGAGGGTAGAAATTGGAGTGATGCATCTGTAAGCCATGGACTGCCAGCAAGAATGGAAGTGAGGAGAAAGGCATGAATCAACTTCTCCCTCAGCCTCTGATCTCCGTCTTACCTCCTTCCGAGTATCAAATGCATGTATAGATTATCATGACTTATCCTCTTTTAAAAAAAATGTCATTTTATTAAATGACTTATATGATTTTTATAATCAACAGATTCTTTATTAAACTGTGCCACATAATGAAGAACTAAGAGGAAATAATTTTTTCTGCACATTGTAAATTTATTACAGAACAATAGCAATTATTGGTTTACTCTTTCAACAAGTATATATTTATTCTCTGTGTTCCAAGCACTGTATTTGTCAGTAAATGCTATCAATGATGTTTGGGGACAGGACTGGAAAAGGTCAGTTTTCATTCCAATCCCAAAGAAAGGCAATGCCAAAGAATGTTCAAACTACTGCACAATTGCACTCATCTCACACGCCACAAAGTAATGCTCAAAATTCTCCAAGCCAGGCTTCAACAGTACGTGAACTGTGAACTTCCAGATGTTCAAGCTGGATTTAGAAAAAGTTGAGGAGCCAGAGATCAAATTGCCAACATCCGTTGGATCATTGAAAAAGCAAGAGAGTTCTAGAAAAACATCTACTTCTGCTTTATTGACCATGCCAAAGCCTTTGACTGTGTGTATCACAACAAACTGGAAAATTCTTCAAGAGATGGGAATACCAGACCACCTGACCTGCCTCCTGAGAAATCTGTATGCAGGTCAAGAAGCAACAGTTAGAACTGGTCATGGAACAACAGATTGGTTCCAAATAGGAAAAGGAGTACGTCAAGGCTGTATATTGTCACCCTGCTTATTTAACTTACATGCAGAGTACATAATGTGAAATGCTGGGCTGGATGAAGCACAAGCTGAAATCAAGTTTGCCAGGAGAAATATTAATAACCTCAGATATGCGGATGACACCACCCTTATAGCAATTATTGGTTTACTCCTTCAACAAGTTTATATTTATTCTCTGTGTTCCAAGCACTGTATTTGTCAGTAAATGCTATCAATGATGTTTGGGGACAGGACTGGAAAAGGTCAGTTTTCATTCCAATCCCAGAAGGTGAAGAGAAACTAAAGAGCCTCTTGATGAAACTGAAAGAGGAGAGTGAAAAAGTTGGCTTAAAACTCAACATTCAGAAAACTAACATCATGGCATCTGGTCCCATCACTTCATGGCAAATAGATGGGGAAACAATGGAAACAGTGAGGGACTTTATATTTTTGGGCTCCAAAATCACTGCAGATGGTGACTGCAGCCATGAAATTAAAAGACGCTTACTCTTTGGAAGAAAAGCTATGACCAACCTAGACAGCATATTAAAAAGCAGAGACATTACTTTGCCAACAAAGGTCTGTCTAGTCAAAGCTATGGTTTTCCTAGTAATCATGTATGGATGTGAGTGTTGGACTATAAAGAAAGCTGAGCACCGAAGAACTGATGCTTCTGAACTGTGGTGTTGGAGAAGACTCTTGAGAGTCCCTTAGACTGCGAGGAGATCCAACCAGTCCATCCTAAAGGAGATCAGTCCTGGGTGTTCATTGGAAGGACTGATGCTGAAGCTGAACTCCAATACTTTGGCCACCTGATGCGAAGAACTGACTCATTGGAAAAGACCCTGATGCTGGGAAAGTTTGAAGGTGGGAGGAGAAGGGAACGACAGAGGATGAGATGATTGATGGCATCACCGACTCGATAGACATGAGTTTGAGTAAACTCCAGGAGTTGGTGATGGACAGGGAGGCCTGGCGTGCTGCAGTCCATGGGGTTGCAAAGAGTGGGACACGACTGAGCGACTGAACTGAACTGATACAGGTTATCATTTAGTGGTAAGATAAGGTAAATCCCCAGATAATTAAATGATCAAACATTTTGTTAAGAGCGACAAAGAAAAGATTCTAAGTGAATTAAAGGGGTGCATATTTGGAATTGCATAGTCAGTTTTGGAAAGCTTGATAAGGAAGGGGCATTTACTTAAGATATGAATAATAAATGGAAAATAGCTGGCAGATGTAGGATATTTTAGGATAATAAAGCACAGCAAAGCAAAAGCCTTCGTGTGAAAAAGAGCTTGGTTTGTTGGACAAATTGAAAGACAGGGTGGTTGGATCATAGTGATCAAAAAGGAAAGAAGCTGAAAATGATGTTGAAGAGGGTGATAGGCTTTTCTGTAGATGATGCAGTTTATTATTAACACAATTGGAAGCCACTAATTTT
The DNA here is from genome assembly GCF_019320065.1 of Cervus canadensis. NCBI lineage: Eukaryota > Metazoa > Chordata > Mammalia > Artiodactyla > Cervidae > Cervus > Cervus canadensis. The sequence goes on from NC_057408.1 coordinate 36,757,397, forward strand.
TTAAAAAGAATATTTTAAGTTATAAATTTTATAAAAATCTAGCTCTTCCTCAAGTTTTAAGATTTAGCTTATTTTTTTTTTAATTTTTCTATTTATAAGTCCATCAAAAGTCTATCAGTTCTGGGAGTTGGTGATGGACAGGGAAGCCTGGCATGCTCCAGTTCATGGGGTTGCAGCGTCGAACATGACTGAGTGACTGAACTGACTGATCAAACGTTACCAATCTTTTTAAGGGGCTTTTGAATGATGAGTGTTTCATTTACAAACTTAAACATCTTCAAATATTTAAAATGTCATTTGATACATTTAATATTTCATTTTAATGGAATTATATAGTTGATTTTGCCATATTATTTTAGTTTTGGGTGTACAACATAGTGATCCAGAATTTTTATAGCTTATATTTCATTTAAAGTTATTATGAATTTTTACTGTATTCCCTGAGCCGTACAATATATCTTTGTAGCTTATTTCTTTTATAAATAGTTCTTTGTACATCTTAATTCTTTATCCCTTTTGCCCTTACCTCCTTTTCTCTCCCCTGCAGTAACCACTAGTTTGTTCTCTGTATCTGTGAGCCTATTTTTATTACATTGATTTGTTCATTTTTAGATTCCATTTATAAGTGTGTGCGTGCTTACTTGATTCAGTTGTGTCTGACTCTTTGCGACCCCATGGACTGTAGCCCACCAGGCTCCTCTGTCCATGGGATACTCTAGGCAAGAATTCTAGAGTGGGTTGCCATGTTCTCTTCTAGGGGATCTTCCCAATTCGGAGATCAAACCTGCATCTTTTGCATTGCAGGTGGATTCTTTACCCACTGAGCCACCTGGGAAGCCCATTTATAAGTGATAACATATAGTATTTGTCATTTTTTGTCTGACTTTTTCATTAAGTGTAATGCCCTCCATGTCCAACCATGTTTTTGCAAATGGCAAAATTGTATTTCTTTTGTGGCCAAGTTGTATTCCGAGGTGTGTGTGTTCATGCATAGACACCAGAGCTTCTTCATCCATCAATCTGTTGATGGATACTTAGATTGCTTCCACAAATTGGCTATTGTGAATAATGCTGCCATAAACACTGGGGTGCATGTGTCTTTTTGACACATGCCTCTGTATCATTATTTTAACTTTCCTTGTCTCTATGAAATTAGGTAAAGCAGTTACCTATCCTGGTCTTGAAGGTGTGTTGTTAAAAATTGTGTGTGTGTGTGTGTGTGTGTGTTGGGGGGGGGTATTTGCCTGCACCAGGTCTTAGTTGTGGCACAAGGGTCTTCATTTTTCGTTGTGGTGTGCAGGATTTTTAGTTGTGGCACGTGGGATCCAGTTCTTGACCCAGGATCAAACCTCGGCCCCCTGCATTGGGAGCGCAGGTCTTAACCACTGGGCCACCAGGGAAGTCCCCTGAAGATGTGTCTATATGGGAACATCCTATGCAGTCTGTGTGTGCCCAGTAGCTTTGGGGGAGAGCTGGTTCTCAGTTGAGCCTGAGCTGCCTCTCTGCTCACGGCGTGCTGGCAGCCACCCGTTCGGTGGGAGCTGAGACTGGATTTGGAAGGGCTAGAGCTAGAGCCAGGCGCCAGCTGGGGCTTCTCCGATGCTCAGTGGCCGTCACTGCCCTCTTGGGACCAGGGCTGGGGCCTCAGGGGATGGAGCTGGAGCCCCAAGGGAGATGGGTTTCTCCCAGGTGTGATGGCAGTCTTCATCTCAGTTTAGGACATGCCTGAGAACTTGTGGATACACTTCTGTAATTGTTTCACTCTTGCCCTGGTGTGCATGCCTTGGTGAGAGGCTGGGCAGAGGAAGCAGGGGTTGACGCCACCCACTAAGCTGGCTCAGCCCCCTCCCATGTGTGCCTGAAGACACGTGCCCCAGCAATGCTTGTCTCTGTCCTGGAGCTAACTTCATCCTCGCCTGTGTGTGCGCGCCAAAGGCTCACCGGCAATGGCTGTCTCCAGTCTGGTCAGGGGTAGGGCTGGGGTCTGAGCTGACCCCAGGTATCTCCAAGTGTGCACATGCTCACTGCAAACGGCAGCTTCTGCCTGAGTGGAGAGCCACACCAGAGGAAGAGGGGCTGCAGCAGGAGCCCAGTGTGGGCTTGGGGGTGTGCTGGGATGGTCCCTGCAAGCTGACCAGAACCCCAGAAGTTCTCCATCTGCAGCCTTCACACTGTGATCAGGGATAAGAAGTCCAAGTGTGTGCTCTTTCAAGAACGGGAATCTCCCTTTCCTGTAGTCCTCAGGTAACTCCCACTGGTGTTCAGACCAACTCAAAGGGCTTATCTTCCTGGTGTCAGACTTAAGGGCTGGGATGCCTATTATATGACCGGAACCCCTCACTCTCCAGGGAGGATCCCTGAGCCTGTGATCTCCCCCCTCCTCTTCTGTGTCCCCCACTAGGGGTGCAGGTCTCCACCAGATTGCCTCTCTTTCCTTCTTACCAGGCTCTGAGGGGGTGTTTCTTTACAGCCTTGGTTGTAAAGGAGCTGTTCTGTTAGTCCCCAGGTTGATTTCACTGGGAGTTGCTCTATATGTAGTTGTAATTTTGATGTGTTTGTGAGGGGAGGTCCAGCAAAAAAAAAGTTTAAGCATTCACATTGGGGGCTTATTTCCTCTTTTTGATAATGATTTCATAATTTGTGGGAGGGTAGGGGATTGGATTTTCTTCAAAAAGACTTGTATTCTAATGATTTCCAGCAAGTGCCATAAATCTACTTAATATGACTGTGTCATTAACTGCTGATCTACGTAAAAACAGGCCTCTGTAAAGAGGTGGCATTGTCTTCTCACCATTTACACTTGAAGAAGGGACAGAATCAGTCAATTCCCTTTGATTTCCTTCACAAGGCAGCAGACTTCCTTACCCACCCTTTTGCTTGTAGATGTAACTCCTCTGACTTTCTCAGCTTTATGCAGATTTTTAACTCTCCAGCTTTGTTTAGGCTCAAGACCTAAGCTCCCACTCCCCAAACTCTGGTAACTGTTAGGTTGGTGCAAACAAAATTGCAGTTTTGGGCTGTAAATTTTGAATCATTGTAACCAGGCTCAAACACACCTTTATTAATCAAAATAGGAACCATTACAATCAATACATTTTTGCCAATGAGAAGTAAGTTTGTTTATTCTTGTACCATAAAAAAATCTGAGCTTTGGGAGTCAACGAACTCTTGGAAAGCATTTTCTGCATCCTGCTGGTTGTGGAAGCGTTTTCCCTGCAAAAAGTTGTCAAGATGCTTGAAGTGGTAGTCAGTTGGCAAGAGGTCAAGTGAATATAGCTGATGAGGCAAAAGCTGGTAGCCCAATTTGTTCAACTTTTGAAGCCTTAGTTGTGAGATGTGTGGTTGGGCGTTGTCACGGAGATTGGGCCCTTTCTGTTGACCAGTGCCAGCTGCAGGTATGCAGTTTTCAGTGCATCTCGATTTGCTGCGCATACTTCTCAGATGTAATGGTTTCGCTGGGATTCAGAAAGCTATAGTGGATCAGACGGGCAGCAGACCACCAAACAGTGACCATGACTTTTTTTGGTGCAAGTTTGGCTTTGGGAAGTGCTTTGGAGCTTCTTCTCAGCCCCATCACTGGTTGTCATATAAAATCCACTTTTTATCGTCCACATCATAATTCGCTTAAGAAATGGATTGTTGTTGCATAGAATAAAAGATATCTCAAAACAACTTTATTTTCACTCAGCTCATGAGGTACCCACTTACTGAACTTTTTCACCTTTCAAATTTGCTTCAAATGCTGAATGACCACAGAATGGGCAACCCTGAATTCTTTAGCAACGTCTCATGTAGTTGTAAGATCAGCTTTGATGATTGCTCTCAGTCGTCAACTTTTGATGGTTGGCCACTATGCTCACCTTCAAGGCTATCATCTCCTTTGCGAAACTTCTTGATCCTCCACTGTACTGTACATTCATTAGCAAATGTTAATGAATTACATACAGGGCCAAATGTGTTGTTGATGTTGTGAGTTGTCTCTGCTGCTTTACAGCCCATTTTGAACTCAAATATGCTTTTTGTCTAACATCCTTTCCACAGTCTAAAATACATATAAAATAAACAGCAAGTAATGTCATTAGCAAAAAAAAAAAAAAAACAAAAACCAGGAAATGTGCATTAAAATGAAGTATAACAACCACATTTATTTAAGAATGTATTCCAATATCAAATGACAAATTTCAACAATGCAAAAACCGCAATTACTTTTGCACCAACCTAATACAGTTCAGGGAGGCCTGGCGTGCTGCGATTCATGGGGTTGCAAAGAGTTGGACACGACTGAGTGACTGAACTGAACTGAATATAGTTCATCCTTGGAGAGGAAAGGCCTTCAATGCAGCAGTATATTTGTGGCTCGTTTATGTGTCCTTTTCTCCCCATTTTTTCCCCAGACCTTAGGGATTTTCCATATTTTCTAGTTTACATGTAATAAATGCATATACATATATAGCTCAATAAATTTTGAGTATTTATGCATATTACCATTATGTAAACCAAGTTGTAGAATACTTCCATCATTCCAGAAAATTCTCTCATGCTCATTTCCATCCTATGCTCATCCAGAGGTTACCACCCTAGTTTTGTTTTGCCTGTCCTTGAACTTGATATAATGTAATGTGTCAAGCGTTCTTTGTTCAACATTTTTTAGACTTATCCCTGATCTACCAGAAATTTACTTTTTTAAATTGCAGACTATCTCAGTGTATGTTAGTTGTTAAGTTGTGTCCGACTCTGCGACCCCACGGACCGCAGCCCCCAGGCTCCTCTGCCCATGGAATTCTCCTGGCAAGAACACTGGCGAGGGTTGCCGTTTTCCTCTCCGGGGGATCTCCCCAACCCAGGGATCAAACCTGGGTCTCCTGCATTGCAGGCTGCTGCTGCTTTAACCTCTGAGCCACCAGGAAAGCCCTTAAATATACATTTTGATTATTCACTAATGTGTGGATGGATATTTGGGTAGGTCCCAGTTTGGAACTAGGAGAATATTCTTGCACAAATCGTACTATGGGCACAAGCCTTTGTTTCTTTTGGTTGTATCTGTGGAAGTGGAGTCAGTGAGTAAGCATATATTTACCTTTATGAGGAGCTGGCAAGCTGTTTTCCAAGGTGACAGTTGCTCCACATTCTCGCAACTCAGCAGGCATGCGGCGTTGCTTCCTTCTGGTTTCGTCTTGTGTTCTCTGACGTTGGGCTTCTTTTCCTGGGCTAACTGTACATTAGGACAGCTCCTGTGAAGCATGTATTCACGTCACTGATTTTTATCTTGTGTGGCTTTTGCAATGGCTTTTAAAAGTTGTTTTCCTGTGTACAAATCCTTTGTCATTTGTATGTATTGCAAATATTTTCTCCTTGGCCATAGCTTGCCTTTTCACTTTAATAGCATCTTCTTGATGAGAGGGGCTTAATTTTGGTAAAGTTTATTTTTTTGGTCACACGGTGTGGCATGTAGGATCCTACTTCCCCGATCAGGGATGAAATCCATCAGTGGAAGCACAGCCCTAACCACTGGACCACCAGGGAAGTACCATAATTTTGGTGAAATTTATCAGTTTTTATCTTTTATGGTTAACATCTCTTGTGCCCTGAGATATTGGCCTATTCTAAGAGTCATGGATATATTCTGTTTTCCTCCAGGAGATTTACTTTACCCTTCTCATTCATTTAGATCTGTGATCCACTCTGAGTAAGTGTATGTTGTGTGAAAGCATCAGTGTTTGGTGTTTTCTCATTATCTTATGGGTATCATTATTCCAGCTCTAAATGAAAACACCTCCCCCTCACTTACTGAATTGTTTGTTTGTTGAAAAGTCAGTAATTATGTGTGTGTGGATTCTAGACTCGGTTCTATCCACTGATCTATTTTCCTAACTTTAGTATCACACTCTCTTAATTTCTGTAGCTCTAAAGCAAGTTATACAATAAAGTAGTATAAAGTCTTCCAACTTTTTTTCTTCCTTCTTCATGATTTTCTTGGCTCTTTTGGGTCTATTCCATTTCCATATATATTTGCCAGTTTCTACAAGAAAGCCCCATATTTTAGTTTCATTGATTCTATAGATCAATTTGTGGCCAACTGAGATCTTAACAGTATGTAGTTTTTCAATCTATGAACATATTGATTACAGTTTTCTGTAGAAACTAGTCTAGTTTCTCTCAGCAGTGTATTGTAGTTTCTGGGTAGAAGGCTTGTACATCTGTTAATTGCTTTTAAGGTATTTGACTTCTTTGATGATAAACTGCATACTTAAAGTTTAATTCTCAATTGTTTGTGGCTAGTGTATAGACAGTACAACTGAGTTGCCTCATGTCCTGCAAAACTGTTAGTTCTGGTAGATTTATCAAGCACACTTCAAGAAATCGGACAGCATGAGCAGTGTCATAAGACATCCGATTTGCAGAGTAAAAAGGGACTCGCCCTTTGTATACCTTTTTTCACAGTTACCACCTCAGGAATACTACCTTCTTTCTGATTTCCTTCTCCTTTGAAGAACATGTAACCCTGGAGTTAAATTTTTTCTTGGTATAGTTCTTGAAAAATGGAGACAGCACCAAATCTTTACAGAGGAACCTTTGTTTTTCAACTGAATGTAGCACAGGGAAATGAGGACGTGGCCTACATGCTGCTGCTTATTTGCAGAATGGTGAACAAAGTACTATTTTTCAAGATCCCAATTAGACCAGAAAGACATATTAAAATGGGTTGGGACTGGAGTAGGGTGAACAGATTTGTGAGATTCAAATTATCTTTAACGGTCACATTTATGAATGATTCACTGGTCAAGTAATCAAATCTTTTCATCGTCTTTTTCATTCATTCCTTTCTTCCCAATTTAATTTACAACAGTGAGTAGCACACTGCCTAATCTACAAATAGCTATAAACAACAGGGATACATTTTTAACTTCAAATAAAACCAATGTAAGGCACAACTATTCAGGAATATTTTATATTTTCAACGTATTTAGGAATTCTTTAATTAGAAAAATAAAGGCAATGGGATTATCTATCAGGTTCTAAAAGTACCCATGAATGAAATCACTCACATCCCCCTCTTAAAAAAAACACAACAAAACCTTAAATCACATTGTTGGTAAGTTTTCTTACAGTAAGAAATAAGACCAACCTACACTAGGTACAAAATCCTGAAATTCTGAGCATGAAAATAATTTAGACATCCGGTTTATTCAAGCATAAGGCCTACCAAAGATAGAATGAACACAGCTCATGGAGTAGGGAGAACCCCACCCAGCACCTGCTTTGTCTCAGACTTCCCGGGCGCAGAATCCACGCATTCTGCACCACAGCGTCACTCTGCAGCAGCCACGTGTGCTTGGTGTCGACTTGAATGTGGTGTGAGAGACCTTTTGTACACTCAACTTGGCAAGTATCATTAGTGATGCAACTTTCAGAAACAGTCTTAGGCACAAGAAATAGCACTGCCTGCAGTGAGAGTCTCTGATAAAGAAAAGAATATCATTAAATATAATCTTACAAACAGGAAGGAAAATACACGTAATTTTGGCCAATGGATTGCCTCACATATCAGGAAAAATGTTACAATTAGATTTTCTTTCCATTAGATTAAAACATTAATTTAATTGATACTCAACTTTTAATTGATCCTCAGGTTATCTTGTATTTAAAATCGGAACAAGAAAACCGTTTTACCTTAAGTGGAATTTTTAGGGAAGAAATGCAGGCCTAATAATGTGGTATAATAGCTGCACTTCTTTGGTTAACTCATTAAAAAATGCCAATTAAACATTTTCAGTCGGATTTTATTAAAAAAAAAAAAAAAGCAGCAGATCAACATTACAATTCAAGAAACTAATCTAAATATGCACTTGACAATGACGCACATCCGAATATGGAGTGAAAAAATTCTTCCAAAAAACCATCAAATGTATCATCTCCAAATACCCAAATTATAAATCACTTCTGCAGGCCTTTTGTTGAGTGGAATCATAAACAAAAAACAAGATTTATTGCTGTGAAAACCAATCTGTAGTACAGTAGTATGAGTCTTGGGTGTTAAGTAAGCATAATCAGTTGAATCAAGTTAGGAAGTTGAAACTCTAATAAGAAATTTGTGTGTGTGTGTGAGGAAAGTCTGTAAGCCAGTTGACCCAAGAACAACTGAGATATCTAACTTGTTCAGTGACACCAGACACCACTTTAAATCTCCATTTTTTTGAAGGCAATTAAAAATTACAATTCCAACAGCCCACAAACCAAAAAAAAAAAAAAACTGTAGAAAGCAATTAAAACTACGTTCAAAGAGCCACTTTTTTCAGCTCAATTTCAGCACCCCAAGGAAAAAAAAAAACATCCATGACTATCACAGATGAAAATAGAATGAATGTCATTGGAATCAGTTATTTTTCCCCACTGAGGTATAAAATCTATATAGAAATTTGATACTATACTATAACAAATTGTACTTTTCATATTTCTGTTTTAATTTCCTTTAAACCCTGTTTAATATAGTTTGCTTTTTAAATTGTTGTAAAAATGTTTTCATAATTCTGAATCTGGTTCCAGTTCTTTTTCATTTATTTTTATATCAGTATTTAATATACTGGCTACCAGTTCTAATCAGAAAAAATCTTAGACATCTCTTCATTATGACAGCACAATTCAGCGGAAATCACTGATGTGCAAGCAAACCATAAAAGGTGCAGCTCTCTGGAAAGCACATTTCGTAGATTGTTTCAGTCTGAGTATTCTTTACGATGACTCTTGATGAACAACTCTTTCAATCTTGTAAACATCAGTGTGCACAGTCTCGCTACTACGTAGTTGCACGTCCTTGGACAGGAAGGCTGGTTCACAGCTAGTGGAAGCGAGGGCAGTCTATAAAGTTTTAATGGCTGATAAACCTTACATCCTGCAGAAGGAAAGCACTTTTCCTTTTTTTGCTACTTAAGAATGTGGCAGAAATGTATGCTGAGGTAGCCCAGTCAGTCCTTACGTTTTCCTCTTTTGTGAAAATTTGGTCTCAGAATATTTCTGGAAGGGTGACGTTTCGAAGAAGCCACTGCTGGGACCGGCTCCCACTGCAGTCTCTGATGCTGGGCACCTGGCTGTCCTCGTCTGTGGCTTTGTCCAGGCACTGGTTACTATTCACATGCTGCAGGGTCAGTTTCTGAGAGAGACAGGAAAGGAAGTCTTAACGTGAAAGGGGAAGACGGAAACCAAAGCACCTCCAACATCGTATTTTTGTGATTATGAAGTTCCTCTGTAGAAAAGTGTTTTGTTTTTGCAATATGAAATACAGATTATTTAAGACATTGGAGGAATATATCTATGTAAAGACAGCAACGCTGGGGGGAGGCACGGACTACAGTGGGTTATGCTAGAGCTGCGATCAGATGACCTCAATTCTAAGTTCCAATTCTGTGGTAAGCTCTGTAATACTGTGAGAAAATCCCTTTTTGTGCTTTGATTTCCTAAAAAAAAAAAAAACTTATTAGTGATTCCCAATTTAGGATCCTCAGCCTATTTTCCAAAAGGTATTTCAAAACTGCTTCATTTTCCCATGAGAAGGCTGTTCAAATTAACTCTGATTTCAAACTTCAAGTTCTTGGAAACTCAGGTCTTTCTGAAGACTTGAACTCATAAGATTTATAAAACAGTCCTTAATTAGTGGCTGACAGATGTTGCTATGTATCTTCCTCTCTACTTGTCTGCGTTCCAGACCTGATGCTGTCATGTTGATTTTTAGGAAAATTAAAAAAATAAAAATAAAAAAGGACAGATGGGCATTGAGAGACACATACTGACCATACTAATGAATATGATACCAAGCCCTGGTCAGGTGAAGAACTCCAAAGCAACTATGTAGGAAAGCTAATTACTTTACAATATTGTGGTGGTTTTTGCCATACATTGACATGAATCAGCCTTGGTGCACATGTGTCCCCCATCCCGAACCCACCTCCCCCTACCCCATCCCTCTGGGTGGTCCCAGAGCACCAGCTTTGAGTGCCCTGTTTCATGCATCGAACTTGGACTGGTCATCGATTTCACATATGGTAATAGACATGTTTCAGTGCTACTCTCTCAAATCATCCCACCCTTGCTTTCTCCCACAGAGTCCAAAAGTCTGTTCTATGTATCTGTGTCTCTCTTGCTGTCTTGCATATAGGCTGTCATTGTTACCATCTTTCTAAATTCCATATATATATGCATTAATATATTGTATTGGTGTTTTTCTTACAAGGCCTCTTTTGTACCTATTTGAACTTCAAACAAAGCAAAACCTGGTGACTGTCTACAACACAGCTATCTTAGCTTTCAGTCATTTCTTCTTCTGTATTGTGGCCCAAGCAGAAGCTGATAAAGGGCAGTGCACAGTCGCAGATGTCACAGTTTACTATCAACACCGACTTAAGGATTAGATACTTAATCCTTATAAATGCTTCAGAATAGGACGTGCAAGAGTCAGCATGGCTGTGGCTGGTTTTATTTTTATGCACATGCCGTGTAGTTTATGTGTTGAGGAGATGGGCTCTGCAGTTAAGACATTTTTGGAGTGAACCCCAGATCTGTCACAAACCAACGACACGCCCTGAAGCAAAAACCTCTCTGCGCCCCAGGTTCCTTATCGATGAAATGGGGAGACATACTTCTCGAGGCATGAGGAAATATTAATACAGTGTACAGAGAGCGCGGCCAACTCAGAGGCACTCGCTGTCGGAACGTTCCATAACGTCCTGAGCGGCTGTGGACGGTCTGGCAGCCCCAAGCACCGAAGGTCCCCACGCATACCACTGCTGCCAAGGCCTTCGGTCGTGTGTAGGACAAAAACAGAGCACTTTAAAAAGAACCCCCTCAAACGTTCCACCGGCCCTTCAAAGCTTCTCTGGATGGCCACCTTCATCAGGCCCATTGTTAGTATTAATAAAAGTAAAAAATGCATTATTTCACTTATTTAGAGTCATTAAAATAAGTTCGTTAACAAAGAGGTTACGATCCATGCTGGGTATTTAACTGCTCAAAATTAAGACAGAATCCCCATAATTTCAGGGGGCTACCCTCCCTTCAGGAGACCTGGCTGCTGACTGCAGGGCAGAGTTCTGGGGCTCGTGACCATGTTGGGGCTGTGGTCACTGTACGCAGCAGAGTTCTGCCAGCACTGACCAGCATCTGCACAGAAAAAGGGTTATGAAGGCAATGGGCTAACTGTAACCTCTGAAAGGAGGATATAGCTAGTTATCACTGCATAAAAAATTTGCTGCCCCCTGCCTCTCATGTAACTGTGGTAAAAATCTACATTTTCATTCCAGAAAGGACAGCTACAAGCAGTCAAAGCAAAAGAGCCAAGTATCATAAACTCTGCAATATGTAATATAAACAAGACTTAAAAGATGTAAGAATAGATATTAAATAAAAGATTAATTCTTTGCACAGAATCCTTGTTCAAGAATCCCTGGTTTGTCTGAGATCTGGTAGCACTGTTTACCTGCTCTGTGACCCTGGGCAATTAATTTCTATTCTGGGCTTCAATATTTACATGTATTAAACAAGGCCCTGAATTTTATTTCTAGGGTTCCTTTGAAATCTAAGATTTCACAACTTTAGGTTTAGATGATACATTACTGACATAAATCTTATTTTTCCAGAGTGCTGTTTTCGACTGGAGGCAGCAGAACGCTGACCGGCCATCCGGAGCTCCCTGTGCAGTAAGCCAGGCTGTGAGACCCCCGCTGCAGCCTAACTCCTCCTCTGCCCAGTTCTGCCATCTCCCTTTTCACAGGTGTTGATCTAAAGGGTGCTCCCTGGTAAACATCCTGAATGCTAAGGCTTGACCTCAGAGTAGAGCCTGCCTCCGGGAAAACCCAGCGTGCTTGCAAGATGCTCCAGGGGTTTTAAAACTTGACACTCGTAACTGGTTCTTTCAAAGTATCCTAAATCACCTGAAGCACCTTAATTTCTAATCAAATATTTGCTTTTTAAAAAACTGTTGTGGTAGACTATATAGGTTATGCACAGTCTGCCAAAAGCCATCCCCACCCTTGTCTCCCAGCTACATCCTACCGTAAAGACTGGAAAAGCAAATGCCTGCTTTCCCAGCCTCCCGCGCAGCTGGAGGATCACTCTGAGAAGTTATGGCCCATAAGACGAGGATCCAGGAAAAGCTTTGGCTTTCCTGATAAAGAGGAATTCAAGGAGCAGCGTACCAGTCGTCTTTTCTTCTTGCCTTGAACTGGGAGTGACGGTGAACTGAGGCCGCCTTCTAGGGGCCACAAGAAAGCGGCCGAGAATAGTGCTGCAGTTACCTGACAGCGCTGTGTCACTGAACCCATACCAGAAGCCACTTACCTCCAGACTTAAGGAAAAAGCCCACTATTTGTTCATGCTACTATAAATAGGTTTGTTACCTATTTAAATACACTGTCACTTTTCAATAAACATATACAATTGGGAGGCTTTTAAAAATATTTTGGTTTCATAATGACTGTGGGGTGCCACTGATATTTACTGTTTGGAGTCAGAGATGCCATATATCCTGCAGTACCTGGAGCAGCTACACCCAAAGTGGCAACAGCATGCACCATGGAAAACTCCAGAATATTCAGTCCATTTCCAACAGTCATATTAACTGAGCTACTGCACACACACACTTTCTCATACATAGATATACATGTATGTATGTGTGTGTGTGTATATATATATTAACTGTAGTTTGATACTACAGGATCCTCTAGGATCCTGCTAATAGAGGAGAAAAAGACTGGGAGACAAATATTAAGATTCGTGCAAAGCTAACTGCAGTTGCATTGTTGAACTCTGTTATTAGAATGCAATCTTAAAGTTATGTTCTACATCATTTTAAAGCACATTTCTTGCTTTGTTTGCTAATGACTTATTACTTGCTGTGTATTTTATATCATTCTAGAATAGGGAGATGATATTAGACAGAAAGCAGATTCAGGCAATTTTCTTATACGAGTTCAAAATGGGTTGTAAAACAGCACAGACAACTTGCAACATCAACAAGGCATCTGGCCCATGAACTGCTAATGAACATACAGCGCAGTGATGGTTCAAGAAGTTTTGCAAAGGAGACAACAGTCTTGAAGATGAGTGCAGTGGCCGGCCATCGGAAGTTGATAACAGCAATTGAGAGGCTCATCGAAGGTTAACAACTACATGAGAAGTTGCTGAAGAAAATGATGACCATTCTATGGTCGGGCATTTGAAGCAAAGTGGAAAGGTGAAAAAGCTCAATAAGGGGTGCCTTCATGAGCTGACCGCAAATCAGAAAAAGTTATTTTTTCTTATTCTATGCAACAATGACAAACCATTTCTCAATCAGATTGGGAAGTGCAATGAAAAGTGTATTTTATATGACAACTGGAGATGATCAGCTCAGTGGCTAGATCGAGAAGAAATTCCAAAGCCAAACCTGCACCAAAGAAACGTCATGGTCACTGACTGGTGGTCTGCTGCCGGTCTGATCCACTACAGCTTTCTGAATCCTGGCAAAACCATTACATCTGAGAAGTATGCTCAGCCCATGATGAGATGCACTGAAAACTGCAACACCTGCAGCCAGTGCTGGTCAACAGAAGGGCCCAGTTCCCCATGACAACGCCTGGCCACACGCCACACAACCAAGGCTTCAAAAGTGGAATGAATTTGGCCACCAAGTTTTGCCTCATCCGCCATATTCATCTGACCTCTCGCCAACCAACTACCACTTCTTCAAGCATCTGGACAACTTTTTGCAGGGAAAACACTTCCATAACCAGCAGGAGGCAGAAAATGCTTTCCAAGAGTTTGTTGAATCCTGAAGCATGGATTTTTATACTACAATAAACTCAGTTCTCATTGGCAAAAATGTGTTGATTGTAATGGTTTCTATTTTGATTGAAAAGATGTGTTTGAGCCTAGTTTTAATGATTTAAAATTCACGGTCTGAAACTGCAATTACTTTTTCACCAACCTAATAACTACAGAGAAGCACAAAATCACAGGGGTCAGAAACAATTATAATTAAGACAGAGCTAATTTCTGGCTGGGAGTGATGTCAACTCTGGGCCCTCAAGAACAGGCAGGATCTGTCAGGCAGAGTGAACAGTATGACCTTAAATATAAAGTAGGAAAGAACAGGATATGGTCAGAGATAGCTGGTCAAACATGAAAGTAGACCAGAATTTGTATGTGACATAGTATAAGGAGAAAAGGCAGCCAAAGTCAAAACTTGGTTTGGATCTCATTTAAGGGGTAGGGTGAAGCGGCAGAGTGACGCAAGCAGAAGAGAGAAAGCTATTTGAAGAAACTGAACAGTCGGGCATCTACAGGCAACATGAAGAGGATTTAGAAAAGTATCTGCTTAGCAGT